>NC_135788.1:116478767-117763767 GCF_051106095.1 Pogona vitticeps
TCTTCAAATTGGGAGAGGCTGTGATGCACCACATGCCTCCAGGCTGAGTGCTCAGATGTCAGGGTTTCCCATCTGTTGAGATCCATACAGGAGATCCTTTGGAATCCGATCATCAGCCATTCTTACAACATGCCCGAGCCAATGTAGACATCGCTGTTTCAGTAATGCATACATGCTACAAATTCCAGCTCAGTCTAGGACTCCTCTGTTTGGAACCTTGTCCTGCCAGGTGACACCAAAAATGCATCGGAGGCAACGCATAGGGAACGTGTTCAGCTTTCTCTCCTGCCATGCATGAAGGGTCCAGGACTCACTGTAGTACAGGAGTGTACTCAGGACACAGGCTCTATACACCTGGAACTTGGTGTATGCTGTCAGCTTCTCATCCATCCATCCATCCATCCATCCATCCATCCATCCATCCATCCATCCATCCATCCATCCATCCATCCATCCATCCATCCATCCATCCATCCATCCATCCATACATACATACATACATACATACATACATACATACATACATACATACATACATACATACATACCACTACTCTTAGTGACTTCCAAGAAAATAACATAAATATGCAACATAAATTAAGATAACAAACATATAAAAACAAAACCCGGTCATAGAATCTCCTGTCTAGCAAACATTCCAAGATTCAGGATGGCGAACCACGGACTGGCGTAAAGTTGCTACAAAATTAATATTACAAAGGAGTGAGACTTGCAAAGGTCTGGGTAAAAAGCCAGTTTTAAGTTGCTTCCGAGTTCTCTGAAGAGTGAAGGCAATCACGCCTCCACAGGAAGCGAGTTCCAGAGTGACACAGCCACTACCAAGAAGGCCCAGTTTCTGCCTGATATCTTCTGGGCCTCTTTTGGAGTGACAAGCCACAACATCAAGGGTTGGGGGGTGTGCAGGTGGGATGGGAAGATGACCTGAGGAAGAGGCGTTCTAACAATCAGCATAATCCTAAATCATAAAGGGCTTTATAAATTAACCAACCTTCTTGAATAAAAGTCCTTGCCTGCCAGTGGAAGAATAACAGCAAGGAGACGCAACTTGCCTCTTCTGAAAGAAAGTTCTACAAGTTGGAAGTAACCACGGATAAGGGCCCCTCTCTCTTCCCTACATGTATGGAAAGGTTGCATAATTGAGAGAAGATGCATCCACAGAAGCCATTATAAAACCCAGGCGGGCTCAAAAGGGGGGTTTAAAAATTATCATAAGATAAAAGGCTGACTGAAAGCCATAGGGTGCCATTAGTGCATAGATTTATTCCCACCTCACACACACACATACTTCTAATTGCGCACAGTCAACTGAATTTAATTTTAGGAGTCCTGCGTCCAGTTCTGAACATCATCTCTACTGAAAAGTAGAAACACATCCAATAGAAGGGGACTAAGACAGTAAGGAGTCTGTAAACCTAGCCTATGGGGAACAATTAATGATATTCCATATGTTTAGCTCGAGAAGGTACAATTTATGGGTGATACATCAGCCATTGGACTTCAGACCTTCGCAGGTTCGTGGCATGGTGTGGAAGGTGGAGGAAGCAGAGCTACAATTCCAGATCCATGGATTCAAACAACAAGAAAAAAATCTCGAAGTTGAGTCATGGCCACTGGACTTCTTTATTATTAGGTTGAAATGTTTCACTATGAGTAGTGAAATGTTCTAACCTAAAAAGAAAGAAGGCCAGTGGCCATGACTCAGCTTCGAGATAACCTTACCTGGATGACCGAGAACCTTCACAGAGACAAGAAACAATGTGATTGAATTTCTCTAACAGAGCTCTTTGATAGTGTAATGGGCTAACTTGGGAGTAAATGGACTCCTCTTTGAGGGAGGTGCCTAAACAGAAGTTGAGTGGGCATTTTTCAAAAATGCGTTAGCTGTGGATTTTCTACATCAACAGCAGGATGGACTAGATGACCTTTGGGTGCTTTCTGACTCTACGGTTCAACATTTATATGACAACAGACTATCATAAGGAGTAAAGAACAGGCTGGGGCTAACTGAGTTGCATCTTCCTATTTTAAGATATCAAAGCATCTCAGACTGAACCTGGCTCGAAATGATCTTTCATGCTGTGTGCTCCCTTCTAAATTAGCCTGGGCACATCATATGTGGCAGGTAGAATTTCAATATGATTAGATTCAAATTGGTTACAAATTGAATCTTTGGCACAAGTAAGGATGACATCCTTAAAAAGTAGCTGGGGAGGGAAGCTTGGTTTGCATCTAAGGAAATGGATTGTAATCCATGATATAATAAATGTACTCGTCTCAAAGCTGTCACAAAATCCACCGATTCAAGTGGGGCTAATCTAACTTCCACTTATTACAGCGAGTCGCGATTAAAGCAGGCTACTTGGAATGAATGGAAATTAGAGAAGATATAGGTGGAAGATATGTGTGTGGAAGAGGATTGTGACTTCAAGACTGAGAAATAAAAACTGAGTGCACTGAGCATAATTCAGCCGCAGCAAGAAAAGCTGCCGAAACCCGGGATCGAACCAGGGACCTTTAGATCTTCAGTCTAACGCTCTCCCAACTGAGCTATTTCGGCACGAAGAAAGCAACGCGCTTACTCACGACTTCACTACATATACAATTCATTTTGTACCACTGTCGTGCACTAGTCTCGGCTACAGAACAAAGCGCAGCCACATTGTTGCCGGCTCTGCTGCGATCATTACGCTTGCAATACTGTTGTGTATTGCTGCACTGCTCGTTACGTTGTTGCCCTAAGGGGGGGCTATAGTGTGATACTCTCGCTATGTATCAAATTGGAGAAGGGAAGCGATTCTAAACAATGTGTATCCGAGCTTTTTAACGAGGGCTCCGCACAGAAGCGGGAGAACCTTCCCATAGTCTCACAACTCCAGCTAAAGGATGGCAAATGTAATTCATTTATAAATTGATAGCAACCCTAAACCTACCACGAGGGCCCCTTTCAACACAAAAGATTTTACTTCCCAAAAGTCTAGGGCAGCCCAATATATAAACCTTACATTGTCTCCCCAAATTTTTTGTAGTAGCTAAGACTTCAGTCCTGATCGCTTTTACTTTTGTTACGCCTGTTCTTTTAATCCACAAAAGCAACTGCAGAAGCGAAAAGAAAATTCAAGTCTCAGGGATCTCGAGGTGGAAATTTAGATACTTGTTAGAAATTAAGAAACAAAACCGAGCCAAGCCAGCCAGCTCTTTTCTGAAACTGTAGGTGGCTCTTAAAAGAGCCTTTGGGTTCTTAAAATTTCTTGCAATTTTTTTTCCTTAAGTTCCTCAAGAAAGCAATCTACTTAGTCTTCGCCTTGTGGCTCTCGGTCTTCTTGGGCAGCAGGACGGCCTGGATGTTGGGGAGGACCCCTCCCTGGGCGATGGTGACTTTCCCCAACAGCTTGTTGAGCTCCTCGTCGTTGCGGATGGCGAGCTGGAGGTGTCGGGGGATGATGCGGGTCTTCTTGTTGTCCCGGGCGGCGTTGCCGGCCAGCTCGAGGATCTCGGCCGTCAGGTACTCGAGGACGGCGGCCAGGTAGACGGGGGCCCCGGCGCCCACCCGCTCGGCGTAGTTGCCCTTGCGCAGCAGGCGGTGGACGCGGCCCACCGGGAACTGCAGGCCGGCCCGGGAGGAGCGCGTCTTGGCCTTCGCCCTGGCTTTGCCCCCTTGCTTTCCGCGTCCAGACATTCTCCTTGCAAGCCACTAACAGCAAACACACCTTCCTGCAAAAGAGCCAAAGCTGAAATACCTCGAAAGCAAACCACGCCTGGCCCTTTTATTTCCTCTCTGAGATCCAGGACTGCAGTTTTGATTGGCTGAAGGGAGAAAAGGGCCGCGGTGGCCAATGACAACGCGGATTCTCGGGCTGCCCAATAATAACCGAAGAGACTGACGTCATCCATTGTGTTGGTTGGGTGGCTCTCTGAGAACCCCTTTCTTTGTTTTAAGCTGCTCTGTCGAGGCAGCCAATAGGAAAGCGGAACCGTCGCGTGCTTCTTTGCATAGGAGCGGCATAAATACAAGGACCGGGAGAGGCTGAATACCTTATCCCCAATCGGAGAAGGTCTTGTGGGTTGCACGTTGATCGTTGTAGAGCACGATGCCTGAGCCAGCCAAATCCGCGCCGGTGCCCAAGAAGGGCTCCAAGAAGGCCATCACCAAGACGCAGAAGAAAGGCGACAAGAAGCGCAAGAAGAGCCGCAAGGAGAGCTACTCCATCTACGTCTACAAGGTCCTCAAGCAGGTCCACCCGGACACCGGCATCTCCTCCAAGGCCATGAGCATCATGAACTCCTTCGTCAACGACATCTTCGAGCGCATCGCCGCCGAGGCCTCCCGCCTCGCCCATTACAACAAGCGCTCCACCATCACCTCCCGGGAGATCCAGACCGCCGTCAGGCTCCTCCTGCCCGGAGAGCTGGCCAAGCACGCCGTCTCCGAGGGCACCAAGGCCGTCACCAAGTACACCAGCTCCAAGTAGACCAAACACCCTTACAAACAGACCCAAAGGCTCTTTTAAGAGCCACCCACTTGCTCAAGGAAAGAGAAGAAATCCCTTGCAAAAATACAGCCTCTCTGTTGCACAATACCGATTTCAAGCTTAGATTTCACCTCTCTACTTTACAAAGTCCAGAAGCTGACTTTTTCACTTACAGAATCAGTTTAAACAATTGGCTAAAGAATTTTCCCTTTGGGTAAGCAAACATGATTAAAAAAGCTTAAATTATTCCCTTTGGAAATTTGCTGCTCTTTGTAATTGTGGAATAATTCTTTCTCATAAAACCTGTTTCTGGAAAATCCTGGCTTTACTATTTGAATGCACCTTTACAATGTGGAATCTTTGCTTTGCTTACTAAAGACTGATGTTTCTGTACTTCCTTAGAACCTGTGTTTTTTCCACTGTAAGAAGCACCATGTTTGAGTTGTGTCAGCCTTGTCTCTAGAATAAGAGCTCAAGGTTTCGGTTCCATCTTAACATGTCATCTTAGATTCTCCTCTTCCAATCAGACTTCTCTAGCTTGGTTCTAAATTTACTGCAGACCTCAGGTTTTAACACCTGATCTAATTTTAGACCTCACTGCTTCTTCCCCCTGCCCAGTTTGTCCTTCCTAGTTTGAAGATTTATGAGGAAATTCAAAACTAGCGTGTTGAAGGCTGGCAAGAAGTGAGCCAGCCAAAGGAGTTAACACAAAAACTAAATTACCTTGGCAGAAGAATATATGAAGATTGTACTAATTTACCAGTAGCTCTCCAAATATTCTATAAAACAGAAATCTTGGGCTTTTTGAATTTTCTGCCTACAGTAACTTCATATGCACAAGTGTGTGTATGTCACCAAAAATAAACTGGTTTCATTGTATGTCATATGCCTAATCTGGAATAAATCTGGTTTTTGTGTTAGCTTTACAATGTACTTACTAACCTACAACCAGAGAATTTCTAGTTTTCATTGCCTCCTTATTATGGGGGTTGTGCAAGGCACAACTGGCACGACTTACCTACTAAGGTCTGGACAGCTTTGAGGCCCACCCAGTATTACTTGACTGCAGTTACTGGAAGCTCTAAGCAGCCTCTCCAACAGATATAGAAGTTGAAGTCCAGTAACATCTGAAGAGCCGCCATTTCCTCTGTACTTTTCTCTTCTAGCCTGCTAGCAAACATTGCAGCCCACCCCCCAGCTGTAGTACCATTCATTTTCTTCTATTTTAGTAATGCTTTTAATTAATTTTTAAATGTGTTTTTAATTCTTTTTAAATATGTAAATAATTCATTGTTTTTATCTACAATATTTCTTTTAGGGATGCTATCCGCTTTTTATGGTGAAAGGTTGGGGTAAAATATTTTAAATCAAATACACACTGAAGACAGGAGGGCCTGGCGTGCTCTGGTCCATGGGGTCACGAAGAGTCGGACACGACTAAACGACTAAATACATATACACACACAAATAATAAATACAGTTAATAGGTGGGGAGGCAGAAGGCAAACCATGGTGGCTCTTCATAGATTAGCAGGATTTTTTATATTTATATCAACATTCACTTCTGCCCACACTGAAATATGTTGATTAGTCTCCGAAGAGCCATAGAGTAATATACTGTATTGCCTTTGTTTTTTTTCTCTCTCATTTCTATATTCTTGTATGTTAAAATTTAGGCAGTGGGTTTTGGTTTTCCTTTACAAAACCCCTCTCTTTATATGAAGGATCATACGCCTTAATGTAGTTGGTTGCTGTTGTTTATATGTGCCATCAAGCTTCAAAGTAAGTGAGATTTGAACCCAGGCCTCCTAAGTCCTAGGAGGTTACATTATCCATTACACCCTTCTGGATATCATAATACAGTTGGTACTATTTAGTAACAGGCTTCAGTTATGAAGAAACAGACATAAGCAACGCTGCATTTATTAGGTTTTAAAAATAGATTTGGAGGTCTGGAGTAGCCATGTTAATCCCTTGCTTAAAAAAACAAAACAAGATTGTTCATCAAACCATTTTTGGGAAATGAGAAGGACATTGTAAGCACAGATAAGGACATTCGGGTGAGTAAGGTGATGCAAAGCCTTTGTTCAGTATAAATATCAAATTTCAGCTCTAAGTGGATTGTGGAGGATGGTACTATGAGGGACCAAAAATGGAACAGAAGCGCAAACATTGTAGAGGTTACTTACAGCTATATCCAGATTTTACTAAAGTGGATTCGAAGCAACACGCTTTGCTTCTCCCTTGCCTTCAAAGCAGTCCTGTGAAGAAGGCCAGCCTGAGGAATGGTGGCTGGCCCAAAGTCTCCTAGTGACTTTCAGGTCACAGAGATTGTAAGAACCGAGACCTCCCATCACAGTCCAGTGTTTTTATTCGGAACACTGTGAACATCTACAGGACTGGACTGTTATTATCTCAGTTTGGCAGCCTAGCTCAGAAGGGTTCATTAAATCATCTTGGTACCGAACAGTCTGTAAGGTTTTCTCCTGGGAAGCGCACCTGCAGTCACCCCTCTGTATTGCAATCAAAACCAAGCTATTGACATAACCTGTTGGCTGAGAGTTTGCGCTTCATATATGCCCTGGAGTGTATTGCTTGTCTACAGGTCTTTATACTGGTGTGAGTGTGTAGCCTTGGCTTGACTGTGTTCTTATTTTGTCTCCTTTGTTCTCAAACAGTATTCCTAACTGGCTTGCTGTGATTCTGTATAACTAGCATTTCTTTCTCTCAATAAGATATTGAAATAATTTCCCAGCTGTGTGGGTCATTGTGTCTGCTTTGAAAAACTTGGTATTAAATACCACCTACCGTAATCATGAGATCTGCTATAAGTTTTTCAGTGTTTGCTTAAGGCCCTCTGGGTAAAATGCTTTCTGCTTTCAGGTCTGATTTCTCTAGAGCGACTCAAAGAAGTTTGTAAAGCTCAGACTTCCCTTTATCCTTAATTGAAGAATGAGATGGTAGCAGTACAACCTCATGGGATAGTTTGTCCTGGACAGAGTTTCTTAGGTCTGTTATGCATGTAGCTGGTGCAAAGTCTGGGAGCTGATTTAGATCCAGTTGGTGATCTAGGAGTGGGGAGGACTTCTATGACATGTCATTTTTTTTAATGCAGCCTATGTTTGAACTGGTGAGAAAGGCCCGATGACTCAGACATATTTAACTTGCTTGTGGGTTCAAGTACAGGTTGCAGAGAAAGTGTGACATGTCATAGAAATCCTTCCCCTCACAATGATCACTTTTTGGGAGACAAAAGCAAGTGGACTTAAAGGGGAATGGCTCTCTTAATATGTTCTATTCATTTCATATGTGTGACCGATACAAAGTACTAAGCAAGCATACAATTTCTCTAATGAAGAAACTATGCTAACTTTCCCCCTTTTGTAAACTGCTGTGAAGATTCTCTGTGAAGAGGAGTGTTCAGCGCTCTACATTGGAGAAACCAAAAAGCCATTAAACAGGAGAATGGACAAGCACAGGAGGGGCAACTGCTGAGGACCACAATCAGCAGTGTTCCTTCATTTGAAGGACACTCATTTGATGACCAAGATGTACTCATTTTGAAATGAGAAGATAGGTGGTTTTAGAGAGGGGTCAGGGAGGCCATATATGTGCATATAGAAAATCCCTCCCTCCACAGGGGTGGAGGCCTTAGATAAAATCTGTCTCCTATCTATCATGCTGCCCTTTCACCCTTCCCCAGAAAGATCAGGACCACACCCACCAGAAATAGCACTGTTGATTACTGTTAACGACCCTTTACAATGGGTGGAGAAGGATTGCAGAAGTGAGATTTCCACTCACCTCCAGTCCATTGTCCATCTAAGGAGCCTATTCAGACCAAGGGGAAGCAAAATCAAAATGGAGGCTCTATAAGGGACCTTCGACCAACTCTCCTCAGACTGAAGAAACTACTTGGATGAGTAGTGAAACGTTTCAACCTAACAGGGAAGAAGTCCAGTTGCCATGATTCAACTTCCCAATCCCCACCAAAATGTTGACCAAAGGCCTCTGGGAGTTTGCATACCGTTTGCTTAACTCACCTTTGTTAATTGCACACTGGCTCCTGACAAACTAGTCACAGCAAATGGCACAGACTTTATGTGCCATTTGCTGTATTCATATGATCAGTGAGAGCTCACACTGGAAATAAAACCAATAGTCTTAAAGGTGCCATAATATTTTAGTTTTTTGTTTTGTTCTGTTTTTGTAAAACAGAACAAAACAAAAAACTAAAATATTATGGCACTTTTAAGACTACAGTATTGGTTTTATTTCCAGTGTGAGCTCTCACTGATCATGATCTGCTCCCTCAAATACTGCACATATGTATACAGTAATGGGGGAGTGAGTGGGGGGGGAGCAGTGGCTGAAATCCTCTTAGATATGTTGCAATAGGCTAACAGGGCTATCTCTTTCAAAATGGCCATCATATTCTGGAGAAGTCGAAACTGCTAATTTCCATAGACCTTCAATGGCTCCTCAAAAATGTATTGAAGAACTATAGATTTCCGATGGCAGCCCTAAAGAGGAATAATAAACAAGAGGTGGCAATGAATATGTTTCAGAGAGCTCACCTTCTTGGTCTCTTTCAGCATATATAACAAAAATAATTAGAGTCGTGACACCTTGAAGACTTAACAGATTCATTTCTGCTTAATTTTTTTTTGGGGGGGGAAGGAGGCGTGTCTTAGGAAGCACTGTCATCAATTAAAATCTGTTAGCTTTTTAAAGAGAAATAATTCTTGGGTTTTTATTTTTATTACACAGGAACGACAATTTACCTAACTTTACCCTGCAGTCCGTCACAGGTAGAAAAGTTTGGTTTATATATGACATATATATTTTGTAAGCCGCCCCGAGTAGACTTTGTCTAGAGGGGCGGGGTATAAGTCTAAATAAAGTTAAAAAGTTAAAGACATCAAATTATTCACTGGCCTTCAAGAAACCACCGTTTTGTCATCTGTTACTACTGGACATTGCTAAATTGAGACAACGTACATATTTTAACTTCTGCAAACTCTAAGCCGCTTTAAGCTATTCAGCAGCAGGAAAAATAACAACGAAAACAAGATAAATGCCGCCACATAAATCCTTTTCTTTAAAAAAAAGAAAAGAAAAAAGTTCCTCAGGGACAGTTATGAGAGCGCCAAGGATCGTTTCAATTCGAACGAACGAAGGGTCTTCTGATTGGTCTATTTGAAAATGCTTGTCTACCTCTGATTGGAGGGAGCAAACCAGCCCGCCAGAATGCGCTGACAAAAGACCGCGAGGCAGCTGCTCCTGCTAGTTTTCCTTCTGGTCGGATTGCTTTCTATATAAGAAGCCGGCAGCAGACGTTTCTCAGCCACATTCGGTGTTCTATTTCTTAGTGGAATCATGTCTGGTCGTGGAAAGGGAGGCAAAGGGCTGGGGAAAGGAGGCGCCAAAAGGCACCGGAAGGTCTTGCGGGACAACATCCAGGGGATCACCAAGCCTGCCATTCGCCGCCTGGCTCGCCGTGGAGGCGTGAAGCGTATCTCGGGCCTCATTTACGAGGAAACCCGAGGCGTCCTGAAGGTGTTCCTTGAAAATGTCATCCGCGATGCTGTGACTTACACCGAGCACGCGAAAAGGAAGACCGTCACCGCCATGGATGTGGTCTACGCTCTGAAACGCCAGGGCCGTACTTTGTACGGTTTCGGCGGCTAAGGGAAATTGGAGATTGAAAACTTAAAAAAAGCAAAAGGTCCTTTTAAGGGCCACCCACAACATCAGAAAAAGAGCTGGTTTGCTTTTTTTTCCCGTATGTAATTATTTATTTTACCTGCCAAATAACTTGAGCTACAGGGTTTTATTTGGACAACTCAAGATTTTTCTTTGCAATATAAAAATGCTAGATTTGTATTAAGATCTGGTGTATATGTTTTTTTTTTGCCTATATGGTGTTTATATGTAGTGTGTTTATAAGGTTCTCAGTTTGAAAGAAAATGCTTTCTCATCCCTCTTGATTCTGTGTTTAATTGTATTGGATAAAGGCTGCTCCTGGCTGTCGGGACATTTTAAAAGCGTTCCTGTCCGACAGAAAAGTACTATACAGCTGTGTTTCAAGACGTGCTGCAATTTGTGAAACAATAGCAGTCAGCATCCTTTAATACCTAATTATAGACCACTGTTACTCAGCGAGCAGAGTGGCGCAGCGGAAGCGTGCTGGGCCCATAACCCAGAGGTCGATGGATCGAAACCATCCTCTGCTAACTCATTTTCTTTTTGTGTTTCCTCATGCTGTCTCGGCTTTTCTTCTTCATTAATTCATGCTTACCTACAGGGCAAACGTCATTCATATGGAATCTTTAAAATGGCCCGTAAAATCATTCTAAAAATTCACCAGTTCAGTTGAACAGATACACGGAATTAATTATAAACATAACGCATTTTGTCTCCGAGTAGCAGTTGATGTAAAACTTATTCTCAGAGTTATGCCTGATCTCTTACCTTACCTATACTAAGGACAATGGAAGTGAGCCAAATCTCCGGAGCTGATTCAGTATTTACCAGTTTCAAACCGAGGAAGATGGAAAAGCAGAAATGGCTGTGCTGTATCCCCCAGCCTCTACTTTTTCCTGTTTTGAACAACTGTCTGAAAGTTGTACCTGAAAAATGTTTGTAGGGTGTGATACATGGGGGGGGGGGCTCTCACAATATCACAGCCCCTAAAAACAGACCTCCTTGAAGATCTGATGCCACCCAAACCCAGTAGCTGGAACGTCAAGCAATCTCTTGCATATCCAATTTCAACCTTCTGGCATTCAAAAAGAATTGCCGTGGGGATAAAAGTAACAAGAAACTATGGGTTTAAAAAAAGAGGAAAAAAAACACAACAAGAAAAACGTGGTGGCACCTTAAAGACTTGGGTGTTTTTTTTCCCAATGTGAGCTTTCTTGGATAAATCCGTCTCACCAGACAGAAGATAAAGAGATGGATCACTGTGTCTGTTCTAGTCCCAACGATAAAATTATTCCCACTTCACTGATGCTCTTAGAAAACTTATTATCCTTGTGTTTGACCTACTGCAGCTGTAAAACGTATTGTTTCTGATGGCACCGTACATTTTCTCCCCTGGCAATTTGCAATTAATGATAAAGATGTCCCATGTCCCTGCCAGTTCCCTTCCCTGAAGTTTTGCTTAGGCACTGTTTTTCTTAGCCCTTTAGAAAGGAGACTGGGTTGCTCATATATGTGTATGTTATGCTAATCATCATCATGTGCAGTCGTCTTATTACTTATGGGAACTTTCCCAGGATTTTCTAGGTAGAGAAGACTCAGAGGTGCTTTACCCTTCCCTTCCACTAGGGGGCGCCCTGGGACTGCGCAGCTTGCCCAAGGCCACCCAGGCTGGCTCTGCTCACAGGAAGCTCAGTGGAGGGGAATCGAACTCCCTGTTCTCTGGCTCTGCAGCCAGATTTCCTGCTTTGCTATCTACTGCACTTATTTTCTCTTTGTTGAGCTCAAATTCCAGAGGATCCTCTGGGAAAAGCAAAGGGCGCTGAGCAAGCGCAGCAGAGGGCAGAACGGAATGAAGCCGTTCTGTGATCTTTCCAGTTATACTGATACAGTATGTACGGCTGCACAAAGGACTGAAAAGTTGCCTGCTCTTTCAAGTTTCCAGGTGGGGGAAGCAGTTAATCAGTTAACACAGAGAGAAGCAGAAGTTCCTGTGGCACATTCAAGATCCACGGATTTTATTATGGAAGAACCTCTTTGGAGACTATAGTGGTTCTCAGCCAGTGGTACTTCTACCATTGACAGCACCCAGAGGTAAATCAAATGGGATGCAGGAGTTTCCTAATGCAAAATTATGGTACAGAGGTAGATAGACAAGATTGATCGACCTATTGAAAACAATTGCACTTTCATACCCATCTGTCAGATCTGCTTTGATTTTATTTCTGTACTGAGCCGCCAGGGGTGTGTGGACTCAATGGCCTTATAAGCCCCTTGCAACTCTATGATTCTGTAATATATCATCTTGGTGCATATGTCTCTGTGTATGTCCATGCATGCATATGGTATATTTTTTTAAAATGCAATCGTTTAAACAGGAATAAACATTAATTCATGTTTTTCCTATGTCTAAAGCACAACCCAATATATGCAGAGTGGAAAGCTGCATAAACCTATTCCTCCTTCATGTGTCTCTTGCGTACTGTTCTCATTACCTTCCGTCAAGTGACCTCCAACTTCCTAAGAGTTTCCAAAGTACGCCAAAAGCTTGACCAATAGTTGATGATGACGACCCTCCTAGTGAGCTTCCACGGTTGAGCAGGAATTTGAACTTGGGTTTCCTGAATCCCAGTCCGACACTCTTATCTGTCACACCACACTGATGCTTGTTATTGGAAATACTTTATTGAACGTGTTTTATTTGGACGTTACAGACAGCAGCTCAGAACAGCAGTTTGAAAACATGCTAGAAAAGTTTCTGAAATATCCAGTTAACATCAGGCTACAGCCCAGAAAATGGCAAGCATTATTTTTTTTAATTCAGAAACTTCAAACTTTTCTATTAGCACCAATAGTAATAATAATAATAATAAAAACAAAACAAGGTGATGTTGATGGTAGGGATCTATAGTAGAAGAGGGGAATAAAAGATAGGGCTATACACACAGTATGTAGATTCTTTTGGCTTCAGTTCAGAACAAGTTAAACTGGGCTACATTGCAAATCATCTGAAAAGCCTCCCAAAATATTTATTTTATTATTTATTAGATTTCTATCCTGCCCCACCTAGACAAAGTCTACTCAGGGAGGGTATTCCGTGTATCTCTTCAACTGGACTGGGGAATTTTTAGAATGATTTTACGGGCCATTTTTAAGATTCCATATGAATTACATTTTGCCCTGTAGGTACACATGCGGAAGCATGAATTAATGAAGAAACAAAAGCCGAGATATCGTGAGGAAACAAAAAAAAAAAAGATGAGTTAGCAGAGGATGGTTTCAATCCATCGACCTCTGGGTTATGGGCCCAGCACGCTTCCGCTGCGCCACTCTGCTCACCAATGTGACCTACCAAATCAAACACTGCCTACCAGGAGAGCCAGCCCACTCATTAGGCAGGCTGTGACAACTCCCTTGCCTGCAGATTTTCAGTGTTGTGGAGGTTAATGATTGAATTGACATTGCAGTGTTTTATTTAATCTTTTACTACTGGGGATCAGAAAAGGCACTGGTAGGCTTTTCTACTTCATCTGTTCCACCAATTCAGCTGGCTTTGATTGGAAGTAGGGAGATATTTCCTGTTTTTCCTCAGTTAATTTTTAACAGACACAAAAAGGAGAAACAGACACGGGAGAGGCGTAGCTAAGAGGCAGACTGTTTCCCTCCCCCCATAAATTTATTGGGGAAAATATGGTAAATGTTATTATTAGAATATTACAAATAACTAATTTATCTTGGGAACAGAATTGCTATCTGCTACACATGAGCATTTTCAACTTCTATGTATTTCAAAGGCATTTCAAATTGCATCTACAGTGTTTGATTTCTATAATGTTGTTGCATGTCTGTTAGATCCACTTTTTCATGGGAATTCATTATCTTGACGTTTGGCTTCCTTGTGGTTCCTGTTGATGAGATCCATTGCTCTCTGGAATCGAATTCCTTTCTGATAGCCTGATTTAGACTTAGTGGATATGGGCCAAGCCTAACAGCAAGAGGTAGGTAGGATTAAGGCTAAGCCTCTTCTGCTGGCTGATGTCAAAGTGGTATCGACAGAAAGATGTGTGGTTAAGATTGGTAAGCAAGAGAGCCAAAACACAGAAAAGGAGAAATGACAAGAGTGCAAGAGGATTACATCAAATTCAGACCTCCATCCAGGAAAGACAGTTAAGAGCACCAACAGAAAATTAGGCCAGGACACAGATAACCGTTAATCATTTCCAGCATCTCTAATCTGAGATATAATTGGATTCTGCACAGCTTCCGGTTGGTGAGTACGATCTCTGGTAGCTCATGGACACCTTGGTCAATTAGGACTATAATTAAGTTACAAGGGAGGGGTTTCTCAACTTCTAACCTTCCAGATATTTTGAGCTTCAATCTCTCAGAGTCTCTGAACCCTGGCCATGCAGGATGGGGCATGTGGAAATTGGAAGTCCACAAACTTCTGAAGGAACCAAGGTGGAGAAACGTCCACCTTACGACACCCTGAAGGAATATCTCTTTTCAGCTGAGCCTGACAGCCCAACGTTATTGTAAATAGCAACTGTTTCCTCAATTTGAATACACATAATCAAAAGTGCTGTGCTTGAAGATCTAAAAGAACTTTTTGGGGGCAGCATCGATGATGGTGGGGAGAAAGAACACCCCGATGATTAAACAGTGGGTTGTGACAGTTCCTATAAATATTGGAGAGGAGAGCCATAACTGACCGCTAAGGCTTCTCCGTGACCACTATGCTATAGTTCTTAGACCATGGGAAATTAGTTAGTGTATTTCTTCTCCAAACCAGGATAATTCCCCCCTCTGCTGAAAGGCACTACGTCACAAAATAATATCCCTCTAAGTGCCTTGTTAGAAGAGAAGAAACAAAGATGGCTATTGCTGACGTTCTGGAGGAACCATGCTTTGCTTCCTAAAATGCACGTGGAAAGGATGTTATCTTGTGATATAACTTCCTTTAGCACAGGTACTACACAATGACATGGCACAGGGCTTGAAGAAGCAGCATTAATTTCTTGGCAAAAACATATTTTTAAGCGGAGAGTACAAGAGAGAAAAGTCACAGCTATGGTGACAAATGTATAGGATTCCTGTATCCATGGGGCATTGGTTCTGACCCCCTCCCCCCACAGATGCTGAAAACTGTGGATAATAGTGAACCCTATAAATAACATGATCTCTGGTTCCATCTAGTGGCCAATTCTAGTAGTTCCATCATGGGCATACGTATTACTCTTTTTAAAAAATATTTTCAGATAAGTGAAACCGTGGATACCGATCCTGCGGATACGGAGTCCTACTGTATTCTCTCCTCCCCAACAGTAAAAAATCCATAAAGTGCCTTTCCACTTTCTCGAACTGAGAATATGATAAGGTGCGGGAGATAATTTCAGCCCCCACAACTGCTAGACAAAATAGGAGCCCCACATACATGAAAAAGATGCAGTCCAAATCCAATTTACTGTTTATAGCTAGAGAAGACCAATGGAATCAATTGCAGAAGGGGAGCCCACACTTATGTAAAGCCCACAGATGCCATGGGTTAACTCTAGCTGAAATTGTCCACTGGATTCAGCTCCTACGTTCAAGTCAGCTGTCTTTCATCCAGGGGAAGTTACGGCTCCCGCTCATCTTCTGCTTCCTCATCAGCTCTCAGGAGATCCTCCTCCTCTTCGGTGTCCAAGTCCTCCCTTGGTCCCATCGCACTCTGGGACGAGGACAGGTCCCCAAGGGAGAGCCTCCAGTCTTGAGGGATGAGGTGGCGATTCTTCCGTATGAATGCGAACATTTTTACGTTGGCCGGGGAGAGGTTCTTCGACGGATCTCCCGCTGCCAACGAACTAGCCACGATGGAGAGGTCCTCGGAGGACGCCGAGGTGGGCGGGCACCCGAAATGGAACGCGGCAACCTTGAAGAGCGCCGGCCAAACCCCCATCTTCCCTTGCCAATACGACATGGGGTCGGCGTTCTCCCCGATATGGTCTACGTTGTCGTGAAGGTATTCCTCCAATTCCCGGGCGGCGGCGGCGGAGGCTCCCCCTTCGGTCGCCAGACCGGTGGCGGGATCGCTTTTGGTAATGGCCCTCCAGCGTTTCATGGTGAACTGCCACGCCGCCGAGCCGGTGGGGTTGGTGGAACCGCCGGGCGGTTGCGGAGCCGAGGGGCTGGCCTGGGAAAACTCGCCCTCCGGTCCGGGAGGAATGTAGGATCTCCTGGCTAAGTCCAGGAGGTGCTCCTTCAGCATAGCCGTGTCGCTCATGTCCGCCCCTCCCAGCTTCATGGTGGTGATGTCTCTGAAGCGGGGATCCAGAAAAGCCGCAACCCGATACATCATGCTGTTCTTCATCTCCCTCAGCTGGGCGTCAGCCTCAAGGCCATCCAGGGCCTGCGTTGTCAGGTGAGCCGCTGTGTTATTGTTCTCCTGGTAATACCTCGTCCGCAGGGCCCTAATCTGTTCTTCTAAAAACCACAGGATGGGGAGAGCTTGGCAGAGAGTGGCATCCGGCCGGGTCACCAGCATGGTGGCATCTTCAAAGGGCTTGAGGATCTCCGTCAGGCACTTCACCACTTTCCAGTCTGCCGGCGTTAAGCGCATCTGGGTGCCAACCTCGTCATCGTCCAGCATCACGCCCACGGCTTGGCGCTGCCGGTGGAGCCGCTCCAGCATATTTAACGTGGAGTTCGACCGTGTGCGGGCCTCTGGCCTGGCGGACGGATGGAGGCCCAGGCTGGCCTGCACTTCCAGAAGGCGACGGCGGACGGCCACCGAACGGTTGTAACGGCTGCAGATCCGGCGGGCGGTTTTCAGGAGGCGGCGGACATGAGTGTCGGTGGCGAGGAAGGCCTTGGCCACCCGCTTCAGCCCGTGGGCCAAGCAAGGGGCGTGCTTGAGGCGCAGCTCCCGCACGGCCTGAGCAGTGTGGCCATCGCCATGCGAGACCACCCCTCCAGTCTTCAGATCGTACAGCCAGTCTTGCAGGACTTCCCTCAGCTTGTGGGAGATGTCCTCCGGAGTGCAGGCTCCCTCGAAGGCACACACCGAGAGGGTGGCGTGCTTGCGGCAGAGGGCCCCCGAGAATTCGGCGACCCAGTGCCCCGTCACGGACAGGTAAGTGGCGGCCCGCCGGCCGGCCCAGGTGTCAATGGCGATGTGGACGACGCGGCCCAAGCTGCAGGCCACCACTTGGCGCACGGCTCTGGACACCAGCTTGGACAACTCGGGCACCGCCTTGGTGGCAAAGAAGGTGCGGCTCGGGACCTTCCAGCGAGGCTGGGCCGTGGCCATCAGCCGCCGGAACCCTTCGTTGTCCACGTACGAGAGGGGCTGCATGTCCACGGCCAGCATCCACGCCGTATCGGAAGCCAACTGGAGAGCCATCGGATGGGTGGGAGGGTAGTAAGGCTGGTTCCGGTCCTGACGGTTCAGCTGAAAAGCCGGAGCGGACGGCTCCGCGACCGTCCCAGCCGTACCGTGTGGTCTCTCCTTCGTGGGCATCAAAGGCGAAGGAGGGACCACTGCGACACCTGGCAGGTGGAGACCGTGGTGGACTTTCAAGTGCTTGTGAAGGGCCGTGGTGCCCGGCCGGGTGCCACCATCCTTCCCTCTCCTCACCCGCTTCTGACACATGCTGCAGACGGCCACGCAGGGCTCCCGGGGGTCCAGAGTGAAATAGTCCCAGACCGCAGAGGTGGTCTTTTTGGGGACCGGTGGGGGGACCGCATCTGGGAGTGCTTCCCGATCACGTCCCCTCTTGGAGTGGGAAGAAGAAACCGGGAAGTGGGTCAGGGGTGCAAAGAAATGCATCATCTCCATGCCTCCCGAGTGAACCGTTCTGCCCATGGTGCCGGAGGCTGCATAGGCCGGAGGAGCACGACGGGCGGCTGGGGGCGGAAGAGCCCTCGGAGGGGAGAAAGAGATGATCTCGGCAACTCCCTCGTCTTCTTCTTCCTCCTCCTCCTTGAAGTAGGGCAGCATCTCACGGACCTCTGAATGGCTGGTCTGTTTCACAGCCGCCTGGCCAGATGTTGTAGGAACTGGGGAGTAAGCTCTCAGCTCTGCTGGATCTTCCTCCTCCTCCTCTTCCTCCTTGTCCTTCAGGTAGGAAAACAGATCATGAGCCGTTGACGGGCAGGGCTCCTCCTCTTTCATCATGGGCTCTGAGGAAGCGGACAGCGAAGCCGCCGTTGGCTCAGCTATGTCATCATCCAACCTCTGAAAATGAGGTTCTTGGTGGTGAAGGGCGACACTTCTCCGGGGGTTGAAAGCGGCTGGCTGGGCCCGTCTCGCTCGGCCCCGCCGTGGCATCATGACGAAAGGTCCCTACAAGGGGAGGGAAACAAATTTTCGTCTCATTTTCTGCAACTCTGTGTGGGTTCCCTCAGAAATACTTCTAGAAACCAGTGGGGCACAGTGGTTAGTGCTGGGCTAGGACAGGTTAAATCCTGATTCTAGTCCCTGTGATTCCATGAAGCTAACTTGGTGGCCTCTGGTTGAGCCCCTTTCTCTCTCTCTCTCCCGGCCTGTGTGATCTACCCCTGAAGAGACGGTTTCAAATTCCACTCACCCATGACATGCATTGGAGGATCTTGGACCAATCCTATTCTTTCAGCCTGACCTACCTCACATGGCTGTAGGGCGGATAAAAGTAGGAGCAAAAGAGATGTGTACACATTGCCTTCAGGCTACTGGAGAGAAGATGGGGCGTAAATGTCATTAAAAATAATGCTAATGATTAATATCACCCCTTTGTTCCTTCCCATGCTGCTTCCTTCCAAATTTGGCAGTTGCTGCTCCCTCTAATGCAGTGGTCCCCAACGTTGGGCCTCCAGATGTTCTTGGACTACAACTCCCAGAAGCCTTCACCACCACCTCTGTTGGCCAGGATTTCTGGGAGTTGAAGTCCAAGAACATCTGGCAGCCCAAGGTTGAGGACCGCTGCTCTAATGCAGGGCCAGGTGGCAGCTGTTTTGCTCAAGACCTGCATTTACCCAGGGGGGTGATGTGATAGATGGTTGCAGAGCCAGAGGTTGGGAGTTTGATTCCCTACTTGGCCTCCTGAGAATACAGCCACCATGTGCAGCCTTGGGCAAGCTGCACAAAATCCAGGATGACCCCAGAAGCAGGGAATGGTTAACCACTCCTGGAAAACCCTGAAAAAGGGTGGTCGTAAGTCAGAATTAAGAACATATTTATTATTGTTGTTGTTATTAATGTATCCGAGGCAGGATAGGAAGTGGGGGCCTGAAACCAAAAGCAGAAAGGGCCACAGTCCCAAATATAAACCTTCTTCTATCTCACCTAGCAGGATGGCAGGAAATGGACTGCTGTTGTCAAGGACTGCCCTGATTATTTGGAAACTGGCCTGAATAGTGCATGAGAACAGCCCTTCCCTGCTGGGCTATATGCAGCTTAAGTTCCTACATGTTTACCCACCCCTTTTCTAAAGGTTTCTCACTCATGCAGCTGAGCCTTGCCTATCATTATCAACTGTATTCTCTGGCTCTAAAATTCTCAGCCTTGAGTACCTCCAGATGTTATCAACTTCAGTTCCCAGAAGGCCTAGGAAGCATAAACAATAGTGAGGGATTCTGGGAATAACAGTCTTCCCTCTCCCACTCCCCCCCCAAAAAAGGAATCTGGAAAGCTAAATATTGAGCAGCAATTGATTTGGCTACCAGGTTTCAAACATTCTCCTCTCAAATAATTCAACAACAATAAAAGCAACTTCAGCTGAAATCCACACTATTATACTGTAGTCCCGAACATAATGGGATACGTGTCTCGGCTATTGCTTCAGCCACTGGGAGACCACCCAGTTCTGAGCCTGCTTTTTTAAAATTCAGTCTTGACATTGTTTATATTTTTAATTAAAACAATTTAATACATATCCTTAAATATTAAATGCAAAATGTTTCTTTTTTTTTCCTTGGTGTTTTTTAAT
The DNA here is from genome assembly GCF_051106095.1 of Pogona vitticeps. NCBI lineage: Eukaryota > Metazoa > Chordata > Lepidosauria > Squamata > Agamidae > Pogona > Pogona vitticeps. The sequence goes on from NC_135788.1 coordinate 116,498,905, forward strand.
TAACATGTTTAACTGTGACATTTTCCTCTCGATTCAAACATTTCTTTGGGATTTGTGAAGGTGGAAACTTACAGGCTGTTACTAAACCCGGGACTTAACATTCATCAGAAAGATGGACTCAGGAGGAAGTCTGAAAGACAGGCACCACCATAAAATACTTGAGGAATCCCAAATGCACACGCACTATATATATATATACATACACATATATACATAAACACACACACACACAAGTGCTGCTGGTGACGGAGAGCATGCAAAAATAAAAGGATGATGCTGAATCAGAACAATGTATCTCCCCAATGTTTGGGTGGCATGAAAATCTATTAAGGGACACGTCGGGGGGGGGGGGGGCTCCGAGCTATTCTCGACCTTCTCCTTCAGAGACACTCACCCAGGCAAGATGGAAGTCAAGCAGCCGGAGGAGAAAAGGCAAAAGGATCAAAGGGGGGGGGGGAAACCAGCCAGCCAGCCAGCCACCCACCGGCTCCCTGGGGGCGGCTCGCGAGGCAGAGGCGGAGCAGCGACACGCAGTTCCTGCAAAAAAAAAGGGAGCCGTAAAAGACACGCAAGCCCGCATCCAGACGACCAAACCGAAATATACCTGGAAAGAACGCACGCGTCTCAAGCAGGACCGCCCTGCCCATCTGCCAGCATTGGAATCTTGTGTATTGCATTACCAAAATCAATAAATAAAAAAAAATTGGGCGGAGGGGGGGGGAGGAAGAGAAGAAATGGTGTGCAACTCTACAAACCCGGAAGAAAAAGCTTAAACTACCCGGATGTTGGGTGGGTGGGGGGAAATCCTATGCAAGAAATCCCATTTCTTCTTCTGCACCCTACTCAGGTGTCAGGATCGCAGCTGTGCAAAGGGTTTGGATCGCGCCCTAGGCACTTGCAAGAGCGTTTAGGGCGCGATCCTGCTTCAAAGGAGGCTTCCAGCACGTGGTTTGCTCCGAGAAGTCCGCTTTCAGGCGCTTCACTTCCAAGTGAATGTGGATGCGAATCTTCCACGCTAAGGAAATAGGATTCGTCGCATCGCGTCATTAATCGGTCCTGCTGTTCCTTTTCCATGAAGGCTAGGAACAAATTAAGTGAAAAAATAAATAAATCCCTATTTATTTTTTCCCCTTCACTGCTTCAGACTTTCCCCTAACTGGAGAACTGTAGACCCTTTGAGTGGGCTAACTCATGCTGCCCGGGTAAGAAACGTTACTTAGGGGGAACTACAAGCCCCAAGATCCCCAGCCAACGAAATTGGGGATTTGAGGGGTTACAGCCCAAAAACGCAGTTTTACCACCGCTGCTCCATTTCTGTGGGTCATTTTAAAGGAAAGTATTCTATTGCCCTTCGGTAACTCAGGGGTTAACTTGGAATTTTCTGTCCACGTGACCTCCTCTAGCCATTACAGACAGGGCTCCCCCGTAGGATTTCTCCTGAGGGTCCTGACCAATCGCATTTCGAAGTTTGAATCCTAGTGATTTGCATACTTCGGGTTCTGAGTTGTGACGTAGATACACCGGTGGCCAATCAAGAAGTGCGCTCCAGGAACCTTTATTTCCATAAGCCGCCTATAAATAAGGGAGCCTGCCGAGTGCGCAGCCACTCGCTGTTTCCCTCTGATTCAGTAGAGAGCTTCTAGCTAGAATGCCTGAGCCAGCCAAGTCCGCTCCTGCGCCCAAGAAGGGCTCCAAGAAGGCCATCACCAAGACGCAGAAGAAAGGCGATAAGAAGCGCAAGAAGAGCCGCAAGGAGAGCTACTCCATCTACGTCTACAAGGTCCTCAAGCAGGTCCACCCGGACACCGGCATCTCCTCCAAGGCCATGAGCATCATGAACTCCTTCGTCAACGACATCTTCGAGCGCATTGCCGCCGAGGCCTCCCGCCTCGCCCATTACAACAAGCGTTCCACCATCACCTCCCGGGAGATCCAGACCGCCGTCAGGCTCCTCCTGCCAGGAGAGCTGGCCAAGCACGCCGTCTCCGAGGGCACCAAGGCCGTCACCAAGTACACCAGCTCCAAGTAGATGGTTGTTGACTTGCCTTCATTTCTTGCAGTTTAGGATCAGCAAAAAAAACAAAGGCTCTTTTAAGAGCCACCCACTTTCTCACTGAAAGAGCTGCTTTGAATTTTTACTTTCAAATAGGTTTGGGGGTGTTTTTTTATATTATAAAGCCAAGTTTATATGTTCATATAGAGAGCAATGAAACATTTACAGATTTGAACGTTACACAATCTCCTTTCAGGCCCTAGGTGATAACGTCCCAATCCGTTCTTCTATTCCTTTTTTCACTTTTATTAATCGGCCTCAAACGCCTTGTGCTTAGTGGGACCTCTGCTTGCAGAGTAACCAAACCTATTGACTTAATGTCTTAAAAATGCTATAAAGGAGTTTTAGGGACCAAATCACTTCCATATAAATGATGGCGCTATGAAGTGCTGACTTTCCACCATGTGTCATGAGCAACCCTGCCGATTATGGCTTTTTCCCCCCTCTGGCCGTGGCTTCCCTCTGTTTTTGAGTCAATTCATTTTATTTTATTTTTAAAAAAAGAATAGGCATTCATTATAGCAATCTTAAAAACCCGGATTCTGAAATGGCGGAAGGTCGTCCTAGGTGAAATACTGTAGTGGCTGAGGTTGGAAGTCTATTGATTAAAGACCGGCTGGTTTAAAGGCGCGAAACCTCCTTCCATTGGTTCCAAGTCGCTCGTATTGTAGTTAGGGTTGGAAGGGCGCCGGGTGTGTCAGTTTTCCTTCTGGTCGGGTAGCGTTTTCGCTTTCCGATCATACTCCGCAAAAGCTTCTGACCTCGCTGTTAAAACCGCAAAACAAACAACAACAACAATAAGAAAAACATTTAGACTTGGGCCTCTTTGTAAAACCGAAGGGGGTGTCACGCTTTTCCTGTTAGGTCCTGAATAATCCTTTAAGAACACAATCCTATTTGCAACTAATTATAGCTACTAGCCAGCTTGCCAGCGGAGAGACTACACTAAGCAAGACTGAAAATGGATCAAGCAGAAGCCCGGCTAGCTCAGTCGGTAGAGCATGAGACTCTTAATCTCAGGGTCGTGGGTTCGAGCCCCACGTTGGGCGGACTTGAGTTTTGTTCTTAGAAATCGATAAATCAAAAAGTAGATATTTGGAAAGGAACAAGCAGGGACTGTTTTTGCCTTTATCTTTTCCCTTCCACACAAGAAATTTATAAGGGCCTACAAAGCAAAACTTGGATTTTTTTGGGGGGGGCAGCACAGGTGTTGTGCAAGTCTACTGAGACGTAACTCGCATTAGATTCAAGAAAACGTTCACTTTCAGGAAAATAGATTCAGACGTTTGCAGCAGCCAACATTTTGTGTTGCAAATGAGGTCACTGTTACTGTCTCTGTTTCCTGTGCCTATATTTGGACGCATACCATACCCCCTGCAATTTAGCAAGGTCGCTTTTATCTCCTGGAGGTTGCAGGACAAGAGAAAGTGTGTCCGAATACAGTACAGTATGCTTTTTCAGTTTCTAGGATGCGCAAGGAGAAGGGGGTTTTGTTTGGTGTTTTTGCTTCGTGGCAAAAATCGTCCCTGGGTGGGCTCGAACCACCAACCTTTCGGTTAACAGCCGAACGCGCTAACCGATTGCGCCACAGAGACCACATAGAAAAAGTATTTTCTCTTTTAGAATGTATATTTCAAGATGGTACCAATGGTGTTACATGAAAGTCAACTTCTCACCGAACCCAAAGACCTAATTCTGTCCTTGATGCTGCCAGCGACCAAACAAATGCTTCTCAGGACATTGATCTCTCACGGTCTGGTACTCAGTGGTACACTGCGCCTGAAAGCAGAGGCTCCCTTTGGCCATACTGAACTATTTTCGACACATTTATCTACAGTAATTGTTTTTTAAAGTCATCTAACCTGGTGGCCATCGCAGCTTATGCCACTTAGCCGTATAAATGAATTGTGCATCATCTTTTTGTCCATCCTCAGGGCATCCCGGCTCCTTGCAGATCACGTCTTTTTGCACAACGCAAGACTCTCGTTATCACAGAAATCTATAGCTTCCTCGGAAGGGCGGGTGTGTTTTTATGCAAATACAGAGCCTGATATGTCATATAAAATCAATGCTGGAGGCATTTTGGCTACAGAGCCAAAACCAAAAATTCATGCTTCTCCCCGTCGGGGAATCGAACCCCGGTCTCCCGCGTGACAGGCGGGGATACTTACCACTATACTAACGAGGAAAACGCTAAAAAGCGGTTAAAATCAGCTACCTTTGAATGCCTTAAAGCTAATACAGGGGTGGAGTTAGTAAATCGATCTGACTAATCACTCTGCTGCGCGGGAAATACAAATATTTTCAACCCACTTTGCTTTCTCTCTTACTGTACGTTACGTCATGTCACACGTCATAATGCAATAAGTTGAGTGCCACTTAATATTTTAATTTTGGTATTTTAACGGGGCAATTATTGCATTTCTAGTTTCTAGTCCAAAAGTTGTTGCTACTTCTAAGGACTGAAGAGATTCACTCTTTGACAACTAAAATACCTTGCAATGGGGTCTAACACAAAGGTTATAGGCGGTAATACTGACCTCATATTATAAAATGTCTTATATATATTGTGTGTATGTTTGTGTGTGTATAAGACATATGTATGCTCTCTGTGTGTGTGCTCGTACACACACACACACGCACAGAGCATACATATGTCATATATATATATACAATATATGACATTTTATAATATATTATATTTTATACAATATATTTTATAATATATGACATTTTATAATATAGTATAATATGATATAGCCTAGAGTGGTCGAAATGACTAGATAGGTGGGGTATAAATACAATAAATAATAATAATTATTATTATAGTAATATAGTATATATTACTATTTAGTATTGTATATTTTCATTGAAGCAACCAACATGAAATTGACGCAACTCCGGGAGGCAGTGGAAGATGGGGGTCACGAAGAGTCAGACACGACTAAATGACGATTCATTTCTACTAACTTAAATACTTTCTATTGTTGTAAGCCACTTTGGGTCCTTTTTAAGGAGGAAGGCGGGTTAAAAATATTTTAAACAAATTAAATAAAATCTCAAACTTCGAGTGAATAGTTTTTACAAATGATGGTAGTTTACATATAATGCAAACTGTAGTATTTTTGAACAGCTATATACTGTAGTTTCTTCCGAGGTACTTAAGGCAGAGGAGAGTGTGTGCATTTGCGTGTGTTTGTGGATTAGCTTCACAACAGGATATCCAAAGACCACTCCTGAAAAAATGTTCTTTAGGTGAAGAGTCAGCAAGCAGGTAGAAAAATTAGAGGACTTTCTGCCAGCTGAAGGTGAGTGGCCTACATTTTGGCTTTTGTTTTTAACACAGTGCGTTAAGTAACATGAATCATATTTCTTTTACTTATTTCTTTCAAGCAAACTGCAAGTTGCAATTAAAGCTTGGACACAAATTCATGAAACTGCTGTTTTGTTTTGTTTTTTTTTAAATTCAAAACAAACGTTCTTTCTTTTCAGCCCTATGCTCCTTATATCTTGAAGGTTGCATATCAGACTTGCTTGGGTGAGGTTTTCTCTCGGCTGCTTCTCTTCCTACATTCTATTTCACAGTTCAGTAAATGCAGGTTTTGTAGCTAAAACACTGAACCAATATTTTAATATTCAGCCTGCAAAAATGCCTTACTAGGCGAGCTGTGTGTAGTCATGGTAAGAGATGATGCCAGGGTGAAACTAGATTTTTTTTCCTTTTTGTACACAAAACCCAATCAATTTCACTATATTTTTAAAGCCCAGATTTCTGTGGTTATTAAAGCCTGTATCAGAGCACTGCCTTTTACTTTATTGGGCCAACTATTTTGCACATTCAAGATTCTTTAGAATTTTATTCCAGGCAACTTCATTTAAAAGGATTATTTTCCTCTGTTACAGAAGATTCTTGTGTCACTAGCAAATTTATTATATACCATGAGCTTTTTGGGAGACAACAAAGTAATGACCTGTGCTAGCAAGGCATATATTCCTCCATTCTATCCTATACAAATACCTAAAATTTTGGTCAACGATACATGGTTTCAGTGAAGACAAAAGCCACTGTAACCTAACACCAGAACTAAATTCCCTCTAGAAGAAATGGCTACATGGAGGCTCTACCATTTGAGACTGATGATTGAGGGAAAACTGGTACGTAGTAGGGAAAGAGGAAGATTAACCATGAGATGGGTTGACTGACCAAATGAAACCGTAGCTTTTCATCTGGAAAATTTGAGCAGAGTTGCTTACAAAAGAGCTTCTAAGATGCAGTTCATATTACTGTATAGGTCTTGTAAATTAAAAAGGATAGCAGCAGTGAACATTGCCCTTGCTAAAAGTAATCTAAATGTTTTAAACTCTACGTGTATTTTTCATTTCATTGCCACTGCATTGAGATCAGAACTTTCCGAGATTTATTCAGAGCTCACCGTGATCCATGGCTCTTTTGCTGAGAAAAGTGGGTGGCTCTTAAAAGAGCCTTTGTTTTTTTGCTGATCCTAAACTGCAAGAGGCGAAGGCAAGTCAACAACCATCTACTTGGAGCTGGTGTACTTGGTGACGGCCTTGGTGCCCTCGGAGACGGCGTGCTTGGCCAGCTCTCCGGGCAGGAGGAGCCTGACGGCGGTCTGGATCTCCCGGGAGGTGATGGTGGAGCGCTTGTTGTAATGGGCGAGGCGGGAGGCCTCGGCGGCGATGCGCTCGAAGATGTCGTTGACGAAGGAGTTCATGATGCTCATGGCCTTGGAGGAGATGCCGGTGTCCGGGTGGACTTGCTTGAGGACCTTGTAGACATAGATGGAGTAGCTCTCCTTGCGGCTCTTCTTGCGCTTCTTGTCGCCCTTCTTCTGCGTCTTAGTGATGGCCTTCTTAGAGCCCTTCTTGGGCACAGGGGCGGACTTGGCTGGCTCAGGCATCTTCAGCGCTCAGAACGACAGCACTTCAACTAAGCAGTCGGAAGACACTGCATGAGTGAGCGGCCGTCTCGCGTTTATTTATAGGCCTTGTATGCAAATGAAGCCTTCCACAGTTCTTCATTCCTACTGGATACCCAGCGTTCTACGCTCCAGCCATTGGCAAAGAGGACAGAAAAACCTTAAGCAATTCAAAGGGAGCGCTCTTATTGGTTGATCAGCCAAGCCGGCGTTTCTTATTGTTCCGTTTGAGAACGGCGGTTTCTCATTGGCTAGCGTCTTGGTACGGGAGGTCGCTTGCTTTTCCCGGGCTTTTCCAGAGGGCGGGCCCGCCATTTTCCCAGCCGTGTCTGGCTGAAGGGCCCGGCGTTGCCTAAAAAGAGCCGGCTAATGTAAATGTAAATTATGTGATAAAATTTTATGCCACAGACGGTGGAACCCGAAGAAAGCAAAAAATATAATAAAAAAAATCTTGTATTCGAGATTGGAAAGGACAGGTTTTCCAAGCTGCGAAAGAGGGCGTTTTCTTAAGGAGCCGAAATAGCTCAGTTGGGAGAGCGTTAGACTGAAGATCTAAAGGTCCCTGGTTCGATCCCGGGTTTCGGCAGTTTTTTTTTTTATTTAAAGCCCCCAAAGAAAGGGGTATGCAATTGCTTTCCAGAGTACAGGATACACTTTCTTTTGCCCAACAAGCCATCTTTAGGCATTTTAGGGTTGCGCGTCTTTTGTCAAATCTTTCTGAAGTAAACAAAGCTCTCTGCAGTTCCCTTTTATATCGCCGAAAAAAGGCTCCCCCCCCCCAAGATAAAAATCGAAAATAAACCAGCTTTTATTTTTAACCAAAAATGTAGGCTAATTTTTTATTTAAAATACTGTACGCTTAGTGAGGAAAGGCCGCTAACACCCAGTTTTACGTTCTCAAAATACTAACCCGAAACCATGCCGGTTTTTTAGGCCAGGCTCAAGCAAAACATCTGGTGCACGTTAACAGCTGCATCCTTACACTCGAGTGGAAAATAATTGTCTATTATATATTTTAAACGCACAAGAAAGTTCAATGCATCGCGGTTTACAATATACAGAAACGAAGAGCGAGAACAGCTATTTTTAAGAAAGACTGGGTGGCCCTTAAAAGGACCTTTGTTAGAAAAATTTTGGTTAAGTCTTTAGCCCCCGAATCCGTAAAGGGTACGGCCTTGGCGTTTCAAGGCATAGACCACATCCATGGCCGTCACAGTCTTCCTCTTCGCATGCTCGGTGTAGGTCACAGCATCCCGAATAACGTTCTCGAGGAAGACCTTGAGGACACCACGGGTCTCCTCGTAGATCAGCCCCGAAATACGCTTCACTCCCCCGCGGCGAGCCAGGCGACGAATGGCGGGCTTGGTGATGCCCTGGATGTTATCGCGAAGCACTTTGCGATGCCTCTTCGCACCGCCTTTCCCCAAACCTTTACCACCTTTCCCGCGGCCGGACATCTTCAGAGCTGCTCTCTACAAAGCGACGAAACAACAGTGAAGAAAACGCGCCGAAGGCAGTTTAAGTAGGAAGGAGCCCGACCAGAGCGAAAACTGCGACGGAGACCTTCCGCCTGCCCTCTGCCTCCCGCCTGCGAAGGCCTCGAATCATGTTATCCAATCCGTGGTGAGCATAAGGATTCAAATGCACCAATCAGCGCTCCCTTTCACAGTAGGCGGGAAAGCCCTGTTTAGAGCCCTTTCCCTCTCCCTTTCTATCAGGATACGGGATTTCTACGCGGCTCATTTCTGTGAAGCGCATAGAGTTGGAATTATTCTGATATTAAGTCAGTTCGCCGCGACTGTTTTTTTTTTATGGCGGGCTCCATACTTCCAAAAATGTAGTTGCTATATATAAATGGAAGACTTTTGGCGATATTTATGGGCTGTGTCCGAAAGACGGGCAAATAAATGATGTGGTTGAATGTGGTCGAATAAAACCAAGGAGTTCTGTAGCTCCTGAAAGGCCCACAGTTCTCATCCCAGCGAGGGGCTGCAGTCCACGGAAGCTTCTGCTAATAAAACTTACTAGCCTTCAAGGAGCTACAAGATTTATTTTCCCCCCTCCAGCATAGCAGGGGATGAGAAGTACACTCCTGAATATTTCTAAGGAAATAGCCTGTCCCAGTAATGTCAATGGGTCTTCTCTGACCATAGTGAAATAGGTCCATTTCCCAGTAGAAGCGGTTGATTGGTTAGAAATACAGTTGTTTCAATTAACAAGAAATAGGGTAAAGGCCAGCATACTCTCAAGTAGCATGAGGGATAAAATGATGCTTGTGAGACACTCCCACTTTGTCCTTGTGGTTAATGTGCTATCAAGAAGTTGCTGACCTAAGACGGCCCTTTGGATCAATGACCTCCATATCATTCATAGCCCGTCTCAGGTCTTGCAAACTCAAAAGCTGTGGTTTATCAAGCCAATCCATCTCATGTTGGGTCTCCCTCTTTTCCTACTGCCTTCTGGATTTCCTAGCATTATTCTCTTTTCAGTAAGTCTTGGCTTCTCTTGAGGTGCCCAAAATTTAAAGTCTCATGGAGGCTATTTTTTAAAAAGGACTTCGGTGACAACCTGGTGCATCAGTCTGGACCATCAACAGCGCAGAAGCGAGTGTTACTGGCCTGATTGTGGGGCCAAAGAAACACTTCTCTTATCTGAAGGCCAAATTGCCAGAGGTGAGCTGATGGGAGCAGAGGCAACTCCAACACATCCACTTTGCTTCCATGAACACTTCCAACACCATTCACCAAAAAAATTAAATAAAAATAAATAAATAAATCCACTGGAATGCTGTGGTTGGTGTACTTACTAGACTGGGGGGCTCCAATGTCATACCCCTTGAAGAGCCAGGAAACTTTGTGGACAAAGCCACAAGGCTGCTCACCTTTTCTTTGCCTGATCTACCCCAAAGGGTTCTCGTTAGGACAGGAGAAAGACAATTTGGGCATTCTTGAGCTCATGGGAAAAGCCGTGTAACATATTGTCAAAACTGGTTTAGTGAACACGCCTCGTTCCATAGATGGCCCTACACTCCATTGCTGAAGCAAATGGGCCTAAAGCAGTCACACTGAAGAAAGCAGCAGGAGTTCCTAGTATTTTCTTCATGACCAAGCTGAATCAGGAGGGATGGGGCATGAAGTAGGACTGTGTCCAGTTTAGGATTGAATCAGCCTTGTGGTCCAACCTCCTGAAAGAATAGCTGACTTTTATGTCATCAGACCAAATAGTTCTGATCGGGTCTTGTGTTACCTGGCACACAAATGATGTGACCAACCAACTCAAAGCCCATGGACTGTGCATATACCTAGACAGCACTTCTTTTGGGTGGGGAAGAACTATATCCTTCACTAAGTAGCACCTTTCATCGGCAACTTCTCTCATGCACCAATGTGCTGTTTCCTGGTGTCTGAAACAAGAGGATAGCTCTTCGATTATCAAACCTTTCTTGGTTCTATTTGACTGCTGACTGCTCCATGCAGCTGGTAGCGCGTGTGCACATGGTGTAGAAAGTTCCCCGCCCCACAGGCATTTGTACTTCCACCACCCTTGAACTCCCACACTCATCCAGAAAAGCTTGTTTAAATTAAATAAAAATGTATATTATCCCATAAACATGCCTGAGCCACAACCGGCAACGTTTCTGTGATAGAAGCAAGGCTTTGATATGTTATGTTGTATATACTGCGTATGATGTAGTAACAAGGAGCTTGGAATTAAGAAAATGACAAAGGTAGATGCGCTCAATTTCTCCTTTAGCGCCATCTTTTCCCAAATGAGAGGCCATCACCCTTCAGGCAAATGTGAAGTGGATGGGACTGGGTTGCACTTTGGGACTAATAAATAAATATTTAAAACAACTTCAAATGTCCAGGGTCCCATGAATATCAACCAACGATGTGATATGGCTGCAAACAAGGCCAATGCTATTTAAGGCTGCATGAACAGAAGTATAGTCTCCAAATCCCATAGAGCACTAGTTCCCCTCTGTACAGCACTGGTTAAGCCTCATCTTGAGTACTGTGTCTATTTCTGGACACTGCACTTTATGGAGGCTGACAAGCAGGAACATGTTCAAAATAGGGCAAAAAGAATTATCAAGGAGCTGGAAATCAAGCCCTGTGAGGACAGAGTGAAAGAACCCGGGCATGTTTAATCTTCAGAAAGAAAATGAGGGCAGTTATGACAGCATTTTTCAAAGCCAGGCCCTCACCACCCAGAGACGACAGAACAAGCCTTCTAAAAACAATACGTCCTTTTTTAATTGTTAAGTCAATAAAGAGGTATCAAAATTAAAAGAGGAGAATTACAGGAGGGCTTAACCGAACTACTAGAATGGACTGGGAGGAGAAGGCAGGGAGGGAGGGAGGGAGGGGAGAAAAAGGGCCGCAACAGAAGACACCACGTCATTATGAACACACAGGACGGAGAAAGGAGGCGGCAGCCAGCAAGGGGGGAAAGCGAGAGGCTCAATCTCTGAAGAACGCCGTGTTTTGCCGGTGGGGGGGAGGAGGAGGGGGAGAGGTGCATGTCGCTGGGCGACCCCCCCTTAGGAGTCATCTTCGCCGTTGGCGCTGTCTCTGTCGTCTTCGCCTTCTTCGGGCTCCTTGTCGTCGCCCTTGATGGACTCCAGCTGAGAGAGAGAAGGGGACAGGCAGAGGGGCCGAGTTAGGAAACAGGGAGAGGCGCTGCGCTCCTCCTCACTCCTGGCTCTCTGCCGCCTCCAGCTTCGTACCTGGTCGTCTCCCCGGTCTTCGTTGTCGTCGTCGTCCAGGAGGTCCCCTTCCTCAGCCGAGTCGTCGGCCCCCGCTTCGGACTCCATCTTGAGGCTGCTCTCTTCTTTCTTGGCCGAGCTGGTGCTCTGCTCCTCCTCGGATTTGTCGTTCTTCAGTTCTGGGCAGAGGAAAAGAGGAGAGGGCCGGCAGAGGATCAGAACGGTTCCCAGGGGACTGGAGCACTGCCTAGATCATCCTCCTCCTCCTCCTCCTCCTCTGGGGCCTCTCAGCTGCTCAAGAGTCCTTCCATCAGGCTTGCCAAACCAGCTTGCTGCCAACGGGAAGCCCCAAGGCAGAATGGATTTATAAAAATAGGAAGGGAAGTGGTTCTGAGCGCCTCACCAATGATGGGCCAGGTATGCACCAAGAGTTGGCAACAAGGTGCCAAGAAGTTATTATAGGTTCCTGGAGAAGAGTCTAGCTTTAAACAGGAGCCCTGAATCCAACCATTAATCTTCACATAAAGTATGCCCACTGAAATTAAGGAGAACTTGGTACCCCATCACTTGGATACTCTCCACGAATTCAATGGGTTGTGCTTTCAGTTAGAGCTAGCCCTTGGGTTGAAGCAAAACCCATTTTTGAGTACAGTGGTGCCTCGCTTAGCGAGTGCACCGTATAGCGATGTTTCCGTATAGCGATCCCTTTTTCGGGATCGCTATACGGAAACATACCCAATCTTCGCAATGGGGAAAACCCGCATTGCGAAGATTGGGTATTGCGGCGTCCATTTTGGAGCCGCCAAACAGCTGTTCGGCGGCTCCAAAATGGCCGCCGGAAGGCCGGAAATGGCTGCCGGCAGCCGTTTTCACGCCCTGCCCTCGCTTAGCGAGGGCGCGAAAATGGCTGCCGGCAAGGGGAATCCTCGCTGAACGGGTAAGTAAGCAAGGTATTGGAACGCATTAAACTAAGTTTAATGTGTTTCAATATGTTTTCCCTACCCGTTTAGTGACGATTCCGCATAGCGAGGGTTAATCCGGAACGGATTAACCTCGCTATGCAGGGCACCACTGTACATGGGCTTCCCTCTGCTACAAGCATGGCAGCCTTTCTCACTCAGGGCCAGCTGCTGCCATAAAGCAGCATGGAAGAGCTTTCATGGAGAAATTCTCTCCTCTGGTGGCTTTTCTGACAGGGCAAAAATTAAGAAGGGGAAGAAAAAAAAAACCCACAAAATATTACATGCTAAAAACAGTCAATCAACGGGGTATCATGTTTTCCCCCTCCACAGATAAAAGAAACATTTTAAAACAGAGATGAAGGAGGATGAAACCTGGAGAAAAGCTTCACCTCCAATTCTCCAGGGTTTATCCCACCAAAGGTGGTCAGGACCCTCCCCTTCCCCCTCCGCCAACTGTTTACTTTGCTCCTTCTCGATCTTCTCCAGGCTCTCCAGCAGGGAATCCACTTTCTGCTTAATCTGGGTCAGTTCCTTCTTGATGGTCTGTAGATCATCTCCTTTCACTGAAATCAAGAGTGGGAGGACATCAGTGGATGGGCTCCTACGTGGAGAACTTTTAAGAATTTGTAATGAGCTGTATTGGAAGTTTAAGAGAGCGGTTTATTCACACAGGCCAGCAAAAGCAGCCACAGATAGGACGGCCATGCGTGGAAAGAGAGTCCACAGAGCCAAAGACAGTACACAGCTATACAGGAAACACACAAAAGGTCATAAAATGAGCTATCTGGTATTCCTTTGAACTTTCTTTCCCCATAAATTCCTTTCTAAATGATAATTCCTTTGAAATTCCTTCAGGAAGAAGCCTGAGGGTTTGGTTTTATTTTATTTGTTTTATGGCACCTTTGCTAAAGGCAAGGAAGGCACCTGCCTCTACCCTGTGGGCAGTCTTCCCATGGTTCAATGAGGGGCACCATATACATACTGGGTTTTGCTATACACATGAAACACACTGGCTACAATTGCTAAATCCTAATGGTATATGGTTATCTCAACGGTATAATGAAAGGGATCTCCACAACTCCTCCTTCCCACCATTTCTAACTTAAATTAGAAATTTAAGAAATTTAGAAATGTAACTTAGAAATGGGTTAAATTAGGAGTGGAGAAACTAGCCTTTCAAGCTGTTTCCAACTCCCAGGAACCCTAAGCACTCTCCTGCCATTCCAGCCAATGATCTGGGATTATGGGAGCTGTGAGACAGAGTACCGTGATCAAAGTACCGTATTTTTCGCTCCATAAGACGCACCTTTCCATAAGACGCACCAATTTTTAGGAGAAGAAAACAGGAAAATATAATCTGTTTTCTTCACTCCATAAGACGCACAGACTTTCCACCCTCCTGTTTTGTGGGGGGGAAAGTGCGTCTTATGGTGCGAAAAATACGGTATCTCAGATCTAGAACACCAAGACCATGTGTATTGTAACATCAACATCTTAGCAACACAGCAATACTATTTGAAGAACCCTCTAGCTCTATACTGGTCTTCCCAGATGTTAAGATCTTAGGAAGAAGTATTTCCTTTGGACCCACTACCCTCACATCTACACCTGGTTGTGAGCACAGGAGAAGACCTCTTCGGTGGATACTCCCAAACTGTGGAACTGACCCCCCCCCCCCCAGACCAGGCCGGTCCCCTCCATGGCCCTTCTTTGGCTGCTAGGAAGCAAAGACCTTTCTTTTTGAACAGGCTTTCAAAAAGGAAATGATTACAAAGGAAGAGATTTAAGAGGTGGTTGTGTCTATTTAATCTTGTTGAATAGCTTTTGCACCTTTTATAATAATTTAGCTGCTTTTTAATCATGCACATTTTTTGTGTACACAGTGACTTCGTTTTTGTGCATTTAAATCCTTGGGAAACTGCCTTAGGTCCCTTTCTTCATACAAGGTAGAAACTAAATAAAACAAAACGGAATGAAATAAAAAATGAAGTACTAATGGAAACATGGGTTATATTCCAGGTGCTTTGGACTACAACTTCCACCTGGCCCAGGGAGAACGAGCCAGTGGTCTAGATTATGGATGGGAGTCGTAGTCCAACATTTCTGGGGAGCACTGGTTCATTATCCTTGGATTAAAAATGGCAAGACAAAATTTAATACAAACGCAAGGCAATAGCAAAAGATTCACCCCTGAAGTAGGACATTTCAAGCGTTGGGCCTCTGCCTTCCTCCACCTATACTTTTTAACAAAGGGGAAAGGAACAGAATACAGAAGGGGGCATGGGTTGAATGTTGCCGTTCTGAGCTTGAACCAATTCATCCTAGTTTGTCAGGGAAGCAGCACTGATGCTACAGCTCCCCTCCCTTATCTCCTCAGCCGATCAAGCCACTCACCAAGCCCAGCTTGCTTGCTTGCTTGCTCTCTCTCTTTCTCTCTCTATCTGCCCACACTACCCAAAGGTCTCTGGGTGGCTTATAACAATTTAAATACAATAAAAAGATAAAACAATAAAAATACAATTAAAATACCTCCTTGGCTAATCTCCTGGTCATGAGCAAGAGCACAGACTTCTCTGCCCCGCCCTCTTCTCTGAGTGGGAGGCCAGAGAAGCCCGAGCTGTTCCTGGGACTGGAAGATCAGTGGAAGAGGGGCAGGAAGCCAGCACGCTGGGCCTGGAGAGGGGCTGATGGAGCCAGAGGAGGGGAACAGAAGCACGTGTGCTGCCGCCTTGACAAACTGGCTCACACCCATCTCCATTTGCTCTTCCTCCTCCTAATAGAAGAACAATCGTCTCGGGCAAATAATTCCTTTACTCAAGGAGAAGAACGTAATCTATATATTTCCTTCACTGATTTCTGGTTCTATCAACAGAACAGGTCTAATCGTCTTCCCCGCCTCCTTCCTGTAAGGAGACGGCAACATCTCCTCCACGAGATACATGGCAAAACATGAACCCAGCTCTGTGAGTGAGGAGCCGGGAGGCGCAAGAGAAAGCCTTCGGACCCTTTCCAAAGGGCCCTTCGGTTTTTCCACAGATACGGACCAGACGCTTTAATGGGGAGGAAAAGCAGCTCAGCCCGCAAGCTGTGTCGGACACATACACTTTCCTGACTTGGACGACACGCCCCGCTGTCCGCTCTTCGAGTTGAATCCGCTCTTGCCCCGGCGAGAGGTGTTGCCAGAGACCCGCTGGCGCTTGGAGGGCACCACAGCCCTGGCAATGGGAGGTGGCGGAGGCACCCGTGCCTGGTAGCTGTACATCCTAAGAGCACAAGAAGACCTGTCACCAAGGGCCTCCTTGCTCTTCACCTCGCGTGTGCAGGTGGAGAGCCAGTGCCATGGCCAAATGCCTAGAAAGACTCCGGTTCAAATCTGATTCAGCGACCTTGGGCCAATCCTCTCTGTTGCAGCCTACCTCAAAAGGTTGTTGTGAGAATAAAAGGGGAAGAAAAGAACAGCGTTTGCCTCCCCCCTCCCCACGAGCTCTTTGGAGAAAAGAAAACTATAAATGTACGTAACTAACCAGCTCAACTGTGCAACTTGGGGCTGGGCAAAAAACAACACTACAGAATTAAAGTTGGTGCCTTTTTACTATGAAAGATGGGAGGCAAGGACTTCTGAGACCGTCTGCCCCAGCTGAAAAACCTGGCTAGCTGGCTCCGTGAGTTCGCGGGGAGCTCAGTGGCTTCTGTATCCGGCTACAGAGCCAGAGGCTGGGAGTTCAGTTCTGTGCCCTGCCCTGCCTCCTTGCCAAGGGCTGGACTTGATGACCCATAGGGTCCCTTCCAGCTCTGCAGTTCTAAGTAGTACATAGGTATTTACTGCTATGCCTCAGGCAGGAAATGTGTCTTGGGCTAAGCCTTCTGCTCTGTATGCCACCCTCTCCTTCTATTCACCTGGAAGATTTTTTTTCTGTCTCCTGCAGGTTAATCAACTTTCTGGTTCACACAGAACCTCAATAGCCATTTCCCCCTCTTCTTTTACACGTAATAAATTAATCCCTGAATTTACTCTAGAGAAAGCAACAGGTGGCTGCGCAGGTCTTGTAGGTAGAAACACCTTGAAAAAGGCCCCTCAGCAAAATCTGCTAAAGACAACAGGACTGGGCTGAAAACTTTAAGGAATGCCCTTGAGATATTGGGAGTGAGCCAAACCACTAGGCCATTTCACTGTCTCCCCAGGATTTCCAGCAGGAATCTTTTCCAGCCCTACTGGGAGAGCTGGGATCATCTGCAAGTCAATAAAGAGTGCTGTACTATCATCCCACACTGACTCTTTATCCCCTCCTCACGATCTCTCTTACTTTTCACCCAATGACACGAGCACCTTAAATTCTTCCTGATGCAGCAACTCTTCTAAGAGAATATCCTGCCCAATCATGTGTTAATTCCCTTCGCTATTTAAGCACTACCACCCTGCATGCACAACTCCTCATGCCCACCCTTCAAGGGTTCCCGACACTGCCTTAAAGGCCCAGGACTAGTTACTATATGAAAATTAAATATTTTAACATTTAAAGGCCTATGCCAGAAACTGAACCAACATCATCTCGTAGTGGCACGGAAATATTTTGTCAGCAAGGCATTGGCACTTAATTTTTTGGAGAAGTATAGTGGCTTTTTCTTTAACTCTGAAAGGAATCAAAGATACCAATGCAGCTGGGAAAATGTCACCCACCTACCTGTCATAGTAGTCCCGCTGGAAGTCGTAATCCAGGTCAAAAGACGACCTGAAAGACAAAGTACAGAAGCCACGGTCAGGTCTCCCTGGCAGGCAGTCCACAACATAAGTTCACTTGCTCAGGATGACAGCTAACAGTTCACAGACAACTCTTTAGCAATCAGCATTGGGAGGCCATGCCCCCCAATCTGGCATTAACAATGGCTAAACACAATTATTTACTGTGAAAGAACAAAGGCAAAATGTGAATTCATCTCTTGAAAGCCATCTGCTGCTTGGCCTTCAGGCCCAACGGATGGCACATTTTGTCAGCAAAAGTACAGAAAAGGGCTCCTCTGTCACAGCATCACTTGTTCACACGGCTAGCTGCATGCACATGGCGTGCGGCACACAAACACATACACACACCGATACTCTCAAGCTCTCTCCTTGCATGCAGCTGGACAGAAAGACAAACAGAAGCATCGCGCACGGCAGGGCACAAACCGGATGAATAAATTAAAATAAAAGCCAGAAGTTAAAAATAATGAAAACATAAGGGTCCCGACCTGACTAGAGGGGACGGAGAAGGTGGTGCGGCTACTGACCCGTACATCTCTGTGGCCGACCTCTTCACCCCGGCTTTGGCGCGGTTCAACTTCGGCTCAGCAGCCAGGTTGATATCTGCAAGACAGACGTGTCCATTTGAAAGTCTTCATCATGCCATTCCTCAAGATTTCCATATATCTGAGAGCTAACATGCCTTTGGGCTCTCTGTTCTAAGAGACAGGGGCAAGCCACAGCTAGCTTCGTATCCGGCCCGTGTCTATTCATGGAAAAAATGAGTAGATTCCTTCGCTTCCAAAATGCACGTCACTGACCATACATTATGAAGGAATTGGGAACACCACAAGGTGAGGTGTGGATAGAACCAAACGCTGACAAGATTTGTTACTGAGGCAAACACCTCATCTGGTGTGACCTCCAGCCACACTGGTCAGTGTCCCAATTTGACTCAAAAGCGCAGGAAGGGATACTGCAGGTCGTCTGGACCAAACCCTAATTTACAAAGATGCAGCTACAGCATCACTGGCAGACTGATGTGATTGTTTTAATCCCATGATGTGAAAGTTGCAATTCAGTTATGCAGCCTAAGCAACCACAACAGACTGCTGACAGATAACTCAGCTTGCAAGCTAGTGCTTGAAAACTTCGGCCAGGCATGCTCCCTGGTGGTGAACATGAGGAGTGAGAAATGTTTACATTCAAAAAAAGTATCACTGTTGGTGACATCATCAGGCTTAAGCAGCATAACTTGAGTCCAACAGGATTTCAGCCACTGAAACATCTACAGGTTTCAGACATCCAATAACTGTAATTTCAGTTTCTGAAATTCTCTACTCCGCCCGTTGATTTTAGCACAGTCTCTTATGATTAACTGTGTCTTAAGTCATTCTGCCCTGGTGTTGGCTATTCCTCTCTGATCTGTTTCACCTGCAAATCTGAAACTCATCCCTTCTACTCCACCCAAATAATGTATAGAAAAGTTGAAAAGAGGCCTTATGACAAAGGTTCAGTGGCATATTGGGCAGAACTTTCTTCTCAGGTTCGTGGAGAGCCATTAATGACCAGGCTCTGGATACCGTCCACATGTAACTAGCCTGGGACTACTAGCATTTCTCACTACTGATTTTGCTGGTGAAGAATCCTGGAAGCCAACTACAAGTGGTCTGTCCTAGCCTCGTGCCAGAATGATCCAATCCTCAATTCGCCACACAGATACAAGAGCACTCAACATTTTACTATCATCTACTCTCATACTACAAAGAGGCATGCTGTGGTTGACCATCTCAGGGGATGAAGGTTGATCTGTTAAAAAAAAAAAAAAAAAGGATCTCTTGCCCGCTGCCCCCTCAGACACAGCACTTTAAAAGCCGTTGGTGGAGGAAATATCAGAAGGAACAGCAAGAATTTGTCCTCATCAACTAAGTTATGCTCTTCTATATGGAAACAAAATGATAAATGGCTATTCACAAGTCTCAATCAGAGTAGGGAAGTCTGCTTCAATGACCCAGCAGGAAAACTTTCTAAAGCAAAGGAGATATTTCCCACCCCGCTACAAACTGGGCCTTGAAGAGGTGATGCATAACTACTACAAAAGCAGTAACAGAAAGCTGACTAGGAAAATGGATCTGATTTAAATCAAACTGATTTAAACCATAATTTAATTTTTTTTAAGCAGTTAACGGGAAGCTGACTAGGAAAATGGATCTGATTTAAATCAAACTGATTTAAATCACTATTTAAACCATAATTTAATATTTTAAAACCCTAAGTCTTGTACTATTTTAAGCCTTGTATTTATTACTTGTAACATGATGGATTGTAATGATTTAAAAATAAATGTAATTTTAAAAAAAAATTAATTTAAAAAAATTATTTTCACTAATTTCAAAACATCTTTATTTACATCATAATTTAAATTGTAATTTAAATCAATCTGATTTTTAACATTCATTCATTTTTATCCATCCTGCTTAAAATGCACCCATCCTGCTGACCAGTCATTATTTTCCAACTAGCAATAATGGGTGCATCTGCAAAATGTGCATGGGAAATAAAAAAATTCACTGTAGTACTTGCAGAACATCTTTTGGGGTTGGAGAAATTAGGGTTTTGCAACTGTGGATTTAAAACAAAGCTGTCCCAACTCTCCCCAGTGAAGCAAAGATCAAGCTCGTGTGTTAAAGGGATGAGGGGAGACCAGCCACAAACATCGACGCCTGTCTCGCGTCTTTCCCTTTTCCTGAGCAAAGACATCTACCATCTGAATCAAAGGTGCAATGCAGAGCATTCAACTTCCTGCACTCAGGCTGCCAGGCAGATTTGGGAGGAGGGACTGCTGGGTGACAGGCCTTTCATCCCATGGGCCAGCAGTTGAAATCAGGCATAACTAACTGTTCATAAGGGAGACAACGGGAGTAACAGGGTGAGATCTCTGGAAAGTGCCAGGATTGTCACATGTGAGGCCCAGATTCAAAAACCCACTCTAGGAGGCCTTTGCCCCCCTCAAAAACAACCCATCCATGCTGCCAGCTTCATATCCCTCAAGAGCAGTGAAGACAACCAAGTGGCTCTTTCTCTCTCTCGCACACACACATATACAAACTCCACGGAGTCTAGAAAAAACGTCATAAAGGACTGCTCTCGGTGAACAATGCCTCTCTCATCACACATGCAGACCAGGATCTACCAATGAATCAGGAGATCAATATTTGGAATCCCAAATATTTAAGGCTAATGTGCACCTTCCTCCTTCACTCCACTTGAGACCTGCAGTCCCCATTTCCCTTGGCAAGACATCAAGATTTGCTCCAATTCAAGGGTTTCATGCCTCACTCCTTTACACAACTTTTCAACTTGGCCTGCGCAGAGGTTGGTGATTTGGAAAAACGGAGAAAACAGGGAAACAAGATAGGTTTTCCGGGGGGGGGGGGACTGGCAAGGCAGAATGTCACCCAAGCCCAAAGAAAAGAACAGCTGGAACAAAACAGAGCACTCACCAAGGACCTGGCCTGCAATCAACCGGCCATCCTCTCCTGCCACAGCAGCCCGAGCGTTGCGCTCGTTCACATACTGCACGAAGGCAAAGCCCTTGTGCACGGAGCAGCCGACGATCTTGCCATACTTGGAGAAGATGGCCTCCACATCTGACTTCTTCACCACGAGCGTGTTGAGGTTTCCAATGAAGACACGCGAGTTCAGGGAGCGGGGGTCTGTCTTGTTGGTGACATTGCTGGCCATGGCTCAGGCACGCCACAGGAACAGAGACCTGGTACAGGCTTTGCGGGGGGTGGGGTGGGGAGTCAGAGAAGGGAAAACATTTAGAGGATGTTGGAGCCTCAGCACTCACAACTTGCAAGGAACAGACGTGAGTGCACAAACCTGCGTGCACACACACACTTTCTGGTGCTGCCAGCCGAGAAATCTTTCCCCAGGTTAATGTGAGCCTCCATGCGGACAAAGCTCTGACCCATCTTCCAAGACACACCAGTTCTACAGAAAAGCTATCAACTTTTCTCTCTCTCGATTTTTTCCCCTTACCAGACAAAGAATGTTCCCAATGGGCAAAAATGAAGAGAGGGAGATGTATTCTCGAAAGCTTTCACAGCCGGGATCTGATGGTTGTTGTAGGTTTTTCGGGCTGTTTGGCCGTGTTCTGGAGGTTATTCTTCCTAACGTTTTGCCAGTCTCTGTGCCCACGCATCTTCAGAGGACAGGAGCTAGAACTCTGTCTGTGTTCTGGTGTACTGTGTGGGATAGTTGAGTAACTGTAGCTGTGGGATCAGCTCTTTGTCCTTTTCAAAGCTGATCCCACGGCCAGAGACTGGCGAATCGTCAGGAAGAATAACCTCCAGAACACAGCCAAACAGCCCCAACAACCAACAAGAGAGAGAGAATTGAAATTTTCCCACCAACCTATCATCAATTGCTATGAATGATCAAATATGAGATACAAGGAAAGCTGCTGCTATCTTTTGACTGAAGGGTGCTCTGATTCAGGGCACAACTGCAGGGCAGCCTTCTTTTGGGAGAAAATGACAAGTCTGGATGGAGACATACACTGATGAATGACAAAAGCTACCTGACTTTTGCTCTCATCCTGCATATATAGGAAACCACTACCATAAAGATTTCTGCAACCTCAGGTTTATGGGCCGCTGCTGCAAAATGCCTATACATGAAGTACTTTAACGGACCTTCGTGGCACAGTAGTTAAATTGTAGTGCTGCAGTCAATACTCTGCTCCCAACCCAGGCTCAATCCCAGGTAACAGGCTCAAGGTTCACTCTGCCTTCCATTCTTCTGAAGTTGGTAAATTGAGTATCCAGCTTGCTGGGAGGGTGAAATGAGTAACCTTCATAATAAAATTGTAAAGCACCCAGAGAGGGCTTTCAGTGCTATAGGGTGGTATATATAAATAAGGAGACCGCTTTACTCTGAATGACCATGAGTAAAGGAACTTTAAAGAAACTATTCCGTGGGTTGTCACCATTAGAATAAACATACATTCTGGCAGTTATAGAAAGTGAGATCATGAGCAGACCTTCTAACCTCTGTCCCCATTGAAGGACACCCCTACGGCCACACGGGAGACCAAAGGACCCTACAGGACCCTGGCATCATTTCCAGTCATTAGTCTCACCAAAGGTAAAGAACAAGTCTCATTCCTTTCAACCATTCACATGTGCCTTCCCCAACCTGATGTCTTCTAGCTGTGTTGAAATGCAGCTCCCAATGTCCTACCCGCTGGTTTGGTGGGCTGGAGATGATGGAAGTTATAATCCCCCTCCCCCCCCCCAAAAAAAGCATGGAAAGTACCAGACAGATGCAGATGAATTGACATGACACCAACAATCTCATTTTGCACATGCTTCTGCACTTATCCTTGGCTGGAATGCAGAATCATTGGAAGGAACATGTTTCAAAACCATGTAAGAAGGAACCATTGAAAATGAACTATCAGTATTAGAACTTCCTTGATGTATGAATCCCAAAAAGAGTGAGACCTAGCCATGTTTGTGAAAGGTCTAGTATGAGAAAGCACCCAGAAGGATTTCCAGACAGAACACTATTTCCCCAGAATCCTAAATAAATAGTCAACCTTAGTCATACAGTAAGACCTCCCTTCAGCCCTTGGACCAGTGGAACCCACAGCATCAGGACCACGGCTAAGTGACGAAGCAAGTCTCTTGTGTTTGAATATCGGAGACCTGCACTCCAATGCCGAAGTTGTCAGAAGTTCAAGCACGTTATCTAACCTAATGTCTCAGGGCTGTTGCAAGAATGAGACCAAGATGGCAAGCTCACACTGTACAAGAAGAGCTGCAGGCTAGTCAAGACCTGGCAAAAGATTATGGTTGTACATTTCCGGAACACATGTATGAGGAGCTGTCTACACATGGAGGGGCAGGGCAGACAGTAACAAGGGCCTGAAAGAAAGGGTTAACTGGCAAAAGAGGTAGGCTTCTGTGCACAAGTGTTCAGCTGGCCGGCAATGGCCGATGCCCCATAAGCTGCGCTTTTCCCACACTGTTTGTTGTGCAGGCTCAGGACTTGGAGAGCACCAACCTCAGCCTCTATCAAAGACGATTCCAATTATCAAGTGCAAAGGGACCTACAAAATACAGCTTGGGGCTTTCTTTCTGTGGAGGCAGGAGCTGATAAAGCCACTTGTCTCCTTTCTACCACTGAGCAGTCCTCCTGCATCAGGTGAGCACCTATTTTTTACCAAAAGCTGTACGTATAAGAAATGTTCCAAAGAAGTACTCTCTCTTGGAAGCTGACTCCTGATACTTGCTGCCATCTTCTGGAAGGAAAGAATTAACTGAATGAAGGGGACAGACCACGGTTACCTTTCTTCCCTGTAAAACAAAAGGATAGTTGCTTTCTCTAGCTGTTGTTTTTAAGGCGAGAGAAAGCAAGCTGCTCAAACCAAAAAGCTCAACTCACATGACAATGAGGCCTTCCCCCCCCCCTTCTTCCCAAAAGATTGAGCAGTTGAACATCTCTGGGGCTTATGCCAAATTTCACTGCCCTTTCTGTAAATATTAAATC
Organism: Pogona vitticeps; assembly: GCF_051106095.1. Classification (NCBI taxonomy): domain Eukaryota; kingdom Metazoa; phylum Chordata; class Lepidosauria; order Squamata; family Agamidae; genus Pogona; species Pogona vitticeps. The sequence goes on from NC_135788.1 coordinate 116,522,843, forward strand.
AAAAGGTGAAAAATCAAAGCTCCCTCATGGCATTCTCAGCCCTGTCCTGGGGGGGGGGGGTGGGCAGGGGGGAGAAGAGCATTTGTTTCTTTGCTTTCAGTCTGGCAGGAGGCAGCAGCAAGACATGGCTAACCTTGAAGGGAAGAAAACCACCCCTTCTGTTGGCAGAGGTCAAAGAAGAATAGGGAGGTATCTTCCATCCCACAGGTTATGCTTTTGCAGACAACGCTAGAGGCACATGTACTGTCTCCTGCAAATCTTGGGGGTAGGGGCTGCAGAAAGAACAAGACCCTTTTAACCCTATGGAGAGCTTTTTTGGGGGAAGAAGACAGTACTATCCTTCTCACTGAACCCTGAGGAAGAAGGCAATAGAAGTACCAACATTCTGTTAATGTCTTTCTTAAAAACTAGAGCAGATCCCACCCTCTTCTTGAGCTTTCTGCATCTCCCCCTGGACTTAGGGGTCCAAACAAACATCTCAGAAGCAAGGTGAGTATACATTTGTTGACTACTTCTCTATGTGTATATGTGTGTGCGCATCAGAGGTGCCACATTCTAGCAGAGGCTTTAACACTCTGTGAAGGCTCTTAATACTCAAACTTGGTCACCTACTTCCTTAACAGGCAAAAAGAATTGTCTTTACCACAAGAAAATAGACATTTGTACACTTCTTGATTGAATAATAAGAATCATGTAGCCGTTTTCTTATGGTGAAAACAGTAACATTGCTCTCCCTAACCCATCCCAAGATGTCTCTTCATTCTGAGAGAAGCAGAAATGATTGTCAATTTCTAGAGGGCTCAGCTTGCACAGAACTCTTAACAATACCGCTATTAGGCCAACAATGGTCTTAAAAACACAGAAAGTTGTCTTACAATGCGTCAGGCCAAAGGTCCATGTAACTTAGCACTGTGAATTCTGACTGGCAGTGATGGCCTTCAATGATTCAGACAGAATGCTTTCATAATCCTAACAAGACTCCTAGTTTCCCATCCGGCCTGCCCATGTTTCATTTTCAAAATAAGATCTGGCATACTGCACAGCCTCACAGTTGAGGGAGAAACTGAGAAATCAACCTCTTATCTTCCCATCATAGCGAGATTTCTCTGCTCAGGACTATTTGTGATAAATGTAAAAATCTTGCAATAACTTGGATGTTTCTTGGTCCCTTTATGCAGGAAGAAATGTCAAGCTGGATATGATTATGGCAATTCCTGCACAGGACAGCATGTTTCCTATGTATGTTTCACCTGAAAATTACCCCAAGCTATATAGGATTGTTAGAATTCCTGCACAGAATCATGTTTTCCCTGCTCAGGTCTAACAGTGAGGCATTAAGTGGTGCATAATTTGTCATGTCCTGCATTCAAAAGGAGTACCCAATTTTCAGGACAGAGGACCAATCCTTCAAGCAGCACCTGAGAAGGAGGAGTTGATGGTCCAGCACTGTCCCCTGAAATCTTTACCAGTTATTAATACCTTTCATAACATTTATTATGCAATTTTAAAAGGTCAGCACCCAATCTATTCCAGCACTGTTTTCTTCCTTAAACCCTGTATTTTCTACCTAGGAAAAACTCTGACAGTTTAGAGGCTGTATTATGATTATCTGCTAATTAGAAGTGATTCCCAAATTAGAAATATACATACAACAGTGAAATGAGAGTGGTTTAACGTTCTGTTTTGTTCGTGCTAATCGAAGAAGCCCCGAATGTGGAGATCATGCCAGCGCCACAGTAGAGTCCAGCATCAACAGCCAAGTGCCCTACATTCGGAATACCACTCCGAGGATCTCCCAGTCAGTAATTGCCAGTCCCCAGAATCCCACAGCCAGACAATGGCTGTGTAGGCTGGAGATTCTGGAAGCTGCAGTCTAAAAAGATATTTCTTACCACGTCTGTAATGGCAGACCTTCTGACTTCTGTTTTTCCTGCCAAGCGACCTCTTCTCTCACATCTCAAAAGGTATAAACGCCTATTAAAACTTTATCCACCCCCAAATCTACTCCGACATGTTTGAGGTACCACCACATACTTTTTCACCGAGGCTTTTAAGAAAGATGGAAGCTGTTGCAGGCTGGAATAAAACCACCTCAGCCCCTTACCATCAGCCAAAATAGGTTTGTGTCTGCTCCGTGCGAGGCTCCGCTGGTAGCTAACTCTGCTACTCCAAGACCAGGCATCCATGATGGTGTTTGTGAGGGAAGGACGATGTGAAGGAAAAGACCAGGACGGGAACTGAAGGGCATGAGAGGGAGTAAAGGGAGGGGAATCTGACCAAGGAAAGGCTGTCACTGCTAGGGAGTGATCAGCACCACAGATACATTGCAGCAACAGTTGAAAAATTGCATAGAAATAAAATGTTAAAAATAAAAAATAAAAAAATAAAAATAAGTGTAGGAACTTCCTGAGTTGTTCAAACAAGTTCTGGAGAATAATCATGTTCAGTTCTTGGTAGCCAGGCAATCAGGGAGGGAAGGAAAAAAAAGAGTTAAGGCGATCAATCCACTTTTTTTGTTTTAAAAAAATGAGTTTTAAAAACCTTGTTGCATCCCCTTCGAAGGGGTTAAAAGCCCAAAGTCAGTTAGGACCACTCAGAAAAACTCCATTTTCATCCGGTTAAAAATCAGCAGTCATTTTTTTTAAATCACTACCATCAGCAACACATCATTAAAGTCACAGTCACCAGCATCATAGTAGCAATAATATCAATAAGTAACTAGCAACAACAATAAAAAGGAAATCAGTGGAAAGGCAGGAAAAAATGAAAAAAATGGAATAACTTACTGTAGCTGAAGATCAAAAAAATCTCACTGTAAAAAAACAAAAATAAAAATAGCCCAGATTAGAAAAACGGGAAGTGTAAAAAGGTCAAAGTCAGTAATGTTTTTTTTCCTCTTTCATTTTTCTGTCCTCTTTTCCCCCTTTGACACACTCATTCCAGCCATGGTTACTGCAGAACCAGGCAGGGAAGAGCTGCTGGCAGGAAATAATCCAAGCCCGTTCACCATTTCACTCTAAAAATGCCTGAGAGGCCAGCTCATGTGAGGCTAAAATGTTTCTCCTCTAACCCAGCTGCTGCAGGGGGAAAAAAAGTGATTTTTTTTTCCAAAATTACATCTGTTTTTCAATCCAGCTTTGGCTTGAGCGGCAAGGCAATGCTGGGCGACAAAGGCATCATTTTAAATAAAAGTCTTGCTCTAAGAGATGGGGAAATGCGTGCGGTGGGGTGGGGAGGGAATATATATATTTTTTAAAAAACAAAACACGAAGCTGAGCTCCAGTGAAGGAAGGGTTGGGGCTTTTCGCCTTGCTGCCCTGTGAAAGGAGAAGGGACAGGATGAGTCAGGGTATCCCAGAAACACTGCCCCCCTCTCCCCAATTCCCCGACAGTAGAGAAAGCCAGCTCCCCCCCCAGCCCAACTTCGCTGCCCCAATCTCGTGGCTTCTGCCCTAAAGATGCTGCTCCGAGCTCTGATTTTCCCCCCTCTGTCACTGGTTGCTAAGGAAGGGGTCTGGAGAACCACTTCAGAGGCACCCCCCAAGTTCCTGGAGGGGGGAGCTGAGCTGTATCTCACAGACACCCTGAAGCAACAATGGTGAAGAGGAAAACTACACAGACTCTAATGCACAAGGAGGAAGGAATATACAGGGAAAAACAAAAGACTGCAAAATAAAGAAGACAACATTGTGGAACCTTAAAGGCTAACTGCTATTACTCTTTAGTCCTCCTACTAAGGCACCACAATGTTTTTCTCTTCTTTATTTTTCTTTCGTTTTTGCCTGGCATACTAGCACAGATTAAGACGGCTACCTCTCCTAAAAGTAGGAAGAGAGAAAGCAATTCCTGCAAGGCTCATAAGCAGTGCTCTGGAAGCAACAAAGCATCGTTTCACAATATTCCAGCCCTGTCCTCTCCTTTATCACCCTTCTTCATGATGAATCTACACCTCTGAGTGGCTTTCAAGTCTCAGAATAAGAAAACATTGTCTTTCAAGTCCAGAACATTTTCAAAGAGAACAGTCCTGGATTCTGACTCTGCTTATTATTAATTTACCTTCCTGTCCACGGCTTAACCACCAAAAGGTGACTGCTTCTTAATACACAGTGCTTATTTATGCAACTCAAGCAGGAGAGAAAAGTCTTAACTAGGACATTCCTGCTCCCCACAGTGATACACTGTCTCTGGAAGGATACAGGAGAGCTTTCAAGTGGTCAGCACGGGTAGGAATCTGGCAGTGGGAGGGAGAAATGCTGAAGGCAAACCACTTTGAAAGGAATCCAGCCCAGCAAATAGTCCCACAGAAGAAGGACACGAATCATTTTCATGCCATCCTCAATCAAACAGAAGCAGTTTGGTTTTGTTAATGTCTTTAGACAATTCTTGAACATGAAGAGGGGGACGTTATCAACATTAATGGGGAGATATACAGGGCACTATCAAGGATCCTGGAAATCCCTTTGCACAGGATTTTGCCTGAATAAATGAAAAAGCTGATCCGCTCTGTTGGTAGACATTATTCCAGCAAGTGTGACCCGGCAGACAAACTACAGGGTCCTAAGCCTACATTCATATGTTCAGGCTGGGGCAAATTCTGGGGCAGCTCTTAGAGAATAGCAAGGAAGGTATTCTTTTCCTTCAGTAAATAATGTAGTCTATAAAGGTGCAGCACCTTCAAGGTGCCTTGGTACCTGTGTCTGTCCCCATCCCCACAGACCCATGCAGCTACTCTGATGGCATTTTAAGTAACATCTAATTTTATAGGTTCCTTTAACAAACTGGTGCCACAAGCTACTCAACATTCAAGACCTGGTCACCTCAAGGGCCATGGCACACCAGTTCCATAGTTTACACCCTAAAATGGTCAAAGTGTCATTCTTGACCCTGTTTACAAAGGCAGAATTCTATATTTTGCAGGCTTTCATTTCTCTCTGGCCATTTCAAGGTAGAGTTCATGCCTAAGAATGAATGAAGCCCTCACCCACCTACCCGCCGATCTATTTCAGTGATCCTGAGAATAAAACAAGCACTGCAGCAGTGAAAAAGTTATTTACCTCTAACCACTGTAATGCAAATTACTCCCAGAACTGTAACATGATTACTAATCATAACCCACCCCCGAAAACTCTCAGAGGTGTACCAGAATGCCCAGAAAGCAGGGTGGATAAAAATAAATGTTTTTTTTTTGAAAATCACATTGATTTACATGATTTAAATTTTAAAAATATTTTAAATTAATTCATTAATAAATAAACCCACCCTTAAAAAAAAATTAAATCACGATTTAAATCCCCCTCCGCCACAAAATGAATGGGCACACAATAGATCTCAGTGGACTTTCCTAGTAGCAGATCAACTACCTTGAAAGATGTTCTTGAACTACAAAATCCTCTCCCAAAGCTGGGACTCATATAATCTGAATTTAAGTCTTGAGAATGAAATAACAAAACACTAATTTTGCTAGGTGAGCAGCGACATTGGCACTGAATCAAGTTTAGCTGTCAAGTGAAGAACTGCAGATTCCACATTCCGGAACTTTTCTATTCAACAGGTAACAAACCCATCAAGGGTTGTCTATTAAATTTGAAGCTTGCATGCTGCTAAGGATGCAAAGTCAGCCCAATATGAAGAGACCACTGAAGACTTGTATATCATTGGCCAAGAGTCTGGTGATTAGAGTATTAAATCACACTGAAAGACTATCTCCCCCATATGAGCCTTCTCGGATCATCCAAGGAGACCCTCCTCACTGACCCATGGCCAGCACAAATGGGGACACGAGGGAGGGCCTTCTCTATGGCAGTTCCCAGTTAAGGAATGGTCTCCCCCAGGAGATCAGGCAGACTTTTCACAATATAGTTTTAAATGTTTAATTGCTTTTAATTATTTAATCACATTTTAATTAGCACACAGTTTAATTTTTGTTAATGCTTAAGGAAAGTTTGAAGGCAAGAGGAGAAGGGGACGTCAGAGGACGAGATGGTTGGACAGTGTCATCGAAGTGACCAACATGAATCTGACCCAACTCCAGGAGGCAGTGGAAGGCAGGAGGGTCCGGCGTGCTCTGGTCCATGGGGGTCACAAAGAGTTGGACATGACTTAACAACAACATTATGTATAATTCTATTCTTTTAATATTGTGAGCCGCCTTGGGCCCCCTTATCTGGAGAAAGGTGGCCTGTAATTAAATAAACAAAAAACCAAACAAACAGAATGGGGCTGCTTTAATCAGTGGGGATTTGGTGAGCGAGGTCCTCCATAAATTTCAGTGATTCAAATGAGCTTGCTCTGAATGTAAAGTTAGCACCCTTAAGTCACAGAGCAGACCTCTTTGCACCAATGGGACTTACGGAATTCACTCACTAAATCCCCTGCTTCAATGGGGCTACTCTAATACAATTTACTGAGTTAACCCACAAGATTTTGGCCAAGATATCAATGGGATCACAGGTCACACGAGACCATGAAGTGGCCTATCTCCTGCCTTATCTTTCGACTATGGGAGGAGGGGGAAAAAAGCAATGAGGAACACAGAAGCATCTTTAAAGGCTTGCAAAACAGGCCACCTCGTTGCAACCCTCTCTACGCCTCCTTGGAAGTAGGTGTCATTACAGGCGGTCGTGACGGCCACATTATTTATTTATTTAAAGTATTTTATTTATTTAAATTATAATTCTGCTCTGGAATGCAGTAAGGTTTAAAGGGCGGCGGGCTTTTTTCCTCCCCTTTCCCGGCTGCATCAAAGAGGAATATTATGCAAAAATCTATGCGGAGCCGGGATTATTTCTGATTGATTTTGGGGTGGTGGTTTTTTTTTTTTTTTTTTTGGCATCACACCTTGGCCCCTTGCAAAGCATTTTGTCCTCAAAAGGGCTCACCCTCTTCTCTTCTTCCTGCTTGCTCATTAACCAGTCCCCCCCACAAAAAAATTAAAAGGCCCTAGGATTACAACCTACATTGGGCTCCCTAATCCGGATCAGACGGCAAGGCCTCGTGTAAACGCCCTGGGCTCTCCACAGGAAGGAAACGAAAATGTCACTTCCTCCCTCATCCGAAGCCCTCACATGTTCTCAAGGCTCCCTTTCTCCCCCTCCCCGACGCCGAGGACCTATCCATTCCTTCCCACCCCCTTTCCCGCACAATGGTCTCTCCCACAAGAGAGAGAGACAGAGGGAGCCGGGCTGCACCATTTGCCCTAAAAAGGGGGGGTCGAGTTCTCAGGGAAAACCGCAGCATTCGAGAAGACCGAGGAGGGAAATACGAATGCGACGGGGGTGGGGGTGGAAAGGGAGAGACCATTATGAGCCTCCCCCTCCCGGCGGCGAGGAAAGCAGGGAAACGTCACCTCGCTTTCCCTCAGGTGTTAATTCTCCAAGCAACGAACTCACCGGGAGACCTCAGCTCTAGCACGACGACGACGCTTTCCTTTCTTTTATCTATTGGTAGCCTTCGCTCTTTCACTCAGGGACGCTCGCCTCATCCACGCTACAGAGCAAGCACAAAATGGCGCCCCCGCCGCCCTCTGCCTCTGAGTCGCGCAGCCCGGATCTAGCGGAGCCACGCCCCTCCCTTTTACGTCACGTCACCTTCGCTCGGGGATGGGGGCTTAATCCTCCAGGCCGGTTCATTCGTTCCGCCTTGCTGTCAATCCAGGACACAGCCAATCAAGACACGCCGAGGATGAGGGGGCAAAGGGCCGACAAACCAATCATTGGAAGGGACCTAGCGAGAGTACCGCGATAGAAACCGTGACTCGAAAACCCATAGGCTGGAGAAGCTGTCCTTCTATGCGACCTCAATATTTTTCGCTTATGGATTGGGCAAGCGACCTGCCATTTCCACCAGCTGCAGGGATTTGTGCCGCCCGTCGCTCCTGCTTCCCCACCCTTTTTCCATATAGTAACTTGTGAATGGCTTTTGCTCCTGTCATTCATCCCTACCTCCATTTTTATAGGCTATCACTAAAGGACGCAAGGAACCAATAGAGCTCAAGGAGGTGTTGGTTTTAAGAGCGAGCTTGACGTACCACCGGACCCCTTGGGGCGTGACTTTATTTCCTATGGGACGGAGAGAGTGACGTAATCGCATCCTGGCGTAGTCATTGGACGGTCCATCGCGTCCGTCGAACCCCCCTCGGCCCAATTGGAGCCGCGGGAAGGAAATGCGGAGAGAAGCCTTCCAGCCAATCCACGGTCGCCGTACGCTTGACCCGACATTTTGATTGGCTTGTTTGAAAGTGACCCTTCGCTTTAGCTCTCCTGCATTAACTTTATTGCCTCCTATTTCCCTCTTTTCTGGAAGCAACGCGTTACGTAATGAGAGAAGGCGGGAGAGGGGTGCAGAGTCGGAAAATACGCATGCAATTATGCCCCATTCATTTCAGAGGGTTAATGAATCCCAGCCAGATCAAGTGGGATGGTAGTCCTGGGGGGTGCAAATTTATTTATTTATTTATTTATTTATTTATTTATTTATTTATTTATTTATTTATTGTCATTGTAAGTATATACACAGTATACCCATATAATGAAATTCACAGACACCCAGAGACCAGACACATGCACACACATAAAATTACCCAAACACTCCCCACCCACTAAAAAATCCCCACTAAAAATACAAACATCTACACCGCAAGCCAAGTAACACAGAATACTCTGGGGAATATTCTATATTGCTAATATATTGGCAATGGAATATTCTGGGGAAAGGAATAAGATTGCTGGAAAAGACAATAAAACACTAGGGAACGTGGACGGCAGCAGGAAAAGAGAGCAGATGTGAGATGGATTGACTCCCTAAACGAAGTCACGGGCTTGAGCTTCCAAAACCTGTGTTTGGGGACAGAACATTATGGGGATTCCTCATTTCATAGGGTCACCAAAAAGTTAAGAGGCCACTTGACAGCGCATAGAAGCAACAACAAAATATTAGCCATTTCGTTCTAGCTACATGGTAATGGAGGCGAGACTCAAGGGAAGCAAAAAAGAAACTTGATTTAAAAAAAATAAACCGTGTGATCAGTCCATTTTAAAGCTTGGACACCCCTCTTCTTGGCGGGTCCCAGGGCTGAGTGGCTATGCTTGCCCTGGGTATTGTTATGCGTCTACAATTTGGGCACACCAAAAAGCCAATGGGGGGGGGAGAGAAGAAAGCGCTGGACTGGGAATCAGGGAGTGCCTACGTATGTACTTGGAGCTCATCATGCTTTTGGGGGCAAAGCAGGAAGGAGAGTACTCTAACCCATCAGCCTTTTTCATGTACAATCACTGGCAATAACAGCGGGTCTGGCAGAGAAAAATGGGGACTAGCAATAAGTTTTCTGTATAACCCAGGCTAGGAACTGGAAAGACTCCCCATGTGTCTTACATGCTATAGGTACCGTGTTTCCACAAAAATAAGACAAGGTCTTATATTAATTTTTGCTCCAAAAGATGCATTAGGGCTTATTTTCAGGGGATGTTTTATTTTTTTCATGTACAACCATCTACTGTACATTTATTCAAATACAGTCATGTCATCTTCTGGTTGCTGCACAATGGTGGAGGGCAGGGTTTCACTTAACTATAGCTTATTTTGGGGGTAGGGCTCACATTGTGAGCATCCTGAAAAATCATACTAGGGCTTATTTTCAGGTCAGGTCTTAATTTCAGGGAAACAGGGTAGGTAACGTTATGCAGGATGCAAAACTAGCAGAAAGGGGGGGGGAACCATTGCAGGAGCTAATCATATTTTGATGGTTGGAGGAATGCTTTATCCTTCTGTCTTGGGTTGACCCATTCACTTGGTTAGCTGAGTTTTACAAAAAAATTGACCCATTTGCTCAAATTCCCCTTGTGCCTATAAGCTGTTTTCTCAATCAGCTGGCCTAGAAACAGTTCTGCCCCAGATCAGTGGTGACTTCCTCTACCTTTTTAATCAGGGTCACAACCCACTTACTTGGAAGTAAGGTGAGCAGATGAGAAAGCAGACAGCGTTCCTATAACTGCTCAGGGGAGGAAATTTCAAGATATGCATCCCTTAATGCAGACCACACCTACTGAAAGGTCTACCCATTGAAGGTACAGGAACCCTTTCCTCTTTTTCATCTGGTCACCCTACTTGGGAATCAATTTAAATCGATTTAACCCGTGAGACAACATACAGACAACTGGACTATGAGGAAAGGCAACCAATGCCAACCTATTTTCCCCCTCTTTGAAAGATCAATACCAGGTTAATTTGATGAACATCCCAGCTCCAAACCCAGATCTTCACCATGTCAAACTCCTTCCAGGGCTCACCATTCTTTGCAATTTTGTTCTAGACTGTAAACACATACACAAAGAGAGTAGATACTAGATTAGTAATCCACTTTCAGTGGCAGTTCTGTTTTACAGTCCTGCCTTGGCCCTGTCATTCAGGACCCAATTAGTTGACTCTCAGGAGGAGAATGTTTTAACTATTTCCTAGCCAAACAGGCATTACAAAGGGATTCCGTATCTGATTGCAAAAATATTTTTAAATATTTTTTAAAAAGAAAAGAAAACAAATATTCAGATGCTCATTCCAACACTGGAGGCATTTCAAGAGAAACTTAGATAACCACCTGTGGCAGATATCCTTTGATTTGTATTCCTGCATCAAGCAGGGGGGTTGGACTTGATAGCCTTATAGGCCCCTTCCAACTTCACTATTTTGTGATTTGTTTAAGCTGTGAAAGTACTGGGGTTTGGATTTTTTTTTCTTTGTGGCTGGGGAAGGTCTTACTCAGAGCTTTGGTACTTATACATCTTGTCATAGTTTTAACCATTCCACCTGTCTTGTCACTATACAATTGTCTGATAATTAAAAAAAAATGTTTTGTGCCACGAAGTCACTTCTGTCATATGGTGACTATGTGAGTTAATGATCTCCAAAATGTCACATGGTTAACAGATCCACTCAGATCTTGCAAACCATCAACAACTTATGTTAGCTTGTTTTCTCTTCCTACTACCTGCCCCAATTCCTAGCAATAATGTATTTTCCAATAAGTTCTGCTCAGGTCTTACAAACTGTCTTCCTTTATTGAGATTATCTGTTTCATCCTGGGTATTTCTATTGCATCCCGGCTATTTGTGGGTATCTGTCACACTTTCTTCCAACCCCACATTTCAAATAAGTTGATTTTTTTGTCCCTGTCTTTCCTCAATGTCTTTCTTTCATCTAATATGGATGATTTTGCTCTTGGCTTCCAGTGGTAAATCTTTGCTAATCCCAACCTCTCTCTTTTTTAAAATTTTTTTCAAAAGATGAGAAGAAATCTTTTGGAAAACATGCACACAACATCTTTGTCGATCTTTCGGTCTGATATAGCTTTTCTTCTTCAGGTAATTTCTGATTGAATTGGTGTGCAGCATCTGTATATTTAAACTCCCATTAAAAAACTCTTTTTTAAAAAAATCTCCAGTTTATGAATGTGAGATATTGGGCACCCACAATTCAAAATGCCAGGAAATGGCCTGATATTGCTATGCAATAGCAAGCCAACGTTTCCCGCTGGAAAAGGGATACTCTGGTTTACATAGCAAAGGGCAGCCTGAAGGTTGACAGCATCCATGGCAGCAGTCTAGATGGTCTACTCAAGATATCCTCTTGCACTCATTACCATTCACAGTTGTGGAAAAAGAGCTGTGACAATTGCTTTGTGTTTGGGCAAAAAGCGGTTAACTGAGGAAAAAACGAGTCAGCTTCTGGGATGTTTCTCTTGGTTAGTGTCACTTTGTGAATAGCAGTGAACACGGGAACATGTCTGCATTCTTGTGCAGTGATCATTGGCTACAGGATTCTGAGAACTGCTGAGCAGGAAATAAATGTCTCTCACCTCTGCTTACATCTGCTCTGTGGTACGATACTGAGAAACACGATGCTCTTCCGACTTGTGTGAATTTCCTATATGGGGAGCCCTGAAGCTGAGTGTCTCTTTGAGTTCTGCCCGGACGTCTTTAAGGAGCAAAATGTAGAGAAGAGGATCTAAAATATTGCCCACTGTACTTAAACACAGCGTTGCCTGTTGGTAGATGAAGACGTTTCTCAAAAAATTGCACAAAGCGGGACTGTCACTCTTTGACAGCATCACCTCCCTGTAGAACCTGTAAGACAAAGTCACCTGGTAAGGGGTGAAGAGAAGGAAGAAGGTGGCGATGATGAGGGAGATGAAACCATAGATTTGCCTCTTCGTCCTCTTCTCCAGAGAGACCACCTTCCGAAGCTCAAACAGGACCCGGAAGTAGAAGAACCCCATAAGAAAGAAAGGTAAAAAGAAGGCCAGGCCTATGATGCCAACTTTAAACTGGGCATAGTGATGATTCTTTTCGGAGCCATCTAGACAATGTTCATGCCACAGTCCCGGGTGATTCACCTGTAGTCCGATGCCGATGGCACAAAGGACCATCACCAGAAGCCAAGCAACGACGCTCACCTTGACGGCCCCGGCCACTGTCTGCAACCTGTGGAATCTGAGGGGGTGAACCAGTCCGATATATCGCTCCATCGCGATGAGGCACAAGAAACCATTCTTGGCATAGAAGTTCGTGCGGAAAGCGAGGATGGCGACCACACACAGCCCTTTCCCTAGGCCCCAGAGGTGGTCGTGGTAACTGTGGTACATCCAGAAAGGGAGGGTCAGGATCTGCAAGAGGTTGGCCAAGACCAAGCTGATGATGTAAACCGAGAGGACAACGGATCTCTTCATTTGGCGGACCAAGGCGCAAAGCGCTAAGATGCTCAGAGGAAACCCGACCACCAACACTACGGCGTACACTGGAAGCTTGAAGTATTTGGTGGTGCTGTAAGGCATAGATTGGCATGCGTGGGTGGTATTATTCATGGCAGCGATTGAACCACAGATACTTCTCCTGCAGGGCCTAGGGTCTTATGATTTCATATCTGTAAAAAAAAAAAAGCGTAGAAACATTGCTGAACTTGAAGATCCTCTGCAGGAAGCTGAGGCAAAAAGAGACCACACTCAGGAGAAGATTGGAAATCCCTTTGTTCCTCTTTCATTTAACAGGGCCTGCCCGCCCATTCTTCTAGTTATCATTTAATTAGCCAGACAAAGACATTTAGAAAGACTGCAAAACAGAGAAAATCAGAGCATTGTGCACCATTCTTCTTTCTCTCCTGCCTGCTCCCCTCTATTCTGTATTTCTGGAACCCGAATGTTGTGCTCACTCTGCCATTTGGAATAAGGAATGAAGGACCGGAGTCATGTCTCATGAGACTTCTTGTTGCATGTATCATAGTAGCTGCGATTAAAAAATGTAGGAACATAATAGGCTCTCTTGCCCCCACCTTCTTGGGCTTGGGCCCTGAAAACGTCTGATGTGACCATTCCAAACAAGTCATATGTTTGTGCGCTCTTGCACGCACATGCTTTAAATATGCAAAATGAGGGTTGCGGATCTGACTGAACTGAGCACCTTTCTCCCACGCATTTGTATATTTAACTATAAATAAACCTCTGCTGGACAATAGGGAAAAAACAAAAGAACTATACCTACTGAAATGCCACATAACAACAACAATAGGGTTCTGCTTAGTCAATTTTGGCTTATAAGGGCTATGTCAGCACATGGGCCATGGGGAAGGAAGGCAGGGATGTGAGGCAGAAAGATGGCGTCTAAAAATAATATCAGCCTCACAACAGATGCAAAAGACCAACGAGTCAAAAGGACAGCCCATGTTGCTGGCTGTTTTACTTCCTAGTGTTCCTTGAGGTGGCCTAGGCTGGATCAGGACCGAGAGGTGGAGGACACCATGCTAAGAATATGTCACTCTACAGGATACGTGAATAGGATTGAACAGTCGAAGGAAATTACGTCAGTTTAAATCCCATTGGTCATCTCAGCTAGAGTATTCCGTCTGTTGCTGAATGGTGACTCAACACCAATGGAAATCACAAGAATTCTATGGGATTACTTTAGGTGGGACTGCCAACTTGATCTTAGCCTTTGTATTAGTTATCTGTGATCTTTCCAGACCATCCTATAAAAATGACAAGGTAGTTTACAATGAATAAAAGCACAAGAGAAGTATATGTGGAGAGGGTCTATCCGATAGGTAAAGTAACTCCCATTCTTCCTCCCTACAATGTATAAATATATATAATAGGAAGAATGGGAGTTACTATACCTGTCAGTTAGACCCTTTCCATGTATCTATATAATTTGTCAGGTGTGCCAACCTCTTTAGTAAAGGAGGCCATCTATGTTTTTTTTAATTATATAATCCTTGCCTGCCTCTACAGTGGAGTCCAGAAGTTACTTTTTGAAAGTTATTAGTTACAGACATAGTTCAGAGACTCCTAAGCAGTTGCCGTTACAGTTTAAATTTTAAAGTAATTCTTGACTTGCCAATTTTTCAAAAGTAACTTACCAGTCACTCATGTTCACATAAGATTTGTCTAACTTCCTACACCTAATTGTAACAAGGCGCTGGGGTGTGTCTCAGTCACGTGTTTGACTGGGAAGTCAAGATGTGCCTGGAACCTTTTCAATTAGCAGCAATTGTAGCAAGTGACACAAAACTTATGCAAACATCAATCGTATTTGGGCCATCAGTTGATAAGAATGATTTTAATGATACTTGGTCATGTATTCTTGTGCAATAATATACAATATATAATTATACTTTATTTACTTAGCTAAAACATGGAAATCACCAGTTAGAAACAGTGTTGCACAAAAATTTATTCCTTTTGACTGTAACTGTAACCTTACTACATTACGTTTCAAATGTGAAGTAGTTTCATTCCTTTTGTAATTCTGCTATTTGTTAGTTTATAGGAACAAAAGTGAGTGACAACACTAAAAGGAAGAGGAGTGTCCCCCGGCTCAGGTAGTAGAATCTTATATGCCTTGTGTTGCTGAATGACAAGCATTTAGATTTTTAAAAAGTAACTAAAAGTAACTATAAATTACTATTGAGAAACTAAACAGTCCCTTTAAGAATGGCAATTACCAAAGTGAGAGGACATTTAAAAGGTGGGAAATTGGACATCAGTTGGGTGTGCTAACAAGCTGAAACCCCGCTGCTAGGTGAATAGTATAGATCCAGGAGCCCGGTCCTCTTATTCATGTGGCCACACCCCTTGTAATAATAATGGTAATGAATTACTTCTTAAAAATAAATTTCCATACTCTTCATTAGAGGCCTCTTGAAAGCTCAGCATCTGTTTTTGCTGCTGAATGCTAATCCAATCCAAGTCCAGCCCCTGTAGCAGAAAGGAAGTAGATTTTCACTATGGTTGAAACTTTCCTATGGTGCTCTTCCTTCACACGCCCCATCCATCAACATTCTGGCTGCGCATGCTAATGATTGACTGAGTGCCCGTATTCAAAAGAAGGAAGCTTTAAATGGGCTCAAAGGCACCCTTGTTCATTTGCTGCATTTACAGCGGTGCCTCGCAAAGACAAATGCCTCGCAGGACAGGAAACACTCGCCAGACGAATGTTCCTATGGCCATGCTTCGCAAGATGAATGTTTTCCTTTTTTTGTTCCTGCCTCATGTTTGCTGATCTTTAAATGTTTTTCTATGATGTTTAGAAAGTTAGTTTTTCGACTGAAATTTTTTAAATCATCTGCACAATATGTATGGCTTTAAAGAGCACTTAATAACCCCTTTGTAAACCAAATTTGACTTTGTTCTGACTTTTTTTTTGCCCATAGGAACGGATTAATTAGATTTCAATGCATTCCCATGGGAAAACGCGTTTCGCAAGACAATTTTTTCTCAAGACAACATTAACCGCGGAACGAATTAAACTCGTCTTGCGAGGCACCACTGTATACCTTTTGCTTTTCCCCCAAGTGAGTTCTTCCCAGTGTGGAAAGTTCCCACTTTGCAAGACATCAAGCTGTTACCTGAACTTCTTATGGTGTTGTGTTCGGTACCGTCAAGTCGGAACTGACTGACAGCGACCCTAATGGGGCTCTCAAAAGTAAGCAAAATTGCACAGAGAGTTTACAGACTTCCTGGTTCAAACATGATCCCTTCAATTCACGGAACAATCACAGAGCCCGTTTGAGCTCTGCCTTTTCCTTTACAGCCCATTTACAAAATCCTTAAAAAAAAATCCATATGTAAAAAGGAGTGCTAGATTCCGGCTACCATCAGCCCCAACCAGAATGAGTAAAGCCTGATGGGGGGCTGTAGTCAAACAATATTTGGAGTGCTACACAATAGTACAGTAGATTATGCCAATTTAGCAGTCCTAAGCGTCTTTTTTCAGAAAAAGTTCAGAAACCCAGGCTCAAATCCCCACTGAGGCACGACAGTGGCTGGGTGACACACTCCCTTTCAGCTTGAGCCCACCTCACAGGACTGTTGTAAAGACAAAGTAGGGAGGAAAGCCAAATAAAACGAGAAAGTCCTGGCGGGGAAAATGGAATATAAATGTCATAAATAACTAAAATCAAACCTATGTTGCATTAAGCCTGTGTAAAAACGCAAGAACAAATAAGTTGATTTCGTTCTACATTTGTTTTCTCTTGTAAAGCCAGAGATCTGCCATAGCGTATGACCCTATTACAGTACTACTCTTTGAATTTTTAGAATCCAAGCGTCTGGTGCGGGGTCCTGGATAAAGTAATGGACTAGGGGTTCGTGAGACTTGGGTTCAAATCTCTACTCAGTCATAGAAACCCAGAGGGATCCCTATCGGAGTCACTATACGTCAGTCCTGACTTGACAGAAGAAAGCACCATTCAAGGTATAGGGAATTTTCAAAATCTGAATGGGAGGCATTGATCGTATATGTGAACTTGTTCTGTTATCTACGAAATAAAGACAGTGGCTGATTAAAAATTGATTTCCATGTCTGTTTGAGAGTTTACAGAATCAAGCTGGCTGGAGAACTCAGTGGCTTCGCTATCTGCACAGTCCCAGAAGAAAGGAATGGAAAACCACTTCTGAGTATTCTCTACCTGGTCAACCCTGAAACAGGCTGCCAAAAGTCAGAATTGACGTGACAGCACATTATTATTATTTATTAGTAATAAATCAAGCACTCACCCTAATGATGCTGTTGGCTCCAAAGGTCAGTTTACTCTTGTGCTGGCTTGCACTTGCTATTCACTCTTGCTGTGGTGCATCTCCTTTTCGTGGTCGTTCAGCTGCAGTGGCTTTTTTTTTGTGATGCCTGACAGGCAGGGCTGATGTGCAGACAACGGAAACCTCTGTTAAAAGAGACAACCACCAACTTCTCCGTGAGTGGGAGTGTCGTGAAACAGGCTGGTTGCCAAACAGCTCTGCCTGGGGGGTTTACTTATTGCTTTGAATTTATTGCCTGCTTTTGCCTAAAGCGGACGGGGAGAAGGAACAGGCGGTTTGAGATAACAAGAACGTTCTCTGTCTTGAACGGGAACAACTCACCTGCAAAGGTGACCCCATGGACTCTCTATTGTATTATAACTTAGTTTATGTGTTAGATATTCTGAAAAAGGAACTAATTGCAGATACATTGAATTGCAGATACTACTGTGAATTTCATTGTATGGATATACAGTACTGTGTATATACTTACAATGACACTAACTAACTAACTAACTAACTAACTAACTAACTAACTAACTAACTAACTAACTAACTAAATAAATAAATAAATAAATAAATAAATAAATAAATAAATAAATAAATAAATACGCCTTATCATTTCCTTCCAAGTTGTAGAAATTCTTGACTCTCTCTATATGAGAGAGTAAAGGATTTCTACAGCTTGGAAGGAAATGATAATGCGTATCAATGTATCTGCAATTAGTTCCTTTTTCAGAACATTTAACCCATAACTAAGTTACAGTACAATATCTTCATGAGTGATAACTACTTAAATGCTTTGCCTTTTATACATTTAAAGAAGTGTTTACAATGGAGAGCTTTCAGGGCTGTGTATCCCCATCGAAAGCCTCAGGGACCGTGAAATAACAGGAGGGTCGGAAAGTTTCAAAGCATGCTGGTTGGGGGATGATGGGACCTGTAATCCAACACACACACCCTTTAACATTTCTGGAAACAGTGCATAGCGCTCTTGACGCATTTATAGATTTGCAGATCTGCTAGCGTTTTCTTATCCAGCACTTTCCGCGCACAATGTTGCACCCCCTTTGCGAGAGCCCTAAGGAAAAGTTTTGCTGAAACTGAAGCCACAGGCCTTTCTCACGGCAAATCTGCTTTTACAAACCACTTCTCCCTTGAATCTCAGACTGTGGTGGTTTTTGTTTTTTCAGCACATGAAATGGACTTTTCTCCACTTCTTCTCCTTGTCAGGAGAGAAGTTCAGATGGACCTCGCTCCATAAAGACGACACTGCTCCTTTCAAACCGATTCCATCTCTCTTCTGAGATGATTAAAATACTGTACCTTCGAACAAGTTGTGCCTGCCTGCAGGAAACGTTCCTTTCCACCTGACAATTAAAAGTACAGAAGTTCCAACTTTCCCTTTGTGTGGGTGTGAGAATAGTGATGGCAACCCGTTCCTCTTAGAAGTTTGGAGACCCCTTCCGGACCCTTGGCGGAAGGAGAAAAGAATCACAATCATGTTGTGGACACTTGTTTATGGTTAAATGCACCAATACATCTTTTCCCCTGTTTTGAAGCCGCACAAATCTACTGATTTCTTTGAACCGAAAGAGGAGCCTAAAGCTGAACCCTCACAATGGCTGCCCAACAGAGCATAATGTTTTGAGTATGGCTTGTATCAACCCCAAACTCTTTGAGTCTCAGCTCTTAAGATTTCAATGAGGGAAGAGAGAGAGAAAAAATAATTGTCCTGAGGTAACAGCTCTTAAAAAGCAGAAACATCACCTTGCCGACAAAGGTCCGCCTAGTCAAAGCTATGGTTTTTCCTGTTGCGATGTATGGAAGGGAGAGCTGGACCATAAAGAAGGCTGACTGCTAAAGAATGGATGCCTTTGAATTGTGGTGCTGGAGGAGGCTCTCGAGAGTCCCCTGGACTACAAGGAGAACAAACCTATCCATTCTGAAGGAAATCATCCCCGAGTGCTCACTGGAAGGTCAGATCCTGAAGCTGAGGCTGCAATACTTTGGCCATCTCATGAGAAGAGAAATCTCCCTGGAAAAGACCCTGATGTTGGGAAAATGTGAAGGCAGGAGGAGAAGGGGATGAACAGAGGACGAGATGGTTGGACAGTGTCATTGAAGCGACCAACATGAATTAGACCCAACTCCGGGAAGCCGTGGAAGACAGGAGGGTCTGGCGTGCTCTGGTCCATGGGGTCACGAAGAGTCGGACATGACTTAACGACTAAACAACAACATCTCTTGGTTCAACTCATGCAAATGGGCCAGTGGCCCGCCACGCCACTCCTGGTGGTCTCCTTGCTAGAGAGGAGAAAGAAGATCACACAGTCCATCTTTCCTCCTATGTATCGGGGGGGCTGTTTTTTCCGTGACTGTGGGTTCATACCTCTTTTCGCACCCATTCTGTCTGCTCTTTCAGGCCCCATCCCGTTGGGCTGTGCCTTCCAGCCTGCCCACTACTGAGCAGTAACTTGCCATTTTGGTTCCAGGGACTTCGCTGGGAAGTGGTATAACACTCCTAGTTCCTTTTATAGCGAGAGGGTGAGCGTGGCCCCACAATTTAGCTGTGTTTTATATCTATAGCCTATTTTTTTGGTACAGTAACTAAAATGTAACTGTGCTAGTTACTTTTGAATCATGGGAAAGTTTAATGTTACTTTTAATGTAACAGTGACGAAGTTCCTTTAGTTACTTGTGTAACTGTAACTAATTACTTTTTCAAGATACGTTTTCAAGCACGGATGCTATCCTTCTGCATCCCCTCTTTGGAGATCTGGCCATTCTATGGAAGCTTTTGCGCCTGACCCACCTTCTAAGCTTTCCATATGACTTTTTATTTTGGTCCTGTAACCCGTCTGCCGGTGAATTCATCCTTCTCTTCACAGGCTCTTCGCCTGAGATAGCCTTTCTTTTTCACACGCTAACAAGCTTAACACAGGGCCAGGATTACAAAGGGATTTTGTCTTCCTTTCCACAGAGATCCACTAGCATGACTCACCGAGAAATCAAAATTGCAGAACTGTCATGCCGAGCTCAACAAAGCGAGGGAGGAAGAGGAGGGTGAGCTAGATGACACATTGGGAAGATCGGAGAGGAAGCGAAGATTTATTTCTGTCTTGTCCTAGATGTGGGAGCGTGAGGTGAGCTGGAACCTGTTTAATTTCGAAACCCCCCCTCCCCAAGTAAAATGTTAAGATAGTAGCATAATAGATGGGGAGGATTTTTAAGAAATTATTAAAATTAGTCATATTTAAAGCTGCCTTTTATTAGTGCTTTTACTACCTGAAATGTTCAAACCTGATTTACTTTATTTAATTGCCTTTAAAGATAAGTTTTAGCTAGCAACGGGGTTTTATCTGTTTTGCGGTATTTGCTTGATTCGATATACTGTGCGTGATTTAATGTGTCGTAAACTGCCCAGAAAGTGCACAGGTTATAGGCAAGAACAGAAGTTGGAACAATAAATAAAATAAATAAATATTAGGCCCCACATGAAAAACCCAGTAGAGGGAGGTTTTGCTTCTTTCCAGAAATGTAAATAGTTCTATAATATAATTTTTTTTTGTTTTTAGAACATTTGATCAGAAATGTTCTGGCTCTTTGGGTTGAGGTAAACACAGTTCTGTCTTGTGTCCAATTGTTTTTCAGATTGACCTTTTCAAAAAAAAAAGGTATAAGCATGCAATGGTATGTTAATGCACGCATGCACATGCGCACACATTCATAGAGGAGCAGCCTGGGAGTGAAGGAGAAAGTCAGTGAAATGTGTGCACCAGCTAACCGCGGATTGTTAGCCAATCCGGGATCCGCAGGTGAACAAAGGCAGATCCCAGTGTCAACATCGCACTCTTTCTCTTACCTGGGCAAAAGCTATGGGTGGCTGGAGCCATCACGACTTCCCCAATGTAGCTTCCCTGGACTGTTCCCCTGGTACCATACACAACAGATCACTTGCTTCTCCCAAAAAGCATGTCGGGTGGTGGGGTGGGTCGAGGAATCGTGTCACTTCCTGACCAGAACTTTGAAATCTTCCTTTTTGGACTACAGCACCCCAAATCCCCCGCCTGTCAGGCTGCTGGTGGTGGACCCTGTGTATTGTAGTTCAAAACGTAACCTTTCCAGACTCGGTTTATAATGTTTTTTTATTTTAATTTATTGGGGGGGGGGGGAAATTCTGGGGTGTGGTAGTCCAAAATGTAACATTTCTGTGTTGTGTTCATAATGTGTGTGGTTTTTTTTAATTATTTAGGTGGGCGAGGGATTCTGGATATCGTAGTCCAAAGCATAACATTTCTGTTCTGTTTGTAACTTTTTTTTTGAAAAAAAAGTTTATTTAGGGGCTTTAAATGCTATCAGGTGGCCCAAATCCCCTCTAAATGGTCAACCTCGTCCCAAACTGGGAATGAGATCGGCCATTTTTATATATATATATTTTTCCCCCAAGAGAGAATGATCTTTTCCGGAAGCCAGGGGGTGCAGCTGAAGCCCACCAAGAGTCCTAGGAAAGTGGAAGTGGCTCCCAGGTTATACCTCTCAATGGGCGTGTTATAGATGAATTCTTAAAAATAGGGTTTCAAGGTCTCCGGACCCTGCCTGCCATTTCTGGGGAGTGCTGTGCTTCTTTAGTTCTGCAGACAGATCTCAGGAGGAGCAATGCTGGAGGATTGCGGGATACACCCCCCCCCAAAAAAAAGAAAGGTATAAGGAGAGGGGTTCTGTAAAGAGATACTGGGTGCATGTCCGCCAGACGATTGTGTCATCTGAAGCAAAGCAGGGAATGGATCTCCAGCATCATGACTTGTGAGACTTCTTTTTTTGTCCAGCTTTGGAGGAGGAACTTCCCCATTGGCTTGAGTTGAACCACAAATCCTAGTAGCGGTATAAGCCACGGAAGAACTCCTCCCATTCTAAGACATGCCGTAGGTAGGACTGCACAGAATGTGAGCCCTAGCAGATACGCTGGCAACCACCGCAATGGGCACCTTTTGTTGATTGTTAGCCTATCTGGGATCCACAGGTTGGATCTGGGATCCAACTCTCTTTTTGCTGCACAGTAAGAGTACAGTGGTGCCTCGCATAGCGAGGTTAATCCGTTCCGGATTAACCTTCGCTATGCTGAAGCATCGCTGAACGGGGCAGCGATTTCCATTGGAACGCATTAAACATCGTTTAATGCGTTCCAAATAGGCCAAATACTCACCGTTCAGCGAAGCTTCAGGATGGCCGGCAGCCATTTTTGCGCCCTCGCCTCGCTTAACGAGGGCGCGAAAACGCTGCGCGTGGCCATTTTGGGCCATTTCCCGGCTTCCAGCGGCTATTTTGGCCGCCAAACAGCTGATCGTCGGGGTTCGTTTTGCGAAGATCGGTAAGCGAAACGCTTACCGGTCTTCGCAAAGCGAATTTTCCCCCATTAAAAAAACGTTGAGCGATCGCATTAGCGATCTGAAAAAACGGATCGCTATGCGATTTCATCGTTATACGGTGCGCTCGTTAAGCGAGGCACCACTGTACACAGATTCATAGAGGAAAAATAGCTCCAAATTCTCCTCATTAACTGGCACTTAAAGTCTCAATAACTCACTCAGACACATGTAGAAGAAAGAATTAAAAGCGTTTATTTACTTACAATTGCTTGAAATTACACACCTGTGCATACTCCTTCCTTTGCTGCACCCATACCAGCAACCAACTGAACAGATCAACAGCAACAAAACAACTGCCATCAATCTACAATAGATAGATAGATAGAGAGAGACAGAAATAATTTTGAAATTCTTCTTGAATTTCAAAAGCTGGCAGGAACACTTGGTTACCGCCGAACAGATAGACGATCACCCCAGTCCAGAAAAATCCCTCCCAGTCACTCAAAACTACAGACAGCATGTGAGACTGTCAATAAAACTCCAACACTTTTTACTCCCTCTCCAGATTCTGGGCCCATTGACCCAGATTATCTCCTGCGCCTTTACACAACCAACTGTGTCAGAAACAACTGCGACCCCAGAACCCTGAAGAATTCAACCTCCTGTCTCGTCATCTCCTGTGGGGCTATCGACAAGTTAAACCTCCTAAACACCAAACGAGGTCCGTCCTAACTTTACCACATCTGTGCTTAAATGAACGTAGACAGATAGGCTTCCTCTTCTCCCCCGTTCGCTGCTTTACTGCCTCCTACTACATAGTGAAACTAGCTTGACATGCCTGACTCACAATTCTATAATAAGGACGCCCAGCGGTATTATGAAACTGTTGACGCTCTTCTGGGAATGTTTTTAAGATTAAACCACTGTGAACAGTTTATGTCTTGGAGTTAATTTAACCCAGTTTAGAGCCCAAAGCTCTTCAGCCGTTAATGTAAAAGAATGAGGTGAATTGGCCCAAACTGGGGGGCGGGGGGCATGGCTGAAAGAACAGGATGAAACCAGTAAGAAGCTGTCGGTGTCTCCCTCTGGAGAGGTGGGTATTTTTCAAAAGCCTCATCAAGGCCGGCTCTATCATTAGGCAGAGATTTGGGGACGTCGCGAAAAGCGAAGCCACGGTTAAAGGTTTGTGGTTATAGGATCTCTGCCAGCAAAGTTGGCAAGAGGTGCCTCGGGGACGTCCTCGTAGAGTCGCCAAAAGAATTTGCTTCCCTGACTTTGGAGACTGTGGTCCTGCGTCCTGCGGGGAGGAGAGCAGCCTTTGCTTCTTGGCCTCAGGCGGCAAAATGTCTCGGGTCAACCTTGCGCTCAGTGTGGTTGGGGACCATGTTGTATCTCGCTCCCAACTCTGGCTGGGCCGTCATGGGTCCGTAGCTGGGTTGCTTCTGGATCTACCTCCTTCAAAGCGCCATTTCTAAATCTATAGGATATAATCTTGTCTCATGATTAGCTTTTCATTCCCAAGCACTGCCATCATTCTAGTCTAGCAAAGTGAAAGAGAGAGAGAAAGAAAATGTTCTTGCACTCAGATAAAATCTAGCTAACGAATTTGAGCAACAATGGCTTAGACCTTAGTTTGTTCATCTCCCCCTGTCTGGGGACCAGATGGGACCAAGCTACCCTCCGTTCCCCAGGCAGGCCAAGTTGGAGCATGTTCACCAGGGAGATGATGATTTAATAAATTAATATAACTACTGATAATTCATTTGCCTCTGCAAAGAGGAGTATATCTTTCCTTTTTTCTCTCTTATATTTTCGTGGGGATGTCAATAACAGAGTTAGTAATTCTGCAAGCAGATTTGACAAAGGATCTATTTTAATAATGTAACATCTAAGCCTGTACATCACTTACAGGAAACTAAGGCAGAACTTTGGCTCATCTAGACTAGATTGTCTCTTTTTAAGGAGAAAGGTGGGATGGATGGATGGATGGATGGATGGATGGATGGATGGATGGATGGATGGATGGATGGATGGATATCAGTGTGATGACCATACTGTACTTTTCTTAAGAAAGGGCTGTATGCAAGGCAAACAAATAAACAGAGACCCATCCTCTTTCAATTCAAGAAAGCACCATTTATGCTACATAGGCTCATGCTACTTGCTCCTTCTCACAGTAGATTTGACAGCTTTTTCCCCTCTTTCACAACCTGCTTGACAACAGGCCATGATGAGGCATAAGAAAATCCTGTGTATGTTTGTGTGCATATACACAGAGAACGAGATGAAGCAGCAAAACAAAGACCATCTTCGTTCTAAGATGATGATGACATCGAGCATCCAACACAATTAAAAGCAGGGGTGGTGGGCAAAATGGTGGGCCATAAAATGTTTTTTTTTTAAATCTCCAAGTGATTTTCTGTCTCACAGAGAGAAAGAGAAAGGGGGGGGGGAGAGAATCTGGCCCGTCAAATATCTCCACTTCCACTTTTATGGGGTTGGGGTTTATTTTGGCTGTTTCTCTAGCCCCCCCCCCAAAAGGATCTCGGAGGGCAGCCACCAATTGTGGCCGTCCCCTGCCTTGAGGCTACTCGTGACCAATCCCCCTGGGTTGGTTGCCCGTTGCTGGACAGATGGCAGCAGATTAGCGGGGGAAGCAAATCTCCACTGCCCGCAGGCGCTCCTTTGCAGGGGTGGGGAGACTGGAAGCCCTTTTAAGGCCAGGCCCCCACCCAGCAGAGGGAAGGGGGGGCGGGGAAGAAGAGGCAAAGCTAGATTGTGGAAGATGCCAGGGGAAGTGGCATTTTAGGCTGTGCGAGCAGGCCAAAGAAAAACAAACAAAGCAAAAGCAGAGAAAGAAGACAAAGACCTCGAAGCCCGATGGCTATATTTTAGTGGGACACGTTGACTTTTTCAGACCGTCTTTGTCTCCTTCCTCCTTTCTTGGTTTTCTGTTTTGTTTTGCTTGGATATACCGGAGGAAGCAGAAGTGGGGCATGGGGAGATGCAACTAGAGAGAGGATAAATAATTCTCGTGTTAGCAAAGGGCAGCAGGCAAAACTTCAAAGCAAGCAAGCCCTGATTCAGTTGGCTTTGATCTTCAATGAAACCACTCAGGCTCAGACCTTCTAGAACATCTGGTTCCTTTTCTTTTCATTTCTGTTCTTGTATAGTAAGGGAACCATTCCCTCTCCAGAAGAAAGCCTCTGCTTATTAAAAACTAGCTAGGTAAAGGTGAAGGTTCCCCTTGACATTTAGTCCAGTCGTGTCCGACTCTAGGGTGCGGTGCTCATCCCCGTTTCCAAGCCATAGAGCCAGCGTTTGTCCGAAGACCGTTTCCGTGGTCACGTGGCCGCGCTGGACTAGACACGGAACGCCGTTACTTTCCCACCGAGGTGGTCCCTATTTATGTACTCTCATTTTTACATGCTTTCGAACGGCTAGGTTGGCAGGAGCTGGGACAAGCAACGGGCGATCCCTCCATCGCGTGGATTCGATCTTACGACGGCTGGTCTTCTGACCTTGCAGCACAGAGGCTTCTGCGGTTTAACCCGCAGCACCACCATGTCCCCCTTAAAATAGCTAGCCTGCCTTAAATTTTGCAGATGAAAGGGAGAGCAACATGAAAGGGAGCAATATGAAAGGTAGAAAGCCATAAAAAGGACTGCAGCCACTTAGGCTGACTCTGGCCACCACAGCACATTACTGCTGTCGTCGTCATCATCCAGGCATAGACTTACCTGGGCAGGCATGTGTATCACCCCAGAAGCTTATTGACTTTTTAAAAGTACTGTATATTATTCATTTCTACCACGGGAGCAGCAGAATCAAACTGGGGGTCATCGTTCAGAAAATCTAACAAAACCTTGTCCCAATCTTAGATTTGTTCAGGAACAAGATCCTGCCACAACCCTAGAGACCAGTTACAGCCCCATAGCTACAACCAACACAATCATCAACGGTCCCAACAGTGTGAAGCCCAACACAAGGTGTCTCTTGACTTGTCCGTTCTCTCATGTGACTTCTGCAAGCTTCTGTCAGCAGGACCCCTCTGATTTCTACATTCAACAGACAGGGCAAACTCTGTGGAAAAGGAGGATACAGATCTGACACTCTGTCATTGCTCTCAATGTGGCTGTTGTTGAACAAAGGAATTACGAAGGGAGGTTGAAAAGAGGCACCAATTGGCTACATAAACAAACTCCAGAGTACTTCTAGGGGCTTAAACAGAGATCAAGGCTTCTTTGTGCACTGCATATATGAAATAACCCAGCTTTTTGTAATATCTTAAGGATAAAAAATTCTTGTCTCTCTTGACAAACTCTGATCTCTGTTCTATAAACTACTTCTGGCATTCCTGTGCCAGACATGTCTACCTTGACATCCTGATTAGGATCTGCTAATTAGCAGTTCCATAGTCCGATCCCTGTGTTAACGAACTACTGATATTTGTCTGCTGTCTCTATATTCACCTGGACATGACTCTTGCCACCATGGAATAAATATAAGAGACACATATTTGCAATCTCTGTCTCTGAAAAACTACATTTTGATCCACTAAAGCTTAAAAGATCTAGTGGTCTTCAAACTCCTACAGTTTTTTTAAAAAGGGAGTTGTTTCATTTTTTTTCCTTTTCCCCTTTCCTTTTGCTTACTGTTACCCAGTTCCAAATTGGAATTCAAAACGCAAAAATGTACAAGCTGAAAATTGTTTCTTTTAGAGAGAGGGAGGGCTGGGAACCACATATGCACACACAGAGGGTTACCAGATAGAATTGTGTTTTTTTTTCTCAGTAAAATGTATCCTGAAGCAGCTGAAAAATAATGATGCACAAACTGGGGTGTGTATATGCGCGCGCGCACGCACCCCCCCCCCCCCCCATGTAGAGTGAAGAAATTAATGCTGGGGTAGGTGGGAGTTTCCCCTTCCCATTAAAAAAAAATCAACTCAGACAAATTTCTGTGATTCGGTAATGGCTGTGAATCTGAACACACACACACACAAAACCCAAACTCAGAATCCCTGAGAAATAATGGGGAAATTTCACTGGTGTGATCACAGCCTGAGTCAGCAGAGGCACAGAAATATCATCATTGCAGCACCCCCCCCAAAAAAATAACCCCTGATTTGTGCTTAGCATAAAAGAATCTTTGCAATACTTGGGTCCCATCCGTATCATTTTGTCTTCCTTGTAGGCCACGTTCCGCTCTTGCGAAAAATGTCACTGCATTTACTGGATGAAACAGCAGGGGATCTGCCTGTCCGAGACACCAGCCAGAAGCCCTCCGTAATAGCAGCCATACGAGGTCAGCCCTGTGAGGTCAACATTTTGATCTGGAATCGCTTCTCTCCAGAATGTGGGATTTGGAGCTTTTTATTATCTTCTTATACTTTGTTTTCAGAAAGATTAAGAGCTTGTGCGTTTGTTTGGCTTGTTTGCTTTTTGACGACAAAAATTAAAATCACAATACCCCAGAAGAGTAGACTTCAGTCTAGATGGGTGGGGCAGTAATAATTGTTTGTTTGTTTGTTTGTTTGTTTGTTTGTTTGTTTGGTTGGTTGGTTGGTTGGTTGGTTGGTTGGTTGGTTGGTTGGTTGGTTGGTTGGTTGGTTGGTTGGTTGGTTGGTTGGTTGGTTGGTTGGTTGGTTGGTTGATTGATTGAAATCTCTGGAAGCCCATCTCATCAGGAAAATCACATTGTCCTCAATGATGATTATGGTACAGGTCACATTTATGAAGTGTGCTATGACACTCAGGTAGGCAGGCTTTTTAAAAATGTTTCAGTCTGTTTTCTTGTCTTTCCAAACCCTGAAGCAAGATCCTTGGAATGAATTGCAATTTGTGCATACAAGTTATTTTTACAGACACTTAACCACGGAATGGTTTGTTTTGCTCTGTACTGTATATAAAACGGGGCAATTGTTCAATGTTGACGTCTCACCTAATTTCCTCTAGATGTGTCATCTTCTGCTCTGCTCCCTATAAAATCAACTGGACTGAAAACCTGGACGAAAGGTAAGTGATTAGAGGCTGTGAATTGCATAAGGCTTTGTCTGGTTGCCTGGGTCAGGCCAAACCATGCTCAAAATAAGCACCACTGTCTCTAGCAGTAAACGTCCCACTAAGGCTGGCGTCTCCTTTGTTGTCTTTCCACCGGCATGTCAGGTCCAAAAAATAAGGGAAAACTACAGTCCCAAGATGCAGAAAAGAAAGTGCTTTTTATTCCAGTATAACAGTGTTTAGTAGGGTCTCCAGATGTTCTTGAACTGCACCTCCCAGAAGCCTTCATTCCTAGCTTTGCTGGCCAGAGACCATGAATCTGTGCTGGCCTTTATTTGGAACTTCACGTAATCTATTCCTGGTGCTGATCTGTATCCTCAAATGCAATTCATCTGTTTCACGGAAGGGTTTCACGTGAAGGTTGAATGACAGTAGGTTAGAGATGTTTTAGCTGGGCATTCCTGCCTTGGTAGGGGGTCAGACCTAGCTATCTTTGAAGTCTTTTCCAGCTACACAATTCTGTGATTCCCCCCGTAACCAGGATCACGCTCTCTTGCAAGGACTCGGCGCCAGATAAATCGAGTGAGCCGCACAGAACTGGAAGATGGGTTTCTTCGGCTTCACGATGAAAATCTGCTGCTCAAAGAATTTGCCCGGAAGCAAGAGGACAGGATCAAAAGGTATAGGGATGGCAGATGGGAATCTAAGGGTTGCTTGTTTTCAGAGCTTACCATTTTCCATTGTCAGTTACTCATGATTGTCTACTTGAAATAACTGATCATGTGTTTAGTGAATGAATCTGTTCCGCGTAGCATCGTAAGAGACAAATTTGTTTTGACAAGTTGGAGGCATCTGGCAGCTGAGCTAGAGGTTCAGAGTTTGATTCCCCCATGGTGACTCCTTGGCAAGGGCTGGATGCAATGACTCATAGGGGTAGGGTCTCTTCCCACTCTACATTTCTAAGAATATTCTAAAGTTCAAGCTAAGAATGTGCAGTAAACAATTCAGTGAAGTGTAATGCTGTAACCTGCCACCAGATGTCACCACTCTATGCTCATTGCGTTCTAATTGTGCACCATAGTGCCCTCTAATGGCAGAATGCAGGTGCTGCAACACAACATTAGAACATGCTAAAATCAGCCATTACAAAAAAAATACCATGCAGATAACTCAATTAAGGAGGATTTAAACCAGCCACCACACATGTCTTTAGGTAAGAGAACCACGTATAAAAATGCTTTGACTGTAACCCTTAAAATGGACAGCATCCCATTGCCAATTTACACTTGAATTAAACAAGTCTTGGTGGCAAATAGCTACTAATTAACAAGATGCTGGTTATGTTCCTGATTGGCGTGTGCCCAATTGTACGATTGGGTTTCCAAACAAGAACGCAACCAGCACCTCACTAATAAGCAGCAATTTGCTTTGTGATTCCCCCTTACATGAGCACAAATTGCCACCAAGACTTGTGCGTTATCAACCCCTACCTCTAACCTGTAGATATTCCATTCCTGCCATCCTTCCATTATGATTCCTCTTTGAATCCCTCCTTCAGTCTCACTATTGTCTTCTCAGTGTTTTCCAACCTCCTGTTGAAGGCGAGATGCTGAGAACTAGAACACCAACCAAACTCTAAAAAAGCTTGAAAGCAACAGAAAAATGCATGTGTGTGACAAGTTTTTTTTTTTGCAGTGGGAGCATAATAATAACAAAAAAAAAATTAGATAACCAGTAGGAATAAAGTTATTCCACTGGGGTAACAGTTAACACTTTCTAGTTATAATTTAAAGTTTACACCTGTCTATCTATCTATCTATCTATCTATCTATCTATCTATCTATCTATCTATCTATCTATCTATCTATCTATCTATCTATCTATCTATCTACCTACCTACCTACCTACCTACCTACCTACCTACCTACCTACCTACCTACCTACCTACAGTGATTAACCCTCGCTGTGTGAAAGCATTGTTGAACGGGGCAGGAAAAGCCATTGGAACGCATTAAACATGGTTTAATGCGTTCCAGTTGGGCCGAATACTCACCGTTCGGCGATGCTCCCCTATGGCCGGCAGCCATTTTTGCGCCCTCCCCTCGCTTTACGAGGGCGCGAAAACGCTGCGTGCGGCCATTTTGGGGCTTCCGGCGGCAATTTTGTAGCCGCGGAACAGCTGATCGGCGGGTCGCATTTGCGATCGCAAAACCGGCCTCGTAGAGCGAATTCATCGCTCTACGAGGCGCCCGTTGTGCGAGGCACCATTGTATCTATCTATCTAGCTAGCTAGCTAGCTAGCTAGCTAGCTAGCTAATATGCCGACCACTCTACCCAAAGGTCTCTGGGAGGCTTACAACAATTAAAATACAATAAAAAGATTAAACAATACAATTAAAATAGATACTCTAAAAAGTAGGTACTTTTCAAATGTATTTTTCAAGGGTTTTTTTTGGGGGGGGGGAGGGACAGCATTTCTTATCATTCTTGAAGGTTTCCTCCCCAAAGAAAAGTAGCCAAAAGCATCCACATAACAAGTTCTTTTTAAACATTGCAACAAGTCATGGCCGCAAATTAATTTATGGGCACTGTAACCGGTAATGGGGAGAATTACTTTCTGAAAGTAACCTTATGGGCTCTGAAATCCTTTTAGCAGGAGGTTTAAAAAAATTTCTTTTTAAAGAACATTTTAAGGATGGAGAGGGGCCTTCTTTCCTCTTTATCTGCCCAGGATGGGCACCAAACTCCACAGGCTCAACCACGAGCGAGCGCAAGCGAACGACCGGCCCGAGAGCTGGGTCCGAACCTCGAGCCGGAACCTGGAGCTGGAAGAGGAGCTGGAAGGCCTGCAGGAGCGAGTTCGAGAGCTGGAGCGTCGCAACGAGGGTCTGAGGGGCCGTCTCCTTTTCTACAAGCAGCAGCTCCAGCTGCAGAGCTGCGGCCGACACTGCCCTTACGGTTACGTCCCGCCCAGGGTCAACACAGGGCTTCGGCGGGCGCAGACTGCCAGCGGCCGTGTCCCCGAGAGACCGCGCAGAGGTGAGGGGGTTTGGCCAGGTATCGGCATCCAGTGAGAACCATAAGCAGAGCAGTGGGTTCGGGTTGTTAAAGGTAAGCATCCCAAGCTGTTTTTTTTAAGGGACCAGCCCTGCTAGTTTTGGTGGCTCCTTATGAACAGCCGTAGGGATGGGGTGGGGCCGCAGGTTAAACCACAGAAGCCTCTGGGCTGCAAGGTCCGAAGACCAGCAATCATAAGATCGAATCCACGTGACGGAGTGAGCGCCCGTCATTTGTCCCAGCTCCTACCAACCTAGCGGTTTGAAAGCATGCAAATGCAAGTAGATAAGTAGGGACCACCTCGGTGGGAAGGTCACGGTGTTCCGTGTCTAGTCGCGCTGGCCACGTGACCATGGAAACTGTCTACGGACAAACGCTGGCTCTACGGCTTGGAAACGGGGATGAACACCGTCCCCTAGAGTCGGACACGACTGGACTAAATGTCAAGGAGAACCTTTACCTATGAACAGCCAGTCCAACACAACAAGCGTTGTAGAATTTAGCCTCTGACTCAAAATTGTCTCTTCTGTTTATTTATTTAGGTCTTGCAGGGATACGGGTGCAAGGCCCGGCAGCCAGGCCAACTCACACAGCCCCACCCAGCTATGGGGATCACGTTCCAGAAGCGGAGATGGAGAAACTGTGAGTCTTGAGTCCCCGCTCGTCCCACCCTCAGGGGTCTGAGCCTTAAAAATCACAAAATCACGGAGTTGGACAGGGTCTATAAGGCCATCAAGTCCAACCCCCTGCTCAAAGCTGGAATCCACATCAAAGCAGATCTGACAGAGAGTTGTTCAGTTTTCTCTTGGAGACCTCCAGCGTTGGAACATTCACCACCTCCCGTGGTCATTGGTTCCGTTGTCGTACTGCTCTAACAGTTAAGAACTTTTTCCACAGAAACTTGAGGTTCTTTGTTTTAAGCCCTCAAAAAGCAATCAAAACCAGGCTAAGCCACTCTGGCAAATGGCCCATCATGAGAATCTCATGTGCTGGCCGTATCAGCACCCCTACGACTTGGTATCGCCATGTCAAACCAGACACAAGAGAGCCATCCATTGTTCAAGCTGATAGACCTGAATTTAGGGAAGTTGATTTGTTTTGGATTAGATCTTCCTGGACCCTGAAGTCAGAAAAGGCCCCCCTAACCATGCTGCTTGGGGGTTAACTGGGAGCTGTAGTATGAAAAAAGGAACTTTTCTGAGTCCTTAACCCTGTCTTATCTCACGGTGGTGTCTTTTCTTTATGTTTATGCTCAGGACTGGGGAAAGATCAGCCTCAGAAACAAAAACAAATTTTCACTAGGTTAAGGCAGAAAAAAAATATTAATTTGCTCTCTTTTCCCAGGGGATAAGAAGCTATTTTATTTTGCCTTTCAGAACTCACAGCCTTGTCTTGGCTGAGTTGGAACCGGATCCTGAGTCGTTGAGTTCCGCACGTGGCCGAGAGACGGACCCAGAAAGCAGCCGCTCTCAGCAGCTCCACCTGGAGGCTCAGGAACGCCGGTACAGTTTTCATTCCTTCTCTAACACATAGGCCGTGTATGTGCTCACTTGGGAAGAACCATTTGTTTCTGCTTTTTTAAAAAGACACTGTCTTCCACAATTTTCCCAGAATTCCCCAGGCACAATGCTGAGAATTCAGTCCACAGGCTCACCCCTAAAGGTAGCTACATATACCTACATTTTGCTCACCTGGACCAGGGTCTACGTCAGGCCTTGCTTCCTGTTCAAAAAGGAAGCTGCCACAGTACTTCCTTTGGGAGAGGCCCTGCATTCATGGGTAGCAAAACCACACCTCTGAGGAACACCTCCATCTCCAGAGAAACCTCAGGAGAGTATCCTTGTTTCTGAAGGTAGAAACAGACACCCCCCCCAAAAAAGCAGGTAACAATGGAAGTCAATACAGCCGGTCCGTATTTATAGTGGTACCTCGACTTACGAACTTAATCCGTTTTGGAACGACGTTCGTACATCAAAAATTCGTGAGTTGACGTACCATTTCCCATTGAAATGCATGGGAACAGAATTAATCCATTCCAGCATTTCAAAAGGCAAGGGAAGAGGGCTGGAAATTCAAACTTCCAGCCCTTTCTCCCTGCCTTTTTGACTTTGGAGCTCTCAAACTGCTTCTGCTCCCCCCCCCCGACATCGGAGGAAGCCGTTTGAGACCTCCGAAGGCACCGATCGCTCCGTTCACACAAAAAAATAGCACTAACTTGTGAACGGTGCCTCAACCTCATGCCAATTTTTGCCAACGGAGCCATTCGTAAATCGAAAAGTTCATATGTAGGGAAGTTCATAAGTCAAGGGTTGACTTTGTCTGTCTCTCTGTCTGTCTGTCTGTCTGTCTGTCTGTTTATTTATTTATTTGGTTTCTATCCCACACATCTAGACCAAAGGTCTACTCTGGGTGGTTTAAAATTTTAAAAACAATAAAACCAGTAAGCATATATTATAATTCCACGATGGGGAAAGTATAAGAAATCAAGATACAGCATGAGGGAAACCCTGCCTAAATAGCCAGCTCTTGACTTTTCTTCTGAATATACCCAGAGAGGGAGCCCGTTGGATCTCCACGGGTAGGTTGTTCCAGAGGCGAGGGGCCACTGCCAAGAAGGCCCTGTTCCTTGTTATTTCCTTCTGGACCTCCCTCAGTGTTAGGCCCCTCAGCCACCCAGCCTGACTGGAACAAGTGAGTCTGGCAGAACTGGGTGGGAGAAGGCGCTCTGCCAGATATCGAGGTCCTAAACCGTTTAGGGCTTTATATGTAATCGTAAGAACTTTGAAATCAACATGGAAATGAATGAGCAGCCAATGCAAGGCGGCCAGCGTGGGGGAAATATGGTGATACCATTTCACCCCAGTAAGAAGTCTGGCCACCTTATTCGGCACCACCTGGAGTTTCCGCGTCAGTCTCAAAGGCAGCCCCCCGTAGAGTGCATTACAGTAGTCTAATCTTGAGACTACGAGCACATGGACCAAAGTGGTGAGCGCCCCCACATCAAGATAGGGACGCAGCTGGGCAATCCGCCGAAGGTAGAAATGTGCAGAATGGGCCACTGACGACACCTGGGCCTCCAGGCTGAGCGCCGGGTCCAGATGTAGACTTTTGCATCTAGACCGCCCCTCTCAGAATCCTGCCTGGGAAATTCTCGGAGAATTCTGGGGTTTGGAATCCACACACTCACACAAAGAACCTGAATGGCACATTCCTAGTCCTCATCTTGACACAGTTGTGGGATTTTTTGTTTACTTGTTGTTTTTAAAAAAACAACGTTTAAATGTAGAAGCCTCCTAGCCCTACCAGGTAGCAGTGTGAAATAAACACACACCTAAATAAAAACTTGGAAGGAACTTGAAAGGAACTGTAACTTGAAAGGAACATTGGAAGTGATCTTAAGCAGAGCCGAGGAACTCAGCTTTTGGGAACTACATTTCCCAGAATCCTTCCCTTAGCATAGCTCTAGATCAGAGATTTTCAACTTGTGGTCCTCCTTTGGTTTTGGGCTTCTGCTCCACAAGTCATCTGCCATCATGGCTGGTGATAAAGGTTTCTAAGACGGGCTTAGGTCTCTGGCAGCGGAGTCATAGGCTGGGAGTTCGATTCCCCACTGTCCCTCCTTGAATATTCAATTCCATTCTGCTAATTCATTTGCTTCACATTTTCAAGGGGATAACGATTATGCCCCTCGCTGCAGATATATCAGATAACTGAGGTTTTTTTGGACTATATAATCCAGACATTCCCAGTGAGCAGAGATCCAGCCAATCTGAAATGATGATACGGATCTATCTTTGCTGGAGTAAGAACACCCATTTTCATTCAGAACGCCCACCCACACTCAAATTACTAGCGGAGCAAACCCCAAAGAGCATCGACCAATTCCCCCTAATTAAAGAACTAATTGAAGGCAGGAGCCAAAAGGACAGCTCGTTCCAGGAACCAATTAATTACCTGAGAAATGGGATGAGATTCTTGCAGATTAGATTCCTTAATTAGTTTTACGTTGTCCTGGAACTGAAGCCGACGGTTTCGCTTCGTTCGGGTTGATTTCCTTGAGAATTTGGGATTTTTCCCAAACACGGGGCCCTTGCTTGAATGTATTCATTTCTGCTGGACTGATCTGGCTTTTAACAAAAAGGCTGTCACTTATTTCTAGTGGGCATGGGAGTGATTGGGTTCATAACCAACGATGGTTCTTTTTCTCCATATTCAACAACTCCCATCTGTGCGTCTCCTTTACGTCTCCCAGGGCTGCCATCAGGGACAACTTGGAACTGATTCGGCTGCAGAAGCTTCTACGGGCGAAGAATTCGGAGCTGGTGGCAGTCAAAGTCCAGTTCACCGGCTTACAGGAAGTGAGTCTCGCCCGGGGGAGCTGGATCACTTCAACGGCCAATCAGTTGTGACACTAAATCTGCTCTGGCTTTTACTCTGAACTTTACAATAGTTATCCAGCACCAAGTCCTCTCCCCAAACGAGGTTCAGCACTTTGGGGACAGCGCCTACAAAGTTCAGAGTAAAACCAGGAACAGATTCGCCACCAACCCCAGCCCGCCACAATGCCTGAGTCACGACTCCTCCTTGGCTCGGCCACTTTGACAGAATCAGCCCTGCACGCTCTTCTTAAGCAGATCCCCAACCTTTAGTCCTGTGGGGATGTCGGATGGCAGCATCTACAATCACCTGCCAGTATGATGACACATCCAGAAGGCCACATGGGAAGACGGGTTTCTAAGTTGTCATAATCATGCTGTTATAACTGCTGATGTTGCTAATCTTTAGCGGTGCCCAACCTTGGGTCCCCAGATGTTCTTGGACCAAAAACCCCAGAAGCCTTCACTACTCCTTGTGCTGGCCAGGATTTCTGGGAGTTGTAGTCCAAGAACGTCTGAGGACCCGAGGTTGGGAACCTGCTGCTCTAGATAACTGTCCTTTCAACTCCCTTTTTATGGATGGTAAAGGTGGATGGGTTCTAAAGTCAGTGCACGGCAAACTTGGTGCCGTTAAATGAACTTTGCCCTCGGCTGGACCTTGTGGATTCCTGATCCTCACAACGTTTGCTTCTGGGTATAATAGAGAACGAGGAGATGAGGGCTTGGTTAAATGAATGACATCTATATAACATGTCATTAGAAACTGAGCTCCCTTCAGAGATAAGAAAGATCCGTTTATCCTAGCATGGGTTTCTTGTGTGATTGGTCATTGAGAGGTAAGCATGGGCTTCATTTACTGGCTGATTGCTCAGGCAAGGAGCTCTGGAGGAATTAAGTCTCTAGAAGGAACACGTGCTTTCAAGTCAGTTCTGACTTATGGTGACCCTTTTCAAGGTCTCCCCAGGTGAAGAGGACTCAGAAGGGGTTTACCCTTCTTTATTTCTGGGGGCAAACTGTGCAACACCGTGGGGGCCCAGTGGGGAATCAAACCCCCAACGTCGGGCTCCACCGACAGGTACCTAAACCATTCAGCCTCACCGAGAGGGATGCGCTAGCTCTTTTGTACCATTGATCCATCTATTTTACATCTTTGTAGAGAGAATGGTGATAAAAAACCCAATCAGGAAGACTTTTCCCTGCATCCCTGTTAATTCAGGCCTTTTCTTTCCTTCCCACTAGGCTTACGAGACCCAGCTCCAGCAGGTAATTTTCCTAGTTCTATTTGGCGGGATTTGAACTCGGGTCTGCCATATACCAGAAGGCTTCGGGATCTCATGATCGTTGTCGCTCTCTTCTCTTCTTTGCCTCCCCCCGCCCCCAGAACCAAGAAGCATTAAGGTCAGCTAGTGGGGCCTTGCTCGCTCAGGTCGAAGAACTCAGCACCTTGCTCCGAGAGGAGACCCGGAAGGTGGCCGCCCTAGAAAGCCAAATAGAGACGCTTTCTCCTCTCCAGGAGGTGCTGAGAGAGGTGAGCTGTTCCAAGAAGGTCTCCCCAAGAATGGACTTCTGTCCCATCTCTTCTACACCAAGGCTTTGGGGTAGAAATGCAGTTTTTGAAGTACAGCTCACAGATTCAGGGAGTCTGGAGTTTGCCGATGGGGATGGAGGCGATGGGGGAAAGGTCTGGGGAATCCTCGGAAAAGCACCTCCTGGCCAATAGAAACTCCGATGGGCCATGGATGTTCCCCAGCCCAGGATCCCTGTGGGCTCTCAAAAGGGATCTGGGAGAAATAGAATTGATGGTGTGGCGTATATACCAGGTTTATCTAATCCAGATCCTTTGCACCCCTCGTCCATCATAACAGACGGATTCCTTTTATCACCTTGTTTCTCTCTACACTTAAAGGTGGTGTAGCAGTTAAGAGCATTTGGCTAGAACTCGGGAAATCCAGGCAGTTTCATATTGTCTTGAGCTCCCTGGAGGAAAGGTGGGATATAAATGTTTTTTAAAAAGCTGTTTAGGCCCTTTCTGCCCCAGGAAAGGAGAAGAATGTGTTCCCCCCACCACTGATCTAACCTTGGACAGTACAACAGATTCCTGTTCCTGCAGAGGCTCTCTGTGTGATTCAGAGCCCCTTCCTTTCCCATTGGTTTATGCATCCTTAAAGGAAATAAATACATTTCAAGTGTGCCACACACATTCCCAGGAGTTTCCCTCGATGGGGCTGACATCTACTAGTCAGATTATTCGGGCATGGAGCTTTGAAGGAATTGCGTGCATGGAGGGAAAACATTATGAAAGTAGGAAACATGCATTTTTTTTTCTCAATGTGCGATTTGACCCTGAGCAAGGCCAGATCATGGATTTTTCACAGCTTAAATTGGCCTAGGTGCTTCTCTGCTTGATCAACGGCTGCAGATAAGAAAGAACCCCTCGTCAATCATCCCTTGATGGTCTACCAGCAGGCACCCTCTCCTGCCTTGTATGTTTTGCAGCCCTTGTTATGAGCATTTCTTATATTTTAGAATTTCCCCTTGTTAAATTGGGCCAGCTAGGGTATTTCGTGGGACTCTCCCCATTTGATTAGGGAGTCTAGCCAAGGTTTCTGGCATCAAAGGAATCCCATGTCCACCTTTTCCAGTTTCAGGAGCGCGTCAGCGACCTGGAAGCAGAACGTGATCTGTTGAAGATGAATCATGACAAGCTCCTGGAGAGGTATGTACAGGATGGCAGCAAAGATAAGCAACTGCTATGTACCATCGGAGGTGTTTCCTCCAAAAAGCCACCATTGTTGTCTTGGAAGTGGCTTGTAGCACCTTTAAAATATGGTGTTTCTCCCCGCCCCCCGGGAATATTTAGCTGCATCAGCACGGCTCAGGAAAAGGTGGATGAGCCACCCCAGAAAGACAACACCCTGGAAGAACAACTCACCGCACTGATGACGGAGAAGAGAAACCTTGAGCAGCAGCTTGAAAACAAAAGAGGTAACGGAGTACAGTGGTGCCTCGCTTGACAATTACCTCGTTAGATGAGGAAATTGCTTGACGATTAGTTTTTTATGATCGCTATGTGATCACTAAACGATCATTCAATGGGGTTTTTCTGTTTTACCACGATCGGTTCCCTGCTTCGGGAACCGATTTTTCGCTTAACGATGATCAAAAACAACTGACCGTCAGGTTTCAAAGTGGCCGCCCACTGTGCAAAATGGCTCCCCGGTTTGCTTTAGGACGGATTCCTCGCATTACAGGCACTGGAAAATGGACGCCCTATGGAGGATCTTCGCTGGATGCTGAGGTATTTCGCCCATTGGAACGCATTGAACCGGTTTTCAATGCATTTCAATGGGCTTTTTCGTTTCGCTTGACAAGGATTTCACTTAACAGCGATGTGAATGGAACGAATTATCCTCGTCAAGCGAGGCACCACTGTAGACTGGAAGCTGGCATTTTGCTGGTGCTGGATGAAAAGCCTCTGATTGGAAAAAAGAGATGACGTGTAGACGTTGCAATAAGCCATGGTTTGTATTAACCATGGTTTGTTGCTTCACTGGGAAATAGTGGGCATTTATAATGGCTAAGCATAGCAGTTTGATGCTGGGCTGGTATCCAGTGGAATGCAATAAATATTTGGAGAGCTAAGAATATTTTTAAAAAAGGAAGAAAATCTGCATTTTACTAGTTTTGGATATCCAGCCAAAGATAGTTGGGGTGGGGTGTGGTTTAAATCTTCAATTAGCTTAACATCCTGTTGCTAACTCTAGTTTACAAAAGGACTAGAGCTAGTTTTCATGAATCTGGGTGTGCTTGCAGCCATCATAGAGAATGTGTAGGTGTTGCTTTCAAAGACAAAGAAAGAACAACAACTCACTCTCTTTGGAGAAGAAGCAGGAAGGAAGTTGGAAGTATGAATTGCAATCTGCATATTGGCCAGTAGATACTTAGAGAAAGGAAAGGAGAGAAACCTAAATCTGCCTGTTGGTGGCGTTATGTGCTGCCACATCGAGATTTCAGAATAGCTGAGATATTTAAGGAGCGGCTTTACCAGTTCCACACACACACCCAGTGAGCTTCCATGAATGAGCAAGGATTCAAACCGAGGGCTCCTGAATCCTAGTCCATCACTCTATCGACTACACCACACCGGATATCCAGTGTATTTCAGCGTAAAGTCTACCTGGTTGTCTCTTTATTCCCTATTGGTTTGTGTTATTTGTCATAAGCATTAGCGCTCAACATGCCAAAGCCACAAACTGCACAGCCGGCGACCCAAACACCTTCCACATTTCTACTTTCTTGCTCTCCCACCCTCCCTACCAGCTCCTGTTTCAAGGTTGTTCATGAAACAAGCCGAGGGTAAACCGTAGCTTGGGTACCACGAAAAGGCTTACAAATAATA
Organism: Pogona vitticeps; assembly: GCF_051106095.1. NCBI lineage: Eukaryota > Metazoa > Chordata > Lepidosauria > Squamata > Agamidae > Pogona > Pogona vitticeps. The sequence continues at coordinate 116,563,099 of NC_135788.1, forward strand.
ATACATACTAATAATCTTATGAGTCCAGAGTTGGAAGGGTCCCGTTAGATCATCCAGTCTAGCCCCTGTCAAGAAAGCACAGTAGGGAATCGAACTCCCAACTTCCAGTTGTTTCTCAACACAGGTTCAGATTGTGGCTTGCAGAGGGCTTGTTAGTAGAGGTAGGTTTACCTCTGTCATTCCTGCTGTTCCTTCAACGTCTTCCTTTTGCTAACGTGCCTGCGTTTAAAAGATTGCCCTGTTTAGCAACGGGACTGAGTTGACAATGCGGGGCAAAGGGAATTAATTGCCAGGCTTATGGAAAGCAACACCGGGTGGCAATCCTGTGATTCCCCCCCCCCCCAGCGTTTGTCTCTTTTTCCTTAAGCTCGGAACGAGGCGCTGGAGCAAGAAACGAAGCAGCTGGGCCAGGAACACGAAGCCCACCCCTGGCAGGAGAAGGGAAGCCATTTGGAAGAGCGGAAAACCAGCATGGAAAAACCTCCCTCCCCTTTGATTCAGGTAGGGAGGGCTTGGAGAGAACAGGTTTCCCTGTCTGGACTGCTATAGCGCCATGGATAAGGTGTCGCACTCAGGGTAAAGACTTTGAGGTTCGTGGCCTGATCGTTGCCAGGGGACCTCAGATCAGTCCCACCCTCCAGGCAGTCCCACCTCGCACGGCTGTTGTGAGGACAGTGAGAGGAAGAGCGCCTTGGAGGAACAGCAGGCTATAAATATATCTAATACATCCACAGTAGCGCTATGTATGCCACTTTGAGGCAGTGGGTCTGAGAAACTAAATTGTCCCGCGTGTGTATGTGTTACATGTCAGAACCAACTCAGAGCAATCCTAATAGGATTTTCTAGGGAAGTGAGATATTTAAAAGGTGGTTTTGCTGTTGCCTCACTCCGTCCCCCGCTTGATTTTCGATGGCTCGGCTGAGATTCGAACCCAAGTCTCCAGTGTCCTCATCCGTCCCTCTACCCTGGTGGTTCCCAACCTTGGGTCCCTATTTGTTCTTGGGCTCCTGATTCCCAAAATCCGGCGTCCGAGTGGAAGATTCTCGGAGTTGTCTCTGAAAACAGGAACGTTTTCCAAACTCCTGTCCTTTCCCCTACCTTGTCTTCTCAGCAGCCTGGGTACTTAAGCATTCTGGAGAGAGAGGATGAGAAGGAAGAGACACCGTCTCAAAAGAGCCTGAAGCGGAAACTTAATGAGACGGAAGCGGCCCACGCGGAGACGGTGCTGGAACTGGAGAAAACGCGGGACATGCTTATTCTGCAACACCGCATCAACCGGGATTACCAGGTAAAACAGAAAGGCTTTTTTAAAAACCTGAGTGCTGGAATAGAGAGACTTTTGATGTGCTTGTGAATGTGTATATTGACAAACAAAGCATTATTTCAGTAGCTCCTCTATTCTAGAAGCCGGGGCACCCCGTACTGCTCAGGCAAACAATATCGTTCCTCAGTGGTAAACAAGGTCTGCCAGTCTGTATTTTAATTGAACAGGCATAGTACGTATTGGCTAGCATCCATACTGTCATTAAGAAATGTCTCCTCAACTTACCGTATTTTTCCATGTATAAGACTATACTTTTGTCTAAAATCTTTAGACTAAAAATTGAGGGTCGTCTTATACACAGAAGTAAGCTGAGGAGAGAACAAAAACAAGTGGAGGGAAAAGCAGGGATCAAAGCGATTCTGCAGCGCTTTGATCCCTTTCCCCTTATACTTGCTAAGCCCCACTTAGATTTCTTAATTTTGGATCAGAAAAGTGGGGGGCGTCTTATACACGGAAAAATATGGTACCTCCCTCTATACAACACCATTCTACAATATCTGGTCAAGTGCTTCTTATGGTTCCAGAACTATCATTTAAGTTAAGATCCCCCCTCTTCCTGCTACTTTTTAAAATCATGGTAAATACGTACATCATGAAAATATATACTTCTATTTTTTTTTTCTTTTAATATTTTCAAACTGCCGATAAGTGAAACTGTGGATTCCGGTCCCATGGATACGGGAGTGTGCGTGTGTCCTACCATACTGTGTTTTCTTTGGAAAATGTCCTGGTTTTAGGCAGAGCTGGAAGGCATGATGCTGCAGGTCACCCGGGAGAAGGAGGATCATGAAGAAAAGGAACAGCAGATGGCCCGGCTGCTGGACCTACGGAGTGCCCGCATCCGTCAACTTGAAGGTACATTGACTCAAAAAGACTCTCTTAAAGGCGTCTCTTCTTCCTTCTTCCCCAGGGTTAATCCCACAATTCAACAGGGGTTACTGAACAAAGGAGAGAGGGTCTCTTGAGGGCAAAACTCAACGTTCCTAATGACCGGATTCTCTCTCTCTCTCTCAAAACATCAGCCTGTACCGCCTGTTCTTCTCAGGCTTGCCGCACCAAGAGAGGCCAAAAAGGCTGTCTGTAGAAATCACGCCTTCTTAGTCATGGCCCCATCTTTATTGAATGGGCTCCTGAGAGAGGAAACTCAGACCCTCTCTCTCCCATCCTTTAAGAGGATGCTAAAGACTGTCCTGTTTCAAGAGGCTTTCAAAAACCTCCACTCTTAAGCTATTCTCTATATGTTCTGGTGTTCATCTTGGGAGGTTGGATCACAGGGTATGTTGTTGGCGACGGCTCCGAGTCGTGCTTTGCACGGTCATCACAAAACAAACAATAATAACTACTTTGGCCAACCTCATGGGATTGACCCGGAGCAACGAAACCCAAGAACCCAGTCCTCATGGGATTGACCTCAACCGTATTCTGTGTCCCCAAGGATCCTGGTTTCAATCCAGAGACAAAACCCAAGCGTCAATACATCACGGAAGGCTACATAAAGCCAAGAATGCTGTCCTCCAAGGGAGAGGAATAGCCAAGAAATTCAGTAAGGAATAGCTGGAAGGGGACAGGTTGTCAAATCTCAAGCGGGTGGGCGGCACTGAGATCTTAGGGAATTTATCTCCTGGAAAGATAAATCTCAGGGCGAGGGGTGCTGGAAGAAGGGGAAAAGGGGGAGTGTTTGCTTTGGGGTGGGCTTTAATGCCTTAGCACCTCTTTATACCATGATCTTCCCCTATGAGCCCTCGTGAGTGTTAAGAGGTGTAGAGGGTGGAGGGTTTATTATTATTTATTTTTATTTTATTTATTAGATTTCTATCCCGCCCTTGGATCAGAGTCCAAGAGACCTGGGTTCAAATCCCCACTCAGCCATGGAAACTCATCTGGGGTCAGGAATATTGGCAAGTCTTTGGGTCTGAGTCCAAATCTCGGGTACCAAGTCCTGAGTTCCAGACCCCGTGTCTGAGCCTCTATTGAAAACAAGATTCCTCTTCCCCCCCCCCAGCCAGGAAAATGGGAGGGGTGGGTGAATTCTGAGTTGTGAGTTGAGTAGGAGTCGTTGATTCCAAGTTGAGTCGCTATTGTGACTGAGGTCCGACTTGGCAGTGAGGCCCCCCCCCCCGATTTGCCTCTCCATCCCCGCCTGGAGGAAACCACTCTTTGAACATCTCCTGTCCCTCCAAAACACAATTCGGTTGCCCAAAGTCTGATGTGAAGGGCCCGTAACCTCGAGACGCGGGGGGGGGGCTCTGAGGGATCGGCGCTGATGACTTCGCTCGGTTCTCCCTTGCCCCCAGAGCAGCTGAAGGATGTGGCGTACGGGACCAAAACGGTCCCCTTTCGACCAGAGGAGGGCGGCCCGTCCACAGGAGCAGAGCCTGACCAGGCCCCCAAACTGCGGAGTGGGGAGAACCTCTTTGAGATCCACATCTCCGGCGCGGTGCTGTCGGCTGAAGCCTTGCATCTCCTCGGGGACCCCGAGCCCGTCACCTTCTGCACCTACTCCTTCTACGACTTCGAAACCCACTGCACGCCCATGGCGTGGGGTGGGCGGCCCCGCTACAACTTCACCTCGCAGTACGTGGTCCAGGCAGAGCCCCTCTTCCTGCAGTACCTTCAGGGCGCCACCACGCGCCTCGAACTCCACCTGGCCTCCGCCACGGACCACACCACCTTGGCTTCTGGCTGGCTGCGTTTTGGTGAAGCGCTGGGCGGTGGGCAGCAAGTTTATGCCACGGCGGCCCTGCATGGTGAGAATCACTTCTCCTCCACAGCATCCTAGCCTGTTCACTCATGATCTTCAGTCCTTTTGGGAGGCCACAGGCAAAGCAAAGTGTCTCCTCGGGTGCTCGTTTCCACCCTGGACTCCCAAAGAACTAGAAAGTCAGAAACTTTGGCTGAAATCCACCACAGTGGATCCAAGAGATCAGTTTCCACTGATTCACTTATCTGCGGTCTGAAGATATTAAAAATATTAGAAGAAAAATCCCAGAAAGGTATACTGTATTTCTATGATGTCATTACCAGAACTGGCCACTGGAAGGAGCCAGAGACCATGCTATGTATAACATTCTCTATTATCCATGTTTTGGAGCAGGCCAATTGAATCACTGGAACATAAGTGTTGGCTCACCAAATCCTCCCTGATTTAATGGGCTTACTTTAGCTGCCATTTGCTGTTGAATTTTAGCAGTCACTATCTTTATCACCCCAAAGGCAGTCTAAGAAAGTTTGGCATTTAAGCTTTATTTAAGGTAAAGGCTCCGCTTGACATTTAGTCCAGTTGTGTCTGACTCTAGGGTGCAGTGCGCATCCCCATTTCCAAGCCATAGAGCCAGCATTTGTCCATAGACAGTTTCCGTGGTCACGTGGCCAGCACGACTGGACACAGAACGCCATTACCTTCCCACCGTGGTGGTATCTATTTATCTACTCGCATTTTTACATGCTTTTGAATGGCTAGGTTGGCGGGAGCTGGGACAAGCAACGGGATGGTGGGTGTGATAGGCTTTGTAGTCAGTCCTCTCCAGAAGGCAGTAAGATTCATACACTGAATGCCTACCAAGAAGCAAACAGGGGACATAGATCAGTCCCGTTTCACTCCTTTGCTCCATTCCTACTTCTTCATCCTGCCTAACTTGCTTTTTACCCCTTCACACCCCACCCCACGTGAATTCCAGGTCCCCACGGGGAGGACTATGGCCTTCTGGAATACTGGATGCGTCTCCGTTTTCCGATAGACCAGACGCTGAGGCTGCACCGGCAGCGGGCCAAAGCTTTGGGCTACCTGTCGGCCGGTGTGCCACGTCCCGCTGCAGTCCACGAGGAGAGGCCACAGCAACAAGAGGGGGTGAGGAGAGAAGAGCCTTTTTTTTTTTGTGGTGCAAAACAACTGGGTCCGTAGTTCTAGTCCTTGTGGTTTTGGCAAAACCCAATCAAACTGGGGAAGAAGAACCAGCAGATTCTACTAAACTTTCTGAAATCAGGATTCAAAACTTCCTGGAGGGAATTTTGAGTTCTGGCCTTTGTCAGCAAATGCCTGTGTAATTCTAAGTTTTTCCTGTTTGAGTAAACAAGATGAACTGTAAATATTATTTTATGATGATGATTTTTGACCCCTTGACTTCTTTTCCTCCGGCAGGGACGGAGGCCTGGGTGGAACGAACTGCATGTACGGATCGAAGGCTGTGCCGGCTTGCGCAGCCGGTGGCTCGGTGCCCAGCCCAGCCCTTACGCCGTGTACAAGTTCTTCACCTTCCCAGATCACGACACCGTCATCGTCCCTTCGAGCAACAACCCCCATTTCGGAGACCGACAGAGCTTTGCTTTGTGTGCCACGCCGGAACTGCACCATTACTTGCTCCTGCAGAGTCTGGGTGTTTACGTCTTCGATGACGAGGACGAGGAGCCCGGGAGTTACCTGGGCAAAGCCCACATCCCCCTCGTGCCCCTCGCACAAGGGCGCAGCATCACCGGTAGTCTCGTTCACAGACATGCAGAAAATGCTTGGGGCTACAAATCCCAGAATCCCCATATCCAGCATAGCTCCTTGTCAGCAATGGTCGGGAAAAGGCCACATCTCCCAACAAGGCGTTGGCCTGAATCGCCACTGTAGTTTAGAAGCAACTAGTTACAAGTCACAGGCAAAATCCAAAGAGAGAGAAAAAAATTAAAAATAACACACACCTTGCGGCACCTTAAAGATTACCTTTTGTACAGTAGGACCCCCATATCTGCTGATTTCAAGCCCCGTCCCTGTAGATACTGAGAAACGCGGATTATATCAAACACTTCTGCATTTTAATAGTGAATGTTATACATAGCATAGTCTCTGGTTCCCTCTAGTGGCCTGTTCTAGCAACGACATCGTAGAAATGTATTTCTTGAGCAAATGCTATATATAGCATGGTCTTGGGCTCCCTCTAGTGGCCAGTTATGATAACTTTATCTTTAGAAATATGTATTTTTAGGATTTTTCATTTAATATTTTAATATTTTCAAACTGTATAAGTGAGTCAGTGGATACTGATCCCATGGATAAGGGGGTCCTACTGTAACAACAACAGGTTGCTGGTCACACACTGTAAAAACAGAACAGGAACCAATTCCTTTTGCGGAGTGACTTCTCAAATTCCAACAGCCGCCTTAACCTCTTGTCTCGTTTTGCCCCTTTCCAGGTGACTTTGTCCTCACTGATCCGATGGGGAAGCCCAACGGTTCCATCCGCCTGAGTCTAGAGTGGAAGCTCCTTTATAGACCGCCGGAAGAGGGTCGCCTTGAGGCGCTCCAGGAGCAGAGGCTGGCGATCCAGGAAAAGCCAGCCTTGCTGAAAAATCAGGTGAAGAGGCTTGGGTCGGGGGACACCTCCTGCCTGGATTAGTCCTGCAAGCGCTACAGCCCTGCACTTGAGGGCAAGAATGGGAAAAGGTGATGCCCCCTAGGCTGTTGAACTGAAATTCCAGCAGCCTTCCTTAGTCAGGAAAGGTAACAGAAATGGAGAAGAATACTGGGATATGTAATCCAACTGCATATCAGTTCCTTCTAGATCTACATCTAGAAGGCTACACTTTGTCCACAATTTCTGTAGCCCAAGAAATTTATTTTCAAGAAGGATATTTATTTATTTATTTTATTGTTTATTCTGGGCCATTTACAACCTACAGTGGTGCCTCGCTTGACGATGTTAATTCGTTCCAGCGAAATCGCTGTAGAGCGAAAACATCGTCAAATGAAACAAAAAAACCCATTGAAACGTATTAAAACCTGGTTAATGCATTCCAATTGGCTGAATACCTGCTCGTCCAGTGAAGATCCTCCATATGGCGGCCATTTTCGATGCCTGCATAGCGAGGAATCCATCCTAGAAAACAGCGGGGGCCATTTTGAAAGCCGGGGGCCATTTTGAAACCCGACGATCAGCAAACAGTAAAATGAAAAATCAGTTCCCGAAACAGGGAACTGATTGTCGTTAAACGAAAAAACAGAATCTAAACATCATTTTGTGATCGCAAAAAACTCATCATAAAGCGATTTCCTCATTAAGCGAGGCAATCGTTAAGCGGGGCACGACTGTATATGTGCATACAAATGAACAGTAAGAATTAAAACACAATCGTATCGAACCAAATGGTTTCCAAAGACAATTTTTCCAAATAGTAGCAGGACAGGAGGAGAACATTCAACCAGGATCGGCTGAAAAGCTCTCCCTGAAAAGCCGTGTTTTTCAGTTGCCTCCTGAATGCCAGTGGGGGAGGGAGCCAGGCGTCGCTCCTCCGGGAGCTGGTTCTGTAAGGTCGGTGCCTATGCAAAGAAGGCCCCATCTCTTGTGGATGACATTCGGGGCTCCCTTGAGGGTGGCTACATGTGGAGAAAGATCTGGTGGGTCAAGCCCATTGGGGAACAGATGCTCTGACAAGGAACATGATCTCAAACTGTGGATGGGGTTTGCACATGAGTGTCACACAATCCCAGAGGTCATTTGAGCGCCAGAGGTTGGTTGACTCCCCACCACCACCACCTTTTCTCTCATGTCTGTTCAGATCCCGAGGGAGACACGCGGCAGCCCTTTGCTTTCCAGTCAGCAGAGGAAGAAGCCACGGCTCTACCCACCCAAGGCAGAGAGGCCTGCTCGGAAACCCACACCGCTAGGAGGAGGAGCCCGCCTGCCTCCAGGGCCAGGAACTCCAACGGTGGAGCGTGCGGAAGACCGCGCAAGAGAGGATGTGGAAGGAACTGCGCAGGAGGTGTGAAATGTGCTCAAAGATCATAATCCAGTCTTTGTATTATAGTCAGATACCTAAAGCATCGAACTATCCAGAGAGAGAGAGAGATGTGTGCCATCCATCCATCCATCCATCCATCCATCCATCCATCCGACTTCCCAATCTGTAACTCTACATACCCCATTATCCCCTGCCATGCTGGCAAAGGACAGTGGGAGCTGTAGTCTAAGCCACCTAAGGGTGCTAGGTTTGGGAAGACCCCCTCAAAGAGACACTAAATCCACAGCACATATAAAGTCATACAAATGGAAGTAGATCTGTATTCTCGAAGGAAGTAGATTTGTTTATTTGTTCCACTGACGTAAAGGATTCTGTCCAGGTCATGTGAGGGCCTCACTCAAGCAGGACTGTCCTGTATTTTGGATTTCATCACCCAAAAACCCCCAGCAGCCATGGCCAAGTGTCCATGAGGGTACGAGGAGCTGTCATCTAAAAGACCTGGAGGCCCACATACCACCCCCCCCACATCCCCTCTCTTAGACCCCTGACTAACCCGAGGCTTGTGTCTGCATAGGTGTCACTGGAAGAGTTAAGAGAAGAGGCAGAAGACAGACCAGCTGTGGAGGAAGAGACGATGGCCGCAGGTTGCAAGGAATTGGATTCTACCTCAAGCGCAGTGGCAGAGGAAGGACCGTTAACGGACATTGGTACTGTGACTGGCTGGGTCAAACGGACCAGATCAGGGCACTTAAAGGGGGAAAATTAGGTGGAAGGACAGGGGATGCTGGAAGTGTAAAGTATTAAGCATGGGAGGCCTTCAACGCTGAACTTTCTCAGCCCTGGAAGGGTTAATCATGGCGTAGTGGTTAAACGGCAGTACTGCAGTCGAGTCTCTGTTGATGACCTGAGTTCAATCCCAGGTAGCCGGCTCAAGGTTGACTCAACTTTCCATCCTTCGGACGTTGGTAACTTGAGGACCCAGATGACTGGAAGGGCATTGTGGTAGCCTGCATAATTAAAGTCTAGATTGGCCAGAGGGTGCTTTGCGTGCTATGGGGAGGTATATAAGCAGCACACTTTGCTTTGTGCTTTTTTTATTCTGAACCTTGAGAGATTCACAGAAGCAAGCTTCTTTGCCATGAAACGATTTGTGTAAACACCCAACCGAAGCCTTCAGAGTTTCCGCTTGTCACCAGCACGAAATATTTCAGGTGAAGGCATTCACACATTTAAATGCCAGAAAACATTAGTCAAACCAAGGAAGGTGAGAGGGGAGAAAATTGCAAAGCTTTTTTTTAAACAATCACATTTCTCAAAGTTTTCCAGCCAGCACGGCCTTTAGTCATGCCTAGTGGTAAATTTATTTTATGTTCTACAACGCATGTGAGTGTTGTGGATTGTGGGTCAACCGTATGATCCACTTGCTTTCTCTAGAAAACTAGAATACCTCAGGATGCCCTTCACATATGTAGTCTGTCTCTATGTGCTGCCTTTGAGGGTGTGTACGCTGGACTACATTTCCCATCGTTCAAATTCAGCCAGCTTACTGAGAATGATGGAAGTTGTACATCAGGTTCACCACCATATTAAGGAAGACCCCTCCCCTTTAGTTATTTTACTGCATTCATCCTCCATTTTACTGTTAGAAAAGTCGCCTGGATTAGCTCGCATTAGAAACAATTCACCCTTTAAGCCATAGATTCTAAAACAGACACGGCACAGAAGGAAAAAGGGAAGAGGAGGGAAGAGGAAGAGGGCAGAGGTGTGCGTTTTTCGCCCAGATCTTTTTCTTGTGTCTTGCTCACAGCCGCAGAGGAACCTGAGAGCACCAGCGATGACCAGAAGACTGAGAGCGATGAAGTGGTGCTGGGCATGTCTGAGGTCCCGGACCTTCAGCTCCTCGTAAGTATTCTTTTGCTGCTGAAGTGGGAAGCCATGTAAACCTTTAAAGTCGGATACAAAAAGAGAGATCAAGTCTCACAATGTTGAAAATGGATTTTGTTCTCAAAAGTCATCCAACATATTTTGGGTAGAAAATAAATGTCCTCGGTCAAGGAAATATTAAAAGAGGTCCTTCTGAAATTTTAGGTTTTTCCCCCCCTTTCTTTTGCATTTGGTCCTCTTGCATGTTTCCAGTTCCGTTCTGTCTCTGAAAGTTTAAAGCCCCCCTTTAGCTTTGATTTGGCCACTTCAAGGGGCATCAAAATCATCCCGATGCAAATCTTAGAAAAGTTACTTGTTCGGACTTCAGCTCTCACCTACCCATCCATGCCCCCCTTTCTGGCAACTGTAGTTAAAGAAAAACTTGCTCCGCATCTTCTAAAGTTCATTAAGCTACACAGTGCTGGAAAAAAAAACAGGTGATAGAGAATAGAGACGGTGGGTATGTCTCGTGGCATGGTAGTTGGACTGCAGTACTGCAGTGAAAACTCTGCTCACCACCTGGTTTCAATCCCACGTAGCCGGATCGAAGCTCCCTCAGCCTTTCACCATTCAGAGGTCTGTAAACTGAGAACCCGGCTTACTGGAAGGGCACTGTGGAGCCCACGTAATTAAATCGTATGGGCCAGTATATGAGCAGCACAATTTGCTTTTGCTTTTTAAATGTAAAACAGGCCCCAGAGAAAAAGAGTGCCATATTTTGAAATCACTTGGGAGTGGGTTCCGTGACCTCTCTAAAGTAACGCGGATCATCGCCCAATTACACACATATCCTTACATTTATACCGAAGTACCCTCTTCTCTGCGGGATCAGTTATCTGCTGATTCACTTCTCCACGGTCTGAGAATATTAAATTTCTTCAAAGAAAAATCCTAGAAACGTATATATTTTTAAAGAGGAAGCTCCCAGAAGTGGCCACTAGAGGGGGCCAGAGACCATGCTATGTATAACTCTCACTATAAAAAAAGCATTCGGCATCATCTGCACTTTTCAGCATCCACTGAGTGGCTTTGAACTGATCCTGCACCAAATAGGGGATCCTTCCGTTTTTCACTTTCTGGTCAACAGGTCCTCACTCTCAGATTATTTTAGGAAACGGTTCTAGAACAGCATGGAAACTCACTGGGCTTCTTATTCTTTGCCATAGCCTTCAAACAGAATTCGGGTAGAGATCATCTCTCTCCGCCTGCATCCGGAGAGTGATCCTGTGGTCAGCGAGCTCATTCAACAGCTCTATGTGGAGTATCATTTCCCTGGAGTGCCGCTGGAGGAGACAGAGACCCCCTTCTCGTTACGGAAACCGCAGGGAGGCCAAGAGGTCTACTTTCACTTCAGCAAAGGTACGACGATTCTTCCCCATTGGAACGCATTAAACAGGTTTCAATGCATTCCAATCTGGAAATGCTTTTTGCTAGACAATTTCGCTAAACAGCGATTTCAGTGGAATGGATTACCATCGTCTAGCGAGGCACCACTGTAAAGTCATCCCTTCTCTGAAACTAAAGGCTTCTTTCTGTCCCAAAGGGGCTGTTTCTCATACATGCACATACACACTAACTGTAATGTTGGCTCTGAAAGGAAGATATTATTTGATAAGAGCTACCATCCATATAAGGCAACCCGTAGCTCCCCAGAAAACACTATGCAACCTCTTGAGAGTCACGACTGCCAGGATGGGAAATAGTTTTACAATAACGTTGCTTTCATATGGCTTACCTGCATCCATTCGCTCTGCCTGAGACGCTGAAGCACCGTGCCTGCTGACAATGCTCTGCAAACAGCCGCTTCTCTCATACGTGCTCACAAGAACTCTCTTCCTGCAGTGATCAACCTGGATCCGGACCCCGACAGTCTCCAGAGACGGCTGCTGTTTTCCATGCTGGACTCCAAAGAACCTCAGCAGAACCGGTACATGTCCAGCTTTCCCCTGAAAAGCCGTGGGCCAGGTCAGGGAATGCTGGCTGTTGGGTTCACAAGACTCTTTCCCTCAACACAGGTTGCAGTTTGTCGTGGTCAGTGAACCCCTGCCTGGGGCTGGAGGAGAGTGCGAGGATGTGGGCTTTGCCTCTCTGGATCTGAGAGAGATTCTTCTCACTGGACGCGATGCGCGCGAGCAAGAACTTCCCGGTAAGCACCGTCCCTATAGAGCTAAGCACAGAGCATCCCAATTCGGTTAGAAAAATCAGCTATATTGGCAATTCCTTTAGCGATGCTAACCAAAACAGGGCAAAAACCTGTTGAAGATCTTCGTTCTCGGTTGAAACTGGGTTCCCTAGGCATCTGGTTTTGCCAGGAACAACTCCTATGTGCACGCTAAGAACAAGCAGTGGCAAATAAACGTTCTGGTTTGAAAGCCCAAACAGCACCCTTTTATAAACTCAGAACTTGCTTTAGCCAGTGGAAAAAGCCGACAGGCTCCTTCGTAGGTAGACATAATCTGACTCGGCTGTTTTTGCAAGAATAAGGTTGGAACAAATTCTGGATGTCCTGCGAGGTAAAGCCCTAAGCAGCCCAGCTGGGTAGTGTGACCTTCCTTATAACCTGTGACAAACCCTTAGAAAACTGCAAGTTCCCATTTCAAGGGTTAAACATCTGTTCTTCTATTTTGCAGAGGGAGCCGTATTAGTCTGTTTCAGTGTGTCTAACCCATGGAAAGTCTTCCAGCACTGTTAAGACTAGCCGTTTTATTTACCCGCTAAACTTTTATATTTATTCATTGCATACGTTTAGTCTTAAAGATGTGGTCACATTTTTGGACGGCTCCATTTGCTCCAGTCGCTTGCCCTTTTATACTATTAATAATAACAGGCAGTTTGATATCTGAATAAAAAAAAAATATTTTTTTAGGTGTCCCTCCCAGTTTCTGCCCCTTACATGCCTGACTGCAAGAAACAGCCAGGATTAAAAAACAAACAAACTAGATTCTCTTGCTTTCGCCAGCGTGGCTACAGACATTTCTTAGCAAAAGGGCAATGGGCTTTTAGATGTCTTATCTCTTTCTCTCTCTCTCTCACACCAATGGGAGTTGTTCCTTTAATGGAAAGTGAGAGAGCTATTTCAACCCTTGTTGTTTCAGTGCTTAGTCCTTTTGATCCCGACGTCCACATTGGGGCGCTCAAAGTCTCCACCGAAGCAGCGGCGGCCCTTTCTGCAGTCTATTATGCCAGCCAAAAGAACAGCAGGAATGGATGAAAAGAACAGGAACCACCAGAGTTCGGGGATAAAGAAGGTGCTTCGTTCACCGCGTGTAGATATTAAAATGAGGAAGGACGCCAACCAAGAAGTAAACTTTCCAAATACTTAAAAAAACAAATTTTTATTGATCAGTTTTTCCAAAGTCAAAAATACTGAGTGCTAACGGCTACGGGGGAGGGGGGGAAGAGAAGTTTGAGAAAGCCTCTCCCACCCAAACCTGGCCTGAACCAACAACCCCCCTAACCCACCAGAAACAAGGGTGATGGGAGGTTAAGCGATGCATTCAACCCTCCGGTCCTTTTCCCCAAACCCTAAAACACTTGCTCACCACCAGACTCAGCAACTGAGAAAACAGATAAATACAGACAGAGCTCGGCTTTTTTTTTAAAAGGAAAAATAATAAAAGGACAAAAGCAAGAATATTCCTCTCTCTCTCTCTCTTGATTGCTTCCTCTTCCAACCCTGGTTTCATCTAAATGGAAACGGCCGCCTTCCTTTCCATAACTGTTCCAGAGTGGAGGCTCCATGTAACCACTAGGTGTTTGGCTTGGAAAGGAGAATGCAACAATCTCTCTTCTTCATCGGCACAAAAATGGAAACCGCCCCAACCATTTAAAAAAACAAACACCAAAAAACAAAAACCCAACCCTGTGGCATCTGCCTCGTTGAAATAGATGTCCTTATTCAGGAATAAGTGAGAGGGCAAAATGCCCCTCCTTGACCCCCCCAATTGGCCTAAGTAGTGGGGGGGGGGAAAGCCACTGGGAATCAAGGAGAGGTTTCAGAGGGGGAGGGCAGAGCCCGTAGCAGATCTTCAAAGGTGGGAGGGCAGAGGCCATAGAAAACAGGTGAAGGGGAACGGGCAGGGAAGAAGGATGATCAGGGACACCCAATGCCTGAGCCTCACCCAGCTCTAAGACGGCACCCAACCCAATCCTTCTTCTTTCCTTCAGCAAAGGCTTTGCGTTCATGGTTCGCAAACGAGAGCCCAGCCCAGAATTCTCTCACCGCGTCTGCTTGGTCCATACAAATGGTCAGAAAAAGACTCGAGGAAGAAAAACAAGAAACTCCCCAGAGAAAATGGGGGGGGGGGGAGAAGGGAGGGGGAGGGCAAGTGTTGTGTATGTGTGTGTCTGAAAGGTGAAAAAGTTTGTAGGGAGGGGGCCGGCTGCCCCCTCCCACCCCAAGCATTGGCTGCTGGGCAAGGTCTGCACAGCCTCCCCAGAGAAAGATGGGCCGATGGAAAGAACCGCCGTTTGCCGGCTACTTCCTTTTCTTCTTGGGGGGAGCCGAGCTGCGGCTGGGGCTGCGGCCGTGGGAGCTGCGGTGGTGCCTGGAACTTTGGGACGAGGATCCGCCCTTCCTCTTGCGGCTGACGGTGCGGCTCCGCTCCTCCTCCTCCTCGTATCGGCTTTCGCGGTCGGCTGCGGGGAAGAGGCCAAGGAAAGAAAGGGTCACGCACACGGCCCCAAGAAGGTGACCGACCAGAGCGGAAGCAGACTCGGACAAGAGAGAAGGCACCCTCAAGAATGCTTTTGCGACACTCTCCCCCCCCCCCTGCCCACAGAACTCCCCTGCTAGAAGGGGAAAAAATAAGTGATAAATCTCTTACCTGGAAATCCTCTGTATTGACCTTCAGCACGTATACAAACACGCATGTACAGTATACAAACAAACCCACCTTGCTTCAGATTGGAAGTGGACTCCCAGTTTCTTCCAGTTTCATTGTGGCACCTTTTGAGGGGTCTGTTTGGCTCCTCCCTGGAGGACCCAGGAACCGAAAAAGTCCCGTTCCCCACCCCCTCCCCCCCAGACCAAGCTCAAGCTTCCTATCACAGCTTAGTTTTCCCCCTGGCTTCCTTAATACCTCCACCTGACCCCCGAGCATCCCTGATCTTGTCTAATTTTGGATGCTAACTAGGATCAGGCCCGGACATCTCCAGGGACGAAGAGGCGCTACAGGTCACGGGATGAGCAGGGGGCTTTTTTGGACAGAAGGCCCCAACTTCAATGCCAAGCATCTCCAGGCAGAAATTCTGGGCAACCCCTGCCAAAGGTTCATGGAAATACCAGGCGAAGAAGACCCAGCTTCTGACCCAGACCTAAGGCAGCTTGCTCTTCTCATAAACAACTGATGAACGGAAGCAGGCTGATTTCATTCATGCCAAGAAATGCAAAGGGAAGAACTGGAAAAAGGAAAGCGCTCATACCTTTCCGTGCTTCTTCCTCCAGCTCATCCCAGTCTTTGCCTCGCTCCTCTTCGCTGCCCAAGGATTCCTTGGAGTAATCTGCCAAGAGAAGGGGGTTCAGAATCAGAGGCCGTACATCACATGGGCAGGTATCGGCAAACATAGGCTCCTTATCTTTTGCCAGGCCTTCTCGGCTTGATTTCACCCTACTTCCCCAACATATAACAATATGGATCCAGATCACTTTAGTTCTTCTTAATCCTTATTTGAAACCGGTGGGGTTTAGGGTCAGGAATGCCAAATGGAAGGACGGATGAAATTTATTTTCATATGTTTAATGAAAGAAACAAACTTTTAAAACAAGTTAAAGCTCAAAGACGTCACTAAAGATTAGAAATGATAAACTCTAATTCCCCTTTGTAAGAGAATGGCCAAAATCCTGTTGCTTGGCATAATTAATCACAGTACAACAGGCCCATTGAATCAATGGAGATTTGGTGAGCCAACTCCTTTGTAAGTTCCATTGATTCAAGCGAGTCAACTCTCGTTGCCACTAGCTGTGGACAGAGAAGGGAAGAAAGAAAAGAACTTCCAAACCCAGAATCCTCTAGCCAACATGACCCATCACCACGCTGGCTAGGGGGATTACAGTTAAACAGCACAAAAAACTTTCCCCAAGCCTTAGGGAAAACTGCTAAAGCAGGCACCCACAAAGACACATGGTGGAGAGTAGAGGGGGCGTCGGTGTAAAGAGGAGGACCACCATCTCCTCTTGAGAGGCCTTTCCGTTTCTGAAGGGCAGCCGCCTCACCAGTTTCCTCTGCCTCTGAGGAATAGTCCTCATCGGTGTCCTCCTCTTCATCATCCTCTTCCTCGGAAGGGTTGAAAGTCTCGTCTTCCATCTCGGACCCTGAGCCTCCAGATTCAGCGTCGCTTCCCTAGAAGAGAAAAGGAACGGTGGCGAAGCAGTTTCATCCACAGACAAGGAAATCGGAGCCGTCTGGATGAAGGCTGTTCTGATGGTGAGAAACTTAATCCAGGATGACAGTGTCATTCTAAGGGTCTCCAAAACTGCAAAGCATCTTACAGTTCTGCTATGTTCGGTCCATACAACGTAGATATGGGGGGGGGACTGGCATTGTTGGGGAGGGAGTAGTTAGAGGCTCAGTACTCCCACATTCATGTTCTGGAGGAATGTGGCGCTTGCATTCCCAAACTGTGTAAGCCACAAGACTGACTTCTCCCTGTCTTCTCCCACCTTGGCATTTCTGCCTCTGAAGTCGCTATCCTTTCAAACAGAAGTCACAGGAGGATGAAGAATGAATGCCTCTTGGGTTCCACTCTCTGCTTTAGCCCCTGCCTCCCTGCTTTTGGACCCAACTCCACCTACCTCTCCTTCGGGCTCAAGGAACGACCACCCGCCTTGCTCAAAAAAGCCTTCCGGGTCGTCCATGATCGTTTTCATGACTTTGGTCCAGTTGAGGGATTGCACCCCTTCGGTGTATTTGATGTCGCAAGAGCTGGCGGGGAAGGAGAGGGAGAGACCGGATCAACGCCAAGGGCTGAAAGAAAGGGGGCTCATCCCCGTTCAAGGCACCACCCGCCCTCACGTTTTTGGCCCACTACTTTCTGCAGCCCTCGCCAGCGGATGAATGGTTATGGGAGCTGTAGTCCAAAGGTAAACGGGATGGCCAGAGATTCCTGACCACCGGTATAAAGGAAAAATGCTCCCTCCCATACAGGACCCTTGGCACGGTTACATTTATTTATTTAACAAATCACAAACAAGGACACAACAAATCACAATGGCCCCAAAACACACAACCAATTAAAGATCACCTAAACAGCAAGCAAGGAACAAATATCTAAAAATCAAATAACTGATAAAGAATAGCAACTATAAAATTGTTATAAATATCGAATACGACATTAGGCGACAAAAACGGGGTGAGTTCATAAGCACAAAGACGAAAAAGCCCAGCTGTTCCATAGGATGAATGGGGTAAGGCCATCAAAGGCTTGTAAAAAGAGGCACGTTTTAACTCGTCTCCTAAAACCAAGGAAGGATGGGGTTTATTGTGCCTCAGGTGGGAGTGAGTTCCAAAGGGATGGGGTGACCACAGAGAAGGCCCATTGATACAGCTGACAGAACCTGTCATGCTGTGTTGGCTTGGAGCAGTGACTCCCCCCCCCCCATCTAGGGCGCCTCCATTACTGATGCAGGAGTGGAGAAGCAGAAGGGCCTGCCAGTGGTACACCCAGCTGCTAACCTGCAGGAATGGTACAGCAACATCATGCGCCAGTGAGGTAGCTGACAAGTGACCTCACCCACCCACCCACCCGGCACCCAAACGTACTTGAGCCACTCCTTGATGGGGTCAAGAGAAGCCACAGGAATAGCGTTGATCATGGTGACTTTTTTGCTATAGTCCTTGTAGACGATGACCATGTCGAAGTTCTTCAAGTGGAACTGCACGCGCTCAAAGTGAATCAGCTCCACCTCATCCAGCGTCACCACAAAGGGGGGCTACGGGTGGGATAAAGCAGGAGGAGTTAGTTCTTCCATCTGAGCACATGAGGATAAGCCGTCAGCGAATATGATCATGGATAAGAAGGCAGGCTTGGAAACCACAACACAAAACAACAAGACCCTCCTGTCAAACCTCCTTCCAGTTCTGCAGATCTAGCGGGAAGAGGATTTATAAGGCTGACGTCATCTAATGGCTCCCACATCTTCAGGTTCCTGGGTGGGATGTGATACCTGAGTCCCTTTCACCCCCAGCAGCACTGACATCCATCCATCCACCCACCCACTTTCGCATATCTCCTCCAAGCAAGCCACGCTTAAACTCACCCACTCAGTACAGTTCACGAGGGCACTGCTGGTTGGCTGGAGCAGGCAGGTGCTTCTGTAGGGGGCGCCGTTGAACCTGATGCAATTGAGTTGGGAGGAGAGGGAAAAGAAAATGGAGGGAAAAGCATTAAGCAGGAGCTGGTGCAAGGAGAAAAAACCCACTAACCAGCAACCAGGATTGCCAAACAAGAGTCCACAGCATCCCTGGGAAGCCAGAGAACCACGGAGGCAGAAGGAAGGGACAACAAGGCCCTGTGTCACAAAGCATGGCTCCTTGCTGATGCGGATGTTATGATACTTGAGAAGCCTACGACCATTCTGGCATTTTTGCTCCAGTATCTGTCGCATAGGTCTGGACACTCCTCAGGGCAACTCAATCCAACTCCTCTCATCCTCTGCTGTTTGTCCCTCAACCGTCTCTCTCCCCATTCATATCATCTTTCAGAGAAACCTGGAGAGTTGGATCAATATAAAGGAACCCTTCCCAGTCCTTACCCCAGATCCCGGAAGGGCACCTCGAATTCCAGCTCCTCCTTGGTCAGAGACTCGACCTTCTCAATGAAGTTCTTGAAGGCCGTCTTCAGCTTGTGCCTCATCTCCCGCTCCATCTGGATAAGGAAGGGCCAGCGAGTGTCAGCCACGGCGCCCGGCAAGAGCCCCACTCAAAGGGATCGGCTTCCCACCTCCGTCCCCCAACTCGGACAGGGACAAAAGCCGCCGCCCCTCTTTCACCTGCTCAGCGTAGAGGTCATCACGGTCGTGCATGTGCTGGTGCTTGCCCAGGTCGGTGGTGATTTCGCCCACTTCGGTATAAAACTGCACATCCGTGTGGCGCTTCTTGCCGAACATAATGGCGTTCTGAGAGCGGGGACAGCAGGAGCGAGAAGGGAGGGGGAAAAAAAACCAGTCACGGCTCTGAGTGAGCGTTCTGGCAAAAACCCAAAACGACACCCTAAGCTAATAAAGCTCTGTACTGATAAAAGCTTAAAATTATAGTAGGGGAAAAGCTTTATACTTTGGGAGCAATTCCTTTGCACACTTCAATGGTTCCCAAATTTGGGTCCCCAGATATTCTCGGACCAAAACTCCCAGAAGCCTTCACCCACTAGCTGAGCTGGCCGTGATTTTTGGGAAATGTAGTCCCAGAAAATCTGGAGATCCAAGGTTGGGAAGCACCAGCGGGCTTTATTATGCTTCTGCTAGCCTGGGAGAAGCTGGCCGGCCTCTGTCTATTACCAAATGAGCTATTCTGCTTCAACTTCGGAGCTTCCAGTGGAAACTGTCTCTATAGTTTCAAAGCTTCTTCTCACATGTAGTTAATTTCTAAGGCAGGAGTTGGAAATGTGTGGCACTTCACACATTGTGAAGTACAACATCCCCAACATCTATCCTCCTGGTTGGGTTGCCTAGGTCTGATAGAAGTTATACAGTAGGAACCTGTATCTGTGGATTCACTTAGGCACCGTCTGAAAATTTTTTAAATTTTAAAAGAAAAATCTTAGGAATATCTATTTTTAATGATGAAGTTATCAGAACTGGTCACTAGAGAGAGCCAAAGACCATGATATGGTGTTAGCTATTCAAATAGCATTTGCTATATTCTGTGTTTTCTAGCATCTGTGTGGGGCCCGACGGTCGTTCAAAATCTGGAACTTCACCCACTCCCCAAACCATTTTAGAAAATCTTAATTCTGTAGCTACCTATGCCCAACACTCTAGGTATAGAATGTAAATCTGAATGCCAAGAGGCAATTCTTCTGTTTGATGGTTCGGGCAGGAACAGAAAAGCCCAGTAAGTAAGTTTGTTTGGAAAGCAACAGACTTCTCCCCTATCTCCCCTGCAATAAAGCCTTATCTGCTTGCCACTCTCTCCTAGCTCAAGGACGACAGGCACCTTGAGGTGAAAGTGCAGTACAATGATCATCTCCCCGTCGCAGGGCTGAAACACAGCATGTTTGATGTTGTTGTACAGGATGTCTACTTTGTCCCCCCGCACAGAAGTGAAACGGAAACCTGCCAAAAAGAAAGGCTGAATGAGAGAAAAGAAAGCCGCCTGGGCTCAGCTGGTCTGTCAAGCACATCCTGTCCCAAATCCTGGCCAAACCTTCAGGCCCAAGGACAGAAGAAAGAAACCAACCCAGCTGAAGTACAGCTCAGGATCATTTAGAAGATGTGAACGGTCTCCTTCCACCCTCGGAATATGAGAAAGCCTCTCGGCTCCCACTGTACCATTGACGTGGGCCTCCAGAGAGCCCTGCATCCTTTTCTGGGCGATGTTGGGGCGGATGTAAAGGTCCTTCAGCTTGGGATTGCTGCGGTTCAGGTTGATCATCAGAGAGTCTTGTTTAACAATTCCCTGGGAAAAAAGAAGAGGAACAAAAGCATCATGAAACCAACCCCTGGGCAAGGCCACAGCACTTCCGGGCGAGATGCTCTAGCTCGGACGCAGCAATCCTGCTCTGCTCCCTATGTCCACCTTTCCAAGTGCCCCTCCTGCTCCCTGCAAAACCCTGCAAGGACTCTCTCACCTCCTTCTCTTTCTCCTCAGCCTCACGGGTTTTGTAGCGCTTCTGCACCTCCTTGATGATACGGAAAGCGTTCTGGAGGTTGAGAGCGGGCACAGACTGCTCCCCGGGGGTTTTCAGATTAGAGGCGCGGTACGTTCTGGAGGAGACAGCAAAGGCGGAGCGGGTGAGAGAAAGAAAAAAAATCAGTGCTGTGTGGGCAGATTCAGGATGACAAGCTCCGAAAATCCAGTGCTTCGGACGACAACAGCAGAGACGGCTTTTAGACGCCTCACCCCTGGGAGGAGGGAGAGCAAGGCATTCGGGAAAAGACAAAACTAAAAGGTGAGCCTTTCATAAGACCAACCCATCTGACCAAGTGAAGAGGAAGGCCATGGTTTTGTGATGTATGGATGGCATGAGGCAGTGGGCAAGTTCTGAGGCAGAGAGAAGAAGAGACATTCATTCATTCTTTCATTCATTCCAGGCCTTTGTATACCACCCAATTTAGTGCAAAGCACTACTTGGGGACTTGGCAATCATTTACATAACCCTTCCAACTAATATTAAACCCACCACTCCATCTCCCTCCGTCAGATCTCAAACAGCCCACCCAAATTCAACCTAACGCTCCAAAACCACCCCAAACGTACACAGAAACCCACAGATGGCTGACGGACAAACCACGCTCCAAGTGGATAAAAATCTCTTTATAGGCCTCCTCGAGGAGAATGTTCTTAAGCAAATTCTTAAAGCTGTGGGGCCACAGCCGAAAAAGCTGGGTTCTTCGTGGACTCCTCCTGCACCTCCCTCAGAGTGGCTGCCTATGAGAGACTGGACTGGGTGGTATGGGCTGATGTTCTTTCGGGGCAGGTGCGCCAACAGGTAACAGGCCCCCCAAACTATTCCTCCAACCCACTCCAAACTACAAGACGATACCATAAAGAGGTAGGGGTTTTGACCAACGCCACACCCAGCAGCCCACGTTTTGGTTAAGAACGACTCACATTTCTTTCACAAAAGTGGCTTCAGGATTTGGGAAGATGTTTCCCTCATTGCGACCCAGGGCACTGCCCGGGCAGTAGAAGTTGATTCTCAGATAGGTATAGTCGCCTTCCACTGACATACTGATGTTCTGAAAAGGAAGCAGCATAGAGATGAGACCTTTTTGATGAGAGCCTTTGGCTTTATCCAGTATGCCCCTGGTTCCAAACCCTCTCTTTCTCCACACAATCAATATATTGTCTATGGGAAAGGCTCCTGGGTTGTTGCGGTCACAGACACCATGTGACTGCCTGCTGCTGTGATCAGTCCCTTCCCGCACAACTCAACCCACGAGCCACTAAACTGCCTTGGCCATCAGAACCAGTCCACCTCTGGGTCCCCAGCAGCTGCTGCGGCCACTGCCGTACCTTAATGGTGGCAATGTGGAAAGGGGTGGCAATTCCAAAGACAGGCATGATGACCGTCTCGTATTTCTTGTCGATGTAGATCTTCATCTCCCGGATGTGAGGCTCCTTGGGCATCAAGGAGGGGTTTTTGTAGGAAACGTTTGATTTACGAGCCCTGTAAGGAGGAACCAGAAAGGTGGAGAAACTGCTTTCAACAACTCATCTAAGGCTTGGTGAGATGGTAACCAACACTTGACAAGAACATTCAGCCAGCAGTAAATAAAAGTTTCTAGACCAAGAGTGGGAATCGTGCAGCCAAAGCTTTTTTTTTTTTTTTTTTTTTTTGCAGCTCTTAAAACCTGATCCCTTCCCCACCAGACAGGGTGCGTCTCCCTCTAAAACACATCAGCCAAAATCCTGTTAACAAAACCTGTACAACCACACAACAGTGACCCCACGCCGGCTGTCCTCCACATGAATGTCTGTGCACTGAAGCTTGTCCTGAGGTGGTGGAAACTCTTTAACACAGATGTCCTTCCGTAAGAATACAAGGGAAAAGCATGCAGAAGAGTTTTGGAAGACTACTGCAAGAGGTCCCAACTAGGGCGGTGGGGAACACAATTGATTTGAATTTTGGTTTATGTATTTTATGTTGTAGTTTATAATAAAATTATTTTTAAAAAAAGTTTTAGCAGAGATTCTGCTTTCTCTCAAATCAAACGGGTTTTCCCCACCCAACTTTGTGGGGTTTCAATATCGAGGGGCTGGTGTGGCCCTCTGGTGGATCCGGGGGTCAATAAAACAGCCCCTGCAGCCCACCTTCAAAAAGTGCCCTTTGAATGTCTGGCAGAGGGAAGCACCAGACAAGGGACCACAGGTGTTTCCCACGCTCCTGCCTCTAGGAAGGCATCCTCACACCTTGTTGTCTTGAAGCCATGAGGGGCCACATCCGCGCCTTCCCCCGCACACGCCTTTGACTCACTTCTGGATCTGCTGCTCTCCCTTCTGTTCTGTCAAGCGCCTGCGGGCCTCCTCGTTGAGCTGTGCAGCCAGTTCTTTCTGGTGCGCCCTGCGCTTCTCTTCTGCAGTCAGCTCGTTCTAAACAGGGTGGAGGATCCACCAATGTGAAATCGGCTCACATGACACTGCAAGACCACCCTGCCTCACAGTGAATGGACACCTCACCAGCTGGCAATTTCCCACACGGAAACCCACGGTTTCCTACCCCAATCTCCCCCTAATTCTTTCGTACCCGAGTTCTTTCTGGAAGTAGGGCTGCCCGGGAACCTCTCCCAAGTAGGATTCCCTCGGTATCATCTTCTTCTTCCACTTCCTCCTCATCTTCCTTCTGTGAAAGAAATTCAGAACACAGAAGTACACACACACACAAGGGGAGAAAGAGAGAGAGAGAGAGAGAGAGAGATTATGAGAGCAAACTTGGCTTTGGTCTCCACGCTTGTTTGAGGTTATCTCTATCTGGAAATTCCCCATAAAATATGAATCAACACCTCTATAATCAAGCCTTCCAACGTCCCTGAATGCAGTTCTTCCAGTTTCTCACAAAATGGGTGCAAACCAATCCATTGTGGCTTGAGAGGGAGAAACGGCCTTTGGATTTGCCCAGGCTGCCCCATGCCCACCCAGCTTCGGACCTTGAGGGGACACCTCGCCAGATTCACCTTGAGTAAAATGGTGACGTTCTTGACTTTCTTCTTGACGGAAGTGAGGAGGGTAGCTGGACCATCCTGAGAAAGGGGCAGGGTGGAGGGTGGGGAGAGATGGAGAGAGAAAGAGACTCAGAAGAGTTTATTTTTCAGACGGTGCACAGATAAGTTATGGCCAAAGGCCAGGCCAGTGGGGTGGAGGGTGTTTCTTCTGATAAGATGCATCCAAGGCACAACACTCCCAAGGGTTTAAGTTCCCTGCTCTAAAGCCCCTGATGAATCCGGAACTGTGGAAAGATATGCAACACCAGTGCTCTTCACTCCCCCTCAGTCCCTAAAGAAAATCTGACGTGTGTAATTCTGGGGTGTCTTCCTGACTTCCTACCAGGACAGAGCCTACTCTTGCTCAGCAGGCAGGCAAATGGGGGGGCTAAAGGATGGACTCTATGCATGTACAGCAAACTGGTGAGGGAGGCACATCCTGGAAACCACCTGTTGGAGGTTGGACTGATGATTTTCACCTCTGATAAGCGCGGGAGAGGAGAGCAGGGAAAGTTACAGTCCTGCACTCTTCTTTGCTGATATCGATAACGAATGAAGTGGGTAGGACAAAAACGCCAACCAGGCCCCCAGCACCCCACAGTTATGTGGTACCGATGACATGCCCAATCCCCACATTCAGTCCCTTTCCAAGCGAACCAGGTGTGCAAGATTTGGGAGAGAACACAGACCAGGGTCTAAGTCCAATGCATTGTCCTAACTAGCACAGACCCAGGGAATCAACTGCTGGCTGGCACATCAATGCTTATGCAAGTCCCACTGATTCAAGGGTTGATGCTCCCATGGGAACTACCAAATGGATCCAGGCCTTGCAGAACCACCAAGACGGCTAGGTGACAATAGCAGTGTTCCTACAAAGGCAGAATCAATGACTTAATATAGGCAAAGCCTCCCTGCCCCCCGGAGGGAGCGTCAACACTGACGGATGGTTTGGTTCCCTTAGATAGCTGCGGTCCATTTCGTGTTTCACCCTCATTCTCCTCCTCCTGGGGTTCCTCTTTCCCCTCACACTCACCTCTTCCACCAACACAGTGTCCCCAATGAACAAGGCATACGTTTTTTCCTCTGGCTTCTTTCCTTCTTTGTTGAGCAGGTCTGAGAGTCCCACGTTGAGGCTGAACACCATCCCTGCGGCGGACAAAACACAACTTCAGAAAGGAGAGGGTGGCTTCTTGAAGGCTTTCTGGAGTGTCCACTCCCAACACATCTGGGAATCTTGGACGATAGTGCAAGGGAGAAACAAAGAAGCCCTCTCTGCACCCATCTATTTTTCCTATCCATAGCAAGGGGGAAACGTTCGCACCTTTCTTGAGACGGTACTGGTTTTTGCTGTTGATCACGAGCGAGCCTTCCCTGAACTCAATACCCATGGCAAATCTGGGGGAGAAGAAAAAAAAAAACACACACACACGGACCTCTCCAGCTATGCCTCTCGTGAGCCTGTAACCTTGCAAGAAGGCCTCTGGCCCAGAAGGCAAAGCTTTTTACCCCAAATTCTTGGTGATTTTGTTCACGAGTTCTGGCTTCTGCTTCTTCACCATGTCCATGACAGCGGCGTACACCTCACACAGCTTCACGCCTGACAGAAAGGGAGAGAAAAAGGGGGAGGCAATTCTGCTTGAGTGGTTTCAACACGTGCCCTCCCATCCCCTGCAGGAAGCCTCTGGCCTGCTACGCCTGGCTGCATCCCCAACATCCCCATTACTCACCAGGCCGCAGTTCTTTCAGCATTTCCTCCTGCAACTGCAGCAGAAAGGCGTAGTTGTCCTGAGATTCCTGGGGTGGGTCGACCATGAGGGTGCGCACCAGATTGGAGCAGTAGGATTTGTAGCGGATGCCCATGGCGCACGTGATCGTACCAAAGTGCAAGTAGCTCTTCTCACTGGGGAGAGAGAAAGAGGTCCACACGGAGAATGAGGACCGGGAGCTCTCCGGCCAGGCAAAACCGTACAGTCGTGCCCCACTGGACGATTACCCCATTTAACGACAAATCCACTTAACGTTGACGTTTTTGCGATCGCTTTTGCGATTGCAAAACAATGTTTAGATGGGTTTTTTCGCTTCACGTTGATCGGTTCTCTGCTTTGGGAACCGATTTTTCGCTTTACGACGATCAGCAAACAGCTGATTGTCGGGTTTCAAAATGGCCGCTGGCTGAAGAAAATAGCCCCCTGTGGTTTTCAGGACTGATTTTTCGCTTAACAGACACCAGAAAATGGCCACCATATGGAGGATCTTCACTGGAGGAGCAGGTATTCAGCCCATTGGAATGCATTGAACGGTTTTCAATGCATTTCAATGGGTTTTTTAATTTACTTGACGTTTTCGCTCTACAGCGATTTTGCTGGAACAAATTAACATCGTCAAACGAGGCACCACTGTAATTGGAACTTCAGCACAGACTCCTATCATCAATCAACTCAGCTTTTGTTTACCTGAGACAAAGTACTTTATGCATCGATTATCCTGAGCCGCCATTTTATAGTCTGAGCTTCCAGAAAAAGGGGTGGGGAAATATATATTTAAAAGAAAATTAAATTTACAACCTTCAGCTCTCTACTCTTCTGGCTCCAAGCAGGTATAACAGCACAGCATGATTGGCATTTGGGTGGCACGATCAGAGAACTTAGCTTCCCCTCACATCAAGTGCAATAAGCTGCAAACTGGAATATTCTAATGATGACACCAACCAATTCATTGGTCCGGATTGCTGTGAGGGTGCACGGACGGCAACATAGGAGGCGTTTTCCCCCACAGCAATTTCAATCTTCTTGATGGAAACAAATGCACCTTAAGCCCGCCGAAGTGCACCTACCTGACGACACTGAACTTGAGATTATAGTTTCCCCCGCTCTGGATAATAGGAGGGTAGCACATCTCCACAGTGGAAGGGTCTGCCCCCGAAAGGTACTTCTTCTCCTCAATGGCCTTCTCTACAGACTCTGCCAGCTTGCTGTGCCGTACTTTCTGCCGAGAGATGAAGAGGATTCCACTGTCAATACAGCCTCCAGGATGAGGGGTGGGTGTTACGGGGCAGGAGAGATACGCCTTCCTTGTGTTGGGTCAGATCTCTGGAGATGTGATTCCAAACCCCCTTAGTCCTGAAACGCACTGGGCGGCCTTGGGCCAGCCACAGTCTATCAGCCTGACCCACATCCCTCACAGAACGGTAGTGAGGATACAGTGCGGAGGAGAGGCACCTTTGCTGTGCTCAGCACATTAAAGGGAAGGCAGAACATAAACACCGCACAACACAAAAGGCCACGTCTGTCCCCAGATGCTTGCATACACATACTAGATCAGAGGAAGACTGCCACGCAGGGCTCCAATTTGCCCGACGCTTCCGCAGTGCTGGCACCTGCGTCTAGGACACGACAGCAATGCAGATTCTGCAGTGTAGGAAGGCATAAAGGCTCTCCTGCCTCTGACCTGAGTGGCCAACCCCAGGGCCGGGATGTCTCCTCACCTCATCAGCATCCACGATCTCCATAACGCGGTCCTTCAAGAACTTGGTGAAGACCTCGGAAGTGATAGCAGCGGCTTTGCGCATCAGGGCGATCTCCCCATCCTCCTTCACAGCAATGGTATAGGCCACCACAGCGCTGATGTCCACCTGCCTCAGAGGAAGAATAATATAAGCAAGAGGAACCTTCCGCCCCCCCGCCTGTTCCTTCCTGTGCTTGGGGCGGGGGCGGGTGGGGGGAAAATGCAGCTCTCCTCACCTTCTCAAAGCCTTCCTTGCTGAGAGCATCGTTCCAACTGTTCATAAACTCTCCGGGAAACTTGTCCTTGCTGAAGACCCCAATGCGCTTGCCATTCTTGCTGCTCTTCAGGGCTTCGATCATCTTGTCAAAGTTGGCCTTGTTGCTCTCGTTCTGGAATGGAGAGGGGGCAGAGGAGAAAGAAGGGTGGGGAAGGAGAAGGAGGTTTTTTCAGCATGCACGTCAGTCCTAAATCTCTCCCCTTTCAGATTTATAAGCAATGCAGTCTGTGCAGTTAGACAGGAGTGAGACTCGGGGTCTGCTCTGTACTGCCAACTCTGACGGGCAGTGCCCTTCCCAGGTTTTTAGGACAGAATTTCTTCCTAATTCTACTTGAGGGACCCTGGAGTTTGAACGTGGGACCTCCTATAAACCAAGGAGGGGCACTGGCCTGGACCCCAGAACCCTTGCTCACCTTCTCTCGTATCAGCAACGTGATGGCGGGCACCCCATTGGTGCTTTCGTTGCTCTTGCTGTTGGCAATTTGCTTCAGGAACTCCACCTTCTTCTTGCTGGCCATGAAGAAGATCTTATCCTCACAGAAAACCATGATTGTGTCCGTGAGTTCGTAGCCAAAAAGCCATGTCTAAATGAGGGAAAGAACCCAGTCAGGCACACAAAGGGGCCTTTTCTACAAAACCATCACCACTGCTCCCCATGTGGAGCCCTACACAGCATGGATGGAGACCTCCATGGTCTCTCCTGGCCTCGCTCACCTGCAGGGCAGTGGACTTGGCATAGACGGTCTCTTCGTCCACTCCCACGGAGACGACAATGGCGTCGATGGTCGCATATTCATCTTCTCCTTTCTGCCGGAGAACAAAAATCCCGTAAAGTTTAAAAATGTAAGGGTTTTGCCCCATAAGACCCAAAGATCAGGCTTTTGCTACATGAAGGCCCAAAGCAAATTTTATTGCCCACATGAGGAATGTTACACAGGTGGAGGATGTGACACTGGGTGCACAATACCTTTCTCAGACATGAAGAATATTAAAGAATAAAGAAATACACTTTTATCTTCTAGCAACAAGAGTGTTCCGAGTGGCCATGGGCAGAACCTGGGTGGCCTGCTCTTTCCTTGGATCATGCCCTCTTCCTCTAAACTCCATGACACCCTTATGTCACTGGGTGGGTTATTTTTCCCCCATCCCAAACTCTAAGCGCCACTTTTTCTTCCCTTTCATTGTTTCATCAGCCACAGAAACATTCTTCAACCTGGTGCCCACCACGAGGGCAGGCAGGCCGGCTAAAAAGGATGGGAAATGGCAGTCTAACAGTTGGAGGGCAAAGGCTGCTATCCTGTGATGATAACAAAGCTTCCTGAATGAACAGTGTCATTAAAAATCCACAAGTAGCAGCTGCAATAAAATGTTGCAGCAGGCAGTTCTGCTCTACCAGATTCCAGCCCCCTCTAGCCCCCACCTACAACTTTCCTGCCTATCCTCTTCCAAATTGCCTGTTCAGCCAGCTGAGCATGCCTGGTCCTCATTTGATATTTGGTGGGTTCTCCACTTATGAATTGTTGGTTTTTTAAAGCTGTGCCTCTCCAGACCTTTAGGGGGAAAATGGAGGATCCCAACATAAACAAATTAGGATAGAGGGTTGGTACAAAAGTTCTTCTTCCTCTGAATGATAGGGCTGCTAATACATCTGTCATCTCCATGGGTGGCATTATTCCAGCTTGTTGTTGTTTAGTCGTTAACTCATGTCCGACTCTTCACAACCCCATGGAACAGAGCACGCCAGGCCCTCCTGTCTTCCACTGCCTCCCGGAGTTGGGTCAAATTCATGTCGGTTCCAGCTACAAAAGTGCAAACATCCTCAGCCAGAGCGTCAGCATCCGTAAGAAACAAACAATGCCTCACAACAAACTATTGCAAGTGGAATCTTGGTGTGTTGAGCTTAGTTGAGCTTGTGGCCAAAGGGGCAGAAAAAAGAAAAGAAAAGCTGACACAAGAACAAGTGTTTCTGCTCTTGCACAAATGTACCTACTTTTCTTCTGGAACACTTTTAAAAAGGGAAAGTATTCTGTATGCTAGTTAGGTAAAGGTAAAGGTTCCCCTTGACAATTTTTGTCCAGTTGTATGCTAGTTAGTAGACCATAAATCCTTTCCATTCAATTAAGTGCTCCATTTGGCCCAGGAGTCTCAAGGGTAATGTATTCTCGAAGGCTTTCATGGGATCCAATGGTTGTTGTAAGTTTTTCAGGCTGTTTGGCCGTGCTCTCGAGATTTTTCTTCCTAATGCTTTGCCAGTCTATGTGGCCACATCTTCAGAGGACTCTGTCTGTGTTCTAAGTCCTGTCCTCTGAAGATGCAGGCCACAGAGACTGGCAAAACCTCAGGAAGAAAAACCTCCAGAACACGTCCAAACAGCCAGAAAAACCTAAAACAACCAGTCTCAACGGTAGCTTACGTGGCCTCTGCTCCCATTTAAAAGCAACTGGGGGCTACATGCAGGCCAGGTGTAAGCTCTCCTTGTTTCTCAGCCCAGCAATCCTGCCTGCAAAACGGAATATGTGAGTTTCACTGGAGGAGTTGGAAAATTTCTCTGTTGCCCCAACAAGCAATGCTGGAATTTAAAAAACTAACTAACTAACCCACCCAGGAGCCATAGCTGTACTGTAATAATCCAGGGCTTCAGCATCAACCCAACATCCAAGACTTAATGCTTTTTTGCACCAGTGTAGGGCTGTTGTAAACCACTCAGAGACAGAGAATCTCTGTAGAGATGCCGTAAGTCCCTCAGGCCCTTCCAAACTGCAAGAACCTACATTTGCTTTCAAATTTGCATTGGCAGGATTATTTAGATATTCCATGCCAAGAAAGAGCTCAATTAGAACAAAAATTCTTCTAGTTGTTGTTACCTTCTGCGTTTTGGAGATACAGCATACAGGTTCTGAGAAAGATGCAAGTGGCCAGTCATAGTCACATTAAAATGTCCAGTTCCTTCACCAATTTCTATGACAGTTTTCACTTCCACCATCACCAACAGCTTCTCAAGAAATTGTTATTTCTTTTTTTATACACCTCCACCTGTTTTGCTATTTCATTTTTTCCCTATTCTGTCAGCTGTTTACCATTCCTCTCCCTATCATTCATTAAACACTCCACGCCAGTTATTGCTTCTCCTTAAAGGAAATATATTTTTGCTTACCCATACAGCAAGCATGGAACGATGAAAATGTAGAAGTAGGGTCCATTCTCTGCACTAGCAGGGAGTTAACTAGATGGCCCTGAGAACTTTTCCAAATCTATAATTTTATGATTGTATGGGGTGCAAGGCATAACACTGTTTTGCTAAACTTATCTTTCAGTTCTGAGTGTAGTCTTATGAAAAATAAAGCAGAAAGTACCCAGATGCAGCATTATCAACATTTTTGCTGCTCCAGCAACAAATGTTTCCCTATCTAGATAAATTATTTCATGAAAACAAAATCATTAATATCGATCATTTGGAGAAGCCCAAATGATTATGAATTCTTTTTATGCTTTATTTTATGTTTACTTAGCCTCCTAGACTGGTCATGGCACCAGATAGGTGGGGCATAAAATAAATAAATAAATACTTAATTTTTAATCTTAAACACACATTGATATAAGTGATATTTATATAGTGCTTTTAAAATTTTTTATCTGTTGTGAGCCACCTTGAGTCCCCTATAAATAAACATAATAAATAAATAAGATGGTTTACAATATATTGCTACAAGAACAGATGTAAAATACAATAAATTACAGCATTAAATCATCCTTAGTGTACTAAAACAAATACAGCTACAGTTACTAGATTTCAGAACCCTTTAAAGCCAATTCAAGCAACACAGTAACAACAACAAAGCAACTGCCATGAAAAGGTCTGTGATGAGTGAGTGGCCAAAGGCTTCTTTAAATGTTTCCATCTGTCAGCTGAAGAACAGAAGGGACCTGGCTAGCCTCGCCCCCCAAAGCAAAGGGAGTACGGTAGTAGCCTGGAGTCAGTCGCCCTGCTCTGATTCTTATCAAGCATGCTTAGGAGGAGGAGGTGATAAAGATAAAACCCTCTCCTGAGGATCTTAAGATCTAGACAGGCTCATAAAGAGAAATACAGTCCTTCAGACGCTGTAGTATCAGCCTTCATAAAATCAGGCTAAGTCCCCTACACACAACAGATTGAAGAAGATGAAATAGTGGGGGAAATCCCTGTGCCCCAGGGGTGAACAAAGTATGATGTCCCCCCATGGCTCCCTCATTAAAAATAATAAAATATTCACAGAATATAAAGGTTTTTGGGTTTGGTTTGGGTTTTTTTAGGCATCCAGAAGTGATTTTCGCTTTTGGGCCTTTGGGGAAAGCACAACATCAAAGCAAAATTGCAAGTGCCCTTCTGTCACTTCCTGTTTACGTTATAAAAATGGGCTCCAAATTGCCATTTTTTTCAGCTCCATGCAGCCCTCAGAGGAGGCTGGGGACACCGGCTGGTCCTACAAGCCCCTCAAATTGTTCACCGCTGATTTACCAAGATTTAAGTCTCTGCCTCCAGGAAAAATGTGAAGGCAACAAGCTGATGGAGGAGGCTGCTGATAGACCCCTTAAAGGGCTTCAAAGGACTCTGTCTAACAGATCAACACCAACACCACCCCGAAACCATTTGCATACTCAAGCTGGAAGGCCCAACCTCCACAAGGTTCATCATGGAATTTCCATCTCACTTGACCAACGGTTTGGTTGATGCATCGGAGGCTTCTAAACCTGGGTCCCCAAATGTTCAAATGCCTTGCACTCTGCATTTTAATTTTTACCATATGGGCCTCTTGGAGTTTTTTTTGGTTTAACTTATCTGTTTTTATGCAATAGACAATTATTATAATCTCCTTAACAGTATACGACTCAGAACAGTGCACTGCACTAATGGGGAGGTACATAAATTCAAGAAATAAAATTATTCGGCACCAGGTATCAAAAGCCCCAGGAAATTGGACCAAAAAATATAGCACAACAATTTATGTTCTACATCAAATAGTAACAGATGTCACATTAAGTCTTTCCTGCTCAACATGGAAGTCCCCATTACCTCCTATAATTTCAGACCTGGCCCAATAGGTTTTCAGCCTAACAACTGCATACAAAAATCTCAGGTAACATCTTCTCCATTTCTTATCTCTTTTCCTCCAGCAGCTCATGCTTTTCTTCAAACCTACACCATGATTCAAAGCTTTAGGCCCCCAGTACCTGCTAGCACTATCATCTCTTCTACCAAAACTGCTGAAAAACAATCTGTATCTTGACCTGAATCTTCCAGAAGCCTTCTGGGGGCCCCACAGGTAACAATGGCACATTAGCCAGTTTTGACCACCACCCGTACACAGCAGCACCACAACGCATGAAAGTTACTGAGAAAATGTGGGAGGCATATAAAATGTAGCACAGGAGCAAACAAAAATGTTAAAAACCAGTGGATCAGCTATAAAGACAAGACCAAGAGGACTATAAAGCAGGTCTGAGCAAATTGACTAGATAGACGGGATATAAGTATAATAAATAAATAAATAAAACATAAAATTTAAAAAATCACCCTCCCTCTCAGGCACAATGTTCCTGTCTGTATCAAGAAACAAGATGACTGTGATAACTCAGCTTCTGAAAGAGGCAAGAAAAAGCAACAACTATACTAGCAGCGCTTCTTTTGTGTCCATCCATCAACTATGTTACAACCACTTCCCACACCTGATGCAGCAAACAGCTACAATATACACCACCACAATACAGTGGACCCTTGACTTACAGACAGCTTGACTTACAGACTTTTTGAGTTACAGACTTCTCTGGCCGCAAAATTTAGGTTTGACTTGCAGCCTGAGAATTTACTTACAGACCAGAAAAAAACCAAAATGGAATAAAAACGGCCTGTTACGGGATTAATCGGTTTTCAATGCACTGTAGGTCAATGGAGACTTGACTTACAGACTTTTTGACTTGAGAACCGCCTTCCAAAACGGATTAAGTTCTCAAGTCAAGACCCCACTGTAAGTTGTTTTATTTATAGGCCGCTTTTCTCCTGATAAGCAGACCCCATGATCTCCCAATATCAAAAAGACTAAAGTTAAAAATGCAATAGGACGAACAAACTATACACAACTTAAAATACAACTTAATAATTAAAAGTGGGTAAACATAAACTATTTTAACTGTGGAAAGGCATTCAGGGACTCGATCACGACTGTGAAAAGCCTGCCTGAAAAGATGGGTCTTCAGCTGTCAGTGGAAGGAAAACAGGGATAAAAGCATCACAATCTGTTTCTAATTAGCACGATATATATGATAATTTAATATTTACTGAAACAATTACACCCCGTTTTCCTGCTGGTGAGGACTCAGGGCGGCTTACAATGTTAAATAACCACACAAACACATTTATCAACCTATATATTGGGTGTTTTAAAGAGCCATTTAAAGACTTGGCTCTTTAGGCAGGCCTTCCCTTCTGTCAATTCTTGAGTTCTATCTTCTTGTTTTCTATTACTCCCCATCTTGAATACACTACTGTATATTATTGATTCAGTTGTTTAATGTTTATGATGTTTTTGTGATAGTTTACGATATTTCTAAGCCGCCCCAAGTAGACGCTGTCTAGGGGGGGCGGGGCAGAAAACTTATATACTGTATATAAGTACACACACACACACACACACAATCTTAGTTAAGACACGTGCAAATGAATACCCCTTGACTCCAAAACAACCACAAAGCACAGGGCAGAGGGAATTATCTGGAAAAAAACATGTGGAGATTTCCTGGCCACGAGGACGAGGCTAAAGTTCTTCCAGAGGAAGGGAAATTGGGGGGGGGGGGAGGGGAAGCGCCGAGCACGCCTCCCTTCTCGTGCCCGGACGGAAGGTTCGCTCCTTCTCTTCTCCCTCTCTTGGCTAGGGAGGACGGGAGGTGTAGTCCGTGCAGGGGAGGACGGGACTTGTAGTCCGAGGTGGTGAAAAGTCGATCGATAAGCCAAGAAGAAGACGAACTCCTTTGCAGGGCGATGGCGGCGGGGGTGGTGGTGGTGGAGGGTAATAGAGGGATTAAGGGCTCTAGGGAGTCTCAAGCGCCCAAGGCTCCCGGGGAAAGGGTCTCACACGGAGGGAAAGGAAGGCGCTCGGGATCCCAGGCCACCACGGCCTCCCTCACGGCCGCTCCGGTTTCGGTCTCCTTTGCAACCCCCACCCCACCCCCTCCCCCACCTCTTCCCACCACCACCCCCTCCCCCACCTCTTCCCACCACCACCCCCTCCCAAAGCCTCACCTGCCAGTTGCTATAGAGACGCTTGACGCGGCGGTAGTAGGCCTCACGGTCCAGACTCAGCGCCATGGAAGCGGCTCCCCCTCCTCCGCTCCTCTCCGCTCCTTCCGTCGCGCGGCCCCAAGCCCCGCCCCTCCCGCTGGTTGGCTCGCGCTCCTTCCGTGGGCTCGCGCCGCCGCGACCCTCCACCCCGCACTCTGACCTCGGAAGTGAAACCGGGGCCGCTCTGAACCAACCGCCTCCCCCGGTGACGTCACACGTCACGTTTCCTCTCAGAACGGGGCTTCCCGTTAATCGGCTTATTTTTTTCTTCCTCCCTCCCCCCTCCCTCCCCCTTTAATTTACCCTGTTTCGTAACCTGAAAATAAGCCCTAATATGATTTTTCAATTGTCTTATTTTCGGGGAAGCAGGGTATTATTCTTGGGACAGCCTTCAGACGAATAATAGCCGCCTAGAGTGGTCGTATATAGACCAGATGGGCGGGATATAAATATATAAGATAAATAAATATTTATATAGTTATCACTTTTACTTCAGCAATTAGACTAAAGAGTGATAGTGGGAAACATTTGTCCTTTAGTAGCGCGTTTTCCTCAAGTGAGGCCAAGGCGCATGCGCACGCCGTTGCCCCCCTCGCGCGACACCGACGGGGGTCGCGAGGCCCTCTTATGTAAAACAACGCGAGGGGGGTATGCATCACGTGATCAAAGCTCGCCTCTTCCCGAGGTCTCGCTTTCCCGCCTTCCGCGCAGCAAGCACGTGACCCAGGAAGCTCCGCCCTTGCCGTCCCTCGCTGTCAACCCAATACGCATGCGCCCTTGGCCAAGCCGCCCACGTTGCTCCAGCCATTATGGAACTTAGAAGTACGAATGGTATTAAACAGAGTGGACCGCCCATATCAGTATGCTCTTTTTTGCTCGTGGTCATAAGATGATGTTACTGCACAATGACGTACAGTATTTGATATCTACATGTGGATTAGAGATCAAGACTTCTCCGTGCCTTTCGAGGTCTTTTGCTGCACTCTGGGGGCCATTTATGAGGGACAGGAGACTAGAAATCCGAACCTGTGCTAAATCTTCCCAGAAATGTTTGTGATGATCCACATTGCGGGGCTGTGGCAAGCTATTCGTGCACCACTAGAAACTGCCAGTATCAAAAGGGTAGATAGCACATTGCATCAGCCCAGGAAGTCTATCATGCAAGAGCTTTTTTTTTTTTGAAAAAAAGTCATGGTTAAAAACTGATTTTTTTCACATGGAAAAAAAGAACGTTGCTTCGGGTAGAATTAGTATTAGCACGAACTGTTTCCGAGGGAATGCAAACGTAATATTGAGACGATTAAAAAAAAACTTTTGCGAAATTAACCCGGAAGCACACTTCCAACCACTGGTATGGTTCAGCGTTTCTTTCCTAGTTCTAGAGGGTACTTCTGCGCTTGCTTGCCCAAAAGCACCTGCTCCTTTCGCGCGGCCGCTGGAGACACGGAAGCGCATGCGCAGAGGCTAACCAGCGCTCCCGCCATTCTGTCTTACTGTGAATGATTCAGTCCAGTCAAGAACGGGCTCCGTTAATTGGCAGGTCATTTGCAAGCTACACCACCTGAAAGCATGAGTTGGACAGGAGATTTACACCTTGCACGGGACTGAGGAAAATAATGATGTTAAAACACTTGTTAAAGCAAGGCACTTCCGCCTTTTAAAGCACATTCTTGTGGACAGAAAGCGTTTTTTAAAAATTCTCAATAAAGTCTTTGTCATCATATGCCCTTCGTCTCAGGAGGGTTCGCGCCTAAATTGATCAACACTTCAAGGAGCAAACACACCTTAAAATATCCCCCCATACAGTTGACATTTAGCAATAAGCTGTGGTTGATGGGAGTTGTAGTAAGCAGAAACAGTTACAGTATTTCCTTTTTGTCTATCCCCAATGGGAAACGCTGAGGCACAGCAGAAAAATAAGGCATTATATATGCCCGAGACCTCTGCCTTTTGGATTTTGTTTGTGGTGATTTATCCGGTGGTATTAGGTTTTAATCCAAGATCAGATTCTAAAAAGCACAGCGGACCACAGTAGTGCTGTACATCTTTACTCAAAATACAGCTCCACTAAATTCAGTAGATGAAATCGCAGGAGCAGGCCACGGTAGCCTTCTTCTCCGTGAATGTCTAATTCATTCTTCACAGTCATTCACCAAGATATATCAGTTTTTAAAACTGTACTATGTGTCATAAGGCTTTTTCTGATCCAGGTGAGAATCACAGAATGCCCATCTGTGGCAGAGTACAAAAGTGTCCAAAAATGCCCCAAAGCGCACGCACGGTCCATCCAGAGCCAAAAAAGCACAACATGGAATACAAGTAAAATAAGACTAGATGAAGTAAAATAAAACATATTCCTCGTATTACACAGTATTTTCTGATTCCAGTGAATTCCACTGCCCCCATCCCATGGAAGAAATTTGAGTTATCCTTGACTCAGGCCAATCTATTTACTACCAAAACATATTTTTGCTCTGCTTTATCACGGTTTTCTAAAAAGACCAACAAACCAGCTTTAGCCATATAGAGTCAGAATGTGCTATAAAAATGGGGCAAGGACCCTAATCAATGACAACAATCAAGCGAGGATTAAAACTGTAATATCAGGTGCCATCACTACATATTACAGTTTCACTGGATAGCTATGTGGTTTAGGTATGGCTGGGAGTTTGATTCCCCACTGGGCCACCTTGAGACAGGCTGAACTCAATGATCCATAGGGTCCTTTACAGCTCTAAAATTCCAAGAATATAAGATTATAAAGTTCTAACCTAAGTAGAGTGAAGTCTTTCTTTTTATCTGTCCTAAATCTCCCACCATTTTGCCCTTACAAAATCTTCATTCTCCCTAGGGCTTAAAAATCAAATACACAGTTAGAAGGAGGAGGATACTTGCCTCAGTTATACTATGAGTGAGAAAGATCTTGGAATTGTTATAGATCACAAGTAGAATATGAGTGTGATGTGGCTGCAAAACAGGCAAGTGCTATTTTAGGATGCATTAACAGAAGTACAGTCTCCAAATTCCGTGCGGTCCTAGTTCATCTCTATTTAGCCCTGGTTAGGCTTCTTCTAGAGTACTGTGTCCAGTTCTGGACACCACATTTCAAGAAGGATGCCAACAAAATGGAGCAAGTTCAGAGAAGGGCGGCAAGGATGATTAGGGGACTGGAAACCAAGCCCTAGCAGGAAAGACTGAAAAATCTGGGCATGTTTAGCCTTGAGAAAAGAAGGCTGAGGAGAGATAGGATAGCACTTCAAATTCTTGAAAGGCAATCATATAAAGTTGGGGCAGGATTTTATTCTCGATCATCCCAGAGTGCAGGCATGTAAATAACGGGGCTCAAGTGACAGGAAGCCAGCTTTCGGTTGAATATCAGGAAAAACTTCCTAACTGTTAGAGCAGTACGACAGTGGAACCAGTGACCTCGGGAGTTGATGAGTGCTCCAGCACTGGAGGCCTTACTGGATAGCCATCTGTCAGATCTGCTTTGATGTGGATTCCAGTACTGAGCAAGAGGTTGGCCTAGATGGCCTTATAGGCCCCTTCCAACTC
Organism: Pogona vitticeps; assembly: GCF_051106095.1. Lineage (NCBI taxonomy): Eukaryota > Metazoa > Chordata > Lepidosauria > Squamata > Agamidae > Pogona > Pogona vitticeps. The sequence goes on from NC_135788.1 coordinate 116,601,571, forward strand.
TCCCACCCATCATGACTCTCAAATATCCTTGGAGAGAGCGAGAGAAAGAGAGATGACACACAGATGCACGTCTCAATTCTTAGGAAGGTTTTTATGCAATTGATACAACACGATGAACGAATAGAGGATTGGGAGGGGTAAAATTTTTTGTGCATTTTTGTTCTTTTTATTAAAAAAAAAGAAACAAAAGAGAGAGAGGAAAAAAAGGAGAATCCAGCTACAGGAACCTCTATCGTCTCTTCCTCCACAGCCCCTGGGCCACCCCTCCCCTCCCCAAAACCCACCCTCGTGTGACTCGACTCCCCCCACAATTCATCCCCACAGCTTCGGCCATATTACACAAGACATATTACATATTTATAAATATAACCCCCCCACACCCACGTGGAGAGATGGGAGAGGGGGACGACGGGAAAGGAAAAAGAGACACCCCACCCTCCCGTTTTGTACTTTTATGTTGAAAGCACATGACTCTGGGGGTGGGGGGCGAGGTGGGAGGGAAATGGAGCAGGGCTGTGGGCAGAGCCAGGAAAGAAAAATAACAAACCAACGAAAAAAAGAGAGTTGCTACCTATAACCCATTTCATCTTGGTGAGACTGAGGAGCCCCCGGCTGTGGCGTCCCTTCTCTGCTCAGGGCAGAGCAAGCCGGCAAACCGAAAGGCTGCAACCTGGTGGTACCAAGTGCCAGAAAGAGAGATAAGTCCGACCACACCGAAAGCCGTTTCCTTTCCGTTTTCCATTTTAAAAGCCACACAGGAGCACCCATTGGAAGGAGGAGCGGTTTCCCAAGCCAACAACCCCGGTGAGGGGCGGGAGGGACCCCCCCCCCTTTCGCCCTCCCGACAAGCCGCACGGATCGCAAAAGGAACCCAACTGGCCCGTGGGCTCCGATCGGGTCGGGTGGCCTCTGGCCCGTCCAATTTTAAACATCAAGAGAAGGGGGACGGCGACTCTCAGCCAAGCTGGGCCGGCGTGGCGTCCGCGCCCCTCTGTCCTCAATCGTCGCCCCCTTCGTCGCTGGAGTCGGAGTTGGCCGGCATCATGGGGTCGTCGTCGAGCAACGAGAAGTCCCGCTCCGAGCTGGCGTAGCCCTGAGACAAGTCGTCCATCTCGTCTTCCTCCTCGTCCTCGTCGACGGGCGGGGGGTGGCCCAGGTGCAAGGGGCCCGTGGCGTAGCCGGCGTGGCTGAGGGCGGGATGGAGCAGGGGGGTGGAGGAGGAAGTGGCGGTGGCGGCGGCAGTGGCCGAGAAGGGCATGTACTGTAAGGGAGATCCGTGCGCCGGGCCGGCTTGAAAGTGGGCATGGTGTAAGGAGAGGGGCCCGGCGGCTCCGAGCTGGACTCGGCCAGCTCCCATTAGAGCCATCATGTTGGAGAACTCCATGGGGGTTTGTCGGCCCCGCTTCTGCGCACTGTCCACCCCGACGGGTCCCGGCAGAAGGCGGTTGGTTGTGGGATCGGGCAGAAACCCCTAGGAAAATGAACAGAAAAAACAGGATCGGATCTTCCCTTCTTTTTTGGTTCTATTCCACCTTTCTCCCACAGTAAGCACCGAAAGGCCGCTCACAAAAACAATTCCAAACACACACACACCGAGACCAAGTTTTAAAATAACACTTACAAGAAGATTAAGAAAAGACCAGTAAACATTTTTTTAAAAAATATATATCAAAAATGGAAGAATTTAAAAGCCTGTCCCGGCTGCCGATAAATGCTTTTGCTTCTGCCGCTTGTTCAATGGCTAAAGTCTGCTTGAAAAGGAAGGTACGAAGGATAACTAGGAAAAACAAAACGGAACTTCTTAGGGAAGAGATTTCCACATGATAGGAATAGGCTGTTTCATATCCTTACTGGTGGAGTCGTGGGGTGGAGAGAAGGGTCTTTCCTGTGGATCTTAGAACCTGGGGAGGTTTATAGGGGGAGACAGCTATTCAGATAGCTTGACTAAGAATTTTTAAAACATACAAGAATTTTCTCCCTGCTTTGCCACCCTCTGCAAGGTGTCGTCAAAAAATACACCAATCTGTACAGCCTATCTAGCATGCAGGAAATCTGAATTTCAGTCACCCTCAGACATCACGCTAGTTAACAGTTCTGCATACAGTGGTGCCTCGCTTAACGAGCACCTCAGTTAACGATGAATCCGCATTGCAACGTGTTTTAAGCAATCACAAAAGCGATCGCATTGCGATGTTTCTAATGTCAAAAAATCTGATCGGTAAGCGTTTCGCTTACCGATTTTCACATAGCGATTTTTTTAACAGCTGATCGGCAGTTCCAAAATGGCCACCGGGTAAAGGAAATGGCTGCCCGCTGTGTTTTCGCGCCCTTTCCTTGCTTACCGGGCAGCGAGAATGGCGGCCGCATGGAGGATCTTCGCATTAAGGTGAGTTTTTTGCCCATAGGAACGCATTAAACGTGTTTTAATGCGTTCCTATGGGCTTTTTTTGCCTCACATAGCGACGAATCCACATAGCGACGATTTTTTCAGAATGGATTATTGTTGCTATGCGGGGCACCACTGTATTTAAGTCTAAAAAGCCCATACTGTTTTATGTTCTGTTAACGCCTTTATTTCTCCTCTTGCAAGGTGAGGCTTAAAAATAAGCATACCGCCATTTCTTCTGAGGATTCTAAAATTACACTCAAAGTTTTAACATCATTGAAAAGAGGAGTTGTTAAATATTGTTAAGACCAAAGGCAGACTCTATCATTTAATCACCTTCTTGCCGTTGGCTGAGATACCGGCCGCTTGCATCCGCTCCAGCCCCACCAGGCAGCTCGGCTCTATCGGAACTGGCTTTGGAAACCGGGGCCATCGGTGCTTCCGACGCTCCTCCATATACTTGATGAGACGGGGAAGCAGAGAAAGCATGAGTTCACAGCAAAGTAAATCCAAGAACCTCCGTCATATTCATTTATCACAGCTGCTTACCTTTTGTTTTATGAAGCCACCTTATTTTCTAGAACTCTTACAGATCTTTCATGGCATCATAATCTTTTAACAGCATGTACAGTAAAACCCCATATCCACGGGGATCAGTTTCAATGCCCCGCCCCACCCCCTGGATGCCAAAAAACCCACAGATCATAGTGAACGCTCTATGGAGCCTGGTCTCTGGGGATTAAAACAGGGCAAAGAGAAGAGCTAAGTTTCGTGGAATTTCCGAGAGAAACAGGAGAATAAAAAGGTAGCCACTCTCTCTTAGCCAAGTTAGGAAAGGCTAGTGCCATGGGGACACGGCACTAGTCGGGGGATCAAACAGGTCACGCCAAGCCCCGGGTGGTTTCCAAACGGGCTTGACAGGGCCTGAAAAATAAAGAAGCAACTCCAGCGATGCTTACAGCCAGGAAGCGAGGGTCCACAGCATACTCCGGGTGAGCCTGCAACCACACTTCGAGGTCTGCCCGCCGGGGAGCTGCGTCACCCACCAGAAGGGTCCCGTCCGTCTTGTTGACCACGGGGATTCGGGCCTCGAGGTCGATATCGGGGCCCCGCAAGGATTCCAGACACTGGAGCTCCAGCTGGACAGCCAAGGAAAAGAAAGGAAGGGTGAGAAACACAGCGCGCCCAACCGCTCCCAGCAAGCCTCCTGCAGTTCTGACGGCACAGATTTAAAAACTAGGCTCCTCCGTCTTTTACCTCCACCATCTTCTTGTTGCTTTTCTTTTGGGTGAGGGCAGGGCGATCCCGCACGGTGCCGTTGGGGATCAGTTTGTGCTTCTGGAAGGTCAGTTTGATCCCCTCTTCCTAGAAAAGGGACAGGAGGGTTACGGGTCCTAGTCGGGGCTGCACTGGGCAGGGCGCTGCGCTTCCTTTAGTTTATGGGGAGGCCAGGCAGCAAAAACTGGAGACAACCACCCCAGGATGTGACGTTTCCCACCCTTGTTTTGTCTCTTCTCCCTAAGATCTGCCCCCCGCTTGCCGCTCTACAGCTGTTCCCATAAACATCCAGGCATCCGTTCCCCCATTCCAAGCAATTCTGAGCACTGACCGCAGCGATGTCCAAAATGTACTAAAATAGCTATTCAGATCCACAATATAATGGGAAAACATCAACCAAGAGCACCCGGTGAGTTTTCTACTGTTTGCCCAATTTTAATTGCCAAAAAAATAAAAAAAAGACTTGGCTGCTCTAGTTTTAGGGGTGATCTCTCTAGAACTGGCCACTGCTTTCCTTCTCAAATGGGAAACGGCGGCAGGCACCATGTCGAGAGCGAGAGCATTTTGCACAGTTGAGGAAAGTCCCTTCGTGAGATAACCACTTCCATAATCCCCTGGCCAGCATGGCCTCTGGAATATATTAATTTTATTTATTTATACGCCACTTTTCTCCCCAGCGGGAACCCAAAGCGGCTCACAACTGATTAGAAAAGCAGATTTAAAAAAAACAACACTACATACATAATCATTTTTTAAAAAAACAATTAACACACTGGAATGGCTGTCAAAAGAAAGTAACTCTCCCCAAGATCTAGCATTCTGTCTTTTTTATATGTATGGCTTTCACAGAACAGCATGGACCTCTGTATCCATGTGAGGATCGGTTCCAAGGCCCACCTGCCAGTGGGGGCGGAAAAAAACATGGAATACTACTTTAATAGCAAACATTATACATAGTGTGTCCTTTAGCTCTCCCTAATGACCAGTTCTGGTAACTAATTATGATATAGAGAAATATTTCTAGATTTTTTCTGTCAGTATTTTCTGACTGTGATCAAGCGAACCAGCAGATACTGAACCCGCGGATAAGGGAGTCCTACTGTAATACAATGAAGGCATCTCAGTGTAAGAAGTGCTATTAATTAAGGAGACACCAGGAAATGGGTACGAGGCGTATTTGGGGGATTCCGTATTAGCTCCGCCACCCTTCCCACCATCCAGGGCTCGTTCTACTCACATCTTTGATCTGCACAGTGAACTCCTTTTCTTGGCCGCCATGCCGGAGGCGGGTGAAAGACGTCGCTCCTTCTTCCTGCGTCCCGCCCGCCAGGGGGCAGATGTGCGGGATGGGCGAGCTAGTGTACTCTCCGTGCAAGCGCGGCAGCCCCTCTCCGTGGCCGAGGCAGGGACCCACCTGGCCCAGCTGCGTGGTGGGCCACTTCCCGGACAGCACCGCCTGACACACCAAGTCGATGCGGTTGATGAGAACCCGGTCCTGGTGGATGCAGAACAGAGACTGAGAGACGGCATCAGCCCTCCGCCCCAAGAACCGCCAGCGTGGCTCAGGTTCAATCCCTGCCTTCTCCCTTTGGAGCGGAAATTCTCCAGCCAAGCCCGTGTCCTCCACCTTTTGGCCGTACCTCCTGGCTCTCATTCCGCACAAAAAAAGGCCCACACCATCAGCCAACAGTTTGAACTGATTTTATTTTGCAGACCTGAAACCCACTTTTTTTTCCCCAGCAGGGAAGGGGGGACAAGCTGCAGGCGAGTGACGCTCCCGTCAACTGACCCACGTCCAGGCACAATGGGAGACCCTCTCGCCCTGGACTTCAGGACCTCTTTAAGCCATCTCTTGAGACGTTTTGGACTTGACCTTCACAGAAGCCCAATGAGAGGATGAACTACAGCCCACGACATCTGAAGGCTCTCCCTTCCCACTCTTCGGGATGTCAAGCCCTGGGTTTTTAGGCGACCGCAATACGCAACCCGGTCAGGGTCCCGCCCAGCCCCACCCCGGAGGGCTTTCCCCTCCGCCCAGCGCCTTCCTGACCTTTGGCCACTCGTGAGCCCGCTGGCGTTCCTGCAGGAGCAGATCCGAAGCACTGGGTTGCGGCGAGTTGCCCTCATGGGAGGTGGGCAGGGACAGCAGCGACTCCTCTTCCTCAAACAGTTTCCCTCCACAAGAGGCCTCTTCACCTGGGGGGAGGGAGAAAGAAGAGACAGCACCTGAAGGCGGTCCTCCGAGAGGGATACCTCGGCACAGCAATCAAAGGGGAGAACAATGGGCCGCAAAATAATAATAATAAAGCCCATCAATGCTTCTGCCCCGCTGTCAAAAAATACAGGAGTGCTTGGCGCACGGAGAGGACAGCTTGGTCCCCATTTTTTATTTAATTCCATTTTGAGAAGAGTCTGCAAATCCTAGATCCAAGAGAAATGGGGTACAGCAGTGCCTCGACTTCCGTTCCAGAAGATGGGCATAACTCGAAATGGTTGTACGTTGAAGCATCGTTTCCCATAGGAATGCACTGGGACCCCATTAATCCGTTCCGGCCGGAAAAAAATACCAATAAAATAAAATAAGAAATAAAACACTGCAAGCCCCATGGGTGGCTGGCCAAGGGATTTTTAAAGGCTACCCTGAGCTCTTTGGAGGAACAGCTTAAAATATGTCTCAAAAAGCATTCAAAACGTGGTTAAGATGGGTTTTTAAAAAAGCCAATCAGTAACCATCTAAAAACCCAGGGGTTCCCAATCTTGGATCTCCAAAGGTTCTTGGACTGAAACTCCCAAAAGCCCCGGCCAGCGCAACTAAACAGTGAAGGCTTCTGGGAGTTGTAGTCCAAGAATGTCTGAGGACTCAAGGTTCGAAACCACCGAAATTAAACAGATACTTTCGTCAACTGGCACCCCTTGTTTTGAGAGGAAAGGCAGTGACAGAACCCTGTGGGAAGACCAAAACATCTCAGCAGCCCAGAACGGAGAACAACAGGGATCAAGAGGGGGTTCGTGAAGCCACGGGAAGGCGGGAGAAGAGAGTGGAAGAGACCGGGAACCTGGCTCACCCTCGCTGTCATCGGAACATCCCGAGGTGGAAGAGCCGGAAGAAGAAGCCGAGATCTTGCTGAGGTCCAGCTCGGAATCGGAGTCGTCGGCGGATTCCGTCTTCACCGGGAGAGGCTGGGGCTGGGGGGGCGCAGGCAGCTCATGCAAGGGCGGAGGCAGAAGCAAAGGAGACGGAGCGGGAGTCCCGCCGGCCCCGGAAAGAGGGAGCCCCGAAAGCTGCGGCTGGAGCCCGGGAGCCGGCAGCGGGGGCGTCCCGGGGCCCCCGGCCCGGCTGTGCAGGTGGCTGAGGCGAGCCGCCAGGAAGGAGAAGTCCGGGTCCTGCATGACGGTGGTGTCGGTCTGGCTAAGGCCGTGGCGGGCCACCCCTCGCAGGAGCTCCCCGTCGTGACGGCCGCACTGCCACCAGGAGGGCATCTCGGGCCCGGGAGGCTGGCAGAGGGCCAGGCGTTCCTCCAGGAGCGGGTGGCAGAGCACTTGCTCCCGCAGGCGCCGCAGCAGGTCGATGCGATACAGCGTGCGCGAGGCCCGCTCCTCCGTGATGGGCTCAATGAAGAGCGTGGGGTCTGGAGACTCTGGGAGAGATGGAGAGAAACAGGCCGGTGCATAAAAGAAAAGAATAAAAAGCAAAAGTGTGCTGCTTCTGCACTGCCCCATAGCACTTCAAGCACTCCCTGGCGGTTTACAATGGAACGATCCAGGCTACACATTATTGTCCCCGCTTCTCCACGAGCTGGGTATTTATTTTACCGACCTTGGAAGGATGGAAGGCTGAGTGAACCTCCAGCCGGCGGCCAGATCGAACACTGACCGTGACCACAGTTTTGGCTGCAATACTACAGTTTAACCACTGTGCCACGAGGCTCCTTTCATAATAACATGTGTTTTCAAGCCATAAGAAAGAGTCTTACAGCAGCTGCTGCTGCTGAATAGAACAGAGGGGAAGGACTCTTATCGGGATTTTGCTCATTCAACCAGCAGCTCTGGAAAAAAAAAGAAAAAACCAAACCCGAAGGCACAACAACAGAAGATACCGTATTTTTCTGTGTATAAGACCATACTTTTGTCTAAAATTTTTAGACTAAAAATTGAGGATCGTCTCATACACGGAAGTAAGCTGAGAAGAGAAAAAACAAGTGGAGGGGAAAGCAGGGATCAAATTGTTCCTGCAGGGCTTTGATCCCTGCTTTCCCCTCCACTTGCTAATCCTTAGCAAAAGGAAAGCAGGGATCAAAGCGCTGCAGGATCGCTTTGATCCCTGCTTTCCCCTCTGCTTGCTAAGTCCCATGGGGCTTAACAAAAGGAAGGGGGAAAGAATCAAAGCAATCCTGTGGCTGTAAAAGGGGGGAAGGGATCAAAATGATTGTGCAGTTGCACGATTGCTTTGATCCCTTTCCCGGTCCTTTTGCTAAGCTCCGCGGGGCTTGGCACGAAGGGAGAAAGCAGGAATCAAAGCAATCCTGCAACACTTTGATCCCTTTCCCCCTAAACTTGCTAAGCCTCACTTAGATTTCTTAATTTTGGGTTAGAAAAGTGGGGAGGGTCTTATACATGGGGGCATCTTATAGATGGAAAAATAAGGTAATTCCACACACTCGGCGCTTGTCTAGGCTATGGAAGACATGCCAAAACAATGAAGCTTAACCCAGTTCCTTGATTCCATCAGCCTTTTTGATCGGGACCAACAATGGGATTTATAGAGAAAGGCCCAAAAAGCCAGTTGAGAGATGGACGGCCACTCTGTGCCCCAGCCCTGGAGATCTCCCTTCGCGTCCTATCGCTCACCATCACTCGCGGCCGGCGGCAGCCGGCAGACTTGCCGACACATGGCCACGAAACCGTGGAAATACTTGGCGAGGCTCTCGTCCGTCTTCTTGTCCAGGCGGGCCAGGGCCCGGAAGCGGTTCCAGTGGAAGCGCAGGGTGTCCGGGTCGTACTCCACCCCAAACGTGGAGACCACGCGGTAAAAGTCCGACTGCTCTCGACGCGTCCACCTTTGAAGGGAAGAGGAGGGAGAAGCTAGTCTCCATGGAGGGACCTCCAGTTCCACCACTCATAGGAGGAATTGGAAATTTACAGAGTTGTTCTCAGAACCAGTCTGTACCCATCAATGACTGGCCAGGGAAGAAGGGGTGAAGGAAGAAAGAGAGTTGAATAAGACAGGACAGCCTGTGTGTGTGTGTTATGTGCCGTCAAGTCAAAACCGACTTATATATAGTGTTCCAAACAGGGCTTTCAATGTACAGGAGAACCGTTGTAGTGACAAGATCAGTAGCCACTGATTCCACTTATCCACAGTCTGAAACTATTTAAAAAAGGGAGACCAGTGAAAAAGGTTTCCCCCAGGTCCCGACCTCAGCCCCCGGAGCATTACCTTTGCTGCTTTTCCCGCCGCACCATCTCCTTCAGCTTGAAGGCCGCCTCGCAACGCCGGCGACGCCGGTCCCCTCGCTCAGCAGCCTCCATCTTAAGCTGCTCGCGCTTGTAGCTCCGCTGGAAGGCGGTGATCAGCCTCCGCAAACGGGCTGTGAGCGCTGAGGCCGGGGGCCAGAACAGGGTCCCTGGTTGGCCTGAGAGAAAGATGGCAGCGACATCACTACGCTCGCTTTCTCTACCAGCATCACTATCGCCGTGTTGACTTACACACTCAAAACAACTGCAGCCACCACAACCTCCCGCAAGAACCTCTACCAGCCAGCCAGTTTTTACCTTCCTCTCCATCCACCACGGATATTTCCTCATCCATCATCATCAGGGGGTCACCCTGTCAACAGAGAGATCAGTGCCACAACGGAGGGACGGGCAGCGTCTACCCCCCCAGCGCGCCCTTCTCAACGGTCATTCAGCAGCCACTCCACCAAGCGGAGGAACTTGGAGATTAAGAATGCTTCTTCGTTTTCCTCCTCCCTCCTCAACCCTTCTCCTTTGGTGCTGTGTCTTTTTCACACCAGGATGGGGAACTTTCGGCCTTGTGGATGAATCTGGCCTTCTGGGCTCCTCCAGATGGCCTCAACCCCTTCCCCAGGATCTACTGGCGGCAGTGGTGGTGGTGGTGGTGTCCTCTACCTTTTGTTCACTTCCCTCTCAACCTAAGAAGCTGAAATGCCTGAGCTTTAGGCACCTGCTGTGAAAGCTTGAAGCTGAAACATGCTCTGATTTGGGGCCCCATTCTCTTGCACTTGGCCCCACTTATCCCTGGAACAGCCGCTCTCCCCCCAAAAGCATTCTTGGAAAACAAACTTGGCCCCTTAACAGATAGGGAGGTCTCTCTCTTTTTAAATCTGAAACCTGAGCACGCTGCCTAGTCCGTGTCAGCTGTTTTCACAGCCTTAAAGTAAGCTGCAGGATGTTATAGGAAAAGACGTATTATATAACTGCTGCCTGGTTTTAATGATCACGAGGGCCAAGTGGCTAGGACCTGTATAAAGGATACAGCGAGGTTCAGGATCTCACCTCGCCTTCCGGCTCTTTTGCTGGGCCTCCCACGGGTTTGTATTCTGGGTCTTCGCAATCTTTGTCAAAATCCACGCTGTCCGGAAAGGAAGAGAAGTCCAGTTAAGTTGCTGCCCGAGGAATTCCCAGCCTTCCCGTCCCCTTTCAAACGCACACCTCAGGCCTTCCCGTGAGAAGTCAGCTTAACTCAACGACACCCGAATTCAGGGCCAATGGCTCCGATCGGTGCCTCGGTATTAGCATGGCGTGTCATCATGGGTGCGCTGCATCACATTTCAGAATCCAAAGGTACAGTCGTGCCCCGCTGGACGATTACCCCGCTCTACGACGAATCTGCTTTATGTTGACGTTTTTGCGATCACTTTTGCGATCGCAAAACAATATTTTAAATGTTTTTTTTCGCTGTGCGATGATCGGTTCCCTGCTTCGGGAACAGATTTTCGCTTCATGATGATCAGCAAACAGTTTCAAAATGGCCACCGGCTGAAGAAAATGCCCCCCCCCCGCTGTTTTCTAGGATGGATTCCTCACTTTACAGGTACTGAAAATGGCCGCCGTATGGAGGATCTTTGCTGGATGAGCAGGTATTCAGCCCACTGTAACGCACTGAACGGTTTTCAATGCATTTCAATGGGTTTTTTATTTCGTTTGATGACATTTTTGCTCTACACCGATTTCGCTGGAACCAATTAATGTCGTCAAGCGAGGCACCACTGTATCCCCCATTTGGGACAGTTTTGCATACTTAAAAAAATCTCAGAATCCTCCACGGGCCACGCTAGCTAGCTAGCTAGCGGCTTCTCCAGGTTTGGGACCCAAACCGGACAGTTTGCCAAGCTCAGCCCCACCACAGGGGGGTATAATTTCCAGTCCTCTCTAGGAAACTCTTCTTAGCGAAAGCTCAGCCCGCCGTGTGCCCGGCCACTCACCCCTCGCCCACATCCAGGCGGTGCTCAGCAGCGATGGCCTTCTCATCTGGGCGACCGGCCTTCTCCAGGAAGCACAGCGCTGGGTCAGCTCGCATCGTGTTGTATTTCTCGTAACCTAAACGAAGCACATGAAAAAAAAAAAGAGGAGTTAGGAAGAGATGTCCTTAATCCTCCTTGGCTTTTCCATAAAAATTAACGTTGATACATATGGTCCTCACTGGGACTGTGTCACGATTTGGGAGTTCCCTTTGCTACGGAAGCCCCTTTTCCCATTCTTGAGTGACCTTCTCATGCCCCCCGAGACACCCTATTCAGTATTTTTTTAGCTTTTAACTCACAACTTGGGATTTTTATTTGCTGTTCTGTTCTTTGACAGTGTTACTTGCAACCCCTTTTATCCGGGCCCCAATGATCGTGAGCTACTGGAGATATATTTTTTCCAGAAAAACAAGGGGCCCGGACTACAAATCGCACCGTGCCAAACCTGGGCACGTTGGCTAGGATTTGTGAAGTCCAGAAACTCCCGAGGAGACTAGGCTGCAAGGGGAGGGAGAAAGGTTAGCCTTATTCCACAAATGGAGGACCGCATCCCCTACCGTGTTTGAAGACTCCAAGGAGCAAAGACTTGTCAGCTTCTGTATCCCACCACGTCGTGGGGACTTCTGCTTGATCCAGCAGTGGGAACCACATGTCGATTTCACTGTAGGAATGAGAAGGGGCGGTAAGGGGGAGTGGGTGGGGAGAATCAAGAAAAGCATGAGCATGCTGAGAAACACAATCTTAGGACTCCCAGAGGAGCCCTCTTCGATGAACCATGACCCTTCCCAACTCTCGCCCAGCAGCTTTTACACCAGAATGAGAAACAACACACTTTTAAAGAACTGGCGCTTGATTTTCCCCATTTTCCTTTTCCCTCCCTGTCTGCTTTTCCTTTTATGTCATGTCTTCTGAAATAATAATAAAGGAGGAAAGGACTGCCTCATCTTATTTTAAAACCATCGAGGTTGCTCTGAGAGTCTTTCCTACTGGAACTCAGGGCACGAATGCTTCTCAGCAAAAAAAGTGACACCAGTAAATGCTCTTATACCGTGTTTCCCTGAAAATAAGACAGGGTCTTATATTAATTTTTGCTCACAAAACGCATCAGGGCTTATTTTTAGGGAATGTTTTTTTATGTACAACAATCTATATTTATTCAAATATAGTCATGTCATTCTCTGGTTGGTGCACAAGGGTGGAGGATGGGGTTTCACTTAACTGGGCTTATTTTGGGGGTAGGGCTTATATTACGAACATCCTGAAAAATCAGACTAGGGCTTATTTTCAGGTTAGGTCTCATTTTTGGGGAAACAAGGTAGATAGGACAAACCTCAGTGAGGATTGCTTCATTTCTAGACGTTTATCTAAAAGAGACTGAGGAAGGAATCGATGGGATAACATTTTCTGTCACGTCATCTGAGAACATACAGAAACCCGTTCTGAGAGAAAACAAAAACTTTTGAACCAATGTACAGCAGAGAGTTACAAGATGGAGGATATTTGGCTCAGTAGTAGTGCGAGTGAGATCACAAGCTGAACATGAGCCGACAGTGTGATGGGGCTGCAAAAAAGGCCAATGCTATTTTAGAATGCATTAATACACTGGTTCTTAACCTTGGGTTACTCAGGAGTTTTGGACTGCAACTCCCAGAAGCCTTCACCATCAACTGTGCTGGCTGGGGTTTCTGGGAGCTGCAGTTCAAAAACATCCGAGTAACAAAGGTTAAGAACCACTGCATTAATAGAAGTATAGTCTCCAAATCCGGTGAAGCATTATTCCTACTCCATTCACCCTTGATTAGGCCTCATCTAGAGTACTGTGTCAAGTTATGGACACTGCATTTTAAGAAGGATTCAGACAAATGGGAGCAAATTCAGAGGAGGGAAACAAGGATGATCCGGGGACTGGAAACCAAGCCCTAGGAGGAAAGATGGAAGGAACTCGACATGTTTTAGCCTTGAGAAAAGAAGACGGCGGGGGAGATGGGATGCCACCGATACTTGAAAAGTAGATACCAATACTTGAAAGATAGTATACAGAAGAGGGGTGGGACCTGTTCTCAATTACCCCTCAGCACTTAATAATGGGCTCAAGTTACAGGAAACCAGATTTAGGCTGAACATCAGAAAAAACACTTCTTAACTCTGCAGTATGAGAAAACCGATTACCTTGGGAGATGGTGAGCGCTCCAACAGGAGCAGCATTCAACAAAATGTTAGATAACCATCTGTCCGATATTCTTGGATTTGTATTCCTGCCTTGAGCAGGGGACTGGGCTTGATGGCCTTATAGGCCCCTCCAGACTCAATTATTCTATGATTTTCCTAAAGTTGTCTTTCATCCAAAGGAGAACTTTTCAAAACCCACTGAGAGACCTTGCTCCAGCCACCAAGCCTCAACCAACCACACAGCATAAGACTGTTAAGGTAACTGAGGGAGATAGAAAAATATACACAAGGTTATCCTGTGTTTCCTGGAAGAAAAGTTGGGATTAAAATGCAGGCGTGCGATTTCAAAAGCCACAGAGAGAATACGCTTACCTGGAAGTGGCGCCTGCCAACACTTTCTCTGCTTGGTCCCCAATCACCTCTTGGCGTAGGTAGTAAAGCATGCGAACCCGCAAGAGCACCCTACAGAGGAGAAGAACAGATTTCAGCGGCATGACATTGGGGGTCGGAAGATGGCACACATTCTTATTAATGACACCCCAAAAGCAATCCTCATCTCGATCTCTCCCTTGCTAAACACTAAGAGAGGGGAGGGAAAAGAACTTTCTTTTTTGGGGGAGAGGGAGTCTGGTCCTATGGACGGAGAAGGACATGCAAGGGAGTCTAAGACAAGAAAAACCATCAGCCACCATCGTTTGCATTGCTGGAACTCCTGACGAGAGGAAGACAGGGTTCACGAAGGATCAACACAGGCGGCAACCCATCTACGCTAACCTTCTCCAACCCTGTAGATGCTGCCTGTGATTACAATTCCCATAATCCCCTGGAGGATTACAGGAGTCGTAATCCGACAATGAGTCACCCAACAGCAATTTCTCAGACAGAAGGCAAGTACGGTAAAAGCCCTATATCCGTGGGGGATTGTTTCCAAACCCACCCTCTGTGGATGTTAAAAATTAGAGCCAACACCATTTTAATAGTGACCACCTACATAAGGAGGATCTCTGGCTCCCTGTTCTGGTAACTTAATCTTTAGAAATATACCGTATTTTTCCATGTATAAGACACCCCATGTATAAGACGCCCCTACTTATTAAGAAATCTAAGTGGGGCTTAGCAAGTGTAGGGGGGAAAGGGATTAAAGTCCTGCAAGATCGCTTTGATTCCTGCTTTCCCTTCCACTTGTTTTTGTTCTCTCCTCAGCTTATTTCCATGTATAAGATGACCCTCAATTTTTAGCCTAAAGATTTTAGACGAAAGTATAGTCTTATACACGGAAAAATACGGTACATTTCTAGGATTATTCTTTTAAATATTTTCGGGCCACGGTTAAGTGAATTAATGGATACAGATACCGTGGATAAGGGGGGTCCGACTGGACAGTGAACTACGTGGGTCATACTTTTTGGTGTACAATAGGGCTTCTGGTTTTTTTTTTTCCTGGAATGGCGTTGGGATACCTGGGAAGAGGTGGCCCTCACTAAGGCGCCTAAAAGGTCTCTCCTCTACCTCCTGTCTTACTTGTTACACTGGTGCTTGAGATGCTTCTTATAGCCCTCATCCTGGAAGAGGGTGTCGGGGTTGTACTTGCGGATCCATTCAGCTTTCTGGAGGTCGAAGGTGGTCTGGGACTTGACCTTCTTCCCTTTGCGGCCCCTCGGGACTGGGATGGACAGGCCTGCCCGAGGAACAGGAAGTGAGCTCAGAGCAGGGGCATGGCTCTCTAGGTATAATATGGAACCAGTGCACAGGGATTAGAGTTATCCCAGCTTTTCCATCACATCTTGAGCTCTCAACACAGAGACAATATACACACAACCAAACAAGGAACACCCTCAGCCAAACGTTGTGTTTGGGAGCCCACAGAAAGAGAGGCAGTGCCTCTCCCGAGGTCAAACTAGACATAGGGGGTATTCAGAAGAAGTGCTCCTTCAAGCGATGAAAAACCTCTGATTGTCACAGCACGTCACTGACCTCCTCTCAGCATCTGGCATTTAGCCTGCTTAGTTTTGTGACCCATCATTAAAAAGTAAATTTGTTTATTTGTGTAATTTATATCCTGCCCATCTAGACGACAGTCTACTCTGGGCGACTAACAACAAATAAGAGACTCTGATTTGCAAGCCTGATTGATAAGCCATGCATCTCTAATGACATTCCGCTGGAGGAGGGGGAAAAATGGACCGATGACAGGGAATGCACATTTCCTTTAATGTCAAGTTTGACCCCGAGGCACCCCTAAACATCATCAATATCCCATTCCCCAAGGGTTCTGCCATCTCAAACTCTTGCGCCCGCCCCCCCCCCAACCCACAACAAACAAGATGAAGGCCTCCCCAATGTCCGGCCACAAAAGGGCAGACCAAGTTTGGCCGAGGTCTCTGCCACCGCAAGACAAAGGGTGACGTCAAACACCACAGTACGCGGGGAGGGGAAAATAACCCTGGCTCCCCCTTACCGGAGTGGTTTTGAAGTTCTTTGGCCTTCCCGTTCTCCACGGGGCTGATGAGATCCCAGATGAAGCCTTTGATGTTCTCGTCGCCCCGGTAATGCATGAGGCAGTACACCAAGATGGCGCGGCAGATGGTCTCCACGTCCCGCTCGGACATCCGCCGCTTGAAACGCCCGTGCGCCAGGATCTCCCGCCAACGACCCCAGCTGGCGGGCAGAGAGGAACAAGATCGGATAGGGGTTAGGGGGTTGATCCTGGCCACATGCACAACGGGCTCCCTTACTGAACAAGGACACCATTGTTTGCACGGTCATTTGCCTGCAGATTTCACTGAAGATGGAGGAATGCACAGTATGACACACACACACACTGCCCCCTCCCATGGATTCTGAAAAATTCTGATTATAGAGAACGCTGTTTTAGTAAGAAATGCTGTACACAGCATAGTCTCTGGCTCCATCTATAACTTCACCATAAAAAATCTATATTCCTAGGATTTTTAAAAATAATTTAAATATTATCAGACTGTGGATATCCGTGAATACCGATCCCGCGGGTAAGAGAATCCTACTGTACAACCAAGGGTTTACTTCGCTTGGTGTGCAATTTGTTTTAAAAATCTGCTTGAGCTTTAACGCCCAAGTCAACTGTTTCTTGTGTTACTGCCTCCTTCTCCAATAGGGTCCCTCCCTCCATATGGGCTGGACTATAACCCCCATCATCCCCCAAACACATGGCCCTTTAACTCTGGGGAAGGTTGTGACAGGGCAATGGAAAATCTCTCCCAACACCCAGCATGGCCCCAATGAATAAGCAAAGAGGCTAACTTTAATTGCTCCGTCAAATAACGGAGCAGTTAAAATTATTTAAAAATAACCGAAAAGATACTAAAAACACATCCTGGATGAAATAAGCAAACCGTTTTCTTTAAAATAAAGGTGTCTTGTATTTCAATATGGAAAAAAACTGGGGGGGGGGGGCGGAAATGGCACACAGCCTTTCTTGTGTTTCTACTGAATCTCTCACCGGAGAAAATGCTTCTTCTAAGATGTACCCACCAAGACCATTTAAAAAAACAACTAGAAGTACACGCATCCTACTTGAATGGCACGGATCTGAGTATCATGGTCCATCTCAGGGGGCAACTCAACTGTTCCCCTTTCCCCTCACGGCAGCTCCACGGAGCAGATGAAGGGGGTACTGGATCAAGCCCAGAGGCTGACACAGGTTGTGGGAAGGGGTAGAGGTGTGGGTGTGTGAATCGACTGTTTATGCTTTGTAAAAGAAAAAGCAAAGTGTGCAGCTTATATACCAACCCACAAAGCTTAAAGCACTCTCTGTGCAGTTTACAATTTGATTATGCAGGCGACGCCTTGCGCCCCCAGCAAGCTGGGTACTCAATTTATCAGAAGGATGGAAGGCTGAGTGAACTTGAGCCGGCTACTTGGACTTGAACTCAGGTCATGAGCAGAGTTCTGACTGCAGTACTGCAGTTTAACCACTGCGCCACGAGGCTCCTGTTTACTTATACATGGGGCGGGGAGGGAGGTATAAGAGGTATACATGGATTTTTAAATCCATGGGGGCCTGGCACCCGTAACCCCCTATGTTGTTGAAGGGAGAAATATATATACATTTCTTTCTCATCACATGCAGATCCAAGCCGATATCATCAAGCAGAACAAATGGGCGTAAAAGATCGCTTGATCGAGACGGCACCCTTCCTCGCCCACAGGAAGTCGAGTGGCTTGGTAGGGAGCAAGGATGAACCTCGTGATCTTATGAAACCACCTTTGGACTGCAGAACTGGGAGGGATCCTCTGGATCATCGGGTTCAGCCCCTCTCCAGGAGGCCCGGCAGGGGATTCGAACTCCCCACCTCGGGCTTCACAGCCAGAGACCGAAGTCGCTGAGCTGTCCAGATTCATCGGAAGAGATGACGGCCAAGCCTGCCGCCCCCCAGCAAACGGTCCCCCCCCCTTTCCTCCACCTCCCGCCGCCCCCGAGGTTGCCTCCCTCCTGGCCACATACCCATAGACCAGCAGTTGTTTCTCCACCTGGAAGCAGTCCGTGCGCCCGTAGGAATGGTGGAGCGGGTGGTGGTGCCGGTCGTGGCGCCGGGAGCGTGGCCGGTCATCGTCGTCGCTCTCCAGGTCGGAGAACTCGACCAGGTCATCATCCTTCAGGGTGCTGAAGTGGCGAGTCTGCTTGCGCACCCGGGGCGTGTCGATCACCAGGTTGTTCTGTCGAAGGCAGAGAAGAGGGAAAATGAGAGATGGGGGGGGGGGACTTATTTATGATTTATTTATTTATTGGATTCATACCGCGCACCATCGGGCAAACCAGGCCACTCTGGGCAGCTAACCACAAAATAAACAGCGCAATATCAAGACATGATAAAAATAATAATAACAATACAGCACATACGTTGAAACAAATAGAATAACCAGCATGATAAATCAAAACAGATGGCAGTGAAGGTGGTAAAAGGACGATGAAAAGGATGGTAAAAGGGAGGCCAAGATCTCAGTTGTTGTTGTTTAGTCGTGTCCGACTCTTCGTGACCCCATGGACCAGAGCACGCCAGGCCCTCCTGTCTTCCATGGCCTCCCGGACCTGGGTCAGATTCATGTTGGTATGAGATCTCAGTAACCTAATGATTAGGGAGACCTGGTGGAAAAGCCAGGTCTTCCATGCTCCTTCCACCACATGTGAATGCCAGCCCTTCTGCTGGGTATCCTCAAAGGCAGGTTGAATATGAATCAACGGTGGTGTGACTGCAAGAAACCAGCCGGTGTGATGGTAGGCTGCATTAACAGAAGCATAGTCTCTAAATCCTGCAAGGTCCTAGTCCCTCTCCGTTTGGCACTGGTTAGGAGTCATCTAGAGCAGTGG
The DNA here is from genome assembly GCF_051106095.1 of Pogona vitticeps. NCBI lineage: Eukaryota > Metazoa > Chordata > Lepidosauria > Squamata > Agamidae > Pogona > Pogona vitticeps. The sequence continues at coordinate 116,620,235 of NC_135788.1, forward strand.
TCCCCAACCTTGGGCCTCCAGATGTTCTTGAACTACAACTCCCAGAAGCCTTCATCACCACCTCTTCTGGCCAGGATTTCTGGGAGTTGAAGTCCAAGAACATCTGGAGGCCCAAGGTTGGGGACCACTGATCTAGAGCACTGGTTCTTAACCTTGGGTTACTCAAGAGTTTTGGACTGCAACTCCCAGAAACCTTCACCACCAACTGCGCTGGCTGGGGCTTCTGGGAGTTGCAGTTCAAAAACATCCAAGTAACAAAGGTTAAGAACCACTGATCTAGAGTACTGTGTGCAGTACTGGACACCGCAGCTGAAGATCTGTTCTCCATCACCCCAGGGTTTACGACACATGATAATGGGTCTCAAGCTACAGGAAGCCAGGTTTCGACTGAATATCAGGAAAAAAACACTTCCTAACTGTAAGAGTAGTACATCAATGGAGCCAATGACCTCCGGAGGCCATGAACGCTCCAGCGCTGGAAAAAATTGCACAACCATGGTTCAGATCTGCTTTGATTTGGATTCCTGCACTGAGCAAGGGGTTGGACGTGAGGGCCTGATACAACCCTTCCAACTCAATTATTCTCTAAGTTCCTCTCTCCCCATCTGCGCGAATCACACTCCTGCCAGGATCAAACCACCTCCATTTATGGGAAGTGAGGTGTATCTATCATTTCTGGGGACAAGCCACGTGGAAAGGACTTCCTAGTACAATTGGTGACCCTTTGGGTCATCATCCTAACTTGCGGGGAGCATCATATGTGCTTTGCATGGAGGGGCCCCCAATCTGAACATCTCCCGGTTAGGCTAGAGAACGAATCCTGCCTCAGACCCTGGAAATTGGTTAGAGGGGACAACACGAAGCTGAATGGGCCCAGCGATGGGTTTCTGGGGTCATCCAGGACTGAAATGGGACAGTGCAGGACACAACTCTCTCTTTACAGACCCCACCCCGGCCCACCTTGCTGTTGAGCATATCAAGGTCCAAATCTGCCTTCTTGGCCCACTTCTGCCAGAAGTTGGGGTCGTCCAGGGCAATATCGGTCCTGTTCTCGGAAGCCACAAAGCTCGCCTAGAAAAGAGGAACAAACAAACAAACAAAAAGATAAATGGGGGGGGGGTGAGAAGCCTGAGAGTATGTCATTTGCAATACAGAACCCAGTGTGGGTTTCCATTTCAAAACCAAGCCATCAAGTTTCTAGACCTCATGAAAGTGGAAGGAACACGGTCCACAGGTCTGCTTGAACAGTTCCATGAAATTACTCTGACATTCCTCCATCCACTTCTTCTGCCACCCTGCCCTCCTCAGCTTACGATCCTGTGGCCCATCCCCAGTACTCCCCCTCTTCTAGGCCTCCTGCCCTCTTCATCTTGCAAAAATGCTGAAAAACCCAATTAGAGAAGAACCATGCTTTCTGGCGTTCCAAAGCCAATCTGCCAGATCCAGTCAAAGAGCCGACGGGTACCTTGGCAAAGGTCGACCCTTTCCCCTCACTCTCGATGGTGATGGTGGTTGTCCGCCGAAGCAGAATCTGGTCGATGTCTTCCTCACAGAACTTGGAGCCCTCGTCGTCCTCTTCCATGATGGCCGCGTAGGCCCCCTTCCGCAGCAAGTCCTCGATTTCTTTCTTGGAAAACTGCTGGATCTGGAGATCGGGCAGGATGGGGGAGGAAAAAAGAAGATAATAATGAGAATATGGAGGGATGAGAATCCCATCCTCTCAAGTCCATCTTGGGCCAGAATGGAAGGAGGATCGTAAGAGAAAGGCTCGGCTAAAGGACCAGAAGGATTCGTTTTTTGAGAAGAAAATATGATGATCAGAAAAAGGGAAAAATATTGACCCTGGGCTAGAAAGGAAGTGAGGTTATGATCTCAGAGCCATATATATGGCTTCCATTTTAGTGTAGACTGGATGTTCTTATCTTTCCCACTCTCTGTTCATCATCTTATATACTGTCCTTCCTTCCTTCCTATTCCCTCCTCCCCATATTTTTACCCTGCCTTTCCCCCTCCTGCACGTGTGTGTGTGTCTGTGTGCGTTCCACCCCCTTCCCCACCCACCCCACGGTGGCAAACGTTTACCCCAGCGATGCTGCCCTCTCGCCCGCTCATGGACTGCAGGACGGCCTTGTCCAGCCCCAGCTTGAGGCTGGCTTTGTCGAACATCTCGCGCTCGTAAGAGTTGCGGGTGATGAGACGGTACACCTTCACCGCTTTGCTCTGACCGATGCGGTGGCAGCGGGCTTGGGCCTGGGGGAAAGACGAGAAAGCCAAAGAAATGGAAGAAGGGGGATTAGAGTAAAATCATGAAAGCCGGGGCTCCCAACCCCTTTCAAGCATTTTCTCCCCTCCATGGGCTTCGGGAGGAGGGAGCTGGGAGCCCAACACACAAAGCCATACATTGCTCCCTGGTGCTGTATCCAAAGTCTATTTTCTGGGTCCCAGCCAGGATTAATAAAGAAACGGAGGACAGTATAATTTTTTTACTCTAGTTCTTTTTTTTTTTTAGCCTCCCCCCCCCTTAAACTACAATATAACCATAAAATACATAAACCAAAATACAAATCGACTGTGTTCCCCACCACCCTAGTTGGGGCCTCCTGCAATAATCCTCTTCTTCCTCTGTCTTTATTCTTCTTCCTTTATTGTCCTTTTCTCCAGAACTGCACCGATTCTTAATTTGGAGCTTTCCCTTTTCCTTGTTAGCACATATTCAAAAAAATCTGCCCCATATTTCATAAAAATTATTCTTTTTCAACTCTCCTTTCTTAACCCTTAAGTTACAAGTTAACTTATCATTTATAGCAATGTTCCATATTTCATTATACCATTCTTCCATTCAAAATTCAGACTTTGATTTCCAATTCCTAGCTATTATTAAACTGGTAATCAATTCTCTAGTCATCTTATCATATTCCACACTCTCAAATATCGATAACAGCGCTATCTCAGGATTGAATTCTATATCTTTTTCACATATGTCATTTAGTTCTTTAAAGATTAGTTTCCAAAAGCTTTGTACTTTTTTGCATTCCCACCACATATGAAAGTATGTACCAATATCCTTCTCACATTTCCAACAGACATTCAGATAACTAGCGTTAATTTTATTCAATGTTGTCGATGTCAAATCTACTTCTATTCATACCAAGAAGGATGTCATGCTGGGGAAAGCATATTTTATATCACTGGTTCCCAACCTTTTTTCCAAGTCACAACCCCCTTTTATAACAGCCAGGTAACCTCTGATCCTCCCCACGCATATCACCACGTTTGCATAAACAAGACTTTATAGTGGGCAAAGTTATCCTTTCTTTATCTTTCCAAAGGGCCTGTTTCTCATACAGACACATGCATGCCAACTTTAATATCCTGCTCTGAAAAATCAAGGAAAAAATTATTTAACAAGAGCTGAAACCCATGTAAGGTGACCACAGCCCCCCAGGGAAAAAAATGGGTGACCACCAGGTTGGGAAACACTGCATTAAAGAAACACTCCACAGAGAAATGGACTTTGTTTACTTTCAAAGAACCTGCCTATCCATGAGCTGAGAGACAGGGAAAACCTGCGTTCGGACAACCAAGAGACAATAACTAGGGGGAAAAAGCTTGAAGGGGAAATGGCACAGGATTGATCCCTCTACCACAGACTGATTCCACAAGGCCCTATGGCAGCAGTCCCCAACCTTTTTAGCCCCGCAGACCGGCTGCAGAAAAGCTAGGGCACCCCCTTGCCTTGGGGACCTCTGCTCTACGGTATTCCCAAATCTTGGTGGAAGGCTACAGGAACCACAGTAATACTATGTGGTTTGTTCACAACTGAAGTACGACAAGACCACATATATCATCATCAAATCCAGCCCTGGTCAAGGAGGCCCCTTGGGGGGATAGAACTCCCAACCTTTGGCTCTGCAGCCAGATGCCAGAACCCCTGGGATCCCTAGCAGTTCTACCGGGAGAGTAACAAAGAAGACAGTGGAACTGGGGGAACGGAAATAGGGAGGTCTTCATGACATGACGTCCATCCTACCCCCCGGCAGCAGAAAGGTAGCTTTGAAAGGTACAAGGAGAACGATCTGTGGTTTGTTCTTAAAAGAATGCTTCGAAGTAGGTGGGGCAGAGAAGAGGGAAAGGAGACCAGACCCCAAAATCTCAAAACAGCTTAGTGGGGGAATCTGAACCCATATTTTCAGCCACTGGGCACCGACCCCTTTCTGTGACACTAGCCAAATCCCTTGCAGAAAAAAAGGCCAAGGGTCTCTTTCAGGTATTTCCGGGGCGGGGGGGTGCACCCTACCTGCAGGTCATTCTGGGGGTTCCAGTCGGAGTCAAAGATGATGCAGGTGTCGGCAGCTGTCAGGTTGATGCCGAGCCCTCCTGCCCGGGTGCAGAGAAGGAAGACAAAGCGGTCCGAGTCGGGCTTGCTGAAGCGGTCGATGGCTGCTTGCCGCAGGTTCCCCCGCACTCGCCCGTCAATGCGCTCGTATAAATACCTGCGGAAGGCGGGGGGCAGAAATAATTTTCTTCAGGGGACGTAGAGTAGTTCCTTTGACTTTCAGACTGCAAGTTGGGGGGAGGGGGAGGAGAATCCCATTTCCGAACATTGTATTACATCATCAGTTCCTCGCATATAGAAACCTAGTGGGACAAGGTTGGGCCAAACACTTGCCCTGAGAGGGTAAGAAATGGAAGACGGTCCTTCCCTTCAAAATTTTGGCGTCCGTATTCTGGCATTGCAGGGCGAAGCAACCCAGTAACCCTGCCCTGATTACAGCTGAGCCTGAAGCTTTAATATTGTACATCAGGCATCTGAGAAACTGGGCGACTGCAGTGCATGGGGTGGCAAGCCTTGCTTCCAAGAAGCTATAGCATAACTCAAGTCAATACTCCTCTGAGCCCTAGAAAGAAAATGTCTTTTTGACAGTACAATAAGACCCCCCATATTTGTGGGGGATTGGTTCCAAGCCCCCACGGATACCGAAAAACGCAGATGACAGCAAACGCTATACATAGCATGGTCTCTGGATCCCTCTAGTGGCCAGCCCAAGTCACTTCAAAATTCTAAGATTTTTCTTTTACTATTTTTAATATTTTCAGCCTGCAGATAAGTGAATCAGCAGATCCTGATTCTGTTGATAAAAAGGTCCTATTGTCTGTTATGTAAGACTTTGGGCAGGAAATGTGTCTTGGTCACTCAAACGTTGCCATCTGGAAGCAAAAAAGGCAAAGACCTGCCTTTCAGGGTTCTGGGGACATTTCCATTTCTGAGCGCCTCTCCCTCGGCATCGCGGGCTCTCACCTCTTCTGGATGAGGTAGTCCTCAAGGATGTCCAGGCAACGGACCATTTGGGAGAAGATCAGAACCTTGTGCCCGCCGGCCTTCAGCTTGGGAAGGAGCTTGTCGATCAGCACCAGCTTTCCCGAGGAGCGCACCATGGCCTGGAGGGGGAAGTCGTGGGGCACGTGGTGGTGGCAGGAGTCCCGGAACTCGGTCAGGATCTTCTCCTCCGCACCTGGATTTGGGGATGGGGAAAAAAAAGAAGCATCTGTCAGAAAAAGCAAGCAGGGACATTGGCAACAAGAACATTGAAAAGCTGAGGATGCCTTCAAAGGGAGCTACGGCCTCCCGAAGGTTAAAACCATGAAGTGCAGCGTAGAAAGAAAAAAGAAAGTTGCCTGGGCTTGGCACCGCATCGAAGGACAAGGATGGGCAACACTTTTATCAGGCTTCTGAAAACTCACACAGACAGGCCAGCTTTTGAGCCCCTGCAGGACGGACTGTTCATCAGGCTGGGCATTACAGAGTTTGTAGCATTGGGGGGGAGGGCTTTCCTATGTCTCCTCCCCCATAAAGGGATCGCCCACCCTTGTTTTCCTGTAGCACCGATCTATCCCAAGTCACACCTTCTCCTGGAATGAAGTCAGCTCTACTGGCCCATCAACGGGAAACCAAGCCCTGCATTTTTATGCTCCCCAGTCCTGCAACGTGGACAACTAAGACTCCATCTAACAGGAGAGCAGAAGTAGCCAATTTTGTAGGCTTGATTCCTTCTAACTCTGCCCCAGCTTTCCCTAAACGTGGTGGACCCGCCTCTCCCAGAAAAGGCGGACTATAGTTCCCATCATACCACAACCGCTGGCTAAAGCCACAATTCCCAACCAGATGTTCTTGGACAAAAACTCCCAGAAGCCTTCACCACTGGCTGCGCTGACTAGGATTTCTGGGAACTGAAGCCCAGGAACATCTGGAGGACCCAAGGTTGGGATCTCCTGGGCTAAAGAATTATGGTTTTTGTAGCCCAGCTACTCCGAAAAGCTCCAAGTTTGGAGGGGAGAGGGAAGCCAGCCACGGCACTCTTTCTCCCCATCACGTTGAGTTCCTCTTTGTTCCCTCCATGCCCCGAAAGGAGCTCATTACCCAAACGCACCATTGATGAGGTAGGGGTGGTTGCAACACTTGCGCAGTTCCATCATGGTGTTGAGGAGGTTGGGCATGTTGCTGTGCCCGGCCCCTTTGGACAGGAAGTTGAAGTTCTTCTCCAGGATGGCCCGGTAGTACTTCTTCTGGATGTTGGTCAGCTCCACCTCGATGATGGTCTCCTGCTTCGGGGCCAGGTTCTTCTCGACGTCCTCCTTCAGCCGCCGAAGCATCATGGGCTTCAAGATGGCCTGCAGTTTCTGAACCTAAGGAATGGCGCGGAGACGAAAAGGTGCGGTATACTGCAAGGGCCCATGGAGGCTCAGCTTAAAACTCTCATGGTTTGTAGACAGATGGGAACAGCGGGAAGGGAGAAGAAGCTGCTTAGAACCTGACACTGTGAAACGCCGGGGAAATCGACCAACACACCTCTCCATATGTGGCTTTGAAACTGTGTGCCCACTTACTGGATTTTGATTATGATGATTATGAATTATTATTATAATTTTTCTACCACCTCCGCCAGAATCCCACAGCTGGCATGGTCTCAACCAATCATCATCATCATCATCGAACTGCAAAGCTGGAAGGGACTCTAGGGATCATCCAGTCCATCCACCTGATTGCTGTGAGCTTCTGGAAGCTTTTCTAAGCTCTTTGAAAAATATTAATTAAACATTGATTCTAAATGTTTTAAATTAATTTAAAACAGGTCTTCACCCACTCTATATCACAGGATCTCAGGGTGGCTTACCATACAAACCAATTTCAAAAGGAACCATATTTAAAGGAGTTTAAAATCGAACAATCTGAAACACCCAGTTGAAACCTTGCAGTTTCTAAACAAGGAAGGACCACGGCGTTAAAATCAGTACGGGCTTCTAATACGTAAGGGCGGCTGGACTCGGCGCCAAAACGATGTCCCTTTCAGCACCAAGCGAGGCTCCCAGGCAGAGGAAAGGCGGCGAGAGTCACGCCAAGGGGAGCGAAGGGCCAAGAGAGGAAGGTTGGTGGTCCGTCCTTACCTGCTCCTCCGTCTTGAGGTCGCCAAAGTCCTTGAGGAACTCCGACTCGGAAGGGAACTGGGAGGGCTCGAGGAAGTGCAGGAGGCTGAAGAGTTCTTCCACCGTGTTCTGGAGGGGGGTGCCGGTCAGCAACACCTTGTGTTCCTAGAAGGGGAGGAAAAAATGAAGGGGGTCAATGCACAGATAATGTCACAGATGGACATATCCAGAGGTTACGGAAAGCCCTTTCACAAAGCAGACTGCCTCTCCCGTTGACTTCCGCGCTTCTTCTCCCAAACTTTTAAGAACCAGACACTTCGTCCTTCGCCAACGGCGAGTGTCTCGTATTCTCCAGCCCGGCGGCCTACCAGATCCATGTGCTTCAGGCTGTCCAACAGCTTGCAGTTCCGGTTCTTCAGGCGATGGGCTTCGTCGATGATGACACAGCGCCACTCGATCTCCCTCAGTTCCGGACAGTCCGACAGGATCATCTCAAAGGTGGTGATGAGGGCGTCGAACTTGTAGGCCCCCGGAATCAGGCGGCCCTGTTGAGGAAGGGAAAAAAAATCCATCCGTAGTACAGGAGGATTCAGAAAACCGTCACTCTGGAATTCTGGCTACCTGATGATGTCCTTGTCAAGTTGACAAGTCCTTTGGAACAAAAGTCACGGAACAGGTGAGGTGAAGTAGCTATGGAAAGACAGGTTAAATGACAAGGGGGTCACTGCAGTCTTGAGGGGAGGAAATAATAATTAGGACCCCTGTATCCACGGGATCAGTATCCACTGATTTAGTCTGAAAATATTTTTAAAAATCCTAGAAATATGTATTTCTAAAGATGAAGTTACCAAAACTGGCCACTAGAGGAAGCCAAAGAACACGCTTTTACAGCATTCGCTATCATCTGCATTTTCAGCATCCGCGGCAGGGCTGGGAACAGATGCCCCAGGGATACGGTGGCCTTACTGGATCACCCTCCGCCCTGCAGAGTAGGGATCGGCCACTTAGCAGCCCTCCAGACAGGTCTACCCACTGGCTGCGGTGACTAGAGTCGATGGAGGTCCGGAATGGGATGAAGTCTCCTGCCCTGAGCAGGGGGTTGGACTAGAGGACCTCCAAGACCCCTTCCAATCCGACAATGATTCTATGATCAAGCAACATCTGGAGAACCTCAAGGGAATTTCAAGCCTTGCAGTACAACGAGAGCCAGTGTGGGTGTCATGGTCAGAGGGTTAGATGAAGGCTTCAGAGATCTGGGTCTAAATTCCCACTCAGCCATGACCACACATGGGAAGAACCTGGGATAAGCTACACACTCCCAGCCTCACCCTACACCTCACAGGTTCACGGTAAGGATGAAACAAGAGAGAAACGTAAGAAATGGATAACACTGCCAATGACCACCGTTCCACCTCTTAATTACAACTCCCAAATCCGTCTGGGGACGACTACGTCTGCTAATACATCTTCAGACTCCCAACGCATGTGAGTCATGACGGCTGGGGACGATGGGCGCTATGCTTAACATATCCTCAGGATGACAGGTTGCGTCTTTCCTCACAGAAAAAAATAAATGATGTAGGAAGATGATACAGTCAACAGCCCCTCCTTCACACATACACATGCACTCTGCTTTTGGAACAGCTTGGTTTGACAGTGGCCATCGTTCCTTGCAAGACCCTACCCAGCCAAGATGAGATTACCGCTTTTAGACTGGAGACAACATTTATTTCCGCGGATGTTCCCAGGGGTTGTATTAAGAGAAGTGGATGGGGAGCAAATGTAATGGAAGGGGACAAAAAAAAATTAGGCATGGGATTCCCATATTTCTTGGACTTAAGAGAGATCACCGTTCGTCAGGAATTCCCCTGGCTAGAATTGGGGGAGGGGGCTTTTAATCGAGAAATCGAAGCCCACGCAGGTGTCTAAAAGTACTGGCAAGTACAGAAGGATAGCTTCAGCAGCCATCACCAGCCTGTGAGAAAGGAAAAGGAAATGGTGGGAGTGGCTAAAGTCTATGGGAGCTGAAAGGGATTAAGGGACTGGTAGTCTCTCTGGCCATTAGACTGATGGCTAATTGATTTTTCCCAAATGTTTCAATTTTTTTCCCTTTATTGTTTCATTTAACTGGATTTCTGGACTCAGGCTGTTCTGGAGGGGGGCAAGAGGCCTAAGGACAATAAAAAAGGGAGGGGAACCCTCTTCGTCCCTTGTCCAATCCTTGTTTTCTTGCCCAGTCCCTCTCGTACCCGGGAATCCTTGCAGTACATCTCGTATTGCTGGATCATCTGGCGGGAAGCCAGGCTGCCGTGGTAGACGATGGTGTTCATCTCGGTCCAGGTGTTGAACTCACGCTCCCAGTTGGTGATGGTGGAGAGGGGGGCGATGACCAGGAAGGGCCCTCGGATGCCCACGTTGTAAACCTCCTGCAGGAAGGCGATCGACTGGATGGTTTTGCCCAGGCCCATCTCGTCAGCCAGGATGCAGTTTTGCCTGGGGGAAAACAGATGGGAAAAAGGAGATCAGCAGCAGGAAGTAACTAGTTCCACAAAAGCAGTTCCATGTCCCTAATTACTCTGAGGGGGTAACAAGGGGGTAACTACTAAGAGACTGGCCTTCCTTAAAACCCCCAATCTATAAAGCAGGAATATTAATGACTGAGGCTGCAACCTCAAAATGCAATTAGGGGAAAAATGGGAGATCTCCAGGTTGTTTGGCAGCCATCACCAGCCTGTGAGAAAGCATCCTTCACCCCTAGATGCTCTGAGGTGCTCAGAGCTGTGGTCTAAAACAGTGGTTCTCTATATGCTGTGCCAGCTGGTGTTTCTGGGAGTTGTAGTCCAAGAACACCTGGATGACTCAAGGTTGGGAACCACAGCTCTAAAACACGTAGGCAGCATCCAACTGGTACAATGGCCCTTCCAACTAAGGACATAGGAAGTATATAATTATCTTATTGACACTACACCACATTCTCAGGCATACCTGTACGTCCAAGGAAGTGGACTACGAAAGCTCTCATTAAAATATAGCAGTTAAGTCTTTAAGGTGCTAAAACATTTTTTGCCTCCTTTAATTTTTATTTTGCTTTTGCCTGACATACCAAAAAGTGCAGCCTTTCGTATTGAGCAAATAACCATTTATTGACTGAATTTAAAGACATGTTTAGTTTTTTAAAAGATAGTTCAAAAACCTTTTTTGCGAGTGTAAAAGAGCTACTCGGAAGCTAGTTTTAAACAGTTTAAATCTATTAAAATCTCAAAAACTGGATTGGCTAAAAAGAACAATTTAAAAAAAATCCAAGGAATTGTTGGAGGACTCAATAGTTAGGATAGGAAATGTTACAGACAGAAAAAACTGACCCTTCCAGGTATGTGTACAGTGGTGCCTCGCAAGACGAATGCCTCACGGAACAAAAAACCCACAAGATGAATGGTTTTTTGTAATCGCTATGGTGACTCGCAAGAAGGCTTCTTCTATGGACGTGCTTTGCAAGACGATTTTTTTCTCACAAGACCGATGCCTCACAAGACAAGAATAATTCATTCGTCTTGCGAGGTTTCCCATAGGAATGCATTGCAATGCATTCCTATGGGAAACTGCTTTTCGCAAGACGAAAATTTCACAAGATGGCGCTACCCACGGAACGAATTACTTTCATCTTGCGAGGCACCACTGTATTTCACTTCCCAGAAGCCCAATCCCTCACCAATTATAAGAATAATCTTGGAAGTGCCGAGCTGGAAGGGGCCCCTCTGGATCATCGAGTCCAGCTCCTGTCAAAGACGCACAGCAGGGAATCAAACAACCTTGACTCTGCAGCCACAGAGCCTAAACCCCTCAGCTATCCAGAAGATGGAAAGGTAACCATGTGTGGGAGTCCAAGTGAAAGCAGCAGATCAGCCACAGGTTCCCTAGACCTGCTTGAGAGGGGAAGGTTACAGGATTCACAGTTTGTTAAAGATTGGCACGGGATTACTGCTCCTTAATTTGGCACCCAGTGCCAAGTATTTTGCGCCACTCTCTCTGTGCTGTCCTCACCTGTTATACCAGTTGAACAGCAGCCAGTTCACACCTTCCAACTGATACTCTCGCAACTGGTTGCCATTTTTGTACTCGTGCGACAGCTCCAATTTCTTCCAGGAACCTGCCTGGGGACGGGCCTGAAAAACAAAGATACAGACATATATACCGTATTTTTCCACGTGTAAGACTATACTTTTGTCTAAAATCTTTAGACTAAAAATTGAGGGCCGTCTTATACATGGAAGTAAGCTGAGGAGAGAACAAAAACAAGTGGAGGGGAAAGCAGAGATCAAAGCGATCTTGCAGCACTTCGATCCCTTTCCCCCTACACTTGTTAAGCCCCACTTACATTTCTTAATTTTGGATTAGAAAAGTGGGGGCGTCTTATACATGGGGGCATCTTATACATGGAAAAATACAGTAATACTGTTTTCCCCCCAAAATAAGACAGGGTCTTATATTAATTTTTGCTCCATGAAACGCATTAGGGCTTATTTTCAGGGGATGTTTTATGTTTTTTCATGTACAACAGGCTACATTTATTTAAATACAGTCCTGTCATTTTCTTCTGGTTGCTGCACAAAGGTGGAGGGTGGAGTTTTAATTAACTGGGGCTTATATTTTGAGATAGGGCTTATATTACAAGCATCCTGAAAAATCAGACTAGGGCTTATTTTCAGGTTAGGTCTTATTTTCCAGGAAACAGGGTATTTAAAAGGGAGACGGGTCTAACAGTCAGAAGAAAGATGCAACTGACAGAACAGGACTTAAAAGCTTCCTGCTAGCATAAATGCCATCTTTATATTAAAAGATCTGTGGATCATATTCTTTCCAAAAGCAAATCCATAAGGAGATGGATCAACAACCAAGACAGGCATGAGCCCATCCCTATAAAGGGCAGAACTGAAAACGAAATCAAAACCACACAGGTAAAGGATGGGTGGGTGGCAGCGTTAAGGGAGGGACCGATTATTAAATCAGATTCCCAAGGAGACTTATTTGCAGATATCTAAAGATGGCTCAGAGCCTTGACCCCAGAATATAAGAAAAGAAAATGGATAAAAGAGCGACTAAGCAGGTGGATAAGATGCTGGGTGACTCGGGCGGAAATCCATGAAGTTTATGGTTCATGCAAACTCAGCTACCCTCTTCTCTGCCTAACTTACATCACCAAGTCTTTGTCAGCGTAATATCTGCAGCATGAACAAGACCCACAAAAAATGATTTTTTAAAAATCTGTAACATCAATCATCCTCATCTCAGAACTGCAGAGCTGGCAGGGATCTGATGGATCTTCCGAGTCCAGCCCTTGGGTCAAGGAGACACCGGGCAGGATTCCAACTCCCAACCTTGAACTTTGCAGCCAAAGGCCTAAACCACCAAATCTGGATGCTAATGTAAACAAAGAAATTAACCCACAACTTTCTCGCCAACCCGTGCCCCACGACACCAATAAAAACAGGCTATTCTGTTTTCGAAAGACGAACAGCGTTTTAAAAGGAAGGCAGTGAATAAAAGACACAAGTTCAGATTTTGCTGGGAGAAATCTATGTCCAGTGGTGAAGGAAGAATATCGGCCCCAACGCAGGACCACACCAGACTCACCAAGGAGGGGAAGGAGGAGACTGAGGACTGAGGACAATATACAGTGGTGCCTCGCTTAACGATGAATTTGCATAACGATGGCCTTTGCTTGAAATTTTGCTGCTTCACCTAACGATGTTTCCTATGGGGGATTTTCGCATAACGATGTTTGGGACCTTGCTCCACTTAATGATGACAGTTTTAGGTCCCCCGTTTCACTTAATGTTTTTTTTATAGCCCTCTTTTCGCTATTTTAAAAATATTCTAAAATGTTTAAAAAATGTTTAAAATGCTTGGAATCGTTAGTGCACCGAATAAAACCTTCGTTAAAGTAATTTGGCTTCGTTCTGAGTCTTTTTGAATTTTTGGTGATTTTTTTTCACCATTGAAATGTACTGAATAGGCTCCTATTGGAACGGATTGACCGGTTTTCAATGCATTCCTATGGGAAATGGTGTTTCGCTTAACGATGTTTTTAATGGAACCAATTAACATCGTTATGCGAGGCACCACTGTATTAGCTCATCAGAGAAATCTGGGTTCGAGATTTTGGCACTTACCACCCGTTTGAGTTCAGGGTGCCTTGACTGGATCCGTTTGAATTCTCTGACCTTCCCTTCGTCCACGTCCTCTTTGAGCTCCCACGTGCTGTCCTCATAGGGCAGGGAGCACCACTTGACGAGGTAATAGATCACGGGCTGGAGAGACAGATACACACAAAACTCAAGTCTCACGGCTGCTTTTTAGCCGCCTCCTGCTATTCCTTGAATAGATCCTTCCCCCATTTATCTGCGTCTGAGTTGGTTGACAAAATACCACGCTTTTGGAAACGAGAGAAACGCCACGTGAATAGCGATCACGGGAAAATCGGCACTGGAATTAAAAATCCAACACTCAGGAGCAGAAGCTTGACCAGATATCGTGGGAATAGGAATAAAGGGGGAACCAAAGACTGGAAATCAAAGGTCCAGCTCATAAGGAGCACCTCGGTCAATTACAAATGACACTTTGCAAACAGCGCCGTAAGGATTCTGGCCGCAGGTCCTGGGGTCAAATCAAGCCTGAACTATCTCTGGAGGCAACAGTGTTGAGGCACTTTGGAAAAGATCACAAGGCTGGGGAAAGGAGCAGGAAAAGAGGAAGACCCAATATGCAATGGATTGACTCCCTAAATGAAGCCACAGGCTTCAGTTTACAACACCTGAGCAGGGCAGTGGAGGACAAGACATTCTGGAGGTTGCTCCTTCATAAGGTCGCCATGATTCGGAGGTGATTTGGTGGCACAGGACAACAAGAATTGTCATTTAGGGAGGTCCTGAGAATACTGGACTTTTGTTCAGTAGAATCAAACAGAAGTAAACAGGTAAAGCCAAAGGAAAGGAAAGGAATGTGGTGTGTAGAGGAAGATTTCCATCATTCTGGTGCTGCTACCAAGGAGGCACCCATCACTCGCCCCTCTGATGATGGCAGGATGCAAGAAAAAAAAAAACTCTGAAGTTGAGCCCAAAACTTAGGTAGGATGACGAGGACGTTGGCCAAGGGGGTGCTGAGTTTCCTGCAAAGCATGCAATGACCCACGGTGGACGGAACCCCTGGAAAAGATCAACGCACCTCTCCGTTGTCCTTGTCGATGCTGTGCGACTCATCCAGGATCCGGTCGACCTCCACGTAGTCCGGGTTGAAAGGCTCCTCGTCCTAAAGGGACAGGACCGATGGAGGTTAGGGGGAGGTATGCACTTTTACACCCCCTTGGAAAGGATGTGGGATCAAACCGGAAGTGGCTTGTGGAAAGCCCCCCCTTTCCAGTTTGCTTGCAGGTTTGTTTTGTTTTCAATTTAAGTTTCTAGTCCCTCTGATACCTCATGGAAGAAGTGTCTCATTTGAGCCATTTTGGTTTTAAAGCGTTTCAGTTTCTGGTGGATCCTCTTGTCTTTCTCCAGCTGAGCAATCGTGGCCCATTCGCAATGCAAATACGAGCTTGGGGAAGAAGAGGAAAAGTTAAAAAGAGTCTATTTCAAACAAAAAATGACATAAAACACAGCTATTGTTGACCCCAGCCTGCACAGCCACTGGTCTCCCCTCAGATCTCCCCTCAGTCTTCTTTTCTCAAGGCTAAACATGCCCAGTTCTTTTAGTCATTGCTCCTAGAGTTTTGTTTCTGTCTTATGAGTAAAGAACTCATTTAGTGGAAATTGACAGCTTTGGCCGGTTAACAACAGCCTTAAATATATCCCAACCAGCAAACGATGAAGTTAAATCTGAACACCAACAACAAAAATAATAAAAGACCACAAGAATAAAGTCATGCAGCAACAAATAAAGTTGATAATACAAATGAGGGTCAACAGAGAAACGACCGTAGGGGAAGAATATGACGAAAGGCTTCTTTAAAGAGCCTTAAGTAGCTTTGTGGAAGGCTTGGAGGGAGGGGGCTTGGTGGACTTCTGATGGGAGTGAGTCCCACCACTGAGAAGGCCCAGTTCCTAGTTTAACAACTTCCAGGCCTCCTTTGGTGCAGACGCCTGGAGCATCAAGGCCCGAGAGGAACGGGTGACACAGGCAGCAGTTCTTAGAAAATATGTTCCAATAAATATCAAGGTCCCAGACTATTTAGGGCTTTGTATGTCCACACAAAGACCTTAAATTTGGCGTGGAAGCCTACAGGGAGCCAACGCAGGTGGACCAGATTCGGGGAAATATGATTGAATCTGGATGCCCTAGAAACTAACACTACAGTAGTTAGGACTGTGGACCGAGACTTTAGGGCATTCTGATCGCCGAGCCAGTCTTTTGTTCTGGCCTACCTTGGAGGGTTGTTGTGCAGATGAAATATAGAGGGAGAGAGCTGGCTAGAAGACACAGCACTCACTAAAGGGAAACGTGGGGCAATATGTTTAAATAATAAATGGTGAGATGAATCACAGGGGTGTGTGCGCGGATTTGAACCCGACTCTCCCCAACTCTAGTCTAACCACACCAATCACTGGTGTTTACTTTTCCGGATTTTAAACAACGCATTCTGAGATCTACCCGTGTTGAAAAGCAGAGTCTAAATAGAACAACCAAGAGTGTGTGTTTGGGGAAACTGAGGTCTGCATTTCTCAAGTCTCTGCTAAGCAGCATCCTGGGACGTCACAACTGTACTCACTAGTTCTTGTATTTCACAAAGAATTCTTCTGCCTCCGTGAACTGTCCGTTGGGGAGCTGTGGATGTGGGGGAAACCAAGAGGAGAATTAGAACAGGAACAGGCAAGGAAAAAATATGTACTGGGTGCGAGAGAGATGGAGAAAAGAGACTGGGAACTGCATCACTCCTTAAAGCAGCAGCTGCTTCTGGCCCTCGACCCCTCTTCCTACATACAGTGGTACCTCGCAAGACGACGACCCCGCTAAATGACAAATCCGCATAACGATGACTTTTTGCGATCGCTATAGCGATTCGCAAGTCATTCCAATGGGGGATTTTCACTGGACGTTGATTAGGTCCGTGCTTCATGAACCGTTTGTTCGCAAGACGACGATTTTTTCCGCTGATCATTGGCTTCGCAAAATGGCTGCCCTGTGTTTTTCGGACCCATGCTTTGCAGGGCAGCCATTTTTACAGCTGTTCGGCGCTCGCAAAATGGCTTCCCTATGGGCGATCGTCGCTGGACGATGAGGTATTTTCCCCAATGGAACGCATTAAACCAGGTTTCAATGCATTCTAATGGGGAAAGGGTTTTCTCATGATGACGATTTCGCTAAACAGCTATTTTAATGGGACGGATTATCTTCGTCATGCGGGGCACCAATGTACGTGGGATTAAAAGGGACTCCGAAGAATTATTCTGAAGTGCTGGCAAATCTTCCCACCACCCAAGTATAAAACGTACAGCTCAAGAAAAATTCAGAGCAGAAAAACTGGTTAAGTTTTCTCCCCCAGCTCTGCCGTTTTCATTGGTCCTTCTTGAAGGAGTTTGGCTTTTTAATAAACAAACCAGCCTGTGTGGCCTTGGGCAAGCTGCACCAGTCCCAGGCTGTCCTCAAAAGGGAAGGTTAAACCACTTTGGTGTGTTCTCTACCTTGAAAACCCTGAAAAGGGTGGCCATAAGTCAGAATTGACTTGACGACACTTGATGATGATTATTACTAAAGTTTCAAGAACCCTAGATTCTTGGAGCTTCTGTCAAAGAAGTAGCTTCTCTCAGCTATACGGGTACCCGGCGGTTTAAGCAGGCATTCTCTGATATGGCTCAGTCAGTTGGATTGCCTTGCCTGGAGAACCCTGGGCTGAGAACATGAATCGTGCTTCTCAGGAGAGGGTCAGCCGAGATAATCCATAGCATGGAAGGCTGATCTGGTTACAAGCTCTGCTGACTGTGTGGTCATGGGCAAGCTTGCACAGTTCCAGAACACCATGGGGAGGAAGGACAGAGAAACCCCTTCTGAAAATTATAATAATTACAGTATTTACTTTTAAAACCCTTGGAGAGTTACCATAAATCAGAACTGACTTGACCAACAGAATTCTTCACTATTCTAAGCTGGTTGAGAAAAAAAATGTGTCTATCAAGTTACAGTGGTGCCTCGCTTAACAAGCACACCGTAGAACGACAAATCCGCATAGCGAGGAGGTTTCAGCGATCACAAATGTGATCGCATACCGATGTCCCCTATGGCCGAAAATTGCTTTGCGATGATCGGTACGCGTTTTGCTTACCGATCTTTGCAAAGCGACGCCGCGGATCAGCTGTTCGGCGGCTCCAAAATGGCCACCGGAAGCCCCGAAATGGCCACGCGCAGCGTTTTCGCGCCCTCCCCTCGCTTACCGAGGGCGCGAAAATGGCTGCCGGCTATGGACAAACTTCACTGAACGGTGAGTTTTGGAGCCTATTGGAACGCATTAAACTAAGTTTAATGCGTTCCAATGGCTTTCCCCGTTCCGTACAGCGATGTTTTCACATAGTGAGGGTTAATCCGGAACGGATTAACCTCGCTATGCGAGGCACCACTGTACTGCCTTTGTTAGCTCTGTGGCGAGGAGATCCCTAGATTGGAAATAAAACTGCAAAAAAAAAAAAAATAATACATCAGTAGCCAGAAATAGGCAGGAACCTCACCCTATTCCATGGGCTCCCCCTCCGATGATAAAGAAAACACTCACCTCTTTCTTCACCACTCTCATGGAAAGTACTTTGTCTACAATGGCAGCATCTTCCTCGCTGGGATTTTCCTTTTGGAAGAGAAACAGGACAAGTCAATGACCATTAAGAACAGGACTGCTGGGTCGAACCAAACAGGCACCTCATTTTGATTTTGCAACGGCTGCTGGATAATCAACTGGGGCCAAAGGAGAGGGTGGAGTCATCGAGAACCACTGGCCTACATGATCTGAGAGAAGAATGCCCTGAAAGATCACCATTAGCCACTTGAACCTTTTATTTCTTCTTTTGCTCCAAGGGTCTCTCGGCTCAGCGAAGCAGCCTATGCAGCTCCTGAAACCTTTTTCCGCATCAAGATCGGCTGAGGATTCAGTTTTCCCAGATAGTTTTGCCTTGGTCTTTTGCATACCAGTTGGAAGACGCTTCTGGTTTACCCAGGCTTTTTGAAAAGCACCTAATCTGGGCCTCTCAGTTTTTGGTTTCTGCTTCCTTTTCGGTTCACGAATTTTGTCCTACTTTTTTTTTTTTTGGACTTATATACCGCCCCATAGTGCTACAAGCACTCTCCGGGCGGTTTACAATTTAATTATACAGGCTACACATTGAACCCCCCCCAGCAAGCTGGGTACTCATTTTACCGACCTCGGAAGGATGGAAGGCTGAGTCAACCTTGAGCCGGCTACCTGGGATTTGAACCCCAGGACATGAGCACAGTTTTAGCTGCGGTACAGCGTTTTAACCACTGCGCCACGAGGCAAAGGTTTGAGTTTTTACGAGTTCACATTCCTATCCGAGGGGCCATATCTCCCCATGAGAGCCTTCTTGATACACACACAGGAAAGGGTCTTCTCTGTGGCAGGTCTCAGATTGTGGAAATTAATTAATTAATTAATTAATTAATTAATCAATCAATCTATTTATTTATTTATTTATATTTCCTGCCTATCTATATGCCCTCCCTCAAGAGATTAAGTCAGCCCCCTTTCCCTTTATCCTTCCACCAACAGCTGAAGATTCACCTTTTAAGGCAGGCTTTTAACTTTAACATACAACTTTTAAAGTGAATCCCTGAATGCAGGTTTTAGCTTTCCAGATTGTTAGTTTTTTAGACTTAATGCCCTTGAGATTTTTGATTATTGTTTATGTCTTACTGTGTTTTCATTTCACTTGTTTTAACCTTGTGAGCCGCCTTGGATCCTCTTATGGGGAAGGTTGCTTATAGAAAGATTGGGTAACTAATTAACTAACTAGATGACAATCCCGATACAACTGAAGGATATGCAGATGCTTGTGGCCAATTAGCCTGCGATCAATGGGTCTGGGGAAGTAGACCTTCCTTATAGAGAACATGCAGAAAGGTTTTATTACCACAAAGAACTGCAAGGAAGGCAGCGTCTCCCCCTCAGGGATGGGTTCTGGAGCCGGGGGCTCCGGGGCGGGCGGCTGCTCGGTCTTCACGGGCCCCGTCACGTCCAGCTCCTCGTCTTCCTCATCGTCTGTGATCTTGATATCCAGATCTTCTGTGTATTTCTTCCGTTTCACCTGACGGTTGGAGCGTCGCTTCTGCAGGGGGGTGGGTGGAGAGCACAACGATTCTCAGGTGAGAGTATGCTACGCAGTTACAACCGCTTTGATTCCATTTGAACGGCTACAGTTTCCATCACGGAGGCTGAAATCCAGTTGGAGAGTTTATACAAAAGGCATAAATAAGTTCAAGCAGCAAACGAAGAAATCTCTATAGGCATCATCCATCGTGCACTTGAGTCCTGTGACTCAACATGAAACAGATAAAACTTTACGGAGATTTCCTATGTGGGAAAAGGTTGTGCCTTTTAAATAACAGCACTTGAGGTGGGCACGAACTGGTTCATCCTGGTTCGTCCCACTTTGCAAAGGCAGCAGCACAGATGATGCTCCTTTGCCCCGCCTCCTCTAGCCCAATCAGCCACTCCCCAGGCCCAGCGTGGTAGCTTCCTGCACCTCCTCAACTGATCTCCCAGGCCCGGCAAGAGCTCAGGCTTCTCGGCCCCGCCCTCTTGGCTGATCTCCCAATCAGAGGAAAGGGCGGGGCAGAGAACCCGGTGCTCTTGCTTGTGACTGGAAGATTAGCCGAGGAGGCGGAAAAAGCAAGCAAGGCAGGCCTGGTGAGCGGCCGATCAGCCGAGGAGACAAGGGAGGGGAGCTGCAGCACCTGTGCGAACCGGGATAAACCGAGACAAACCGGTTCGTGCCCATCTCGAAACCACACTACAGGATTTCAGCCGCAATAAAATCCAAGCATCCCATCTGGATTTGTCCGAAACAAACATACATGCCAAAGCTGGAAGGAGTTCCTTTTTCTCAATGACAACCCCCAATTTCTCCTAAGATTTTCAAGCTCAGATGAAAAATCCAGAAGCCAATCGATCATTCATGCTTGAGCAAGAGTGATCACGGAAGCAGCAACCTACCGCTCATCCATGGGGATGCCGGTAGCATGCTTAGCTGCGCCTGTCTGGAAGCACGATCGGCACCACGTTAGCGAGCTGCGACTTGCTGCCGAGCCTTGTGCCATTTTTCCTTAGGCGAGTGCAAATCGGCACCCGCATTCAATTAAGTCCTCGCATCTCAGTCTACACACCATCTGGCTTAGCCATCCTCCACCAGCTTTTCCGGGCCGGGCTAAAAATTTTGGCCCAGCACCAAGCGGCATATCATTTACCAGCGGATTTAATTTGACCCCATTTCCATGCAAAGGACACGCTCCGGTCTTTTCAGTCCCAGCCTCCTGATACCCCGGGGGAGGCATGGTTCACTTTGCCTGAATGTCTTCTTTCTCGATTAGGGGCTTTTAAGCAGAGGACGCCGAATTCCTCATCTCTTCACAAATGTTTCTCAAGCATGGCTTGTGAAGGGCTCACGTTCTGGACGACAACACCCAGAAATTGCCCAGTGAGGAGGGAGGGAGTCATAAATTATTATTATTATTATTATTAAAATTCAAACCCTACAGAAAACCTTCCCTCGACATGCACACCCTCCAGGCTCACCTGGACGCTGCTTTCCTCCTCCTCACGAGGAGACTGGGCCGGCATTACCTCAGCATCCGAGTTATCTGAAGAAGCGTTGCGTTTTCGTTTCTTCCCGACGACGGGTGTGATGGTGCTGGGAGGAAGGAAAAGAGAAAATGTGTGTGTGTGTGAGTGAGAAAATGTGAATTACAGTAGGACCACCTGTATTGTGTGTGTGTGTGATGGGTTCCAAGCCCCCCCCCAGAGGATGCCAAAAGACATGGAACACTATTTTAATGGTGAATGACATACAGTAGTACCTCAGTTTATGAATTTAATGCGTTCTACAGGACGTTACGTAAAGCGAAAAATTCATAAACTGAAACTTGGATTGACATAGGAATGTGGGCGGCACTATAAACGTCCAGACACAATGCATCCTGGGGAATCTTTCTTCACAAACTAAAAAAACTGGGGGGGGGGACCCGTAAACCGAAGCATTATTTTCAACGGATTTCCATTCATAAGCTGAAAATTATGTTAACCTATAAACCGAGGTACTACTGTACATGGCATGCTCTCTGTCTCCACCTAATGGCCAGTTCTGGTAATGACAATCTTGGGTAACCCCCGGACTGCATCTCCCAGAAGCCTTCAACACCAGCTGTGCTGGCTGGGACTTCTGGGAGCTGCAGTCCAAGAAAACCTGGGTGACCCAGGGTTGAGAACCACTGCTTTAGCAAATGCTAAACATGGGATGGTCTCTGGCTTCTTCTAAGGGCCAGTTCTGGAAACTACATTGTTAAAAATAAATATTTACAGTGGTGCATCGACTTACAAACTTAATTGGTTCTGCAACTCCAGTCGTAACTTGAAATGGTCATAAGTTGAAGCACCATTTCCCATAGGAATGCACTGAAATGCAATTAATCCGTTCCAGCCGAAGGAAAAAAAAAATCACCAAAACAACAACAACAACAAAAACCCACTGCAACACCCGTCGGAAACGTGATTAATCCGTTCCGGCTGAAGGGGGGGGGAAGAAAAGCAAACAAACAGTGCAAGACC
Source organism: Pogona vitticeps (assembly GCF_051106095.1). Lineage (NCBI taxonomy): Eukaryota > Metazoa > Chordata > Lepidosauria > Squamata > Agamidae > Pogona > Pogona vitticeps. The sequence continues at coordinate 116,642,466 of NC_135788.1, forward strand.
CTTTGGAAATGCAAAAAAAGCAAAGCAGAAAGCAAACAAACCATGCAAGACCCATCGGAAATGCAAAAGAAGCTAAGCAAAAGGCCAACAAACTGTGCAAGCCTCATCGGAAATGGAGGAACCCCCCTCCCAAAAAATATACAAACCCTGCAAGACCCATCACAATATAGAAACATAATCCCACCACCCAGCCGAAAACCACACTACAAAACGCACCCAGAACAGTTTTTTAAAAAACAGAAAGCAGCACCTTACCAGGCAGTCTGAAGCCTCCTCCGATTGCACACTCTCTAACCGCTGGGGCGAAAGAGCTACAAAAAAGCAGCCTCTTCGCCACCAACGGTTAGCAATTTTTCTGGTTGCAACTTGAAGCTCCAGTCGCAAGTCAAAGCAAAATTTTGCAGCCGGAGCTGGTCGTAACTCGAAATGGTCGTATGCTGGGACGTTTGTAAGTCGAGGCACCACTGTATTTGGATTTTTCTTTACATTTTTTTAGACCGTGATAAACGCATCAGCAGAGAGATACGAATCCGACGGATAAGCAAGTCCCCACTGTAAACAATGAGCTTCCTTTTCGAAAGAAGACTAGGCAAAATCTGATGTGGAAACCCCCCCCCCCGCCCCCTTACCTGGGCTTTCCCCGGCCTTTGGTCTTCCCAGACCCGCCTTGCCCTCGGCCCTTGCGCGGCCGCTCCTCCTTGGGGGGCCGCTCGCCCCCACCCTTCCGCCGTCGCTTGCGCTCCCCCGTCTCTTCGGGCCGGACGCTGGGCAGCTCGTCTTCGTTCAGCACGCGGGGGATGTTCTGCTCCCCCCGGGCCCGAGCCCGGGCGATGGCCTCGGCCACGATCCGGTTCGCTTTCTCCTGCTTCTTCTGGTGTTCCAGCTTGCGGGATTCGTCCGAGCTGCTCCGCGTCGTCCCGCTAGAGGACGGAAGGGCCGCTACCTCGCTACTGCTCAGCACCTTGACCACAGAGAGCCCCGAAGAGCTGCCTTGGGATGAACTGGCCTGCAGAGAGATGCATAGAGAGCGGCACCCTTTTAGAGACGCATGCTATGGTGGTCTTGCATCTCTTGCCTTCGCTGCTCAGAAGCAAAGAGTTACAAGCAATGTACATTACTCTTGAGAGTCCTCCGGACTGCAAAGGGAACAAACCTATCCGTTCTGAAGGAAATCAACCCTGAATGCTCACTGGAAGGACAGATCCTGAAGCTGAGGCTCCAATACTTTGGCCATCTCATGAGAAGAGAGGACTCCCTGGAAAAGACCCCGAAGTTGGGAAAGTGTGAAGGCAGGAGGAGAGAAGGGGACGACAGAGGATGAGATGGACGGACAGGGTCACCGAAGCGACCAATATGAATTTGACTCAACTCCAGGAGGCAGTGGAAGACAGGAGGGCCTGGCGTGCTCTGGTCCATGGGGGTCACGAAGAATCGGACATGACTTAACGACTAAACAACAACATTACATGGAACTTGCTATTTTTGTTTCAGGTAACAAGGACGTAACAATGGTAGGTTTAAAAGCAAAACAACAGCCAGAACCCACTGGAACGTTTATACCGGTGTTACCCCACTAATGTAAATTTCCGCAAATAATTAATAAAAACAAAGAAATAAAAATGCTGTTGGTTAAGAGGTCTTTTGCACTGCTTGTGACATACGGAATTACTCATCTTCTCTTTCACAGGAGATACTTTCCCCAACTTCTTAAGGAGCAGTAATCCCCTCCTGACAATTACACCAGAACACTTACACTGGTAGATGTAAGCAGTAGGATTTTGGCCAGTGACACAAGTAAGGTTTGTGTAAAAAATGACATTTCAATACTTACAGGCACTGGATTATAATACTTATTAAAGTTCATTGCCTATTACACTCAGCAGCAAAATAATTACTGTAACAGTCCTGTTGAGGATAACTAACTTTTCTTTCCAAAGTTTCTTTTTAAGGGCCCTTTTCAAATTCTACCCCATCCCCTTTCACCAATCCGGGTTTATTTATTTTTTGGGTGGGTGGGTGGGTGGGAAGGTAATATAAAGCCATTTCTATGCTTACAGGTATTTGGTTACAGAATTAATCATTTCAGACAAGTGCATATTATATTCAGCAACCAAAAAGAAAAATCGAAAAATCACAGTAGTATTGTTGGAGAGAACCACAAAAGAACAACAACAAAACCAATTCTGAAAGGCAAGGTATTATTGGCCATCAGGAAGCATAGCAATTTTACAGGAAGAGCACGTTGCAAATGAAATCTGACTTGGAGGTGCACAAGTCAGAGACTGCTCTGTTGAAAATGACAGGGATTATGTACGCAGAAAAAAATAGCAGGCATCGGATTTTTGGATATACAGTGGTGCCTCACACAACGAGTGCCTCACACAACGATGAATTCACACAACGATGCCTTTTTCTGTTAAATTTGCTGCCTCACACAGCGATGTTTCCTATGGGGGATTTTCACACAACGATCTCCCTTTTTGCTCCTGTAAAAGTGTCTTACAATGTTTGGACTCTGTTTTAAATGATTGCAATGGTTAGTCCACCTCCTGAAACCTATGCAAACTGATTTTGGTGTTGTTCTGACACTTCGTTAATTTATGATGATTTTTTGTTTTTTCTCCATAGGAAACCATTGGATGGTCTAATGGTTTCCAATGGAAAAAACAAAAAATCATCATAAATTAACGAAGTGTCAGAACAACACCAAAATCAGTTTGCATAGGTTTCAGGAGGTGGACTAACCATTGCAATCATTTAAAACAGAGTCCAAACATTGTAAGACACTTTTACAGGAGCGAAAAAGGACTTCACAAAGGCATTGAAATGTATTGAGTCGGCTTCAATACATTCCAATATAGGAAACATTGTTTCACTCAACGATGGGGATTTTCACTGAACGATGGCAATCCGTTCCAATTGGAACGGATTAACCGGTTTTCAATGCATTCCTATGTGAAATGGTGTTTCACAGAACGATGTTTCACACAACGTTGATTTTTTTGGAACCAATTAACATCGTTGTGTGAGGCACCACTGTATATATATATTTTTAGACATCAAATCCTATAATTCACCATTCCGGTTGTTCCTCCTGACAGATGTACACCTAGACACCGAACTGTGGCTCACCTGGAGAAAAGGCCAAGCTGGGAAAGCTTCAAGGCCTGGCAGAGGCCGAGCACCACCCTCACTTCCTGTTCAGAAAGGAAGTTCCCGGGGCAGCTTCCTTTCTGCACAGGAAGCTAGGGCGGAGCTAGGCCTAGGCCATGCCTTGAAACCTTCTCAGCTCTGCATATTCTCCCGGTGTCGGCAGGGGACTATTAGGTGGAACACCTGGAATGGATAAATATAGGATTTGTTTTTTTATATATATATATATATATATGCTAATATATATATTAGCAACCAATTGGGAAAAAATGCAGATGCAATCAATGGACTGTTGGAAAAAATCAAATATGATTTTGATCTTGGAAACTGCAATAAATCCTGCTAAATATAAATATTATTGCTACTCCAAGTAAAACACACTGGTCACATGTCTGTTGAAGTTTATTCCATGTATAAGAATTCTGCAATTCTGTTCCACACAGAACAGCCTGTCTTGCTAATGGTCAAGCAAGGGGGTCAAACACCTGATTTCAGAAATAGTATGCAACAGGTTAAAATAAGTTTTTTTTTTAAAAAAAAAAAACCCGAGTGGGTAAAAATAAATGAGTTTTTAAACATTTAATTGATTTATATCATGATTTAAATTTTTTTTAAATGATTTTTTTAAAAAAATTTTTAAACCATTTAAAAAATGGTATTTTTTAAAATTTAAATTGTGATCTAAATCCACCCTGGGGAAAAAAGCTACAGTACTTATTGGGAAGAAGTGTATCTTGACCACTAGGGATTAAAAGACACTGACTGTCTTTACAACTGCACAGGTGACCACGTTGTAGAATGTCTAGGTTGTCGGTCTAGCCCCGTATGCATCCTGCGGAAAAAAAAACACGGGACTTTGGGAGATCAGAAGGTGGTTAACTCTACACGGTCCCCTCTTTCACATGAAAAGATCACCAACCAGAGCCCGGGAAGAAACCCTTACCTGCGGCTGCAGCACAACCTTGAGGGGGACAGTGACCCTCTGCCCTGAGCCGCCCACCACCTGGGCCTGCTGGACTGAAGAGACGCTCAAGGGAGCCTGTTGCGGCCCGGAGGCATTGGCCGGGGGCTGCTGCAGAAGCTGGATCTTCTGAGTTCCCGGCTGGCCACCAGGTTGCGGCTGCTGTCCAGGTTGCTGGACCTGAAGTTGGATGGTGACGACCTTGGCAGGCTGCCCGGGCACCCCCTTGGCTTGGCTCAAGGCAGCCAGCTGGTTCCCCTGGAGCACAATTTTACCTGGGAGGCTACCCAGGACTACGTGGCGTTGCCCCGGGGCGCCGCCGCCAGCTGGGGGTTGCTGGAGGACCAAGGTGATGCGTTTGGATTCTCCCTATGGAAGAGACAAGAGAATTAATGGAGGAGAATTAATCAAGGCTGGCAGTCACAATGGCGGCATATCTCCTCCACCTACAAAGGCATCATACTATAAAGAGGGACATGTTTCTAACAGTCTTGACTGCAAAAAGCGCAGCTTAACAGCTGAGGAACGTGAGGAAGAGGGCATTTGTGATCCTCATATAAGTAACTTGCTGGGCTCTGTGGATATGCTAGATAAGAGCCCAATATGGGCCAGAAGTGGCTCCACAAAATCATAGAATAATTCAGTTGCAAGGAGCCTAGAAGGCTATCAAGTCCACCCCCCTGCTCAATGCAAGAATACAATCAAAGCAGATCTAACAGGTGGCCGTCTAAATTTTTCTTGAATGCCTACAGCGTTGGCATGCTCATTACCTCCCAAGGTCATTTGTTCCGTTGTCATACTGCTCTAACAGGAAGTTTTCCCTGATATTCAATCAAAATCTGGCTTCCTGCAGCTTGACCGCGTTATTACATGCTCTGCACTTGGGGATGACTGAGAACAAATTCTGCCTTTCCTCCATAGGACTACATTTCAAGTATTTGAAAAAATGCTCTCCTATCTCCCCTAAGTCTTCTCTTCTCAAGGCTAAACATGGCCAGTTCTTTCAGTCCTTCCTTACAGGGTTTGGTTTCCATATATGGCCCCCTCCCATTTTTGAAGGACCCCAATCATCATCTTCCACAGGACTTTCATGCTGTAGTCCAAAGCCAGAAGAAGTCTATCTGTCAGGACTCTGGTCTAGCCTGTGGCTGCTCTCCTGATGTTCTTATGATTTCAAGGTCATCTTAGAAGATCTCCAGGCCCAGCTCATTAAAAAGCTGCCATTTCCATATTTCTCTGTATAGCAGCTACATTTCTTTTATACTCAAACTGAGGTATCCGTCTTTGGATTTCTTTTTAACTACCAAGCGACTGTAAAGTGACAAGATGGGTGGAACGACTGAGGTACCAAATGAAGACTATGATGGGATATAGACACGAAAGCTGGGCTACCATCAAGACCATCCCCAGCCACAAAGCAAAAAAACAGTAATTTCACATCTTAAATGAGTGAGCTTTTGAATATTCATTCTGTATTATTTTAAAATAGATTTAAACATATTTCAAAGCCGTGTTTTTTTAAAAAAATTATATTCTTTTTGTGTCTGCATTTTGCAAGCAAGAATCCTATTAGCCTGCTTGACCAGGAAGGAATTAAAATGCTGGCTGAGAGAGTCAGCTAATTGGGCCCTAACTGACACGGTCAAAAGGTTCCGGAATCAGACAGGGATAATGTAATGATTTAAATTACTTCTGAGAAATGAGAAACTAGGAATAACTTTTTTAAAAAAACAGTAACACGTTGCTTTTAACAAAGAATTCCCTAGGAAAGGTGGATTTGATCACAGGGGTCCATACCATAATTACCTCTTAAGCAGATTACTGCAATATTCAGTCAGGGCTATCCTTGAGAAATGTTCAATAGGTACAGCTAGCACACAACGTGGAGGCACTACTTTTAGAGACCATACAACATTGGTCTTTAAACAACTGAACCAGCTTATACGGTTTGCTACCATGCTGGATTTAAGTTGCTGGTTTGGATCGACAAAATCCTAAATGGCTTGGATCCAGAAGAACTGAAAATTCATCTTCTCCTGGATGTGCCTGCCTGGAATTCTAATTCCTGAACAGAGCCCATGTTGTGTGTCCTAAAAGTCAGGACGCTCTGTACACAAGACAGGGCTTTCTTGGTAGCAGCATCCTGACTGGGAATTCCCTTATTAGGGAGGTCACACCAGAGCCATCCACATTAAGGTCCTAACGGGCAGCGGACGGTGCAATGAAAAAATACAGTGGTGCTTCGTATAACGAGCGCCCCATTTAACGAAGAAATCGTATAGCGATGGCTTTTTTGCCATCGCTTTTGTGATCGCACTACGATCTTGCCTATGGGGAAAAATCGCTTTGCGATTTTTCCCCATAGGCACCATTTCCCCCCAGCTGAGCGGCAGAAGCTTTGAAGCCCCGCCGCTCAGCTGGGGGAAAATGTTGGCAGTGGGCTGCGGCCTCGGAAGGACCCCGAAGCCACCGTCCCCTGCCGACAATTCCCTTCCGAGCTCTCAAAGGGCCCCCGATATTGGAGAAAGCCCTTTGAGAGCTCGGAAGGCTCTCAGCGGCGGCGGGGGAAGGGTACGGGGGTGTCGAAGGCTTCCAGGCCTTTGCCTGGAAGCCTTCTGGACAGCCCCCCACCCTGTCCCCGCTGCCGGCAGCCTCCCCGCGCCGCCTCCCCCGGCCGTTCTCGGACTTCTGGAAGTCCGAGAATGGCTGGGGAAAGCGGCGCGGGGAGGCTTCAAGCATCGGGGACAGGGTGGGGGAGGGAATCGGGAAGGCTTGAAGCCTCCCCGCGCCGCCTACCCCAGCCGTTCTCGGACGCCTGGAAGTCAGAGAATGGCTGGGGAAAGCGACACGGGGAGGCTTCAAGCGGCGGCTGCAGGGTGGGGGGGTGTCCGCACCCAGCCTCCCCCCACGGCTTGGATCCAAGCCGTGGGGGGAGGCTGGGAGGGTGGTGGGATTGGGATGCCTTTCAGGCATCCCGGGCTTGGATCCCACCCGCCGCCGGTTACCCTTGGGTAACCAGCGGCGGGTGGGATCCAAGCCCGGGATGCCTGAAAGGCATTCCAATTCCACCACCCTCCCCCCGCGGCTTGGATCCGAGCCGCTGCGGCTACCCCAGCCATGGCCGGACTCTAGGGAGTCCAGCCATGGCTGAGGTAGCTGCCGTGCGTGAGATCCAAGCTGCGGGGGGAGGGAGAAAACCGGATAATCCGTTCCAATTGGAACAGATTAACTGGTTTTCAATGCATTCCTATGGGAAATGGTGCTTCACATAATGATGTTTTCACATAACGTTTTTTTTTTTTGGAACCAATTAACATCGTTATGCGAGGCACCACTGTAATGCACTTTCCATAGAGTACATCTATCTCGTTTTCCAGATAAGAAAAAGAATAATCAGCAAACAGACATCTAACACTTAACAAGAGAAAGTCCAACAGTGAAAAATCTCTGTGGCCAAAATCCTGTTGTGCCGTTACACTTGTTATAGTCACAATTTGTCATAGGATAAGAAGTCTCCATAGGCCTAATGAGACACACATGATTTTGGTGTGCAACAGATATGCCTGCAGATTCCTAAAATTATGGTAACTCATTGCTAAAAGTGATCCTTTTTGTGTAGATGCACAACAGGATTTCGGCTGTTTTTATGCAACACTAAAATTATTTTATTTATTTATTTATTTATTTATTTATTTATTTGATTGATTGATTGATTGATTGATTGATTTTTATCCCACACCTTCTAGACAAAGTCTACTCAGGGCAGCTTACCTAAAATCATTCATTAAACAATGTACATATACAGTTAAAACAACAGTTTAAATTAACAAGATTAACATTGGTTAAGATGGAAAGAATAAAGAAAACTAAATGAAAAGAAAAATCAAGTATTGACAGGAGGGAAGGCCTGCTTAAAGAGCCAGGTCTTTAACTGACTCTTAAAAACACCCAGCGAGGGTGCCAGGCGAATCTCTGGTTCAAGTTAGTGTGCAAGTTAGTGTGTAACGCTGATACTTCTCCTACTTCAGGTCCCTTTTATCTTATTTTAGACATGTATTCGCTGGTTATTGTGTTCCTCATCCACTAGAATGTCTTGTTTTATATGGCCCTTGGAGTTTAAAGCTGATTTTAAAATCGGCTTTTAAATCGGTGTTTGGATAATACTATCTACGATAGACTGCTCCGAGAGCCCTGGTGGGAAGAAATGATATGAAGAAATGGATGGATGGATGGATGGATGGATGGATGGATGGATGGATGGATGGATGGATGGATGGATGGATGGATGGATGGATGGATGGATGGATGGATGGATGGATTGATGGATGAATGAATGAATTGATGGATGGATGGCTTGATGGATGGATGAATGAATGAATTTTCCAAGCGCTTCTGCTGAGCTCACCTTCCTCCAAGTCTCAACGCAACTTCTGGGCCAGACTCACCTGTGCAGGAGCGGAGGTCAGAGTCACAGCAGGTTTGAGTGGCGTGGTCCCAGTACTTGTCGGCCCGGCCTGGCTCTTGACAGGCTGCAGCACCAGCTGCTTCACAGGCCGGCCCGGCTGCACAAGACGGTGGAGTGTGGCAGGAGTCCCAGCTCCGGGGGACACTTTGGTGGCAAGCACCGCGTTGCCCGAAACAATGGAAACGCCCGGCCGCAAGGGGGTGCCTGTCAACACCTTGGCAAAGGTGACTTTGCCCCCATTGGCCGCCCCGATAGGCTGGGCCTGGATCTGGGCCACGTGGGCGCCCGTCATGGAACTGCCCGCCGGTGCTTTCAGGATGACAATCTTGGGGGCCGCCGGAGCAGGCGGGGCCGCCAGCGTGGTCTGCGGCGCTCCGGCCGACGAAGCTGGAGGGGCCACCGCCGGCGTGGTGGTCGTGGAGGAGACGCCCATGAAAGGGTTGCCCTGGCTGAGGACCTCTTGGTCCTGGGAGGCCTGCAGAAGTCCAGGTTGGTCTTGTTGTGACAGTTCGGGCACCGCCTCGGACTGCGTCTCCGGGAGGGGCAGAGTCTGTGTTTGGGGGGTTTCAGGCTGTGGGGTTGCCTGCAGCTCCTTAGAGCCTCCCTCAAGAGAATCCAAGGCCCCACCGGGAAGCCCCAAAGCCTCCTCGATGGGATCCGGGGGGCCCTGGTTGAAACTCTCATCCGTCAACGAGTCCAAGCCAAAGAGGTTGGGGTCATCAAAGAGGTCCATGATGGGATCAGCCATGATGGAAGGAGACTGTTAGCTCCTGGACGAGTTGAGGAGGGCGCCGGGGCTCCTTCTCCCCAGGATGAGATTCCAAATTATCTCCCTAGGGTCCCGATCGGGCAGGACCAAGCCTCTTGAAGGAGGAAGGACCCCCGTCTAGAGCTGGCTGAAAAGGAAGAGACAAACAAAGGCCACTGAATTAGAACAAAGACAGCTATCCATATTCCCCAAATACACAACAGATGACCAAACATAGTTCCACGGCTCCTCTTTCTCTGTGCCCATCTGATACTAAACAGGCTAACAGTTCGGTTTTACATTGGCCACATCAACAGGAGGGAAAGGAAAAAGCACTAGCGTGCCCAGAACCTTTCTTGAGGTTCTTCATCAGCTTTTCCCAACCCGGTGGGCTCTAGATGTGGACAGCATCTCTCATTACACCAATCCTGGCTGGCCGGTGATGCGTGTCACCGTCCATTTCTGGAGGGAACTAGAACCGCAAGAATACACAGAATTCTCTTTCTATCCCTTCTTTTGAACCAGCTTCTAGTCTGGCCGATACACATGTTCATGTTTCTTCGATTCATCCCTTATAGAAGTCATTTGTGTCTTTCTTTAGCAGAGTCTGAACAGCACAACTTTTAAGTTCCGAAGCCTGGAGAGACAGCTGGAAATATTACAAAAGGTAAATATTTCAAATTTTTAGAGCTGGCAACAAAGACCAAGGTACTGTATCTCTGATACACGAAGGGACAAGTAATCCCATTCTTTTTGGTAGCCCACCCTAGAATTTTAGTTATTTGCACATTAACAGCCTGTGCGGAGGACACATCTAAGAAATCTCCTGAGCAGCAGCCCAACTGTCAGACAATCCTGGGGTTAGATCCTAATTACCTGTTCAGATGAGATCTGTCTATAGGGTTGTAGGACTTCTTACAATCTGTATCATTTAACAAAATAGCCACCTTTGATTCAAAGAATTGTCAATTAGTCACTCAGAGTCCATGTCGGGACCTCCTTTAGCCCAGGACCAAGTTTCTTGAAAGAGAACCTTCTCACTTACCTACCAGAACCTTAAATCTTATTCAGACGGCTTGTTCTCTGATGTCCTTTGCCAAACGAGGTGAGGTGGATGCCTACCGATCCTTTTATAATGGTTCACCTAACGCCAACCTCTGCCTCTGCACCCTTTCAAATAATTCACGCCCTTGACCCTATGAGTTTTGGGATCTGAGCTTTGGCGGCTGTTTTGAGTTTCAGGTGGTCTCTTGTGCTGCCTTAATCGGTGATATGATTGAGGTCTTATCTACCAATCTGGTTGACTACAAACTACTCACAGAACTTCATGTAAGGAGGATGGCAAACAGATGTTCTGAATAAACCATAAGTTACAACAATTGTTTCCAGAAATAGGGCAAATGCATTTGGATAATCTGTTGATAATAGCCTCCACACTCAACATGTCCCCTCTTAAAGATGTCTGTTAGTCAGAAATTTTTGCTAGACTGATACAGGCAGAGCCATCACTACTACAAAATGAAGTATGTCTGTGAATTCTTCCCATTGGTTGAATCACCCAGTCTTTTGAGAATCTGTAACATCCATATAGGCAGACATGAGAACTGTGACTGACCAACTGCTTTTTTATGAGTTTCGATCGTCATCATCTTAGAATTGCAGAGCTGGAAGGGACTTTATGGATCATAAGAGTCCAGCCCCTGTCAAAGAGGCCCAGCGGGGAACTGAATTCCCAGCCTCTAGCTCCGCAGCCAGAGATCTAAACCACTGGTTCTTAACCTTTGTTATTCAGGAGTTTTGGACCGCAACTCCCAGAAGCCTTCACCACCAGCTGTGCTGACTGGGGTTTCTGGGAGTTGCAGTTCAAAAACATCTGAGTAACAAAGGTTAAGAACCACTGATCTAAACAACTGAGCTATCCAGCAGTTTAGGAAAGAAAGAAATGTCATTCCTCCACCATTTACTCACCTGCACAGAACTCCTAGTCACCTATGGCGACAAGGCATAGGTTGACTAGAAGGCAGGCTCATCATCTATCCAATTGAAAAAGCTCACAAAATACACCTAGCAAGCTTGCAAACTGCTTTTGAACTACTGTACATTTCCCAAAATCCACTGAGCCAGCACCATGTTTATCCTGTTTCCCCGAAAATAAGACAAGGTCTTATATTAACTTTTGCTCCAAAAATGCATTATGGCTTATTTTTTGGGGGGGTGCTTTATTTTTTCATTTACAACCTACATTTATTCAAATACAGTCACATCTTCTTCTCCTCGTTGCTGCACAAGGGTAGAGGGTGGGCTTTCACTTGACTAGGGCTAATTCTTGGGGTAGGGCTTATATGACGAGCATCCTGAAAAATCATACTAGGGCTTATTTTCAGGTTAGGTCTTATTTTCAGGGAAACAGGGTATTAGCTTCCAAGCCATGCATAATGGCCCAAGTGAGATGTCCGTAGATCTTGTTTTCATTGCTCATTAACACTGTAAAACAAATAGGGAGAGGGGGGCAAATTACCTGGCAAGACAACGGGATAGACTTTACGGGTCCATGTCTCGCTTAGCAAGTCATAATTTTGCACTGACACTTTCAAACGCCCAGAATTCAACACGTAGGAACTGAATTCTGCCCATGCTGCTTAGTTGTGCTGCCTGGGGAATTTTGGGAATCGTAGTTTGAAAGAAGATAACATAAAATAAAGTAGTTAAAACTAAATCTGAACTTCTCTTGTTCAATATCCAAGGGTCACCCTAGGGCTCAGACACAACACAAACAATAACTTTAAACTTGGAACTGCACAGCTGGAATAGACCCTTTAGATCATCGAGTGCAGCCCGTCAAGGAAGCACGGTGAGGGATCCAACCCCCCAACCTCTGGTTCTGCGGCCAGGGACCAAAATCACTGAGCTAAAGCAGGGTTAGACATTAATCTGGACCATCAAGGAAGGTGGAGAGAAAGATTGCACTGCCTGTTCTGAAATTTTTATCTGCTACCACATTGGTTTCTGTGTTTATTTTTGGGATTGCCTGGTGTTTTAGAGTAGTTTCATAATTGTTGTTGTACACTGTTCAGAGTAGGAATTTGCTAGATGGACAACTAGGTAGGTAGGTAGGTAGGTAGGTAGGTAGGTAGGTAGGTAGGTAGGTAGGTAGGTAGGTAGGTAGGTAGGTAGGTAGGTAGGTAGGCGGGCGGGCGGGCGGGCGGGCGGGCGGGCAGGCAGGCAGGCCAGTCAATCCATGGCCTTTTGGTGATATAGAATTAATTCATTTGCATGCCATCCTTGTTTTTAGAGGCCTTTCAAGCTCAAGAATGGCTTGGAAATCGACAAGAAACACCCTATTATTTGAACATTTCCTAACTGTTTTTTAAGGATGTTTGTCAACATGAGAGTGACTGTCTTTCCTCCAAGGGGATGGTGGTCCATCTTAAGCTTGGATCTAAGGAATCAGAAGAAGGAAGTGAATCAGGGATCTTCAAGGTGCCCATCCATAGTGAGTACTTGGAGAGCAAGCTCAATACAAGTCACCAGATCCTAGTCTTCTCCATTCAGATGAGGTATACTGTAAAGCTATTCGTATTACATATATTAACATACACCTTTTTTTAAACTGAAGCAGGACCTCCTGGCAGGGACCATGTATTTTTCTGAAGCGTTCAGCAGCGCAAACTCAGTGGAGAGGTCAATACACCCCCAGCCACAAACCGAGTTTTCCTTTGACTTCCATCCAGGCTCATAAGCCGCCTTGCACTTCTGTTTATCAAACCTCTCAACAGGCTCAGCTTCTTGAAACATGGTGGGAACACGAGAAAGCCAGCGAGTCGAGGCGAAAAGAGAACTCCAAACCTTCCCGATACACTGCCGATCTAAATGGAGGCACATTAGGAAGAGGGACTTCCCACTGCTCCCATCTCAATGTTCTGAAGGCATATTATACCTAATGGTCGCATATTATCTCTGTATATTTGAAAGGGCCCTGGGAGAGATTATGGCATAATTCAGGAGGGGGGAGGAAACACAGATTTAAATCTCAAACCAGTACATTTTAAGACAACAGGATCAATGCTGTTTTCCCTCTAGACCTCAGAGAGCAGAGCCTGGGGAAAAGCACCACTAGAAGCCAGATATAGGAGCTGATGATTGTGGCGCCTCTAGGTTTTTGTTTTCAGGGCCAAAAGTGGAGCTCACAAACATATCATATTATTTCACAAATAAATAGCATCTCCTTTGCTTCCCACCACCACCACCAAGTTTTCTTGATCCAAAGAAGAAAAACAAGGCTTACTGGTGCCAATGTTCTTACTGAAGGCAAACGATCTGGATTCTACCAGTAAATCCTGATGTCAACTTTGCTCCTTCTGGTCTCCAGATAAATAAATCACCACTCCCAATCTACGTGTCCAAAAGGAGGTTATGTTCTTCTGGAGTAGGTGTCTCTCCACCACTCTCCAAAAAGGTTTCCACCACCAAAGAAATCAAAGCCCACTAGAACACAATTCTAGGGTGTCAAATCTCATTTGCCCCTGTTTAGAATTGTTTCTGCCACTTCTGATCTTTTTATGGGGCTCCTTAATCCCAAGGTAGCGAGAGCTGGCTGTAGTGGCCAGGAAAGAACACTGCATCTTCCAGATATTCTCCCCCCAAAAAAACTAGGGATAAGCAGTGGTCAACTAAAAATTGTGGAATCAGGTGGCCTAAGGATCAATGGCAGGTGATCTCCCCAATGCCAATACATCATCCTAGAACTTCTAAGAGGGTGGATACTGAAAGAAACGGCACCAGTGTAGACTTTTATAACGTGTAAAACACTGGCATGTATTGTCAGAAAGAAAATTTGTTCCTTACGGTTCTCCTTCTCTGCAAGAGCCTCCCTGAACTCCTCCGGATGCCTAAACTACAACCTCCATTATCCCCAACCCTGCCGCTTGTGCAGCCCACACACTTGGGGCCAAGCATGCCTGAGCCACAAAATTAAAAAGTCCCAAAGAATGACACATGGGGTCCCCCTGAACAGAAGCAAACAAACAGGCCTGCACCTGTCCCAATTTCAGCAGTGATGTTGAAGAATCACCCTACCCTTGGCACACGCGCGCACACTGTTACCTGTACCTTTCTTAAAACCACCGCTGCCCCGATTCTGTCCCCAAACTTCCCGAGGGTCCTAGCGACGTTCCCGAGAATTTCTTCTACTCATCACCCCTGGATCCCCCTCTCCCCTCCCCTCCACCATGGGCATCCTTACGACCCCCCCCAGAAACACAACTCCATGCCCTTCCCCTAGATCCCTCCTCTTCAACAACATCCCCCCCAACCTGGGCTCACGGCACCCCCAAGGCATCCTGCCCCCTCCCCGACCTCCCGAGGATGCCCTCTCCAGCCTCAGCCCATGCCCCTCGTCCTCTGCCAGACCCACCCCTTGCCTCGCGCCCTCTCTGCTTGCCCAGCCCACCCACCCCCTTTCCCACCTGTTCCCTGCAATTCCAACCCCCTTGCCCTACTTCACCCCACGGCGGCCCCACACTCCGCTCCCCTAAACAGCCCTCCCCAACGCCTTGGAGGAAGGCATCCATCGCGGCTCGGCTCAGCCCCTTCCTCCCGGCTGGCCTACCGTCATGCCTCCCCCCTACCCTGGTTTATCCCCCCTCCCAAAAATCGAAATCTTGTGTCATCAACACCCCCTCCTCCTCCTCCCTCCCTCCCCAAACCCTGAGATCCAGCAGCACGGCCTTCCCAACCGTCCCCCCCCCCCCAAAAAAACCCCTGTCTTCCGGGTGTCTTTGATTTTCGCCACCCATTTCTGACCTTACCTCCTGCCACCGAGAAAGCGGCATTTCGCTCCCCTCCTGCCATGGCTTCTGCTGGCCGGGAGGCTGCCCCCCCCCTCCAACCCACCCACCCCCACCTCTCGCGCCCATCGGATCCAGGACCCAACCTGGCCTCGGCAGGCAGGCAGCTCCTCCTCCAAACCTCCGGCGTCTTCTTCCTTTCCTCCTCCTCCTCCTCTTCCTCCTCCCCCCTCCCCGCCTGCCCAGCACAGAGGGTAAGGAAGGAGGAAGGAGAAAGAGGCGGGGCCGGTCACAGCCGGGCCCTGGTGTCCGCCGTCCCCCCCCCTCCGCCTCTGCCAGACACAGCCCGCCCGCCCCGCCAGCCAACCTCCTTCCTTCCCTTTCGCTGGTCTATTGCAGAAAGAGAGAAAAAAAAATAAGAGCTCTCTGTTTCCCCCGTCCCCCCCCAACCCCAACCCCCAGGTCATTGATCATTTGCATCTCGAGATCCTATTGTAGGAAATCTGAAGCTTGTGTCATAATTTGTTTTTTTAATCTTACAGTTTAGAGAAGGATTGTAATGTACACACGAGCGAACAGCACAAAATGACACTTCTTTCTCCCCATGTACGCATACCAGGTACACACACAAATGCATGGTTACAGATATTATTAGACTGTACATCATGTACACACGCATCCATGGGCAAACATACACAAATGTATGCATCACACACAGAGAAAGGTGTTTTATACGTGTGTATGCAAGAGATTTAAGCCTACACAAGTTTCCAATAGGCATCCACTCCCTCCTTCCCTCTTTCTTGCTTATTACATACACACTAGATAGCTCATTCATGCGCATACGTATAACATGTGCGATGTAGCATCAAGTGGCACCCAACTTATGCCAACCCTAAAAGCCTTTCCAAGGTATGAGAGACATTAAAGGACCAGCTTTACCGGTTCCACATCACCACCCAGTGAATTTCCAGAGACGAGCAGAATTTGAACTCGGGCCCATCACTCTATCCACTACACCAGTGTCTCTCATATATAACATATCTGATACATAGACACAAATATATTTCTTACACATCCACGCATAGACATGTATGGATATAATATAAATGTGCAGCACTAATTAAATCTATTTACATGCATATATTCTATGCCTATTCTAATACACAACACAATGGAAATGACTGTTAGGAATAGTTTAACTCAATCCACACCCTTTTCTATGTAAAACAGGGGATTGGAAACAGTTCATTTATTGAATTTTTATTATATTTATGGGATTTATTACTCTGCTCTGGCTCAAAGATCTCACAGGGGTATGTATGTGTGCAATAAATTAAAACATCAAAAAAACCCGTAAAGCTTTAGGTGAATGGCTTAATCACTTCGTTATATTATAGATACAGAAACATCAAATTTAAATATATACATAATAAATACTCCTAAGTATCCATTCTAGAAGAGGGGGAGCACCACCCAATGAGCTGCTAGCTCACATGGGTACTCTGATTGTTCCACTGAATGCATTTTTGCTCTCAAAGTCTCGTTATGTTGGTCTGTGCGTGCAGCACAACCGTACAACCTAATGGCTGGAACATGATAAACACGTTAGATCAGGCAGTACAAGTTTCTGCAAATACAACCATTCTGAAGCTTGCTGGGATAGGAGAAGTTTAGACAATGCACACATGCAGCTTAGAAACACTTAGGTAAAAAGGGAGAAATTTGTTTCAAAGCAGAGTTTTCTATCATATCCTATGAGGTCTTGTGGTCTGCTCGTTGGCTTTTAACAGGGTGACGGTGGTTGGGGGATTTGGAGATTTTAAAGAAATCTCTCTCACACTCACACACACACACACACACAAAATGTTATGTGATTTTATACATATTTATGCAAGTCCTTGTTTCAAACTGTCTGCACATTCTCCTCCTAAAACAGCTGCCCAGTTAAATTAGGGGTATCTCCAAATGCATTTTAGACCAGAGGTTCCCAACACTGAGTCCCCAGATATTCTTGAACTTCAACTCCCAGAAGTTCTGGCTAGCACTACTAGTGGTCAAGGCTTCTGGGAGTTGTAGTCCAAGCACACCTGAGGACCCAAAGTTGGGAGCCACTGACTTTAGTCATTAGAACAGATGCCATTCATTTTGCCCCAGTATGTTGCCTCCAGAGACGGCCACCTGAATGCTGTGCTTAAAGGCAGAGCAACCTGGTCCTCTGTTGGAAGTCACCATGCTGAGGAGGGCTGGATTCATCATGGGCCTCACCATCCCAGAAGGGCTGCATCTTCTCCCGAAACAATAAGAGGAAGCTTCTAGACAGCTCCATCACTTGTCATCGGTGTCTCTTCCTTGCTCAACTACATGCAAGCTTTTTCCTCCCTGATTAGGCATCCTTCAGTCTCAAGAGACTATGGTAACACGCTCTGAACAGAGGACTTGGAACAACGTCTGGTGTGGTTGAGAAGGTCAATTCGAGAGTGACCGTCCCATCCACACTGAAGACAAATCCAATCTGTCCCCTGTCCAGCTCCCTGATTTGGCTGGTTTCGGGACTGCCTCTTCGCCTCGGCCTGCTGGACAAGGGTCTTTTCAAATTGGGAGAGGCCATGACATACCGCCTGCCTCCAGGCTGAACGCTCAGAGGTCAAGTTTTCCCATCTGTTGAGGTCCATTCCTAAGGCCTTCAGATCCTGCTGGCAGATCTCTTTGTATCGCAGCTGTGGTCTCCCTCTGGGACGATTTCCCTGCAATAATTCTCCATATACTGTAGATCTTTTGGAATCCAAACATCAGCCATTCGCACGACATGCCCAAGCCAACGTAGATGTCTCTGTTTCAGCAATGTATACGTGCTAAAAATTCCAGCTCGTTCTAGGACTACTCTGTTTGGAACTTTGTCCTGCCAGGTGATACCAAAAATGCATCGGAGGCAACGCATATTTCCTCCCTAACATGCAAAGAACAAGCTAGGAGAAGAGGATGATTTTTTTCTTAAACAGAGTTCCTCTCTGCCCTTCACAAACATTCCAAGAACTTCCTCCATGTTGGGGTGCCTTCTCCATGTAGAAATCTGGAATCAACACCAACCGGAGGGGGGGGGGAGGAAGCAGAAAAGAATCTAGCATGCAAAAGTGCTGACATGACAATATGAGACAACCGGACAGGTTTCAGTCCAGCACAATCTGCCCTCCCCAAGTGCAAAAATTGATCATATTTTTGACAAAAAGCTAGAAACAGCTCCCAGAATTCTGACTGTCCTTTTGGCACCATGAGATAAACAGCCACAAAATGTATTTATTCTTGCTTAATGGCATTTCTATGCAGTGTTTTTTTTTAAGTCAAAAAACCAAAAATAAATGATAAAAAGAAATACAGTAGCTTAAAAAAGAAAACAACAGAGTGACATCAATAAAATCTATTTAAACAATTAACATCCGCACGTGTCCCTGTGGTAGAGTGGACAGAGCTTCAGATGCAGCACCCCTAGATGTGTGTGGGGGGGGGGGTTATTTATTATTTATTACATTTATAGCCCGTCCATCTAGTCATATAGACTACTCTGGGCGGGTAACAACATAACATATAAAAATTTGCAGTTTAAAATCACAATATATTACTAAGAAACACAATATTCCAAGATGGAAGAAACACAAGAAACAAAAATTCACTTTATGTACATGAAAACCGACTCCCAGCTGCTCCTCTGACAGCATGTAGCTGCCGATAACTACACACAAGACACCACCACAGCATCCTCAATGGGTCTTGGCCGTATCCTGAACTACAAAACGCACCTGACGGACGGATTCCGTATAAAACCCGCTTACATACGGTAGATCAGTTCTACTTCATCTGAGCCGGCTTTTCGTTCATAACCAGGTACAATTCGAAGCCATTTGATTCTTAACTTCCACAAATTCTAAACATCACGGATGGATCCTGCCCGGGAGCCTTCCCTCCCCTGGTGCCCTCCAGAAATGTTGAACTACAACTTAACATAATCCTGGTTTAATTCTTTTAAAAAAATATTTGCATGTGTACAGTTGCTAGCTTTAAAAGCTGTCTTTTTTTGATGATGAAAGCCACCTTGGGTCCTTTCCAGGAGACAGGTAGGGTAGGTAATTAATTAATTAATTAATTAAGCATCAGTTTAAAATAGTGTTAAATGCCTCTGTGCACTTTTTTTTGGAAGGGGGCATATCGCCTGTGAAATGTCATTTATCTATAACACATTTTCGGATCTGCCGCCAGCATTCCTGCCCTGCAGCATGGTATAAATTTGGGAACCGTTTTCAAAATGATCCTCTCCTTAATGCTTAGGAGAGGGGGGAAATGGTCAGTTTGGCCAGGAGTTCACCAGCAACACTGACAGAGCCTTTTGGAAAACCTAATCAGATTACCCTCTTTCCTCTCAGACCTTTAGCACACTACCCTTGCTTGTTATCCCCTGGGTGGGGGTGGTTTTATTTCCCCTTTTCCCCTACACTAAAAATAAAAAATAAAAAAATAGACAGGTATACAGTACAGTCATGCCCCGCTTAATGATTGCCCCACATTACAACGAATCCACTTTACGACGATGTTTTTGCGATTGCAAAACGATGGTCTAAATGGGGAAATTTCGCTTGTACACTTATTCAGGCACACAGCAGTGTGTACGTATTTTTTTTAATTGTTAAGACACTGCTGAAACTAACAAGGCCTTCCCCTGACCCTGTCAGTTTCATTAAGGAAGTGAGGAGCGGATGGTAAAAGAAATTTCAGCACTGCTAGAAGGGGTGGCATCCAAACCCAGCTTTAGATTTGGCAGGACTTGGTGACGGCAGTTGTAATTTGTTTTCTCCCCCATTCTAGGACAGAGAGGCATGGGGCAATTCCGTCAGCCAAAGATTATTTGGAAAGGATAACACACCTTCTTCATGCTGATCCTCGGAGGCTGCAGAAAAATCACCCCATCTCTTCAAACTGACTCTCCGTCTTTGGGCTTGGTGTCTCCTTGCAGTATGAACGTTCATGGGCAAGAGCTCATTTTATGTGACAGGCTCTCTCCTATGGAGAGGAACAGATCCTGAAGGTGATTTTGCTACTGCCGGATTGCACCAGCTGCCCTTTAAGGTGCTAACAGGTCACTGCCTGGCGATGGACTTACAGTGGTGCCTCGCTAGACAATGATAATCCGTTCTATTGAAATCGCTGTTTAGCGAAATCATTGTCTAGCGAAAAGCATTTCCCCATTGGAATGCATTGAAATCTGTTTAATGTGTTCCAATGGGGAAGAATCGTCATTGTCTAGTGAAGATTGGCCATAGGAAAGCCGTTTTGTGAACCGCTGATCAGCTGTTTAAATCGTTGTCTTGTGAAGCTTAGGTCGCGAAAACACCTGTTTGCGAGCGTGCAGGGAGCTGTCAAAATCGTCGTCTAGCGAAAATCGATTTGCGAAGCAGGGACCAAACATTGTCCAGCGAAATCCCCCCATAGGGGGAATAGCAATCGCAAAAAGCCAATGTCTAGCGAAAAAACTGTCATGCGAGGTAACTGTCTAGCGAGGCACCACTGTATATACTGGTAGTCCTCCAACGAGGACAGCCTTTAAGTTGCTTGTGTTCAGAAGCTCTGCTCATTGGCTGACAAGCAGGAACCAGGAGGGGCATTCCCACAGCATCTTTCCTCCTAAACATCTCAGGCAGTGTCTGGCCGGCCACTGAATTGGCTGGAACAGAGGTTCAAACATGCACAGCTATTTTTACATCCATGGACAAAATAAGTTTCAATATTGGCTTTTATGACGGTGCATTACAGGTCACCCTCCATGCTTTCTATTGCACGTGGCTGGAGACACAGGGATTTAATTGATCTCAAGGTGGAGGCCAAAATCTGGAGAAACAGAATTGTTTCCAATTGGTGATGGAGTCAGACAACGCTTTACTTTGTCATTGGGTCTTATCAACCTTCACAATATATCGTACGGAAAGCTAGATTAGGTTCGAAAAACGAGGCATGGAAACTAGCAGAATAAACACTGATCTTTAACTGCTGGATTACTCAGTGGTTTAGGAACTGACTGTGGAGCCAGAGGTTGGGAGTTCAATTCCCCACTGTGCCTCCTTGAGACGGGCTGGACTTGATGCTCTGTAGGGCCCTTCCAGCTCTACTGTTCAAATATGATGATGACCAATAAATGACCATATATTACTGGCAGAAAACTGGGGTGGTTTGAAATGACTACAGAGGAAGGTGAAAGAAGGAAATGCAAAAGCAGGGTTACAGAAGAATTACATACCTTTGATACTGACAATGAAAACACCAAAATGGTTAAAGATTTTTTATACTTTGGTTCAATTATTATCGAAATGAACACTTCAGCCCGGAAATCGGAAGAGGATTGTGACACAGAAGGACAGCTATAGAGGAACCAGAAAAGTTCTTAAGAATAAGGATGTGTGAGTAGAGACCAAGAGCATTCATACTAGGACAACTATGGTTGGATGGGAAAGCTGGAATATGAAAATAATAAGGGAAAAAAATGGATTCAGTAAAAACTGTGGCATTGCAGGATAGTGCCATGGGCTGCAAAAAAAAGTTTTTAAAAATGAGCTTCAGATCGAATCAAGATCTCTCTAGAAGCAAAAATGACTAAATCGAGGCTATAATACTTTGGGCATCTCATGGGAAGAAAAGACTCAGTGGAAAAGACAGTAACGTTGGGAAAAGCTGAAGGTTGCAGGAAAAGAGGCAGCAGAGTATTAGATGGATTGACTCAATAAAAGAACCCATAGCCTTAAGTTTGCAAGACCGGAATAGTGCTGTTAAGGATAGGACTTTTTGAAGGTCACTCATTGATAAGTTAGAAGCGACTTGATGGCAATCAACAACAGGAGTAGAGAAGCGAGTTATTCTGGATTCTCTGAATCGGTGGTTCCTAACCTTGGGTCACCCAGGTGTTCTTGGACTGCAACCCCCAGAAACCCCAGCTAGCACAGCTAGTGGTGAAGGTCTCTGGGAGTTGCAGTTCAAGAATACTGTACCTGGGTGACCCAAGGTTAGGAACCACTGCTCTAAACCCAAAGATGGGGAGCCTTTGGCCTTCCTGCTCTTTTGGACTACAACTCCCATAAAGACTTTTCCAATGATCATTCTTGCTGGGGCTCACAGAGAGCCAAAACAACAAGAGAATCAAAAGTTCCCTAGTACTGTACAACACAGGAAGGGTTTAGGCTACTGGGTGCTTCTAAGCTGCAGTACGATATAACAGAATCAGACGTGTAGGCATGTTCCATTCCATCTTAATCTGAAGAGGGGGGAACCTGGATGACCTTGACAAAAATCCTAGGGCTACAGGACACACATCCTGCAGTAATATGACAGCCTAGAATACAAAACAGACTGACACACAGACAGAGCCCTTATTTGATTTTTTTTTCAAATTCTGCTTACTCCTTCCATGTCTACAGCCAAGGCCACCCAAAGACCCATGTCTACTTCCAAATCCATCCTGGCTTGCTAGATCAGTGACTTTGGCCATTAATTTCCCATGAATCTACAGAGGGTGGCTTCTTTGCTTCCTCCTCTTCCCGAACATTGACAAGGACAAGCCATCAACACCTCTTGTCGCATTCACACACACAGAGAAGATCAAACTCCAGTTTAGAATTAAATGCAACATTCTAAGGGCAATTAAGTTTCACCCACGCCAGAACCCAAGTCAGAATTTCTTTAAAAATCGTTGCTTTGAATTGTAGGGCTACAGCGGCAATGTCATATACTTTTATTTACCTGGATTCATAAAAAAGAAAAGGAGTCATTCAATAGTCAGGTCGGAAAGAGTGCAAAACCAGCATCTTAGCAATAACAAAATATAAAACACACAGAATGCACAAAATTAGGTGTGTGTGTGTGTGTGTGTGTGTGTGTGTGTGTGTACACACATATACACATTGTCATGTCAACCAGAACAGATCGGCCATTCATCAAACTGATTCAATATACTGTAGTTGAGACCAGTGATTAGATTGAGGCCAATGTTTATGATCTCCATGACACAGATGGTGTGTTTAATTTGAATACAGATTACACAGGCCTAACAAATTAGCCCCAAAAGTCACTCAACTGCAATTATTTTTACTTGCTTCCCAAGAGGTTAATATCCTATGTTTCAATTCTGGTCATGGAGAAGGAGAAGGCCCTGCTTCGAATCTCCAATATCTCCCACATTCAGTATCCAAGATTCTTAACAGACTGGTATATACCGTATTTTTCGCACTATAAGACGCACTTTTCCCCCACAAAATAGGGGGGTGGAAAGTCTGTGCGTCTTATGGAGCGAAGAAAACAGATTATATTTTCCTGTTTTCTTCTCCTAAAAAATTGGTGCGTCTTATGGAAAGGTGCGTCTTATGGAGCGAAAAATACGGTATTTATAATTTTAATAAAAATGCAATGTACCAAGTGGACTGCCAGAAGCATGGAACTTGTGCAATTGGCTTCTTAGGGAAACCAAACTGACAGGTGGAAGACAGAGGGATAAATTTTTCCCCACCTCTGCCAGCCCACTCATTTGTCTGTGTGTAATTCCTGCTTGCTTTGACAGCCAGCTTATAATCAGTATACAGTATAGTGCTACAAAGAAGTTCAGTTCCTAAGAGTTATGGGAATTTTAGGAGTTAATCTCTACCAGCAACACGCAGAAGCGGTGAGATTCTCTAGTTTTTGAAAGTATCTGGAAACATGCAAGCAATGGCACAAAAGACTTCAGCATTTTGTGTGCGAAAGATAAATCTCTCAAGCCTGGTCTATTCATTCATTCATTCATTCATTCATTCCGGAGTCTTTATATACTGCAAAAGCCTAACACCTTCAAAGAATGTCAAACATTTGCAGATTTTAAGGAAACAAAGAGAGATGAAAACAGAAAAAGCACATACTTTAGAAATAAACACCAGATTTTAAAAATTAATTTGTGAAGACTGCATTTTAAGATGACAAATTTTTGCCTGACATCCTGCTGGCATAATGTATGACATGTTAGGTTGATGACAGCAGCAGCAATTGTTTACAAATTAAACATTTGACACTTCTGTTCCGAAGTTCTTAAGGGTCCGACATAATCCCTTTCATAAATGGGAAGCCATGAAAACCACAGGACAAGAGGATGTCTCTAATATTGAACAGTTCCACTGCCAGTGGGTTCAAATCCCAGGTAGCCAGCTCAAGGTTGACTCAGCCTTCCATCCTTCCGAGGTCAGTAAAATGAGTACCCAGCTTGCTGGGGGGGCAATGTGTAGCCTGTATAATGAAATTGTAAACCGCCCGGAGAGTGCTTGTAGCACTATGGGGCGGTGTATAAGTCCAAAAAAAAAAAAAAAAAAAAAAAAATCCTGGTGGCATTGAATTCCAGTAATTAAAGACCTCCTGCTCCTGTTCTGTGACTACTAAGGCTTCCTGACAATGAAAGGGATTACATGGGCGTCTTGGGACAGAAGTCAGAAATGTATTAATTTACAAAAAGTGTCACTGCTCCTTATAGCATTAGCCTTATATGTTGCATAAGTTACTGCAGCAGGATTTCAGCTTTTGCCTTTTAAAAATCTCCACACATTTTTATCAGCACCTTTTAAAAAAATCAGTATATTGTTTGATTAGTTCCTACTTTTAACCTTGTAAGCTGCCTAAAGTCATAAATCTGGTTCAACAGTAGGGTATAATTCAAATAAATAAGTTGTCTTGTTTTTATTCTTCGCTGTTGATTTTAGCAGGCAACAAAATTAAGATAAAAGAATATTATTGCAGTTTGTTTTGTCATACATACAGATACCACACTAACCAGTTCTACATAATATGACCTTGGGTCCCCAGATGTTTGTGGACTGAAACTCCCAGAAATCCTGGCCAGCAGAGATAGTGGTGAAGGTTTCTGGGAGTTTTAGTCCAAGAACATCTGGGGGAATCCAAGGTTGGGAACCACTAATGTCTATAAAGACATATATGTACATGCTTGTGTTCTATACTGCCCAGAAATCTTTTAATTTTTGGGTGATCTACAAAGTACAATGCATAAATAGATATACCTTCTCACACTCTGCAACAGCGCTGTTCACTTGGAAAAACTGGTACTGGGTAAGTCCATCCAGTGGTTTATTTACAAGCTCTTATTATTTGACCTATTTTCCCTTCAGCAAACTGGCACAAGCAAAGATTTCTGCCAGTTCTGATTAGGTCTCAGAAGGACAAGACCATCCATCTCAGAGCTTAATAATAATAGCAATAATCATGGGCCATCAAGTCAATTCTGAGTTATGGCAATCCTTTTTCATGGTTTTTAAGACAGACAATATTCAGAAGTGGTTTATCATTCCCCTCTTCTGGGGGTGCCCTGGGACAGTGCAGGCCACACAGGCTGGCTATTCACCTAGGAAGCACAGTGGCCAATCAAACTTCTTTAGGAAAGTTATATTTCTGGACTACAACTCCCAGAATACCCCAGCTAGCAGAGCCAGAGGTATGGCTCACCCCCATACCTTCCCACGTCAACAGCCACAGATTGTTGTTTAATTACTTACTTATCAGAAGCATGCAGTTGCCCAATTAACAAAAGCTCTCAAGACAGGTGACAAAGCTTTAAACAGCCCACACAATGATAAGAATGACAAAACCAATGAGAAAGACAATTAAAAAAAATATTGGAAAGTTTAAAAGCCAGCAATAACACTGAGAATAAAAACAAGTTAAAGATTAGATGCCTGATAGGAGAAAGGTCTTAAGCCCAACGTCTAAATTCAGGATGGAAAAGTGCCTCCCCTCCATATGGTCTTGTACCACAACTTCCATGATCCCCTGCCACTTGCCATACTAGATCTGATGAGAGTAACAGCCCAAAAACATCTGGAGGGTTGTGCTTTATGCATTCCTGAGGTCAACAAATACAAGGCTTATGCCAAGTGGACCTCTATGGGGAGGGCATTCTGCAGACTATGGAGGCTGCCACGGAGAAGACCTAGGAACCATTGGTGGCACCATCATGGGTGACTCCATCTAGAGAAGAGTCTCCCGCCCGAGATTCGCCTGGCCCCTTTACTGAGCTCCTTTAAGCAACTTTTGAAAGCCTGGCAATTTAAACAGGCACTTCCAGATGTAACATCAACACAACGCAAAGCTCTTTTCAGCATTTGAACTACCAATTCCGCCATCTTGAATGTTTTTTAATTACCTGTGTCTCATCTTGTATTTTTTTCTTTCTTCTAAGTTTAATTATTTAGCGTACAGTACGTTGATTTTCATTTTCATACTATTGTGAGGTTTATGTGCTTGTTCTTTTATGTTGGTTTTAGTGCTTTATTTTGTTGTAAACCTCCCAGAGTGGCCTGGGCAGACAGATGGGCAGTACAGTATACATATTCATTCATTCATTCAAATTTGAAATGGCCAATTCCATAAACCACCTCAGTGGTCTACTCTCTAAAAGACTCAGAGGAAAACAACAACACAAAAACAGCACATTCATGGATAGTGCGGTTGGTTTGTGACCAACTGCAGAGAGCATAAAAACACCAGAAAAGTACGGCTGGGTCAGAACAAAGGCTTTTTAAGCCCAGCATCCTGCTTCGGTGGCCAAGCGAAGCCAACAGGAAATCCACCAGTGGAATGTAGGAGCAACAATGCCTTCCGACTTAAGTGGGTTGGCTCAGTGATTTAGGTATCTAGCTATGGAGCCAGAAATAGAAAGTTGGAATCCCCACTTAGACAACGGCTGGACTTGATGATCTACAGAGTCCCTTCCAGCTCTGCCATTCTGACAATCTAAGATCCAGAAACTGGCACTGGGTGACTGCTGGAAATAATATATGTACACCCGCTATAACTAGTATCCAACAAAAGCCACATCCACCATGAAGGGTAAGAAGCGGTGTCAGTCCCTAGCACCTCCCAAACATCTTTGCCAAGTTGGCATCATGGCTAAGCTGCCCAAAACCACAGGGGAGCCCAACCCGACCTGCTAAGGATGCCAGTCATTTTGCTACTAATTCACCTGTTCTCTCTAAGCCTGCAAATAACAAGAGATCCAGGTAGGAGGTGTGGATGAGGCCCAGAGGAAGAAGGCAGACAAAGTGACAGAGATGCCAAGATCAAAGATAAGGTAGGACTGAACGTCTAACATTTGGAGCTGGGACCTACAACACCCTAAGCCATGCACTGCAGGTAACTCACTTAGCTTTCACAAACATTCTCTAATTTGTTTGCTAGAGGAATCAGCAAAGTGCACCTCCAGAGCCATTTCTATGGCCCTCCGTTTGAAAAACACGATCCGCAAAACAGAGCCATTTTTCACGCCGAGAAGCATCTAAGTAGAGTAGGTTTGAAAAAAAAAAAAAAGGTCGCAGTCCTTCAAGCCGCAACAAAACCCCAGAACCCACAAAAAATAGACTTCCAGCAACATTCACTTTTGATTTCCCATTACTGTTGCTCATTTTTAGGGCTGGTGGGTCCTCCAAGAGGTGGAAAAGTGGTCCCCAGACCTGCAAAGCTACCTAACCTGGTTGTGTTGGACGAAAGTCATTGTCTCCCTTTTCTTCATACAACAACACAGCCCATACGACCAAGACACAAATACAAGGCCTTTCCATGAAATCCTCAACAATTGACTTCCCCTACCTCCCAATGCATTAAATCCTTAGTGCAGGAGCTGGAGGGAGGAGGAGCATTTTACAACATTTCAGCAAGACACTCAGGGTCAACCTCAGGGAAGTGTCCCGCTTGATCTCTGAACATTTCCCAGGGCTCCAAAATACAAGTACAGAACTATAATAGAACAAAACGGTATCTTCCACATCATACCAAGACAACCCTTCGAAACAAAAATGCACAAAAACAAACACACCTCTTTCATTTTAATGTTTTCATGACAACTTCCGCTCACTGGCTGAAATCTCATTGTTCTTCATTATTATTTTACTACTTTTTTAATGGTCTGATTTTTCAACAAATTCTAGTGGCAGTGAAACTGTAACTCTTTTGAAGCAGTTACAAAAATCTATAAATCAAGCAGGCAGGCAACCAGGCAGGAATTAACAAGCTGCCATTTGCATCCCTGGTCACACAACAACTCACATGACTAGCACGTGACCAGGAATATGAGTGGCAATTTGCTAATTAGTGACTATTTGCTGCAACCATTTATGCAATTAAGATTCACACCAGCATAAATCTCCAAAATGATTCTGGCCGTGAAGTTCCACAAGGCTGTCATCTTACATTGGCTTGTCTGCACATAGCCTGCACTGAATTCAACGGTTCTTACTTTGGAGTAGACATCTATGGAACTGCTTTGTTAGGAGTTCTCAAAATCCTTCAAATAGAGAGTACCAAGCATCAACCTCTATTGAAAGAACTCTAAAACCCACTATGGCTGCAATTCTATACTTGTTGGTCAGGAACAAGGCTTATTTCTATGGAACAGTGCACAGAATCAAACTTCTATTGATCCCCTCCTTCAGTCCCTAGCATCTCTGATAATGCGGCTTTAACATGCCAGTGAAGTCCTTAGAATGCATGTAAAAATCAGATATCTTTGTCCCTCTTCATAGCATAGTGGCTAGATTGTCAGACTAGGACTCAGATTCAAACTCCCACATGGCCTTGAAATTTGAAATATCATACATACTTCAAAAATTCTATAAGGTAGACTGTACAAAGGTCATTAGAGCAACTTAGTGGCACGTAACATGAAAATGTTTCCTACATAAATACATTTCTTTCTACCCCAACTGTAGCTAAACTTACCTGAGATTAAATCCTACTAACACCAACAGAATTTACTTCCAAGTAAACAGCACAGGAACACAGCTGCTTTCTGCAGAAGGAGAAAAGGAAACATGGAAAAATGGGATTTAAAACTGTGCAGGCAGGTGGGTATTCTTTCACATTGCTTAGAAACTGAATGTTAGCTTCCAGGAAACCAATAGACATATATTTATCTGGGCAGGGGGAGACTATGACTTAATGATGAGTTCTGTAAATCATTACTTCTCCCTCCTAGTTCAGCCCTGTAGAGCTATATCTCTCAACATTGAAAACAAAAGATCCTAAGAAATACCTTATTTACAACACACAGCTTTTCTAGTCCCTCAACAGCAGTCCACACAGAGTTTATACCTAAATGACACATATTAGGGTACATGTATGTCTTCTCCCACATAACAGAATAGTTCAGATTCAGATCCTGTGTCCAAAAAGCATAACAAGGAATAACAAAGAACTCAGTTTATTACAAACTACAAGTACAGTCGCTCCTCTGCCCTTTCCTCTCACTGCCTACTGGTCTAGAAGCCAGTGAAACTGACAAGATCTGGGGAAACCTTCTCAATAACAACACCAGCAAGGGTGCGTCTAGATTAAGAAGAGCTGCAGGAAAGACGTGCAAAGGTACACCCCCAGACATTTCAGCATCAGTGATACAGGAATGACTTTTCCTCTGACCTTGTCAGTATCAAAGAACAGAGAAGGGGGAAAGAGGTAAGATATATACCCTGGTAACATTAAGAGATTCTTTTACATCTTCAACCCCCACCTCTTAAGAAAACAGCCATTGCCAGGTGTTCAAAAACTAAGAAAGATGGAAAGATGAGCAAGGGGGATGAACCGTCTCTGATCCCACGTCAGCCACACAAAACCACAGGAAGGCTGGAAATGAACTGCAGCTCCACTTCCTACCTTCAAGACCCAAACAAAACAGACTTAAAGCGGCTTTTTCTGCCATTCACATGTGCACGCATTCAATGAAAGACCCTCCAACTTGCTTTAAAGGGATGCATGCAGAATATAGTGTAGTGTCATCCTCCCCTCCCCGTGCAAGAAACCACGTGTGGCAACACGGCCCTCCCCTAAGCACACTCGATGTACACACATGCACCCGTCCCTCTTCCTTGTCGTTACCACGGTCTGCACAGATTAACCTGACAGACCCCCCCCCTCCCCGTGCCCAACACGCACACAATGCCAGTGCAATGCAGAGGAACCAGCAATTCAGCACCTCTATCGCTCCCATTGCCCACGGCAACACCAACAAATCTACACAACTCGTTTTCTCCTCTCCAAGATCCACATCCAGGTCTGTTTCTTTCCACTCCCACCCACAACACCCAGTATTTCCCAAGCGCACAGGTATCCACCTCTTTTCCATCAGCAAGGGCCTGGGCAAAAAAAATAAATAAATGCCACAACCCATCCAAAAAAGTCACTTGCATCGTGGGTGCATTTTTCTTCCTCTAAGGAGATGAGTAAGGAGAATTACAAGGATTACCTAGATACCTGGTCATTTCTATGGCCCAGTTATATTAGTCTACCTCTGTATTTTTTTTTCCAAAAAGGGAGGTTTGAGCCCTGCGGTGCTTGCAAAGCTGGCAAACCCACCTCTCCAGATGCCTGAAGAGTAAAAAGGGTTTGAAGACTGCACCCCATGCATCTGAATATACATAGATATAGATATATATATATATACACACAGAGAGATACAGACATATAGATATACATGTATGCATGTGTGTTTATGTGTGTGTGTGTGCATAAATCTGTGTGTATATAGGTATATGCCTACGTGTATGTATGTATGATTTTGCAATCCAGGGAGGCTGGTGCCAGAACAGATCTGCTAGTGCTGAAATGTGCCCCAAGACCCCTCCCACGTCTCCCTCTTGTTTTTAATAAATATTCTTCATTTAGGAGGATTGCACCGAAGAGGTTTGGCCTCCCACGTCCCTTTCTCTCTCTTCCCTTCCCGGCTTGAAGGGCTGCCCAAGAGGGATCGAGTCCCCACCCCCGCTCCCACCCCCTTGCCTTTAAAAAAAATATAAAAAAAATAAAAATTAAAAATATACAAATAAAATCAAGAGAGAAAATCCTGGTTGGAGAGCAAGGAAGCAAAGGCTCTGTTTACTGTGGGAATGGTGTGGGGGGCAGAGAAGGGGAGCCATCCCTGCACAGGGCCTGCATCCTGCAAAAGGGGGGGAGCCATCCCATAATAACCCTCTGCTGCTGCTTCTCTCTCTCTCTCTCTCCCCTCCCCACCCCCCGCCCTCGTGCGTGTAAGGGAAAGGGGGGGCCCTCTGAAACAACCCCCCCGGGCTCTTACCTGAGGGTCCCGATCCCACCTCGAAGGAGCCGCTCCTTCCTTCCCCCTCCCGTGCCCCCCCTCCCCTCTCCCAGGGAGAGAGAGAGAGAGAGAGAGAACAAGGCAGCCGAGCATGGACGGTGCAACCTAACCTCCCTCCGGCGCCCACCAAGCCACGCCCACACGCTCGCTCCGCTCCGCGGCCAAAGAGCCCTACGGCGGGCTGAGGAAGGGCCTCCGCATGAGGCCAGGGGGCGGGACCAGGCAGCAAGTTCGGTTGACAGAACCTTCCAGGAAGTCTCGCTCGCCGCAGCAGAGCTTGAGGCGGGCGAGTGGGCGGGGGGAGGGGGAGGCAGAAGGGAAGCGAGACTCCGGGGGGCCTCGCCCAGTCGAGGCTGTCTATACGGATGCCTGATGATGTTTTTTTATTCCCCCCCCCCACGACGGGTGCGCTAAAATAGTAAACATTGGAACATGCCTTTTAAAAACAAAGAAGTATGATTTCTCCACTTAGACTTAGGGGTGATAGCTAGCGGGCTCCCCGAATTTTTGTCACGATCCATTTGTGAGGAATCAGGCAGTGTGTTAGCCACCGATGTAAGGAAGCCATTTTGGGCTGGCTCAGAAAGTATGAAACAGATGGGGAGGTTATGGGGTTTTTTGGGACTACAATTCCCAGAATTCCTTAGGGACTATAATGTAGCTATGGCCCACAAACACAAATCTCCCCACTTCTAATATAGGGAGCAGAACTGGCTTGTAAAAAATTATGGAGGGTCAACTATGATCCACCCAGAAAAGTGGTTCCCAGCCTTGGGTAACCCAGGTGTTCTTGGACTGCAATTCCCAGAAGCCTTCATCACCAGCCAGCCGGCACAGCTGGTGGGTGAAGGCTTCTGGGAACTGCAGTCCAAGAACACCTGGGGTGACCGAGAACACTGGTTCTTAACCTTGGGTTACTCAGGAGTTTTGGACTGCAACTCCCAGAAGCCTTCACCACCAACTGTGCTGGCTGGGGTTTCTGGGAGTTGCAGTTCAAAAACATCCGAGTAACAAAGGTTAAGAACCACTGACCTAGAATGTTGCAGAGATAGCAGGTTGCATATCATTAGGTACAAGCGTTGATCCATTTGCTTATAAGCGCCCCACCAGCTATGATGCCCTCTGATTTGACCTTCAAAGCAAGACCCTTTCATTCCCCTTTCACAGATGGGGAAAACTGAGCCCAGGAACTGAACATTTACATCAGTGTGACCTAGTTTTCCAGTGGCAGGACTGCTTGCTAACAATAGATGTACTTTCTAAAAGGGTAAAAGCTGACATGAGATAGTGTGGTGTAGTGGACAGAATGACACACTATGACTCTGGAGATCTAGGGTTCAAATCCCCACTTGGCCATGAAACTCACTGGGGAGTTTCGTACTTACGTTGCAAGCCCCATTAGAGTCGCTGAAAGCTCTTTTCCGTCACTATAAGCCGGTTCTGACTTGACAGCACATAACTAAAAGCTCACAAAATAGTTGATCAATGAAATGTGTCCATGCTTCATAAAGTAATTGAAGGTTGTTGTGGGTTTTTCAGGCTCTTTGGCCATGTTCTGAAGGTTGTTCTTCCTAATGTTTCGCCAGTCTGTGTGGCCGGCATCTTCAGAGGACAGCACTCTGTGCTCTGGTGTAGTTAGCTTTGGGAGTGCAGTATAATACTACACCAGAGCACAGAGTGCTGTCCGCTGAAGATGCTGGCCACAGAGACTGGCGAAACGTTAGGAAGAACAACCTTCAGAACATGGCCAAAGAGCCTGAAAAACCCACAACCACCATTAGATCCCGGCCGTGAAAGCTTTCGCGAATATAAAGTAATTGAAGCTTTTACACCTCCCAGTGCTGGCGGCCTTCAAGAGAAAACTGGACAACCATCTATCAGATCTGCTTTGATCTGGATTGCTATATTGAGCAGGAGAAATCTCCCTGGAAAAGACCCTGATGTTGGGAAAGTGTGAAGGCAAGAGGAGAAGGGGACGACAGAGGATGAGATGGTTGGACAGTGTCACCGAAGCAACCAACATGAATTTGACCCAACTCCGGGAAGCAGTGGAAGACAGGAGGGCCTGGCGTGCTCTGGTCCATGTGGTCATGAAGAGTCGGACATGACTTAACGACTAAACAGCAATTGAGCAGGAACATTGAGACTCAGTGGCCTTATAGACCCCCTTCCAATTCAATGATTCTGTGATTCTATGGGGCTTGACCTGATGATCCCCAAATCTAAAGCTCTGCTGGCTCTATTTGTATGTTTGACCAGTGACAATGATCTCCCTCCATACATGGACAAAATGCATTATGTATCAGACTTAGTGTAACTAGCATGCTTTATTATTTTGGGAGGGATTTGTAACCTGGATAGATCAAATTTATTTACTTTCACTTCTACATTAGTTTACAGATGGTGGGAAGGGATTGTGTGTGAAGGTAAAACAGAGACCGCTGCCTCATACTCATCAATCCATCATATAATTATGAGGGAAACCGATAGCACTGTGTCGTTTTCATAGAGTACTTCCCTGGCAATATCATAAATCTGGTATTCCTAGAAAGAGCTCCTCACTTCTTTTAAGTATCCATATTTACACACTATAGCATTTGCTGATGTATATGCAGTTTTCCCTTCTAGTTGAAACTCAAATAATAGTTACAGGGATCCAAAAGAATGCAGCAAAACTCAGGACTGTGAAACAAGCGAACATCCACTATAAACCGAATACCAAAATACTGTACCTGGTTTCATTCTTTGGGCAAACATTATTATCAGACACTTCACTTTAAAAGGTGAAAGAACGTTAGAGCTGGTTATGTATCAAATGCAGAATATTATTTATCATATGTAATTATGTGTCCTTGCTTCCTTATTAAATAGGAATTTGAACAGATCAAAACTTCTTTGACAAGATGGGAAGAATGGAAACCTTCCAGTCTTGAAATGGACACAAGTGGGTTTTAAAAAAAACCATAAAGACCTCTGATTTTTTTTTCAATGCAAAACACAAAAACCTCAGGTAGCAGTCACCAGGGATAAGACTTTGTGTTTTTTTTGTTGTTGTTTTTTTTCCTGGACTCCAGCTTCCAGAATTCTCCAGAAATTCCCCAAGCATAATTCTGAGAGTGAGCCCAGAAACACAACTCTATACACAAGTCGTATTCACTTCCACCGGTGCCTTTCTTGGCCTGTTTCTACTTTGTAAACCAAAAAAGCTGCTCAGGTGCTACCTGGGACGTGTACATCTTCATGGGAGGTACAGTTCTTTGGGAGGCGCCCGCTAGAGAGCCTAATAGCCAGTGAGACTACACCTCCCAGGTTGCATGGGACAGCTTCCTCTTTGTACAGGCCCGAGACAAGCAAGCAGTCTTGAAGACATGCCCTGTCACTGGCGAGGCAGGCAGGCTCCTCTGAATAATCTAATGGCCACATTTATCATCCCTTGTCCCCAAAACGTTCTGCCATAACAGATTGTGGGATCGAGACCCGTCATATATTCTCTCCTTTCTTCCCCTCTCACGATAAAGACACACCAGAGAAATTTGAACATAGAAACATTTAGTATGGAGGAAAACAATACTGAATAGTTTAAAATGTAAGGTTAGGGTAAGATGGTTGAGACGATCCTCAAGTTTTTGAGAACATGGAAAGTTTCCAAGATTGGAAAAGGAAGGAAATCAGTTGAAATGAGGCACAGGCGGAGGGGAGCACACTTTCCCACGAGGAACGTTAATGGGCAAAGATATCGCCTAGGGAGAACCTGAAGATGTTGCTGAAATTCTTGGGCAGGGACTAAGTGCAGGATGGTCCCTATCCTCCGGCCGGAGGGCAGAAGTGCGATGGGAAGGGTGGGTTGGAATATTCCTTCCTGCCAGGATGGTGCCTTCAACCAAATGAAAGAAAAAGAGAACGGGCGCCCTTTGCTTGTTTGCTAGCCGCAAGGTGGGTTGGCTCGATTTGGGGGGAATTTAGCAGCAGCCTGAGCGGTCTCCAGCGCCTTGAGATTTCTGGCGGACAGCAGATTGGGAACGTACCACGGAGGGCGGCGGGGGGCCAATCTTGATGCCGTTTCCCTACAAGGGGAGGAATAAAAAGCCTTCAGTAAAACATATATTTTTTGTCTTGATGGTTGGAATGATATCATCTGGGAAGCCCACAGAAGACAGGTCACTGCAATGGCTAAGCTTTCGTCCTAACGCTGAACATTTTGGGAGCCCTTGGGAGGGAGAAATACCAAAGGTGGGAAAAATTCCTTTTTGGGAATACAGTTCCCAGCAGAGCCCAGCCGGTAGATGTGCTGGCGGCATTATTCTGTGAAATGTAATCCAGAAAAGGACATTTTTCCCAAGGTCTGAATATCAGTCTGACCAGGACTTTGATCCTTGATCTCCTCTTAAGAAAACTGACATCTAGAATGGTCATACCTAGACTTTAAGATGAGACACAGTGGGCACCAGACTCTGGAACTCCCTCCCACTGGAGGCCAGGCTGGCCTCATATATACTCTCCTTCCGCAAGCAAGCAAAGATCTTTCTCTTCAGGCGGGCTTTCCCTAAGTGACTGACAGACGGGTTTTTTTTTTTTAAATGGAGCTGTTGTGTTCTCTTGTATTTAAATGTGTTTTTAGTACTGATTTTATTGACTGTTTTTAACAGAGTACTTGTTTGATTCTTTTTCTGTTATTTGTATGCTAACTGTTTTTAGTTGTGAAATATTGTCTTTTAATTGCTGCAAGCTGCCTTGGGTCCTTTGAAGGAGAAAAAGGCAGGGTAAAAATATTTTATATGAATAAATAAAATAATAAATAAAATTCCATCCCAAAAATGTACCCCTGGAGGACTGGAGAAAAAAAAAGGCAAGGCAGGACAACAATGCTATCATGAAAATACTGATTGTGTCTGAAACTATGCAAAGTCAGATCCAATTAATATGTTATCTAAGTAATTTTTTCGTCATGATCATCATCTTAGAACTGCAGAACCAAAAGATCCCTATGGATCGTTGAGCTGTCAGGAAAGGCCCAGTGGAGGAATCGAACTCACAACCTCTGGCTCCGCAGCCAGAGATCTAAACCACAAAGTTATCTAACTGTTTTCAAACCCCTCTGGGTTCCTTATACACGAGGCTTGGCTTTCCTACCACCGTCTCCCCTTCTGCCCTGCCCCACCAGCACATTTCTGTGGTTGGGTTTGACGGTGATCCAAAGAAGCCTTCGGTCTGGCTCACCTCTTTGGTGACGTCAAGCTGGCCCTGCTCGATTTTTCGGTAGATCTCTCTAGCCGTGCTGAGAAAGGCCTGGGGGAAAAAAAAAGCAGACAGGGAGTCAAGGACAGTCACGAAGGCGAGTTCTCTTCCTGGGTATCGGCAGGGACGATGAGATGAAAGGCTCTGACTCTGGAGGAGGAAATGGATGCTTGTAATCCACAAGGGTGACCCTCTTTGAGGATACTCTGTTCCATCATTCTTCCCCCCCTTCTCATTGTTCCCTCACAGCATCCTGGAAGATGCACAACATTCTCCTGGGGCTGAGCATGCTCAGTCCGCATTAGGCTGGTTTGTGGTTTTGGCAGGGTGACCTCTTAGGGTCCCTTCTCTCCCAGGTTTTGGTGTTTCTGCAAATGTTCCCCTTGAGCCTGCCAAGCCAAGCAAAAATGTCCAGCTTATAAACCACCTCATAGCGCTTAAAGCACTCCCTGGCAGTTTCTACTATTGAAATGTGCAGGCTACACATTGCGGCCCCCACCCTCAGCAAGCGGGGTACTCAATTTACAGACCTTGGAAAGATAAGAAGGCTGAGCGAACCTTGAGCTGGCTACATGGGATTGACCCCATGTTGTGCGTGGAGTTTTGGCTGCCATGCTGCAGTTTAACCACTGCACCGCAAGGCTCCTCTAATACAGTGGTGCCTCGCTTAATGACCATAATCCATTCCAGCAATTGCGATCGCAAAAACATCATCGTAAAGCGGATTCATCGTAATGTGGGGTAATCGTTAAGCGGGGCACAACTGTACCTCCCCCCCCAGAGAGGTCTCTCCCCTGTGAGAGGTGCAGTTTCAGTTGCATATAGATTGGCACTCCCACCTGCCGCACCAATTTGAGAAAATGACGGAGGAAAGAAAAATGAAAGAAGCTCAAAGTGTCCAAGACTAACATTTGGCTCCGTGGCAGATCACTGCTGGTTAGTTAGGGGGTTCCCAGTGTGGTGTAATGGATAGAATGATGGTGTGATGGCGAACCTATGGCACACGTGCCACAGCTGGCACACAAAGCTCTTTCTTCTGGCATGCAACAAACCTTTTGAAGTGGCTGCAGCTGGGATTCCCCCTTTCTCTTCCTGTTCTGGGTCCTTTAACTTCCTGTCCGTCCCCATGATTCCCCCTTTAACTTCCTGTTCATCCCCATGATTCCCCCTGAAACTGCCATTTCCTGTTCCAGTTCTGGTCTTCCGGGCAGCACGGCAGCCACTGCTTTCTTCCCCACCCCCTCATTTTGGGCACTTGAGCTGAAAAAGGTTTGCCTCCACTGGTCTAGGACTTTGGAAGGCATTCAAATCCCCACTTGGCCATGGAAACTCTCCACTGGGAGAGTAGAACTGGTAAAACCACTCCTTAAATATCTCACTTACCTTGAAAGCTCTACTAGGGTTGCCATAAGTCTGTTCTGACTTGACAGCATAGAACCCACATGCAGTCAGTATGGGAAGATGAGATTCAGCATCACAGAACCCCCTCTTATCTAAGTACTCCTGGAGTACTTTTGAAAACACGCTCTTGCTAGCTGCTTCCTTGGGACAGAGAAATTCACCTTAAAGTAACAAGGAATCAAAGCTTTTGCAACCTGGACAATAACACAGCTCTTTCTCCACTCCCTAACCCACCTGGAAGGTGTTCTACAATGTGGAACACCATGATGTTGTAACAGATAGTCAATGAAATGTTGAACATTTTTACTGTGGATGATGATATGTGCCATCAAGCTATTTCTGACTTATGGCAACCTTGATATGGTTTTCAAGAGATATGAGGTGTTCAAGAAAGAGTTTACAGTAGTACCCCCTTATCCTCAGGATCCGTATCCAATGATCCACTTATCTATGGTCTGAAAAGATTAAAAACATTAAAAGAAAAATCCTAGAAATATACACTTCTACAATGTTATGACTAGAAGCAGCCACTAGTCATAATATTTGCTATTAAAACAGTGTTCACTACCTCAACATTTTTCATCATCCTCAGGGGGGCTTAGAACAAATCCCCCATGGATATGGGTGTCCCACCGTACTTAAATCCAAGCCTACTGATCCCTAGTCCAATGTGTGATCCACCCACACCATCCTGCCTCCCAATTTTATTTTTACATAGTTGAAAATCTGAATGTAACAATTGGAGAAATGGGTTAAATCCAGAGTTTTGTGTCTCAGGACAATACCATGAATACAGTTACTCTCTCAGGCATAGTACTGGTACAGACTTTAGCATTCACAGGTTTCATGTACATTTCTGGCCCTGAAGCTAATATCCTGTTTTGCCCAAAATAAGACCTAACCTGAAAATAAGCCCTAGTAGGATTTTATGGGGTGCTCGTAATCTAAGCCCTACCCCCAAAATAAGCCCTAATTAAGTGAAACCCTGCCCTCCACCCTTGTGCAGCCACCAGAAGAAGATGACATGACTGTAAAATAAAACATCCCCTGAAAATAAGCACTCATGCGGGTTTTTTGGAGCAAAAAATTAATATAAGACCCTGTCTTATTTTCGGGGAAACACGGTATGACCAGCTCAATATGGCACAAACAATGCTCGGCCAACGTATCGTGACTTCTGGGCACAGAACAGAGACGTCCCCTTGTTGGACAACAATGTACAGGACTTTGAGTACAATTCTCGGAGTTTCCATACAAGAAAGGGATGTTTCCCAAGAAGATTGACTTCAGCCTCTTGATCTCTCCTCGCCTTACCCACCCATTCGCCGGTGCCCTTGCTTTCCAGAAGAAGACTAGAGGCGAGTGAATACTCACTTCTTCCACATTGGCCGCTGTCTTGGCTGAGGTCTCTAAGAAAACCATCCCATGCTCTCGGGCGAAAGCCTCCCCTTCTTCCTTCTGTACAGCTCGCCGACTCTCCATGTCACTTGAGGGAAATTGGCAAAGAGGACCAGTAAGAAAGGGCCGAAGGCACAGGAAGGAAACAGGCAGACGTGCATGCAAACAAGTGGGCACAATTTGATGCTGATCCTAGAAGCGCTAAGGTAGAGATAAGAAACTTTGGGGGTCTCGAGAGGGAAGGGAAGGCAAGCTTCATTTCTTATGAGAGATCACAGGTACAACAGTCCCCTATTAACCTATGGAAACCAAAATACCTTTTATTGCCAATCAGCATGATGACCATGTGGGGGCTGGTATGCTGCTGGGCATCTGCAAGCCAGGAGTACAAGTGGTTAAAAGTTTCCCTCCTGTACAGGGTGAGAGAGAAATATCAAGTTCTGGAAGGTGGGCAGGGGGACACAGAAGCTGAGAGGAAAACTTCGGCTCAGAGAGAGTTCCCTTTGGCCAGGTTACTCCCCCTCCCGGATAGCATGTTTGAACTGAAGAACGTAATGTGAATATTTCTGGATGCAAGGGGAGTGTCCTTCCAAAATGTAGCCACAGAGTCTGTAATCTGGGAGAAGCAAGTCTGATGGCTCAAAGAGAAAGACATCCTCAAACCTTGTGAAGATCCCTTATCCATTTACCATATTTTTCCATGTATAAGACTATACTTTTGTCTAAAATCTTTAGACTAAAAATTGAGGCTCGTCTTATACATGGAAGCAAGCTGAGGAGAGAACAAAAACAAATGGAAGGGAAAGCAGGGATCAAAGTGATTCTGCAGGGCTTTGATCCCTTTCCCCCTACATTTGCTAAGTCCCAGTTAGATTTCTTACTTTTGGGTTAGAAAGGTGGGGGGGCGTCTTATACACAGAAAAATACGGTATTCATTTAAAATATTTTACCCCCCATCTTCAACAATAAGAATACATAGCATGGTCTCTTCCTCTCTCTAGTGGCCAGCTTGGGTAAATACATCATGAAAATAGGCTTTTCTAATTTTTTCCCCCCTTTTAATATTTTCAGACGACAGATAAGTAAAATCCATTATACTGATCCTGCAAATAGGAAGGTTCCACTGTAGTTTCTGGAACCTCCCTCCAGTTTTTTAACCTTCTGAAGATTCACTATAATAAATCCTATTTATAAAAAAAGATCATTTAAGAAGTCACAATCGTTGACAACCTGATGATATAAAAGCTAAGATTTCTTAGGATTCTGAAAGCATTTCCCTGATTTTGTGTCTTCCCTCTCCCAACCCTGTTGAACTTGATGCCGTGCTTTCTCTACCAGGTTGATGGGCCTCACCGGGTGATGTCGTAGACCAGCAGGGCGCCGGCGGCCCCCCTGTAGTAAGAGCGCGTGATGGAGCGGAAGGATTCCTGGCCAGCCTATAGGGTGGAAGAGAACCAATCAGGGACCTGATAGCACCATACCTCCAGCCCAAAATATCATGCCACTACCCTCACTCCCTATTGCCTTTCTTAACATCCTAGAAGAATCCTGCAGGACCACGTGGGAGCTTCTCATCAGGAAGTGATGCCGTCCTGCTGCTCTGTCTACGTCCTGTTCCCCCAAGCAGGGAGCATTTCATTTAAAAAAGGCATTTCATTTGAGAAGGATGCCAACAAACTGGAGCAAGTTCAGAGAGGGGCAACAAGGAGGATCAGGGGATTGGGAACCAAGCCCTACGAGGAAAGACTGAAAGATCTAGGCTTGAGAAAAGAAGACTGAAGGGATATAGGATAGCACTTTTCAAATACTTGAAAGGCAATCACACAGAGGGGCAGGATATGTTCTCCATCATCCCAGAGTGTGGGGCACATAATAATGGGCTCAAATGAGAGGAAGCCAGATTTAGACTGAAGATCAGGAAAAACCTCTTAACTGTTAGAGCAGTACAACAAGGGAACTCATGGCCTCAGGAGGTGGTGAGCACTCTGATGCTGGAGGGTTTCATGAGAAAAATTGGACAACCCTCTGGCAGACCTGCTTTGACAGACCTGCCTTGAGCAGAGAGTTGGACTTCATGGCCTTATAAGCCCCTTCCAGCTCCATGATTCTACTATTCTATTATGTGGTGGCGCTGCAGGCTAAACCGCAGAAGCCTGTGCTGCAGGGTCAGAAAACCAGCAGTCGTAAGATTGAATCCACACAACTGAGTGAGCCCCCATCGCTTTGTCCCAGCTCCCGCCAACCTAGCAGTTCGAAAGCATGTAAATTCTAGTAGATAAATAGGTACCATCTCGGTGGGAAGGTAAAACGGCGCTCCCTAGTCACGCTGGCCACGTGACAACGGAAACTGTCTTCAGACAAGCGCTGGCTCTACGGCTTGAAAAACGGGATGAGCACCGCCCCTACAGTCGGACACAACTGGACTAAAAATGTCAAGGGGAACCTTTACCTTTTTTTACCTTCTTGGAAACTGGTAGATTAGACCCTGGCAGGGAAAGGCAGGGGAGCAAATCAAGCCAGATTGTTAACCAGGATGCAGGTAAAATTATACCCAGCAAAG
Source organism: Pogona vitticeps (assembly GCF_051106095.1). NCBI lineage: Eukaryota > Metazoa > Chordata > Lepidosauria > Squamata > Agamidae > Pogona > Pogona vitticeps. The sequence goes on from NC_135788.1 coordinate 116,684,317, forward strand.
CCTCACCAACACAGGAAGACCTTGTCAACGGGGCAAACAGGGTTCCCAGAAAAACAAGGGCAAGGAAGCTTAGACCCTGAGCCAAGTGCCATCCTCCCACGAGCTGAGTTTGGTCCCCTCGTGTTCCTCACAGGGCTATACTGCCACTCCCAGTGACACCAGTAGCTGATAGATTCCCAGAGTCTATTTAGCTCTCTTCCCATTCCAGAAGGAACTTCCATATCCCCTCCAAAGTGTTGATTCCTGGAAACTAAGAGAGCTTTAAGGAGGGAGAAAAAATAATGCTGGTGCTTTTGGCTCCACCCTCTTTGTGTTTGGCTCCACCCACCACAGGAATCCAGGCTTGAAAGGTCTTTGAAATTGACTTAGCCCTCACCCATGCAGCGGAGAACCTTCGAAAACAGGTCAGGAGTGATCCACTGAATTTCACCAGTGCTTGGATAAGTTAGTTTTTTAGAAGACAAATCCCAGAACCTCCCAGGCAATATAGCCAATGGCTTTGACTAAGCTGGGGATCTGGGGAACTCTGAATTTCCCCAAGCTCTGCGGATGGACATCTTCTATCAGTCGCGCGTTTTGGATGGAATCTGAAACATTCAGTTCTTCCTTTCCATCTCTGACCAAGTTTGGCCTAACAAAGACCAATAGTTAGGTTATTTATAAAAAGAGGACTTGGGAACTCAAAGCTACATGAAGCGGAGAAGGGCTTATAGGAAAAGGCAGGGTTAAAAACCAGTGGGCAGCGAGAGACATGGGGAGAAGAGGCAGTGGGAACTGATACAAAGAGAGCCATAGAAACCGCCAAACCAGGACCCACTGATCACAGGGCAGGGGGCTCTCCAGATGTTGTTGGACTCCACATCCTATCAGCCCCAGTTAGCAGAGTTCATTGTCAGGAATGATGGGGTTTATGGTTCAACCATTTCTGGAGGATCAAAGATTTTCCCTCTCTGGTCTAATTTGTGAGCCTCACAGTTGCTTGGCTTTTTTTTTCTTTTTCCTTGCCTGCAACCATGAGGACTGGAACCGTCAAAACGTGATTACTCGAAGCAAAATTAGGGGGCGGGGGGGATAACATTTGTTTGTCTATTTTGCCTGAGTCTTCCAACTTTAGTCTCTCAAGTCTCTCTTCCTCTTCTCCCTCTTCCTTGGGTGCACATGCACACACACACATACAGAGAGAGAGAGAGAGAGGAGAGAGAGAGAGTTCTTTCAATCACTACCTACAGCCCCACCCCTAGCAAGGCCAGCCTCTCCCTACCTCCCTAATAGGATGGAGCAACCCTTAGGACCAATCCGGCCACAGGATCTCCTCTTCAAACTCTACAATCCTGGCCCCGTTCATCAAGCATGTCGGAACAAGTCTTTCTTGTACAAAGAACCCCAGGCTGGGAACGGCTGCCCAAGTAAAAGGCGTTTGTGAGGTTCTGACGCTCATGTCTCCGTTGTCTCTTGCCTGGACATCTGGCAGGATCTGGAGAAAGATCCCTTACCGTGTCCCAGATCTGCAGCTTGATCTTTTTGCCATCGATGTTGACCATCCGCGACCCGAATTCCACACCTGGGTTAAGGAGAAAGAAGAAAAGGACGCAGTTTGGAAAGCGATGAACCAGGAGGCGCTGGCTACTTTTTATTGTACTAATGGATGGTTCTGGGCCAGCTGGAACACCCCAGTGAGTTTACATCTAGTGGAATTTAGGCTTTTAAAATGAAATAAACTAAAAAAAAAATTCTCCCCTAGTTTCCTCCTGGTTGGCAGGTTTTGATGATATGCCTCTTGAGAAAAGGGGCCTGTCCATTTTTATCTATTTATTATTTATTTCTTTACTTTCTCTACCACCCCATTTGTGCTAAAGGAGGAATGTTTTTCAGCTGTCTTCTAAAAAAAAAAAACACCGCCAGGAGGCAGCCAGGCACCACTCCTCTGGGAGCTGATTCCGTAAGGTCGGTGCCACCACGGAGAAGGCCCTGCCTTGTGTGGATGCTTTTTGGACCTCCCTCGGGGTAGCAACATGGAGAAACTTAGCCTGCGAAGATCTGGCAGGTCGGGCAGATGGCACTGGGGAAAGATACTCTGTTGAGTAACGTGGTCCCAAACCGTTGGGGGACTTTGTACGTGGGTGACAAAGCCTTGAACTTGATCCGTTACGTTTTGCGGTGTGTACCTTGGCAATTCCAGGCCACTCTGCTGACAGTGCTGTTGCAACAAACATCTCCCTACAGCAAGAGAACCCCCACCCTGCTGTGTTCCCACGCCGCATCTTCCGTATGTTGTCCCTCAACGCCCAATGCACACCGTGGCAACACCCCAGGAGCGTTCCCACCCACCCATTCACCCCAGCTCTCACCGACTGTCAAGTCATGGATGGCCGTGAATCGCTTATCCGTGAACTGTAGCAAGAGGCATGATTTCCCAACGCCTTTGGAAAAAAAAAGCCAACAAGAGAAAATCATGACCTCTTGTGCTAGAAGAAATGGCCATCTGTGAGAGAAGGAAAAGCCACACAGGTCCCTCCCCCAGCATATCTGCATTCTTAATAGCCAGAACGTACATGAAAGTAAGTGCCCCATAGTTTCATCGAATTTGCTCTCATCTTTGCCTGTTCACGACAGCACCTAAATCATCAAATCACAGGTCTGCGAGATTTTCTTTATATACAGTATTTCTGCCAGGCTTTGACTACAAATGCCACTGCACAGGATCCAGCAAGCTAACCAACTTTATCTATCTATCTATCTATCTATCTATCTATCTATCTATCTATCTATCTATCTATCTATCTATCTATCTATCTATCTATCTATCTATCTAATCAAATAACAAATCTTTACAATTTTAAAAATCATTAAAGAAGTACCATATTAAAAATCAAAATAAGTACTATAATTAAAAAGTCCAGAAAAACACAGAATAAAATGTTCCCTTGGTCAAACCAGTCATTTAAAGGAACGTCTGCCTGAAAAGAAAGGTCTTTGTCTGCTTGTGGAAGGACAGCAAAGAAGGAGCCAGCCTGGCTTCCAGTGGGAGGGAGTTCCAAAGTCCATGAGCCGCGACAGGGAAGGCCCTCTCCCGTGTCTCCATCAAGTGCACCTGTGAAGGTGTTAGGACAAGAGATGTCCTCTCCTGTTGATCTTAACACCCGAGCAGGCTCATAAAGTGAGATGCGGTCCTTGGGATAAAGCCCTAGAAAGGGCGTCCAGATCTATCCCACACATCAAGCAACATGAGCGTATCCATATATTTTCCTCAAAGCGCTAAAGATAGAAGGAGCCCCTGATGTTTTCCCAGAGGCAGTGAATTCCATAGGCTCAGCAGTGCCCCTGCCCCAGCTTACATGCCACATGTCTGAGCCACTGAGAGTTATACAGGTATGTCGTGTGATCACCCTGTTTTCTATCTGCCTCAGAGTCTTTGAGCATCACGGCAGACAGAAGCAATTTTGCACTTCCAATTGGGATTGTTCGTCCTTTTAAAACAGAGAATCACAGTTAACGTCCTTTTGCTGGCCTAGGGTGAAATCCATTAAGCCCGTTTTTAGAGTCTGCAGACCTTTCTTCACTGCTTAATTTTACACACACATCAAGTCCCACTCCACCTAGTTTTTTTCCTAATGGCATACCTGACAAAGACCCCTGTGAATTTTAAAACGTGCATAGATTTTTGGTTAGCCTAATGAAGATATTAATATAATTGCGGATGATGAGGAATCGTCGTGTGTTTCAGCACAGACACCCTGGTTCTTGAATGATGAACACAGTGCTCAGAACATAGTTTAGCTCCTAAACTGCTAATTATGACCCTCTGTGGAAACAGAGAAGATCAGAACCTGATTATAGGGGAGAAATTGGAAATATTTAATCCTTCCATTCCCATACAGGTTCTTACCATTGGTGATGCCGAGTGGAGCTGAAATGCAGAAGGAAATCATCTGGAAGGGGAAGGTTCTTCACACCTAATTTGAAGGCTGTACCACAATCGGCCTGCCTAAGAAAGGCACATTCACTTAAGTACAGTACAGTCTCCAAATCCTGTCACGCACCAGTTCTCCTCTATTCGACACTAGTTAGACCTCATCTAGAGTGCGGTGTCCGGCCTTCAATAGTGCACTTTAAGAAGGATGCCAAAAAAACTGGAACAAGTTCAGGGGAGGGCAACAAAGATGATCAGGGGACTAGAAACCAAGTCCTGTGAGGAAAGATTGAAAGAACTGGGCATGCTTAGCCTTGAGAAAAGAAGATTGAGGGGGAATACAATAGCACTTTTCAAACACAGAGGAAGGGAAGAATCTCTACTCAATCATCTCAGAGTGCAGGACACGTAATAATGGGCACGTTACAGGAAGCCAAGTTTAGATTGATTATCAGAAAAAAAACAACGTAACTGTTAGAGCAGTACGACAATGGAACCAATGCCCTGAGGAGATGGAGAATGCTCCAACACTGGAGGCATACGAGAGAAAAATGGACAACCGTCACTCAGATCTGCTTTGATTTGGATTCCTGCTTTGAGCAGGAGGTTGGTCTTGATGGCCTCATAGGCCCCTTCCAACTCAACTATTCTGTGGTTCTACGAACTCCGCCTTAGCATCAAGAATGACTATCTGAGAAGAAAGAACCGTAGAGATCAAAAAGATTTGAAGCGTACAAAAACCAAACCACAGGCTAGAAAACTTGCTGTACCATTGGGGACGACAACAACAATAACAATCATTTTTTTGTCTGTCTGTTTCACTTCTCTGTTTTGGATAGCAGAAGAGAAACAGACCTTTTAAAGTCCTCTAATGTGGAAGTGTACACAGAAGTCCTCGCTGATGTTAAGGACAATCAGCAGCATTACTGAATGGCCCTTTGTGGGATAGATACCGGATATACAAACCACTGCAGGGACTTGTAAGAGGATTATATGAAAGAAAACACTTGGCTAGGGTACTTCTCATGATTGTGTTGCATGCAGGAAGAATCCCTAACAGAAATAAGTGCAAAGGGGCATGGAGGTTGACCCTAGATGTAACTGAAAATCTTCCTATGGCTTCTTCTACTTCACGATTCACATCACAAGCCTGTGAAGGATTAACAGGGGAAAGATCAGATGTCGAAACAGGGCCTTTTCAGTTATGGCCACCTTGTGGAACCCATTCCCTGTGTCTGTTCCCGAGTACAACTCTAGTTGTTTGTTTTATAATATAAGAAACCAAAATGGTCTTTTTCACCTCTTTTTTTAAGCTATTAAATATTAAACTACCCTAACAACGACAGAATGCACCCAATACTTCTAAATTCTAATTTGTGACTGCGTTTTTCTTACTTTCAGATCCACCTGAGTGTCAATAGAAATTTTAGCCATGTCAGATGTCCTGGAGGATCAGAAGCAGAGAGAAAAGGTGGAAAAGACTAACGAGTTTTCCTCTTATGCTTCGGGCTCACTCTCCTACCACAAACAAGCAAAGACCTTTCTCTTCAGACAAGCTTTCCCTCAGTGCCCAGCTGCCTTGGTGGGATTTTTAAATGGATTATTGTGCCTCGTGGCTTTGCATGTGTTTGGATGTTGCTTCTGGTTACCATTTCTCAGAATGGCGTCCGTTTGATCCTTTTAAATATTTGTGTATTTATTGTTTTTAGCTTCAAATATTGTCTTTTAATTAATGTAAGTGGCCTTTGTGTACGGTGGGTGCATGTTTGGCCTGGAATAAGGTGAAGAAATGGCCTGGAATAAGGTGAAGAACCAGAGAGAGAGAGCGAGAGAGAGCAAGGACACTAAGATGGCGGCCAACAAGACCAGAGGGACGGTGGGACTTTGCATTTCTGGCTATAAGCCCACATTGTGAAAAATTCAACTCTTGAACTGTGAACTTTTTGAACTATGCTTTTAGCAAGCTGACAAAAACCATCTGCTGCTGATTGAGGGAGTAGAGCAAACTCCGGGATTAAGGAGAGACCCTGGTACAGGGATCCTCCTGAGCAAGCAGATTCCACATCTGTCCACGAGTGATGGAAGACCCACTAAGTGTAACTAAAAGCATTCCACAATAGGTGATAAGGAGCATATATCGAGGGGAAAAGAAAGAAGCATCTAATGCGCATGCCCAGCTAGCGACCTGTCCATAAAGAATATAAAAGGAGGGCTCCGAGCAACCATAATTTGTCTGCTGAGACCAAAGAACCAACTACTTTCTTTGGAACTTGGACGATGCAAATCAAGAATTCTTCTCTCTTTGGTGAGTATGTACAGGCGTACCCCGGTTTACGAAATTAATTACGTCATGCGGAAATTTCGTAAACCGATATGCGTTCTGGAGGAAACCCTGTTGTACAGCGGGGGGGAAGAACGTAAATTATTTTCTATAGATTTCGGTTCGTAAACTGAAAACCGAAGCTTTTGTAAAGCGAGGTACGCCTTTATGTATGTGGTGTGAATGTGTTGAATGCCTAAGACCCTTTATTAGAATTGTAATCAATAGGTAATAAAAGTATATTCATTTTGCATTCATCCACGCGTCTTGTTGAGGCCCTTTGCTGTTTATATGTATTGTATCGTCCTTCTTGGGATACAGTAGTCCCCTTTTTGTGACATTTGTTGTACACTCTTTTTCCCCCCAGTTTTATATATTGTCTTTCAATGATGTTAAGCTGCTTGGGGGGGTCCTTTTGTCAAAGAAAAAGCCAGGGTCAAAACAGAATATTTTAAATCAATAAAGAAAATAAATGTATTCGGACTCTTAAACTCGTGGAGTTCAAAGCACCCTTTCCAGCCAAGGCGGGCAGGGGGGGGGACCCCCTCAAGGTTTCCGTTACCCACGAAATGGGAGCGCCCGGTCCTCCCTCACAGGGCTGTTGTGCCATGGAGCCCCGCTCTAACGTTTTTTTCAACCGTTGGGGGGGTGGCGGCAAGGGAGGAAGCATCACGTGACCGTCCCACAAAACCTCCCCTAAACCCCCCCATCACTCCCCCCCTCCTCTACCAGTGTCCCCGATGATGAGGTATTTGAAGAGGTAAGCGTAGGACATGGCTCTGGAGCCCGCCTTCCACCCCAGCTGGGCGTTCCTCCAGAGGCTGCTCTAGCCCACGCTCTAGCAACCGTCTCTACTGCTCTCGAGCTTCCCGTGCCAAGTTACTCCCATTACGTATTAGCCTTTCTTTCCTTTCCTCCACTAGAGGCCGCTAGCCGATAGGGAGGGAAAAAAAAAACACCACATGAACCGTTCTGGCCGCCTCTTCTTCATGGCCGCATTTCCGGCGCCACTCTAGGCAGCGGGGAAAGGGAGACCTCGGCATCCTTCCTTTTCCATCCAACCCTTCCCTCGCCGGGAGCCGTTGGGCTTCGGCCGACGCGGCGCCGTGACGTCATATCCGGACGACGCAGAGCCGTTCCGAAACTCGGCCCTCCCACCCCTCCACCCTCCCGTCTTCGTCCTAGAGCCGCTCTAGTTGTTCTACTGCTCCGCGGGGCGCTCTGGCCGCCCGCGAGCCGCCTCTCGGTCGCCTCAACGGTCCGGGCGAGGGCGTTGAGGAAGAAGCCAGGCTTTCCCCGCGGCGCGAAACATTAGCCTCCCTCTCCTTCCCGCCACATTTTCCTCCCATTTAAAAAAAAAAAAGAGCAAGCCCCCCCCTCACACAACGGTTAGGCCCAGCGAGCCCAACTCCGGGCGGAAGTGACGCGCCTCGCCGGCCCGAAGTTGGGGAGGAGGAAGAGACTTCCGCCTCCGGTCGAGGAGCTGGGGGAAGAAAGGAGAAGGCGAAGGAGGTGGGAGGGGGAGCGTGGCGGCGGGGTCTCCCCCCTCGCTTCGTTGAGGTCGCTTTGCCCGTGGCCATGGAGGTGAGAGGGCTCGGGGGGGGAGGGGAGTGGACTCCGTCTGGAGGGGAGGATGATGATGGAGGAAGCTTTGTGCCTATAGAGGCGAGGAGGGAGTGGGGGAGCCATGGTGGGATTCTCTCCCCCCCATAGTATGGCTGGTCATAGCAAGGAAAGGCTTTCAGGCGAAGGGCGATCTCTCTCTTGTCGCTTTGACTCGTGTTCTTCGTGTCGTGGGAAGCGCCTGGATACAGGGTGTACAGGGAGGGAGGGAAGGACCAAGCATGGGATCTGTGGCTAAACGGTTGTGCCCCCCTCCCTCCCACTCACCCACGAGAAGAGGCGGTGAGCCCCATCCTGGGCTGGGGAGGGATCTCTCCATGTGTAGCCCCCCCCCAGCTGATCTCAGACTTTTAACTCCCCAGGAGCCTTAGCAAGACTGGGCAAGGGATCTCCCTGGAGGAAGGAATCGGGGATCTCGAAAGCCACCGTTTGAGAAGTCCCCCCCCCCCCCCCGATCTCCTCCTACTCCTGAGTCTAGACTGTAAATCTCATCCGCTCCAGTTGCTCTATAGAGAGTTTGTTGGAGAGTCTGGGAGGTGTGTAATATTACAGTCCCCAGATACACCATGTGGTATGGTGGATACAGTGATGGACGAAGGTTCTGGAGGCCAGAGGTTTGAATCCTTGCTCAGCCATGGACACTCACTGGGAGGGAGTGGAATTGGTAAAAACCACTCCTTAAATATTTCACTTACCTTGAAAGCCCTATTAGGATTGCTACAAGTCGGTTCCAATTTGATGTCACGAAACACACACACAATCAGAATGATCCCAGTTGATCACCTTGATCATCTGAATGGCCACCCTAAGACACAGGCCTACGGCTTTCTGATTTTCAACAATGTTCCCCCCCCCCCCCGTGTCCCCATACCTGGCTTGTGAGACAGTTGAGACAGCCAGGAGAGGGAGATTTACGGACTTGGAAGTGAAGGAAGCAGAGAGGTGTAGTGGGTGGAGGCTAAGGCGAGTGAGGGAGAGATTTGCTGGAAGGAGGGCATACTGTATTTAGTAAAGCAGCTCAAAGTTATAGGTAAGAGGCACAAAAGGATTGGAAAATATCCTGATCGAACGGGTCCTATTAAGGTCATATTGGGGATTATACTGGAAGTAGATGTGTTTGAGGTGACTGGTATAGTGGTACATGATGCTGTAGAAGGGTAGGATGTTGGGTGATGGAACAAGGCCACATATGTTTGGTTGTTTATTCATTTATGAAGTGCTCACAGCTGAGGAACGTGGTGGTGCTGTGGGTTAAACCGCAGAAGCCTCTGTGCTGCAAGATCAGAAGACCAGCCATCGGAAGATCAAATTCACGGGTCGCTTGTCCCAGCTCCCGCCAACCTAGCAGTTCGAAAGCATGTAAAAATGCGAGTAGATAAATAGGTACCACCTCAGTGGGAAGGTAATGGCGTTCCATGTGTAGTTGCGCTGCGACGTGACCATGGAAACAGTCTTTGGACAAACGCTGGAAACAGGGATGAGCACAGCGCCCTAGAGTCATACACGACTGGATTAAATGTCAAGGGGAACATTTGCCTTACACAGCTGATAGTCTCATAATGTTGTACATACAATATGGAACAGTACCTGCAAGCCATGTCCTATTGGATGTTTATGCATATGCAGAATCATAGAAATCGTTGTTGCTGAAGCGATAAGGTGCTGACCATACGCTAAGGCACAGCTTCCATGATTCTTTTTCTGAGGACATGCCTATTCAAAAAGATTCCTCTTGTCATTAGTGTTTAGTATCGACGTAAAATACGAAGGGTGAATTATATTGGGAAAGTGTGTCAAAAATAAGAAGAACTGCTGGATAGTTTAATGGGCTAGTCCTCTGGCTGTGGAGCTAGTGGGTGGGAGTTTGATTTCCGACTGTGCGTCTTTGACAGGGGCAGGACTCTATAGGGTCCTTTCCAGCTTCACATCTCTAAGATGTGGTATATGTAGGATGTATTAAGAGGCAAAAGTGTTGGAACTGTCCGAAAATAATTGGTGGGTCTAGTGAGAGTACTCCATAGAGGGGTTATTACCATCTGCCACCTTGTTAATCTATCAGTCTAACGTTGACCTTAAGAGGTGAACAGGACTGTAAGGGAGAAGGTGGTACAATGGGGCTGGGATATGATTACAGGTATTCTTATCAGAAAATAGTGCAAGGGTTGTGAAATTCATTTGGATGCACAAAGTTGAAATTTAAACGGTTGGATGGAGGGCACAGGAAATGTCTGGCCCTGTAGGCAACACCCATCAGCCCCAACTAGTATTCTCATGGTGTCAGTAAATATATCCTGAATTGGTTAAAGTGAGTATTTTGAAAATGACTAGGAAAGGTCTGGTTGATGTGTGAAGCTGGAACACCAGACGGTTTTCTAAGCCAGTAGATTTAAGATAGTTCTATGTGTAGAATGTGTAGGGCATGGTGCAGGGTTTTCTTAATAGTTAATTAGAATTCGCTTCCTCATATGTGCTGTCTTCCACTTACAGCATGCAAAGCTGATTTCAGGACATTTCAGTCTTCTGGGATACTCTATAAATGTCCTGCAAGTGACTGTGATAGAGAAGAATCTGCAAAAAATGAGAGTCAGTTGAGATAAGATCTATCCATGAGTTTCAGAGTGCATCCAAAGGATTAAATATTGACCAAGGCTTCTTAACTCACTATTGGTTTAAATATATATGTATTTTAATTCACAGTTTCCCCTACAATCTTCTGTAGGGACTACTGGTGCCAAACGTTTGGAGCTTCAGATGCTTTGGACTACAACTCCCACAGTCCTTTATCACTGGCAAAAAAAAAAAAAGATTGGGAAGTCTGGGAGTTGAAATCCAAAGCATCCCGAGTGCCAGAAGTTTGTCACCCTTTGGACTAGATTCCGAGAACTGACCAACTACTGCTTGATTGTCCAGGATAATAGACTCTTCCAGACTTGATCTTTGATTGAGGCTCCAACACACCTCAATGGAAATGTAGGGCTTTCAATTGAAACCAATGTTCTGTCTGTAAATTATTTGTAACAAGAGTACTCTTGTTAATCCTTATTAATCAATCTCCTGTGCCTACCCATATATATCACTTGTGGTTTTGCTTCATTCTGATATGTCTGAAGAAGTGGATGTATACATACATTATGAAATATAGCCGCCTCTAAGAGGCCACTACGCTTTTGGTAATCCATGGGGGTTCCTTCCAGCTCAGCAGTTCCAATTATTTGCCTGTTTTGTTTTAATTTTTGTCTGAATATGTCTTCTCCTGACCATGGATTATCCCTCTGTGACCTTTCATGATACTACTAGCCACTTTGAACAAGTGATGTTTCTCCTAACTGTGAAGTCTTGTTTACATGCTGCTTTCTGCCAGGGATTATATATCACACTTCTCCCTTGCTCCTTGTTTGTGCTAAATTTTCCAACAGAACACTTGCAAACACCAACTGAACACCTGCAAACGTATCAATTCCTTTCTAAGGAAATGTGGGCTTTTGGTTTTTATCATGGTGGGACTCCTTGACAGAGTGGTTGTTGGTACATAATATACAAATGTAGAGGAACAATTGCCAAAAGTATCTGCAGCCTTCTTCCTTGTCTCCAGCTACAATTCAAAGCAATGTCTCTCTCAGCCTTTGGTCTTCCTTCCTGATGTTGCCTCCTAGAAACCATTGGAGGTTGAAGGCCAAAAGTTGAGAAACATTGTATCAAGGCAGTGGTTCCCAATTTTCAATCTCCAGATCTTCTCGGACTGAAACTCCCAGAAGCCTTCACCACTAGCTGTGCTGGCCAGGATTTCTGGGAGTTCTAGCTCAAGAACATCTGGGGACCCAAGGTTGGATACCACGTCCTTAGTCCAAGACAGAACTTAGGGATGGCAGTATTTTCTGGGCACTTAAGATACTCTCAGGATTCCCCATCAGCTATATTCTTTGCTGTCTATTCCTTTAAGATGATGTTACTGCAGATACATTGGGATACATTCGTTCCTAGCCTTGGGTCACCAGATGCTAAGATCCTCTTAGGGCAGGGATCAGGGAACTTTTTTACCTTTTACCCCCCCCAAAAAAAAAATTTATATACGCTGACATTACCCACTTTATTTGAAAGGAAGGAAATCATACATTATTTGAATTCAAAATCTTATTGAATCTATTCAAAATTACTTTGAAAGCTTCAACTGACTTGAAAACTTCAAGTTTTGGAGAAATGATGTTGCTTCATATTGGATATGAGAGCATCAATATTGGGGCTCTGCTCATCCTCATTGCCCCCAGGATTTTCATTTTTACCCCATTTGGGGTAATTTACCCCTGTTTCCTGACCACTGTCTTAAGGTCTTGAGTACCTTTCCTCATTCCTTAAGAACTCTCTGGAACAAAGAAATCACTCACAGGTGATGGTAAATTGTTGGGTAGGATATGCTTGTACCATCATTATGATGACATGTGTTCCCTTTAGCGCTAGGAAGGGATTTCCCCCATCCGAATGTTAGTTACTTACTTTGCACATGCATGTTCTGTTGGAGCTTGGTTTGTGTGAGTCATGTGGAGTTGTTGCACACTCGAGTCCTGCACACAATCTGTGTTCTTCAGCCGGATCTACATTTGTCTAGACTGCACTCTGAACTCTGTGTGTGTGTGTGTGTGTGTGTGTGTGAGAGAGAGAGAGAGAGAGAGAGAGAGAGAGAGAGAGAGAGAGAGATGTCTTGTGCCTTTCTTGGATGGGAAGCAGCTGGAATCCATGAAGCACGGATCCTTCCATTCCTAGGTCTCACCGTGTGAGATTCATGGTGTATCAACCTCATCCTTTGTCATCCCCTCCACAGGCTGCCCATGTTTATCCTGGACTAGAGTTGTGCTGGAGGGTGTGGGTGAATCTTGCCCTATGCAATAATTTCTGAAGGAGTGTGTTTGAAGTGGTGTTGTCTATTTGTAGGAACACAGAATGGTGTGCCAGGGGAGTCTGGGTTTAGGCAGAGCTCCAAGCACCACTGGATTTGTCAAGATTACAAGGTCTCTGAAGATACGGTTTTCAGCTTGACTTCCTAGAAACCATCACCAGCCTAGCCAGTGGGCAGGGTTATTCCTTCCTTACTGCACCCAAGCAGTAATTAGAGGGCCATTGTGTGGAGCTCAAGACTATGTCAAGTAGTGGGAACATTAAGTACATCCAGAAATAGGTATATATACCGTATTTTTCCATGTATAAGACTATACTTTTGTCTAAAATCTTTAAACTAAAAATTGAGGGTCGTCTTATACACGGAACTAAGCTGAGGAGAGAACAAAAACGAGTGGAGGGGGAAAGCAGGGATCAAAGCAATCCTTCAGCGCTTTGATCCCTTTCCCCCCTACACTTGCTAAGCCCCACTTAGATTTCTTAATTATGGATTAGAAAAGTGGGGGACATTTTATTCATGGGGGCATCTTATACACGGAAAAATACGGTATCTCTCTCTGTAGGTTCGTGCCTTCCACCCTGTGTAACCCATTTATTTCTTTGCAAGAGGAGGGCCTTTGTGTGGTTGCTAGCCCTTTTCAACATACTTTCTTCCATTCCTTCATCCATGAGCCCGGGTGGTGTCTCGGTTAGAGCAGGGGGTGGGCGAAACCCAGCCCCCCCCCCCAAGATAGGGTTGAACTCCCAGCATTCCTTAAACGGGCTGGGGTTGATGGGAACTGCAGTCCTCCAATTTCTGGAGGGCCATGCTTTGCCCACCCCAGGCACTTGTGAGATCTGGGTTTAAGCCCCCACCGTGCCCCAAAACCCACCGAGGGGCCTCGGGACTGGTCTCCCCTTCAGGCGGTTCACCCTCTGTGGGTGAAGGAGAATGACAAAATGGTGGCCGGTGTGGTGGAATCAGGGCTAGAAGACTTGGATCTTCATAGGAGCTTTATCCCTGGCTTGAATAGAGCTTGTGGGGGACACGGGAGACTGTGGCAGGCGTGACCTTTCCTTTCAAAATGTTCCTTCACTCTTAAGTTTTCCCCGGTGTGGCCAAGCCATCTTGTGCGGAGATCCATGATAGAAGATGGGATCTGGCGATGCAGGCAGAGGTCTGTTGTAGATGACCGGTAGTCACCTTTTCACATCAGCCTAGAGCAGGGGACTTCGTTCATAGCCTTCTTTTTAAAAACGTTTTGCTTAGGGACACAAAGACCTTGACCAAAGGTGGGTGGGTGGGTGGTATTAGTTTATTGGACCGCGGTTCCCAGAATTCTCCACGATGGAACAGGATCAACAGCCCTGTTGGCTTGGGGGAATAATCCTGGGAGTTGTACATCAATAAAGTCGCATCCCAGTCAGTACCACTGACTTTTAAATTAGTAGTAGTCTGAACCAGCCAAAGCTTGATAGCATTTAGAACAATCTCATCAAACTGGAGCCTTCCAGAGGGATTGGACTACAGTTCCCAATATCCCCCAGCCAGTGTGGCCGTACGGGTTGCGTTCTAGGCCTCTGGAGGCGCTCAGCTGTGGACATCTCTAGTTTATGTCTCAAATGAAGCTGAAGAAGACTTGACTTGGACTTCTCCACTTGACCACAAAGCTTCATAAACGATGCCAGGAGCCCCGGTTGCTACCTCGCAGGGCTGTTGTGTAGAGAACACAGGGTAGAGGTACAAAAATGGTACCTAGTGGTTGAGCTGCTTGGAGGAAGGGCAAGAGAAGGAAAAAAATTGAGTTAAAAATTCAGCCCACTATCTGTGGAATAAGGTGCCTTTCGACTGCGAAGGCAAATTTGTCCAGATGTATTTAATGTTCTGTGAGTCCATATGGGTGGAGGGTTTTTTTTGGGGTGGGGGTCGGACGCACAATACAGAAGTAGCGATGCTAATGGCTCCCCTTCTCTCCTAAAGTTCCCTGGAGGAAACGAGAATTACCTGGCGATCACGGGGGCGACTCATCCCTTTTTGTCGGGGGCCGAGGTGAGATGGGGCGACTGCCGGGATTTTCCCAGGGCGTGCGGGCAAGATGGGTGGTGATCACGGAGGGTGGGATCTGTAGGGCGTCAGGTTGAACGACAGAGGCCAGGGACGCGTCTGGCCTTTCCAACACGGTGGCAGAGTACGCGGTTTGCGGGCGGATTGTCCCGGTCCAGTCCCGGATGTTTTACGTTCAGAAAAATTAGGTTGCAGGCCTGAAACGTGAAAGTTTTTTAAAATACAGTGGTGCCTCGCTAGACGATGATAATCCGTTCCACTGAAATAGCTGTTTAGCGAAATCATTGTCTAGCGAAAAGGAAATTGTCGTCTAGTGAAAATCAGTTTGCAAAGCAGGGACCAAACATTGTCCAGCGAAATTCCCCCATAGGAATCACTGTTTTGCCAATCACTATAGCGATCGCAAAAAGTCAATGTCTAGCAAAAAAATTGTCATGCGGGGTAACTGTCTCTCGAGGCACCACTGTAATGATTCTTATTATAGGTTACAGTGTCTTTAAAAGGCAACTTTTTGTCTTGTGACAACATTTAAAAAGTCACTTGTTAACATTAAATGTTTTACTCATCCATTTTGGTGTAATTTTTTTTTAAGTCCCAAGGCTGCGGTGGACCCTTTTCTGTCCTTCCACACATTGTTTGGTGGCAGTTCCAAGCGTTTGTTGTTCTCAGCTGCACCGCTTAGGACTGATGGGAGTGGTAGTCCGGCCACCACTGGAGAGTCACTCCTGCAACGCCCGTGTCAAAAGTATGCCCAGTATCAAAGGGCATTTCAGATAAAGCTCATTATTCTGACAGAACTGAGCCCCTCTGGAGAACATCCATTATAGTCTGACAGAATTAGATGCCTCTTTTGTGTAGCTTTTGTGCTTAATTTAGAGGCTCCTCGTAATCAGGAGCCTTATCCAGTGGTTCCCAACCTTGGCCCCCCCCCCAATGTTCTTGGACTGCATCTCCCCCATAATCCTGGCCAGCACACCTAGTGGTGAAGCTAAACACAGTTTTATTTAGTTTCTGTAGGAATCTGTCTCTAAAAAGCTGCTTCTAATCAGACTAAGGCAACATTGGGGGAAGAGGGATATTTGAGTTGCGTTGCAGAAGCTTCCTGGCTTTTTGTGTATCTGAGCTTCGTTTTTCTCTCTCTCTCTTCCCGTCGCCTTCAGACGTTCCACACGCCAAGCCTGGGAGATGAAGAGTTCGAAATCCCGCCCATCGCGCTGGACGCCGACCCATCCCTCGCAGTGGCCGATGTTGTCGGCCACTTTGATGACCTGGGGGACCCTGTGACAGCCCGAGATGCTACTTTCTCAGCCCAGTATGGGGTGCAGGCACTTGACATCCCTGTGGGAATTAGCCACGGCCTCATGGAGCAAGGAGGCGGGCTGCTGAGTGGTGGGCTGGCCATGGTAAGTCCGGGGGTGTCGTCCTCGCTCTGAAAGGAAGGTAGCATGAGCCCAAAGATGTTTTGAGGGGATGGGGTATTGGTGTGATAAGAGAGATGCTAGCCTGCAACTTCTCGAGGGGTTCTTCTAGATTCCCCTTGGCCATCATGGTATCTTGTCTCCGTGCATCATTTCTGACCGTTGACTAAACTGGACAGAGTTGACTGGAGTCTCAAAAGTCTAGAAATCACAGTGGGTGGGAAGTTATTCAATCTGGAGGGTGGCCTTCCATCAGCCCTGTCACCTTGTGTTGATTTTCACCCCAAAAGGGGAGAACTTGGATGCCTCCAGAGGTAGTGACTCTTTGAGACAAAGTTGAGCACAGGACTGATTGGCCAGTGCCCTGATGCAGAGCACTTCACTGGTTTTGCTATCGATCCCCTTGTAGGACATTTCCAAAGTGGTAGCCGTGCTAACCTTTTCCAACAAAAACAGTAAAGAGTAGTTTAAAGGCCAGCAAATTTTGTGTAGCATTGTTTTTTGTGGACTACAGCTCAGTTCCTCAGATGCAGTCAGCAGAATCAAACTTGTTTGTCTTTATGCCACAACAATGTGGCACAGTGGTTTAGGAGTGCTGGACTGAGACTCAGGCAGGGGTCTCTACTGAGCCATGAAACCCTCTGGATGTCAGTCCCCCTCTCTTTCTCAGGTCGACATGCCTATGGAGTCAAAAGTCTATTAAGTATTCTTAAGGGTATTTTTTTTCCTAATAAGAAAATTATCTGTTTCATTTAATAAGCAGATTCAGCTGGAGGTTGGCAAATTCTTAGATACCCACAGGAATCATAATACAGTAGGATCCCCATATCTGCGGGATTGGTATTAGTGGTTTCACTTATCCACACTCTGAAAAGATTAAAAGAAAATTTGGGGGGGTCATGTTCCCTGTGACCCAAGCTCTGAGGTCACACTAGCACCTAGATTTATAGGCGCTCACCTTTCTACCACCACCTCTATGACCTGAGTTGCCACTTCCCGTCTCTTTCCTCTCCTCTTTATCCAGGACTTGGATCACCCCATGGGGACTCAGTACAGCGCCAACCCCCCTGTCACCATCGACGTGCCTATGGCGGACATCAGCTCCAGCCTGATGGGACACGGCCAGCTCACCACCATCGACCAGTCGGAGCTCAGCTCTCAGCTCGGCCTCAGCCTGGGAGGCGGTGCCATCCTGCCCCCGGCCGCCCAGTCGCCCGAGGAGCGGCTCTCGCCCACCCCGTCGCCCGCCAGTTCCATGCACGAGGAAGAGCCGGAAGAGATCAGGAGGGTGAGTCTTGGCCCCTTGGTGATGGGAAGGGTAGGAAAGGCGCCGGGCCCAGAGCCATGGAACAGATCATAGCATATAGAGTATGGCTTGGATTCAAGCTATCTCCAGAAGCATGTCTCCTTTGATGAGCCTTGTTGTTTAGTCATTAAGTCATGTTTGAATCTTCACGACCCCATGGACCAGAGCACGCCAGGCCCTCCTGTCTTCCACGGTCTCCTGGAGTTGGGTCAAGTTCATGTTGCTCGATTAGATGACCCTGTTCAGCCATCTCGTCCTCTGTCGTCCCCTTCTCCTCTTGCCCTCACACTTTCCCAACATCAGGGAAATGAGCCTACTCAGGTGTTAAGATCATGAGGGCAGGCCTTCCTCTCACCCCCCCTTTCACTGGTGTATTTGGTGAGTACACAGGAGAGGGACTTCTCTGTGGCTACTGTCAGACTCTGGAACTCCTTGCCACAGGAAACCAGGCTGACCCCATCTTTGCTGTCCTTCCGCAAGGAGTCGAAAGACCTTTCTCTCCAGCCAAGCTCTCCCTGAGTGACCAGCTATCTGAGTAGGGTTCTTAAGCAGTGTCTTCTGCCTTGTTGCTCGGAAGATGATTTTGGTGTTGTTTTCATTTCCTGTCTTTTAGTGCAGCATTCGTTTGATGCTTTTTAGTATTTGAATACTTACTGTTCTTACCTTTCAATGTTGTCTTTTAACATTGCAAGCCACCTTGGGACCTTTTTTTAAGGAAAAAGGGGGGGGGAATATTTTAAATAAAGGAGCGATCTTGATGCATGAAAAAGAAAGGTGTCGCACTTGGGCATGCTCTTCTTCTCAGGCGGTCTTCTTATGTTCCTTTTTGGATTTTCAGTGATGAAAGATGGGCACGAACTGCTGGTTCGGAGATTCATAGCGGTTCGTTCTTGGGATGCACAGGTGTTCCGTGAGTGTCCCGGCTTGCCTCCCCCACCCCTTCCAGTGGGTGGCCACTCTGGGGCAGCGTCCTGGGCTTCCCTGTCCTGCCCCCCTCCTCTGGGAGGGTGCCTGCCAGAGGAGGTAGGAGAAGGAAGCCGGAGCCACCGCAGAACCACCCGTGCGTCCAAAGAACGAACCACTATGTGCCCATCTCTGTTCATGATGAATAGGGCCTGTTTTCCCTGCCCTCAGTCACTGTCATTCTGGGATGAGGCCAATGCTCATCAGTTGATCTAAGACGTTCTGACTTGATGGCACAGAACTACTGTGCCCATTGCTCAGAGCACGTGCTGGATCCATGTGTTGATCACAGGAGTAGAGATCTAAAATTTCTGAACATTTCCATCTTTTCCAGAAATAAATGGGAGGGGGGGGGGAGAGAAACACTGTTTCATTTCAGGGAAAGAAGGAAATTTTTGGAATTTTTACATCTCTAAGCAGGAGTGCATAAAAAGAATGGTGGCCTCCTCAGAGGCTATGGGCCAGCAGTGCCTAACGTCGCCCCAATCAGCATAGCTAGTGGGAAAGGATGATCAGGATTTTAATCTGGGGTGGTGGTGGAGAACTCCATGCATCGCACACAGGGGCTTACCAGGAAGCAGAGAACAAAACCTGTGCAGAGACATTTGAACTGTTGCAGTGGTCCACAATCTACAGAGCTTTCTGACCCTGTCTGTCGTCTCTTCCCATAGCAAGTCTCCATCGCTAAGCCGCTCCCGACAGCCTCGGCAGTGCCGACGCCAGCCGCGGCCCCCGCAGCGGTGGTGGTGGATGCCGGCAAGAAGCCAAAGCCCACCAAGAAGCAGAAGAAAAAGAAAGACCCCAACGAGCCCCAGAAGCCCGTCTCGGCTTATGCCCTGTTCTTCCGCGACACCCAGGCGGCCATCAAGGGGCAGAACCCCAAAGCCACCTTCGGGGAGGTCTCCAAGATTGTCGCCTCCATGTGGGACAGCTTGGGGGAGGAGCAGAAGCAGGTAGGTGCTGGAAGGGAGCTGTCCGGGGCTGGGGTTGAGTGAGGAAGAAGGGCGAGGTCATCTGGGAGGAGGAGATGAGGAGGAAGGGGAAACTGGGGAGACTGAGATGGGGGGGCTCAGGGGAAAACATGACCAAGATTTACAACCAGAGGAGGGTGTAACGATCCACCCAGTGTTCCCTGTTTGTTTCCCTCAAACACAGGTACACATTCTGGATATGTTAATTCTTTCTTCTGCTACCACCAGTGGATCTCTCATCCGCATTGCCCCGTATATGCCTCAGACACATGCTGCTAATATACTGTATTTTTCCGTGTATACGACTATACTTTTGTCTAAAATCTTTAGACTAAAAATTGAGGGTTGTCTTATACATGGAAGTAAGTTGAGGAGAGAACAAAAACGAGTGGAGGGGGAAGCAGGGATCAAAGCAATCCTTCAGCGCTTTGATCCCTTTCCCCCTACACTTGCTAAGCCCCATTTAAGATTTCTTGATTTTGGGTTAGAAAAGTGGGGGGTGTCTTATACATGGGGATGTCTTATACACGGAAAAATACGGTACATTGTTTATTTATCTTTTGGTTTTTAATCACAGATGTTCTTTTATTATTGTTTAGGATCACTCATTAAACTTCTCATAATTGATTACACGTTTGCTTATTCAGGTGTTGTATTTACTTATTCACATTAACCAACTCATTAATATTCTCTATCTATTTAGCTTTACTATTCCTTTTATCTCCTTCCCATTCTCTCTCTAACTCTCCAACTTTCCAATTCTCTCTTCTTAACTCTCCACCAACTCCTCTCTAGCTGCCTCCCTCTGTCCACCTGTCCCCTTGACCCCACCCCTCCTGTCTTCTCATAGGCTCCTGCCCTTGAGCTTCAGCTATGATTGACAGGAGGGATGTGGGCATTCTGCCACAGAGGGTTTTTATCCTTCGGTAGGAGGCATGGAGGACACAGGGCTCTCCAAATGTTGCTGGTCCATAGCTACCCATCGGTAGTTTGCTACTGGAGGAAAGGGAGCGGGGAAATGGGTTAGTGGAAGGCGCAGTGGATTCATTTGCCCTCGCTTGGCTTTCTTGATAGCAGGAGTGGGTAGGACACGGTGGGCCACCAATCCCTCTTTCCCCCCAGCCGGGGTGACCCAAAGGGGACGAAGGATGATCGGGGTTGTGCTCTAGCGACATCTGGATGGCCACTTGTGGTTGCAACTGTCTGGTTCAGTTCTGCCTCTCTCGTGACTTAACTCTTTTTAGCTGTTGGGCAGAATTCTCGCTGCCGTTCCACCTTTCCTCGCTCGGGTTTGAATGAAATTGAAATTAGGGGCCTCCTGGCCACCGACCGCACACTCTCTTGCTCAACGATGGGCCTTCCCATTTGACAAAGAGAAAGCCACCCCCAGCTTGATTTCCAGGTTCTTTTTTTCCCTACCTGACTACATTTTGGCCAAGAGGGCGAGTGTCCTGCACTTGAGAGCGGAACGCCGTACAGAGGGAACCCTCAAATCTGCGGTGAAGAGGTCCCAAGCCTCCTTCTCCGCCCCCCCCCCAAACCGATATTGAAAAACACGGACAATCTCTTCCCTTTTCCTTTGCAGGTCTACAAGCGGAAAACGGAGGCAGCCAAAAAAGAATATTTGAAAGCGCTGGCGGCGTATCATGACAACCAGGAGTGCCAGGTAGTTATGGATGTTTTCCTTCCATTCATATCCTTCCTCTCCTCCCATTGAGCTCAAGCTACCACACACCTCTCTCTTCCATACATTGAATCCCCACAACAACCCTGCAGAGCAGGCTAAGAGAAAGAGAATGACTGACCCATGGTCCCGAGGGCCATCTCCTAAGTCCAGCATTCTAACCACTACACCACACTGCCTGTGGCTTCTTAGACTGAATAAGAAAGTGCTCTTTTTAAATTGATTATACCTTGATTTCCCTCCAGTAAACTCAAGGCCCTCCTCCATGCCACTGTCTGCTAAGAACTGACCTGCAAAGCAGGTCAGGTTGAAAGAATGGGACTGGGTCCCCACCATCTTGGCATGGTAAAGACCTAAACCTGGCTGTCCCGGGTTTCAGTCCGACACTTTAATGTCTACCTCCCAAAGCAACATGCTCAGCTCCCCTCCCACTTTATCCTCGTATCATAGCTCGTCAGGGATTTCAGCGTGAATCCTGCCAGTCTTGTTGGTGGGTGGCCTAAGGGTAGGGAACCTCCCTACGTGGGTAGCTAGGTTTGGCCCCTTCTGCGTTCACATCCTCTCCAGGCCAGGCGTTTCACAACTCAACGAGCCACCGAGGATGGTGCTTTCAATGGAAGATGCTCTGCTTTTTATGGGTAGCTTTTCATGCTTTCACATTGCTTAACTACAGTGGTTGTTTTAATGCAAAACATGTAGTTGATGGCCAAAATCCCATTAGCAATTTACCTCCGTGTAAGTAAAATTCCAAACCAGATTGCTGCTAATTAATGAGATGCCGGCCATGTTACTGTTCTTCCTAAGTGTTCAAGACAAGATGCCCAGGATCCTCCTGTCATATGACTAGGAATGCAACCAGCACCTTAATTCTTAATTTGCCACTATAGTTTCACTTACCCGCACATGTATTGTCAATAGGAACCTGGCCATTGGAACTTACAGTAGGACCCCCATGTCCACAGGGGATTGGTTCCAAGCCCACCAACACATGCGGCTGAAAAACACGGATTATACCAAACCCTATTCCTCTAGTAAATGCTATGGTCTGTGGCTCCCTTGAGTGGCCACTTTTGGTAACTTCCTCTTTAGAAATATATATTTCTAGGATTTTTCTTTTAATATTTTCAGGCTCTGTGTGTGTGTGTGTGTGTGTGTGTGTGTGTGTGTGTGTGTGTGTGTGTGTGTGTGTGTGTGTGTGTGTGTGTGTGTTGTGTGTGTGTGTGTGTGTGTGTGTGTGTGTGTGTGTGTGTGTGTATATATATATATATATATATATATATATATATATATATATATATATATATATATATATATATATATATAAGTGAATCAGTGGATACAGATCCCGTGGATAAGGGGGTTCTTCACTGTACATATTTTCGTGTTAGCCGTGTCTGTTTTGTTACTGGTTCACGAGCCACCTTGGGTCCCCATCCTGGAAGGGAGCTGGGAGATTAGACGAGAGAACAGAACACTCTTAACCCCTGAACCCTCTGGGTTTTTGTCTCTCCAGGCGGTCGTAGAAACGGTAGAGCCGGACACGATCTCCTCGCCGCCCGAGCAGCCGGTGCCCGCTGCCGAATCGACCTCCCCGCCAGCCCCTGTGCCGCCCACCCCGCCGGCGCTCGAGAGCCCTCCTCCCCCGCCCACCATCGTCCCGGCCCAGCCCACCATGTTGGTGACCTCCGGAGCCGGGCCCCAGGCGGGGGGCCAGACCAGCATCACCAAGATCATCATCCCCAAGCAGATGCTGCCCTCTTCCTTAGCGGTGACCTCCCAAGGGGGCGTGGTGACCGTCATCCCGGCCACCATGGTGACCTCCCGGGGAATCCAGCTGGGGCAGCTGCAGGCCGGGACGGGCACCACGCAGATCGTGACCCGCTCGGTCTTGGCGGCGGCGGCGGCCGCAGCCTCCTCCATGCACCTGCCCCGGCTCCAGCCTCCGCCCCTCCAACAGATGCCCCAGCAGCCGCCCGCTCAGCCGGTCACCATCCTGCAGCAGCCCCCGCCCCTCCAGGCCATGCAGCAGCCTCCCCTGCAGCAGAAAGTGCGCCTCAACCTCCAGCAGCCCCCGCCCCCTCTGCAGATCAAGATCCTGCCTCCCCCGGGCTTGCAGATCCAGCCCATTGCCCTGCAGACAGAAGAAAGCAGCCCGGAGAGACCCAGCGCCGAGATCCAGACTTCTCCGGAGCCCGTGGATGTCGTTCCAGAGGTAAGAGGGAAGTGCCTTCGGGGTGTGTGTGTGTGCAATGCTTCCAAAGTCTTCCTGCTTGGTTATACGTAAAGAGAATCTGCCCCACAAAACCTCTTCTTTTAGTGGCACAGCCCACACTGGGTGTTAAAGAAAGCCTCTTCCCGGTCCACGGCCTCTCATCTGTAGGATGGATGCCTTCCAAGAAGCACTTCCCACCGCATAGGGTCATGGAGTTGGAAGGGACCCCATTGGGTCTGGCCTTCTGCTCCATGCAGGAATAATTCAGAGGATATCTGCCAGGAGGTGGTCTAAATTTCTCTTGAATGCCTCCAGTGTTGGCACACCCACCACTTCTCTAGGTCATGTTTTCCATTGTCGTACTGCTCTAACAGTTACAAAGTTTTTCCTGATACTCAACTGAAATCGGGCTTCCTGTCCCTTGAGCCCACTCTGGGGTGATCATGGATAGATTCTACCCCTCCGAGTCTTTCAAATATTTGAAGAGTGTTATCCTATCTCTCCTCGTTCTTCTTTTATCCATGCTAAACACGTCCAGTTGTATCAGCCTTTCCTCCTAGGGCTTGGTTCCCAGTCCCGTAATCCTCCTTGTTGCCCTCCTCTGGACTTGCTCCAGTTTGTTGGCATCCTTCTTGAAGTACGTTGTCTTGAAGTAACCACTTTGTGAATTTCCTGTCCCAGGTGGAGTCGCCAACACCGATGCATGTGGAGCTGGTGTCCGAATCGCCGGTGGCTGCGTCGCCCCGGCCACGCTGCATCCGGGCAGGCTGCGAGAACCCGCCGGTGGCCAACAGCGACTGGGACAACGAATACTGCAGCAACGAGTGTGTGGTGAAACACTGCAGGTGCGTGAACGAAGCCCGCCGGCCCGTGTGTCACATCGGGTATCTGGCCAGCTACATCCTAATGTGGGAGGCATGGGGAAGCCAGTCACTTAAACAGCAGCTGTAAAGTGCCTGACTGTGTCCACAACAAGTCTTAACAACATATGGCTTCACCTTTTTGAGCTTTCCTAAGGAAGTCTTGGTCTCAAGGGGTTTTGGTCCCCTTGCTTATGATGAGCTGCAGTCGGGGTAGTCTCACTCTCATGCTGGAGGCAAAAACACTCTTGGGCGGGTTGCCTGGCTTCTCAGCAGGCGATCTTCATGGGAAATGGATCAGGTTTCCTTTCCCTAATCATGTCCAAACCATGAGTGCCAAAGAAAGGATTTGCCACACTTAAGAGAACACAAAGAATTGTAAAATATTTAAAAGGGGAGGTGGGGAATGCCTCATGCAGACAATGCCCAGCCCACCTTCCCCATCTCTGGTGGCTTCACAAGCAATTATGAAATACTCTGAACTGGAAAAGAACAAAGTAGCAGAAAGAATGGAAAACCCATCTTTGACACATTAGGAGCAGAAAAGCACCTACATCGTTGTCGGGCCAGTGGAGATTTATTAGGCTACAAATCCCATCATCCACAGCTCTGTGGAGTGGAATTGATAGGGAATATAGTCTGACACATCTGGAGGCTAGAAGGCTTCATTATATTGGTTGACAAAGGACCTGGTGGTCAGGCGGGAATCCTGACCAGAACACCTTCCACTAGAAATTGGGGACATGCTGCAACATTTTGTTACAGTCTTTATAGTGGTTGGCCAGGGCATCGTGTGGGCTAAGGAGCCCCTCCTCCATTAAAGGTTTAGCCCAATATTCAAGGGTGTGTCTCTCTCCAAAGAAATAAAATCACTGCACCTAAAATCTCGCTGCCTCTGACGTTCCTGTTTTTTTCTTTCTCTCTCCTCTTTTCACAGGGATGTGTTCCTAGCTTGGCTGGCTTCTCGCAATCCCAGCAACAATGTTGTATTTGTGAAATAACCCCCACCCTTTGGGGGGGTGTCCTGGGGCAGGAAATGACTGCCCCCCCTACACACACTTTTTTTTCCAACGGACGACCAAAAAAAGAGGAAGGAAAAGGATCGAGAACGGCCATGCAACTTTGGGGTGGGAAACGGTGGAGCAAAACATTGGTACATCACCTGGAGACCCTTCTGCAAGAGACAACGTCACCCCTTCTGGGTGGGGAGGGGAAGGGAAGAAGGCTTGGGTGCTGCAGACTTTATTTCCCCCCCCTTATTTTTTTTTCTCCCTATACATGATCCCTTGATCTGTTTTCTTTTTTCCCTCTTCCTTGATGGAGCCGATTAAAGCTGGACGAGGGATGCCGACCAAGGGCCTGTCAGATGCTACTTGGGGTGGGGGCAGAGGAAAAGAGCCACCCTCCAATCTTGGGAGAATGTTACGTGTCGCGTTTCTGCTCTGGAAGGAAGGGTGAAAACCCAGTTTTGGACGCCAGGGGCTCCCTGTGGGAATGAGGTGCCCCGATCCCTCCCCACCTCTGGAGCAGCACAGCATGGGTGTGCGACTGCGGTCCTGCTGCTGTTTCTACCCAGCGCTCCCCATTGGTCCCAACCAGCAGTTAGGGGTGGGGGGTAGCAAATCTAGAAACATCTGGAGGGCAACTGCGCCCACCTGAGTAGCCACGGTGGGCAGGTGGCCCTAAAAGATAACACGGTTGGATTTTTTGGGGGGAGGATGTAAAGGTCTGGGGAAGGTGGGTTAGGACAGAACTCCCATCATCCCCCAACCCATCGGCGAGGGGTGATGAAAATTGTGCTCTAACAAGAGCTAGAGGGCCACGTGTTCCCTTTGGCTCCAAGTGTTGCTCCTCCCTTCTCAATCCGTTGCCTGACCCTTTCGTGGAGATCTCTGGCCAGTTCCAGATCTCCACAACACAGGGGCTGCAGAGGCTGGGGTGCAGGCAGTGTGAGATTTCAAGCACAGAACCATAAGAAAACTGCAACTATCCTCCGCACC
Source organism: Pogona vitticeps (assembly GCF_051106095.1). NCBI lineage: Eukaryota > Metazoa > Chordata > Lepidosauria > Squamata > Agamidae > Pogona > Pogona vitticeps. The sequence continues at coordinate 116,710,518 of NC_135788.1, forward strand.
ATGCAGGTGGGACCAGGAGGGAAAACTTGTTTGGCCCTGGCTGTGTCCAGGGGCTGTTTTGCAGCTGGACTAGTTAGGTGTCTGGGGCAGAAACAAACACACACGCAAACATGGTTTTCTGTTTCTCGGCTATACACCAGTGCCAGCGGTGGGCTCGTCGGCCCCTCTGCAGCATGGAAAACTGGCTCAGGGTGGTTTCCCAGCCCTTCAAAAGCAGATTTTTTTTTTTTAATAAAGAGGGAAGAGGAATTATGGGAGAGGTGGCGCTCTTGAGTTGCTTTGTGTCTTAGGTTGCTGAGCCTTCGAATCGCCCACTAAACACCCGCCCGCCGGGTTCTTTGCCACCAGAAGTGGGAAGGCAGGAGAGCAGCTTCTCTCCACCTCGTGTGGAATCACATCCTCTTCTCCCCAGGCGACTGGAGAAAGGAGAATTCAAAAGGACCCAGATGCCATGCTTGCTTTTCAAGGGGGCATCACTCAAACCACCACCACCCGGCGTGCATTTGACATCTACCTATTTTATAAACATCGTTTAAATACCATAGATACCCGGCAGGGCAGACGATGGACCTGTAGCCCCCTCAGTGTCCATGAACAATTCTCCCCATCGTCCTTCATCTCTGGCCATGTGGATAAGGGGAGCTGGAGGCCCGCAAGGTCTTCCCACCCATCTAGAAAGGTACAGCCATCACTGATGGACAGAAAGAAGCCTGGGCAACAGATCTGGGTCTATCCATCTTCTGTTGCTAACCTCAAAGGGAGTAGGGCCAGAAAGCGGGGATGAGAAGCACACGCTGACCTAGTATCTTTTAGGTGCCATCCTCTGCTGTACCAGCTCAATGACGGGAGCTGTAGTTTCACTCAGAAGGGAGAGCGCCAGGATGGATGAATGCATATCTCTGCCTGTAGCAGACAGGTGTGCCTTCCTGTGACATAAGGAGTCCTGCTCTGATCTTGTTGGGAAGGAACGTCTCCTGTTACACTGGAGACGAGAATGGGAAAAATGGGTGTACCAAGGAGCAAAGGAGATGCACGTGGGCCTACAGCCACCTCGCAAGGAACCATTCCCAACAGAAGTTTAACTTCCTTTAGCAGGAAGTGTTCTTGCTCCTACTTCTTCCTCTCTCGCTTATGGGGAAAAGAATCCATTTTATTTTTTAAAAAATCCTAAAGATTGGAATACACGTCCGTCGTCTTCTCTCGTCGCCAGTGCAAGAAACAGGCCTTGATCCCTTCCGTGGAGTTTTGCTCCACCCCGCGTCTGTCACTAGCTACATGTTTTTAGGCTTGGAGATGATTCCATCCGGGTAACGCTGCTTGAACTGGGCGACCACATCTGGGTCCAGCAAGTGGATTCCGTCCAGCTGATTGCCGAGGGTAATCCTAAGGAATAGAAAGGGCGATGAGGAGAGGAGGCGGCTTTTCAGTGGCAAAGGTGGAGGGAGGGAGTCGACAGCCATGGGGGTGGGAAGCTGGGGGTCTCACCAGTTCGGCTGAACGTTGTGGGGCCGCCCGAAGAGCTCAATCTTCCGGGTTCCTGGAGAGAGCCGTTCGATCATGCCGTAAATCTCGTCCGGCTTGTGGCTGGTGGAACGGACCTGCGGGACAAGGACACAAACGGGAATTGGGTTCGGTGGAGGTCAGGCGTGTCGGCAACCTGCCCACCTCTTCCGGACCATAAAGGGAGCGGGCCGCAGGTGTCCTACCTCCGCCACAATGACATCGCAGTCAAGACCCCGGTTGAAGCCTTGGGGGTTTCCCTTCACGCCAACCTGCCCGGGAGGGGAGGGAAAAGAAATGGAAAAAGGGATGAGTCGTGATCAGGATGCCCTCAGAGCGGAGTAACGTGATGCCAGTTTAAGTGTAAAGTGCTTCCTCTCGAGTCCCTTAAAAGGATCAGGATGAAGGATGCCACCTTCCCCTTTAAAATGAAACTCCTGAGTCTAAAGCTAGAACTGCTGGATGGCTCAGCGGTTTAGGTCTCTGGTTGCAGAGCCGGAGGTTAGGGAGTTCAATTCCCTTCTGAGTCTCCTTGACAGGCTGGTTTTGATCCAAAGGGCCCCTTCCAGCTCTGCAGTTCTAAGACGCTGATCAAGATGCTGTCACGCCATCCCAAATACACCGGACCTGGTTTCATTTTTGCTGCTAAGCAGGGTCAGGCCTGGCTGTTACTGACACGGGAGACCCACCAAGGAAGACTGGCACTTTTCAGACAGGGCCAGGAAAGGATGCTGACTTAAACTCTGGACAGCCTCTGCTGGTGACAATACTAGGTTCAACGGGCCACGGACAGGATGACTTGGTGTAAGTCGGCTTCTGTGGTTCTAACTCTCACTATTAGCTGTTCTCTATGGATTGATTCCAAAATCTCTCTTGCTAACACAGCAGTGGGCAGAAGCACAGCCCTCCGGATGGCATTGGACCACAACTTCCATCATCCTTATCCAGTCAAGCAAAAGGTTTGGAATGCTGGGAACTGCAGTCCAATCTGCTGGAGGGCTGTGTTTGGCTCACGGGAGGTCTCTGATGATTGATCTCTGACGGAAGGGCCCCTCAGCCCATTCAGTGGTCCTGGGCTAAGGTTTACTACTTCTGTGACTGCGCTTTCTCCGATCATCCGGACGTTGGCCGTTTCCTGAGAAGGGGAGCGAGAGGAGAAAGGATGGAAGAGGCACAGGCTGTTTCACTATCACCTTCAGTAATCATGAGGACTAGCACCCTACTCTTTTTTTTTCTTAAACTACAACATAAACATAAAATACATAAACCAAAATACACACCAACCCTACTCTTTTTTTTAAAATGTACACATTGAGTTCCTAGCCAATTCACCTTTAAGCGAACCATTCTGGTGAACTCTGCCTGGGGCTATCCCCAGGCCTTCATCTTGCCCTGTCTTTTCACCCAGAGCATCTCACCCACTTTTCCCCAAATTACCAGGCAGTGCTCCTTGCCGTGGTTCAGCCAGTGGCCTGTGCGCCCTGTTCGGATAATGCGCTGGAGCTGGTTGGTTTTCACCCAGATGATCTCATCCACCCGCTCGTACCTTGGGGGAAGAGGGAGATGATGGGGGAATCAAGAGGGAGGAAGAGCGAGGAGCAATCTTCGGAGGAGGGTTTACACAGAAACCTGCCTGCACCTAGCGCGCACACGCGTACAGACACACACAACCCGGTACTCACCCCCACAGGTTCAGACACTCTCGGCCCAGTTCCATGGCCCTGCAGGAACAAGGGGAAAGGTTGATATTAGTGGCGTGTCTGTCTGTGCGTTTGGACTACAACTCCCAGAAGGCCCCAGGTGGCATGCTGCCGGTGGAATTCTGGGAGTCATAGTCCAAAGACACAGACCTGTACAGTTCTAATTGATAGTAATGGCTCCTCCTTTACCTCCCTTACACAGGTAAGCCAAAGGCCGGTTTAATTCTGGCTGAAAAGCAGGGTCAGGCCTGGCTGTTACTTAGATAGAAGACCACAAGGGAAGACCTCACCTATAACACCGCCCACTTTCCATCAGAGGCCCCACTAACCTGGTTACCATCATCCTCATTTAATTATTATTCTGCACACTCAAAAGGGCGGTTATCAGGAAAGCCTTAACTTACTGATAAGCCTCAACCAGCCTTCCCCAGTCCAAAAGCCTCTAGACATGTTGGACTACAACGTCCTGTCATCCGCAGCCTGCATGGCTGATGAAAGTTGCCGTTCAAGATGTCTCTTAAGAGCCCCAGGTTGGAAAAGACTGAGTTCAGCAGTCATATTGTTCCTCTTTTTCTCTCTCCCTCTGCCTCTCCCTCTACGGGTAACTCTGGAGTAATCAATTAATGTACTGATTTATAACAAAATTCTTAGATCTTGTTATGTGCTGTAAAGTTGCCCTATGAATGGATAATGTCCAAGATGTCAGCTCTTGTAAACTCAGGCCCATGGATTCCTTTAGAGTCAGTCTATCTCGTATTTGCTCTTCCTCATTTCCTGCTGGCTTCCACCTTTCCTTGCATCCTTTTCTTTTCCAGAGAATCCTGCCTTTCCCTGACATGCCCAAAGTAGGCTAGCCTCCCTTTCAATATATTGGTCTCCAGAGATAAGTTTGGGCTTGATAAGATCTAGGATCCACTTGGTCATCTTTCTGGCAGTCCAGATTATCCGCAAAGCTCTCCCCCCAACGCCACATTTCAAATTAATCCATTGTTTCCCTGTCTGCTTTCTTCACTGTCCGGCTTTTGCACCCATGCATGGTGATCGGAAATACAAGAGCGTGGATGATCTTGGGTCCTGATTCTGGACCTTAATGGTCCGCAAAAACCACAAATTTAAATCCCCATCCAGATACCACGAGCTGGATAATCCTGGGCCAGATCACCTGACCTCACATATTTACCACATTTTTAATGAAGATAATGCAACTTATGAACCATGTACTCAATGGGGATATATTCAGTTGAATAATTACTTCACCTACATGTCTTTTCGCAGAATTATACAGATTGTTCCAGAGCCTGAAAAGGGTTCTCTTTTTTTCCGTTTGTGTTCTGGACTACAGCTCCCAGAATCCTGCAATCCGCATCACTAGCAAGAATGCTGGGAGGTGTAGTCGAGAGAGAGAGAAATGTCCTAAGTTCTTTCTAGCTCATTTCCACACGGGAATCTCCCCCTTCTTCTGTCGTCCGGGGCTCCCTGCAACCTGCCTTACCGGCCAGTGACCCATAAGAACAGGAACCCCTCGTCCTGTAACACGGGGATGTTGAGGCGCCTCATCTCATCGTCCGTCAGTGTCCCGTAAGGGAGTTCCATGTGGATGTCCCAGGGCGGGTCGGCCATCACCACGGCAAACTTGCCCAGGATGCTGACGTCCAGGTAACGGATGTCACAGCAAATCCACTGTCAACAAAATAAAACAGGAGGAACACCCTAAGCAAAGGGGAAAAACAAGGGGTTGGGAAGGTGCCAACCGCTCCAGATGTTGTGGGACTACAACTCCCATCAGGCCTAGCTAGAGATGACAGGCGTTCTGATCAAACAATTCCTAGAGCCGTAGATCCCAAACAGGGGTTCCTCCAGATGTTCCTTGGTTAAAACTCCCAGAAGAACTTCACCACTTGTTGGGCTGCCTAAGATTTCTGGGAAATGTTGTCCAAGATCATCTGGGGACCCAAGGTTGGGAGGCACTGTGACCTAGAGCAGTGGTCTCCCCAACCTTGGGCCTCCAGATGTTCTTGGACTAAGCCTGGTGGGCCTCCCCCCCAGAAACGGTGGACTACAGTTCCCATAACCCCACAACTGCCGGCTAAAGCCGCAATTCCGAACCAGATGTTCTTGGACGAAAACTCCCAGAAGCCTTCACCACCACCACCTGCTGGCCAGGGTTTGTGGGAGTTGAAGTCCAAGAACATCTGGAGGCCCAAGGTTGGGGAACCACTGACCTAGAGGGTAACCATCTGTCCATTCTGATAAAGGGTCACACAAGGAAGTCAACAACAGATAGTTGGCTCTGAGCAAATTCCATGGAACAACTGGGTCTCAGGGATATTACAGTCTTCTATCTCACGTGTACAGTATATACATATGCACTTGCATATGTTTGTCTGTCTATATGCATCAGGACAACCAGCATAGCCTTGTTGACACTGACTATCACAAGGTCCTCAGAGATGGATTTCACCCCCAGCCCTGACATGGAGACAGCATAGACCTTCTGTGGAAAATGCATGTACCTTATTTTTCCATGTATAAGACTATACTTTTGTCTGAAATTTTTAGACTAAAAATTGAGGGTCATCTTATACATGGAAGTAAGTTGAGGAGAGAACAAAAACAAGCAGGGATCAAAGCAATCCTGCAGCGCTTTGACCCCTTTCCCCCTACACTTGCTAAGCCCCACTTATTTTTGGATTAGAAAAGTGGGGGGCGTCTTATATACGGAAAAATACGGAGTCACGGCCTGCTCCACCTGCAGAAAGGGGCCACTGTCCTTGAACTGATACGTAATCTACCTCCAGAGTGTTTGATCTGCAAAGACTTTGTTCCAAGGGAAGGCTTGGTTGCTTTCTCCTACGTGAATTTCTCAAGCGGGGCGGCCGCAGCCCTCTGCCGTACAAAACGTCCCCCTTGACGCAGTACGCTCAAGATGGCCAGAGAGGGATCATCCATCAGCGCCAGCCAGGGTTACCTGTGGGGGGAAGAGGCGATCGACGCTGGGGTCTCTCCCCACCGCCTGAGGCAAGGCCAGCTCTTGTCCCGAACTCAGCTCCCGCCCGCAGGGAGTGTCATAATCCGCACAGGCGTCAATCTCGTAGTGGACATATTTGCAAGTATCCATGTGGAAGCAGGTGTTGAGGAAGGAGCAGTCCCCCAGCGACTCGTCCGTGTGCTTGTTAATGATGCGTCTGGAAGAAGATATAGCTGACTTTAAGCGCCCGTGGGTTTGCTTCTTTCAATACTGGGGGGAAAAAAATAACCATCCACCTTTCTCTGGGCCCACCTCAATCTATCCCTTCATATCTATGTCCTTGATTCTGTCTGCACACCCAGCACATGGAGTGCATGGCCTTCCAAGCATCCTATGGCTCCTATTCCCATCATCTTTTACTGCTGGCTTTACTGGCTAGAAGCTGGCTGGATAGCTAGGCGGCCTGGGTATCTGGCTGCGGAGTCAAGAGGTTGAGAGTTTGAATCCTTGCTGGGCCTCCTGTGAGCAGAGCCAACCTGTGTGGTCTTGGGCAAACTGCACCGTCCCAGGGCACCCTTAGAAGGGAAGGGTCAAGCACTTCTGAGTACTCTATCTAGAAAACTCTGAAAAGGGTCACCATCGGTCAGAATTTACTTGACACTTTATGTTTATTATACCGCCTAGAGTTGGCCGGAATTGCACGCCCACAGCATCAGAGGCGGCCACAATTTTCATTAGCCACGTCTGCTATTAAGAAACACAACCACACACAAACCAAACCACTGCATGTTCCTCCCCTCTTTATCCCTATTTCTCTTCCCTTCCAACAGCAAATTTTAGGCTCTTATGTTCTTTGGGGCAGGAGTCTGTTCCCTTGTATTTTGTAAAGTGCAATAATAAATAATAAATCAATACACCGTGCTTAAAATGCAGAACAACCTTGCCTCTTTTTTCCTCCTGACATGATACAGATGTTTTCCATTTCCCGCCAAAGCAGAACTTCCTGGGTCTTCCTTAAACCCCTCTTTAGACCAAGGGTTCTCAATGCTAGATTCCCAGATGTTTTTGGACGGCAACTCTCAGAAGCCTTCGCCACCAGCTGTGCTGGCAAGGGCTTCTGGGAGTTGCAGTCCAAGAACATCTGGGGGGCCAGGGTTGCGAAACACTGTTTTGAACCCTCCGTCCTTCTCCGAGAAGCACAAAAAAAGAGCCTCCAGTGACCTGATCAAAAACTGGACGTGCAAGAGGCTTCTAATGTCCTCCTCATTCCCCCCCCTTCCATCTCAAAATGGACACATCAATGCTGGAAAAGGTGCAAAAACCAAAGGGATCTATATGATCAAAGTTTTTTTAATCCCTACAGGAAAGGATAAAAACCTGAAGGTTTTTATAATCTGAAACTAAGAAAGAGACTCTTCTGCCACCAGGTGCAGCTGGACTACCATTTCCAGAATCCCTAATAATCATTGTGGCTGAGGCTCATGGGAGTTGGAGTCCGACAGCATCTAGATGGCCACAGGTTCCCGTCCATGGAGGGGAAGACTAAAAGGGAGGAGAGGAAGGACAGAGTAAAAGGCTTATTCATTTACATATGATGCAGGGAGTAAGCAAGAGAAGGCTTTCCTCACTTGCACAGAATATGAGAAATTTGGCTGCAACGGCCCCTTAAGGCAATCCTGGACTGTTCTACTCAGAAGCTTTCCTCTCCTGGAGGTTGGGAGTTCGATTCCTCGCTTGTACCTCCCGACTTGCTGAGCCAGAGGGTCCCTCCCATCTCTGCAGTTCCACGATTTTCATTATAATTACAACCATTATATAATTCTAACTTCTTCACCCAACTACAGATCTCAGGATTCCCTAAGATGGAGCCATGGCGTTTAAAGGTGTAAGCACCCAGCTATCACCGTGTGCCTCAAACACACCCGAGGGCTTCTGCCTGAAACTCCCTGGAAGCGCCCTGCACTCTTGTTACCGAAACAACCTCCGGGGGGGCGGGGGGGGCTTACCGGAAGTGCAGCTTCCGGCAGGGCCGTTCCGTGTCGTTGGCCTTCATGCATTCCTCCTTGGTCCCGTAGTCGCAGAATTCCTGCACCTGAGCCCGGCCCCGGGAGCGGAACTTCTCCACAATGGACTGCTCCTTGGCGGTGGTGGTGTTCAGCAGCTCCAGGATCTCCTGGCTCACCTGGGAGGCGACGAGGAGACCACGGCCCAGATCAGTGGAGATCAAGAGGTCCGGGGAAAAGCCGAGTTTTGGAAAACAAAGGGGGTGGCCAAGGTCCTAGCCCTCGTGGTTCCTAGGGGGATTGCTTCTTCCTTCGCTCCTGTTGCGCTTTCCTAAGGACAGGTCATTTGGGCACTTGATATGGGGCAGAAGAGTCGTGGGCCAGGTGGAGGACCACCTGGGGACACACGGCCAACCAGAACTTGTAGGGTGACAACTCTCTCCATCCTTCCCGTTGGCTATCTTGGCTTTGGCGAAGAGGAGATGAAGTCCAGCTACATACGGCAGGCTAGAGAATCCCCACCCTCTGATTCTGGTGGTTCCCCCAAATTTGCCTGGTCCCCTTCAAAAGGTCACTGTCACATCATTCAACACATTCTGGGCCACAAGTCCTCAGTCATCCATCCTGTACCTGCCACTGCTCAGTCCTCCATCCAGGAACCGGAGTCCCACTTTATATTTAAAGAAAAGGCCCACGTTTTGTTAAGGACGTTTGTAGGCTTAGAGACATTGTGTTATTATAGAAACATATTTCATCCACTGGTGAGTAAGGAGCATCGGGGATCAGAAGCGACTACAGTGGTGCCTCGCTGGACGACATTAATTTGTTCCAGCGAAATTGCTGTAGAGCGAAAGCGTCGTCAAACGAAATTTAAAAACCCATTGAAAAGCACTGAAAACCGTTCAATGCGTTCCAATGGGCTGAATACCTGCTCATCCAGCAACGATCCTCCATACGGTGGCCATTTTCAGTGCCTGTAAAGCGAGGAATCCGTCCTAGAAAACAGCGGGGGGCCATTTTCTTCAGCCGGTGGCCATTTTGAAACCCGACGATCAGCTGTTTGCTGATCGTCATCGTAAAGCAAAAATGGGTTCCCGAAGCCGGGAACCAATCATCGCACAGCGAAAAAACACCATTTAAAACATCGTTTTGTGATCACAAAAACATCAACGTAAAGCGGATTCGTCGTAGAGCGGGATAATCATCCAGCGGGGCACAACTGCACTAGCATGCCAAAAGATGTATGATATGTGGCAGATACGATTGACAGGAGACTAAAAACTCTACATCTTACTTTGTCTTCCGTCATCAGTATGAATAGAATGGGTGAAGAAAACCACCAGTATGTGTGAAATAGAGAAAATATATTCCTATGTTACATGTTGGAGCGTCTTTCCTTAATGTCATCTGCCCAACTCACAAGATCATCCAGGTTGAGGCTCCTCCAGGGGGCCACCCCAAAGGAAGCCCATAAATCCTGTACAAAAAGTAGGGCCTTCTTTGCAGTGGCTCCAACCTTAGGGAACCGGCTTCCAGAGGAGCTTCACCTAGCCCCTTCCCTGTTGATACTTAGGAGGCAAGTAAAGATGTGGCTTTTCAGGAAGGCTTTCCACACCAACCTGAGCTGACTACCCTTTCCCCCTTCCCTCCACCTGCTCTGGTTTGTCTATGATTGGCCCGCACCATCTGTTTTTAAGGGTTATTTGTAAACCCCGTTTAATGCTTTTATCTTTATTTTTTTTTGTTTTGTATTATTACATTTATGGTAACCACCCAGAGTAGCACCTCAGCGCTAATGGAAATGGGATATAAATGGAAGCAGTAAGAAAATAAACAAACAAATATTCCCAGTAGAAGGGATCAGTCCTTACTGTCCGGAGCTAAAAGGCAGAAATCACCAGGAATGGAAACAATGCTGTTCTCTCCGAGACCCCCGGAAAACAATCTGACTGAATAGAAAGTGGCATCCTAAGTTGGCCACTTAGGATCAGGCTGCTCTGTGTTTTGAGCATTCAGCTTTCCATCACTGAAAGCAACATAGAGGGGCAAAATGAGTGGCATCTATTCGGTTCTAAGTCAGTGGCTCTCAACCTGAGGTTCACAGGTGTTCTTGGACTAAAACTCCCAGAGGACCTCACCACTCGCCGTGCCAGCTGGGATTTCTGGGAGTTGTAGTCCAAGAATATTGGGGGACCCAAGGTTGGCAACCAATGGACTAAGTCTACCTTGAGATATAGCCATGGCCCCTTATCGATGGGAATCTTCTCTAGAGCTTGGAAAAGTGACTCTTTTTTTGGGGGGGGGGAAATCACCTCGTATTTTTGGGACTAGAAAACCCTCCCCCCTTGGCCATCATGGCCAGAAACCAGGAGGGTTGGGGAAATTCTGAAAATCATAGTACAAAAGAAGGATTTTTTGGGGGGGGGTGTCACTTTCTCCCCCTCCTGACCTTCTTACTCTGCTGCTCCTTTGTCGACTGCTGGCTCAACAGGCTCTCAATTTCCAGGTCAAGGTCGGAGGCCTGCTTGCGAGACTTCTTGGGGGGTTCCTTGAGGGGCTCGGAAGATGAAGAGGCCGACGGAGAAGCTCCAGGGGTAGAGGCCGCCACCCCGGCGTCCTGCTCGGCTCTCCTCTTCCCGCCTCCGGCCCCAACGCCTTCCCCGGCTCCCTTCTTCTCCGCCACGGCGCCCATCATGGCCGAAAGCTTGGAATGGTCGGCGTAGGTGACCAGCATGGGTTGGTCATCCTCCAGGAGGAGACCTCGCTTCACTTCGATCAGCTCCTGGGCTGCAAACTTCTGCAAGAGGCTCTCCACGCTCCGCTGGGTGGCAGGGGCTTCCGGCTGCAGGGGGGAAAAAAAGACAGGTCCATCAGAGGAGGGAAGGGATCGCACCAGAAGCCCAATGGGACTAAATAGGTTTGGGACCTCAATATTTGGCAGAATGCCTTCTTCCGGTGAGATCTGCCTGGCCCACTAGATAATCTCATGTTGGATGGTTGAAGTCACTGACCTCAAGAGAAGCCTGGAAAGAGAAGACCAGGAACAGGGCCTTCTCTGTGACGGCCCCCCATCTTTGGACAAACTCCCTCCCAAAATTTGCCTGGACCTTTGACTGGGGATCTTCAAGAGATCTCTGAAACGTGGATATTGAGACAGGCATTTCAAGGCATTACATCAACAGAGTGCAGAGGGCCCTTTGGCTCTAAAGTGATCAGCTCCACCACTTTTGTTTAATTGTTTTTCTGCTGTTTCTTTTTAGTTTAATTTGATTGATATGTTTGTTTGATTTTCTACATTGGTATTATGTTTTTGTGGTTATTATTTAATGGGCCGTTGTCTATTATGCTGTGAACCGCCCAGAGTGGCCCTGGTAGCAAGATAGGTGGTATACAAATCAAATGAATGAATAAATGAATGGATGGATTGATTGGTAGATGAATGAATGAACGAACAAACAAACAAACAAACAAACAAACAAACAAACTTGTGGATCCCAGCATGGGAAGGGAGAAATTGCTAACCACTCTCACCATATATGTCAATCTAGATGAGGGAAAAGTAGAGAAAAGACCCAGCCAGGGTGGAAATCAGAATAAAAACAACCACAGAAACCAAGAGACTGGAAACAATGCCTTACAATTCAGCACAGTATACCTGTAAATAATTTTTACATGCTGTTAAGTCCATTCCTATTTATGGCAAAAAAAACCCCGTGGTCTTCTACGTATAAAGCACTCGGAAGTGGTTCACGAGTCCCTCCCCTTATTGGTGCTCTGGGATTATGCAGTTGTCCAAAGCTAAACAGATGGAAGGGCACATAACCATATCAGAGGCATATGCTCTATGTAATCCTCCCTGAGAGGCTCAGTCAGCATTTGAATTCCTGACCCCTGGCTCTGCAGCCAGGGTGCTCCAACCCACTGGACAATACCAGCACAACTGTTCAGATATCCCTCCACTGGGCGATGCTGGTGTACCAAAATTATATTTTAAAAGTAATGTTTAAAAAAAAGGATCTAAGTTACTGAACTCTCTCTGGAGGCAAGAATGCTGAAACTGAGGTTCTCCTACTTTGGACACATGAGCAGAAGGCAAGATTCTCTGGAAAAGACAATAATGCTAGGTAAGGTGGGAGGCAGCAGGAAAAGAGGAAGACAATATACAAGATGGACTGACTCCTTAAAGGAAGCCACAGGCTGCTCTTGGCTCAGCCCTGGTATAAGACAAAAATGGCATCCTCAAGAGGTATTGCGGGTTTGCAGCTCACCGTGGAGATGGCCTGGCAGATGGACAAGGCATCGGTGGGCAGGGACAGTCCTAGATCTGCCAGGTGGTGCAGGAGCTTCTTCTCCAGTTCAGGGTCTGTTGCCAGGTCCCCAGGCTCTGTGGCGGAGCTGGGCGTGACAGAGGAAGGCACCGGGCTGTCGCTGCGGAAGGGAGGGGTGAGCGCCAACTCCGGGTTCCGGAGGTCTGGGATAAGAAACAGGAGAAAGACGCGCAATGTCAAAATACATGCGGAAAAATAATAGAATAATGGAGTTGGGAGAGGTTTATAAACCCCCTGCTCAATGCAGGAATCCAAATGAAAACAGATCTGACAAACGGTGGACCGATGTTCCCTTGAATGCCTCCAGCATTAGAGCATTCACCACCTCCCGAGGTCACTGGTTCCATTGTCATACTGCTTTCACAGCTGAGATGTTTTTCCTGATATCTAGCCAAAATCTGGCTTCCTGGAACCTCTGTCCACTGTCGCATGTCCTGCACTCAGGAATGATTGTGTACAGATCCTGCCCTTCCTCTGTACGATAGCCTTTCAAGTATTCCTGACACTGAGCAGGGGGTGGGACTTGATGGGCTCATAGGCCCCTTCCAACTTCCCTATTGTGTTCTATTCTATGATATATAATACAGTACAGTGGTGCCTCGCTTAACGAGCGCACCGTATAACGACGAATCCGCATAGCGATCCCATTTTCGGGATCACTAATGCGGAGGCATAGCGTCGGCCCCAATGGGCAAAACTTGCATAGCGAAGATCGGTAAGTGTTTCGCTTGCCGATCTTCACTTTGCGACGCCCGCAGATCAGCTGTTCGGCGGTTTCAAAATGGCCGCCGGCCGCCCAAAATGGCCACGCGCGTTTTCGCGCCCTCCCCTCGCTTACCGAGGGCGCAAAAATGGCTGCCGGACCCTGGAAACTTGGCTAAACGGTGAGTTTTGTGCCCATTTGGAACGGCTTCCCCATTCTGTTTAGCGAAGTTTTCACATAGCGAAGGTTAATCCAGAACGGATTAACCTCGCTATGCGGGGCACCACTGTATTTGAAAAGTGCTATCCTATCTCCCCTCCGTCTTCTTTCCTCAAGGCTAAACATGCCCAGTTCTTTCAGTCTCTCCTCATAGGGCTTGGTTTCCAGTCATCCCTGTTGCCCTTCTCTGAACCTGCTCCCAATTCTTGAAGTATGGTGTCCAGAACTGGACACAGTACTCCGTATGAGGCCTAACCAGTGCTGAATAGATGGGGTCTATCACCTTACGGGATTTAGAGACTCTACTTCTGTTAATGCATCCACTGAGTTACACAGCTCAACTGAGCTATCGCATGGACTTCCCAAGTCTCAGACCTGAACTCTGACCACTCTACTCCGCTACCTGTCCATTCTCAGCCACAGGACCTTTGCATTGAAAGGTAGCAAACTTGGAGAAATAATTGCAAGGCGACCAAACAACAGAAGGCATAGAGGAGAGGAAGAGCTGCTGTCTCCAATTCTGGAAAGCTTCTTGGCTGTCCACTTTTGGAAACAGTAAACTGGGTTAAATGGACCAATGCTATTCCTGCTCAGCAGATTTCCTTTTCTTCTTTCTCCTTTTTTGTTATTTTTTTTCAAACCCAAGAAAACCACCACAAGTAAAGAAAACACGAATAATAATTCAACTTTTTAAAAAATAAATAAAAAGCACAGTGATCAACCCTGTGCTACCCCACGCCCTTGGGACTAGTTTTCATTTTTATTGTACTGTATCTCATATCGTCTACATTGGTTTGGGCATGTAATGAGAATGGCTGACGGTCGGATTCCAAAGGATCTCCTATATGGATAATTAGTGCAGGGAAATCGCCCCAGAGGGAGACCACAGCTGCGATACAAGGATATCTGCAAGCGGGATCTGAAGGCCTTAGGAATAGACCTCAGCAGATGGGAAACTCTGACATCTGATCGTTCAGCCTGGAGGCAGGCGGTGCATCACGGCCTCTCCCAATTTGAAGAGACCCTTGTCCAGCAGGCCGAGGCAAGGAGGAAGTCACAAAAGCAGCAAAATCAGGGAGCTGGACAGGGGACAGAATTGATTTGTCTTCAGTGTGGAAGGGATTTTCACTCTCGAATTGGCCTCCTCAGCCACACTAGACGCTGTTCCAAGTCCTCCATACAGAGCACGTTACCCTAATCTCTCGAGACTGAAGGATGCCTAATCTAACAAAAAAAAATGATCGCTCCCCCCCCAATTCCTCTCCAGAAGCACATCAACTCATCTCCAGGTGCAGACCCTTTCCCCTTTCCGAAACACATAGGCCAAAAATGAATTCCATATTTCTTTAAGATCATTACATTTCAATACTCCTTTCCTGATCTTGGTTTCCCAGGTTCATTTATCATGAAGTTGCTTTTTTCTCCAGTTCTTAGCATATATCCCATTTTGCCACAGTCACTGTGATAGTAATTTCTTCCTTTCCCTCGACTTCCTTTTCTAACCCATCATCCCCCTCATCCCCCTGGCCCTCCCTGATGCTACCTGACCCATCATCCCCAGTCGCGCAGCCCAGCTATGAATGACCTCTGACCTCTTCCCCCCCACACACACACACCCTAGTCCCCCCCTCCTCTCCTCCCGCTCCTCCTCACCCAGCGGCTCCTGCTTCCGCCTCCGCTGCAGCCGCTCCCGCAGCGAGTCCAGCTGCTTCTTGTGAGCCTGGATCGAACTCCATGTGTCCGACATCACCCCCCCAAGCTCACCGGGCCGTCGCTATGGTCACAAGGAGGCTCCGGAACGGGACCGGAAGTGCCTTTCGGGGGAAGGAGATAAACAGAGCACACTTCCGCTTGCTGGCCCGACTTGGACGCCATCGAGCATCGCTGGGAGGGAAGTGGGGTGACCCTCGGGCAGCCATGTTTGAAATGGGCGCAGTGCCCTTCTGATAGTGTAAAACCAATTATTATACGGACAGTTCTCCAATTATTTCAGATTCTGTATTTTCCTGTTTGAATATAAGAACTGGATAGCTACTGGTAAAATATAATTCGTAATAATTCACAATTATTTTTCCATTTCTTTTCTTCCCAGTCCACAAACACTAAACTTAAAGGTCGTTCATACTGTTTCCAACACAAGTCTTTTTGTGACAAGGATAATTTCATTCTTTTTTTTTTTAATTACCAGTTTTTGCTTTTATTTTATTTTAAAGCATTTTTACCTATTTGTCTTGCCATTTATTCCTGACTTGGAAAGTTGACTTTTTTGTGTGCTAATTATTAAGAGCTGCTATACAACAATCGTTCCGGAATATTTATCCCTGTGTTGCTGCTTGGGAGAGAGAATATATTCATTACTGGATTGCCAGAAAGACAAACGAGTGGGTCCTAGATTAAGTCAGGCCTGAACGATCCCTGGAAGCAAAAATGTTTGAAACTTGAGTCTGTCCTACTTTGGGCACATCACAAAAAGGCGAGTCTCCAGAAAAGACCATCATACTGGGAAAGGCAGAAGATCGCAGGAAAAGAGGAAGACCCAATACGACATCTACTGACTCCTAAAGGAAACCACAGGCTTGACTTTGCAAGACCTGAACATTCAGCTGCGAGCACAACATTTTGGAGATTGCTTATTCATAAGGTCTCTGGTCTGGAGACTCCAGTAGCAAGGAAGCTGAAGGCAACTGTCCTCTGAGAGACTCTCAGGCAGGGCCTAAGGCTTGGAGACCACCAAAAAATCCTGTAAAATATGTACAGCAATTAAAAAATAATAATGACTCTGCTTCTGGCTATATGTTGCTTCTCCTTTCAGTGGCCCTCTTCCCATGAAGAAACCAGGTGTCTTTAAGACTAACTAGTGTTTATATTTCATAAGCGTTCATGTGTCTGAGTGCACTTCTTCCGAAATAAAAACTAGCTAGTCTTTAAAAGTGCTACAACGCTTTTTTGTTTCTCTTTTGCTACAAAACTAACATGGCTGCTGGCCAGATCACCCTTGGCTAGATCCCATGCTGGAAGAAGGGGGCTTAAAAGAGGGGAGATCAGGGATCTGAAAAGTTTCCTAGCTGCATGAAGGACCTGGATGGCAAAAGCAGGAAGTAGGTTCTTTCTCCCTTCCTCACTCTTGCGAAGCACGTTATCATTGTTTCAATTCTCAAGCAAATTCCACATTTTGCCCCTACACAAACCAATTTTGTGCCGTTTTATGTGCATTGGCCGGATAGCTCAGTGGGTTAGCTGTCCTGCTGCAGAGCCAGAGGTCAGAAGTTGGATCTTCTGCACTGCCGCCTGTCTTACTCCCAGAGCTCGGTGTCTCAGCTGATTTTAAGTCTTCAGCAATAATAATAAGCGGGCAGTTTCTTGGAGGAAAGGGCGACAGGTTTATTTGGATAAGACAAGTGCGCCCTCGGGTGCCCAGCAGAGTGGGGACCCCAAGATCAATAGGGTTCAAGTTTTTATACAGTTCTAAAAAAGGAAACAAAAGTATGCAGCCGTTCATTGGTCCTTGAGGACTAGGTGCATGGGTTTCAATTTCTCGCTTCTCAGCAAAGCAGTTAGTTTCTCATGCGCAGAGTGGCTGATCTCTAAGGACTGTTGAGTCTTCCTTGGAACGTGCTACTTTTTCTTTGGTGCTTGCTCCCTTCTTAGACCTGGGTGAACTGCCCCCTCCTAGGGCACCCCCAGAAGAAGGAAATGGCAAATCCCATCTAGGTATTGTGTACCTAAAAATCAGGCCAATTGGCATCCTCATTTGCTCCCTTTTTTTGAGGGAGGGGACGAGCTATTCCCCAACCCCGCGGTGTGGTGCTGTGTACATGCGGCCACCCTAAAAGCAGCGTACTGAACACGAGCAGAGGAGACGAGGCCGGGAAAGCGGGGATTAGCTCCGAGCGAGAAGTGTCCCTTCTCCTTTGGAGGCCTGCCAGGTTCAAAGCGCGGCAAAGGAAGGCCTGACCGCTTAAGCCGCAAAATAGCATTATCCGTAACGGATGGCCGGGTCGGACGGAAGGGCGGGCGAAACGGGCTGTCAAAAAGCATTAGCTCTGTGTAAGGAAGGAGGTATATATGGAGTCCCTCCAGCCCACCCCTCCTCCTTTTCAGCCAGGCACAAAAGCGCTTTAAGAACAGGGCAGATTATATATATATTTTATAGGATCGCCAAAAGGTAAAATCAAAGGCCTCGTTGCCGAACGTCCGCTAGAAAGAAGCAATGGGGACGCTAGAGAGCGGAGATAATTCCTTTGTTTCACATTGTTCCGTCAGGGTTCGATTATAGGATGCGAGGGAGGTGGCTCAGAAAAGCCTGGGGCCTACCCTCTTCCACCACAGAAACATGCCCGAGGCTCAGCATGGCAAGAGTTAGAAAGCTCTGGAGTTCCACAGAGCTCCCGTTGACGAAGAGACCTGTGAAACGCCAAAGCACACGCCCTTTAAAAAAACGCATTGTCTATTATTTGTTGTATTCTTTCGGGCTACCCCCTTCCCAGAGACCATGCAGCCTTCAACATGTTTGGAACTACAGGCAGGGTAGTTGTGTGGTCTCTTCTGCAGAGAACAGTCCTTGATTTGAAAGGCAGCCAGAAAAGTCTTCTTTTTGAAGTCCTCCCCCTTGGATGGTCCAATTCAAGTCAAAGTTAAAATTAAAAAACAAATTAAAATGTTAAGATCATGAGACTATTTTTGACCAGAAGTGGGCTACCTCAATACGTTACCTCATCCATTTACTAGATCTTCCTTGGTACATACGGCTGGACAGAAATGGCACGCAAATAGGTGCTGCATGGATCGAATTTCTCCACAGTCACAGAAAAATTGTCCGTTATCCAAGCAGCTCCATTTTACTTGATTATTAAATCGAGGCCGCATTTTTAAAAAAATTGTATTTCAGTAGCAAGAGCAATGAAAGCTCACTAATCAGTAAACAGCCGAGTTAGTGGAAAAAGAGAATTTGAGTAAGATGGGGCTGGCTGGCTGTGCCTGAAAAATGAAGAAAACCACAATGTTCCTTTCAGTGTACTGATTTTTATTCATATGCAAATATATGCAGATTCAATCATTTTAAAACTCGTACATTCAGTCAAGAAAGATTGCTTCATTCAGAGGGTGGCCCTTGTTTATAGAGAACGAGAGGGATAAACGATTCCAGATCTCAACTCTTCCATTCCGTGTTGACCTATCGTTTTTAGGGTGGGAACCTTCTTGCAGCGTCTTCGAAATGCCCTGTACTCGCCGCTGCCCCCTGTTGATGAACAAAATGCTAAACGTTCAGGGTGTACCCTGGGACGGACAACCAGATGTCCATCAACTACAAGTCCCATCAGCCCCAGGCAGCAGAGCCAACGGGGAAGGTTCATGGGAACTGCAGTCCAACAGCATCACAACGGCTGCATATTTGCCATCTGCATAAAGATGAGGCCACTTCCCTAAGATTATCCTTGGGTTTTGTGATCAGGAAAAGGTGGCTGGGGGGGGTATCATCAGGGGGCTACCCACCACCACCCTTTGCTACAAATAAGAGCCAATTCTGCTGGGGCACGTTGGGATACAAGACCTCTTTCAACTTCTGGACTAGACTGGGCAGTTACCCTGCTTTTTTTTGCCCCAGAGAAGGAGGCAGCCACTCTGCCGGGACTCTCTGCCTTCTGGCCAATGGACATCCAAGCTACATTAAAAGTAAAAAGACTAAAATCCTGCTAAAATCTGACCGGAGCCGCTTCTCCTGCAGGGCTGGGGGGTGAGTGGGTCTTCTCTCTTCCCCCACCCTTGGTATCACTAGATCAAGTTCCTCCTGGAAAAGAAGGAGAGAGAAAAAAAAGGGTTAACATTAGAAAGAAAGGAGAATCCAGGCATCCTGTTTAAACACACCCTCTGTCATAGCTATTCTATAAGTAACAGCAACTGCTCTGGAGCTTGGAAAAGAAACTCTTCCAGTCTCCCAGAATCCCCCAGTCTCCCAGAATCCCCCTCAGCATGGGGCAGTCAGCTACCAACACCTGAACGGGATGTGCCTGGAGGAAAGGTCTAAGGTTTACCGAGGCCAAGCTCCCACCCAAGCTTCCTGCTTAGAAAGAAACCCGCCTGGGCCACCCCTGCAGCAGGAACTGGAAGCTCAGCTAGAACCAGCCCTAGCAAAAGTTCAAGGTCTTCTCATTTAGACCTTCCTCCCTGGTGGATCACATTCTGGTGTTAATAAGATGTTGGCAGGGCAGCTAAGAGATCCCAGAATGAAGAATTATGCTATTTGTAGTCCAGAAGATCCAAACAGCCTATCCCTAAGAGCATGAAGAACTTTTCAAAACAGGGTTTCTTGCATTATTAACAGTGATGCAAGAAAAGGGATATTTGGAAGGAAACTTCTCTCGTGTCATTGGTCACATCAATGCTAGAAACACAGCATGTTGTCGTCATTTCCCTCCTCGGGGCAACTAAAGCTCGGTAGTCCTCCAGTGTTGTTGGCTGAGACAGCTTGAGAAGGAAATTCAAGAAATTCAAGGGAGGACTTAGGAGCCATGAGTGGGAACCTTACTGCAACAGAATGTTACAGTATGGAATGTTCTTAATCATGGTTTCTACCGGCCGATTTTGCCTTCCTGCCGATATTCCATCCCCGCCTGCATTTTCCTTCTTCGACTGACATTCAACAATTCATAAAGATTAATAAGTTCAGCTCTACTTTGGGGTCTGAGTAAAAAAGAGAAGTTCAAGAACTCAACTAGAGGGGCACCGGAAGGGAACGGAAAACCATTTCTGAATATTCTGGAAAACCCTGAAAATCAGAACTGATGGCGCATGATGATGATTATGGTCAGATTTCATAATATACAGCATTGCCCTAAGATAGGCTGCTGCCTGTGAAGGAACAACAAAACGATGTCCTCTTATCTAAGCTAAGACGCATAACAACAACATCAATAACCACCACCACCACCTTAGAAATGCAGGGCTGGAAGAGACCCTTAGGGAACATCAAGTCCAGCTTGTCAAGGAGGCCCAATGGGGGAAATGAACTCCCAACCTCTGACGTCAGAGCTCGAGACCTCTAAATCACTGAGTTAATACAGTATTTTTCCCTTTTCTAATCCAAAATTAAGAAATCCAAGTGGGGCTTAGCAAGTGTAGGGGGGAAAGGGATCAAAGCTCTGCAGGATCGCTTTGATCCCTGCTTTCCCCTCCACTTGTTTTTCTCTCCTCAGCTTACTTCCCTGTATAAGACAACCCTCAATTTTTAGTCTAAAGACTTTAGACAAAAGTATAGTCTTATACACAGAAAAATACAGTATTTTGGGACATGCAGCAGGAAATCTCCCCAACCTTGGCAGTAAACATACAATAACAAGAACGCGAATCGTGTGGCATCCTATCGCGACACTGCAAATCTGCCCTCCGAGCTGGCTGTGTCACCTACCTAACGACAGGACAGGGGGGTGGAAGCTAAAATATGGACCAGTGAGCAAAAAAATGATCCCAACTCTATGACTGTGGAACAGCCTGAAAGGGTTACTCCCATGAAGAAGTGCCGATCCAATCTGGATTCCTTACCTGATGGAGGTGAGGTCGAGGTGAAGCTACTTCTCCCCCTTTCCTTGGCCCTCTGGGATGACTTCTGGGGCCTGGGCAGAGGGGGGCGGAGGTGGGGGTGGGGGTGGGGGTGGGGGAAGCAGCAGCACCGGCCCCACCGGCGGAGGTTTCTCCTTGGTCTCGCCTGGACTTCCTTTCCCCAGGGGGAGGCTTGATCCAAAGAAGCCCTGTGTGACCATGGTGGAAGCAGAAGAGGAAGAGGAGGAGGAGGAAGAGGAGGAAGAAGAAGAGGTGGGAACAGCAACGCTGTGGGCCGGCTTGGTTGGGAGACCCCCGGAGAGGAAGGCCGTGTACTGATTCCAGAAGGAGAGGGGTCCCACCCCCACGAGCTGGGCTGGTAGGTCACGTCCCAGGAAGTCTCGCAGCTTGACCTGACCGCTCGACAGCCCCGCCACGGGGCCTTCGAGAGGCGGCCGCCGTCCACGGCGTGCCAGGCTGCTGTTGCTGCTGCTCCAGGCGTGGCTGCCGGGGTGGACCTGCTGGAGGAAGAGAGAGCTGTAAGACAATGAACGACGATGGTGGATCGGGCCTGAACCGCCCAAAGGGAATGCAGTGCTAACGGAGAGAAAGAGAACGTCGGAGGCTAAAGGTCAAACTTTTAAACCAAGATCCCCTCCAGGATTTATAGTTTTGAGAGCAGCTATTCGAATCCTCTGGGAAAACGACAGTGATCCCCCTTATCCGCGGGATCACTATCCACGGATTCACTTATCCATGGTCTGAAAATAGTAAGAATCCTGGAAACACCTATTTCTGAAGGGGAAATGACCAGAACTGGTCACGAGAGGGAGCCAGAGACCATGCTATAGTGCTATTAAAATAGCGTTCAACGTAATCCACATTTTTCAGCATCCGCAGGATACGGATACGTGGATACGGAGAGCGTCTACTACATAGTTCCATCCCAGCAGCTACATCAGGAGCTACAATAGGAGGGATTTTGTACCACCATTTTCAGAAATACCTTGAGAGGAACTTCATTTACAGCAGAAGTGGGGAATATTTAGCCCTCAAATATGGTTGAACTACAACTTCCATCATGTCTCATTTCTGATCAGGATATACGAGTCTGATGGAAAGCTGAAGTTTCCTGCAGTGCTTATTACAGTACGGTGGTCCCAAAGCTGGCACTCTGTTTTAGAGGGGCAGTAAAGGTTCCCCTGACATTAAGTACAGTTGTGTCCGACTCTTGGGGGCGGTGCTCATCCGTTTCCAAGCCGTAGAGCCAGCGTTTGTCCGAAGACAGTTTCCGTGGTCACGTGGCCAGCGAGACTAGACACAGAACGCCATTACCTTTCCACCAAGGTGGTCCCTATTTATCTACTTGCATTTTTGCATGCTTTCAAACTGCTAGATTGGCAGGAGCTGGGACAAGCGAGGGGAGCTCCCTCCGTCGCGTGGATTCGATCTTACGATGGCTGGTCTTCTGACCTTGCAGCACAGAGGCTTCTGCGGTTTAATCCGCAGCGCCACCACGTCCCTAGAGGGGCAGTAACTAGCATATTTTGATACCCAGGGGCAGCAGAAACACAAAACTGAGTCTTGATAATGACAGCTCTCCCCATGAAAGACCAGGTACGTAATTTGATGCTGAATAGCAGTGGTTCCCAACCTTTTTTTTAATTTGTGGCTTTCCTGACTTATTGTCACTGGCTGTGGCACTCCCAATAGTTTAGGTCGGGGGGGGGGGAGGAAGCGAAAAAAGTCACAACTGTTTGGGAACCGTTGACTTAAGGGAACTGAAGAAGGAAGTGCCAAATCAGAGGAAGGAGAAGAAGGGAAGGAAGGGAGGCAGAAGGATGAATACATCCAGGCATCGAGAGAAACTGAGGTCAGGATGAAGGGGATCTCGGGGAGTTTTCAGATACCGTTAAAAATAATCAGATTTCTTGCCATGCTATAAGTCCCAAGATTCCCTTAGAAGAGAATCCACGTGGATTAACCATCATCTGCAGACATTTTCTCTTGTAACTGGGAGAAACCTGAGCCTCTCTCTCTTTCTCTCTCTCTCTTTTTTTTTTGGCTGCTGGAGATGTCTACGTTTTCTGTTGTCTAGCAACGATTTCTCCAAAGAATGGCACCAGATCGCTTTTGGTCTCATGCACGATAACCAAGAGGAAAAGAGTCACCGGTATGATGATGTGACTCTTGCAGGAAAGTAAGTCATAGAGGACGAAGAGACCATGATATCGGGACATTTTGCTGCCTGAGGCAAAAGAAGAAACGGTCACGTCCTTGTGGACAGTTTTCAAAAATGTCCCATCACTTAACTAATGATCTCCCCATCTCTGACAGCGAAAATGAAGTAAGGAATGATTAAACGTTAGTGGTCCTTTCGTAACACTCCAACCTGCAAATATTTTTTATCTCACTCCGAAGCAGGGGTTGGCCAAAAAAACCCCTCTCTCTCCCCTCCCACCTTCGGCACTGCCCAAATATTGCTTTCAAGGGGATAAAATTTGCCCTATAAACACAATTCTCCTCCCCTTGGGGGTTATCCTAGGCTTTAAAAAAGTCCTTTAAAAAAATATGGAAATAATCCATTAAGTCACTTCCTATGTCTAGAATAGTTCCTCAAACAGGCTTAGGAAGGGACAAAATTGCACTCACACAGCAAAGCACCCCTGAATTACTCTTGGGGGGCAGGTAATTTCCTGTGGGGCTAGGTGTTCAAGGGGGTCTGCCCCTTGACCCTACAGAAGGGTCCACCCCGTAAGCCATAATGGCACGGCAAGAGTGAGAGAGACAATTACAGTGCTTGTGTAAGACATGATAGCCTAGACCAGTGGTGTCGAACTGTGGCCCTCCAGATGTTCTTGGACTTCAACTCCCAGAAGCCTTCACCACCACCTCTGCTGGCCAGGATTTCTGGGAGTTGAAGGCCAAGAACATCTGGAGGGCCACAGTTCGACACCACTGGCCTAGACAGTGATGGGAAGCAATAGTTACCATATTTTTCCATGTATAAGACTATACTTTTGTCTAAAATCTTTAGACTAAAAATTGAGGGTCGTTTTATACACGGAAGTACGCTGAGGAGAGAACAAAAACAAGTGGAGGGGAAAGCAGGGATCAAAGCAATCTTGCAGCACTTTGATCCCCTTCCCCCTACACATGCTAAACCCCACTTAGATTTCTTAATTTTGGATTAGAAAAGTGGGGGTGTCTTATACATGGGGGCGTCTTATACATGGGGAAAATATGGTACTTCTAATCCATTCTTTTTTTCAAATAACTAAGTTACATAAAAGTTGTAATGTAACGAAGAATAATTTTTGCAAAATAAGAGGGATTTTAACTATTCGGATTTTACTCCAAAGTAAGAGAAACTGCCAGTCGTGTGCCAATCACACGACAAGGGATGTGACCAGGTATGCCAACGGCTACTTGTTAAACAACTGTAATTTCCTTCTGCCACTTCATCCATTTCACTTGCCCCAGAGTAAAATCCCAATAGCATTCTGGCTATTTAAAAGAAAAAACCAATTTGAGTAGCAAGGAAGATATATGTATTGCTATGTGGGCTTTTAAAAATTTAGTCCTGTAAACTGCCCAGCATTGTACGTACTTGCAATAATGGGGCAGTATATAAATCAAATCAAATCAAAAAGTTTTACAAATTGCAACTATACTACTAGCTAACAAAAGGCATGGCCGAAGTGCAGTTTATTACTTTTTAATACTAATTTTTCAAGCTCAGAGTCATGAACAAGACACAGAAGCTCTGAATCCTTCTTGGCGACAAGGATGGACCACCCCACCCCACCCCAAGAAGGGGTGGCGGCACGGCCCGGGGCTGCCTCTAGAGGAGGGCCAAGTTGGAATCCCTACATCGCTAAAAAAAAAGATGGCCGAGGGGACCACGTGGGAATAAATGAAGCCCGGGTCACTGCAAAAAGGGAAAAGCGCTCCGTTTCTCTCTCACCTGTTGGTGGACAGTCACTGCATGTTTCCGCAAAGCTGCCCGGTCAGGGAAGGCCTGTTTGCAGATCCCACACACCAACGGCAGCAGCCCCTCTTTGGCTTGACTACCGTGCTGGGTCTCAGATGGGCCTTCCCCTCCCGCCGCCTTCTCCTTCTCCTGATTCTCCTCCTCCTCTTGAGGAGCTCCCCCGCCCACTTTTCCCATCTCGACGTTTTCTTCCTGCATGGGCCGTGGCGGGCTTCCGGGCTCAGACGGCGGGGCTCCCCCATCCTCCTCTTCGTCTGCCCGCCCCACTGCCTCTCCTTCTTTGGTAGCCCCCGCGGCCTCCCGTTCGGGACTGGACAGCCCTTCCACCTTCTCCCCGCTGCTTTCCATCGAGTCTTCGTCGGTGGGTTCTTCTTCGTCCTCCTCCGAAAGGTCGTCCTCTTGAGGAGAAGCCGCCTGGATCTGTTGCTGCTGCTGCTCCGGCTGCTGATGCGGCTTCTCCCCTTCCACCAGCGGGGCCCCTTCCAAAATGGAAGGCTCGGGGAGGAGCGCCCCGTTGGGGATCTGCCCGCCGAGATGCATGCGGACGTGCTGCTGGAGACTGACGGCGTTGGTGAACTTCTTCTGGCAGATGGGGCAAGAGTTTTGAGCGCGGACCGCCGAGCTGGTCTTGTGGCCCACAAAGTGGGCCCGCAGGTTCCCCCGGGTGGAAAAGGCCCGCCCGCACACTTTGCACTTGAACGGCCGCTCCCCTCCGTGCTGCCCGTAGTGAAGTTGCAGAGCCCGGGGGCAACTCAGGACCCGCAAGCAGATGACGCACTGGTTGGGTCCGGAAGACGACGACGACGACGAGGCGGGCGGGGATGCAGAGGACGAGGAACCGGCCGCGGCTTGGGCGGCGGTCACGGGGGCCGTGCAGGAGGAAGACGAGGGAGACCCGTGGCGGTCGATCTTCTCCACCAGCTGCTGCAGCTTGGAGGTTTCCGAGGGCGATGCCTCCAGGACGTACGGGAAAGGCCCCACCGCGGCTCCGGCTTTGAAGTGGTTGGCCAACAAGGCCCAGCTGGGCAAGGAGCCCACCAACTTCCCCAACTGAAGCCGGGTACCCTCGGACTCCCTTTCCGGAGGAGTGTTCTCGTCCCCTTTGCCCTTCGCTTCCACCGCCTTCATCAGGACCAGCTTGTTGAAGGTCGGCAGGGCCTGGGCCGCCGAAGACGGGGAGGCCCCGGAAAGGATTGTCAGGCTCTCAGTCGCGCTCAGGGCCTTGCGTTCCGCGGCCGGAGGCGTCGGCGTCTCCTCTCCGGATTCGGCTTTCTCCGGCGGCACCGACATGCCGTAGGGCAGCCCCGAGGCGGTGAGGACGTAATCGAGATGCTCGGGAACCGGGTGGGGGTTCATCTGAACGTGGGGGTACTTCTCCCGGTGACGGTGGAAATGCACCTTCAGGTTCCCCCGGGTGGTGAAGCGGTTGCCGCAGATGTTGCACTTGTAAGGGCGCTCACCCGTGTGGGAGCGCAGGTGGATCTGGAGGGCGCTGTCGCTGCCGAACACTTTGCCGCAGAAGCGGCACTTGTGGCGCCCGCCCGGCTTCTCCTCCAAGCCGGCGTCCCCGGCGCCCCCGCCGTTCTTTTGCCGGAGCAAGCCCGGCGAGGTGGCCTGCTCCAGACCCCGAGCGGCGCCCAGGCACTGAGCGGCCAGGAGGCCCGTGGCCGTCGGGAAAGCCGGGGCCAGGAGCTGCTCGGCTTTGGGGACCCTGGCGCCGCTGGGGAAAGGATGGTAGAGGTGGAAGAAGGCCGGTTTGGGCACTTCGGGGGAGCCGGACGCCTGGGTTCTCCCGGGCTCCGTTTTGATGGAAAAGACCGGCAAGGGTGGCTTGGGTGGAACAGCGGCGATCGGCGCCGGCTCTGCGGAAGGCGTCGAGGAGCCCGCTTGGCCCAGGGAGCCCAAAAGCAACACCTGGCGGCAGATCTGCTCCGTCATCTGCATTTGGTGGAGCTGGCGCTGCTGCAGCACCCGAAGCTCCTCCAGGATAAGAGGGATGTTGAGGTGCCCGGAAGGAACGGAAGCTGCGGGAGGCATAGGTTGTGGAGGAGGGCGAGGCGGGCCGGGAGGAACCGGCTCTTGGTTGGGGTCCGTCAGCAGAGCCCCGGACTCCATGTCCATGCTCGGAGGGCTTTCGGGGCGGACCTCGACGGAGGAGGAGGAGGACGAGGAGGAAGAGACAAAGGTGTGGTCTTGGCCAGCAGCAGAGGTGGCCGTGGCCGCCGAGCACGTGGGGGGCTCCAGACAGCCGGAATCCACGTGAGCCACCAACTCGGAAGGATCCTTGCAGCTGATATGGCAGGAGGGACAGGAGAATGGGGCCGAGCCGCCTCCTCCAAGGTCACCTGGAGGGAGAAGAGAAAGAGAAGAACGGAGGGAAGAGGATGGTGTGATTATTCTAGGTCCGTCCAGAAGAGAGTTCGGGAAAGTTCCCGTTTTGCACAGCGACCCCCAGAAAACACCCGGCCATACCAGGAACCGTTGTCCGAAATAAAAAAGAAGGAACCTTTTCAAGCTATGCTGAGAGATCTGGAATCATGCTGACGAGGACGACAGCATTTCGTTCAGCTGGACAGAGCTCCCGAACACCTCCCTCCCCTGTATGCATTCAGAGTTCAGAAATCTGTAGGCGACACCGTCAGATTTGAAGGAGCAAAAATACACCCTGGCTAAAATTCTACTGAGTTTTTATGCCAATGTAGCGCTGTTGGTGTCAATCTCCTTGGCAAACTGCTGCAAGTTAAGGAGTTAGAAAAGGCATCCATTCCCGGGTGCTGAGCTGTACAAATCTCAACACTAACTCATGACTTTTTATTTTGGCCCACATTTTCATCAACTGTATTATACCAGCAGCTGTAATTAAGAGGATCTAGACTAGCCTAATACAGTATCCTAGCTTGCAGGACGCCTGCAAGCAGGATGCGATCACAAAAGCTTTCTCTCCCGTTTGCTCCTTGACAACTGATATCCAGAACAAAGTGGCCAGATGCAAAAAGAGGTATTTCCCTTGACCCTTTAATAATTGTGTTCAAAATGGAGTTTTGTGCAATATATGCTGTTTGGAAATTCCCTCTTCTGCAGACCTGTTAAGGGTGCAAGAATCCTGACTTCCTTTTCAAAGTACAGTGGTGCCCCGGTAAGCGAGGGCAGGGCGCGAAAATGGTTGCGGCAGCCATTTTGGGCATCTGGCAGCCATTTTGGAACCACCGATCAGCTGTTTAAAAAAACATCGCAATGCAATGTTTTGTCATTGTAAACATCGCAATGCGATCGCATTAGCGATCTGAAAAAACAGATCGCTATGCGGATTCGTCGTTAAACGGTGCGCTCATTAAGCGAGGCACCACTGTACTGAACTTGATTACTGCTCTACCTAAGGCATTGCTCATGAGTAAGACTGTGACTATGACAGGCAGTGGCTCTTTTAAACCCTGCAACCAGTTCTTCAACTGGAGATCCTTGGGAGGGAACACGAGAGCTTAATGGTACAAAGCCAGGCCCATCAGCATAGATTTTCATCAATCAAAAACTTCCTCCTCCAATCCTGTGGCTCCGAAGGCTTTCTGGCCATGAACAGGATTACATAGGAGGTGTGTGACAGAAGTAGGAAATGCTTCATTTTTTTAAAAAAAAGTCACCCCTGGTCATGTCATCATTAGCCTTAAATTGGCTTAAATTACAGAACAGGATTTCAGACGTTCTCATTTTAATGGGAAACAAATCTGAAGGAAACCGAGTTCCGAGTTCTCATCATCCTCATTTCATTACCAGCTTGGTAAACAGTCCAATGTGGCAAAGGTTTAGGTGTAAAAGAAGTTGGGTGAACTATAGAAGAGGCATTCAGAAGAACTGGACATACTGGGAAATATAGATAGTGTGTGAGTTTTTTATCGGGATGACAAACAGTTTTGTTTTTAAATAGATCTGGGAGCCAACACTAGTTGTAATAGTTTCCAACATTTACCAGCCCCCTATCTTTGTAAGGATCTGCCCATTCACACACACATCCTTCTGTCCAGAAAACAGAGAATGAAGGCAATAATTTCACTCCCACCTACTGTACGAGTATTCCTATAGACCAGCTGTTCTCAGTCTTCTGCACCCTTTATCTTGGGCCTTTCCATCAAAAAGGTGATATAAAAGTTCAAGCCCATTTTTCCTCAAGAAAGGTATTTATTCAGGCCTTCTCTTACTTTATTTAGCATTTATTCTAAGTTTTAAAGGTGTATAAAACTGTAGTATTGTAGCAACTAAATGAAAGCAGACCAAAATAATTAATTCCATCTTAATTCCAATTCATTTCACGTCCCGGTGAATTGTGCATGTTATGTGCTAGTCACATGAATTCTAACTTATGACAACTCGACCAGACCAGATGGGCGGGATATAAATCAGATAAATAAATAAATAAATAAATAAATAAATAAATAAATAAATAAATAAATAAATAAATAAATAAACAAACAAACAAACAAACTCTAATACCTTATATGTTTTCCAAAGTATTTAAATTTTAAGTGCCACATCCCCATGAATTTTCTTGGCCAGACGGAGATTTGAACCCACATCTCTTGAGTTCTAAACCAATATGATCAGCTGCACTGCATTGGTTCTGCACCCCATTGAATCAATGGGAGTTTAGTAAGTCAGCTTTAATTCAATGAGTTTTCTCTAGTTGGACCTAAGGGTGAGATTTAGCTTCCCCAAAGTCTCAAAATAATGAAATATGTGCACATTTTCTTGCCAAGCTTGGAAAATCAGTTTCTAACAATAACGTCTTCCCTTTACCTGTAACAATAATCAAGTGGTAATTTCTTGTTACTCAATAAATTTTTAGACATGAATTCATTTCCAGTGCCAGACAAGTAATCCATTCCACTTTCCTGTTCAGCTGCTCCTTCCGTTACTTACAAAATTAGAATCAATAGAGTAACACGCGTGAAATATTCCTGTTTCTTAAAAAATGCCTTAAAACATCCTTAGCGCAGTAATGTTTGGCACTAAACTGAAACATATCACACACCCCGAAATAGCTTTCTTAAAGGTTCCATTGCTTTGCAAAGGTGATTTCATCTTAGCCTTTCTTTCTCTCCAGAAATAACTAGTTACAGGTAACTAACTACCGCCCTTCCATCTTTCCAAGCTGCCTGATCAACTTATTCAAGGCAATACGCCAGCATAGAATTTGGGATCTGTTTTACAAGCACTGCCTTCCCAAAAATAATCCCATAATTTCATGTTTTTAATCCTTGCTGGGGTCCCTAGGGAGATAGAGAGGGTGTGTGTGTGTGGGGGGGGCTATATTACAAGTCCCTCTGTGTGTGTGTGTGTGTGTGTAGGGCTATACTACAAGTCCCTCTGTGTGTGTGTGTGTGTGTGTGTGTGTGTGTGTGTGTGTGTGTGTGTAGGGCTATACTACAAGTCCCTCTGTGTGTGTGTTTGTGTGTGTGTGTACGGCTATACTACAAGTCCCTCTGTGTGTGTGTGTGTGTATAGGGCTATACTACAAGTCCCTCTGTGTGCGTGTTTGTGTGTGTGTGTACGGCTATACTACAAGTCCCTCTCTGTGTGTGTGTGTGTGTGTGTGTGTGTGTGTAGGGCTATACTACAAGTCCCTCTGTGTGCGTGTTTGTGTGTGTGTGTACGGCTATACTACAAGTCCCTCTGTGTGTGTGTGTGTGTGTGTGTGTAGGGCTATACTACAAGTCCCTCTGTGTGTGTGTGTTTGTGTGTGTGTGTACGGCTATACTACAAGTCCCTCTGTGTGTGTGTGTGTGTATAGGGCTATACTACAAGTCCCTCTGTGTGCGTGTGTGTGTGTGTGTGTGTGTAGGGCTATACTACAAGTCCCTCTGTGTGTGTGTAGGGCTATACTACAAGTCCCTCTCTCTCTCTGTGTGTGTGTGTGTGTAGGACTATACTACAAGTCCCAGAATCCTCTCTTTGTGTGTGTGTGTGTGTGGGGGGGCTATACTAGAAGTCCCAGAATCCTCCAGCTAGGAGGGGATTCTGGGATTGGGTAGCCCCGTGGAAATCCCTCAGTCAATTGAGGATTTCAGGGTTCAGGGCTTTCCCCTGGGGGGGGGGGTTATGAACACCGCATTTGCACACCGGATCGGGAGGAACTCCTACAGACCCCATCATCCACACACCCGTCCGGGCAGAAGAGGGCGTGTATGTGTGTGAAGGGTGGACAATGGACAAAAAAGGCCGGGGAAGAAGTAGCCAACGGGTGCGATCGGGCCAATGAATGGGCCACAAACGGGGGGGGCAGACCTGGCGCGCTGGGGGGGGGGAAGGACACCGATCTAGAGACGAACGTGTGAATGGGGTTGGGGGAGAAAGAGGAAGGCTTAGCTGGCTTGGTCCCCCCACCCCACCCCATCCCCCGATCGATTGCCCAGGGGGGCCCCCCCTCGGGATGGCGCCCTCCCTCCCGGCCGCAGAAAGGGGGCCTGATCCTGACCCTGCGCCTTTCCCCACCCCCACCCCGGGCAGCGACACCCCCCCGCCCCCCGCCCCCACCTGCGGGCTCGGCCATCCTCCTGCCCTCGACGCCGGCGCCCGGGTTTCCGACGACGCCCGCCGCCGCCATGGCCCTCGTCTCGTGGTGGGGCGGCGGCTGCTGGGGCTGCGGCGGCGGAGGAGGCTCTCCTCCCGGGCGCCCTTGGGGGCTGCTCATCCCGGCCTCCGATCCCCCGGAGGATGGATGGAGGCGCCGAAGGAGGAGGAGGAGGAGGAGGAGGAGAAGGGGAGACGGGAGGGCTCGGCGGCCGAGAGAGAGAGAGAGCGGCTCCCCTCCCGCCGCCGCCCGGCTCCTGCTGCAACCAGGGACCTCTGGTGTCGGGAGGGTAGCGGTGGTGGTGGCCGCCGCAGGGACGGAGGGAGGGAGGCCGGCCGGCCGGCCGGCAAGCAGGGCAGGCAGGCAGGCGCGGCGCCCCCGTGCGCCCCGGCCCCGGAGTGCACCTGGAGGCGCCGAGAGGGATGGAGGGAGCCCCCGGCAGGCAGGCAGGAAGGAGCCGATGAGCTTCCAAGAGGACCCCCCCCCCCACTCCCGCTGCTCCAAGTTATAAAAGGAATCCTCAACCCGGGTCAAGGCATTCACACGGGACGTCGAACACACGTCTCCCCTGGCTTTCCCGAACTTGGTTATGGTTTTTCCATTACAGCTCCTAAAAAAAAAATAAAAATCAAAAAATGGCATGGCCCATGACTTTGGACAGGGTCATTGAAGCCATCGTCCTCCATGCCGTGAGGGAACAGGCCGGGTAGGTGGGACTCGTTCAGCCCCATAAGGCAGCCCATCTAAGAGAAGGAAAACTCTCGAGTTCAAACCCCCACTAGGATGAGCTTCCACAGTTAACCTTTTTTCTGGCATTAGCTGTGCAAAAGAGATTTCCCCCCAAACCAGAAAGCCCCGCGTGGTGCAGGGGGTTAAAAGGTTGGATTATAATTCAGAAAACTCTCTAGGGGACCTGAGGAAAATAAACCAAACACACAGTTACGAGATGGGGGATACCTGGCTCAGCAATACTACAAGCAAGAAGGAGGTTGGAGTTGTCATAGATCACAAACTGAACATGAGCCAACAGTGTGATGTGGTCACAAAAAAGGCAAATACTATTGTAGGCTGCATTAATGGAGGTATAGTCTCCGAATCCTGTGAGGTTCTAGTTGCCCTCTGTTGAGCACTGGTTAAGCCTCATCTGGAGTATTGTGCCCAGTTCTGGACACCACATTTCAAGAAGGATGCCAACAAACTGGAGATCAAGTTCAGGGGAGGGCAACAAGGAGGTTCAAGGGACTGGAAAACAAGCCCTATAAGGAAAGACAAAGAATTCGACATGTTTAGCCTTGAGAAAAGGAGGCTGAGGAGAGGTATGATAGCACTTTCCAAGTACTTGAAAGGCTGTCATATACAGGAGGGGCAGGATCCGTTCTCGATCATCCCAGAGTGCAGGATACGCAACAACGGGCTCGAGTGACAGGAAGCCAGATTTCGGTTGAATATCAAGAAAAACTTCCTAATTGTTAGAGCGGTACAAAAATGGAACCAATTGCTTCGGGAGGTGGTGAGCACTCCAAACACGGAGGCCACTGAGAGAAAATTGGACCACCCTCTGTCAGATCTGCTTTGACTTGGATTTCTGCCTTGAGCAGGGGCTTGAACTTGGTGGCCTTATAGACCCCTTCCAACTCCATGATTTTATGATTCAGGCCATCACCATCTCTTGGCCTGGCCTCCCTCAGAGGGCTGTTGTGGGCAGGGAGGAGAGTCTTCTCTGCCACCTTCAGCTCACCGGAGGAAAGACGGGATATGAATCCAGGGAGCAGAATAAATAATAAATAAATAAATTCCCTTCCCCATAAGCACAGCCGCCTCCATGAGAGATGAGAGGGCCAGCCCTGTTTTTAAGCAGAAGAACACACTAGTATCCAGCGGTCGATGCCAAGAAACAAGATTTTGGAGAAAAGATCTGGTTCTATATAGCCCTGCTGCTTTATGATGGGTGAGGTAGGGCACTCGCTCATTGCCAGTTTTTGGTCAATATTTGCTTGAACATGGAAAGAGAAAGAACATTATTTTTTCCCTGTGGCTCAGGTGGCAAAATAAGTTTGTCCTCAAAAGCTGGTGCAAGCTTCTGTGTTACACAGAAACCTTTGTTCAAATGTGCAATCTTTTTTTCTACATGAATCCACACAGCACCGCGCTCCATTTGTTTTAAACTTGGGTACCTGAAGGACCGCCTCCTTCCATATGAACCTACCTGACAGTTAAGATATAGTCAGGGGGCCCTTTTGAAAGAGCCGTCCCTTAAGGAGGTAAGAGGGATGGCTTGTAGACAAAGGGCCTTTTCGGCAGCCGCCCCCAGACTATGGAACGCCCTCCCAACTGAGATTTGCCTGGCACCGACGCTGATGACATTTCGGTGCCAGGTCAAAACCTTCTTGTTCCAGAAGGCTTTTGATTGAAATAATATCAACTGTGGGTCCAGATGGCAATTTTTAAGAGTGTATCTTTTAATTGCATTTTAATTGTTTTTATCGTATTTTAATTCTTGTAAGCCGCCCAGAGACCTTTGGGTAGTGTGGCCGGCATATAAGTTAAATAAATAAAACAAATAAACTTGAAATGCAGATGGCGTACCCTTCGGCCCACAATTATTCTTACATGTCATCAAGCCGCTTCTGACTTACAGCAATCTTAATAGAGGTTTAAAGATACCTGACACATTCAAGGAAGTGTCTACTGTGGCTGCCTCCCACAGTGAGTTTCCCAGACTGACAAGGATTTGAACCCAGGTCTCCTGAATCCTCGGCTGAGGATACCACATTGGCTCACCCATGTGCAAACTGGTCCACATAACCCTTAAATATGTCTGATGCAATGTATTCTCAAAGGCTTTCACGGCCAGGATCTGATGGTGGTTGTGGTTTTTTTGGGCTCTTTGACCATGTTCTGAAGGTTGTTCTTCCTGACGTTTCGCCAGTTTCCGTGGCTGGCATCTTCAGAGGACTGGAGTAGGAACTCTGTCCATGCTCTGTTGCTGTCTGTTGGATGGTTGAGTATTTATAGCTGTGAGAACAGCTATTGTCCTTTTCAGGAGATAGGGCGATGATGGCGATCAGTGTGTTTTTGTTGTGGATGCAACAGAGCATGGGCAGAGTTCCTACTCCAGTCCTCTGAAGATGCCAGCCACAGAGACTGGCAAAACGTCGGGAAGATCAACCTTCAGAGCACGGCCGAAGAGCCTGAAAAACTCACAACAACCATGTCTGATGCAGTTTGTTTATGAACGTTGATCTACTACAGGAAGCCCGTAAAAGTCCATAGATCAGAGAGCTGCGCTTAATGAAAGTCAAATTTCTTCTCACCTAAGTAAAGAAAACCCACTTCCCAAAGGGATCATAAATTTGTCTAAAATGCAGTCTTCCATGGAGGGAGAAGCCCAGTGCATCGGTCTGCACTGGTCGGGCCCCTTCCTCATTTCTCTCTCAAAATCTCAGAGGCTGCTGGACCGCGGTCTATCCCACGCAATTGTTGACCCGAGAAAAGGAAAAAATTAAAACGGGGTGGGAGCCATGGGGTGGGGGGTGGGGGAGACCTGACTTAACACAAGAGAGACTATCTAGGACTTTGTGAGTTACTTAGCAACAGCACAAAGGCCAGCGAGAAGACAACATTGAAAAGAGGCACTGTGTGGCTTGAATATGTGCGTGAGGAAGTGTGACAGAACGCTTATGCGTGTGACCGTCTTCTTGGGAACGTCCCAGGAACTGCACGTGAAAGGGCACTGAGGCCTGTGTACGAATTGTGTGTGTGTGTGTTTGTGTGAGAGAGAGGCGGGGGGGGGGAAGAGAGAGCCAGAGAGCACAAGTGGAAGCATGGATCTGAGATGCGCATCGCAGACTGCCTGTGGCCCGGCCACGCTGCGGATCTGAGGAGAAAGGAGGGAACCGAGGCATGGGAGAATGTGCGGCTGGTGGTTCCGATGGTGGACAAGAAAGAGTGTGGCGGAGCCTATGCGCGACTTTGGCAACAGGTGTGCAAGAATTTACACAGGAAATCAGGATAGGAGTGTCACAATGCCTGCATGCACATAATCCGTGTGTCACGTTTAAAACCAAAGGAGAGTCCCATCCTAAGCATGTTTCCCTGGAAGAAAGGAAAACACACTGTGTTCAGTGGGGCTTACTCCCAAGTAGAGGCACACAGGGCTGTAGTCTTGGCTCAAGAGGACCTAGAATGGACGGACAGGTGTGACAAAATGGTGTTGGCTGGATTTCTCGGCAAATATCCTTTGTATTGGGCTGTTTATGAATCAAAATGCAGAGGAGAGAAAAGTTATCTTCTTAATTACATTTGGCATTGGCTGTTTGGGATCTCCAGAAGCGGTAGTAAAAAAAATAAATAAAAACTTTTCTCATCTCTAGTACACTTAGATTGGATTAGAGTCACTTTGGGCATGGCATCCGGGTCAACTCTAGTGGAGATCTTCCCCATTTCACCTTCTTCCTTTTCCTCTTGCTTCTCTGATTGGCCTCAACGCAGCTTGGCTCATTTTTTTGAGTCGCCTAAAGCGGCTGGCCAACACCTTCTTACCAATCACCTGTTGTCTGATTGGGACAAGATGCGTTCTGGAGTAAAGAGTTTAATCAATATGGACATTTGTAGGGGGGGGCAGTGAAGACAGACTCCTGAAAATGGAGATCAGAACTAGGTTGTTATGTAGAGAGCGTCCCCTTCGGTGGCCTTGGGCAAAATTCAGATCTTTCACCCCCCCTTGCCCTGCTTCCGCCTCTGGAAAGTGTGGATGCTACAATTACAGAGGGATGGGAAGGCTTTACAACAATTTATGCGAATGCTGCATCAATGAAAATAGGTCTCTGCACCCAGAGGCATGCTTTTGAGATGCGAATCCTGAGATCATCTCTGCAGAAGCACTTCCTCTGTTCACAACATGAGAGCGCCGGATGGTCCTACGAAATCTTTGCTGATAGCAGCTTTGTGTGTGTATCTATGCACGAGTGCAATCACCTATGCTTCCTATAGGGCGTGACATTAAAGAGGAAGGGAGAATGGAATCCCCCTTGATCGGTGATGCACTGTGCGCGCGCATGAGAGAGTGAGAAAAAATAAAAGAATAAAAGTTGATAGGATCCTGCATGTGAGAGAGGGAGGCAGAAAGGATGCGTGTAGGATAAGCGCACGGCATGCACATGAATCAGAAAGTATGGCCCATGCTCACACTCATGGACCTTTGGGGTGCATCTCTAGATCTAGGACCTCTGGGATCTCGCTGGATCCACTTGATCCTATCAGTGTGCTACAGAGAGAGATTGACTTCCACACTCCCAGGTAACATTTGCTCACGGGCCAGCCCCGGCCGGGAGTCTCCAGAACTTCCTTCCTCTCTGAAGATGCAACTTTTTTTGCACCTCCATCCCCTGCCCCAT
The DNA here is from genome assembly GCF_051106095.1 of Pogona vitticeps. NCBI lineage: Eukaryota > Metazoa > Chordata > Lepidosauria > Squamata > Agamidae > Pogona > Pogona vitticeps. The sequence goes on from NC_135788.1 coordinate 116,747,427, forward strand.
AAGAGACACCCCCACACACATGGCTGAAACTCCCCACCTGCCCACCTGTGGCACCTGCCAGGCATTTGAAGAGGTCCACCCCCCCAGCTCCCCCCCCCAAAATGCTCCCCTCCCTCCTTCTGGGCACCCACCGTTCTCAGAGGCCGTGGATGCTTCACAATCCGAGATGAGCTGTTGGGGGTTGCGCTGTTTCCTCCGAGACATCCCTGCAGGGAGGAGGGGGGGGCCGGGGAGGGGACCCCAAGTTTCCTCTCTTTGGTGGGGAGCCAGTGGGCACCTGATCCCCTTTTCTCTCAGGAATGGGATCCCTCCTGCAACCCCCCCCTCCCCACAACCCGCCCCTCCTCTTTTCACACTCGCATTCCCAAGGGACCCGCCTCCCTCTTTTGTGCCTCTCCTGGTAAAAGCAAAACTCTTAATCTTTCTGTACACTCTTTTTCTTTTGTAGTAGCAGGGATTGGGAAGGGAAGGGGGGGGGGGAAGAGAGAAAGCGGCTTTAACTCCTTCCTTCCCAGGGGCCTGCCTGAGGATTTCAGAATTTGGGATGGAGGGGTGGAACCTGTGGGAATCTTTGGCCCCAAGAGATGGAGAAAAGAAGATTTGGGGGGAGACAGGAGAGCAATTTTCCAAATACTTGAAAGGTAATCCTACCGAGCAGGGCCAGGATCTGTTCTCGACCATCCCAGAGTGCAGGACACATAAGAATGGGCTCAAGCGACAGGAAGCCAGATTTCTGCTGAATATCAGGAAAAAACTTATTGACTGTTAGAGCAGTGCAACAATGGAGCCGATGACCTCAGGATGCTGTGGAGGCATTCAAGAGAAAATTGGGCAGCCATCTATCAGTCTTGGATTCCTGCATTGAGCAGAGGGCTGGACTTGATGGCCTTATAGGTCCCTTCCAACTGCATGGTTTTATAATTCAATCCCTTCGGGCTGAGCAAGTTTTTTTTTTTTAAATGACAGCTGAAATTAGCCACAAGGTTCTGGAATGCAGATAGTTGTTTCTGGTTGATTGTAAAATTTAGGGATAGACTGATACGGGCATGTGTGGCAGTGGGAAATAAGGGGTAAACTTTATTCATTCATTCATTCATTCATTCATTCATTCATTCATTCAAAGTGGCTTGCATCATGAAAGAAGCCAGTATTTAACAGCTAAAAATGGCAAGTATGCAAATATTTTACAACAATCAAATAAATACCACACCAAGAATGGTAAACAAAATTTGAACCAAGAATGCATTTAAAACCCCTCGAGTCAATCACTAAGGGAAACCTTGCCTGAGAAAGGTGCTTGTCAACTTAGAATTTGGAAAGCTTTGATCCGTAACAGTCTTATCTGAACATTCATCAATATGATAGCAATCGTCCACCTGTATTTCTCGGATCGGATGAAGAGATGGCTAGAATCCTATTGGAGTTTTCTGTAAGATTGGCATAAATTGCCCTGGTGAATTTGCAACTAATTGATGAGGTGCTAGTGTGGACCTCAGTGGCCTCACTGGGGTCATGACCAGGCTCACAGTGGAATGCCTCATCAATTAGCGGCAATTAGCTGTGGCAAGTAAAGGAAACTTTACACAAGCATTAGCAGGATTCTGGCCAGTGTGCACAATTTAAGAAGTCAAATTCATGTATTGCAGTGTTCAGGCAAAAATTCCTTCTGATTCTAATCTCTGTTGTGATATCTATTGTACGGAAATGTCTTCCTTTACTGTGCGTCATCAGAACCAGCAATTGTACGTGTGGTTCAGCCCAAAGTCAATATGTGTTTAGTGTATCTCCTTTAAGATAAATTCGATCTTCTGTTTCAGTAAATAATCACATTTATAGTTAGTTTTGTGTCATCAATTAGGACTGATTTGTAGTGACCCTAATAGAGCTTTCAAGATCAGTGGGATATTTAAGGACTGGTTTTACCAGTTCCACTCTCCCCGTGAGTTTCCAAGTGGGGATTCGAACCCCAGTCTCCAAAGTCTTCGTCCGTTACTCTCTCCATGACACCACACTAGCTCCCCAAAAGCATTTATACATAGGAGATAATAGACACCTCACACTTCAACTCCATTCATGTTGGGGGTTATCTTGCTGAATACGAAGAGTTGCTGTCTAAGCCTCAGTTTTCCCCATCCGTAAAATGGGAATGGGGGCGTTGATTACGATAATGATGTTAAAAAGTGTTATGTCTGTGTTGAAAGGAATGTTATTTAACATCTTCTGATCAGGATGGAATAAATGATGAAAATAAAAGAGGAGATAACCCGGTGAAGAGGCAGCCATTGAGATATTATGAGGTACTGGAACATAATAGGAATTAAGGGCCTGAATAGAATTGTAGAACTGTAGAATTTTCGAGCTGGAAAGGATCCTCTCGTTCAACCGCACCCAAAGCAGGAAATCCAAAGCTGCTAGCTGACCCTCGGTTTTACCCATCTGTGTAATGGGAATGATGAACAACAATAATAATAATCATGTGCCGTCAAGTCAACTCTGACTTATGGTGACCCTCTTCAGGGATTTCTAAGTAGAGAATGGCTCAGAAGTGGTTTCCCATTCTTCTGGGGTGCTCTGGGACTGTGCAGCTTGCCCAAGGTTACACAGGCTGGTTCTTCTCCCAGGAGACACAGCGGGGAATCGAACTCCCAACCTCCAGGTCCACAGCTGGAGTCCTAAACACCTGAGTTATGCTGTAATCAATGTGGTTATTTTTAAGAGGCCGCAAGACTTCTTATGAATAAGGCACCCCACAAGGTGAAGCCTAATGGCACCTTTAGGACAAAGTAAATTTGTTTTAGCTCACTCTTTCACAGACAACAACCCACTTCTCCGAACGCACAGAGTACGGCTCTCAAACGAAGGTTTATGTGCAATTGGTTGTGGGGTTATGGGGATGGGACAGAGCAAAATAGGATGCAGGAAAAAAATGGTCATTGCATTTAGTTCAGTGGTTTACATCTCTGGTTGCGGAGTTTGATTCCCCTTTTGTGCCTCCTTAACAGGGGCTGGACTAGATGATGCATAAGATCCCTTCCAGTTCTGCAGTTCCAAGATGATGAGGATGAACATTGGTCATCAACTTTCAGAGGGTCCGTTCGAATGAACCCTCTTGGCGGTACTAAGAGTGGATACACAACTGTTCCTGGACTATCATTCCCAGAAGCCTTGACCTCTGGCTGCGGGGGTTGGGGAATCTGGGATTTGTAGTCCAAGAACATCTGGACTCCCCACTGTTTTACAGTAGGGGGGGTGAATCAGAGGACGGTCCAAAATCATTTCTCTGTTTCTCTAAAGAGTGGGGAGGGCAAGATTTAAATAAGATGGGCGTCTTGTCTTTAGGGTCCACCTCCCTCATCAATCTTGCTCGCTCTTGTCTGTGTTCTTTTCTTGTTCTTCTTCCCTTGCCTTTCCACCCAGGGAAAAACAGCCCTAAAATCTGTGTTTCTCTCACCCTCCTCCTCAGTCCCCCTAGGAAAGCCAACATCTTTGACTCTCTCTCTCTCCCCTCCAACCCGTCTTTTTCCCCCCTGTCTTTTTTTCATCCACCCCACACCATCCCTGCCTCTTTTTTACCTCTTCCCTCTGGCCTTTTGACCTCCCCCCAGAGTTACAAAAGTAAAATCCTCGGAGAAGCTCGCTCGGGGAATGTTAATGAATCCATGACACAAAGGTGCAAAAGACTTTTCCTTCAGTGGTTTTGGGGGAAACCGGGGCCCCTTTGAGACCGATATTTCTGTGTGTGGCGGAGTGGAGAGGATTTGGAGAGCAGGGCGGAGAAGATGCCATGGATGTGATTGTCTCTGAATGCGCCTAGAAAATTCGGAAGACGGCAGAAGGACCAGCTTGTCTGTCTTGTCTCGCCTCATCTTTCCTGGGTTTTACTGGTCACTTCCATCGCCAGCATTTCCTGGGGTCAGAACTAAATGTAGTTGGAAAGACCCAGAGGAGGAGGAGAAGAGAAAACAACACAACAAACCTCTCTGTGGGCTTTAAAAAAAAATCACAATACAACCATCTCTCTCTTTCCGGTGCACCTTTAAACCAAAAGAGATTAAAGTTGGAGGATGGATCAAATCTTTTGACAAAAACGTTCCCTTGTTAGTGATCCAAAAGGACACAAATTGGTCAGAGTTGAGAAAAGCGGGTGTTTTTTAAAAAAAATTCCCGACTTCAGGATCGAATCTAGGTGTCCCAACAATGAATTTTCCCAAATTTTGGCACTGATCAACATTTCCAACAATCACAAGGACCAGGCAGCTCTAAGCATCTTTGTTTGGTTGTGAGCTTCATGGCATTTGTTGGTTAAGTGTGTGCTAGCTTAATAGCCTTAATTACTTGATCCTGTATTGAATATCATAATAACTTATAATAATAACCTATAGAACTCCGGAGCTGGAAGGGACCCTCTGGATCATCATGTCCAGCCCCTCTCAAGGAGGCACAGTGGGGGAATCGATCTCCTGACCTCTGATACCTAAACTAGTGAACTGTCAAGCCGTTCATCATGCAAATGAATCAGATCTTGGTGTTCAGCTTTTTTCATCCCGAATACTGTTTTTGGAACAGCCAGTGATTACATCAAACAGTTTAAAACAAGCTGTGTGGGGTAATGGTTCGTGTCGTTTTAGGATAACCTTGAGACTTATGCATCACTTTGAACTCACTGGAGGAAAGACAGGAGAGAAACATAAGGAGCGAGTCAATGAGTCAATCGAAATAAACTGATAAATCAAAATAATAACATATGGATAGCAGCTAATGTTCAAGAGCCTTTGATAAAAAAGGTAGCAGTGAATTTAAGAATTCACCTGGTACCAAAATACAGCGTATTAAAAATGTTTTCAGAAAATAAAATTCCAAACAAGTTTTGCCCGCTTTCAATCAAAGCATTTGGAAAAAAACAGGGATTCTGGGTCTTTTAGTCAAAAAACCAATAATGGTTAGTATCCCATTCATGGCATATAATGTAATCCATCTTCCATTCTGGCAAACAGCATCTAATGTAACCACCTGGCCTGCCCAGTTGAGCAGCTGATCTTGCAACCAGTGAGTGACTGGGCATACTACGGAGCCAAAGCATTGTTTTTTAGTTGTTAAGTCGTGTCCGACTCTTCATGACCCCATGGACCAGAGCACGACAGGCCCTCCTGTCTTCCACTGCCTCCTGGAGTTGGATCAAATTCATGATAGTAGCTTCAGTGACTCTGTCCAACCATCTCATCCTCTGTCGTCCCCTTCTCCTCTTGCCCTCACACTTTCCCAACATCTTTTCCAGGGAGTTTTCTCTTCTCAAGAGATGGCCAAAGGATTGGAGCCTCAGCTTCAGGATCTGTCCTTCCAGTGAGCACTCGGAGTTGATTTCCTTTAGAATTGATAGGTTTGATCTCCTTGCAGTCCAGGGGACTCTCAAGAGTCTCCTCCAGCACCACAATTCAAAAGCATCAATTCTTCGGCGGTCAGCCTTCTTTATGATCCAGCTCTCACTTCCACACATCGCTACTGGAAAAATCATAGCTTGGACTATGCGGACCTTTGTTGGCAAGGTGATGTCGGCAAGCCAAAGCATAGGGGAGGCATTTCTTTGCTACTCTTCTCCAGTGGTGTAAGAAGGCAGCAGGATCCTGGCCATTGGTGGAGGCAGTCCTCCTCTCTGTCTTTAGCATGCTCAGATACTCAGACATCTTCCTTGGATTTATCAGGAGAATTAGAACAAGAGCAAAGAAAAATAAAAGTTGGTAGTGTTTCCTTGATCAAGGACACGAATGAAGGAACTAGAAAGGAGCATAAAGTATAAGGATGCCCAGCTGGAGGTAAAGAATAAGATCAACCCCACTTGTGTATTTCCGATCACCATGTATCACCAGTGAAAGTTGGACAGTTCAGGCTGGCAGGAAAATAATTGATCCATTTGAAAAGTGGACTGCCAGAAAGACAAACAAGTGGGTCCTAATTCAAATCAAGTCTGAACCATCTCTGGAGGCAAGAATGTTGAAACTGAATTTATCCTACTTTGGGCACATCATGAAAAGGAAATAATCGTCATCCTACAGTGCAGGACATGTAACAATGGGCTCAAGTTAAAGGAAGGCAGATTTCTGTTGAATATCAGGACAAACTGCCTAACTGTTAGAGCAGTACGACAGTGGAGGTATTCAAGAAAAACTTAGATCATCTCCTGGCAGATATGCTTTGATTGTATTCCTGCCTTGAGCAGGGGGTTGGACTTGATGGCCTTGTAGGCCCCTTCCAACTTCACTTTTCAGTGATTCTATGAAAGGTGGAAGGCAAAAGAAAATGACGAAGACACAATAAGAGATGGATTGATTCCCTAAAGGAAGCCACAGGCTGAAGTTTACAAGGACTGTTGAGGACTGGATACGTACTTTGGAGATCATCTTATTCACTCTAAGTCGGATGCAACTTGAAGGCACATAGCAACCACAACAAGCGGTTCTCAGGCCTTGTAAAGACTTGGTTATCACCCATAAAATGGGCGCAGTGTAGATTCGGAAAGGAAATGATGGATATCTCAGTGGTTTGGGTCTCTGTCGGTGGAGTTGGAGGTTGCGAGTTCGATTCCCCACCGTTCCTCCTATATAGCGGCTGGGCTTGGTGATGGGGGGCTCCCTTCCAGCTCTGCAGTTCTCAGACGATCGTGATGATTTTTTTTCATCTTCCTGCATCCAAATTAAGCTCAATGAAACACACACACACACACACACACACACACACACGAGAGAGAGAGAGAGAGAGAGAGAGAGAGAGAGAGAGAGAGAGAGAGAGGGCTCACTCCAGATAAGAGATTGGAAAAGTTCCTCTTTAAAAAGTTTTGAAACTTTCTGAAGCTCTTGCCCAGGCTCAGATTAAACCAAACCTCTGCTCCTGCCACTTCCCTTGTTCTCTCTTTCTCTCCCCCTCCCCAACTTTCCTCCAAGGCTGACCCATCCTTCCTGTAACACGGGTTTCCTGGGGCCAAACAAATTGGCCGTATCCATCTTCGCCGCATGCCAGTGGAGTTGGCGAGAGATGTCAACTGGAGCCACCCTTGACTCCCCCCCTTTTCCTTGCAATCCCCCCACCCCATCCCCAAAACCTGCCTTGCGTGGAGCCTCTTGCTTTGCAATGTTCCTGCTCCTCCACTCTTCCCACCCCCCACCCGCCCCCCAGCCTCTTCCCAGCCAAAGCCATTGTCTCTTTCTTCTACATGCTCCTTTTCTTTTCCCAGTTGCGCCGGGCTCTGAACACGGAGGAGCTGAAAGGGGAACAGGAGATGGCTGCCCGGGAGGTGAATGAGGGTGGCGGATGAAAGGGTTGACTCTTTAGGGGTGCTGGGGGGTGGGTTGGGGGTGGGCTGGAAGGCCAGAGGGAGGGGGACGACGAGAAGGCGGATTTGCCCCTACAAGGGGAACAGGCTTTAGAAAAAGGAGAGGGCATCCGGGATGAGAAGAGGAAAGCCACATCCTTGACTTCAGAAGGCTTTTAATAAAACATATTTATGACTCAAGGCTGTAAAGGAAACCAGGAGCTGGCAGAGTCTATTTTTGGGAATGCCTTTTCGTCATGCAGGCTGGGAGATTCTGGGTGTTGATTATGCGCCATCAGCTTGACCCTATGGATGAGCTTTCTCGAAGATGTCATGTCATCAGCGGCCGTGCACATCTCTGGTAGACTCAAGCCGTGGCTTCCTTCAGCGAGTCAGCCCATCTCCTAGTTGGTCTTCCTCTTTTCCTGCTGCCTTCCACCTTTCCCAGCATTATTGGGCGTTAAAGGTAAAGGTTTCCCTTGACCGTTTGTCCAGTCGCGTCCGACTCTAGGGCGCGGTGCTCATCCCCGTCTCCAAGCTGTAGAGCCAATGTTTTGTCCGAAGACAGTTTCCAGGGTCACGTGGCCAGCGCGACTAGGCACGGAACGCCGTGACCTTCCCACTGAGGTGGTCTCTATGTATCTACTCGCATTTTTGCATGTTTTCGAACAGCTAGGTTGGTGAGGAGCTGGGACAAGCGATGGGGGTTTCCTCCATCACGTGGATTCGATCTTATGACTGCAGGTCTTCTGACCTTGCAGCACAGAGGCTGGGTCACCACATCCCTCTTATTGGGTGTTAGACGACCAAAAGCAAGTTCGGGAGTTTTGTTTCATCATTCTCTTTGATTAAGTGAATATGTTTCAGGATTGATTTATTGTGGCTGTTTCCTCTGCCTAATCTGCTCTTAATATAACATGGGATTAATCCGTACCCTCATGAAATGCCATTAAGTCAATCCTAATTTAGGGTGACCCCTTTCCACAGGTAGAAAACACTCAAAAGCAGTTTTCCCATTACCTTCCTCTAGGGGGCAACATCGGGACTGTGCCTCTTGCCCAAGGCTACCCAGGCTGGCTCTACTCGCAGGTTGCCAAGCGCAGAATCGTATCAAGCAAAAGCAAAATAACAATTTAAAAAGACACAAATGCTGTGGCACCTAAAAGAGTGTCATATTTTAATATAAGCTTTCGTGGACTTTCTCTCCCCTCACTCCCAGCCTCTGGCTCTGCAGCCAGATACCAAGACCGCTGAGCTGAATGACCAAGGCAGAATGACCGTCGTTGTCATCATCGATACGACTGAAGAAACCATGATCCACATCTGGCACCCTGCTGTAAGAAGGGAGCAAGTGCCAAAGAAGAAAAAGGAGCGCTTTGTAAGGAAGACTTGACAATCCTTAGAGATCAGCCGCTCTGCGCATGAGAAACTAACTGCTTTGCTGAGATGCGAGAAATTGTAACCCATGCATAGTTCTCAAAGACCAATGAATGGCTGCATACTTTGGTTTCCTTTTTAGAACTGTATAAAACTTAAACTCTGCTGATCTTGGGGTCCCCACCCTGCTGGGCTTCCGAGTGGCTTATCTGAATAAACCTGGTGCCCTTTCCTCCAAGAAACTGTCCATTTATTATTATTGCTTGGGCCTTCGCTTAAGCCTGGAGGTAGGCGGTGCATCATGGCCTCTCCCAATTTGAAGAGACCCTTGTCCAGCAGGCTGAGGCAAAGAGGCAGTCCCAGAAGCAGTAAAATCAGGGAGCTGGACAGGGGACAGATTGGATTTGTCTTCAGTGTGGAGGGGATGGTCACTCTCGAATTGGCCTCCTCAGCCACACTAGACGATGTTCCAAGTCCTCCATACAGAGCACATTACCGTAGTCTCTCAAGGCTGAAGGATGCCTAATCTAATCTAATCTAATCTAATCTAATCTAATCTAATCTAATCTAATCTAATCTAATCTAATCTAATCTAATCTAATCTAATCTAATCTAATCTAATCCAATCCAATCTAATCTAATCTAATCTAAATATATATATGGGCATCAGACGTCATAGGATAAGGAATACAGGACAGCCAGGTGAAGATATTTTGCTGCTCCCACCTGTCTGAGAGGACATCATTGACCAATATTTTTCTTTCCAAGATCTGCTTGATGCCAATGGATTATTAATTTCGGGGTGGGGGGGAGAGAAGAGAGTGTGCACTTTGCATAGTTCTGGGTGAGACAATGCCTGTGGGGGATTTTTTGCTCCAAAAAAGCATAAGGGGGATGTTTTGTTTTCCCCCCCCATGTACAACAATCTTGTTGTTGTTGTTTAGTCATTTAGTCATGTCTGACTCTTCATGACCCCATGGTGATCAGCCTTCTTTAGGGTCCACCTCTCGCTTCCATACATCGCTACTGGTAAAACCTTAGCTTGGACTATATGGACTTTTGTCGGCAAGGTGATGTCTCTGCTTTTGAAGATGCTGTTGAGGTTTGTCATCACTTTCCTCCCAAGAAGCAGGCGTCTTTTAATTTAGTGGCTGCTGTCACCATCTGCAGTGATCATGGAGCCCAAGAAAGTAAAATTTGTCACTCCCTCCATATCTTCCCCTTCTATTTGCCAGGAGGTGATGGGACTAGGGCTTATTTACATGTTAGGTGTTATTTTTGGGGAAATAGGCTTGGTTGGAAGGTTGCGCTACTCATCGAAGTAGCTTCTTCCACCTGAGGAGAGTTGTTACCCTGATATATCCTCCACTTTGGTTTCACTTCCCCCCTACTCTAAGTAGACTTGTTAGATGGAAAATGGATGGGGGTGTGTGAGTGAAAATCCCATTTCTGCAGTCCTCCTCCTCTTATTGTCATAGTCATTAACAATGGTCTTTCTGCTAGGTGTGGTCTTGGTCTTCCAGGGAAGAATGAAAGGGCAGCATGATAGATAGGAGACAGATTGTATTTAAGGCCTCCACCCCTGTTGAGCGAGGGGTTTTCTATATGCACATCTATGGCCTCCCTGACCCCTCTCTGAAACCACCTGTCTTCTTGGTCCAAAATGAGTACATCTTGGTCATCCAACAAGTGTCCTTTCTCCTTCAAATGAAGGGACACAGCTGATTGTGGTCCTGAGCAGTTGCCCCTCCTGCGCTGGGCCATTCTCTGGTTTAGTGGCTGTTTGGTTTTCTCCAACGTAGAGCTCCGAACACTCCACTTTGCATTGGACTGCCTATACTCTATGGCTCCTGTTGTGTGTTGGTGTCCAGCCTTTTGGGTGGACGAGGCTCTGCCTTCGTGTGCATGTGGATTTGAAGTGCACAGTTCTACGGCGTTTACAAAAAAAAAAAAGTCCCAAGAAAATGTGCCTTTGAAAGGGAAATGCTGAAGCATTACATCTGTGAGACACGGAAGGAAGTGGTTTGAATTGCTTTTTTTTTTTTACAAAAAGAACTCCAGTAACCATAATGCAGGGCTTGTCCTCCAACTCCTCCTTTTCTGGCTGGGATCCACCTTTCAGCTGTTGGTCCTGAACAGAGAAGGCAACAGACGACGAGACGCTGTCAAAGAAGGAGACAGCTCAATGCAGTTTCTCCCCTCTTTGTTCTGCCTTCTAGGTATAGAAAATGATTTTCAATTTTTTCTTGACCTGCCTTCTTTTTTATTCTGTACATATGCTCTGAAGCAATGAGGAACTGCTTGTGATGAGGTAGGGGTTAGAGTATTAGGCTAGGATGCAAATTATCTGGGTTCTAGTCCAGCAACTAGATTAGAACCCAGTGTTGTGGGGAACAATCTCCTTGTTCCTTTCCTATCGGAGGTTGGACCGACTCCTAAACAAGAAGCCCTCCTCTTCTTTCTGAGCTTCCCATTTATTTTCACTTGGAATGGGTTGAGCTGTAACAATCTGTCTCTATCGTATGTGACTGAAGTGTTCCTGACTTCTGAACAGTGGTGCCTCGCATTGCGACGTTAATTCGTTCCGCAAAAATCACTGCAGAACGAAAATGTCACAATGCGAAATAAAAAAGCCCATAGAAATACATTAAAACCTGATTAATGTGTTCCTATGGGCTTAAAGCTCACTGTTCAATGAAGATCCTCCATAGCGCGGCCATTTTTGGTGGCTGTTAAGCGAGGAATCCGTCCCAGAAAACAGCGGGCAGCCATTTTGTTTACCCAGTGGCCATTTTGAAACCGCCGATCAGGTGTTTTAAAATCGTCACTTTGCGATGCTCGGTTCCCGAAGCAGGGAACTGATTATCTCAAAGCGAAATTCCCCCATAGGGAACATCTCAAAGCGATTGCTTTTGCAATCGCAAAAAATGCGTCGCAAAGTGATTTCATTGCTAAACGGAGCGATCGCTATGCGAGGCACCACTGTATTTTATAGGTTTGATGATATCTTGATCTTTATTCGGTTGCTTAAGTACTTCACAGATCCCACAGATGTAACTTCTTTTGGAATGCCACTCCTAAGATTGCCCAGTTGTTGTGGCCGGCTGGGGGATTCTGGGAAGTGGAGTGCAAAAGAGCAGCTGCTTCAAACTTGAGGACTTCTCGATGGTCAATCCGTTGATTGAAAGAAGAGAAGGCTGTTACCCTCACCCCCTGCTTCTTGCCTCTGGTCTGCCACTATGAGAAACAGGATGCTGGATGTTGGGGTTCCTTTCAAGTCCCCATCTCTGTCAAAAACATGGGAAGTTGGAAAAGTTGCTTTTCTGGACTATGACCCCCAGAGAACCCCATCTTTCAGGTCTTGGAAGCTCCATAACCTACATCAGCCTTTGCTGATTCAGTCAATTTGGATTCTTAGTCATATTTTCATAGAATTATAGAATAATTGAGTTGGAAGGGGCCTATAAGGTCATCAAGTCCAACCCCCCTGCTCAATGCTGAAATCCAAAACAAGGCAGATCTGACAGATGGTGGTCCAATTTTCTTTGAATGCCTCCAGCACTAGAACGCTCACCATCTCTTGAGATCAATGGTTCCTTTGTCGTGCTACTCTAACAATTAAGACATTTTTCCTGATACTTAGTCTAAATCCTGTAATCTCATACAACTCACAGATTGGTCGCCACCCTGCTTTCCAAAAGATTCTTGGAGCTGTAGTCTGAAAACAGACTTTTAAAGAGATTTCTTGCATTTCCTTATTCTTAGGACGTCTTATTCATTGGTGATACCAACTTGTTATCTGTCTTTCTAAGTTACGTTGGTCCTCATCTCGTTTCCCTTTTGCTGCTTCCCCATCTCTTCCACAGTTGCTCAGCGATGGGTTGTCTCCCAGGTTTTCCAGCCTTCGCAGCTAACAGTTGTGGAAGGAAAGAAGATCAACATCTCCTGCTACCAGAACGTCACATCTCATAACACAATGTCTTGGTATAAACAACCGCTGGATGGCCGAGGGTCTCTGACCATTTTAGGTTCTAGTTACTCAGGTGTGACAACAGCTGGAGACCTCGAAATAAACATGGACCCGAAATTGCGCTCAACAACCCTCACCAAAGAGGCGGCAGCTCTGAGTGACTCTCGTGTCTACTACTGTGCCGTGAGAGACACAGTGTGAGAAAGACAGGAGCTGGCTGCCCACAAACCACCACATGCATCTTCTGCCACCTTTGTTTCCATTGTCTACGTGGTTGTCTTTATCTTGCCTTCGGCTTCATCATGACTTGGGTTTAACTGGGTGTTTGATCAACGTTCCTTCCTTCTAGGTATAGAAGGATGTCTGGAAAATGCAGGGCTGAAAACTAGGTGATGTCTGGAAAATGCAGGGCTGAAAACTAGTGTCAACAGAGTCAAGGTGGGACAGCCCTCCCCCAAATAAACCTTTTCTTCCTATGGGTTTTGTTTACATTATTACCAGTTGGTGGTATATTGTTATGTTTTGTTCTGATTTGCTCTGGCACAGGATCGCTTGGGTCGATCTAACTGCTGTGTTGTTCCATGCTGACTCACACACTTTGTGGGCGGCTGTCGTTTGTCGTTGCTATTATTTTCACTTATGTACCATCGAGCCCTGTGGCTCACCGGTTAAACTGCACTACTGCAATGAAAACTCTGCTGAATCCCAACATACTGCGTATACTCGAGTATAAGCCGACTTGAATATAAGCCCAGACACCAAATTTTACCACAAAAAAACTGGGAAGACGTATTCACTCGAGTATAAGGCGAGGGTGGAAAATGCAGCAGCTACTGGTAAATTTCAAAAATAAAAATAGATACAGTACCAATAAATTCACATTAATTGAGGCATCAGTAGGGTAAATGTTTTTGAAGATACTGCCCTTCTTAACTGCAAGACGCACTTCACTGCCTGCGGAGGAAGGACCCATACTGGATGCTGCGCTCATCTACTGCTCTACTGCTGCGTAACAAGATGGAGGGAGACGGAGGATGGAGGAGGAAGGTGGGAAGAGAAAGGTGAGTACAGTGGTGCCCCGCACAGCGAGGTTAATCCGTTCCGGATTAACCTTCGCTGTGGGAAACATCGCTGTGCGGGAGGGAAAAAGCCATAGAAACGCATTGAACTTTGTTCAATGCGTTCCTATGGCTTTCAAACTCACCGTTCAGCGAAGTTCCTCCATAGGCGGCAGCCATTTTTGCGCCCTCCCCTCGCAGAACGAGGGCGCCAAAATGGCTGCCATCAGCTGTTCGGCGGGTCAAAAATGGCCACCGGAACAGCCATTTCGGGGCTTCCGCAGCGTTTTCGCGCGCTCCCCTTGCTTACCAAGGGCGCGAAAACGCTGCGCCCCGGCCCCTTTCGACTGTTCCGGCGGCCATTTTTGACCCGCTGAACAGCTGATCGGCGGGTCGTAAAGCGAAGGTCGGTAAGCGAGCAGCTTACCGACCTTCGCTCTGCAATTTTCGCTGATTGGGGCCATCGTTGTGCGATCGCTTTAGTGATCACAAAAGCATCACCATAGAGCGAATTCATCGCTCTACGGTGCGCTCGTTGTGCGAGGCACCACTGTACATAGAATATGCAGAAGGAGGAGGATGGGAGTGTCCTGGAAGCGGAAATGCAGTGTATTTGACCTGGGTCATCAGACCACCCACAGAGGCTGCAGGTGCCCGTAGATGAGCGGGGGAGTCTGGAGAACACCCGCACTGCAGGGGAGAACATGTAATTTTGACACTGACTCCAGTATAAACCAAGGGGGGTGCTTTTTCAGCAAAAAATGTGCTGCAAAACTAGGCTTATACTCAAGTATATACAGTAATTATGCAAACAACTCCTCCCCTCTTGTGCTGGGTGCTCATTTTACGACCTTGGAAGGATGGCAGGCTGACTCATGATGACCCTTCCTTATGGGCATTTTTTTCCTGGTCATTCTGCAGCTCTTTATACCCCACAAATCAGTAAAACAAAGAAGGAATGGAGGAGAAAGTGAAATAGATGGGAGAGGGCAGAGGAGACATACAAAAAGGGAGAGCAATATGATCTGGGAGTCGTCGTCTAGTCGTTTAGTTGTGTCCGACTCTTCGTGACCCCATGGACCAGAGCACGCCAGGCCCTCCTGTCTTCCACTGCCTCCTGGAGTTGGGTCAGATTCATGTTGGTCGCTTTGATGACACTGTCCAACCATCTCGTCCTCTGTCGTCCCCTTCTCCTCTTGCCTTCACACTTTCCTAACATCAGGGGCTTTTCCAGGGAGTCTCCTCTTCTCATGAGATGGCCAAAGTACTGGAGCCTCAGCTTCAGGATTTGTCCTTCCAGTGAGCACTCAGGGTTAATTTCCTTCAAAATGGATAGGTTTGTTCACCTTGCAGTCCAGGGGACTCTCAAGAGCCTCCTCCAGCACCACAATTCAAAGGCATCAAGGAGTAAGACGCTACAAAGCAGTTCCAGATGCTCCATCTGAATTTCATCCGGTCCAGACTAACAACAAAGGGACACCTTCATTTTTAAAAACTTTGTATGTGATGTCCCATAGACTTGAATTTGCCATTACACATTGACCACTAAAATGTGTTTATTCCTTGTAGAGCTGGGAAATATCACCTTTGAGACTACAAATCTCAGAATCCCCCTAGTTAGGATTGGGAATTGTAGTCCAAAGAAGTAATGATTCTGAGGTCTGTTTCCTCCTGGGGGGGGGAATCCACTTTCTTCACCAATTATTTATCAAAGTCTCTCTAAAACTTTCTGTAAACTTGGAAACCTTGAAATAAAGACTTGGGGGATTAATTAATATGAGAAGGTTAGCATGTCTCAAGATCTTCCTCATTTTTTTTTAATTGTCATCTTCTAAGGCGAAATGGTCGAAGAACCCAAAGCTATATATGGATGATAGATGAAAATATGGGCGAATTAAGGACCCTAAAGAGGAAACCTTAATAAAAAGCGAGCATGACATCATGAATAGGTTCTTCCTTAATTGTATCAGGTAAGCCTTAATTACATCTGTACTCTAGCTATATTTCCAATAACAATCAAAGACATTATCTTAGAAATTAGATCCGTAGACAGTGAGGTCGGGCAGAAGGAAAGGCAGAAAAATGAAAATTCTATTCCTGGCACTGGATATTCAAAAACTCTCACCAACAGTACTTGAGAAGCTGTGTATTTCTGAGTGAGTTTGTTGTTTACAGCCCCTGTCTCACCCTAATCGTGCCGAGCGAGGGTGTGATCAGACAGGGAAATTACTCACATTTTGGACTGCTTGTGAACAGTCCGGTGTGATCTGCTTTTTGGCGATTGCACGACGTGTTTGAGACTGCAAACCAGCTTGACCCTGATCTGTGCCCTTTGCAATCTAGCAGCAAGCTTACATTTGTGGGGGAGCTGGACCGGAGCAATTTTTCCCAGTAAGGTGTGCTTTTCCGATGCCATGAGATATGATCCTTTCTCCTCATCTGATTGCACGCTTAGTAATTTGTGATAACGCTCCCTACCTGTGATGAAGGGGACTGTCAGCCTCCATAGAAAACCATGGCAAAATCCACCTTGCTAAAAAATTTTGGAGTTTACATCTAAGTGTAATTTTCCTGGCAAAATCCATCCTGCCATGAACGTTTGGACTTTAAGTTCTCCACACCAGTAGAAGACTGATGAAGTGGCGTTTGGCTTACAAAAGCTTGCGCATTGTATGATGATTATTTAGTAGTCTCTAAAGCTATCACCCATTTTTTGGATTTGGAGTTTATCATAGAAAACTGGTCATCCAATAGATACTTTAGTTTCTGAGGATTGCAGGATCCGGTATATTTTTGGTTCATAGAAATAATATATAATCTGAAATGAGAATATATTGTCATATACGGGAATCCAAAATCAGTGAAAATGAGTTCAGTACACTATTGGCTCATTCCTTCTCTCTCCCTTTCCTTTCATTTTTATCTATTTATTTTTATTATTTTTACACATATAGAAAGGGACAGAAGGGTACAAACCAGATGAACAGAGGGTTGTTTGAACCTGTGAGTGTGGCTTACAGTGTTATGACCAAGTAATTTCTGCTTATGGTTTGTATTCTGTTTTCTGAAATTTGCAAGCTGCTCCGAGCACCACTCCTGAAGTGAAAAAATTGGGGTGCATAAACAGAAAGATAGACAGATCCGTAAAGTCGGATTGGTGCTAAAATCCAATCTGTATCCTGACAAGGTCACCCCAGGAGAAATGAATGCTTTGTCAAGTCAACACTAATGTAAATCCTGTCAATTTCAGTGGGTCTGCTCTAGTTGGAACTAAAACTGGATTCAGCCCTTGCTTCTTTGTATCCGGTATTGCTCTCTCTTGCGTTGGCATTTTAGGAAGAGATTTTTCTTAGCTCTACTGTTGGAGATCTTTTAGCTAGTAATGCCAATAATCAAATCCAGGGGTTCCAGCATCTCATGTGGAGATGAACAACTAATGAGTGGAGAAGGAAATAAGGCTAATTATAATACACGTATACCAGTACTGCATAATTTTCCATTGTAAATGTTAGTATGTAAATATGATTATTTGGTGCTGTTAGTTCTAGAACTGTAAAGGAGCAGGAAAGCAGGGTGATGAAGTCTTAAGTCCATAATTTTGTTCTAAAAGCAACTCCTCAAACTTTAACGACAGGATTAAAAATGTCCCCATGTGCAAAGAAGTTAAAGGGTTAAGAAGAATGTCTACGATTTTATTTCAGATCACAAGTCTCAAATACAACCTATATTTGTTTCTTTAGAACATCTGCCAGGTCGGTACCTATTACAGAACACCCAGGAAAAATAAAATAAAATGGAAAAATGTTAAACAAAACACAATGTTAAAATGTTTAAAAATTGTTTTTAAGCTTGGTTTTTAATCTTATCATACGTTTAATGGTTTTTTAATACACTATGGATATACAGTGTTTTAGAACCATATTTGTTTTATAGCATTTTCTGTTGTCAGCCACCTTGGGTGGGGAGAAAGGGGGCATATAAATAATAGTAAGTAAGTAAGTAAGTAAGTAAGTAAGTAAGTAAGTAAGTAAGTAAGTAAGTAAGTAAGTAAGTAAGTAAGTAAAAAAATACAATGATAAAATCATTAGCCATGCTAGAATCCATCCGTGCCTGTTAGATTATTATGTCCAACTAAAATGTCATGAATATGTGCCTGCATCATGAGGTTAGGAGGTACAAAAAAGCAGGAGTATGTGAGAAAAGGGAGCATGAAATACCATCTTTCAATCATGTTTTTATTGGTTTAACCCCAGGCAGTAATATTTTGGGCTCCTGAAATATGCCAGGTCCTCAGCTTCATAGGAATGATCGTAGATCCAGGATATGAATGGGTTGCAGCATTTTTTAAAAATTCTCTAGGTACGCATTTGTACATATAAAAGCAGAATATTTCTCTCTCCAGGTTGGTCCCATGGGCTTCCTTTTGCCCTGTTGAAATGGAAGGGCTAAATCATACCGCCGTCACCCATTTTGTATTCTTAGGACTGACCAGTAACCGGGAACTGGAGCTAACACTCTTTGTGATCTTCTGTGCCATGTACCTGAATATCCTAGCGGGGAACCTCCTTATCCTGGTGACGGTGGCTCATGACCGATCCCTCCACACCCCAATGTACTTTTTCTTGGGCAACCTCTCGTTCATTGATATCTGCCATTCCTCAGTCACGGCGCCCAAGATGCTTCTCGATTCCCTCTTCCTCCAGAAGACCATCTCCTTCGGGGGATGCATGGCCCAAGTCTTCTTCCTCCACCTCTCTGCTTGCGCCGAGATCTTCCTCCTCACCATCATGGCCTACGACCGCTACGTTGCCATCTGCTACCCACTGCACTACAAGTCTCTCATGAACTTGAAGGTCTGCTCCTGGCTGGTGGGCTCCTTATGGGTAGGTGCCACCATCCATTCGCTGGTCCAGACCGTCCTCACCATCCACCTCCCTTACTGTGGCCCAAACATCATTGACAGCTTTTTCTGTGATGTCCTTCCAGTGATCAAATTGGCTTGTACTGACACCTATTTCACGGGGGTCCTCATCGTCTCCAACAGTGGCACCATCTCGTTGGTTTGCTTCTTGGCCTTAGTGGCTTCCTACATTGTCATCCTGGTCTCGCTGAGGGGACGGTCCGCTGAGGGGTGTCGTAAGGCCCTCTCCACCTGTGTCTCCCATTTGATGGTGGTGTTGTTGTTCCTGGGACCTTGCATTTTCCTCTACACTCGCCCTTCCTCCAGCTTCTCCATGGACAAAATGGTGGCCATCTTCTACACCGCGGTGACCCCCATGCTGAACCCAGTGATCTACACCCTGAGGAATGAAGAGATGAAGAGCTCCATGAAAAAACTCAGAGGCCGCACCAAGGTCTTCTCTTTCAAGAAATGAGCGGATCTGTGGCGCCGAGAGAAAAAAATTGATGAATGGAGAAAAAGGGAAAGAGAAAATCCAATGCAACTCAGTGGGTTAGCACACCTTCAGAAAGCAAAGCTTCCCATTTTAAATACTAATAAGAGAGATGTAGGCCTCTAGAGATATCACCTGGATTTTGGATGTATCAGCAGAATACAAGAGGAAGCAAACAAAGATTTTTAGGTGCTGTGAGGCTCGGAAAATCTCCAGGACTGCCACCATCTTGGGACCTGCTAAAACTTGAAGACAAGATTGGAATGGGAAGTGTCAAGGTGCCTTCTGGCCTATGAGTAAGAGGGAATCAACCTCCATCATCACTCTCTGTTCAGACAACAGGCCACTTAGGTAGAGGGTGCTTGGTGGAGAAGCTCTGGACACCTTAAAGTTATTATTATTATTACAGCGGTGCCTCGCTTAACGAGGATAATCCGTTCCAGCGAAATCGCTGTAGAACGAAATCCTCATTAAGCGAAATTTAAAAAATCCATTGAAACCCATTGAAAACCCTTCAATGCATTCCAGTGGGCTGAAAACTCACCGTCCAGCAAATATCCTCCATAGGGTCGGCCATTTTCACTGCCTATAAAGTGAGGAATCTGTCCTAGAAAACAGCGGGGGGCATTTTGTACACCCGGTGGCCATTTTGAAACTCGACCAGCTGTTTTTAGATCATCGTAATGCGAAAATCGGTTCCCAAGGCAGGGAACCGATCATCATGAAGCAGATTTTTCCCATTTAAACCATTTTTTTGCGATCGCTTTTGCGATCGCAAAAACCTAATTGTCAGGCGATTTCCTTGTTAAGCAAGGCAATCATTAAGCGAGGCACCACTGTATTATTATTTTAAAATTAGGTAATCTAGGGAGGGACTCATTCTTAACAGGCCTGGGGTGCTTAGGTTGGGGGACCTCCGCCTGATTGGTCCCCAAGCCTCCCCCCCCCATTGCCATAGGGGCCAAAAAAGAGAGGGTTCATTGATGTCAATGGAGGGGTTTTCCTCCCCTTCCATTAACCTAGTCCCGATGCCGTGCACTTAAGGATGCCTACAGGTGAGTAACAACAAGAACAAAAAGAGTAACTTTAAAGCTGCAGGCAACATGTTGCATGTAGCATGTATATGAATCTCTAGCAATATTAGACACAGAAGTTTTCTCGTTTTATTCTTGTTATATGTGCTGAATTCTTGCTATATGTGCTAAAACAGACCAACATGGCCACTTCTTTGGAAACTTGTATTTTTCCTTCCAGGAAGGATATTTTTATTTTGGCATCAGACTTATTTCTCTTGTTTAGTTTTATGCCATTGAACCTTTTTAGTTTATTTGTACTGTTTAATACAAAGTTACATGGAATACATGTAGTCTGTGTCTATAACAGTTCCTGTGTCTCTATTTACCCATACTAGGAGTCAACCTTTTGAAATCAGAGGAACTAATTACCCAGGATTACCACATGATGAACACAATAGTTGCCATCAAAGCAAAAGCAGACATTGTAGTTAGTCCGTGATTAGAAGAGGTAAATCCTTAACTGACGAAAGCATCTGAATGTCACAGAGGGAGCTTCTGTCACCTGTAAGAGTATGGAAACAAACTTGCTTTGCTTAGTGATTGGTCTTAAAGCATGAGATTTCTTTGAAGTCTGATTTCGCAGCCCCAAAGATCACCTCAGTCACCAATATTATTGAATTTCATCTCTAATAGTTTATCTGTGATGTATTTTTCCACTCTAAGCATGATTCAGCTTTGATCCAGTCCAATATAAGTTGGGTTTCATTTGTTAAATTGCCCTACCTGTGTTCATGTCATTGGCTTTACGTTGCATGTAGTTATTCAGATGTATCCCTCCTCGTGTGTGAATTTCTGCTGGAGGCATCTAAATGTAATCATTGTCTATGGCTTCAATGAAGATTTTATGAGCAGGCGTCTTGTCATGGAAAGTGAGACTATTGTGAGACTTGTCAGTACCAAGGGAAATAATGCATGAGGAAGGTAAGGAAAGAAGGAGCCATCTGCCTGAGAGAGGGTGTTACAAAACCATAAATCCTGAAATCTAGGATTACCGAGTGGATGATCGCATCTGATTGCCACCGTCCGAAACACGTTGATGCACTAGGAAGTCTACTGTATTTTTCCGTGTATAAGACGCCTCCACACATAAGACGCCCCCACTTTTCTAACCCCAAATTAAGAAATCTAAGTGGGGCTTAGCAAGTGTAGGGGGGGAAGGGATCAAAGCACTGCAGGATCGCTTTGATCCCTGCTTTCCCCTCCACTTGTGTTTTTCTCTCCTCAGCTTACTTCGTGTATAAGATGATCCTCAATTTTTAGTCTATTTTTTTTTAGACAAAAGTATAGTCTTATACACAGAAAAATACGGTAAATTGTGCTCTGATGGAAATAGCAAATGCAAATGGATTGATAAACAAGGAGAAACACAAACAAGGATATTGAACGATGAGGTTAAAATGGCGACGGGTCTTGTGGCACCTCAGAATCTAACAAGGTTTTACTTCATAGAATCCTAGAATAGTCTTATAATAAGGGAGTTGGAAGGGGCCTAGAAGGCCATCGAGTCCAACCCCATGCTCAGTGCAGGAATCCAAATTGAAGCAGATCTGATGGCGGTCCAATTTTCTCTTGAAGGCCTCCAGCGTTGGAGGGCTCAACGTCTCCCGAGGTCATAAGTTCCACTGTGGTTCTGCTCTAACAGTTAAGAAGTTTTTTTTTTTCCTGATAATCAACCTAAATCTGGCTTCCTGTCACTTGAGTCCATGGTTGCGTGTCCTGCACTCTGGGATGATCGTGAAGAGATCTTAAACCCCTCTGCCTTTCAAGTTCTTGAAAAGGGCCATCCTATCTCCCCTCAGCCTCCTTTTCTCCAGGCTAAACCTGTCCAGTTATTCCAACCTTTCCTCACAGGGCTTGTTTTCCAGTCCCCTGATCCTCCTTGTTTCATATAGACTTTCTTGGACTACATCCCTGGGTTTTTACGTTTGATCTTTGCTCTCATGGACTTTGCTCCTCTTTTTCATGGGCAAAATTAGAAGAGGCCCAGAGGCGGTTGTAAAGCTACCAGGAAAATATGTGTCAGTTCCTTGTAGAAGATTCAAGATTACTTGATTTCTGTACCATAAAGCTGACAATGATGGGCTGGATAAACCACTTCAAGGGCTCCAGTTGCCTTGATCAAACCTGTGGCAAAAAAGTATAAATGTGATCTTGGTACACTTGATGAGGACGCGGGAGAGCGCCTTCTCTGTGGCTGCTCCCAGACTTTGGAACTCCCTCCCACTGGAAGCCAGGCTGGCCCCATCTTTGCTGTCTTTCGAAAAGCCAACAAAGACCTTTCTCTTCAGACAGATTTCTCCTTAGTGGCTGACTGTCTAGGAAAAGACAGTAAACGGGATGGCTTATATTTTGCTGCTTCTAAATCTGTTTTTTTTCCTCTTGCTTTTATCTGATCTTTTAAATATAACCTTAATAATTTTTCTTTAATATTTGAATAATTTACTGTTTTTAGCTTTTAATATTTTGCTATTAATGATGTGAGCCACATTGTGTCCTGCTTTAGGAGAAAGGTAGGATAAAATAAATAAAACAAATAAATGAATACAGCTTCAGCCTTGCAAAGCAACTTCTAATGAAGCCTCTGGAGGTCAGGAAAGGACACAAAATATTTCTCTCTGACCACTTGTTCACTCTGAAGTTTCTCATTCATCAAACAATGGAGCTATAGATTTGAAAGACACTCCAAGAGCTGCCTAGTTAAACCCAAGTCTAAGCAGGAATCCACAGGCAAAGCAGCTCTGATGACAATCTGAATGCCATACTTTAAAAATTATAGCAAGAAGCCAGAATGTAGGCAGATGATAATGGTTGAGTGCCATTCTGTTGCAGGGTTTTGAATATTGGTTAAATTTCTCTAGCTGCACAGTAGAAGTTGTGAGTCTGGTGGTCACTTTACTTCTGTGAATGTTATGTTGCTCTGAGAGATCTATGCACAAACCTGTGTATATAATGCCATGTATATATGTCTGACCAATGCTATCATATCAAGTCTAATATACAGTGGTGCCTCGCTTAACGAGTGCACCGTTTAATGATGAATCTGCATAGCGACATGTTTTTTGCGATCGCTAATGCGATCGCATTGCGATGTTTTAGATAGGGAAAACATCGCATTGTGATGATCTTCGCATTGCGATGTTTTACAAACAGCTGATCAGCAGTTCCAAAATAGCCGCCGGGCCACCCACAGTGTTTTCACACCCTGCCCTTGCTTACTGGGCGGTGAAAATGGCGGCCGGATGGAGGATTCCCCGCATAACAGTGAGTTTTTCCCCAATAGGAACGCATTAAACAGAGTTTAAGGTGTCCCTATGGGTTCCCCCCCGCATAGTGATGAATCCGGATAGCGACATTAATCCTGGAACAGATTAACATCGCTATGCGGGTCACCACTGTATTATGCTACGAGTCTTATCAGAACTCTCTCTGTGTTTTTCCTTATATGACCGTGTCTTTGCTCTGCTTATAAAGGGGAGGATTTGAAGCTATCAGATAAGAGACCGTGTAACTTGTTATCTTGGGCTCCAAGGTTTCTTTTCCCTAACAGAGTGCTCTTGGAAGCTTCATTATCCAAATCCGACTCCAAGCTTCTGGAGAGGCAAACGCCAATTCGCCTTTGGAGGTGGACCCAACCCAACACTTCCCTGCTTCCTCCTAATGCAGTGGTGGACAATTAATTTCTATAGGGGGGCCACATGAAAAATCTGAACTGTGTTTGGAGGCTGAACCAACTTTACTTAAAAATAAAATGAAACAGTGATATTATGATTGTTTTTATTTTAAACATGTTAATCTTCACAAATACTGTACTAAAGAGTTTTTTTGCAGTATGTTAAAGATAAGCAACTGATCAACTTTAGACAAAAAGCTATAAATGGTTTTGATGTTCAAAACTGTCCACGGGCCGGACAGGAGCGCCTCACGGGCCATATGTGGCCCTCAGGTTGCACTTTTGTCCAGGTCTGTCCTAATGTCATTTGTCCCCCAAATCGACCTGTCGTCCTCGCAGCTTGTTTAAGGCATTCAGCATTTCCTCGTTCCGGAGGGTGTAGATGATGGGGTTCAGCAGTGGGGTGACAGCCGTGAAAAAAATAGAAACCACTTTGTCCGCAGGGAGACTCTTGGCAGGTCTGAGGTAAATGAAAATGCAATGGCCCAGGAAGAAAGTCACCACGGTTAAGTGAGCGGCGCAGGTGGACAGAGCTTTCCGCCGTCCTTCAGAGAAGCGTTGCCTCAGGGAAATTAGGATGACCACATAGGAGACCACCAGGACTATAAAACAGACCACCGAGATAACTCCAGAGTTGGAGACGATGAGTACCTCGAAGACAAAGGTGTTGGCACAGGCCAGTTTGATGACCAAGGGCACGTCACAGAAGAAGTTGTCAATGGCATTGGGGCCACAGTAGGGCACATTGAGCGTCAGGGCCGTAAGGGCGGTGGAATGCAGCAACCCACCCAACCACATGGCCGCAGCCCAGCGGAGACAGGCCTGCCCACTCATGATGGTCGTGTAATGGAGAGCGTGGCATATGGCGACGTAACGGTCGTAGGCCATGATGGTGAGAAGGAAAATCTCCGTACAGGCAAAGAGGTGGAGGAAGAACATCTGGGCTATACATTCCCCAAAGGAGATGGTCTTTGTCTCTGTGAGGAAGTCAGCCAGCATCTTCGGGATGACCACCGAAGAATGGCAGACGTCGATGAAGGAGAGGTTGCTGAGGAAGAAGTACATGGGAGTGTGGAGGTTTTTGTCGTAGACAATTGTGGCCACGATGAGGACGTTGCCGACAAGGATCAAGGCATAGATGACAGTGAAGAAAACGAAGAGGGCCAGTTCGGTGTTATGATTGGCGGTGAGGCCTGAGAGAACGAATGCCTTCACGGTAGTGACATTCTCTGGAACCATGTTCATTTGTGACTGGAAGGGCAAGAAATGAAGAAAACTGTGAGAATTTGGTGGTTCTTACATGCTGTCAAGTTGCTTCCAATTTCTGGCAATCCTAACAGGGCTTCCGAAATCTGCTAGGTGGTCCCAGAATGCTTTACCATTGCTCCCCCGCCTCAACCCCACTTCCCAGTGAATTTCTTCTAGAGTTCTAATCCAGGGCTTTATCCACCACACGTTGGATCTCAGTGGTAACTAGAAGCAAATAATTTTTATGATGGTCCCTTCTAAACAGAGGGAACTGCTTCAAATGAAGACCGATTTTTTACAGGGGAAAATGAAGGCATCGGCTTTGATAGCTGGAACCTACTTCTATCCATATATTAAGACCCCACATCTGTCAGGGGCCACCCGTTAGGCAGTAACAGAAGGAGGCAAGATGAGCAACCTGATGGTTTCACCAGTAATATTTAGGAGGGGTTTCCTCTTAAGAGCAGAGGTGGGCACAAACTGAACCAGGAACCAGAAAAAAGCATGAATTGGACTGGTTTGTGGCTTGGTTTGGGAATTCCATTTTGCTGAAATGAAACGAAGCATGGAACTTCGTTCTTCTTGTATTGAAACTGCCACCTCTGCCGCTGCTGCTGCCATCCTGAGGGGCAGCAGGCCTGCCTCCTTGTATGTGCGCATGTGCTTGTCGCCAACAGGCATGTACAGAAGGCCTGGTGGGTGCATGCTCACAGGTGGCAGGCCCAGTTTCCATGCAGAACCCTGAAAAGTGGAACCACAAACTGGTTTGTTTTTCAGGGTGGTGGTGGTTTGTCATAGATTGGGTAGCCACAAATCACGAACCATCATGAACCACGGGTTTCGTGGCCCATCTCTACTCAAGAGGAACACTACTGAAATTACAAGTAGTCGTGTCTCCGGTAGACCACTCCTTGCAAGCTGTACAGTAAAGCTCAAACTATATTCTATGATTCTTTCATTGTTTAAACCCAGAAAGCAACCTGTGAGCCTGAACTGAGGAAAAGATGTGAGGTAAAAAAATAGTCAAAAAGTTGTACTGGGATACAATCTCAAAAATGATAGAATGATTTCAATACGAATCCAAGGCAGACCTTTCAGCATCACAGTAATCCAAGTTTATGCACAAACCACCGATGCTGAAGAGGGTGAAATTGACCAATTCTATAAAGAATTACAACACCTTCTAGAACTGACACCAAAGAAAGATGTTCTTCTCATTATAAGGGATTGGAATGCTAAAGTAGGGAGTCAAGAGATAAAAGGAGCAACAGAAAAGTTTGGCCTTGGAGTTCAAAACAAAGCAGGGCAAAGGCTAATAGATTTTTGTCAAGAGAACAAGCTGGTCATCACAAACACTCTTTTCCAACAACACAACAGGCAACTCTACACATGGAAGTCACCAGATGGGCAATATCGAAATCGGATTGATTATATTCTCTGCAGCCAAAGATGGAGAAGCTCTATACAGTCAGCAAAAACAAGACCTGGAGCTGATTGTGGCTCTGATCATCAGCTTCTCATAGCAAAAGTCAAGCTTAAACTGAAGAGAGTAGGAAAAAACAATGGGCTAGTCAGGTATAATCTAAACCAAATCCCTCATGAATACACAGTGGAAGTGAAAAACACATTTAAGGAACTCGATTTGGTGGACACAGTGAAGAACTATGGATGGAGGCTCATAACATTGTATAGGAGGCAGCAACAAAAACCATCCCAAAGAAAAGGAAATGCAAGAAAGCAAAGTGGCTGTCCAATGAGGCCTTACAAATAGCAGAGAAGAGCAAGGAAACAAAATGCAAGGGAGATAGGGAAAGTTACAGAAAATTGAATGCGGACTTCCAAAGACTAGCAAGGAGAGAAAAGAGGGCCTTCTTAATTGAAAAATGCAAAGAAATAGAAGAAAATAATAGAAAAGGAAAAACCAGAGATCTGTTCAGGAAAACTGGAGATATTTTGTGCAAAGATGGACATGATAAAGGACAAAAATGGGTGGGACCTCACAGAAGCAGAAGACATCAAGAAGAGGTGGCAAGAATACACAGAGGAATTATACCAGAAAGATTTGGATATCCTGGACAACCCAGAT
Source organism: Pogona vitticeps (assembly GCF_051106095.1). Lineage (NCBI taxonomy): Eukaryota > Metazoa > Chordata > Lepidosauria > Squamata > Agamidae > Pogona > Pogona vitticeps. The sequence continues at coordinate 116,774,608 of NC_135788.1, forward strand.
AGTGTGGTTGCTGACCTTGAGCCAGACATCCTGGAGAGCGAAGTCAAGTGGACCTTAGAAAGCATGGCTAACAACAAGGCCAGTGGAGGGCATTCCAGTTGAACTATTTAAAATCTAAAAAGATGATGATGTTAAGGTGTACACTCAATATGCCAGCAAGTTTGGAAAACTCAGCAGTGGCCAGAGGATTGGAAAAGATCAGTCTACATCCCAATCCCAAAGAAAGGCAGTGCCAAAGAATGCTCCAACTACCGCACAATTGCACTCATTTCACACGCCAGCAAGGTTATGCTCAAAATCCTCCAAGATAGGCTTCAGCAGTATGTGGACTGAGAACTCCCAGAAGTACAAGCTGGATTCCGAAGGGTCAGAGGAACTAGAGACCAAAGTACTAACATGTGCTGGATTATAGAGAAAGCCAGAGAGTTCCAGAAAAATATCTACTTCTGCTTCATCGACTATGCGAAAGCCTTTGACTGTGTGGACCACAACAAACTATGCCAAGTCCTTAAAGAAATGGGAGTGCCTGACCACCTTATCTGTCTCCTGAGAAACCTATATGTGGGACAGGAAGCAACATTTAGAACTGGATATGTAACAACTGATTGGTTCAAAATTGGAAAAGGAGTACGACAAGGCTGTATATTGTCTCCCTGCTTATTTAACTTATATGCAGAATATGTCATGCAAAAGGCTGGACTGGAGGAATCCCAAGCCAGAATCAAGATTGCTGGAAGAAATACTAACAACCTTCAATATGCAGATGATACACTCTGATGGCAGAAAGTGAGGAGGAATTAAAGAACCTCTTAAAGAGGGTGAAAGAGGAGAGTGCAAAAAACAGTCTGAAGCTGAACATAAAAAAACTAAGATCATGGCCACTGGTCCCATCACCTCCTGGCAAATAGAAGGGGAAGATATGGAGGCTGTGACAGAGTTTACCTTCTTGAGCTCCACGATCACTGCAGATGGTAACAGCAGCCACAAAACTGAAAGACGTCTGCTTCTTGGGAGGAAAGCAATGACAAGCTTTGACAGCATCTTAAAAAGCAGAGACACCTTGCCAACAAATGTCTGCATAGTCAAAACTATGGTTTTTCCAGTAGCGATGTATGGAAATGAGAGCTGGACCATAAAGGCTGACCACCGCAGAAGTGATGCTTTAATTGTGGTGCTAGAGGAGGCTTTTGAGAGTCCCCTGGACTGCAAGGAGAACAAATCTATCCATTCTAAAGGAAATCAAATCTGAGTGCTCACTGGAAGGACAGATCCTGAAGGTGAGGCTCCAATACTTTAGCCATCTCATGAGAAGAGAAGACTTCCTGGAAAAGACCCTGATGTTGGGAAAGTGTGAGGGGAAGAGGAGAAGGGGACGACAGAGGACGAGATGGTTGGACACGGTCACCGAAGCAACCAACATGAATTTGGCCCAGCTCCGGGAGGCAGTGGAAGACAGGAGGGCCTGGTGTGCTCTGGTCCATGGGGTCACGAAGAGTCGGACATGACTTAACAACTAAACAACAAAAAAATTCTACCCATTTCTTCTGGTTAGTTTCCAATTTAAAATCAGCCTCCCAAACTGTTCTTCCACCCTCTTTTGGAGTCTTTATTTTCTCATGCAGATAAAAACAAGAAACTAGTTTGGGTAGGGAAGTTTAAAGTCAAGGATAGCCTAAGATATTATTCTACCTGATGTGAGAGACAAGAAAGAGGATCAACAGAAGCTGATACTGGAGAGGGGTAGGCATCCTTCACCTGGGTTCGTTCATTCTATCTATCTATCTATCTATCTATCTATCTATCTATCTATCTATCTATCTATCTATCTATCTATCTATCTATCTATCTATCTATCTATCTATCTATCTATCTATCTATCTATCTATCTATCTATCTATCTATCTATCTATCTAATCCAAGCATCTCTTCATCAATCCATCTAACTTTTCATGGCCTTAAGGTTAAGGCAAGAAGTGTTTCTCCGGGAAATTCATTCCAGTGTTGGGTGACACAATCAAAAAGGCCTTCTCTCCATTTACCACCAAAACAAGCAGGGCTGGATCCACAGTTACTTGTACGTAGAGTCAACCCATGTCAGGCAAGGGTATGGCTAATGCAAAAGTAGATTTAATATTAATACTAATTTTAGAACTGCAAGCCTTATATACAGTTTTATGTATAGTCTGTGCTGGGTGTGAACAGGTTTGCGTAAAGTCTGTGCTCAACAGCTTGAAGCTGTGTTCTAAGAAGCATGAAATGCTGTGCCATTATGTATAAAAATTACATGAATTAAGTGGGTATGCATAGAATTAATCAGGGCAAAACTTCCTAGGTATACCTGTCCACCTGCACATAACATACATGCTGCTGTTCAGATGTTGTGATGTGTTTGCTCAAGGATCTCATTAAAATAAGATCTTATTACTATGTGCAGTTCTCAGGGTGCCCAGTTTTAAACGTGATTGCTGCATTTTTGTAAGGCATACGTAGCATGCAGAGCATACGTAGCATGCATGAGAGATGCAGAATAATAATAGCACATACATTCAACAATCAACTATGTTTGCCTGAAATGGCCAAACTCGTGATAGCACGGCAATCTTTTTAAAAAAATTTTGCTACATGTACGGCATTAAAAATTAAACCATATTGTTTCTATATGTAACCCTCTAATTCCAGATCTTTCAGCCCCAGTGAAATACAGGGTTACTTACATTTTGTACTGATTCCAGTTGTGTGATGCAGTTCACAAATTTTTTTTTGGTCAACAAACTCTGAATGTTCAATTTGAAAATAATAATAATGAAGGCCTCTTCCAAAAGCCGCATTGCTCAATTTACAGGAACCAGAAAACATATCCTGAGCATTTTCGTTGCCGCCTCTCTTCAAAGTTGGTTTTTTTTCTTCCAGCATAAGAACATCAACCTTAAATTTCCCACCTCTCTGTTCTATAATATAATATTGTGCTATATTCCTGTCTGTTTTCTATTCCCAAATCTACAAATAACGCTCCTAGTTCTAAATCAAATTGGGACCCAGATTTGCATGACGTGATTCCTTTTTTAGGGATTTTTTTTTTTTTGGTATAACAGGAATCTAAGGGAAACTTCACTGTTTAGTTGAAAGAAAGATAAGATAACAAAATTTTGCTTTCAAAACAAGCCTGCAAAAGAATACTAAACCGAGCTGACTACATTTTGCTCTGTCCTGGCTGACAGCTCTGGAGATCCTATGCCATCTGCATCCATAAATACATTCCCCTTCCCCCCAGCAATAGTTCATAGATGGGATGGGATGTCGAAGAGAGGTATAATGCCCTAAGGGCTGCCACATTGAAAAACTCCTGGCCAAGTCTCATGGGAAGTTCGACAAGAGCCTCAAAGTTTTGGAGACTTCGAAAGTTAAAGCTGTGAGTCATTTAACAAGCCTCTTAGGCTTTCAGATTTTGTGCTCCAACTGCGACTTGAGATAGTCAACTGCGTTTTAATGGCTGTCATGTTAGCAGAAACCTAACCCAATGTTAGAATTGATGCTTTTGAATTGTGGTGCTGGAGGAGACTCTTGAGAGTCCGCTGGACTGCAAGGAGAACAAACCTCTCCATTTTGAAGGAAATCAACCCTGAGTGCTCACTGGAAGGACAGATCCTGAAGCTGAGGCTCCAATACTTTGGCCATCTCATGAGAAGAGAAGAGTCCATGGAAAAGACCCTGCTGTTGGGAAAGTGTGAAGGCAGGAGGAGAAGGGGACGACAGAGGACAAGATGGTTGGACAGTGTCATTGAAGCTACCAACATGAATTTGACCCAACTCCGGAAGGCAGTGGAAGATAGGAGGGCCTGGCATGCTCTGGTCCATGGGGTCACGAAGAGTCGGACACGACATAACGACTAAACAACAACAACCCAATGTAACTCCTTTACCAGCTGGGTGGTTTTAACAGGGCTTGGGATGCTAATACCCGAAAACAAAACTTACAGTGGTGCCCCGCTTAATGATTACCCTGCTCCATGACGAAATCACTTCACAACAATGTTTTTACAATCGCTTTTGCAATTGCAAAACAATGTTTAAATAGGAAAAGACGCTTGACAATGATCGGTTCCCTGCTTCGGGAACCGATTTTCCACTTAACGACGATCAGAAAACAGCTGATCGTCGGGTTTCAAAATGGCCCCCTGCTGTGTTAAGGACAGATTCCTCGCATTACAGGCACCAGCAAATGGCCGCCCTAGGGAGGATCTTCGCTGGACAGTGAGTTATTTCACCCATTAGAACGCATTAACTAGTTTTTAATGCATTCTAATGGGTTTTTTTACTTTCACTTGACAATGATTTCATTGTACAGCGATTTTGCTGGAATGGATTATCATCGTCAAGCGAGGCACCACTGCATTTGTTTGCGTGATTTCTTATTTATTTAATTTCCACCTGGCCTTCCTCCCAGTAGAGATAACAAGTTCCATTCATGAAATTCATTACACTTTTAATAATGAAGTTTTAATATACAGCAGGACACCCATATCTGTGGGGGGATTGGTTCCAAGCCCCCTCGCAGATGCTGAAAACTGCAGATAATAGCAAATGCTATGCATAACATGGTAAAAATAAGAAATCCAGAAAAAAGTATTTTCTCCGTGTGTCACCAGAACCAGTCACTAGAGGGAGATAGAGACCATACTATGTATACTAAGAGTGGGGTTCACAGCCTGGGGGTACACCTGGACCCAACGCTCACCATGGAAACCCAAGTGGTGTCGGTAGTTTGCACCGCCTTTTTCCACCTTTGGCGGATTGCCCGGCTGCGACCCTACCTTGACATGGGGGCGCTCACTACCTTGGTACATGCACTCATAATCTGAAGATTAGACCACTGTAATGCGCTCTACATGGGGCTGCCTTTGAGGCTGATGTGGAAACTTCAGGTGGTGCAGAATGCAGCAGCCAGACTCCTTACTGGAGTGAGAAAATACCAACATATTTCTCCTGTTCTGGCCAAGCTGCACTGGCTGCCCATCCGTTTCCGCATTGACTTCAAAGTTCTAATGCTTACTTATAAGGCCCTAAATGGTTTAGGACCTCGATACTTGGTGGAGTGCCTGCTCCCACCAAAATCTACTCGGATCACCCGCACGAGTCAGGAGGTGAGGCTGAGGAGCCTTGTTGGGAAGGTCACGGCGTTCTGTGGCTAGTCGCGCTGGCCACGTGACCACGGAAACTATGGACAAATGCTGGCTCTACGGCTTGGAAACGGGGATGAGCACCACCCCCTAGAGTCGGACATGACTGGACTAAAGGTTCCTTCCCACCATGATGGTACCTATTTATCTACTCGCATTTTTACATGCTTTCGAGTGGCTCCAACGTCTTCTCTGCAGTGACCTTCTGTCTGAGCAGTTTATGTAGTGCTCGCTTCATATCTTCGTTCCTCAGTGTGTAGATGATGGGGTTGAGCAGTGGGGTTATAGCGGTGAAGAAGACAGACACCACCTTGTCTTCGGAGAAGCTGGTGGAAGGGCGGGAATAAATGAAGATGCAGTGGCCCAAGAAGAGAGTCACGACTGTGAGATGGGCCGCACATGTCGAGAGTGCCTTGCGCCGGCCTTCTGCAAAGCGGTTGCGGAGGGAGACCAGTATGACACCGTAAGAGACCACCAGAACCACGAAACAGACTATGGAAATGAGTCCTGAGTTGGAAACAATAAGGATCTCGATGACGTAAGTATTGGTGCATGCCAGCTTGATGATTGGCGGGACATCGCAGAAGAAGTTGTCCACCTCCCGAGGGCCGCAGTAGGGTAGGTTGATGGTCATGCCAATCAAGGTGAGGGAGTGCACTGTCCCTCCCAGCCAGATTGTGCCAGCCAATAGCAAACACACCTTGTGGTTCATGACAGTGAGGTAATGCATTGGGTTGCAGATGGCCACGTAGCGATCGTAGGCCATCACAGTGAGGAGGAAGATCTCTGTGCAGGCAAAGAGGTGGAGGAAGAACATCTGGGTGACGCAACCTTCAAAAGAGATGGTCTTTACCGTCGTCAAGAAGTCAGCCAGCATCTTAGGCACAGTGACTGTGGAGTGGCAGATGTCAATGAAAGACAGGTTGCTCAAGAAGAAGTACATGGGTGTGTGAAGACCTCGGTCATGCAAAATGGTGATCATGATGATGCCGTTGCCCACCAAGATCAACAGGTAAACCACCAAGAAGATGACAAAGAGCACCAGCTGTGTCCTGGGGTTGCTGGAGAGGCCGACCAGTATGAACTCCGTCACCAACGTCTGGTTTTGTGCTGGCATTGTCCAGTTTGCAGCCACTCTTTTGTCCATTTCTACTCTAGAGAAAAACAAGGAAAAGGCAGCAGAACGTTTAATAGCTTCATTGGATGATACCAATGAGAACCTTCAGGCCGATACTTTGAAACAATCATGGGAAATTTGCATTCCAAATAAAATAAACATGAAGTAAATCTCAAATGCTCAACTTCTGGAGTTGGACTGCAAGGAGAACAAACATCCGTTCTGAAGGAAATCAACCCTGAGTGCTCACTGGAAGGGCAGATCCTGAAGCTGAGGCTCCAGTACTTCGGCCATCTCATGAGGAGAGAAGACTCCCTGGAAAAGACCCTGAAGTTGGGAAAGGGCAAAGACAAGAGGAGAAGGGGACGACAAAGGATGAGATGGATGGAAAGGGTCATCAAAGCTACCAACATAAATGTGACCCAACTCCGGGAGGCAGTGGAAGAGAGGAGGGCCTGGCCTGCTCTGGTCCATGGGGTCACGAAGAGTCGGACACGAATTAACGACTAAACAACAACAACAAAAATCTCAAATATCATAGAATTGTTGTAGGGTTGGAAGGGACATGGGAGGTCTTCTAGTACAAATCCCTGCCCAAGGCAGGAGACCTCCCACCATCCGAGATCTCCTATCATCTGGGACAGAGGGCTGTCCAATCATTTATTGAAAACTTCCAGCGATGGGTCGCCCACCATATTGGGCGGCCAGCTTTTCCACTGCTTCATGATTCTCACCCTCAGGAAATTCCTCCTTATTTTCAGGTTGGATCTCCCTCTGACAAGTTTCCACAAATATTATATGAAGAAATACTTCATCACCTATCTGTTGTAAACTGCCCAGAGTGGCCCTGGCTTCCAGATGGGCAGTATATAAATCAAATTGATGATGATGATGATGATGATGATGATAATGATAATGATAATGATAATGATAATGATGATAATGATAATAATAATAATAATAATAATAATAATAATAATAATAATAATAATAATAATAATAATAATAATAATAATAATAATAATAATAATAATAATAATAATAATAATAATAATAATAATAATAATAATAATAATAATAATAAAGCAAAGGTGGGCAAAAAGGTGGTCTGTGGGCCTCATGTGCGATCCCCCAGCACCCGGCCTCCTAGCACTCTGTGTCTCCATTTTAAATTATTTTAATACAGTGGTGCCTCACTTAACAATTGCCTCGTTAAACAACAAAACCGCGGGACGATGAAGTTTTTGCGATCGCTTTTGCAATTGCAAAAGGATGTTCCTATGGGGAAAATTCGCTTAACGATGATCGTCCCCTGCTTCGGGAACCAATTTTTCACTAAACGATGTTTCGGAAACAGCTGATCGGCGGTTCTAAAATGGCCGCCCACTGTGCAAAATGGGTCCCCTCTGTGTTTTCAGGATGGATTCCCTGCTTTACAGGCAGCAAAAATGGCCGCCCCTATGGAGGATCTTCGCTGGACGGTGAGTTTTCAGCCCATTGGAATGCATTGAACCGGTTTCAATGCATTTCAATGGGCTTTTTCGTTTCGCAAGACAATCTTTTTGTAAGACAGTGATTTTCGCTGAATGAATTAACATCGTCTTGCGAGGCACCACTGCATATTTCCAGATCAGAAAGTCTCCTTGCATTCTGCAGAAACCAGACAAAGCAGTTTTGCCATGTTTTGTGTTATTATTTAAAAAAATGGGGACCTGGTCTTCCAAGGTCTGAGGTGTCTCCTCCCATCATTAGAAAGGCAACATCTCCCTGTTCTCTTTTTCTCTGTGTCTCTACGGCGAATCGTCTTGTAGATTTTAAAGTCAACAGATGCTACAAGAATGCACCAAGAATCTCTTGTACCCGAACCTGTACATTTACTTGACCCTGAACCTTTCTCTTCCCAAGGAAATGGATCCTGCAAATGACCAATTCTCCTAGAACAGTGGTTCCCAACCTTCGATCCTCAGATGTTCTTGGACTGCAACTCCCAGCAGTCCTGGTCCGCACAGATAGTGGTGAAGGCTTCTGGGAGTTGTAGTCCATGAACATCTCAGTTACCCAAGGCTGATAACCACTGTTGTAGAATATCCTCCCTTCCATTCAGAAAAATGGAATTGAGCAATGGCGGTGGAACAATCAATGTTGACCTGTAGGTGATCGTCATGACATTTCCCTTAGTCAAGCCTGCAGGGAATGTCCAAAAATTCAGGACCACACCCATTCCAGCAATGTTCGTCTTCCAACAGGAGCAGCGGCTTTGTAAACCTGATGGCTCTTAATTGCCTATTCTGGATCAAGTCACCCGAATTTTTGCATGACAACTAGGAGAGCCACAAACAGCAGCAAAGAGTTGTGACCTGAAGTCCTATCGGTTGAAAACCCCATGGTCATTAGAGCCAAATGATCAGTAAAAGGTGGCGTCGGTGGTCCGCACCGCCTTTTTTCATCTCAGGCGGATAGCCGAGCTGCGGCCCTACCTGGAAGTGGGGGCGCTCACCATCTTAGTACACGCGCTCGTAATCTCAAGATTAGACCACTGTAATGCGCTCTACGTGGGGCTTCCTTTGAGGTTGCTGCGGAAATTACAGGTGGTGCAGAATGCGGCGGCCAGATTACTCAGTGGAGTGAAAAAATTCCAACATATTTCGCCCACTCTGGCCGCATTGCATTGGCTGCCCATCAGGTTCCGCATCGACTTCAAAGTGTTAACGCTTACATATAAAGCCCTAAACGGTTTAGGGCCTTGATACCTGGCGGAACGCCTTCTCCCACCAAGTTCTACCCGGGTCACACGGGCGAGCCAGGAGGTGAGGCTGAGGAGCTTAACGCCGAGGGAGGCCCGAAAAGAGAAAACAAGAAATAGGGCCTTCTCGGAGGTGGCTCCTCGCCTGTGGAATAATTTACCTCCTGGTATTCGCGGAGCTCCCTCGCTGGGCACTTTTAAGAATCTACTAAAGACCTGGATGTTTCGGCAGGCCTTCTCACCAGATTACTTTTGATTTTCTTTTCTCTTATTGTCTTTTCACCTTTAATTGTTTTGTAATTTGTTGTTTTATTTTTATAGTATTTTATCTCTGTTGTAAGCCGCCTAGAGTAGTCCTCCGCGACTAGATAGGCGGGATATAAATAAAATAAATAAATAAATAAATAAATAAATAAATAAATAAATAAATAAATAAATAAATAAATAAATAAATAAATAAATAAATAAATGTTGACCTATGTGGAAGTTAAGAGATAGGACTGTTGGAAAATCGATTCTGCCTTTGCTCCTATACTAGCTGCTATGAGGACTGTGGCTCAGCTCAAGAGGAATCCCGATGAGGGTGTCAGATGATATTCTCAACTCTGTCAATGAACATTTCCTGGTGCTTCTACCCTGTAACTCCTGGCTCCACCACTGATTCCCTGGCAAAGAATAAAATTTCCTGACATGTTCTGGCTTATTCTGCAATGATTCCCCTCTCCCCCGTTACCTACATACCCTCTATCTACACTCACTTCCCCTTTGGCTCAGAGAAACAGGTTCCATTGCCTTCTGGATCAAGTTGTGTTCTTGTATGGCCAAAAGTGGCAGGTAAGCACCAACACACCAAGGCCTGATGTCCTACTGCAGGTTCCTACTAAGAGGAGACCCAGTGATAAGTCAACATTTATATAAACTCCCTTCAGTCAATAGGTTCACTTTAGCTGGCATTACAATATTTCAGCACTGGTTAGGCCTCATCTCGAGTACTGTTGTTGTGTTCCCGGGTACCACACTTTAAGGCAGATGCCAACAAACTGGATCAAGTTCAGAGGACAGCAACAAGGAGGATCAGGGGATTGGAATCCAAGACCTATGAGGAAAGGCTGAAGGACCTGGGCATGTTTAGCCTTAAGTAAAGAATACTTGAGGGGAGATAGGATAGCACTTTTCTAACACTTGAAAGGTGGTCATACAGAGGAGGGGCAGGATCTATTCTTGATCATCCCAGAGTGCAGAACATATAATAATGGGCTCAAGCTAGAGGAAGCCAGATTTAGGCTGAATATCAGGAAAAAAATCTTAATTGTTAGAGAAGTATGACAATGGAACCAATTATGGTGGTGGATGATCCAACAAGGGAGGTGGTGAACGCTTCTTGCATTAGGCGGGTGGTTGGAATCAATGGCCTTATAGGCCCTTTCGAATTCAATCATTCTATGATTTTGTGATAATATACTAGTTGCCCCATGTAGTATTTGAAGGCTCTATGTGGGGCTATCTTTGAAGCTGCTGCAGAAACTACAGGTGGTGCAGAATGCGGCGGACAGACTCCTCAACGGAGTGAGAAAATACCAACATATCTCACCTACTCTGGCCGCATTGCATTGGCTGCCTATCCGATTCCGCATTGACTTCAAAGTATTGATGCTTATGTACAAAGCCCTGAACAGTTTAGGGCCTCGATACTTAGCGGAATGCCTACTCCCACCAAGATCTACCCGTGTCACTCGTGCGAGCCAGGAGGTGAGGCTGAGGAGCCTAACGCCGAGGGAGGCCCGGAAGGAAAAGACAAGAAATCGGGCCTTCTCGGCAGTGGCTCCTCGCCTCTGGAACAATTTCCCTCCTGAGATTCGGGGGTCTCCCTCGCTGGGTATCTTTAAGAAGCAATTGAAGACATGGATATTTCGGCAGGCCTTCCCATCAGAGAATTCCTGACACCCTTCTTCTTTCCTGTTTTATTGTTTCTTTTACCTTGTCTAAGGCTTTTACCATTTAAATTGTCTATATGTATTTTTATTGTATCGTTTTTATGATTGTCAGCCGCCTAGAGTGGTCCTGACCTGACCAGATAGGCGGGATATAAATAAATAAATAAATAAATAAATAAACAAACAAACAAACAAACAAACAAACAAACGAACGAACGAACGAACGAACGAACGAACGAACGAACGAACAAACAAACAAACAAACAAACAAACAAACAAACAAACAAACAAACGAACGAACGAACGAACGAACGAACGAATGAATGAATGAATGAATGAATGAATAAAGGCTGTTATCTGTGCTTGGATCAGGTCCATTTGAACACAGCTTAATAGAAAATCGGTGCTATCTACTTTCCACATGTTCACCACTGATACTACCTAGTTTTTAATTTAGTATTGTCAGCACATCTGCCACTTTACAATGAACATATACTGGCAGGTCGCTGCCCCAAGGAGCTTACAATGTGGAATTTTGTTCAAGGAGAAACAACAATGCAGCGGCAAGCAAATTGTGACTTTTTGGGAATCCATGCTCCTATCATAACTGACCCCCAAACCAGATGCAAATAAACAAAAAAAGCTAACCAAAGAAGGATGTATTGCTACATTTAGACACCTCCAAAAATGACAACTCACATTTTAAATAAATGGCCCAGCTCCTGCAAAGATAACATGAAAAAAAACACTCCTTCTCGCCTATCAAAAAACCCAATAGCGGACATACGTCTCAACTAGGGACATTGAACTTGGGTCAGTTTTGCTTGTCTTCTCCCCAGAAATAAAATCTGAATCTATTTCACAGAATCATTGCATCGAAATCCCTGCTCAGTGGAGGAACCCAAGTCAAAGCCTTGATTTCTAGCCTTAATATAAGATGCGTTGCAAATTTCGGTAATTCGGTAATACAAAGGGAAACAAATTCCTGCCCCATGTTACACTAACCAAATGTAATAAGAATTGCAGTTCCCAGCATGCAGAAGACCATGTTGGACCTACCTGCCACACATATGTTAAACCTGAGGAGTTTCTCAACATCAAGAGAAGCTACTACCGTAATTCAGCACGGACAGAGTTTTATACAGGTATTTAGCAAATAAAACAAAAACAAAAAAATTCCAAACCAGATTTTAAAAAGATAAGCTTTCAAAATCCTGCATTGGATGGATGGATGTGTAAGATTTTATTCCTCTCACATTCGTATTAATACTTTCTATCCAGGCTGGGAAGAAATTTGTGATTTTGCTTATATATGTATGAGACTGAAATTATCTAATTGTCAATCACAATTGACAAACCCCAAAGTAAGCTACCCAAAGTACAAAATAGCTTTAAATCTATTCATTTCCCCCTTTATATTTAAATAATAAAATATTTTGACTTAACTTTTCGCCCTCCTTGATTCCAGAATGGTTCAAGAGCATTCGGCTATGGTTCTTCTGCCTCACCAAATAAATCAGCTTCTGAGTTTTTAATTTTTCTTTTCATTTTTTTTTGTTTGAAACGGAGACCTTGTCATATCAGTTCCCCCCTCCTCCCGAAACATTTCCTGCATCTGCCCCAGAGACCAGAATCCATGGCGTGGAATCACAAAGGGAGTAGTTAGGGCACTGAAAACTTTTTGGCCCAGTCAGAACTTTCGTACAAACCGTGTCATCCTTTCGTCCTTGGTCTCTAAAGGGTTCTGTGTTCTTCTGCCACTAACAAGATGAGGGCTAATCATCTTGTTTATTCTAAGTAAAGAAATATGACAAGAATGCACCAGGAATCTCTTGAACCTGTACATTTACTTCTACCTGTACCTTTTTCTTCACAAGGAAATAGATCCTACAAGTGACTGATTCTACCAGAATAGCGGTTCCCGATCTTGGATCCCCAGATATTCTTGGACTACAACTCCCAGAAATAAAGATGATCGGGGGGACTGGAAACCAAGCCCTGTGAAGAAAAGCTGAAAGAACTGGGCATGTTTAGATAAGAAGACTGAGGGGAGATAGAATAGCACTTTCCAAATACTTGATATGCTGTCATACAGAGGAGGGGCAGGATTCTGTTCTTCTTTATCCCAGAGTGCAGGGCACACAATAACGGGCTCTAGTTACAGGAAGCCAGATTTCAGCTGAATATCAGGAAAAACATCTTAACTGTTAGAGCAGTATGAGATAGAACCAATGACCTCAAGGCGTTCAAGAGACAATTGGATGACCCCATTTGTCAGATATACTTTGATTTAGATTCCTGCCTGGAGCAGGTAGTTGGATTTGATGGGCTTATAGGCCTTCCAGCTCCATGATTCTATGATTTTTATGAAAACTTATACAGCGTAACATAGCAAATCAGTACAGAGTGGTCATCTTCTCCCAGTAGACCTAGACTTACTTTTAGCTCAAAGAGTCATTTCAGACCTACAAGGCCAATGTTTCCTGACCTTGGCTCCTGAGATCTTGTTGGTCTACAGCTTCCATCGTCCCTGGTAAAGATGATGTGATAGGTGATCAAGCAATTTCTGTGGACTTAAGGTTGAGAACCAATAGCATGTAGACCATGAGCAGAGACCTTCACTCAATCAAGCATCTTCCTATGAGGTGGGAACCTAGAGTCGTAGGAGACCATCCTTAATTAGGTTGCACCAGCCAGAGATTTTATTGCCAAGGACGAGATGTAATGTGCACAAGCTATCCATACTGGCTGTTGACCGGTAGTGGGATCACACCTTCCCACTGCATCTGAGGTGGATTTTACAGGTGCTCTGTAAGGTGCTGCATCCATCCCTAAAGGGGTTCAACATCTTAGATAGAATCCTGTAAAGTCCAGACTAAAACCTGGAGCAGATTCTCTAGCTCTGTGACCCTCACCTCCTTTAACATAACATCCCTGTTACAGCAGCTCCACCAGTTGCTGATCCATTTCCAAGCACAATTCAGAGTGCTGGTTCTAACCTGTAAAGCCCTAAATGGCTTGGGTCCAAGCTATTTCAAGAACTGCCTCTCCCTCTATAAGCCTGCTCAGGCATTAAGAACATCAGGGGGTGATCTTAACACTCTCAGTCCCACCACTCACAGGTGCGCTTGGTGGGAACACGGGAGAGAGACCTTCTCTGTGGTGGCTCCCAGACTTTGGAACTCCCTCCCACTGAAGGCCAGCCTGGCCCCATCTTTGCTGTCTTTCTGCAAGCAGGCAAAGACCTTTCTCTTCAGGCAAGCATTCCCTCAGTGGCTGCCCGCCTGAGTGGGGTTGTTAAAATGATTGTTGAGCTTTACTGCTTTGGATGTGTTTTGGTGTGGTTTATGTTTACTGTGTTGTAGTGTGGCATTTGACCCTTCTGAGTATTTGTACTGTATAGCTACAGATTTTAGCTTTAAATACTGTCTTTAAATGATGTAAACTGCCTTGGATCATTTTTAAGGAGAAAGGTAGGATAAAAATGAATGAATGAATGAATGAATGAATGAATGAATGAATGAATGAATGAATGAATGAATGAATGAATGGAGGAGGCTGAACAGAATATGAAACACTGCAAGCCAACACCTTGCCATCCCTCCAGCACTTGCTGGTGGTGGCAGTTTCCTCACTCTGCCTTGTGGTAGGGCTGGCCCCGATTGTACTTTTTTGAGAGCTGTAATTGTTAGATTCTTTATGAGACAAAGTATAACTGTTTGATGCTTATACTTGGGTGTTCAGTTTAAAATATGGGAAGACAGGCTTATTAAAAAAAATACAAGCAGTTTCCATGTGAGTTTCTGTGTAATGATTCTTAGTTGTGAGGAATGACCAAACACATGAATTGAGGGACCTCCATGTTGCATATAATTGACATTATTACTGAACTCTGATGTCAAGCTGAACGTAAAATGCAGCTACAGTGGTGCCTCGCAAGACGAATGCAATTCATTCTGCGAGAAGCGCTATCTTGCAAAAAAATTGTCTTTCGAGGTTCCCATAGGGAACCTCGGAAGACAAATGAAATGTATTCGTCTTGCGAGGCATTGGTCTCAGAAAAAAAAAACCATCTTGCGAAGGGTGGCCATAGAAGAAACCATCTTGCAAGGCACCATAGCGATCGCAAAAACCAATCGTCTTGCGGGTTTTTCATCCCGCGAAGCATTCATCTTGCAAGGCACCACTGTATCTGTTTTAAGACTGTTAATGTGGTTAAACACGTGTGTTTGACTACTTCTGTTTTTGAGGAACCATTACAACGATAAGAACCCAGTGCTTTATTCTGAAACAAGATCTGATGCAAGACGAGACATCTAAATATTGGCCTAAGGTTTGTGCAAATGATCTGTTGGTACCTTACCAACAGCTCAATAGCAGGTGCTTGGCTAACTGGGGAAAGAACTCGTCTGCAGGATTCGGCCCACTAGTCTGCTGGGGGCAAGAGATTTTTAGAAGGAGACCCCTAACTTTGAAGGCCCTCTTCTCCAATGGAGTCCTTCCTTGTAGCCAAAGATTTCTCCTGAAATCTTCTCACTAGGCTTGTGCCTCTATTCTTCTGGGTTCTCATGGGCTGGAAAGTGCTTGGCCACAGGCTCTGTTCATCTTTCTGAGAGGACTCACCCAAGAGAGCCCTGCCAAAAGACCAGGGCAGACTGTATCTATCTGCATTGTTCACCCATCCTTTTCCAGAGATGCGGTTTGTCTAAATTCTTAACCCCATGAAACGGACAACTGAGAAACCACCATCTCTGCTTTGAGAAGGAGTGTTTCAATTAAAAACAACAACACACACTGTGAATTCTCCATGGTTCAGGTCTGAGAGTACCTTTAGGGAAGAGAAATGCATTTGAGCTTAGCAGAAAGAGAGGCATCATGGGAATGATGTTACACCCCACCAAATGTTGTAAAATAATACAGTGGTGGCTCGCATAACGAACGCACTGTTTAACGACAAATCCGCATAGCAATGCGGATTTGCGATCGAAAAACCGATCGCATTGTGATATTTTCAAACAGCTGATCGCGGTTCCAAAATGGTCACCAGAAGGAAAAAATGGCCGCCCGCAGCGTTTTCGCACCGATTCCTCGCTTACCGAGGTGACGAAAATGGCGGCCGGATTGAGGATTTCTGCTTAGCGGTGAGTTTTGTCCCCATAGGAACGCATTAAACGGAGTTTAATGCGTTCCTATGGGGTTTTTTTTGCCCCGTATAGCGACGTTTCGAATAGAGACGATTTATCCGGAACGGATTATCGTTGCTATGCGGGGCACCACTGTAATAAGGAAATCCTTAAAGGAGACGGTAACAAGGAAGTATCTTAAAAGGGGAGGATCAGTTCCTTAGCTCTAAATTCTCCTTCATAGACCACTCTTCTCTCTGTTAAGTGAGGATGAACAACAAATATGCTGAGAGAATCTATTTTACAAGGTGTTACGAAGCCTAATCTACAGTTGTTTTGTGATTACTTTTTGCATTACAGGTGACATTCCACTCAGGTTGAGACAGGAAATGGACTGGAAGAAGAAGACACAGAATGATGCCTGAAAAAGCACTGGTGTTTTATCGAAATCTTTTGCACAGGAGATAAAGGAGAGGCTGAAATAACTTGGAACCATGACAACAAGAAGAGTGGAAGGTCACTTTCTGTCATGATTGTTGTTGTTGTTGTTGTTTAGTCGTTTAGTCATGTCCGCCGCTTCGTGACCCCATGGACCAGAGTACAGTTGGGTACAGTGAGCCAGTGGGGGTTAGAACACTGGCCATGGGGGGGGGCAGGTTTTGACTTGCTACTGTCATGAAATGGACGGTGCTACTTCGAGTTGCTCAGGTTTGACGGAAGTAACTATTCAGCCACTGTGTGAACAGACTCTTGGGCCAAATCTCTGGAAAAAACCACATGGTGTTCACAGCGTCTCATGTTGCTGCACATGACACATGCCCTTCTGTAGTTTAAAAATGGTGCACAATTCACACTTTCACAAACCATAGCAGGGCTTGCTCTTAAATTTATACCCAAGATGGAAGGATTTGGGGAATCCATAAGAAAGTCTCTCAGGTTGCAGAGCATGTAGGTTTGGCCCCTGTTCCTGCGCAGGCAGAGGGGCGAGCCTACAACATGAACTGCATTCATAACTCACTTTCCTCATGGTGCCTATACTCTGTTTGAAGAGGGATACAGCGGTGCCCCGCATGACGATGATAATCCGTTCCATAGAAATCACTGTTTAGTGAAAACATTGTCATGCAAAATCCATTTCCCCATTGGGAACAAACGGTCCGCGACGCACGGACCAAATCATCATCCAGCGATAATCCCCCATTGGAATGACTGTTTTGCAAATCGCTATAGCGATTGCAAAACCTCATTGTCATGGAGATTCATCATTTTACGAGGTTGTCGTCTAGCGAGGTACCACTGTATCATAGAAATCAAGAGGAAAAGAAAATCAGAACATCTAACCAATTCCAAGCAGAAACCCGTGGGAAAAGAGAATTTCCAGCTTAAGCCAGGGTAGAGACAAGTCCACAGATCTTTACTTCCTCTGATTTTTTTTTACACCTGACGATGGGTGTTTATTTTGCCGGTGCAAACGTTGTCTTCTGCCATAATCTGTAGAGAGCGGCTTTCATCTCTCTGTTCCTTAAAGTATAGATTAGTGGATTCAGGAGAGGGGTGAGGACTGTATAAAAAACCGTTGCAATCCTGTTGAAGGTGCCTTTGGAGTGGGGACGCATATATGTGAAGACGCAAGGGACGTAGAAGCAAGCCACGGCTGTGAAGTGGGATGCGCAAGTAGAAAAAGTGTGGTACTTGCCTTCTCCATGACCAAGCTTCAAAATGACCCCTAGGATGCTTCCATAGGACAGCAGAATGAGGAGGAGACACAGGAAGGCTACAGTCCCAATGCCGAAAAAGATCATGGTTTGATTGATGGAGGTGTCCCCACATGCTAACTCCAACAGTGGTGTTGGGTCGCAGAAGAAATGGTCAATCTTCATAGGTCCACAGTAGGTCAGGTGGAAGGTCAAAGCAGTATGCAGAAAGGTATGGAGAAATCCCATAATCCATGTGAGAGTTGCCAGGCGGACTGACATTATCCTGTCCATGATGGATCCATAGTGGAGAGGGTGGCAGATGGCCAAGTAGCGGTCATAAGACATGACCGTGTAGAGGAAGCATTCTGTGCTTCCCAGGAGTTGGGAGAAATACAGCTGAATGACGCAGCCCGTAAAGGAAATAAAGGTGCCGCCAGGTTCAAGGAAGCCCTGGAGCATCTTAGGAAGAGTAACAGAAGAGAACCAGAAATCGAGGAAGGAGAGGTTCGCTAGGAAGAAGTACATGGGTTTGTGTAGGTTTGGGTCAACCCAGATGGTCACCAAGATCAGAGCGTTCCCCATTAAGGTAAAGAGGTAAATGGTCAAAAACAGCGAGAAAAGTGGAGTGTCCATCTCTGGTTTGTGTGGAAGGCCCATCAAGATGAAGTGGGTCACTACGGTCCCGTTCTCGCCCTCTATCCGGGCTATTTGTGGAGAACCAACCGGAATGAAATCAGCTCCCCTGGTTCCGATCCTGCTATTTTCCATCTACATAGTGAAAAAGAGACAGAAAAGAGGGACAATTATGACTTTTCATTCATTGTATACTCGTATCTATGTAAGAAATGTGCATGTAAAATGAGGTCAGCGCTACTTGAAACATGGCATCTCCCTTTATGAGCCTGCCTGGCTTTTTAAATCACCAGGGGCAGGCCCGTTCTCTTGGTGTTGCTGTCCTCACAGAGGCTTTGGATGAGGGAGAAACAAGAGAGAGCCTTCTCTCTCACTGCTTCCAAGCTGTGGAACTCCTTCCCACCTGAGGCCAGGTTGGCCTAATGTTTGCTGGCTTCCAGCAAGCAGGCAAAGACCGTTCTTTTCAGGCAGGGGTTTTATCTGTAACTGGCTGCCTAAGAGAAGGTTGCTAAAAATGAGGCTGCTGTTTTATTTTTTTTTAATATTATTATTTTTTTAAAATTGATTTTAAAAAATTATTATATGGCAAACTGCTTTGGGCAAAAAGCAGAAAACTAACTAACTAACTAACTAACTAACTAACTAACTAACTAACTAACTAACTAACTAACTAACTAACTAACCAACCAACCAACCAACCAACCAACCAACCAACCAACCAACCAAACCAACCAACCAACCAACCAACCAACCAACCAACCAACCAACCTCCCTTTTTGTTGAAGTTCTGTTTATGTTTATGGATTTCAATGGCTTCCCTGTGCAGTCTAACGTAATGATTGCTGGTGTTGTCCAGCATTTCAGTATTTTGAAATAGGATTTCATGTCCAGCTTGTTTTAGGGCATGTTCAGCTACTGTGGATTTTTCCGGTTGTTTTAGTCTGCAGTGTCTCTCATGTTCTTTGATTTTGGTGTGAATGCTGCGTTTTGTGGTTCCAATATATACCTGGCCACAACTGCAAAGTATCCGGTATACTCCTGCAGTGGTGAGGGGGTCCCTTTTTGCTGGCCGTAACATTTGTTGTATTTTTGTGGTGGGTCTGAATACTGTTTGTGGGTTGTGTTTTTCAAAATGTTACAGTCAGCAAAGAACAAAAGAGAGACTGGAGAAACGTCAGGAAGAACAACTTTCAGAACATGGCCAAAGAACTCGAAAAACCCACAACAACCATCAGATCCCGGCCGTGAAAGCCTTCGAGAATGCAGATCAATGTTTCTGTTGTATAAATAAAATACAACCAGCCAAGTAAATAAGTGATGTTTAATGGCCATACTGTCTGAAGGGATTGTGAAATCAAAGGTAACTTTTCTAGGCTTTGCTGGGAGCATACAGAGATTTCTATTATAATATCTCCAATAGCTTCTATACCATGGGAAGAATGAGGAAGCTCTCTGAGGTAGCAGATTGTGAGGGACAGCAGAAGTCCTTCTATTTGGAAATCTCCTTCTTCTCATAGGCAGACCTATGTGCCACAAAATCTGGCCACCATCCCCCTCAGTAACCCTGACCTTTTGCTGGTGCCAATATACAATCCAACTGCCAGTCTAGATACGTTTCTGACTATGAAATAGGGAGAGCATCTTTGCCTCAGGCAGCAGAATGGTTTGAGGCAACCCTGCTGAAAATTGGCACTATTGTTAAATAAAGGATGAATTTCAGGATAGCTCAGTGGTTTAGATCAGTGGTTCTTAACCTTGGGTTATTCAAGTGTTTTTGGACTGCAACTCCCAGAAGCCTTCACCACCAGCTGTGCTGGCTGGGGTTTCTGGGAGTTGCAGTTCAAAAACACCTGAGTAACCCAAGATTAAGAACCACTGGTTTAGATGGCTGGCTTTGGAGCCAGAGGTTGGGAGTTTCATTCACCACTGTGCTTCCTTGATGGGAGCTGGACTTGATAATCCCTCCAGGACTGCAGGTCTAAGATGGTGGTGGTGGTGGTGATGAATATGATGTCTATGTTAGGTTATGGATTTGTCAGACTGGCTGAAAAGACCACAGTTTAATCCCTATAGGTTAGGATTTCGGGGATACTACAAGGTCACCCTGAGAGCTCACTGGAAGGACATATCCTGAAGCTGAGGCTCTAAGACTTTGGCCATCTCATGAGAAGAGAAGACTCCCTGGAAAAGACCCTGATGTTGGGAAAGAGTGCAGGCAAGAGGAGAAGGGGACGACAGAGGATGAGATGGTTGGACAGTATCACCAAAGCAACCAACATGAATTTGACCCTGGGAGGCAGTGGAAGACAGGAGGGCCTGGCGTGCTCTGGTCCATGGGGGTCACGAAGAGCCGGACATGACTTAATGACTAAACAGCAACAACAAGATCAATGGGAAGGAGCAATGAAGCATGTTTTGTTGTGACTATAGATGGGCAAGAATCAGAAAAATGGTGGTTTGTTTTGATTCGTGATTCATCAAGGTTGATGAATCACGAATTACAAATTTATTTTTTCCCCCAGATGCATATATGAATCGATTTGTCAGTTTATTTTTTAAACTTTAAAACACTTTAAAATGCACACAGAGCCGATACCGACAGACACTAAATTGGCAGGGAAGCTTTCCCCGGCTCTCCTCTACAATCCCGCTAAGTCTGGTGAAGAACGACCTTCAGAGATCCAAGTTATACAATCACAAAATGGGTTAGGGTCACTAAAAATTCCTTGATTCATGATTTGCTGGGGGCATTGATTCATATAAATACAAATTGACAAACGAGCCTTTTAAAAATGGATTTAGTGATTCCTTTTTAAAATTTGTGCCTGTCTCTAATGACCTCTGTATTGTCTTATCTTCAACAGCCCTGCTCAGCTCTAGCAAATTCAAGCTATCCACAAAGCTTTCCTCCAGCACCCCATTTCAAATGAAGTTTTTTTTCTCTCTTGGCTTTCTTTACTGTCTATTTATTTAATGGTTCAATGACAAGGCCACTCGGGGGGGGGGGTTTCACAATGAATGGGACAACAACACATACCCGTAAAGTATCAAACATCATCAAACAAATCAAAACTAAAAATACAATATTCCATCACCAATTTAACACATAATTTGTACAAAGTCAAAGGCAAAATCAGAATTAAAATAACAAGCATACAGAGTAAGTAAAATCAATAAGCATAAATAAGAATTTGAAAGGAAAGGTGGCAGAATGAAGTAAACACTAGAAAGTGCGGCTGCATTATTCAGCTTTAAATTCTGAGAAGACCTGCCTAAAGAGTCATGTATTCAAGGATCATTTAAAAGCCTGTCCTTCTGAAATGGTTGAGAATGTTGGCTCAGAGAAACCTGAGTTCAAATCCCCAATTAGCCATAAGCTGAGCTGGTGGACCTTGACCCAAGTTTTGGCCACAAAACTGTTAGTAATGTATGCCAGACTAAGTTCAATAGGATGTGTTTCAGGGCAAATTGTCATTACTTATGAAGTTAAGGTTTGAATTTTTTTGCCACATGCCAACTGGCACAAGAGGTTGGCAACACCGACTTCATAATTAACAGCATTTCGCTGCTAGTATTTATGTCATTGGACTTACGAAGGTAACAGTCAGTAACATGATTCTGGACACTATCTCTTGACCCATATTACCTCAACAGGCCTGTTGTGAGAATGTGGGGACAGAAGAAGCTAACCTGTGTGTTCACTGACAGAAGAGTCAGGCTGTTAGAAAGAACAGTGAGCTGTGGAAGAAAAGATCACCAGATCAATGAATCAACTGACGCTGGCACAGAGGCTATATGAATATTTTTTTAAAAGTTCTAGTTATCTACCACATGGATTTCCATCCTAAGCCGGACCTCAAAATGGCAAAGAACTGGACAAAAGCAAACTGTGTAGCTGTAACTGCAAAGTGATCAGTATTTTTTTTAAAAAAATAAAAATAAAATTCAAGATATTAAATGGTTGAGGTGATCAGTCAAAACAAAACGTGCCAAGCAGCAAACAGATAAAGCAAATGTGAAATCAGCTGTCCTTTCCCGAAAAGCAGACATTCGAGTAATCCCACTGAAAACAGTACCAAAATGAAGTGATTTTACCCCATTTGTATCCCTCAGTCTTATAAGCAAATTATGACACTAGATATGGAAGAAAATTCAAACCATCTTCTAAATGTGACACAATGGACCTTAGATGCATCCTTTATTGTTTCTTACCTACCTTTTAGTGTGGAAAGTGAAAGCGGTGAAGTTTCCTTAAACATCCAGGGCTGTAACATGAGGAATGCTGGAATCTGACAAGAAGAGACCAGCTGAAAATCATGTCAAAAGTGCAGGTTGCAGGTCTCTGCATTTCACAAGGAATGAAGTATCCTGAGATGCTGATGTAACTGTGTAAGATATTGAGACTGGGCCACTGAGACATAGCTTCCCATCGGGAGTCCATGTGGGTGTTGAGCAAATGGAGAAGATTACTATCAATCTGCACTGGAATGAAGATTGCATTTGATGTATACTAAACATAAGAGAAGATGGATTGATTGTTGTGGGTTTTTCGGGCTCTTTGGCCGTGTTCTGAAGGATGTTCTTCCTAACGTTTTGCCGGTCTCTGTGGCCGGCATCTTCAGAGGACAGTACCCTGTGCTCTGGTGTAGTTGGCTTGGGAGAGAAGATGGATTGTTATGAAAACATAAACACAGTGAAATGGCACAACAATGCTGATTAGAAATCCTACATGATGGACATCTGCTGAAAGTTCCTCTTCTACACGCCCGCTAAAAGTACAGGGGCCCTATCCTCCATTTCATATGGCCATGTAAGTGTATAACCAGTCTAGGAGGATGAATCCAAGTATCATGGCCAAGGGATATACATACCACATTTTTTCCGTGTATAAGACACCTCCATGTATAAGACGCCCCCACTTTTCTAATCCAAAATTAAGAAATCTAAGTGGGGCTTAGCAAGTGTAGGAGGAAAGGGATCAAAGCGCTGCAGGATTGCTTTGATCCGTGCTTTCCCCTTCACTTGTTTTTGTTCTCTCCTCAGCTTATTTCCATGTATAAGACAACCCTCAATTTTTAGTCTAAAGAGTTTAGACAAAAGTATAGTCTTATACATGGAAAAATACGGTACTCCCAAGGGAGACACAGCAGAAACTGTCTACTGTACATGAACAAGTTCTGGAGCCTCTTTAAGGGTCTCAATAGAGATCAAGGTTTCGTTAACACACTCCATTTTAGCAGATAATGTTAATCTTTTTAAATCTTTGACTGTATTATATATTGTTTCATTTATCTTTTAATATTTAATGTGTTTTTAAATTGTGTGAATTTATTTATTTATTTATTTATTTATTTATTTATTTATTTATTTATTTATTTATTTATTTATTTATTTATTTATACCCCGCCCCTCTAGACCATGTCTACTCGGGGCGGCTTACAACATAAAATAGATCTATATAAAATATATATATAGTCATAAAATACAATTTCTATATTAATTAAAACAATTAATTAAGAAAGGATACTAGGTTGGGATAAGATAAGAAAAAAGAAATGAAAAGAGTTAGCTGACTGGAGGGAAGGCCTGCCTAAATAGCCAAGTTTTTAACAGTGTTTTAAAAACACCCAGCGAGGGTGCCAGCCGAATTTCTGCTGGAAGGGCGTTCCACAGCCGAGGAGCCACCGCCGAGAAGGCCCGGTTTCTAGTTTTTTTCTTTCCGAGCCTCTCTCGGCGTCAGGCCCCTCAGCTGTCCCTGCTGGCTACAACGGGTGGTTTGGGTAGATCTGGGTGGGAGGAGACGGTCTGCCAAATATTGAGGTCCCAAACCATTTAGGGCTTTATAAGTAATCATTAGCACTTTGAAGTCGACGCGGAAACGGATGGGCAACCAGTGCAGAGCAGCCAGGGTGGGGGAGATGTGTTGGTGTTTTCTCACCCCACTCAGTAGCCTGGCTGCCGCATTCTGGACCATCTGTAATTTCCGCGTCAGCTTCAAAGGCAGCCCCACATAGAGTGCGTTACAATGGTCTAATCTCGAGATTACGAGCGCATGTACTAGAGTAGTGAGGCCCCCCCGATCAAGATATGGGCGCAGCTGGGCAATCCGCCATAGATGAAAATAGGCGGAGCGGACCACGGACGCCACCTGGGTTTCCATGGTAAGCGCCGGGTCCAGATGTACCCCCAAGCTGCGAACCTCATTCTTTGCGGCAAGGGTCATCCCCCCGAAAGAAAGGGAGTTGCCTATGCCGCTGACGGAAGGACCACCTACCCTCAAGACCTCCGTCTTGTCCGGATTCAGCCTCAACCCATTCGACTGCATCCATTCCAGTACAGTCTCCAGGCAGCGCTGAAGGGACAGAACAGCATCCACTGAGGAAGATGAGAAGGAGATGTAGAGCTGTGTGTCATCAGCATACTGGTGAAACGAGGCTCCACACCCCCTGATGACCCCCCCCCAGCAGCCTCATGTAGATGTTAAACAGCATTGGAGAGATGATCAACCCCTGTGGGACCCCACCATTGAGGCTCCACGGGGTCGAGACCCTCTCCCCAAGCTGTACTCTCTGGGGACGGTCCTCCAAGAAGGATCGGAGCCAAGCAAGCGGTAGGCCACCTATCCCTAACTCAGAGAGCCTCCCCAGGAGGATACCGTGGTCAATGGTATCAAAGGCCGCTGAGATGTCAAGGAGGACCAACAGGGATATATTACCCCTATCGGCCTCCCTCAACAGGTCATCCATCAGTGTGACCAGTGCCGTTTCTGTGCCGTAGCGCAGCCTGAAGCCCAACTGGAATGGTTCCAGAGCATTGGTTTCATCCAAAAGCGCCTGAAGCTGATCTGCCACCACCCTCTCAACCACCTTGCTAAGGAAAGAAACGTTGGCGATGGGCCTATAATTTACGATGTCGTCCATCGCCAAATTTGGTTTCTTCCTAATGGGCCTAATGAGTGTCTCCTTGAGGGCGAGGGGGACCTTGCCCTCCTGGAGAGACCCATTAATTATTGCAGTGGCCCATTCTGTTGTTACAGGCCTGGCTGCTTTGATTAGCCAGGCCGGGCAAGGGTCGAGAGAAGAGGTGGAGGCCCGGCAGCGATCAAGCGCCTTGTCCACCAAATCTGGCGTCACAGGCTGAAAGGAATCGAGAATTTCCGGGCAAGGCGGAGCGCTGGACATCTCAGCTCGATCCACTGTATTTGAAAAAGGAGAGAGATCACGGCGGATGGCCTCCACTTTAGATTTAAAAAAACACTGCAAATTTTAACGTTGTGAGCCACTTTTGGTCCCTTGTTGGGAGAAATGTGGCACAAGAAGAAGAAGAAGAAGAAGAAGAAGAAGAAGAAGAAGAAGAAGAAGAAGAAGAAGAAGAAGAAGAAGAAGAAGAAGAAGAAGAATAGAACAATAACCTCTCTCTCTCTGATATCTGGTAAGTATTAAAAAATGGTTTTTCTTAACAGACGCTGTCCCAGAAAAAAAATACATCCATAGGACAGTCAAGGCCCCTTGACCTAATGCTATAACCCTGATCAAGATCTCTTTAAAAATACATCTGTAATATTTGTTTTTAAAGCTTCCAGCTACACTTTTCAAGGAAATCAGCGGGAACTGCTGGATAGCTTGGTGGTTTGAGGTCTGGATGGGAGTTTAATGTTCCACTGTGCCTCCTTGACAGGGACTGGACTCAATGATTAATAGGGTCCCTTCTAGATGCACTTTTAGCAATTGTGTAGAAGAGGAAATTTCAGCAGATGTAGGTCATCAAGAAAGTTGCATCTGCTTCCGGCCCCCACATAATGATTTAAAATTATAGAGGAGATGCATAAGCATACTTCATATAACATGGTCAATGTTTCTTACTTCAGCGCCTGATCAGCAGCAGTCTCAATGGTGCTGTGACCTGTATGATACCGTGGTAGGTGTTGAGAGACCTCTCTGTTGCACTTCTTCCAGCATTTAAATGTTTTTAAACCTGCTCTTTCCACCCCGATTATGGGAGTTTAGAATCCACGGGATTCTTCCAAAATGTCCTGAAATCAGTTTGTTTGTTTGTTTGTTTGTTTGTTTGTTTGTTTGTTTGTTTGTTCGTTCATTTATTTATTTATTTATTTATTTATTTATTTATTTATTTATTTATTTATTTATTTATTTATTTATTTATTTGTTAGGTTTATACTCCGCCCATTTAGACAAAGTCTACTCTGGACAACTAACAATAAAAAAAAATAAAAAAACAATATAATAAAGCAAAAGGCAACAATAGTAATGTGGCACAAGATGGGGAAAAGAAAAAAAATGCAAGTGATGACAGGAGGGGAAAGCCTGCCTAAAGAGCCAGGTCTTACGTTGGCTCTTAAAAACACCCAGCGAGAGGGCCAGACAGATCTCTGGGGGCAGACTGTTCCAAAGGCGAGGGGCCACTGCCGAGAAGGCCCAGTTTCTTCTTCTTTCCCTCCAGGCCTCCCTCGGCGTTAGGCCCCTAAGCTGCCCTTCCTGGCTAGAACAAGTGATTTGGGTAGATCAAGGTGGGAGGAGGCTTTCCGCTAGATATCGAGGTCCTAAACCGTCTAGGGCTTTATATGTCAATAAAATTTTGCACACAGCACTTGACATCTGAACTGGCCAAATTCAGTAAAGCTGCATATTTCTAGGATGGTGAGGACCATGTTGATGTCTTTACCTTCTATGTCTTGAAGACAAAAAGCCACTTAGACAAAAATAGGTGTCCCTTGGAATTCAGTATTAGCATAACTGAGTGCTCTGGGTTCTTATACCAAAACTTTTAAGAAGCAAACACTAAAAGCCACAGGCCTAGATGTATGGATCTATCCCCCCCCTTTTTTTGTTTTCTTCTCTGTTTTCTTTGTTTTTATTTTCAAGTTCTTCCCATTGCGGAAATTTTCAAATTTCTTAAACTGCAAGTTCTTTTCTGTACCAACCGTAGGATTTGAAGATTCTGGAAGATTCTTTAAGAACAACAAGAAAATCTCACAAAAAAAGCAAACAAACCTGGAGCAAAATTCTCAGCCCCTTCCGTACAGTAGAAAGAAAGCTATGTAATCTGTAATAATAATAGAATCATCTTATAATTGCAGAGGCCACTGTCAAGGAGGCCCGGTGGAGAACTGAACTTTCAATTTCTGGCTCTGCAATCAGATACCTAAACCACTGAGCTATCCAAAGAAAGAAACCGAAGGCTTGATTTTTGCTGCACAAGAACAAGCACTCCAAACCAGTGTGATGAAAACTAAGATCCAAGGAATCAGTGCTAACAGCAAATGTCGACTCTGCCAAGAAAAAGATGAAACAGTGTCACAACTCATCTGCGAATGTCCAAAGATGGCACAAACAAATTAGAAAGTTAGACATAATAGAGTGGCAAAGTTAGCGTACTGGTCATTATGGAAAAATATAACTTGCCAGGCTCCAAAAACCCATGGGAACATCAGGTAGAGGAAGTGTCAGAAAATGAGGGAGTCAAGATCCTGTGGGATTTCCTGATCCAAACGCCTTGAACATAACACACCGGACATAGTAGTAATAGAATGAAGAAAGGTCTGGATTATTGACACTGGAATTCCAGGGGATGCCAGAGTTGAAAATTAAGAATTGGAAAAACTAACAAAGTACAGAGACCTGGCCATTGAAACATTTCGCCTCTGGAGGAAACACACTTCAGTGGTCCCCGTAGTCATTGGGGCTTTGGGAACACTATCAAGAAACTTCACCCAGTGCTATAAGCGGTTGCAGATGTCAGAAATCACACCAGCAGAGCTCCAAAAATGGCAATATTAGGAACAGCGCGCACACTGTGCCAATATTTAACAAATATGTATTCTTGAAGGGTTTCACAGCCGGGATCTGATGGTTGTTGTGGGTTTTTTGGATTCTTTGGCCATGTTCTGAAGGTTGTTCTTCCTGACATTTTGCCAATCTCTGTGGCCAGCATCTTCAGAGGACTGGAGTTAGAACTCTGTCTGTGTTCTCAACTATCCCACACACTACACTAGAACACAGACAGAATTCTGACTCCTGTCCTCTGAAGAGGCCAGCCACAGACACTGGCGAAACATCAGGAAGAACAACCTTCAGAACATGGCCAAAGAGCCTGAAAAACCCACAACAACCATTTCACAGATACTTAGGTTTTTGGTTAAAACTTGTATCTGTTTATAATACCACTCAATGTTTTTATAATTTTGACTGTGCCTCGTGTTTTTGAACAACAACAACAACAACAACAACAACAGCAACAACAACAACAACAACAACAACAACTAGCAAAACTTTCCTCCTCTTTCTGGATTAAAGAGAAGCTCCCAAAGGGTATAAGATGATGAAGCCAACTGTTGTCCCCTAATTATTGGGTTGGGGTGATCTTTGTTCTAACAATTCTATGGAAATAGCCTGATCCACAAGCTGGTTGATCAGAAGTTTCAAAAACCATTACCGAGATTTTTTGTGAGTTCTCAGTGAACTACCCTTTGCGAAGCACAGCTTGCTAACAGAAAATAACTCGGCTCTACTAAGAGACGCTGGATTGTTCTAACCATTCAGAGTGCAGCGTTGAACTTGCATCAATGGCTTAGAAAGAAATTGTGGGGAAGTTGGGATAAACTTATAGGCACTCCTCTGGCTATGATCCATTCAAGCTTAAGCCTTGATAGAACACTCTTCACTTCAGTAAATGAATGTGGAAGCGTAGGTGTGTATAATTTAATACTTTTTAAAAAATCCTTTTGCTTAGAGTGTTTCTTCTGGATATAACCCCAATTAGAACCCATCCAACAATTACTAGCCAGTGCTTTGGTTTCCACATTCCTTTGGGGGAAATTATGTTTGTTCTCACTCACGTTCCCTGTTGTTGTTATTGTTACGTGCTGTCAAATCAGAACCAATTTGTAGCAACCCCGAAAGGTTTTTCAAGGTAAATGAGATACCTAAGGACTGGTTTAACCAGTTCCATTCCCCCCCCCCGCCCCTTGAGTTTACATGGCTGAATGGGGATTCAAACCCAGTTCTCCAAAGTCCTAGTCCATCACACTGCTCACTACACCATACTGGGGATGACCTTCCTGGGGGCACCTGAATCTTTATAAAACGTTTGTGCTCCATGGAGTGTCAACAGACCATGAGTGACAAAAGCAATTAGCAAGACAATCATGAGGGCAAAACACTTGATTTGATTGTCAAGAATTGAAGACGGACTTCCAGAAATGTACAGTATGTGTGAGAAGTACCAGTAGGTGAGTGGAGTCTCCTTCTTTGGAGGTTTTTAAGCAGAGGCTGGATGGCCATCTGTTGGGGGTGCTTTGATGGAGTTCCTGCATGGGAGGGGGTTGGACTTGATGGCCCCTGTTATCTCTTCCAACTATGTGATTCTATGATTCTATGAACATTTTCTGAAGCTTTTATTTACACCAATCATTCTTGTGGAAGAGGAACTAGTCATTGTAAAACAAATTCAAGCTTTCCTTCCTTCCTTCCTTCCTTCCTTCCTTCCTTCCTTCCTTCCTTCCTTCCTTCCTTCCTTCCTTCCTTCCTTCCTTCCTTCCTTCCTTCCTTCCTCTAAACAGAGGCAAAAGACAAGCACATCCATCAAACACAATCAGAGAAAGTTAATGTGAAGATTGTAAGATCTCCCATGTACTAGATGGATACTTTGTGTGAATACTGAATA
Organism: Pogona vitticeps; assembly: GCF_051106095.1. Taxonomy (NCBI): domain Eukaryota; kingdom Metazoa; phylum Chordata; class Lepidosauria; order Squamata; family Agamidae; genus Pogona; species Pogona vitticeps. Next base: position 116,804,714 of record NC_135788.1, read on the forward strand.
GCTGGAGAATTCACATCCACCATGACCCAAGAAAAGGTGGCTTCAGTAGTATGCATGGACATGTGAAGGTCACTTGGGTTAAGTCAGGTCATTGGACCCTTGAGCCTTGTATTTATCCGCTCTTCCTGGCGCTAGCTTTCTAGGGTGTCAAGTGGACGTTCCCTCCAGGTTTCTTGCCAGAAGCCCATAGCAGATGGACACCAACACCATTTGCAGGAAAAAACATGGGCTATCCTGACAACTATATTTTTCTAAGGTTCAGCTTTTCTTTCCTACAGCTCCTGTGCTTGCTTCAAGATCGAGTCTAGGAACACTTGCAGTTGAATTTTAAGCCAACGGGATTGACCCCTGGGTACATAGAAAAGACGTTTTTGCTGTGACGTGATTCTACAAATATCTTTTGGTGATGCACCAAAATCCATGGATCCAAAAGGAAACCTATTCAGTGCTCTTACATAGTTTTGAAATGGAGACATTTTCAGCACTTCAGAATTAAGAGAAATCAAGGTCCCATCCATTCATTGTCTTAATGCAATCCAGGACATATCCAGTTCCGATAAGTTCCACAGAGCTTTCATCCAGGTAGGTGGTTACAAAATTGCATCCTTAATGAGAGAAATGAAAATGTCTCACTTTTTTTGGGGGGTGGTATTAATAGTAACTGAAACTACTGGTTTTCCTAAGTTCTAATTTTGGATGGAGCAGAGGCAAATCATGGCAATTAACAGTTTTAACTTGAATTGTTTACTGTCCGTACAGATTATCTAGAAGCAAACTATAAGGTACATTCACCCTTGTTTATAGTCAATAGATTGCAGCACAGTTGATAGAAGACACATTCGTACATTAAAAGCACAGGTTTATGAAAGTTCTAGACGTTGAATGTATATAAACATTCAAATATTCATATGTGGTTGAATGAGAATGGGGAATTCAAGATTCATCTCTTCTTTGATGACTGATTTGTTTGAACCTCAAAGCTAAGTGATCGTAACAGACGAAGAAGAAAGCCATGGAGGGATTGAATAATAATGACAGCTGCCCTCACCCCTTATTGGAAGTTCCAGTGGGAAAGGATGTGCAAAATACACGCCATCTTTTTCATGGCCATCATCTTCTATTCATTGACTGAAATCCAGTGCTAAGTTGCAACTAGAGTAGGTCTATTCGAACAGGGAGATTTGTTGAGTCAGTTCCTACATGGGTTTCATGGATCCAATGGGCCTACTCTAGTTGTGGCTTACCATTGGATTTCAACCATTGGCATTTTATTCTAACAGCCCTCTTAGAGGGCACTATAAACAGGGCATTCCATCTGCACTTGGAAGGCATACTATTGCCAGTGATTGATGGGAACCAGATTCTTTTGTAGCTCCTTGCAGCTTCTGATTATCTGTGGAAGCTTTCACCCTTCTTCACCATGGGTGGGTACTGTGTGACCCTACAAATGTTGGGTTCAAACTCCCTTACTATTGGTTATTCTGGGATAGTTGGTGAGGGAGATGATGGGGAATCTGTAAACTAGCTGTTGATTACCTACATCTCACATCACTCATTATCTTTGTCCAGGTTGGCAGGAGTTGATAGAAACTGGAGACCAACAGCATATGTTGGACTCCACGTTCTCCCAATTTTTGTTAAGAAACTTAGTAAGGCAGCCATAATGAGAATGCTGTATGGCAGCAATCCCCAAACTTTGTCGGTTCGTGGACCGTTTGCCCAGAAGAGTCTGGGCAGGTAGCTCCATCTCTCTTCTCCCTTCTGGCTTCAGCTATTGTCGTCTCTCCCGCTCCCCCCCCCCCGCATGTAGCTCCACGTCCCTGCTTCTTGCAGATGAAGGAAGACACAGGCAGGTAAGGGCGGGGGGAGGGAGAGTGACTGCTTGTTAGCTGGCTGCTCTCTGGGGAGGGAGGGTGAGGAGCGAGCAAGCAAGCAAAGCAAAGCCGTGCATTGGGGCACTTCCCAGGCTGGCTGCCCCATGGCGGCTTCCCCGCAGGGAAGGGGTGCTGGTGTCCTGCAAGGGGTGCTGGGGAAAGGGTTAGCATGAAGGCCACACACCCACCAGCAAGCGTGACACACGCCCCTATGCGGGGGGGGGGGGCAGAAATCTGTGCCTGCGGCCCAGTTCCAGCTAACCCACGGACCGACACGGGGCCGCGGACCGGGGCTTGGTGACCCCTGCTGTATGGCATATATTTCACATGCCTTGGTTTTCAAACGGGTAGTGGTGAGATAAGGATGGAGATAGCACATCAGGGATGGAATTTAACGCAATCTTTCAGTGCTGCCATCCCACCCGAATTTGGAGAATCAGAAAATCTCACATTAAACTATTCTTTCCTTCTACTAAATCTACCTTTAGACACAACGCTGGGAATGCACAAAATCTGGAAATGAGCTGGTATCTGATGAAGACGCCCAACCTCACTGCTGGGATTCAATTCACCCTCCTTGGGTTTTCAGAAGGGCTGAAATTCCGGCTCCATTTTTTCCTTCTCTTTCTCACCCTCTACATGTTGACTCTCCTGGGCAACATGCTCATACTCTACACCATCTGCTCCAACCCTCAGCTCCATTCGCCCATGTACTACTACCTTTCTGAGCTCTCTTTCCTCGATATTTTTTATTCCAGTGCGACGGTGCCCAAGATGTTGAACGGTTTCCTAACTGGATCCCAAACCATTTCCTTTGTGGGTTGTGTTGTTCAGTTGAGTGCCTTCCACTGTTTTGGAGGCACGGAGTGTTTCCTGCTCACGGTCATGGCGTACGACCGATACGTGGCCATCTGCAACCCCCTCCATTATGCTGGGATCATGAGCAGGATGGCATGCCTTAAGCTGATGGCCACCACATGTCTGGTGGGGTTGCTGCACTCCGCTCTTCAGACAGTGCTCACCTTCCACCTCCCCTACTGTGGTCCTTATCAGCTTGACCACTATTTTTGTGACATTCCCCCCTTGCTAATGATTGCCTGTGCAGACACTTCTCTCAATGAGACTGTTGTCCGGGTGAACATTGGTGTCGTTGCGCTAAGCAGTTTTGTGTTGATCCTTGGCTCCTATGTCTGTATTGCCACGACAGTTCTTAAGATACACTCTGAGGAAAGGAAGCGGAAAGCTTTTTCCACTTGTGCTTCTCACCTAACAGTGGTCGTCTTCCTCTATGTCCCTTGCATAGTCATCTACATGCAACCGACTATCAACCACCCGGTACTAAAAATTGTGGCCGTCTTTTACACATCAGTGACACCAGCTCTGAATCCGATCATCTATGCCTTGAGGAATGAAGACATCAAGAAAGCAGTGAAGAAAATGGCCTTCTGTGAAATATTTTCCCGAAGTATAGCTTTCTGTGGACAGAAACACCCTGATTTATGGGATGGTGAGCTGTCTGTCTAAGAGACAGCGTGATGTAATGGTTACAGTGTTGAACTAAGAGCTGATAGAACTGTGGTCTAGTTCCAACAGAGCCATGAAACACACTAGGTGGACCTAGACCAGTCACTTTCTCAGCCAGGCCTACCTCACTGGGTTAATGTAATGGTATAGTGATGAAGGAGAACTATGTGTGCTACTTTGAGCTTAGGTCTCATTGCAGGAAAGGTGCAATGTTAATGTACTAGATAATGGTCTTTTTAGTGGTCTGTAAAGATATCACCCATTTTGCATTTGTAATTTTTTTTTAACCACCGTACAACTACTCTTTATTTCCATGGCAATACAAGGATACCAAGAAATCGCTGCCTCAACCCTCCATACAAAGAAGACACACAGACTCTCAACATCAGCAGAGCAGGACTGCAAACACTAGGTCACCTTGTTGTTGTTGTTTAGTCGTTTAGTCGTGTCCGACTCTTCGTGACCCCATAGACCAGAGGACGCCAGACCCTCCTGTCTTCCACTGCCTCCCGGAGTTGGGTTGCCTTAGCTGTAATCATAAAACAGCAACCATACTATTTCTTGACTGTATTCTCGAAGGCTTTCAAAGCTGGGATCTGATGGTTGTTGTGGGTTTTTCGGGCTTTTTGGCTGTGTTCTGAAGATTGTTCATCCTAACGTTTCGCCAGTCTCTGTGGCTGGCATATTCAGAAGACTAGAGTAGAACTCTTTGAAAGTGCCAACCACAGAGACTGGCAAAAAGTCAGGAAGAACAACCTTCAGAACATGGCCAAAGAGCCTGAAAAACCCACAACTATTTCTTGACTATTCGTGCCTGGCGAATTCCAGCTTGCCATGAACTTTTTGACTTAAAGTTCTTCACAATAGTACACCTCTGATGAAGTGTTTTTCCCCCAATCCATGAAAGCTCATGTATTGTATGATGATTTTTGTGGTCATCTGTAGGTGTAGCTTATTTTTGCAGATGATGGTGTTGATGAGGATGTATGTGTGCAGCTTTCCTGAGTGGTGGACTGGCATTCTCCTGATAGGCAAGGGAGAAAAGGGGACCGCCTGCTCAGTTTGATTGTGAGTTGTCCGTTCTATCCATCAGCCAGCTTTCTACCTGTGGTGACTCCACAAAGATTTATGAAGCCAGATGTCGCCTATAAGAATTAAGACTCTTGGTCTAGCTCTCCCTTCTCCCCCAGGACTTCCTGTCTCTTTCTGCCTTGGATCAGCTTTCTGGGCTGATGCTTGAGGTACAAAGGGTTCTGGAGCCAGAGGGGGGAAAACATGCTCCATCTTCCACGTGACATTGCTTCAAATATTTGAAGACAGCTGTCAGACCACATCTTTTCAACCAGCTGAACAAACCCAACATTTTCAACTGTTCAACATATGGCTCGTTTCCCAGACTTTTTATCTTCTTGGTCAGTCTTGTCTGGATGCATTTCAGATTTTCAATGGCCTTCTTCAAACGTGGTACCTGGAACTGCACACAGGATTCCACGTGAGGTCTGACAAAAGCAGGATCAAGTGGCGTTTTCACTGGGACACGACACTACTGCTGAAGAATTTTTGTACTGCATCTCATTTTAACTCATGTTTAGTTTATGATCTACTCCCTAGACTCTTTGCACACACTCAATGACAAGCCAAGTGTCAATACATTATATATTTGTGCATTAAAACATTTCTGCCTATATGGAGAGTATAATATTTTCTCTTCTGAAATTCATTCTGTGTCTTTTGGACCACTACTCTGATCAAAGCTGATGTGGTATAGCGGATAGAATGGTGGACGAGGACTCAGGAGGCCTGGGTCTGAATCTCACTCAGTCACGGAAGCCTACTGGAGGTGGGTGTAAAACTGGTAAAAGATAAAGGTTCCCCTTGACATTTAGTCCAGTCGTGTCTGACTCTAGGGCACGGTGCTCATCGCCGTTTCCAAGCCATAGAGCCAGCGTTTGTCCGAAGGCAGTTTCCATGGTCACATGGACAGCACAACTAGACACGGAACACCGTTACCTTCCCACCGAGGTGGCACCTATTTATCTACTCACATTTGCATGCTTTCGAACTGCTAGGTTGGCAGGACCTGGGACAAGCGACGGGAGCTCACTCCATCATGTGGATTTGATCTTACGACTGCTTGGTCTTCTGACCTTGCAGCACAGAGGCTTCTGCAGTTTAACCTGCAGCGCGTCCCATGACAAAGCAACATATAGTGTATAATTAATAGTAGTTGTGCACTGTCAAGTCAATCCTGACTTACGGCGATCCTTTTCAAGGTTTTCTAAGCTGAGACTATTCAGAAGTGATTTCTCATGTCCTTCTTCTGAGGGCATCTCTGAGACGGGCAGCTCGCCCAAGGGCACACAGGCTGGTTCTTCAAGGAGGCACAGTGGGGAAATCGAACTCCGCTGCCAGGTATCTAAAACACCGAGCTATCCACCCAGCAAAATAATTAGTAATTGTGTGCCTTTAAGACAGTTCCTACTTATGGTGACCCTTTCCAGCTTTTTCTAAGTAGAGAATATTCAGAACTGGTTCACCATTCCCTCCTTCTGGGCACCACACATTATAATATTGACTAGAGATTGAGGCCGGGTAAGTGAGGCTCATCAGCCTGGGAAGGCAGCCCACCTAGGAGAAGGAAAACTCTGATTTCAAACCTCCACTGCCTTGTGGCTATATCCACTGATGGAAAAGGCTTCAGGAGTCAACCTCAAGGCAAAATCCGGAGCCGGAGTCCCAGAGGCAGTTCGTGTCATTCTGACAACTCCTGCGACATCGCTGGAATCAGTTGTATTGGCTCTTGCTTTTCCATTGGAGTACAGTGGTGCCCCACATAGCGATGATAATCCATGCCAAAAAAATCATCGCTATCCAGATTCGTCGCTATGCGGGGGGAAAAACCCATAGGAATGCATTAAAACACGTTTTATGTGTTCCTATGGGGGAAAACTCACCGCTATGCGGGAATCCTCCATCCAGCAGCCATTTTTGCTGCCCGGTAAGAGAGGGCAGGGCGCAAAAACGGAGCGGGCGGTCATTTTTTCTTCCGGTGGCCATTTTGGAACTGCCGATCTGCTGTTTTAGAACATCGCAATGTGAAGATCGGTAAGCGAAATGTTTACTGATCATCGCAATGCAAGTTTTTGCCATTGGTAACGTTGTTATGCAATCGCTTTTGCAAGGGCAAAATCCGCATCGCTATGCGGATTCGTTGTTAAACGGTGCACTCGTTAAGCGAGGCGCCACTGTATTTCAATGATATGGAGAGGGGGGATTTGCTGCTTGGGTAACAGCCTATTCTCCATATTATTTTATCCAGGCTTCATGCTCTGGAGAGGACACTCCAACTTCACACACAACGTTGAAGCAAAATCAGGGAGCTGGACAGGAGACGGATTGTATTTGTCTTCAGTGTGGAAGGGATGGTCATTCTTGAATCAGCCTTCTCAGCCACACTAGACGCTGTTCCATGCAGAGCACGTTACCATAGTCTCTCGAGACTGAAGGATGCCTACACACAGAGATTGAGGTATTTGTATACGAATATCCTCCCACAGGTGGAGATAACGACTGTCCACTCATGATTCTGCCACTGACGTGAGCTCGATGGAGCCTTCCTATCACTCTGTTTTCTGCAATGGATCAGCCAGTCCTGGCAGAAGGCGGGATGATGAGCCTCTCTGCCAGGTCACAGAGTAGCTAATCCATTGGGGACAATGGAGCAATAGGAAGATCTATGTATCCGTGTTGAAAGTCTGTACTCACAGTGTAACTTTACATCTTTAAATGGCCCATAACCTGGATTTCCCCAGCTTGTGACCTTGAATTGCGTTTTGAAAGGAGATGTGATGTGCCCACACACAATGCTCCTCAAGCTTGGCATGTAAACTGAAGTTCTGAGCATGGACACAAGGCAAGGTGGAATATTGGTAATGTTCCTGCTCCTAATTCCCGTAAAAAAACTCCCTTTGCCTTTCAGATAAACACACACCCAAAAATAATAAAAAGAAAACATAGATATAATGGCTCCTTAAAGTGGTGCCCAACCTTAGGTCCTCAGATGTTCTTGGACTACATCTCCCAGAACTTAGGGGTGAAGGCTTCTGGGAGTTTTTGTCCAAGAACATCTGGGGACCCAAGGTTGGGAACCAGTGCTGTAATCCATAAACTTTGACTAGGCTATTTGGCTTGGCAGTGTTACATGATACATTTTCTTGGTCTTCAGCATCTGTTGGCTGCATTCACAAGATGATGGCTCCACGGGGGAAAGGACTCCATATGGTACATGAGGCTAATGAAGCCAGTAGAATGACCTCTGATTTGAGTAACTGAAGTTTGAAGGCACAGGTGCTTCTTACACGATTCAGATCACCGTAACTGCACACCTGTGGCTCTAAGTTACCTGCTGCTCATTGTTACATTTTAATTGGCTCAGAGGGAACTGAAAGGGCTTAATGGTTTGATTTGACCTTAGCCCAGCTCCCCTTGGGATGAGACCAGAAACTGAATTCTCACAGCGGCCCTCAGAACATCAGCGCCCTCTGAGGCCTTGCCTAACAAGTCCCCGAGGGACTCTTATTACAAAACACACCTTAATTAGCCAGGAGGAATGGGGAGATCCCAAAACAGTTAACGGCAGAGTTGACAATTAAAAATTCATCAAAGTTGAGAGCTAAGAGACACTTCCGTGTGTCTCTCTAATCAGTTCCACAGAGGGTCAGAAGTTCACACGGAAACAGTTTGCGGTTGACATTTGGACGATGTGAGCCGAAGCAGGACGAGTGCCAAAAATACTTCTCCTAGCTTAACGCACATCGCTTCAGACTTACGAATGGCTGAAAAATGATTAGCAATGCAATTGTGTGACAGCTTCTTTGGGTCACAGGAAAGCTACTGAATCTGAACCTGGCAGTTTGTGTGTCTGTTAGTGTGTTTAAAAATGTATAATCCTTTTCCAAAAGAAATCATGCAATGGATTCATCCCAAACCTTCAGATGAAATACATAAGAAACAAAACTGACAACAGAGTTGACAAAACTCAGAGGCTAGAATTGCCTTGGTGATTGACAGTTGCATTAAAGGGAAATTGCATTAGCCTTGGTGGCAATTTACTGCTCGTTAATGAGGTGTTAGGTTGATTTTTTGGGGTACACTCCTCACTGCATGATGAGGTGTGGAGCTGAGAAAGTGAGCAGCACCTTGTTAATGACAGGAAGTTAACTTCCAATACTTCTGTGATTTCTCCTACGCAAGCATAAACACCAGTAAGAGTCTGGCCTGAATTGTTTAAAAAATGTGTAGGATCTAAACACCCAGATAATCTCAGTTTTCCTGTAGTTGTTCACAAAACACCCAGATCTCTAGGTCCTTGGTCACCATGCTGGAGATGTGGAGAAGACTCCTGGGAGTTTTAGTTTAAGAACATCTGGGGACCTAAGGTTGGAAACCATTGTTCTAGAACTCTTTAAACCCATTGAGGCTGGAGAATTCTGATCGCTCTCCCTGGAAAAAAAGACAAAATTTTAAAGTTTACTAAAATCCTGTAAGGTAAAGGTTCCCCTTGACAATTTGTCCAGTCGTGTCCGACTCTAGGGGGCGGTGCTCATCCCCGTTTCCAAGCCATAGAGCCAGCGTTTGTCTGAAGACAATCTTCTGTTGTCACATGGCCAGTGCAACTTAGACACAGAACGCTGTTACCTTCCCACTGAGGTGGTCCCTATTGATCTACTTGTATTTGCATGCTTTCGAACCGCTAGGTTGGCGGGAGCTGGGACAAGCGATGGGAGCTCACTCCGTCATGTGGATTCGATCTTACAGCTGCAGATCTATAGACCTTACAGCACAGAGGCTTCTGCGGTTTAACCCGCAGCGCCACCACGTCCCAAAAATCCAGTAGTAGGTTGCGACTAAAGTAGACGCATTGATTGAATCAATGGAGTTTACAGAGGAGTTGAGTCACTGACTCCCCTCTGATTCCATAGGCTGACTCTAGTTGCGAGTCATGACTTGGATTTCAGCCGTAATCTCTCTGCATCAGAGGGCGGCATCTATTCTGCCTTTGCTTTGGTCTCTCAGAAGACAGAAACAGGAAACCATCCACAGGTTTGTGGTCTGTGTCAGGGACTCTACAGAAAAGGAAGTTCTCTGAGAAACATTCATCACTCCTTCTGACACATGAAAGAGAGATGGGGACCCCGGGAAGAATGATCGTTGCTTTCCTTACGGCTGCATTTCCAGGTATCTTTATCATATGTAGCTCATCTGATTGGTTTTAGCCTGTTGCTCTTGAGTGGGGTCTCTGTGGCGCTTTTCGCACTGCTGGACTGAGTCGTGTTTTAAAGAGATCATCAGTTTTTGTGTCTCATTGCACTTTTTCATGCTTTTAATGGGACATTTTGCTCAGCCTTTCTTTCTTTCTTTCTTTCTTTCTTTCTTTCTTTCTTTCTTTCTTTCTTTCTTTCTTTCTTTCTTTCTTTCTTTCTCTCTTTCTCTCTTTCTCTTTCTCTCTCTTTCTCTCTCTCTCTCTCCCTCTCTCTCTACCCCTCTCTTTCTTTCTTTCTTTCTTTCTTTCTTTCTTTCTTTCTTTCTTTCTTTCTTTCTTTCTTTCTTTCTTTCTTTCTTTCTTTCTTTCTTTCTTTCTTTCTTTCTTTCTTTCTTTCTTTCTCCCTCCGTCGTGTCTGTCTTATGCTTCTTTATTTTCTTTCCAAAAGCTGAGAAGATTGACCTGGATGCTTCTGGTCATTCCCATCCTCCTCCTCTCCAGGTATTTTAGGCCAGCTTTCCTACTCTGTGACGCAGGATGAACAAGTTGCTTCCGTCAAAGAAGGGGAAGCCATCCAATTCAACTGTTCCTATACTGGCGGTCAACAAAGCCTGCAGTGGTACAAACAGGACCTCGGGGGCCAGCTGCACATTTTGGCCATGATCTATAAGACAGGCATTGAGCCCCATGGCCATTTTGACCTCAGTCTGGACACTCTGAAGAAGACGACTTCATTGCTCCTGAAGAGCCCCAGACTGGAAGATTCTGCCCTCTATTTCTGCGCCCTGAGGCACAGTGTTACAAAGAGGCCTCAGCCCCACCACAAAAGCTGGAGAGGCTCTAGGTTGTAGACTCTGGAGGGTCGGCTTTCTTGGCAGACCTGGATCTCCTTGGTTTTGGAAGGGTTGCAGCTCCCCACCAATCATCAATCCAAAGGGAGACTGCAGCCAAGGAATCAGAAGAAGACCAGGACTCGGAAGGGCAACAAGGAAGGAATAAGAGAAGATCATCAACCATGAGGATGTGTCACTGGAGACCAAGACCATGATCATCCACACGGCTGTATTTCGAGTCATGCAGCATGGGATTGAAAGCTGGACAGTAAAAAAGGCTGAGCAGAGAGGTGTGATTGTATTTTTGAAAAAATCGTTAGAGAGGACAGTTTTGTGGATATCCTGAATTGTCAGAAAGTTGAAGAGATGGGTCCTAGATAAAATCCAGCCCGAACTCTCTCTGGAGGCAACAACTTTGAAACTGATGCTGTCCTCCTTTCGGCACATCATATTAGTGTCATGTTTCTGGAAAAACCAATAAGGCTGGGAAAGGTAGCAGGCAGGGCATTTTTTTTTAAAGAATTTGATTGGATTTGTGGAGAGCAATTTGTGTAACTGTACCATGGCCAGAAAACCAAAAGCGAAAAAGATACTCATATGACTTCTCTCTGAATCATAAGAAATACCACCTGGGGGCAGCATTCTTGCGTGAGAAGTTTTCTTTTGCGGGAAAAGGAAGGTTACTTCTTCTGGAGCTAAGAAAAAGCATCTCTGTCCACTGAGGCACACACACACACATACCCCTTTCATACCTGCAGGATGAGGAGAGGAGGTCCTCTTTGGGATCAAGCGAGAAGGAAGAGCGGATGGACGATCTACTGGGCTGCCCTTCTCTCTGCCCATTTCCACTGTAAGCTCAGCTTTTCAAGGAGCTGCTCTGCTCTTCCTGCCTTCCCTGCGGCTCCTTTTCTGTCCCGTTAGCGCTTTGCGAATCTACTCGCCCTTTGTTCCTCCCTGACCTCCTTCTCTGGTAGGACCTGGGAACCTCCTTTTGTCCTGCTCTCCAAGACGGGATGTTGTCTCTGATGCCTTCACCTTGATATCTGGGCCATCTCCTTCCTTTCCATCCTTGATTTCTTTGTTTGTTCATTTCTATGTCACATTTCTCTCCTGCATTTCCCCCAAGGAGGTGTAGTGGACGCTCGTCCTCCTCCAAGTATACTCAGAACAATCCTGTAAAGTCTCAGAGTCAACCCATGTGTTTCATGACTTGACGTGTGCAAGGAGGTGAATCTCAATTTCATGAGTTCCAGTCCAGCCCTCGAACCATCTAGCTCTCCCCATTTCTGAAGGAAAAAGCCTCGCCCTCACCCTTCTTCAGCCTGTATTAGATGTGAAAAGAAAACACTGTGCATTTGTTGGGATGTGTTCTTTATGTCGTCATTTCTCTAGCAGGTTGGAGGACTAGTATGGTCCTAGTACAGAATTCCTGTTGCAATTCGGGGGTGAATTCTGTTCTACATTATTGGAGTTACTTTCTCTTATCTCTTTCCATCTTGAATATTTTATTACTGATGTTTATAATGTTTGTTATATTTTATATTGTTTTATTATATATGTTGTAAGCCGCCCAGATGGGCGGGGTATAAATGCAATGAATGAATGAATGAATGAATGAATGAATGAATGAATGAATGAATGAATGAATGAATTTCTATCCAAAGAAAATCCTTCCCCAGGAACCTCTGTTTCAACCACCTATCTCTCACTTGAATTGTTAACCTTGTTTTTTTTCCTGTCTTCTCTCTTTGACCAGTGATAGATGGGCAGGAGAAGGTAGAGCAACATCCTCCGTCCTTGGAGGTCCTCAGAGGGAACAACGCCACCTTGACCTGTACAATTTCTACAAGTGGCTTGCAGTGGTATAGGCAACACCCAGGGGGAAAACCCATCTTTCTGATGTTCGTCTATGGTGGTCAGAGGACAAAGGAGGGCAACCATTTTGTTGGAGAATTCAATTCCAAGGAAAAACAGGGCTATCTGCACATTATCAATGCTCAGCTCCACCACGGAGAAAACTACTTCTGTGCTCCGGATGCACAGTGAGACAGCAATACAGAGAAGCTCTCTTAAAACCGAACACAGGACGTGAAACCACGAAGCACGGGTTTCCTCTGTAGTGACACTTTGGGGAAGCTACTGATCAGAAGGAATTGTCACTTTCTTGGAATGTATTTGCTGGCAAGATCTGATATCTAACATTACTTTGGTGGCTTTTCGAATTCCACAGGATTGCTTTGCCCCTTTAGAGATTTGGCTAATTTCATCAGACCATTCGGATCTGAACCTTGGTTTTGAATGAAAAAAGGGTCAGGGTTAGGGCGTGACATCCACCTAGCTAAGGATGAAGGAGCAAGTGATGGAGAAAAAGTTTAGGATAACTGGAAAAGGCTCAGTCTGTCAGGGACAGTGGGAAGATTGTGTGTTTTGTTTTTTAAAAGAAAAAAATTGATGGAATCTAAGGGTTCTGATGCCCGTGGGAAGTGTATCTACTCTAGAATCATTGAATCATGGAATAATTGAGTGGAAAGGGCCTATAAGGCCATCAAGTTCAACCTCCTGCTCAAGGCAGGAATCCACATCAAAGCAGATATGAACCGTTCATGAGCTACACAGGGTGCTGTACATCTTAGAATCCAATCCGTTGGGAAGCTCCTGAAAAGTTCGAGCCAAAAGCCAGAACATATTATCACCATCCTGGTATGAAAGGCCTCAGCCTCCAGTGACGAAAAGGAGACAGGATAGGTGAGATGCCCATCTGCCAGGAATTTGCAACCCAAATCTCTCAGGTTTTCTCCACTACGTGGCAATGAGGATCCATCCTTTCCTAGAAAAGAGAGACACTCAACTGTAGAGTTTTCCTTTGTTTGTTTACTCAAATAAAAGAGCTACTGGTGTTTTCTGTCTGAGAAGGCATTTGCACAGCCAGATAGAGAATTCATTGGCAGTATGAAAGATAGCTCAGAGGTTTCGGTCTCTGGCTGCGGAGCCAGAGGTTGGGATTTTGAACGTTAGGAAGAAAAACCTCCAGAACATGGCCAAACAGCCTGTAAAACCTACAACAACCATTGGATCCCAGCTGCGAAAGCCTTCGAGAATACATTCTCAAGTTTTGTTGATCAGCCCTGTTGGCCCATTCAGAAATTCTGCTGCTGTAATAAAGAGGTGGGGCTCATCAGCCATGGAAGGCAGCCCATCTAGAAGAAGGAAAACTCCGATTCCAAACCTCCACTGCCTTGTGGCTCTATCCACTCATGGAAAAGGCTTCAGGAGTTAACCTCGAGGCAAAATCCGGAGCTGGAGTCCCGAAGGCAGCATGTGTCATTCTGCCAACTCCTGCGACATTGCTGGAACCAGTTGTATTGGCTCTTGCCTTTCCATTGGAGCATTTCAGCAATGTGGAGAGGGGGGATCTGCTGCTTGGGTAACAGCCTATCCTCCATATTACGTTACTCGGGCTTCATGCTCTGGAGAGGACACTCCTCGATTCAGAGCATGTTACCATAGTCTCTCGAGACTGAAGGATGCCTATGCTAATAAAGAACATGTTTCTACAAGTACCATGGAGGGGTGTGTGGGAGTCACTCACACACATTCCAGTGGGGGGGGGGGAAGCCTTGTCCAAACCAAAGAACAGTTTTAAGAGTTTGGTAAAAGTTAACTTCCAAACACAAGGTGGTGATGCTGAGTCAAGTGTGTGTGCAAGATTTCAAAGCATGATTTACATGTTTTCCACCTCCTTATACCCTGCACAGAAAACTTGGTGGTTAACTGTATCATTATTGTGCCACCCAGGAGCTTCCTCCATATATGATTTGCAGGGTGGGTTAAATGACTTAGCAGTTAGAACATGCCAGCTGTCTTTCGTGCATTATACAGGGTGGATTGCTGACTGACAAAGCCCAGAAGCCAATCACCACAACATTCTTTCTAATTGCTACAGAAAAAAAAAACTTTCCCGATTTTATTCTTAATGCAGAAAAAAATGGCTCCTTCTTGCACCTTGGCTGGGTTAATCGTGTTCATCTTCTCAAGTAAGTGAAGCTTTGTTTCCTTCCCTAACTTGAGGTCTTTCCCTCCTAATCAACACACGCCCGTTATATTTGGAAATGTATCAATGGATGTGATTAATAATGTTTTCAGAAAAGAACTCTCAGAACTTCTTTGAATCATGTTGATCGGTACTAATGCATGTTAGAACAGAGATATTTGAAAATTCAGCGTGTCATTGGAGTGACATTTTTAAGAGAGGGGCAAGGAAGAACCAAGAGAATTTCAGTAAGTAAATACTTTGGGTTGAATCCAGACTTGGTAGTGTTGTATTGACATCAATGAGGCAATATGACTGATTAAAGCCCTGCCGATCTACTCTGTCTTTTCTGCCTTAGGTGCTAAAACAGTTTGCCTAGTGCTAATTTTATTTACCTCAATTCTTTTTTGATCCTTAGGTTATAGGTTGAAACTGAGTGGGTTTCTAGCCCCTAGTAGGGGTTTTCGGAACATAATACGTAGTCTGAGGGAATAACTTTCCTTAGTTCTGATTCTGTGCAACAGCTTCTTCACCTTTACATCTTGTTTAACCTCTAGTTCCTTTATTTTGTCGACAGAAGGGACGCTTGGACAATCCGTCCATCAAACGGAAGGCACGGTGATTGTCAGACAAGGGAGTTCTGTCTCGATCCGGTGTTCTTACGAATTATCTGGTCAAGTAGATCCCTTCTGGTATATTCAGCTTCCTGGTCAACCGCCCAAGCTTTTTCTGAGGGACTTGGGGAAAACCGACTCCGATGAAGGTCATCTCCGTGGCTTCATGGCTAACCATGACAAAAGTAGCAATAAAAAACAGAAGACTTTCCACATGGAGAAATCTTCCGTTCAGTTGAACGACGCTGCTCTCTATTTCTGTGCTGTGAGAGACACAGTGAGGCTGGCCAATAAGGAAGACCATCAGAAACACAACAGCCAGGAACAACGCAGAATAAAAGCTCAAACAAGGGACTTTTAAGAGGCGTAACTGCCCGAACCTTCATCCAACATAGCCATGGGGAAAGGGCAGGGGATGATGGAATTTGGAGTACAAGCCAACACGGTTCCAAAGATCCCAGTGGAAAGAATAAGAGGGTTCACATTGCATAGAGAGGCTAGTGAGATACAATGGAATCTTATACAAATGTTCAAATGTTTTCAAAAATGTTTTTAATCGTGGTTTTAATATTGACAAACATTTAATTGGTGGGTTTTTTTTCAAAGAAATAGTTTCCTGTGGCATTTTTAACTGTGATTATTGTATAGTTTTTATTGTTTGTGAGCCCACCTTGGGTCTCCTCTGGGAAGAAAGGCAGCAAATAAATATTGTAAATAAATTATGGTTTAATGGTTTGTTTTGAATTATTTTATCATTTCCCTGATCTCAAAAAAATTCTTCAGTCTTGTCTCATTATCTAGCTAGCTAGCCCTGCTACCAAAACATAAGTTTATTTTGTACCCTGTAACTCACACATATCTTGCTGGACTGATCCCTAAGATTGGAGAAAAGAGGTTCCAGGTTTTATTTATATAAAAATTATTTTCATGAAGCATAGTATGAATATAATATTATTATATGATTCTTAGATTATCAAATACAGTGGCAGTAAATTAAATTTTAGGGTCTTTATTGTAATAATTAATTACAATTAATGTATTTGCGAAGGCTTTCACTTTTCAATTACTGTACATTGTGCATGCCGGTTGGCCAAAATGGAGAAGAATTACATCATAACAAAAACAGTAACAAGATATGCCAACAGAAATACTGTAGCAAGGAGCCAAAATAAAAATCAAGCATAGACCACAACTCAATTACATTTGCACAGGAGAAATTGCATAAGAATGGCTGTCATCAACAAGTGTTGGTGGTGTTCCTGGATGTGTGTCTGATTGCACAATCAGCTGTGCATCCAGCAGCGCAATCTACATTTTATTAATGATTCTCAATTTGCCACCAGGATGTACATGATTTTCCTTACAGAAGTGTAAATCAGGAAGAGGATTCTGGCCTTCTTGGGTACAAGAGGAAGAAGTGGAGGACACGATTCCCTCTAATCCAGGGGTCTCCAAACGATGGCCCGTGGGCCACATCTGGCCTGTGTTGCCATTTTGTCCGGCCTGTTGCCTTCAGCCCGTGCATGCGCATGGGGTGGGCAGGAGGGTGGATGGGTGTGTGCGTGCATGTGTGAATGTGTCTGTGAGTGGGCAGGGGGGCAGGCAGGGATGTGCATGTGTGCATGCGTGCATGGGGCGGCGTTGTGCGCGCGCATACCCATTCCTGTTCCTTCGGCCCTCAAAAACTTTGAAAATATCCGGTGTGGCTCTCACTGTAAAAAGTTTGGAGACCTCTGCTCTAAGCTGTGTGATTGCACGAGCGTGCAGTGCTGCACCCCCTCCATGCACCCTTCCTCCTCCCCCATGCACCCACAGTGACTGTTTTCCAGCCCCTTTCGTTCTGTTTGCAGTGGAACCCCCTCAGCAGGGCAAAGTCGCAAAGGGGACAGATTTGCAAGTCGCAAGCGGGGCAGAACATTAGAGGGGATGTTGTTGGCCGGTGCTTCCCACCAGAGCTGGTGGGGCAGGGGATGAGGTCACCACAAGTGGGACTGGAACTCAGTACATTTAGCTCTTACCCAGGCTTCTCTCTGCACAGGTCAAAGTGCATTTATCGCAGTGGTTCCCAACCTTGGGACCTCAGGTGTTCCTGGACTCAAACACCCAGAAGCCTTCCCCACTGGCTGCGCTGGCCAGGTTTTCTGGGAGTTGTAGTGCAAGAATATCTGGGGACCCCAGTTTGGGAACCACAGCTTTAGCATTTAGCTCAACTTAAGAACTGTATCTTCCTACAGATGCCCTGGGTGATGTGACAGCCAGGGCTTCTGAAGGAGAAAACAGACAAAGAACTTCAGAAGTTTAGTGTTGCCTGTTTTTTCTAATGATTGTAGGGAACAAAAACTAGCCTTAACAAGACTCTTCCACCAAATAAAGCAAGTTGGTGTTCCATATGTGTTGTAATGTGAATTTTATAACATTTTGGGACCCTTTTTAAATGCATGCCAAGCTTATTTTTCCACCAGTGGGCGCTAAAGACTGGAAATACACAGAGGAAAGGTACAAGCTGATTTTTTTTCTCTGTCTGGGCCTCAAATTTGCAGAATCCATGGTATAAAATAAAATGTGCCCATTTGTTCATTTTATATTCCATTCCTCCCCCACAAGTTGCTAAAGGCAGCATCCATGCTCATCAAAACAACCCTGTGTGTTGAGGGGTTTCCTATTCACAACTTTAGGGCCAATGTAATATATGGCCAAGCGCAAATTTGAGCAGGATGCCCTCATTCCAACAAATACTTGCTTAAATCCATTATCAAGTCAAGACAAGAGAAGATCCATTGAATCAATGAAATTGATGTTATTAACTTGTAACTTGCAATCAACTTCCAGGTCATTGTAGGGTCATGCCAATAAATGTCTGATTTAAGAATCAGGTGAAGAACCGAGGAATCAGACCTAGAAGAAAAATGTTAAGGCCAAGGCTATCAAGCGAGTCAGTGGCAGAGGGACAAATCTACCTGCTGGATAGCTCAGTGGTTTAGGGATCTAAAACCACTGGGTGTCTTTGACAGGGGCTGGACTTAATGATCCATATTTTCCTTTCCAGCTCTGCAGTCCTAAGATTATTATCTGAGGGGAAATGAGCACTCCTTTCTCTATCATTTACATCTGTTTTTGCTTTTATAATTTAAATATTTAGAACCACCCCCACCCCAGGCTGTGCCACTTCAGACTGTATGAAAGAGAATACCACCCCCCATCAAACAAACTCTCTGCCCATGGAATACACCGAGAGAGTCAGATTTTGTACAAGTCCAGAAGATCCGGGACAGGTGGGGGAGATTTATTTCCTTAGTTTCGGGGCGGGTTCTCAGGGACACCTTTGAGGGTGTGGGTCTGTCATGTGAACACAGGAAAATCTGAGGTGTTTTTGATCTTCGGAAGGCAGGAAGGCAAAAACTGAACTGCAGGCTGCCGTCTGTGTTCACGCAACTCCCCAACATAGGAGACCGACTGAGTGACATTCTTCATGTCTGTTACGCAGAAGAAAGAGATGCAGCTGCTGGGGGCTGTTTTATTTCTGGCCATCTTGGAAGGTATATCTTTCCCATGAAACATAGACAGCTCTTTGTCCCCTTTTTTCACAACAGCCCAATGTCGTTGGCCAGCTGGGGTCAGCCACCAAACCACCCACTGGGTTTGGTGCCAGATCTCACACATCCTGATCTGACCAAGGCTGCACATTGCCTTTTCCTTTTCAGCTGAATCGGCTTTCTGAAAGATGGTCCTGATTCTTCCTAACCTTCTCATTGTCTTGCAGGCATTTGGGGCCAAGAAACAGTCACTCAGAAGGACCGCTTTGCTAACGCCACGGAGGGGGAACCGGTCCACCTCAACTGCTCCTACCAGGGAACTCCAAATAGTGTTCAGTGGTACCAGCAAAACCCGGATGGCCAGATCGTTCATGTTGCTACATTATTCCAAACCAAAACGGAGTCTTTTGGCCGATTTGATATGAACCTGAATAAACAGGAGAAAACAACCTGGTTACGTTTGAAGAATCCCCGGCTTGAAGATTCCGGTGTCTATTTCTGTGCAATGAGTCACAGTGTTGCAGTGAGGCACGCAGGCTGTCCCAAAACCTGGGGTGGACCCCTCAAGTTCAGACAAGGCCCTTAGTGGTGCATTCAATTAATTCTAGACAGTGACCCAGGGAAAGGTCACTCCCAAATTATCCTCAGAAACAGATGATACTGGGAAAGAATGAGCATTGGAGGAACAATTTATGATTTCCATGAGTAAATCAAATTTTGAGCCTGGACATCTTAACCATCTTCAACACTTCTAACCATAGTCAAATTTAGTTATGAATTCGGTGTATGTTCCATCTTTCAGGCACCCCCCTGAACACACCCCTGAAAATGAATGAACAAGACAGTCTGTCTTACAAGTTGAACAGCAAAAAGACACAACAGAAAAGGAAAAAGGGATGGGAGGTGTAGTGAAAAAAAGCAATAGAGGGAACAAATTCGGTGATAGTTTTGATAAGAACCAGCTGATATGGGAGCTCAGCACAACTGGTCCCACAGAAGATAAAGCTCTTTTGATTTCACAGGAGTAAATGACTCCCTCCTCGCCCCCCCCTCCTCCTGCTTCCTCTTGTGGGAAGAGGTTCTTCTGATTAGACCCGTAAGAAGCATTTGAGCGATGATGACTCTTGATGTGTTCTGAGTTCAGGAAATCAGCAAACGTCAACGAAAGCTCACTGCCTCCGTAGTAGTAATCAAGAACCTCAATGGAGATCTTTCTATGGATGCTCTGCTTACTTCTATCCATAGTTTTCCAAGGTATGTGTCCTCTTGAATCTTTCTTCTCGCTTCTAATGTCCTCATGTGCAAAATGACCTATATTGATACTTCTTGGAATGGATCTCCCAGAAATGAGCTATCCGTCCCATCCATTCCTCTCAATCCATGTGGTTGAACGTTGCTCCAGTGAGGGAGGCAAACACAACGAACGGGACCTTTTTGATTGTGCAATCTTGTGAGCCATCTCTTCTATAGGCTTTACGACAGGTGGCTTCATTCTTTGACACAAGGGCCATGACAGGGGAGGGTAAATCCATGGACGGCCAAGGTGTCTGGATGTTGCTGCAAGTTTTTCAAAAGTCCCTTGCGATGCATTGAGTTGTTCCTCCTGATTTTCCCACGCAGGGGCAAGGAGCCAGGACACAGTGGAACAGGAGCCTTTGAAGGTCACCAGAGAAGGAGAGAATACCACCATTGCTTGCCGGTACAAAACGAGCAGGTTCTATGGTTTGCACTGGTACAGGCAATATCCAGGAGAAGGCCTGGAGTTTCTGCTACAGATGGTAACAGAGAATCCTAACCTGAAAGACCACATGCAGGGCGATCTCGATAAGAAGAAGCAGCTGAGTCGTTTGAGCTTCAGGGGTGCCCGGCTCAGAGACGACGCCACCTACTTCTGTGCTTTGGCAGCACAATGACACAAGCGCCTTTGCGGTCCGTGCAGAAACCCTGCAGGAGGGAGAAGGTCTCTCTGCTCCTTCCTTCCTTCCTTCCTTCCTTCCTTCCTTCCTTCCTTCCTTCCTTCCTTCCTTCCTTCCTTCCTTCCTTCCTTCCTTCCTTCCTTCCTTCCTTCCTTCCTTCCTTCCTTCCTTCCTTCCTTCCTTCCTTCCTTCCTTCCTTCCTGCTGTACCTGCAATTCACATGTACCCTCCTGGACTGATTCATGAGATTGGTGAAAACAAGTTCTAGTCCTCGTTTATATATATATATGAGGACTAGAACTTGAATCGAATAATATATATAAGAATAAAACTGCTCACATTTCTAATTCAATTCTCTTTCATGAAAATTATACATATTATTTTCATGAAAGAGAATTAAATTAGAAATGTGGGCAGTTGTATTCGTATAAGAATATCCCCATGCAGCTGGAGTAAACGAGGGTCCGACCCCTGGGGCCAGAAAGTCTATTTATATGTCTGAAGCCGTTGTTGGGCCCGCTCTTCTGGAGCACCGCTCGGCTAGCCACTCGTCAGCCTTGCAGGGAGACTCGTCTTCTCTCCTCCTGCCACGAGTGGCTAGCCAACCGCGTACTCCGGAGTGATCGGAAGGAAGAGCGGAGGGCACCAGAACTGGAGCCCAGTACATCCAGCTTTTAACCAGCCTTCTCTCTACGCAGGACAACTGTCCTTAGCACAGTGGGTCCCAGCTGTGGGTCCTCAGGTGTTCCTGGACGAAAATTCCCACTCACTGTTTCAGCCAGAAATTTGGGCGTTGTAGCCCCAAAACATCTGGGGACCTGAGAAGGAGCACTTTAGCAATGAGCTCAATCTTGCTGCAGAAGCCCTGGGTGGTATAACAACCACCCTTGGATCTGTGCTGGAAGAAATGGACGGAGAACTTCAGAAGCGCAGCCTTGCCTGGTTCTTTCAATAGTGCCAGGGAACAAAAATCACTCTTAAAAAGACTTTTATCTCCCACCAGATAAACCATGTTGGCATTCTATATGTGTTCTATTGCGAATTTTATAATATCTGGGGCACCTTTCTAAATGCATGCCAAACTTTTTTTTCCACTAGAGGGTGCTAGAGACCGGAAACACAGAGAAGAAATTTAAATAAGCTTGACATTGGTCTCTCTGGGTCTCCGATTCACAGAGTCAATGGATGAAACAAATACGAAACAAAATAAAATAATATCAAAACATGCTTGTTTCTTTGCTTTATATTCCACTTCTCCTCCAAGTTCCTAAAGGCAGTATCCATGATCCACAAAACAATCCTGTGTATTATGTTTGTTTGAGGATTTCCTATTCACAAGTTTAGGGCCAATGCAATCGATGGCCAAGTGCGAATTTGAGCAGGATCACCTTTTTACAACAAATCTTGGCTTATATCCACTATAAAGTGAAGACGATTCATTGAATCAATAAAATTGGTGTCATTAACTTGTAACTTAACTTGCAATTAAGTTCCAAGTAGAGATGGGGGTATTCGTATTGCTATACAAATACCCCCCGCACAGGTGGACATAAGGAGGGTTTGGCCCCCTGAGGCCGGACCATTCACTCACGCATCTGCTGCCGTTGGCGCCTCCGGTCTCCTCTCCGATCGCTCCAGAGCTCCTGGTCGGTTATCCACTCGTCAACCTGGCAGGGAGACTCATCTTCCTTCCTTCTGCAAGAAGCGGGTCGTTGTGCGGGAGAATTCGTGCAGGGCTATTCGTATACCCCAGCTGTGCAGGGGTTTTTGTATCCGTATACAAATACGAATACCCCCATCTCTACTTCCAAGTCCTTATTGTAAGGTCATGGCAATAAATGTCTGATTCAGATGAGGAACCAAGGAATCAGACCTAGAAGAAAAATGTTAAGGACAAGGCTATCAAGGAAGTCAGTGGCAGAGGGACGAATCTACCTCTGCTGAAAGGGGCATTACATTATCCACTTTTTGCATTTATTGACAATTCTATAATTTACATATTCAGAACTAGCAAGCGGTGCAGCCTTCCCAGAAGGTAGGAAAGAGATCATATGGATGAAAATTCCCTCCCCCTGATAAAACAAACCCTCATGGAATACATGGAGAGAGTGAGGTTTTGCACAAGTCCAGAAGATCCGGGACAGGTGGGAGAGATTTATTTCCTTAGTTTCAGGGCGGGTTCTCAGGGACACCTTTGAGGGTGTGGGTCTGTCATGTGAACACAGGAAAATCTGAGGTGTTTTTGATCTTCGGAAGGCAGGAAGGCAAAAACTGAACTGCAGGCTGCCGTCTGTGTTTATGCAACTCTCCGATGAAGGAGACCGACTGAGTGACATTCTTCATGTCTGTTACACAGGAGAAAGAGATGCAGTTCCTGGTGGCTGTTTTATTTCTGGCCATCTTTGAAGGTATATTTTTCCCAAGTAACACAGAAAGCTCATTGTCCCCTTTTTTTCACAACAGCCCAATGTCGTTGGCCAGCTGGGGTCAGCCACAAAACCATCCACTGGGTTTGGTGTGCGATCTCTCACATCCTGATCCGACCACGGCTGCACATTGCCTTTTCTTTTTTAGCTGAATCGGCTTTCTGAAAGATGGTCCTGACTCTTCCTAACCTTCTCATTGTCTTGCAGGCATTTGGGGCCAAGAAACAGTCACTCAGAAGGACCGCTTTGCTAAGACCACGGAGGGGAAACCGGTCCACCTCAACTGCTCCTACCAGGGAACTCCAAATAACCTTCAGTGGTACCAGCAAAACCCGGATGGCCACATCGTTCATGTTGCTACATTATTCCAAACCAAAACGGAGTCTTTTGGCCGATTTGATATGAACCTGAATAAACAGGAGAAAACGACCTGGTTACGTTTGAAGAGTCCCCGGCTTGAAGACTCCGGTGTCTATTTCTGTGCGACGAGTCACAGTGTTGCAGTGAGGCACGCAGGCTGTCCCAAAACCTGGGGTGGAACCTTCAAGTTCAGACAAGGCCACCTCCAGATTCTTCTGAACTTCAGGATATTCAGGTCCTATTTTGACCATCAGAATAGAGTTAAAGGGAATAGTAAGTCACAGCTTGAGTAGGCCCATTTAACTAGTGGGAGTTTGGTGAGTCAACACCTATATTGTGCAATGTTCTTGTGTTTTATTGTTTTATCCCATACTGGAAGCTGCCCAGGGTGGTCGAGTAGACCAAATAGGCAGGGTATAAATCAAATAAATAAATAAATAAATAAATAAATAAATAAATAAATAAATAAATAAATAAATAAATAAATAAATAAATAAATAAATAAATAAATAAATAAATAAATAGATTCAATGGGCTTACTCTCATTGCAACTTACAATTGAATTTCAGTCCTTGACTTTTGTTATTGTTCTTTAGTCGTTCAATCGTGTCCGACTGTTCACGCTCCCATGGTCCAGAGCACGCCAGGCCCTCCTCTCTTCCACTGCCTCCTGGAGTTGGGTCATATTCATGTTGGTCGCTTTGACGACACTGTCCAACCATCTCGTCCTCTGTCGTCCCCTTCTCCTCTTGCCTTCACACTTTCCCAACATCAGGGTCTTTTCCAGGGAGTCTTCTCTTCCCTTGATTTAAGAATATGCAAAACATTTCTGTTCTCATTGTGTTGCTGCAGATTACCTCAAGGGTGGAACTGCACCATGCAAAACCATTGCAGTTTGATCACTCTTTAGTTGCATCCTATAAAATATTGGTGAACTATACAAAATTCTCCACTAGATACCCTCTGTGTGCCCTGAACTATAGCAGAGAAATATAAGCAGCTTATTAAACTACAGATCCTCCTCTACATGTGTACTGAACTCATAATGCAAATCATCTACTTGGACCAAGGTGGAATATATTTATTAATTCAATGTATTTCCCATCTTTCAGCCACCACTCAAGACAGCCACTCTATTGTTTATTATCAGTGGCTATCTGCAGGTTGAAAGGCAAAAAGATACAACAGAACAGTTTAGGGTTGTCTGGTTCTTCCAAGGGGTTTTTGGTTCTTCCAAGATCCAGTTCAAGTCTTAGGTACTAGGTCATGAGTCCCAAGCCTGAAGTCTGAGTCCGTATTAAAAACAAGCTCCCCCCCCCCGAAAAAGGGGAAGGGTCAGCTGGGTTCCAAGTTGCGAATCGAGCTAAGTCTGAGTTGAGTCCCGGTGTGACTTAAATCCAACTTGGCAGGGAATCCTGCAACTTGAGTCGCCATCTCTGGTTCTTCCAATGAAGCGATGGAGCCAAATTCAATTTTAAAAAGACTCTCCCACCAAATAAAGCATGTTGCTATTCTATAGGTGTTGTGATGTAAATTCTGCAATGTATTGGGAATAGAGATGGGGGTATTTGTATTCATATATGAATATGAATACCCCCATATTCATATATGAATACGAATACCCCTATCTCTGTAAATACAAATATCCCCGCACAGGTGGCATTAACAAGGGTTCAGCCTCATGGGGCCGGATGGTGCACTCACCATTCCGACGTGGACGTCACGATTCTACCAATCGATCCACAGCAAGCGATCTGCTCGCCACTCCTTGCTGCAAAGTCGATGAGTGGCGAGCTCCCTGCGGATCACGGATAGCTCACTGGTAGAATCACACGGTCCACATTGGAACGGTGAGTGCACCATCTGGACCCACGGGGATGGACCCTCATTAAAACCACCTGTGCGGGGATATTTGTATATGAATACAAACACCCCCATCTCTAATTGGGAACTTTTTTAGCGCATGCCATTGTCAAGCTTGTTCTTCCACCAGATGGCACTAGAGAGTGGACACACTCAGAAGAAATTTACAAGTTGAAATTGTTTTCCTTTGGGTCTTGAATCTGCAGAACCCATGGGTGGTATAAAATATAATAAAATAAAATACTGTATTTTTCCATGTATAAGACACCCCCATGTATAAGACACCCCCATGTATAAGATGCCCCCCACTTTTCTAACCCAAAATTAAGAAATCTAAGTGGGGCTTAGCAAGTGTAGGGGGAAAGGGATTGAAGCGCTGCAGGATCGCTTTGATCCCTGCTTTCTCCCTTCGTGCTAAGCCCCGCGGGGCTTAGCAAAAGGAGGAGGAAAGGGATCAAAGCAATCCTGCAACTCCACGATCATTTTGATCCCTTTCCCCTTTATACAGCCACGAGATTGCTTTGATTCTTTCCCCCCTCCTTTTGTTAAGCCCCATGGGACTTAGCAAGCAGGGGGGAAAGCAGGGATCAAAGCGATCCTGCAGTGCTTTGATCCCTGCTTTTCTTTTTGTAAGGATTAGCAAGTGGAGGGAAAAGTAGGGATCAAAGCCCTGCAGGAAGAATTTGATCCCTGCTTTCCCCTCCACTTGTTTTTGTACTCTTCTCAGCTTACTTCTGTGTATAAGACAATCCTCAGTTTTAGTCTAAAAATTCTAGACAAAAGTATAGTCGTATACATAGAAAATATGGTAAAACATGCTTATGTGTTCATTTAATATTCCACTTTTCCTCCAAGTTGCTAAAGACAGCATCCATAATTCTCAAAACAACCCGTTGCGTTAAGTTGGCTAAAGGATCTTATTCATTACTTTAGGGCTAATGTGAGGATTATGTAATGAATTCATAATGCAAAATATCTACTTGGACCAAGGTGGAATATATTTATTAATTCAATGTATTTCCCATCTTTCTGCCACCATTCAAGACAGCCACTCCACCAATAACCAATGGCTGTCTACAGGTTGAATGGCAAAAAGACAGAGCAGAACAGGAAGCAGAGATGGAAGGTGTAGTGAGAAAAGCAACAGAGGGACCAAATTCAGTCTTGATAAGAACCAGCTGGCATAGGAGCTCTACACAACTGGTCCCACAGAAGCAAAAGCTATTTTGCTTTCACAGGACTACAGGACTCCCTCCTTGCTCCCCTCTCCTCTTACTTCCTCTTGTGGGAAGAGGTTCTTCTGATTAGACAAGCATCAGACCTGTAAGAAGCATTTGAGTGATGATGACTCTTGATATCTTCTGAGTTCAGAAATCACCAAACATCAACTCTGTGGAAGCAGTCAGAAACTCCAATGGAGACCTTTCCACGGATGCTCTTCTTGCTTCTATCCATAACATTCCAAGGTATGTGTCCTCCTGAACCTTTCTTCTTACTTATAATGCCCCCCCCCCGTGTAAAATGACCTGTATTGATACTTCTCAGAACGGGTCTCCCAGAAATGAGCTATCTGTCCCACCCGTTCAATCCACGTGGTTGAACGTTGCTTCACTGAAGGAGGCCAATGCAAGGAATGGGACCTTTTCGCAGTCTTCTGGGCCATCTCTGTTATAGCCTTTATGACATGCGGCTCCATTCCTTGGCACAAGGGAGGGTTAATCCATGGTGTCTGGATGTTGCTGCAAGTTTTTCAAAAGCCCCTTGTGATGCATTGAGTTGTTCCTCCTGATTTTCCCACGCAGGGGCAAGGAGCCAGGACGCAGTGGAACAGGAGCCTTTGAAGGTCACCAGAGAAGGAGAGAATGCCACCATTGCTTGCCGGTACAAAACGAGCAATTTCTATAGTTTACACTGGTACAGGCAATACCCGGGAGAGGGCCTGGAGTTTCTGCTACAGATGGTAACAGATAATCCTAACCTGAAAGACCACATGCAGGGCGATCTCGATAAGAAGAAGCAGCTGAGTCGTTTGAGCTTCAGGGGTGCCCGGCTCAGAGACGACGCCACCTACTTCTGTGCTCTGGCAGCACAATGACACAGGTGCCTTTGCCGTCCGTGCAGAAACCCTGCAGGAGGGAGAAGGTCTCTTCCTTCCTTCCTTCCTTCCTTCCTTCCTTCCTTCCTTCCTTCCTTCCTTCCTTCCTTCCTTCCTTCCTTCCTTCCTTCCACAGGAGGGTGAAGAAATTCTCACTGGATGTCCCTCCAGTTTTTCTCTTTGTGTATGAGTGTGTGTCAAATGACAGCCATTCCTTGAGTTTCGTAGGCGACAATCAAGTGTTTTCCAGCCTATCGAATATTCTGGGTGAATTATTTGAATGCCACAAAACCCCTCGTTTGTGTGTTTTGGTGTGTTGTTAAGTGTTGTGAAGTCCCTTCCTACTTTCAGAGGATCCATGGATAAATGATCTCAGAAATGTCCAGTCCTCCTCAGCTGTGCTCAGTTCTTGTAAACTCAAGCCTATGACTTCCTTTAGGGAATCTCATACTCGGTTTTCCTCTTTTCCTCCTATCTTCCACCTTTCTCAGGATGAATCCTTTTTCCAGATAATCCTGCTTTCCCATGATGTGCCCAAAGTCACAAGGTAACATAGAATTGTTTTTTTAAAAAAAACATGTAGGAAAATCTCAAGAAATCAAGACATTTTCAATAAAATAGAACCAAACCAAAAGGATATTAAAATACAATTCATTAAAAAAGTTAAAATAGATTTTAAAATCTGAATTTTTTTTTAAAAAAAATGGTAATAAAAATGGAAATTGCCTTTACCTGAAAATCTTTCAAGGTTTAGAGGTTTAAAAAGCCAAATTAAAAAGGAGGGTTTTCATTTGCCAGCTGAAGGTCTCCAAGGAGAGGCCATACTAGCCATGTGTGTCAAATAATTTCATAGATATGTTAACATTCACATTACAAAGTATGTTTTCTTGATCTCTTGGTCTCTTTTTTCTTCAGATCCAAAAATAAGGGGAGCTTTAAAACAAACAAACAAACAAACAAACAAACAAACAAACAAACAAACAAACAAACAAACAAACAAACAAACAAACAAACGGCAAAGTGCAGTTTCCTATCTATTCTGTGTACATAAATCAGCTTTATACTCTGGAATCAAATGGGAATTCATTACCACATGCCCTCAATGCTTAAACGGTCACCACACATTTATTTTATATTTCAAAAAATGGGCAGAAAAACATCTGGAGACCTTCCAAAATGATGTTCTTCAATCCAGTGCCCACTAATTGGGTTAGACTACAAGGAGCATCATCCACGACACAGCACAGACAAGATGGAGGGAGGAGTGGCCAAAAGATAAGTGGGAGGAAATCTCAGTGGGACCTCCCTCCCCAGCCATACCATGATATTGAGAAAGAGGCAGGATGAGTAGCTGAGGGGAAAAAAACTAGTTTGGAAGTGGTCTTCATTCTAGAAAGATACAGTGTGGAAAAACAAAACCTGTACCTTGTGGTGATGTTCCACTACAGAGCCATCATTATATCTCATGTTTTCCTGTGGCCATTTTAGAGCATCTCCCTGCCTGAGCCCCCTTTCAAGACAGTGCCCGTGTGGTCTAGCAGTGAGAGTGTCAAACTAGGTGTTGGAGCGATCCAGGTTCAAGTCCCCTCAGAATGTGGTCCTGACTGGGTCATTTTTTGGGCCATGCACTGTCTCTTAAGCCAACTTACCTCCAAGGGTTGATGTGCAGGTGCAAAGGTGAGGATGGAGGTCATAGACCACCTCGAAGAATGGGTTGTGCTAGTGAAGATGAAGAAGACCAAATAGATCTATTGATCTACTTCACAGGATGGTTGCCAGAGGAAAAGTCAACAAAGGTCAATAATTATTAATAGAGGTCCTCAAACTTAGAGATGAGCATAGACCATCCACGATGGGCTTCCATGGCTTGAATAGGGATTTGCACCCAAGTCCCACAAGAACCACTATAGTAGAGTGGATACAATATAGTGGACACAGGAGACCTCGCTTCAAATCCCCCACTTGATCATGTAAAGTCAAGTATGGAAGGGTGGTGACAGTGGTAAAATCAGTCCTTGAATATCTCACATACCTTGGAAACTCTACAAGTTTCACCATATTTTGGAACTGACACACACAAACTCCTCAATCTTTGTCCGAGATTTAATCCCCAACATTGCAATGTTCTATTCTGTTAAAAATCCTCGATCCACACCACATTTGTCACCGACATACCTCACAGAGTTTCACTTTCCAAATTCCTTAGAGAAGGAGGAGTGACTGAAAAACCAGTGGACACGGATGTGATCCGGAGTGCTTTTTAAAACATGTCATGCATGCTTCTTCCCACTAGATGGCCCACAGATATTTAACTTTCTCAGGAAAAGTCATACATTTACCAGTTGAGGGGGTCTGACCCGAAAGCCCAATGAAACAACAGAACACTGTGAGGGGCCAAAGAAGCAAACCTTGTATCTCTCATGTGCCTTTCAGAGTAATATCCGTGAGGAGGACGACACCCCATCAAGACAATTTTCTTGGGTTCTTCAGAATGGGCTCAAGAACATGGCTACTTTGGTGGACCTCTCACCTCCTTGGATTATTTTTCTTGTGTAAGTGGGACACTCATGAGAAAATCTTTTCACACACACGAGAGAGAGACCTCTATAACAGAGCTCCGCAGCGTACAGAGTGTCTGTTTACAATTTCAGCCATCTAGCCAGCCAGCCACAGCCTCTACCTGGATGCGTCCTTCCATCCGGTCCATCAAAATCGTTGGTTCCAACGTTGGGTCCCCAGATGTTCATGGACTCAGACTCCCAGAAGCCTTCACTCCTTTCTGTGCTGGCCACGATTTCTGGGAGTTGTAGGACAAGAACATCTGGGAACCAAAATTGGGAACCACTGGGGTGGAGGATATAAAAGTGACTGACGTTTTAGATCAGATCTGTTGTCTTACGGAACCGTAATACGGAATGGGCACAGAGTATATTTTACTGATTATATATCACATGCCTGTTGTCTTTTACAGAGGTGGTTAAAGAGAGAGGGGCAACTGATCACTTACATGGACAGACAGAAAAATAAGTGCTGTTTCATATATTAGCCAGACAGAAATACAGGATTTGGGGAAAGGCTAGCTGAATCTGCATTTCTGTAGAAGGAAGATCTGTATTTGTATTGAAAAAGGCTGTAAGATCGGGGGTGGGGGAGAGGGAAATACCGATTTTCCTTTATTGAACCTTTCTGACCGCCTGGAGTCCTTTCAAAGAATCTTAAAATAAAATGCCAGCTATTGAGAGAATGGATACCTATGGGGAGGGGGAGAGAAGTCAGAGACAGACTGACTGACAGACATGGTTACAAAAAATCCAAAAAATAAACATTTCATGAAACCTCACTTTGGAATAATCTCATGTTCAACGTTTTTCTGAGCATGGGTGTCACCTTGTGAAATTGACCGCCTCTGTGTAGAGAAAACCTTTAATTTCCTTTTAAATCTCATCTCCTTACAGTTGTTAGCTCAGCCTCTCAAGTGGCTCAGACATCAGCATCTCAAGAGGTTTGGGAAGGTGACAGGTGCACCATTACCTGCATCCATGCCATCACGTACCGTCCTCATTTTTGGTACTACCAGATGTCTGGGAAAGCTCTATCACTTCTTTTCTCTGTGTTTCGGGAAGGGAATCATACTCAAGGAAGTTTGACGGCTGAGTACCTGGATGAGGGGAGACAGAGCTATCTGCATTTCTCTACCTCTCGGCTTCAATTCTCAGGAACCTACTTCTGTGCAGCGGAAGCACGGTGATACAGGAAGAGGGGGGTTTGTGATGAGAACCTCATCCTTTGTTAAGTTTTATCATCTTCCCAGGCTAGGCGATTGAGAGAAGACCAGGAACACGGCCTTCTCAGAGGTCCTTCCTCCCCCACCTCTGGAACAATCTCCAGCCCGAAATTCGCCTGGCTCCTTCACTGGGAATTTTTAAATGATCCTTGAAAACATGGCTCTTTAGACAGGCTTTCCTGGAGATCACACCATTGTAGCACAGAGACTCTCTTGTATCATCTGTTCCCGCCGTCTTGCCTTTTGAAATTAGCTCTAGTCATTTTGACGTTGTCTTTTGTGTATATGGATTGCTAATGTTTAATTTGGGTTTTGTATTGTTTTGTTGCACTGTGAACTGCCCAGAGTGGCCTTGGTAGCCAGATGGGTGGTATAAAAGTTGAAAGAAAGAAAGAAAGAAAGAAAGAAAGAAAGAAAGAAAGAAAGAAAGAAAGAAAGAAAGAAAGAAAGAAAGAAAGAAAGAAAGAAAGAAAGAAAGAAAGAAAGAAAGAAAATGGATGAATGGATGGATGAATGACTCCATGTCTCCCTCTCAATGTATTCTTTTGTTTTGCCTTCTGATGCTTTCTGTTTAATAAAAGGGAACGTTCCTTACTTTGTACAGTAAATTCAGTGTGTAGGCGTCCTTCAGTCTTGAGAGACTATGGTAACGTGCTCTGATTAGAGGACTTAGAACAGCATCTAGTGTGGCCGAGATGGCCAATTCGAGAGTGACCATCCCTTCTACACTGAAGACAAATACAATCTATCCCCTGTCCAGCTCCTTGATTTTGCTGCTTCCGGGACTGCCTCTTGGCCTCGGCCTGCTGGACAAGGGTCTCTTCAAATTGGGAGAGGCCATGATGCACCACCTGCCTCCAGGCTGAACACTCAGATGTCAGGGTTTCCCACCTGTTGAGATCCAGTTCCAGTTCCAGTGCCTGTTCATGAGAAAAGGGGGTGGATTAACCCTGGGAATTTGACACTATACTCCTGTTTGAATCATTGTGCAGTGAGAGGAATTGAACTAAAACTTCATAATTCTGCAAGACAGCCATCTCCCAAGTTCTGTTCCAGTACTATAACTGGAAGGGCACACTAGCTATTTGTGCCAACACGTACCCCTGAGATTCCCCTCCTTTTTTCAACTTCTTGCTTCATTTCATCCCAAGCACGTTAGCCCTCAAATGTTCATCTTCTATTTGTGCAAAAGGGAAGCTGAATATTGTCCTTTGTGGGTTGTCTCCTTAGCTCCTTCCCTTGAAAAGAAAACCACAAGTGGTTTAACCAGAATCGGAAAGAGGAAGTGAAAGTTTCACAAAACAATTCTCTCTTTTCCAGCCCTACAGAGCAGTGTTTTCTAACTAAGAACTAGAGACACCGAGGAGCTGCTTAACCGCTGCGGATGAAACACAGCATACTCTGAGCGTACACAGATTGAACGTGGACAGGCTGCCTTCTTATCATGATCACGGCATCATCATTTGTTATCTTACTGGCGTTCATTACAAGTGAGTAGCATTTTTAAAACTACCCTCATTTGGGGTGGTTGTGCCTTTTAGTGTTCATGCCCCACTCTCTGTTTGGGCAGCAACAAAGTCTGTATTCCTTCCAGGATGGCTCACCTTATCTTTTCCCTCCCTTTGTGATATCGAATATCCAAGACAATGGGCTAAATCCAGACACAATCATCAGCAGATCCATAGAAATCCCTGGCTGAAATCCAGTAGTAAGTTACAACTAGAGTAAGCTCATTGAATTCTTGTGGTGAGTCAACTCCCCTATAAATTCCATGGATGAAAACAGGCCTTATCAAACTCCTACTGGATTTAAGCCATTTTAGCCAAGAGTGACTTATGTCGCACTTATTTCAATAGTTCTGCTTCAGTCTGGATTCAACTGTGTTACTTTTGTCTTCGATTTTTGCCATGCTCTATTATCACAGGAAATTTTATGTTTCTTCCCTGGTATCTCTGTTTATCTTTCTTTCTCTGGTTGATAGCTCCAAGGAAGTTCTTGAGAACCTTTCCCTCTACCACAACAAATGGGTTTCGTCCTAGAAGTGTACTTCGAGTTGAGCCATTAAAATCATGACTCAGTTACAGCTAGCTGAAATCAGCTCAAATTCCGCCAATTTCAAAGAGTGTGCTTTTGAACTGTTCACAAGTCACTTACTCAAAACAGTACCGGCTCAAATATTTTTTTGAGTAATTGCAAACCGTTCCTAAATACGAAATTCGCTCTGCCGTTTTGTACATTCTGAGTCCCAATGGTCTAAGATTTCAAAAACTAGCAAAAGCCACAGCGCCTGATATTTTTTGGAGAATTAGGCTCCGACTTCCTTCCATTCTCCACACATCTTGTCTTCCACTGTAGTAAAAATAAAATAGAATGGAGAAGGATAATGAGCTCTGGATAGAACAGTGACCCAAACTTCATAGATCTTGATACAGCTCATATCTTCTCATGAGTTTGATCTTGCTTGTGTATATTATTATTATTATTTTAAAGAATAATTAGCGGCATATTATTTTCCCCATAAGGGACGCTGGCTGAGTCAGTGACCCAGCCTCAACGATCACTTGTCATAGAGGAAGGATCACCAATATTCATCAACTGTACCTATAAGTATGGTGGCTATCCCCGTCTCTTTTGGTACACCCAGCACCTTGATGATGGATCTCTCCAACTTTTGCTGCAAGAGCATAACGCAGAGGCTGATCGGAGGAAGAAAGATGGGGAGTTCTTTGCTACCCACAACAAGGGAATGACATCCTTCCATTTGGAGAAGCAAGCCAGCTCTGTAAAAAACTCAGCCGTCTACTTCTGTGCCTTTGGAGACACAGTGGTGGAAACAGGGCTGGCTGCTGACTCAAAACCCCCAGTCGTTCTAGGAGCTGAAACATGAATTTTGCAAGAATCTGTTTTCAACTGACCTGGTCCACAGCTCTATCCAGACCCAGATCCTTCACAGTTGAATCTCCCAACTAAGAGGAAGTGCTCAAAAGCGATACCTCTGTGCAGCCTTTTTGCACCACTTTATATTTGTGTGTTTATTTCCTTGGGCTCTTGACATGTTAGACTGCGTAGAAATTCCTGCCGAATTTAACCATTCTCTCCAAACGTATTTGGCAACTTAGCATAATCAATGCCAAATCATTTAGAAAGAAAAATACAGTCCATTGTAAAGTGTCGGGTGTACAAAGTATGATTGGAGGTGACGACCCTCTTAGGAAAAGTTGAAGGCAGCAGGAAAAGAGGAAGACCAGATACAAGATGGATTGAATCCTCAAAGGAAGCCACTGCCTTAAGTTTAAAAGAGGATAACTGAGAACAAGACATGTTGGAGGACATTTGTTTGTAGGGTTGCCATAAGTGGGAGGCGACTTGATGGCATACAATAACAAAAACAACAAAATGTTGGGAACACACAGCCATGAGGTGTTGCTAGACTGCAACTCTCATCAGCCCCTAGGCAACCTATTTAATAGTAAGGGGAAAATGGGAACTGTGATCCAAAAGGGACAATTAAGCTGATTTCCTGAGAAGCAAATTATAAAGACAGTCAAGTCTTCTTTTTCATTCTTGTAATGCTAATTTTAATAGCATAGATCCAACTCACGGATTCAGTTTCACTCGAATTTGTCCAGTTTCACTGAAATTGCATTTAAAAAAACAACAACACAAGCTCAACTGCTCAATAGTGCAGTAGTTTAGGTTTATGGCTGTGGAGCCAGAGGCTGCGAGTTCGAATTCCCCACTGTGCCTCCTTGGCAGGAGCTGGATGCGATGATCCATAGGGTCCTTTCCAGCTCTGCACCTCTAAGATCACATGATTTGGAAAGAAGTCAAGGATGGAGTTTAATCCAAATTACAAGAATCAAGTCTTTGTAGAACAAGAGTTCAAGGGAAGAAACCAACCATCATACTAGATGACAAAGTGTTAGTCAAAGTAAAATAAAGTGAAATAAACATAATTTCAATAATTTTTTTTCCAGAGGGGACTCATGCAGACTCTGTTTCCCAAATGGAAGATCTGGTTACCGTCCGAGAGGGACAGCCTGTTTTGCTACCTTGCAGCCACAAAACCTCTGGAGCCCCAATTCTCTTCTGGTATGAACAGTCTCCCAACGGAGCCCCTCAGCTTTTGCTCTCCAATTATGACAATGAGGATGCAGAGACCACGGAGCGCCGGAGAGGGTTTTCGGCAGCCAACAAGGAGGAAACCTTCAATTTGACCAAAGGTGCAGCTGAGCTGAGAGACTCCGTTGTCTATTTCTGTGCCGTGAGAGACACAGTGAAGAGAATGACAAAGAAGGCATGACTAAAACCCACCCAGTGGCAGAATGGAGCTATGCAAAGATATAACAGGATACCTCTAAAAATCTTCCCTCCCTCTTTGTTTGTTTGTTTGTTTGTTTGTTTGTTCGTTCCCTCCCTCCCTCCCTCCCTCCCTCCCTCCTTCCTTCCTTCCTTCCTTCCTTCCTTCCTTCCTTCCTTCCTTCCTTCCTTCCTTCCTTCCTTCCCCACATTAAGGTAGGCAATGGGGAACATATCATTGCTTAAGAAACTTGGCTTTCTTAGATTTGCATCATTCACGTTGGATGCTGTGTTTCAGCTCAACCTCCCAAGGATTTGTTAGATTGTCAGTGAAACTCAAAGAATTTCTGTTGGGTTAGGAGAAACAGGGGTGGGTGGGATCTCGGGGGGGGAGTTTGTTCCAGAGATTGGGAGCCACTGCCAAGAAGGCCCTGGTGCCTTGTTTCTTCTTTCCTGGCCTCCTTCGGCGTTAGGCTCCTCAGCTGCCCCTCCTGGCTAGATTGGGTGATACGAGTAGATCTAGGTGGGAGGAGGTGTTCCGTCAAGCATATCAGCATGTTTTGTTATTATCTTTAAATTTAATTTTAAAATGTCAGAGTGCTGGAAAGTTTTATAAAACACCAAACAGTGGTTTTACAAACATGTTTTTAAATTGAAAAAACAAACAAACAAACTACACCCCTTCCTCACGCTGTCCAGTGATACCCAGTGCAGTATAGCGCATAGAATGATGGACAAGGACTCGGGAAGCCGGAATTCAAATCCCTGCTGAGCCACATGGAAACTAATTGGGGCGTGGGACTGGTAAAAACCACTCCTTAAGCATCTCATTTACCTTGAAAACCCTATTAAGGTTGTGATAGGTCAGTTCCAACTCAAAATCACAGCAGAACAGTGACATATCATTTCGTTCCATTAAAAAATATATATATATTGGATGATGGGGGTGTGGTGTCCCCCATTTGTGCCAAAGATGGCTCTCAGAAAAGATGTTCAACCCATTTCTCTGGCATTTGTGCCTTTTCTCCCTAGCCTAAGCGTGGGAACCAGGCCTGTAAGAAAGCCTCGGACACTGTCTCCATTCATACCTGGCTAAAGGGCACACATTTTGGCACTAGAGATGGGCACAAATTAATTTGTCCACTTTGTATGAATTAACCCGCATGGCACTACAGGTGTCATATCGATTATCCCGCCCCAGTCCCCTAGGCCAACTGGCTCACTCACTGTATGTCACCTTGGAATTATTGTAGATTACAAGTGGAACAAGTGCCAAAAGTGCAATACGGCTGCAAAAAAGGCCAATGCAGTTTTAGGATGCATTGCCAGAAGAAGAGTCTCCAAATCCCACGAGGTATTTGTTTCCCTCTATTCAACACTGATTAGACCTCATCTAGAGTACTCTGGTTTTAATGCTTTTGAATTGTGATGCTGGAGGAGGCTCTTGGGAGTCCCCTGGACTGCAAAGAGAGCAAACCAATCCATTCTGAAGGAAATCAACCCCGAGTGCTCACTGGAAGGACAGATCCTGAAGCTGAGGCTCTGATACTTTGGCTATCTCATGGGAAGAGAAGCCCACCATGGCCCAGCTTAGTAATGTTTTTTTAATTTTAATGGGGATTAGTTATTTTATTTAACTGTAATAATCTTTGAAAATGTTCTTTATGCTAAAGCTTGAGCAATATAAACTAATTCTATGAAACTCTATTTTTCTAATTAAAAATGATAATAAAAATTCTTACAGAAGGACTGGTCTCTTGAACAGCAGGGTCTGGCTAAATCCAGGGAGTCGAGGGGACCACAAACTAGCTATATCTAAGAGTCCTACCTAACTGAGCTGTTGTGAGTTCTAAGGAATCACAAAGCCCATGTGTCTGTACTTGCAAAGTACTGGGTAAAAGTAAAGTGTTCTTTTAAGGTCAGATTTGTTCAAGGGGATTACGCTACGCACTGGTGAGGTCTTGGGACTTGCCTCAGTGCAAAGGTGGTAGGTAAGTGGCCTGTCGAACTCTATGACTAAGGACGAAGAGCTAGTTAGGGAGGCTTGGGCACCACAATCTTGACACATGAAGTTGTTGTATATCTCTGAGGCACACGGTGGCACTGTGGAGAAACCGCTACCCTTCTTGCAAGGTGTGTCAGGAGAAAAGACACACAAGCACACTCAAGGGTGTTCTGACCACTGACCACATCCTCTGTGGTTTGCTAGCATTTTTTGCCTGACATTGCTTTTTGAAAACTACTTACGAAAGAGAAAGAGTAAGCTCCACGGCACCACGGTTTTCTTGTGCAGAAAAGAGCTCACGAGCTTATCAGAAAGGGGGCAGAATCTTCCCAGATATTTTCTTGGTCATCTCCTCTTTGATTCGGGAAAATGTCTCCTGTCGGGACCTTGGTTGTGTTCCTCACAGCTGTCCTAAGTAAGTGATCTATTTTTGAGTTGTATTATGGGATTGGTCTCTTCTTTCTTTCTTTCTTTCTTTCTTTCTTTCTTTCTTTCTTTCTTTCTTTCTTTCTTTCTTTCTTTCTTTCTTTCTTTCTTTCTTTCTTTCTTTCTTTCTTTCTTTCTTTCTTTCTTTCTTTCTAAAAGAGGAAATTTAAGCTATGGTCAGTTTTCCACACCCCAACCCCCCAAAAAGGAGAAGAAACAATATGTGAAAATACTGAAAACTTCCTGTTCTGTGAAATGAAAGGCATGTGTATTCTGATATATACATACACGCTCCACTTTGTATGCCTGTACCTGAATGGAAGAGTTAAAATGAAAAGGAACTAAAATGACACTTTCCCCCAAAGGTAAGTTTGACTTGATCCTGAGAGTCAAAAATGTTTTCTGTCCATGCATTCACCTGTTTGTCCATCTGTCCATCTCTGCAGAAAGCACTACTGGCCAGTCGGTTAACCAGGCAGAAGGAACAGTGGTGGTGTCTCAAGGAAAAAATATCTTTCTCCATTGTTCCTACAAATCTTCATTTACCACAGCCTATCCTTTCTGGTATGTCCAGTATCCCGGCCAACCTCCCAGGCTCTTTTTGAGAGAATTTGGAAAAGAGGAGGGTGATCGTCACGGTTTCCAGGCTGAGCACCGTAAAGGAGAAAAAACGTTCCACATGAAGAAATCAGCCAGCCAGTTGAAGGACTCCGCTATCTATTTCTGTGCTGTGAGAGACACAGTGAGATTGCGTAGAAGACACGCTGATCAAAAACTTAGGAGGGGAAAAAAAGCATCCTTCACAGTATTTCCAGAGACTATGGTTGAAGTCTTGTGAAGGGCAGACCTGGTTTCCGATCATTAAATTCTATTGGATGTAATCTGTCATAAGATTGGGCTATACATACAATTAAGAATTCCAACTTTAAAATAGAGACCTTAATTCCCTCCACATGTTCCAATTCTTAATTTGTCATTATTAATGGACTGATTGGCTAATTGCTCTGAAACTATTTTTTTGAAGCACATCTTTTTGTCTCCATCCCTGTGAGGAAAGACTGAACAATCTGTACCTGTTTAGCCTTGAGAAAAGAAAACTGACGTGGAGAAAGGATGGCATTCTTGAAATGCCTGAAGAACGGCCATTAAGAAGAGGAGCAAGAGGTGTCCCAGGGGGAAGGATACGTGATAAAGGGTTGAAGTTAGAGAAAGCTTGATTTCAGGGAAAAACCTCTGAAAATTTAGAGCACTACGACAATGGAACCAATCACTTTGAGAGGAGGTGAGCACTCCCAACGCCAAAGGCATTCAGGAGATATTGGCAACCCGTCCGATAGACTTTAACTTAGATTGCTGCACTGAGGAAGTGATAGTGGTAGTGGACTCAATGTCCTTATAGATTCATAGAACTGGAAGAGGCTTATAAGGATCACAAGTCCAAAGCCCCTGCTCTAGGCAGGAATCCAAATCAAAACATATCTGGCAGATGGTTCTCCAAATTTCCCTTGTATGCCTCCAGCATTAGAGCGCTGATCACCTCCCGAAGTCATTGGTTCCATTGTCATACTGCTCTAACCCTCAAGACGTTTTTCCTGATATTTGGCCTAAATCTGACTTCCTGTAGCTTGAGCCCATTCCTATGTCTTCTGCCCTCTGGTTGATGGAGAACAGATCCTGCCCCTCCTCTGTATGATTACCTTCCAATTATTTGCAAAGTGCTATCCTATCTCCCCTCAGTCTTCTTTTCTCAAGGTTAAACATGCCCAGATCTCTCAGTCTTTCTTCCTAGGTCTTAGTTTTCAGTTCGTTTCCAACTCCATCATTCTATGAGGCTATGATTTCAGGGCACATGCCAGCTCCCAAGAAGATCAAAACAATCTGGAAGAGGAGATCAATATCAGATTAGGAAGTTCAAAGACAGAGAACTCAGCAGAGAAGAAAACCAGAGTAGGAACGGCCGAAAGAAATGAAAGAAAATAATAAAGTCAAACATCCCCCAGGCGAAACATCCTGAAAATAATAATAAATTGTACGTGCAGAAAAGGAGATGGATAGAATGAATGAGGGCTGCAGTGACAAGATGAAGAATACCATAGTGGAGGAGCGCTGACATTTCCGTTGGGATATAATGGATCCGGAGGCAATGAGAAAATGCGGAGGAGCACAGATGTTTGCTAAGTCAAGATCAAGAACGAGAACCGGAGGAGAGAAAGGAGATGCAAAAGCCGTTATCAGTTCCTTTGCATGAGAAGATGCAAGAAAAACTAAGGCAAACTTCACAACAGGTAGAGATGCTGGCAGTGAACAAGCAATGGCACAGAATTCTAGATCCTGCTTCGTATACTTCCACCTCAAGAAGGTATCCCCCAAAACTACCGAATTTGGTAAAAGACACTAGGAAATCAACAGGAGGAACCTCTCGGGCACTCCTTCATAATTCTGATTGAGACCACAGTTGTGTTTCAGCTACCAAAAACATAAAAAAAAAAAAAAAAAGGAAACCTGACCTTGTTTTTCTAAATCCTTGCAGGCTCCTTGGGAAGCGCTCAGAAGATTGTCCAGCCAGAATCAGCCGTAGCATTTGCTGGAGCCTTGTACGACCTTCCTTGCAATCTCTCTTCGGTTTCAACAGAAATGATCCAGTGGTATCGCCAATTCCCCGGCCAGGGACCTCAGTATATTGCTGGCGCATTTCCAGGAAGAACTGGGGAAGGGACCAACCCGAAAAGCACGTTGCGTTTTGCAAAAGAGAAAACCTCCAGCATCCTTGTTCTCCATCGCGTCACGCTGGCAGATGCTGCCGTGTACTTCTGTGCTCTCAGCGATGCACAGTGTGTGAGGAAAGGACGGTCGCCCTGCAAGAACCCCTCGCAAAGGCTGAGCGGAGGAGGAGCTACAGAACTGGAGCAGGCAAAGAGGGAAGTAGAAAAAAAGCAAGCCGTAAATTTTGGGCTCATACCCGTAGAGGTTACCAGCTCAAGAGCATCCCGTTCCTTATTCTTTTATTGGCAAACTCTGAGGCAAGTGGTGAGCCCATGGACCATCTTGGGGTGCACTCTTGTGATATCACAGAAAGAGAGAGCACTCGTGGGTAGGGAAGTAAACAATACAACACATACGCAACAACCTTTCATTGACCTCCCAGGGCCAGCTGGGAATGGATCGAAATGGGCACCTGTGGCTTTCAACACGCTTGCAAAACACCCCTCAGACATTGTCCTCTTCCAGTGCCACTTGCTCCTGAATTTGTCTTCTCACCTGTAGCACCCCCAGCAGTGTAACCGTTTCTGGAGACTTGCGCTCATGTCTTAAGAGCTGGTTGCCGAAATTGACATGATATGACAGTTCGGAGAGCCTACGCTTTTTAGTGGGTCGAGATGAAGCCATTGTGTGTCACTTCCCTTAGGCTGCCCGTTTAGCAGTGTCCCTGACAGGAGCTGGAAACAAACTGTGTTTTCCCAGCAACAGGGCCTTGTTGTGAAATATTCCATTTGTAACATAACATATTTGAGGAAGATGTCCTCTTGGGACAAGGCAGAGCCCTCGGCCGTCCTAAAGACCGGTGTGATGCCCATGGGTCAGGATAGGATGGCTGAGGAGATCCTGCAAGTGGCTACCAAGTGCTCCAAAGGCTAGGTACCTCTCTGATCCTTGCAAAACTCCTGTCCCCGCGATGCCCTAGAACACTGGTTCTTAACCTTGGGTTACTCATGAGTTTTGGACTGCAACTCCCAGAAGCCTTCACCACCAACTGTCCTGACTGGGGTTTCTGGGAGTTGCAGTTCAAAAGCATCCGAGTAACAAAGGTTAAGAACCACTGCCCTAGAAGATGCCATGAATGCAGATGGACCATAGATGGGCATGGACCCAACTATGAGCAACAACAAAAAATTTATTAAAAAAAAAGAAGAGGCTCATTTGTGGTTCAGTTTCTGCATTCCATTTTGCCGAAATGCTACCAAGCATGAAGTGTTTTTTCATCTGGTGCTTCATTTTGCTTTGGTAAAACGGGTGCCCTTTCCCTCTTTATGGCTGCCCAACCGTCCATGTCCTGCTGGGTCCTCCTTGTGTGCCACCACCTCCTCTAGGCACAGTGGGGCCCTTTTTCCATTCAGGAGCTGGGCCCGCTCTCTCTGCGCATGTCCACACCTATCAGCTGGTAGACGAGCGCATGTCCAGAGACAGCCGGCCTGGCTACCGGAAGGGAAGCCTAGACATTGTCCCTGAAGGTGGCGGTGGAGGTGAAGGAAGAGGAGGATAAAAAGGGGCAGGAGGCAGGATCAGGGAGGGAGGCGATGGGGGGCAACTGGGGGGAGGTTCAGTAGGCTTATTAGGTTCCTGTCCTCCAAGGCAAAAACTGGAAAAATGAACCACAAACGGCTTTGTTTTTCCAGGGTTTGTGGGTGGTTCATCGGTATTTCAGGACCACAAACCATCCCAATTCAGCATTTTTTTCTGGGTCATGTACATCTCAAATTTGGATGGAGAAGACGGCCCCTGGATTGATTTTCCCCTTCTACCCAAGAGGACAATTATTGCATTTCTATTTATAGACACCAGAGGGCAACTCCGTTCTTCACATGTTCCTCTTCCGTTCACTTCATAATAGGTTCTTTTCTTTCTTTTTTTAAAAAATCTTCTTTCAGAATCTGTGTCACCTGAGCATAAATGAAGATCAGAAATGTGCCGGAAGATGACAGAGCAGAAACCACAAGCGATCACGTCAATCCGAAATAAAGGAGAAAAAGACACAGCTTTCCTTTTCTGTTGCCTCACGGATTGAACAGAGATGCCGTTCCTTTCAACAACCTTCCATTCCTTGACTCTTCTGGGACCCTTCCTTCTTCTCCTCAACTCAGGTAACATTCAAAGGGCATTTTCTCCTCTTTTTGTAAATCCTTTCATCAGCAAATGTGGTCAACCATCCTTGACCAACTGGCTAGTCCTCTCTCCTCAGGGAGAGGAGCGCAGTTCTTCAGTGAAGCCTGAAAATTGTATTAAAAGCAGGCGAGGTCTCAAGAACTGTAGGATGCCTTCTCCGTGTATATCAGGACCTTTGAGGTCAGAGGAGAAGGGCTGCTGTCTCCAGATCTATTCACCCGGATCTTGGAAGTACACCTTTGCCCATCTCGTCCTGCCCAGTTTCTGATGACCCTCAAAAGGTCTTCTCTGGGTGTCACCACCCTGAATGGTCCAGCAAAATGGTGTCCAGAAGAGAGTTTTCTCAGTAGTGGAATATTCACCCACATCGAGATCCGGCTACTGTTAACGGAACTATTAACAGCCAAGTGACTGTATGGGCTCCTCCTTTTTAAAAAATTGGCATATTTTAAATAAATAAATAAATAAATAAATAAATAAATAAATAAATAAATAAATAAATAAGGTTCCTTTTATGGGAATCAAGGAATCAACAAATAGATGTAGGACAAAAGGAAAGCCATTTTTCTAATCTTTCTTTCTTTCTTTCTTTCTTTCTTTCTTTCTTTCTTTCTTTCTTTCTTTCTTTCTTTCTTTCTTTCTTTCTTTCTTAACAGATTTTGGTCTAAGTGATTCTGTTTTCCAGTTGCTTTCGGTCCGTTCGGTCTCCGAGGGAGAAGACGTCGTTTTATACTGCAATTTCAGCACTTTAGATTCCAATCCTTATCTGTTTTGGTATAACCAGTTTCCCAGTCAACCTCCAAAGCACATTACAACTATCGCAAGATATTCGACGAATGTACCTGGAACCTTGAACCTAGAGAAGAAGACAGTGAGTTTGAAAATTGAGACGGTTTCTCTTCGGGACCAAGCTGTCTATTTCTGTGCTCTGAGACCCACAGTGACGTGCAGGTGCTTTGACTCTTGAACAAAAACAGTCGCGGTAGGAAGGCAAGCAAGTCACACTTCTGGACTTTCTTGATTTCTCTTTTGCAGGTCTTGGCCAAACTGCTTCTGTGTTCCAGTCATCCGAGCAGATAGAAAGCCGAGAAGGACACGTTATCACCTTGCAGGGCAAATTTGCAATCCTCGGGGGCCTC
The DNA here is from genome assembly GCF_051106095.1 of Pogona vitticeps. Taxonomy (NCBI): domain Eukaryota; kingdom Metazoa; phylum Chordata; class Lepidosauria; order Squamata; family Agamidae; genus Pogona; species Pogona vitticeps. The sequence continues at coordinate 116,848,578 of NC_135788.1, forward strand.
ATGCAATGTGTTTCTTGTACCATCAATATTTGGAGAGAGATTGAGCTGTGTGTGTAGGGAAAAACTTGTGCTTCCTTGCTTCCCTTCTATATTTCTTCCTTTTTCCTTCCTCTCTCTTCACTTCCTTCTTTGCTTTCTTTTCCGTCCTCCTTCCTTTCCATTTCATAGAATCTGAGAATACTTGAGTTGCTGCTTTTCTTTTTCCTTCCTAGATGGATCCGTGCTTTTCTGAGTCGGACTGTCATTAATAAATATAGTTAAATTAAAACAGTGTTATTGGAATGAATGGACTCACGTGACCAGTAGGTGAAAGAGAAGATGACTAGAAAATTCACCTTAAAAAAAAAAAGTGATGTAAAATGCTGCGGTGAGTATGGAAAGAAAAATCAAATCTCTTCGTGGGAGACCAAAGATGCAGTCTCTCTGCTCGTTGGGTTCGATAAAGGTGTGCTCCCAAAGAACTACACCTCCCATGAAGATCGGGGCTTCCTGTGAACCACTGGGCAGCTTAATTGTTCATACATTAAAAGGGGAAACACAGGATTCAGAAGCCTCTGGTTAGGCCGTGTTCCAGGTGAGTGAAAGAGAGGTGTGCAAAAGAGTTGATAGATCAGTGGCTGTGTTTGGGAACTCCCAGAATTTGTGTGTGGTGAACTCTTGGACAATCCTGGGGAACGGAATAAAATCAAAAGGAAAGTTCAACAACAGTGAACGGCCGTGTTGGTATTCTGTCACATAAAATGCATTAAAGTGGAACTCCAACGCTGTGGCCAAAATCCTGTTCGGTGGGTTGAATCTACACAGCAAAAGCAATGTCATCATCAACGATACCAGTGTCTGGAAGGGGTGCCAACCTGGTGACCCTAGATTCTGGGATTTTTTTTCAGGACATGATAATTAGACGTGCTCAGAATCCCCCTTTTCTTTTTCATTCTTTTGCATGCTCCAGAACTGCACCTGAATTCACAGGGTAGCCTTCAGATTTATGAGTCTTTGTATGATCTGTCTGTCCGAGGGGCACCACTTTGCAATAGTTGCCTTATGACATCACAGGAGAACACCCTGTGTGACATCACGAGGGGGTCTTCCTCTCAACTTCCTCTAGCCAGAAAGTATAGGTATAGAAATGCCACAGCTTGTAACATTACTTTCTATAAGAATGTATTGCATGTATATCATTCCTTCTCGGAAGCCGTGTTGCTGTTATTGTTCTCGTTGGTTTGACATATAATATATGAAATATATTATAAATCCATTGCCACGTCTGCAGGCTGAAAGAATCCAGGGAAAAAACACTCCAGTTCCATCTAGTGTCCATTTTTGCTATTGCACCTTCCAAATATTTACAAGAATGCAGCTGACCCAACAAGTTCAGCTATTCCTATGCCACTGTTTGTGACATTACTTTCTAAAACAACTTATTGCGCTATCATTACTTCTTGGAAGCTGGGTTACTGCTATTGTTATGGTTAGTTTGATAACGCATGCAGTCTATTAGTATGCTGTTGCCACTACTGTAGGCCAAAAGCACCCAGGGGAAAAATACTCCGGTTCCCTCTAGTGTCCATTTTTGCTATTACACCTTGCAAATATTTACAAAGAAACAAAAGTCAAGCTGTGAAAAGCCGCCCTTGCCTCTTAGGATGGATAAGATGTCATAAAACTTGAAACATTTCTGTCAAAATGCCTCTAAAATGTTGTTAAATGCAATCTTATCACTACTTGAAACAAACATGTTACTCATTAAGCCAAAAGGAACTTGTTGTAGGTAACTAAGTAACTCATAACTAGTTAGTTCCAATCCTTCATATATACTAGTTGATTTAGTCCTATGTAGCTACCATTTTGTAAAGCCCCCACCCCAAATACGGCCACCATATTGGAACTGGTGACCTGCTGCCTGTGTCAAGCTGTAAGAAGCGTGCCCTGAGGAAAGCAAGAAAGGCTGACAAGCCCTGGCTTTGGCCTAGTGTTGGATATCTTGGCACATAAAGTTGTTGTATATCTTTGAGGCGCACGGTGGCACTGTAGAGAAACAGTTACCCTTCTGGCAACTTGTGTCAGGAGAAAAGACAGACACACAGACTAAATGGTGTTCTGACCACTGACCACATCCTCTGTGGTTTGCTAGCATTTTTTGCCTGACGTTGCCTTTTGAAAACGACTTATGAAAGAGAAAGAGTAAGTGGGACGGCATCACAATTTTCTCGTGCACAACACAGCTCAGGAGCTTACCAGAAAGGGGGCAGAATCTTCCCAGATATTTTCTTGGTCATCTCCTCTTTGATTCAGGAAAATGTCTCCTGTCAGGACCTTGGTTGTGTTCCTCACAGCTGTCCTAAGTAAGTGATCTATTTTTGAGTTGTATTATGGGATTGGTCTTTCTTTCTTTCTTTCTTTCTTTCTTTCTTTCTTTCTTTCTTTCTTTCTTTCTTTCTTTCTTTCTTTCTTTCTTTCAAGTTCTCAGGAGCCCAATTTAAATCAAAGCTAAAATTAAAGCAGATACTTCCATGTACCCCTGTATGTTGTACTTAAGAAGTAAGACCCAGCGATATGGACAAATCCCCATATTTTTTTAAAAAAGGAGAGATGTTTTACTGCAATATATGTGAAAAAGACCCTTTTATATCCTTATGGTGACTGATTTGAGCAGGGATCAGGCATCAGAAACTTATTATAAGAGAGCAAATTTTGACTAAGGCTAGTTTTCCTCAGCCCTGAGCACAAAGAAATGAGAAGAACCAATACTTGACAATACTGCAAAGGTCCTCATCTATGACATGAAAGGCACATGTATCCTGATGCATGCATACATGCGCCACCTTGAATGTATGTACCTGAGTGGGAGAATTAGAGGAAAAAGAACTAAAAAGACACATTCCCCCATAGATAAATTTCACTTGAGTCCAAGAATTAAAGTTGAGGCCATTGTCTTGGCCATTGTCCATTCATTCACCTGTTTGTCCATCTGTCCATCTCTGCAGAAAGCACTACTGGCCAGTCGGTTAACCAGGCAGAAGGAACAGTGCTGGTGACTCAAGGAAAAAATATCTTTCTCCATTGTTCCTACGAATCTTCGTTTACCACAGCCTATCCTTTCTGGTATGTCCAGTATCCCGGCCAACCTCCCAGGCTCTTTCTGAAAGAATACACCAAAGAGGAGGGTGATCGTCATGGTTTCCAGGCTGAGCACCGTGCAGGAGAAAAAACTTTCCATATGAAGAAATCGGCCAGCCAGTTGAATGACTCCGCTCTCTATTTCTGTGCTGTGAGTGACACAGTGAGACTGCGCAGAAGACATGCTGATCAAAAACTTGGGAGGGGAAAAAAAGCATCCTTCACAGTATTTGCAGAGACTATGGTTGAAGTCTTGTGAAGGGCAGACCTGGTTTCCAATCATTAAATTCTATTGGATGTAAACTGGCATAAGATTGGGCTATATAAAATTAAGATTTCCAACTTTAAAGAAGGGGGCACTCATTTGCTCAGCGTGTTCTGTTTTCTTACTTTATCATTATTCATTGACTGATCAATGACTCCCAACCTCTTTTTAAGTGCACCCTTCTGTCTCAGCCTGTGTGAGGAAAAACTGAAGAATCTGGACTGGTTTAGCCTTGAGAAAAGAAAACTGATGGAGAGAAAGGATAGCAAAAGAACAGCATGACAATGGAACCGATCCGATTGGGAGGCGATGAGTGACTCAAGACTGGAGGCATTCAGGAGATATTTAGCAATCTCTCAGATCGACCTTAATTTAGATTGCTGCACTGAGCAGGGGATGGTGGCTGTGGACTTAATGCCCTTATAGAATCATGCAATCATTGAGGTGGAATGGGCATATAAAGCCGACAAGTCGAAACCCATGCTCCACGCAAGAATCCAAATCAAATCAGATCTTACAGACGGCACTTCAGTTATCTCTGGTACGCTTCCAGCGATGGAATTCTCACCCCCTCCTGAGGCTATTAGTTCCATTGTCATACTGTTCTAACAATTAAGATGTTTTCCCTGATATTTAGATTAAATTTAACTTCCTATAGCTTGACTCTGTTCTTCTGTGTCTCACCTTCTGGAATGATCCTGGACCCCTCCTCTATATGGCTGCCTTTCAAATATTTGAAATGTGCTGTCGTGTTTCCCCTCAGTCTTCTTTTCTCAAGATTAAACATGCCCAGATCTCTCCGTCTTTCTTCCTCGGTCATAGTTTCCAGTTTGTTTCCAACTCCATTATTCTACGAGGCTATGAATTCAGGGTACACGCCAGCTCTCTCAAGAAGGACAAAACAATCTGGAAGAGGAGATCAAATTATGAAGTTCAAAGATAGAGAAGTGAGCAGGGAAGAAAACCAGAGTAGGAACGGCCGTAAGAGATGAGAGAAATAGCAAAGTCAAACATTCCTCAGGTGAAACATCCAGAAAACAATAATTAATTGTACATAAAGAAAAGGAGATGGATAGAATGAATCAGGGCGTAATGAGAAAATGCAGAGGAGCGCTGACGTTTGCTAAGTCAAGATCAAGGACAAGAACGAGAGGAAAGAAAGAAGACACAAAAATTGTTATCTGTTCCTTTTCATGAGAGTATTGAAGAAAAACTAAGGCAAACATCAGAGGTAGAGATGCTGGCAGTGAACAAGAAATGCCACAGAGGTCTTGATCCTGCTCCGTATATTTCCACCTCAAGAAGGTATCCCCAAAACTATTTAGTATAATACACTAGGAAATCAACATGAGAAACCACTCGTTTGTAGTTCTGATGGAGACCTTCTGGCCTTTCTCATGACTGGCGAGGAAGGACGGACGATCTAGAAATGCTATCAATTTAGATCTAGGAAAGCCAATCCGACCCTTTTCTTCCTCCTTTCCTTACCTTGAGAAGGACAGTTGTGTTTCACCTACCAAGGAGGTAAAACATTTGACCTTGTTTTTCTAAATCCTTGCAGGCTCCTTGGGAAGAGCACAGAAGATTGTCCAGCCAGAATCGGCTGTGGCATTTGCTGGAGCATCATACGACCTTCCTTGCAATCATTCTTCGGTTTCATCAGAAAAGATCCTGTGGTATCGCCAATTCCCCAGCCAAGGACTTCAGTATATTGCTGGTGCATATCCAGGAAGAACTGATGAAGGCACCGATCCGAAAAGCACGTTGCGCGTTGCGAAAGAGAAGACCTCCAGCGTCCTTGTTCTCCATCATGTCACGCTGGCAGATGCTGCCGTGTACTTCTGTGCTCTCGTCCTCGCACAGTGTGTGAGGAAAGGACTGTCGCCCTGCAAGAACCCCTCACAAAGGCTGAGTGGAGGAGGAGCTACAGAACTGGAGCAGGTTCCCTGGTTGAAAACAAGCAAGCCATACATTGTGGTCCATACTCGTGGATGTTCCCTTTGGCTCTTGCAGGAAAGGAGAGAAATGTACCCACAAAAGCAACACCACACTTCAGAACTGCCTTCCATGTATATATTCATAGAAGCCCACTTTGAACTTCTTAGTGGCAAAGAGCAAGGGTGGAGCCTATGGGGATAACCAACAGGGCAACATTGGAGGGCTTGGTTCAGAAAAATGACACTATATTCCATCCCTGCTTTTAATTCAGAGTAAAATAGATGGGGGAAATGTGAGGATCCAACTGGTTTTTGCACCCCCTGGACAACCCCATTGTTGTGGGTTGCGAGTGGTCGCAAGACCAGATAGGCAGGGTACAAATTAAACAAACAAACAAACAAACAAACCAACCAACCAACCCCAGAATGTCTCCCAACTTCTTTCGAAAATTGTTTGCCTTGAGGGTGGTGGGTGGGTGGAGAACTGCCATTTCTGGAGCCACCAGGACCAGGAATTGACCTTTTAAATAGCTTGCAGCCTCCTTTGAGATGTTGAGCAGACACAAAAACCTCTAAATTATCCATCCATCCATCCATCCATCCATCCATCCATCCATCCATCCATCCATCCATCCATCCATCCATCCATCCATCCATCCGCCCGCCAGCCCGCCCGCCCGCCCACCCACCTACCTACCTACCTACCTACCTACCTACCTACCTACCTACCTACCTACCTACCTACCTACCTACCTACCTACCTACCTACCTACCTACCTACCTACCTACCTACCTACCTACCTACCTACCTACCTACCTACCTACCTACCTACCTGCAGGATCTTTAATTTCATCTCTGAATCATCCACTGTATGGTGTAGCGACAGAGTGATACATGAGGACTCTGGAACACAGGTTTCAAATTCCCATTTGGCCATGGAACTCACTGGGTGTGTGTGTGGAACTGGGAAAACCAATCCTTAAAATATTTCACTTACTTTAAAAGCCCTATTTGGGGTTGCTAGAAACCAGAGCTGACATGATGGCACAGAACACCCACACACGTCACCCCCCCAACCTTTTTTCACTTCTTTTGTCTCCAGTTAGCTAGTCTTAGAAACTGGGATCTAAGGGAGCTTACAAAACAATTAAAAACCATAGCGGATGAAGGCAGGAGAAAAAGGCAAGCATTAAAATAGAGTTACGAGATTAAAACACAATTACATAAAAATTAAAACACTCAGCAATGAAACCGAGGACTGAGTCTTTTGCAGTGTTGTAGATTTTCAGTGGCTGGAATGACATGATATGTGGGAAGCTATCACAGTTAAATGGTGTCAAACTTATTTCAGTTTCTAATCTAGAAGCTAGGTATCATTACTCTTGTCTTTCCAGTTTAGAAAAGGGCAGTGGCTATAGGTGCATGCAGTGCAGAGCTTTTACCACAAGATGGTGCTGTCAGGCTAGTTTCCACCTGAACCTGCAGTTGCTCTGTTTCCACCACTGTAGAGCCTTCTCCGGATTTTTCCCATTTGACTTAGTGATAATGGCAGAAGCACTAATGGCTTAGTGCTTCTGTATTTTTAATCTTTGTGTTTCTGTATTTTTAAAACAAGGGCCAGAATCCAACTGAAAGCTGTGCAAGGGCATAACATGGAGTGGCAGTTAGCTGCTACTTCCTAAATCAGTGATCGAATTCCTGGTCATATGCTGAGTTGCACAACTGGCACATTACTAGGAATTCAATCGAGGACTTCATTAGTAGTTCTTCACTCCTCCGAGTAATGCCATTGCATGTAAACAAGTGTAAATATTCAACTGGATTCTGGACAATAAAAAAACCCCCAAAAGTATTGTGTCTGGCCAGGGATTCTGGTTGTAGTCACGTTTCTGGCCTCGGATGGATACAGAACAGTCCGCTCTTTTCTGTTTTCTTTTGGCTAACATAGTATTCCAAAAGAAACCCAATTAAATTTCTCTGTACTTTTGATTCATCCTATGTTGGGACCCATGTGTTTTGCTCGAGGCAAGACAGTAGATCTCTGCCAGCTTTGTGTATTCAGAAATGGTGGTGAGGTAGTGAAACCAGGTCGCCCTGGGTTGAAACTCTGGGACTTTTTGAATAACAGGGTCTATGCCATCTGTGACTGAAAGGACTTCACTGTTCCCTTACTGCTTTGTTGCAACGTTCTCAGAAGCTGGGATGGAAATGGATTATGCCCCAAAGATGATCCGTCCGTCCGTCCGTCCGTCCATCCGTCCACCTACCTGCCTGCCTGCCTGCCTGCCTGCCTGCCTGCCTGCCTGCCTGCCTGCCTGCCTGCCTGCCTGTCTGTCTGTCTGTCTGTCTGTCTGTCTATCTATCTGTCTGTCTGTCTGTCTGTCTGTCTGTCTGTCTGTCTATCTATCTATCTATCTATCTATCTATCTATCTATCTATCTATCTATCTATCTATCTATCTATCTATCTATCTATCTATCTATCTATCTATCTATCTATCTATCTATCTATCTATCTATCTATCTATCTATCTATCCCCTGCTTTTCTCCTTAAAAAGGATCCAGGGTGATTTACATTATTAAAGCACAATATTAAAAGCTAAAAACAGCAAATTATTCAAATATTAAAGAAGAAGTAGTAACATTACAGAAATGTTAGGCTAAAGCATGACTAAAAACAGAACTAGACGTAACATAATATAAACCACCCTTTTAATTGTCTCCTAGACAGGGAGTCACTCAAGAAAAGCCTGCCTGAGGAGAAAGCTCTTTGCCTGCTTGCGGAAGGATAGCCAAGGTGGGACCAGTCTTGGTTTTCGGTGGTAGGGAGTTCCAGAGTCTGGGAGCAGCATCAGAAAAGACCTGCTCCTGTATCCCCATCAAAGGTACCTGTGAAGGGGGTGGGACCAAGAGCAAGGCCTCCCTTGATTATCTTAACACCCGAGCATGCTCGTAAATGGAGATGAAGTCCTTAAGATAGCTATTTAGGGCTTTATAGATTAAAACCAGTGCATTGCCTTTTGTCCAGAACTGGACTGACAGCCAGTGGAACTGCTGTAAAAGATTACCTTGCTGCATATTCTCCCCATTATAATGCAAAGTAATTGAGGGTGATTTGGTCTTGATGGAGACACAAAGAGTCATTAACCTCCTCATTTTATTGATAAGAACCAATTCCGCATCCTGCATTTTTGGACACTCCCCGTGAGCAGGAATCTGGCCAGGAGGAGAGTCATATGAAGACTACTTGGGCTTCCAAATTTAGCACTTCTTCACGACCATTCTGCAATCTTTAGTTTCTGTCTTGCACACCTAAGAGTCATAACATGTATTTATGAAAAGACATCACCTCTTTTGTTTAACTGCTTTCTCGGCCAGCACTCACTGCTCTCTCTCTCACACACACTCTCTGCGCACAAATCCATCTACCAGACACACTCTTCTGATGAACTGAACACCACCAAAGTCATAGGAAACCACAAGGGGTTAAACCCACATGGGAAGGAAGAGAGGAGGGAGGCTTCTTCAAGGCCGATCTGCCTTGCCTTGCGTGCTAACAAGCACTGAGTCTACACATTCAGCTGGGGGAGAAACTTGACCAACGTTTGGCAGTGCAGGGGATAATTTGAAATCTGCTTGGGTTTGAAGTACATTAGCGTCTAGACGTGTAGAGGTTCCTCATCATGATCTTCAGAGCAGCTTTCATTGCCTTCTTAGCTTTCACCTCAAGTGAGTAGCGTTTTATCAAGACCTCTTTACTTCTCTGCCTAGTTATTTGTTTGAGATATTTCTAACCCATCTTTCTCCTTAAAAAGGACCCAAGGTGACTTACAACAAATACAAGACGACATCTAAGAGGAGTCACAAGGAGTATGTATTACTAAAAGGATCATTGAATAGAATACAAAACAAACAAACAAACAAAAAACAAACAAACCCAAAAAAACCCAAAAAACGAAAGACATTCAGTGCAGTAAAGTTTTATTTTGACCTGAGGGCTTGTTTCTTTTTATTTTGCTGTAAACCACCCAGAAGAGTGAATCACACTACTGCTGTGGTTGTATATTAAATAGATAGATAGGCAGATAGATAGATAGATAGATAGATAAATAGATAGATAGATAGATAGATAGAGAGAGAGAGAGGGGGGGGGGAGGGGGGGAGGGAGGGAGGGGGGGTGAGAAATCTGTTTTTAAAAGTTGCTGAATTTTTTAAAATATATATATATATTATCTCCAGATTCAAAGGAAATTTCTGGGAAACCAGCACAATGATTTACTGTATTTTCCCATGTATAAGACTATATTTTTGTCTAAATTCTTTAGACTAAAAATGGAGGGTCGTCTTATACACAGAAGTAAGCTGAGGTGAGAACAAAAACAAGTGGAGGGGAAAGCAGGGATTAAAGCGATCCTGCAGCGCTTTGATCCCTTTCCCCCTACACTTGCTAAGCCCCACTTATTTTGCTTAATTTTGGATTAGAAAAGTGGGGGGCGTCTTCTACATGGGGGCATCTCATACATGGAAAAATACGGTACTTCAATCCTTATGATGCTCAAAGGTTTCTAAACCCAGGTGCACAGATGGTGGTGGACTTCTTTTTTTCCAGGGACGAAGCCAACGGTCAGGCGTTCCGAGATCTGTAATTCAACTCTGACCTCAGGGAATTAAACCTCAATGAATGCCTTTGTTTTAGTTCCATGTGAACTTCATTCCCTTCAAAATACTGGGAGATTCGCCGCCAATGTCAATAACCAACATCCATATTTGTCTTGTTTTGCAGGAAAAGTCGATGGAGACTCTGTTACCCAAAGAGAAGGCTTGTTTACCATCCAAGAGGGGCAGCTTCTTTCACTGCCATGCGAATATCAGACCTCCTACACGCCTACACTCTTTTGGTATGAACAACGTTCTCAGGGAGCCCCCGAGCTCTTGCTAGCAAGCTACGATGCTCAGGATCCGAAGACCAAAAAGCGGATGAGGGAGTTTTCAGCAAAGGTCAACAGAGACGAGAAGTCCTTCCATTTGACCAAGGGCGCCGCTGAGCTGAGAGACTCAGCTGTCTACTTTTGTGCCTTGAGTGACACAGTGGGGAGAGTCAGAAGGAGAGCAGGTCTAAAACCCACCTGGTGGCAGATGGCAAAGCTGCTGGTTCGTTCTATAAAAATACATCTATATGTCTCCCTTAAATTGCATGGGTCTGAGTAGCACAGTTTTGGTTTATATTGATTTTTTCAATCAATCAATCAATCAATCAATCTCAAGAAATACTGTGCCCAGGGTCACACAGAACCAGGGGAATGAGTTCAACAGCGAAGACGCTGAAGTCTTGTGTTGTTTGTTTATTCATTTAGTCGTGACCGACTCTTCGTGACCCCATGGACCAGAGCACGCCAGGCCCTCCTGTCTTCCACTGCCTCCCAGAGTTTGGTCAAAGTCATGGTGGTCGCTTCGATGACCCTGTCCAGCCATCTCATCCTCTGTCGTCCCCTTCTCCTCTTGCCTTCACACTTTCTCAACATCAGGGTCTTTTCCAGGGAGTCTCCTCTTCTCATGAGATGGCCAAAGTATTGGAGCCTCAGCTTCAGGATCTGTCCTTCCAGTGAGCACTCAGATTTGATTTCCTTTAGAATTTATAGGTTTGTTCTCCTTTCAGTCCAGGGGACTCTCAAAAGCCTCCTCCAGCACCACAGTTCAAAAGCATCAAACACAACATCTCTAACCTAGCCTTGAGATCAAGGGGTCATCAGTGCTGGGGTGGTCTGATTTGGGCTCAGGAAACCAGGGTTCAAATCTCCCAGCAAACATCTAAACTCAGTGGGAAATGGTTCTAATCCAGCTCAAGGAGCTACTGGACCTTTGGATCTTGATGCCATGCGTCTTTCATGCATTGGGTGGAGATGTTGAGTCAGGGCAGTGATCAAAGTGTACCTTGGTTAGAGAAATGGTTTGTGTTTCTCTGAGATTCCCAGATAGAAACCACATCCTGTGGTGAGTGTTACCATCTCTTACTGTTAGGTTGCTCTTAAAAAAAAAAATCCACCGAGCGTCGACCGTGTTTTATTGCCTTCTTAAGCAGAGAGGTGTCCGGCTTCTCTCTTCTTTCCTGCATGATCCTGAGGAAAAATGTCTTTCCTTTGGATCGTGTCTGTGCTAACCATGGTGGCCTCAAGTAAGTGCTACTCATTTCTCTTCTCCCCTTGGCAGTATCTTTTGACCTTTCCCCCCTCCCACCCATTCTTGGCTCCTGTCGTTCAGTACCTTTGAATGGCATTTTAAATAATTTCTCTTGGGTCCTGATCTACAGTTGCCTTGCGATGTTGTGATATAGCCCAGATGTGGCTGGACGGGACTGTGCCATATCTGTCTGAGGAGAAAAAATGTCAGTAGTAAAAGTTCCTCTGCTAAAAGCTAACCAAAGTCCTCCTGGCAAATAGAAATAGGGGTAAAAATTAAAAGACTCAGGAAACCTGGGTTCAAATCTCTGTTTTGCACAGTTAGGCGGGATATCCATTTTAAGCTCATCTTTTTGAAGGGTTATAATGTGTAAAATCGCTGTGGGTGGGTTAAATGCAATCATTATTCATTGTAAAGGTAGAATGATAGAACAGCTATTGATTCAATGCCCCAATTTTTTTTAATCATCCTGGCAATGCCCAAAATCCATTTGGAGCTTTTTAACTGTCCACAAGAACCTATAGTAATTTATGCCTTTCCTTTCTCCAGGTAGGACAATATTCGGGTCTTTTGGCTAGTGGGTCAACAATTCCTTAGGGACTAGTAAATTTAAGTTTACCTTAATGTGACGGATGAAGGCAGACCCTATCTTTCCACTTGTGTTGATAACTACATTAAAAAGGTCCTGAAAGTTGTGTGATATTTTGAAAGTGAAAGAACTTAAGAAAAGCCCCTGTGTCCATTTTTCAATCAAACATCACTATTCCTACTTTGATCTTATTTCTACAAAAGGGATGAAGGGGTCACCTGTGAACCAGCCAGAAGGCACCATGACTGTCACCGAAGGGAAACAGATCACCATCAAGTGTACCTATGAGAAAAATATCTACTATTTATTCTGGTACATTCAACATCCTGGACAGCCCCCCAAACTCTTTCTGAGGGATGCAGAGGATCCTTCAGACGAAGGGCGAGCCAGAGGCTTCGTTGCCGAGAATGAAAAAACATTGAGCACTTTCAGCCTGAGGAAACCTGCCATTCAGCTGGAGGACTCTGCTATCTACTTCTGCGCTGGGAGTGACACAGTGAGACGGGCCAACGGGGAAGTCAGTCAAAAACATGCAAAGTGGGAAAGACATTATAGCACAGAAGAGAAGCAGACCTAAAATGTTCAGGGATCTAAGCTGCAAAGACTTAAGCTCCACTCTTAGGCTATTCTACTTAAAAAATATGAGTTGTTGGAATCCAGGGGACACATTTCCTCCCTCAAAACAGAACACAACAATAATTATTATAGTCTAGCTACATCCTATGCATTTATGTAAAAGCAACCTTTTAAGCTATTGTCTTTAAAACCAAAGGACATGAGGTGGTTCAGGATTTCGCTTCATCTCTCCCACTCTACGCTAAGATAGAGATTTACACATTCAGGAAGTCCAGTGGATAAAAAAATGGCCAGACTCTATCAATCAGGAAACAGGGAGGTCCTTTGGGAAGAGCCCAAGAAAAGATGATTGAGCAGGGTCAGGCCCAATATATTTTTCTGAGGCAAAAGACAACGTTGGGCCCGCCTAGTTCCTTCTCCACCCATTCCCTATAAAATCACACTGGTGGTTGACTCGACTCAGCTTTTTCCTCCCAATGACTCGGGACTGACTCATTATTTGGAACCTATAAGAAGAACTTGTTTTTAATAGAGACTTGATATCAAAGGCTCGGACTTCAAGACTTACCAATGTCCCCTGACCTATGGAGTTTTGACTTGATTCTGGATCTCTCAGGGCCTCACACGACACTACTTCAGCCCCCATAATGGCTAACTTAGAAATGGGGAGCAGTAGAGGGTCCCCAGTCTGCAGAGTCAAAGAATTTACTCCGGCTTTCTTCTAGATCTAAATTCGACCTCCTAGGTGGAAAAAAACCGATCCACAAAGCAAAAAATCAACAGACTGCTGATATGTGGACGTGGTAGGGTAAAGAGATGAGAGAACTCGGGTTCTAATGATATTTATTTATTTATTTATTTTTATTTATTGGACTTATATACCGCCCCATAGCGCTACAAGCACTCTCCGGGTGGTTTACAATTTTTTTTTTAATTATACAGGCTACACATTGCCCCCCCAGCAAGCTGGGTACTCATTTTACCGACCTCGGAAGGATGGAAGGCTGAGTCAACCTTGAGCCGGCTACCTGGGATTTGAACCCCAGGTCGTGAGCACAGTTTTTAGCTGCAGTACAGCGTTTTAACCACTGCGCCACGAGGCTCCTGTTAAGCATATGTTAAGCATACCATCTTGTTGATCCATACTTTTTCCATGTGCTCTTTTTTAATAAAAGGAAGTTGTCTGTCATCCTAGCAGTCCGTGTTTAGGGTGTCTCTGGGAAGAGAAAACAATGGTATTTACAATGTCCTGAGTAGATATTTTGTTTGTAGACCCTATTTTCTTTTCTTTTTTTTTTTGAATATTTTTTTGTATTTGAACATATAAATCTACAAACTACAACAGAATACAGTACAGAAAAGCAATATATAAAAATATCCCCCATCCCCACTTTTGAGGACAGAGATTCACATCTCGTTTAAGTCCCGAATTTCCCAAGTTTCCAGAGAGCATTGAAAAAAACACATAAATCATTTTGCTCTAACCTTTGATCTTCCCCTATTTTCAACAAGACAGTGAAAAAACAAACAAATAAACAAAGGCAGCCATTAAGACAATTCTTAACTGCTTAATATCAGTTCAATAAATTAATAGAATTAATAGTTATTAATAAATTGCAACATGAATCCAACATAATGTAAAACACATAAACCACAACAGTGCAATTGATGATAAGCATGTCAACGAGCAGCAATGCAGATCAAGAGGTCTATCAGTCATCTTCAGCAGCTGCCTTGAATTATAAGCATGGCAATGACTTCAAATAGTTTTTGTTAACAGACTGGACAGAGGAATAAACTCCTCGTCTCCTACCTGGAAAATGACACAGGCAAAAATCGACCTTCTGTTGCCATGTCCCACATTGACCAGAAGGGGGAGCCCTCTCATCAATGGCTCAAGTTCTACACTGTGTGACTTTGGGGTGACCACTGATTCCTAGGTATTTTTTTTTAAAAAAAACTATCTCTCCACTTTCCCCATCCCTTTACTTTGGCTCTTAATACGAAATGCGATTCCTTTTCTTCCCTACAGGATTTTCCTGCCGTCTCCTTTTCGTTCCACACAAAAGAACATCATCAAATGTGCTCAAAGTCCACCTGGACATTTTTTAGGGGAAGCATCCCCCTTAATTTCCCCCCTTCTGGGGTGGGATAGTGTTATAATTCTCAGGGTTTTCTCAATAATACCAAGTTTTTCCTCTCCATCTCACCCCCAGAGATCTAAATTTGTGCTAAATGTATGTGATGGTATTAGGAAAATCCATAGCAAGACATTCAGGAAAATACAAAATGTTGATGGGGTCACCTGAGCATTCTTTCCCCACCACTGTGATCATGTCAGAAAGCGAGATTTAGATTAATCTACATCTTCAAACCATTTTTACCAGCATAAGCGATGTTCTCAATATTGGGTTTCTATGGTGAGATAGAGTTACACCTTGGAGTGGGCTATTGCGGGATAGGAAAGGTCAGTCTCTTTGGAATTGTGAAGTTCACAGGGTGATTTTCAGCCAAGCAGGGTCGTATGGATGAAACCGTGTGGGACGTCTCAGAGGACAGGTAGGATCATATCAAAGAAAGAAGGATGGAGGAATAAAGAAGGATGAGAAGGACGAAAGGGAGAGAGAAAAACAGAGGGGAGATGGAAGTAAGAAAGGAAAGGAGGAAACAAGAAAGCAAGCACCAGGCAAAAGTGAGGGGAGGAAGAAAGAAAACAGGAAGAAGAAGGAGGAAAAGAGAGGAAGGGAAGGGAAGAGAGAGTTGTGTATGGTTCAACAAAGAGTTGTGTATGGTTCAACACAACTGCTGTTCCAGAGGCAGGAAACTCTAAGGGGAAAGGGGGCAGGACTACATCACTGCCAACTCTCTCAGAAGTAATCTTCATGTCTCCTGACCCAGAAGGGAGAAGATTTTGATCAGCCCACCGACCGCCAGGTCTTACATGAAACCCCCAAGCCTGGTTCCTTTTCTTTCAGCCAGCTTTCCTCTCATGCTCTGTGCCAGGTTGTGGTGGTGGTGTGGCTTTTTGATACTTGCAACAGTGAACAGCAGAACCTGAATATTCCACTTTTCTTTGAGTCAAGAAACTCCAGGACGAACAGAAGCAAAGAGGAAGAAAGAGAAAGCGTGAGAGAAGGTGAGAAATATCCACTGTACGCTCTCCACGATGTCCATCAGACTGGCTGTGTTTTTTACCCTGCATTTCTCAGGTTCGTAGAATTTTCTGGAAGCAATTCCAACCCCTGTTGTTCACGTTATTTATTATTTGTCTCTTGTTTGGGTGGGTGGTGTGTTCCATGGTGATACTCCAGCAGGAAAAAAAAGCCAAGTTGTGTTAATTCCCTTCTGTTTATATATTCCTGATTCTGGAACTAACATAGCTTCGATTTATATACTTTATTGTATAAAGTAGAAATGAAACTAATTGCAATTATATTGCAAAGTGAGAAATGTGACACTGGCTTTTCTCAGACCCATCCATCACGGTATCCACCAAAGTAGAAAAAAAAAATTAACATGCAAGGAAATCCTTCTCTCTAATGAGTTATTTCCACATTCAGGGGGTTGATGGCTCCCTCTTTGGAAAACAGATGGAAAAACCTTTGGGGTCATGTCCATCGGTGTATGTTCAAGAATTCCATCTGTTCACTCCGGATCTTGCCATGTTTTCCGTATCAGGTGTCCTTTGGTGCAAAGCTCAGGAGATCATCCAAGAGCCGGTCATGGAGGCATCAGAGGGGAAAGCGTTCAACCTGACTTGCAGCCACCCCAAAGCTACAACAGAAACCATATTTTGGTACCGGCAGTTCCCGGGTCAGACTCTTCTCTATGTAACATCAGGATACAGCCACAACGAGGAAGGAACCCTGCATGTCCCCAGCGGCCGAAAATCCAATGCCCTCACCCTCACCAAAGTCACCTTGAATGATGCTGCAGTTTACTACTGTGCGCTGAGCGACACAGTGGTGCCTCCTGATCTCTCGTCTGCTCAAAAACTCTTTTGTTCTCACACTGCATTGAAGGCGGGCACAGGAGAGACCTACGAAGCCGATCTGATCTCCTCCTGCATGGTGAGAATTGTCTTCAAGATTCGAGGATGAATGTTTAGGTCCGTAGAAAAGAGAGCATTTCTGTCTACCTCCCCACTGTTGTCAAGACGTTGCTGACTTATGGCGATTCGATGAATGAGTAATCTGTTAAACATCTCGTCCACAATGGCCCCTTTAAGCTTTTGCAGACTCCAGCTTGTGGCTTCCTTTAGGGAGCCAGTCCATTTCACCTTGGGTCTTCCTCTTTTCCTGCTGCCTTCCTTCCTCCTTTCCCAGCACCATCGGCTTTTCCAGAGAATCTTGTCTTCTCATGATATGCGCAAAGGACAGCCACGTTTTCAACATTTTTGAAATTCCAGGCTTGATTTGAATCTGGACCCATGAGTTCATCTTTCTGGCCATCCAGAGTATCTACAAAGCTCTCCTCCAGCACTGCCTTTCAAAGGAATGCTTTCCCCCCCCATGTCCATCTTTTGCACCCATCTATGGTGATCAGAAAGAGAAGAGCATGGATGGCTCTTGGCCTTAATCTCTTGACACATCTTTCCATTTAACCATTTTTTCTTTTTCCTTCCTTGTGGTCTTTCCTAGTCTCAGCCGTTTTCCGATTTCTTAACTGCCATCTCCATTTGGAACGATGATTGAACCAAGCTATACAAAATCTTTTACTACCCCTCAGCCCTGACAGTTTTTACTGAAGGCTCCTCAAGGCTCCAAGCACTCTTAGAAATGCAGATTATACGGAATTACTCTTCAATTTAGAAATAAGGCTGCACGTATTATTTATTTATTTATTTATTTATTTATTTATTTATTTATTTATTTATTTATTTATTTATTTATTTATTTATTTATTTATTTATTTATTTATTTATATCCCGCCCATCTTGTATATTTATACCACTTTGAGCAGCTATGTGTGTTCATGAGGAGGGGATAGGGGAGAGAGGGCAGCTACATTTAGCTCTAAGCTCTTATTTCGTAGACTTAGTTTTGATTCCTTATTACATAAGGGATGACCTATGCTTTGTAGGGTTGGAGTGATGTTACTGTGAAATTTACGTATTCACCTCTCTCCCCTATTTTTTTTTTCCTGCAAGGAGGTGATGACAAACTCTGTGGAAGTCCTGAAGTTCTTTGCATGAGTTGGGATTATGTCTCATTGAGGCAGAAAAAGTATTTTTTCCCCCTCTGCTATACTGTATTGGCTTTCCTCATTTTTACACTTCCAGGCAGTAGAGGGCGACGTTGGCCTTCACTCTCTATCTGGTAGTTGGATTTCAAGATGCAGAACTTTACAGTCAAAACGCATGACGGGGTGATGCAAAGCGATGAAGGACCATCATCAAGGGGAAGGAAGGAGATGAAGCAGACCTCAGAAGAAGGCAGCCCCAGTTGTCATCTTCTCAACCACAAGGAAACCAGCAGAAGTCACCTCATTTCAACTTAGTCTCTGCTGAACACCAGCAATCAGAAAAGATGCTTTCTCCTTCTGAAACACGTTGCTTCTTGACTGTTCTCGGAACGTTCCTTCTGCTCCTGAGATCAGGTAATAATTCTGTTGAGTGTCATTGTGGGGTTTGTAAGTCATTTTAATCAAGATTAGTGGAACCCAACATAGTTGTGGAATGCTCAGCGAGATGTGATACTGATACAGGTGCTACATTGCTGTGGACATCTGCCATGTTCAACTTTTCTCCTCACAAAAACCCTGCCACCTCTTAATGACAGACACCATTGGTCGTGTGATGAAAATCTGGCCCAAAACTAAATATTTGGACCCCTGCACCCACCTATTACGGGGGAAGGCGGATTCAACTGAACTCTTTTGACTGACAAGAAAGGAAAACCACACACGCCAACAGCAAACCCACAAGTAAGACGCTTGAGAACTGCCTCCTGTTCTCTGTGCCGAAGAACAGCTTCAACTCATCGCAGCCAACAGGGGGAAGAGAAACCCTGAAAACTATCAACGTTATTACCATTCTAACTTCAATTAAGTTGGACCATGATCATATTGGTGGCAGTCATGTTATCAGTTTTTGCTTTGGGTGAGTATTACTATGAATGCATGAATATTATTATTGTTTTAGATTTATACCTCACTTTTCATCTTATGAGCTGAAGTCCGTGATCATGGTTCTCCTCCCTGTTTCTTTCTCCTCACAACATCCCTGTGAGGTAGATCATATTGGGGCACACCGTGACTGGCACCAGGTCACCCAGTGAGTTTTGTGATTGAGTTAAAACTTGAACTCAGATTTCCCAAGCATCAGTCTGATTGCAAGGTCCCGGAGACAAACTTCACCTCCCTCTAGTTTTCTTTCATCAAAACCTCAGTTATGTTCTCTATAGGCAAGAACGTTGGGAAAGGTGGAAGGCAGCAGGGAAAGAGGAAGACCCAATAGGAAATGGGTTGACTCCCTAAAGGAAGCCACAACTTTTGAGTTTACAAGAGCTGAGGAGGGCACTTGAGGATGGTACATTTTTGGAGGTAGCTTATCCATAGGGTCGTCATATGTCAGAGGTAACGTGAACACACAGAACAACAACAAAAACTAGATCATGCCCTCATTGCAGATAAATACTTGGAGAAACAGACCAAACTCTTTTCTGTCATACGTGAAAGAACATAATAGTGTGTCTGCTCTACCTACGGATAGATAATTCTCAGAAGGCGAAAATATTCTGTTGATCTTGATGAGGACTGCTTGGGATTCTAGAAAGACATTTTCAGAAGCTAACAGGAAAGGGTTACATTTTGGCATATTATTAAATACACTGCTTTAGACAATGAACCACTCATTTAATAGCATGAATGGAAAAGAAACATATCTGTAACAACACTGAGGATCACCGGGAGATATGATCATTTTCTAAGGACAATGCCCTCTCCTTTCTCACGTAAGTTTCAGAGATAAAATTTTAGCAAGTGGGGGAAACAGAGGTTTTTGTTTCATTCTGTATCTCTGAAAGCTTGTAGATTTCATTCATTCATTCATTCATTCATTCATTCATTCATTCATTCATTCATTCATTCATTCATTCATTCATTCATTCATTCATTCCCCACCTAGCAATTCGCAGCGCTGAGTGCTGTACGATAAAGATGCCCAGTAACCAAATCCCACATCTCTTTTACAGACAAGGCCCATGGAAATCCTGTGTCCCAACCCGAACCTCTTGTTTCTGTCCGAGAGGGCCACCCTGTTTTTTTGCCATGTGTCTATGAGTCCAATTTCTCCACCGCTTCCAACCAGCTTTTCTGGTATGAACAACAGCCTTCTGGGGCCCCTCAGCAACTGCTGTCAAGCTATGAAGAGACCAAGGAGGGAAGAAGAGAATTTTCGGCGCAGAACAAAGCCAAGTCCTTCAATCTGACAAAAAGGGCTGCTGAGCTGAGAGACTCAACTGTCTACTTCTGCGTCTTGATGGACACAGTGGAGAGAACGGCAGCAGGGCTGGTACAAAAACCCGCCTAGAGGCAGAGTCGAAACTAATGCCTTGCACAGCATGAACTAGAAATGTCACGCGGCGCTTCTAATCTACCAAGCTTGTGCATGAAGCTCACATTTTTCATGCTCCTAAGCTGGTTTCTGTCAGGAACACTGAAAACATTTTTTGTTATAGTTGATGAATTGTCAGCAACCATGCCAGCAAGTCAGCCACAGCTGAGCTCTTTCAGGAAACCAGTCATGTCATTCAGATATTGTGGTGCCCCGCATAGCGACGATAATCCGTTCTGAAAAAATTGTCGCTATACGGATTCGTCGCTATGTGGGGCAAAAAAGCCCATAGGAACGCATTAAACACATTTAATGCGTTCCTATGGGCAAAAAACTCACAGTTCTGCGAAAATCCTCCATGCGGCCGCCATTTTCGCTGCCCGGTAAGCGAGGAAAGGGTGTGAAAACACTGCAGGTGGCCATTTTCTTTACCTGGCGGCCATTTTGGAACCGCCGATCAGCTGTTTAAAAAACATCGTTATGCGATAATCGGTAAGCGAAACGCTTACCGATCATCACAAAGTGATGTTTTCCCATCTAAAACATTGCAATGCGATCGCTTTTGCGATCACAAAAAACACATCGCTATGCGGATTCGTCATTAAATGAAGCACTCGTTATGCGGGGCACCACTGTACTTGAGATTCCATGGAATTATAATCAGTGGCTCCCAACCTTGGGTCCCCAGATGTTCTTGGACTACAACTCCCAGAAATCCTGGCTAGCACAGCTATTGGTGAAGGTTTCTGGGAGTTTTAGTCCATCTGGGGACTCAAGGGTGGGAACCACTGAACTAGATGATAGTGTGCTTTCTTGAGCATCTCAAAAACCAATATAAAACAAGAATCCTGCTGTCACATCTGGAGTATGACTGATAAACTGAAACAGGATTTGGGCTGTCATGCTAGTTACATGGAGACCACTGGCTTTGTGTGTTTTCTCTGAGACCTTTCTTCGAAGTCTCATCTTTCTCACGGTTCTCACACATAGATTCTGGACCCTAAAAATAATAACCTCTGTATGCCACTTCCAAGTTGGGGTATAACTGGTAGGTACAGGAGAAAGGATTCTTTGGCTGGCGGCATATGTGGCCAGAATTCTGTTTAGGTTCATATAAGGTTTGTGTAAATTGGTATAGCTAACTGTGGCAAATTGATGGGGTGCAAGCTACATATCAGACATTTAGCTTCAAATATTGTCTTTTAATGATGTCAACCAAGGCAGTTTAAAGATGATATTTGAAGCTAAAAACAGTCAGGATACAAATACTAAAAAGGATCAAACAGATGCCACACACACAAAAATGGTTAAAAAAAGCAACACCAAAAGACATTCAAGCCAGTAAAGCACAACTATCCATTTGAAAACCCCACTGGTGGCGCTGCAGGTTAAACCGCAGAAGCCTCTGTGCTGCAAGGTCAGAAGACCAGCAGTCGTAAGATCGAATCCACGTGACGGAGTGAGCTCCAGTTGCTTGTCCCAGCTCCTGCCAACCTAGCGGTTCGAAAGCATGCAAATGCAAGTAGATAAATAGATACCACCTCAGTGGGATGGTCACGGCGTTTGGCGTTGAGAAAAGTTCTGGTTCTCCAGTTTGGACAAACCTAAACTGTCCGGAATCAACAAACCAGTGATTTTTGATGAATTTTTTGGATTCATTTTTTATTCATGCTGATCTCTATTCTTAATTTGATCAGTCCAATGACACTCCGCAGGTTTTCCTCTTTGTCTCTTTCACCTACTCTTTGGGGGTTAGAGAGGAAAAGCCCTGGGAAAACCCAGCTACTGTACAAACGAAGAAGCATCGTGTACAGAGTTTGCATCGTCCTTTCCCTTCCAAATAACTGGGACTGGAGCAAGATCATGAAATCCATTGGCACAATTTTCTTATTTTTATATCTGGGACCACTAGGGGGCAACCCAAGCTTTTTTTACTCTCCCCTATCTCCTCCTCCTCCCTGTAATCGTAGGTCTCACTTGCAGAAGCTTAAAAAAAAACCCAACAGGACGTGTTGTGGTTGCTGGCAAGAGGCTGAGAAAGAGTCTGTTGCGTCTGCACACGTTTTTAAGCAGAAGAAACTAGCAGGGGTTCCTACCACGTCAGAATTCCACACATCCCCAGGATGTTTGTCCATTCGAAAAGAAGAGGCCACTTGACTCTCATGGAAGCTGTCTTTCTCCTCCTGAAATCTGGTAACGTATTTTTGCATTGCCATAGAATTAGGTGACAATCTAATCCAAAATGCTTCAGTCTCTCTCTCTGTCTTGGTAGGATGAGGCACTGATCCAGTTTACACCAAGCTCTTCCTAGTCTTTGACTGTCACTTGCTATATCTTCTCCCCAAGATATTTAGAAGAAAGAGGACATCCCTCCTCTTTATCATCATCTTAGAAGTGCAGAGCTGGAAGGAACCCTATAGATCGTAGAGTCCAGGGGTCAAGGAGGCCCAGCGGGGAATAGAACTCCCACCCTCTGCCTCCGCAGGCAGATAGCTAAACTACTGAGCATCTTTCAGAGTTGCTTCGAATCAGGACTAGAACTGGGGACATAACTTTGGATCCACAGCTCCCACAATTTCACATTCTAGGATTATAAGAGCTACAAAAACACAGATACACAGCAATAGAGTTCTGGCTGGGGTTGTCCTTAAATCCTGAACGTACCAAGATATGCATTTGGTCTTGTTGGTCTCTGAGCTTCCACAAGTGTCATGTTGGCACCGATTGTTCCCACCCACCCCTTTTCTTTCCTTTTTCTTTCCCCCAGGAATCCTTCTATGCAAAGCTGAAGAGATCACCCAAGAGCCCCTGGTGGAAGCCTTTGATGGAAAAGCCCTGAACCTTTCCTGCAGCCACCCATCTGCTGCCAAAGGAGATGCCATCCACTGGTACCAGCAGCTCCCTAACCAGGCTCCTCACTTCATAGTGTCTGGATACAGCGGAATGGTGGGAAGTGAAAAACTCAAGGGAGCCTCTTTGCTTATCAATGAAGATAAAAAATCCAGTTATTTATCCTTCACTCTCGTGACCTTAGAGGAGGCTGCTGTGTACTACTGCGCTGTGAGTGACACAGTGCTACGCCTTGGCCATGGCGCCGTGCAAGAACTCCCTCCTTTCGGTGCTCAGCGAAGATGGTTCCCGTGATAAGGGAGAGCTGAAAAAAGCCTATCGATCTGAGGTTTCTTTCTTCCACTCTTGAAGGAGGGCTGCAGAGCAGACACTGGTTGTAACACCATCAGAATAAGCCATAAATGGTTGGAACAAAACCAAGAAACGAATGCAAAACGTGTCAATCCACTTTATTCCCTCTGTATTGAAGGGTACAGGTTTTTGGCAACCATCTGCTAGAGAGTCCAAGAAGATGCAATGTGACTTTGATCTAGCTTTGCTGACCATAGGACTCAGAGACACCATCCTCACCACAATCGAGGTACAGTAGGATGTATGTATGTATGTATGTATGTATGTATGTATGTATGTATGTATGTATGTATGTATGTATGTATGTATGTATGGATGGATGGATGGATGGATGGATGGATGGATGGATGGATGGATGGATAGATCGATAGATCGATAGATCGATCGATCGATCGATCGATCGATCGATCGATAGATAGATAGATAGATAGATAGATAGATACCCACTACCACTAGTGGTGAAGGTTTCTGGGAGTTTTAGTCCAAGAACATCTGGGGGGGCCAAGGTTAGGAACCACTGTTCTAAATGATCTGGGGGATAGGTGTCTTTGTGTGTGTGTGTGTGTGTGTGTGTGTGTGTGTGTCTGTCTGTCTGTCTGATAGAATAATTGATTTAGTATCTGTATTTTCTGTTCTGATCGTTTCCTACCTCTAGCCAGTAGGGGACAGTATTGTCCCCGTTGATTTTTATTCTCTTCTTTCTTCCTCCACTGAAATAAATACCCACAACATACATCATTGAGGTGAAAACACACACCCCTAAAGGAAGCCTCCGCTTCCTCCTCCCAGCCCTTCTAAGGAAGACAAACAGAATAACCTGCAAGGAGACCCACGTCATGTCTCTAGAGGAGAAGACCACCAGTGGTTTCGAAGAAAGGACGTGGAAGGGCCTGTGAGCAGGAAGCTGGTTCTCTATGACCAAGTAGTGAAGACCTGGACCAGGCGTACCTTTAGTGCAAGAAGTTGTATCTTAAGCAAGGTCATCTTAGCACATCTTGGGCTGAGATCCATCGTCCGTATCATGCTCTCTACACCTGTCTTTACTGTGCTCTTGGCTTTAATGCTAAGTGAGTATCCTTTTGAAATCTGCATTTGTTTAAGGCACGTTCTAATTTCTTCAATGCATTTCTTTGGACTTTTGCTTACTTGTCTGAAAACCACTCCAAGGCTGTCTTTCTTTGGATTGCTTTTTTTACACCTTCAACTGTTGCTTCTTCTGTACTCTGCTAGTTCCTCATCTCTTGTTTAAAACCTATTTTGGACATCAAAATGATGTCATTTTGTCCTCTTTCTTTCTTTACTTGGTTTGCCACAGTGACTTCGTGGCTGCTCAAAAGCAAATCCCATTGAGGCTACTGAGGAGGCCTACTGGAATAAATGGGCAGCCTAAATGGAATATGTGCCTTAGAAGTAGGCCAAGCGACACGTCAGCTCCTGCTTAAAACCTTTCCATCTTTGTCATCATCTTAGAGAGGCACATCCTGAAGAACAGCCATATCAGAAGCTCTTGTTGTGGTATGTGTTGTCTTAAAAGGAGAATCAGGAGGCTATCAAAATATATAGCTTTTGAAGGAATTCAGCCCAGAGGAATTGTAGGGAGTGATCTTCAGATAATGTTTTCATTTCCCTCTGTTCTGCTTCCAGCCAGCTAGAATGATCAGTTGAGTGGATTATGGATGTTTTAAAATCTAGAATGAAGTCTATAGAGAGAAACCAGAGATGATTACATGTGGAGAGTCTAGAAATTGCTCATTCGAGGGTTTGAATGGGTGTCGATCCACAGTGAAGGTCAAGCTCTGTGTGTAGATGAACTGAGATAAATAAATTCATTTTTTTCCCACAGAAAGGACCCATGGGGATTCTGTGACCCAAGCAGAACATCTTCCTTCTATCCAAGAGGGCCATACCTGTGGTATGAGCAGCATCCGCCTGGAGCCCCTCAGCTTTTGCTGTCAAATTTTGATGGTCAGGATGAGGAGACCATGAAGTGCAGGAGGGGTTTCCGTTATTCAGGAGACAAAAAGACCTTCAATCTGACCAAGGACGCAGCGGAGCTGGTAGACTCAGCTGTCTACGTCTGTGCCTTGAGTAGCACAGTGAAGAGAATGTTAAGGATCGCCAAACAGAAACCCCCCCTGGTGGAATGGTGCAGAACCTTTGATCTATAATGACAGAGTGATGGATGTAGCAGAGGGAGCTTTTTTCTTACAAGAGCATGCCTTAAATTAGCCTTAGTTTTTCATTAGGTAAAGGTAAAGGTTGCCCTTGACATTTAATCCAGTCGTGTCCGACTCTAGGGTGCGGTGCTCATCCCCATTTCCAAGCCATAGAGCCAGCGTTTGTCCGAAGACAGTTTCCATGGTCACGTGGCCAGCGCGACTAGACACGGAACGCCGTGACATTCCCACCGAGGTAGTACCTGTTTATCTACTCGCATTTTTACATGCTTTCGAACTGATAGGTTTTTCATTAATTCTTGTCAAATGGAGGTGAGCAATTATTATTAGTTTTATTTATCATTATAAGTTTTACATCTAGGCTGCGTTTCTCCTGACCAAGGATTTAAGGCGGCTCACAGCATTAAAATTCACACCATTAAAATACACAAGGTTAAAGATTAAAAGACAAATGAAATGATATATGGTTTAAAATAAAATTAAAAGATTAAAACAATTAACACAGTTGCACTGCATTTCAGTCATTAATCACTGCTAAACACATAAAAATCATCTGCCGTTGAGACCTTAAAAGAAGGAACCCAGTTTTGAACTTATTTAGAAGTCAGTACAATTACTTGGCCATCTCCTGAGAAGAGAAGACTCCCTGGAAAAGACCCTGATGTTGGGAAAATGTGAAAGCAGGAGGAGAAGGGGATGACAGAGGACGAGATGGTTGGACAGTGTCATCAAAGCAACCAACATGAATTTGACCCAACTCATGGAGGCAGTGGAAGACAACAATTACCCAGTGTGGTGTAATGCAGTGGTCCCCAACCTTGGGCCTCCAGATGTTCTTGGACTTCAACTCCCAGAAATCCTGGTCAGCAGAGATGGTGGTGAAGGATTCTGGGAGTTGAAGTCCAAGAACATCTGGAGGCCCAAGGTTGGGGACCACTGGTGTAGTGGATACAGTGATGAACTTCCCTTCCTGGAAAGGAAGCTGGACTGGCTGTCTCTGCGCATGCGCCCACCTATCATCTGATAGGTGAGTGCATGTGCACAGCCAGAAGGCCCAACTCCTCTGAAGATGGCGGTGGAGGTGGCAAGACAAAGTAGGGAGGCAATGGGGGCAGTGGGAAGAGGGTCGGATGGGCATCTGTTTTGCCAAATTGTACATTTCTTGGCCAGAAGGGGGCAGTCCAAACCTTCTCACTTTCCTATTTGTACCACGTTGTTGAACAAACTTCAGAATTCGTCAGAAGGTGGGAAAGGCTGGAAGCGGAAGGAAGCTGTCTTATCGCCAACCCTTTCCAACAGAAGAAGCCAGAAGGGCTTTGTTTCCGAGAGAACTCCAAACCTTGCAAACATGCGCTTCTTTTCTGAAACAGGCTGCTCCCTGCCTTTCCGGGAAACTCTTCTGCTCCTGGAAGTTGGCAATTGATTTCTTCTTGTTATATGTCACTCCACAGAATGTGATGAATCTCCAGTTAATGGCAAACCCGGTCCCATTTCCATGTCTTCTATTTGATCCAAAAGGACCTGAGCGGATAGGAGCAACAGAGATCCTGAGAGGAGATATTACAGGGATGGGGACTTGAGAAAAGAAGATTGAGGGGTGATATGATAGCAGTTTTCAAATACTTGAAGGCTGTCATACAGAGAAGAGGCAGGATCTGTTCTCGATCACCCCTGAGTGCAGGACACACAACAATGGACTCAGGTTATGAGAAGCCAGATTTCAGTTGACTATCAGGAAAAAGTAGGGCAGTGGGGACCCAGAAACAGGACAGAAAATGAATCCATTTATACGAGATAGTTCATGTACAGAACTAGTACAATTAGCAAGAAATATACCAACTGAATTGCCGGCTATGTGAATGGGATCAGTGACTATACCTACAAATATAGCGCTATGAAAAAAGGAAAAAAAAAGAAATTATTCAAATGGTCTGTGTGATCAGGCCCCCAGACACAAGGTAGAGCTGTTAAGCTTTTCCAAATTCTATAGGGATATTGTTTAATCTCAAATGGAAGCCACTGAGCTTCCTACAGCTCACTGAGATGTCTTGCCTGCTGCTAACCACATCCTCTGGTCTACCAACACTTTATTTGAAGCTTAAAAAAAATACCAAGAAGATTGAGTTGTTTTTCATACAGCAGACAATCCAGTGCAAAGCAGATCACAGAAAACCTCCCTTCTCTCGGTTTCTGGTGTCTTTCTTGGTTATACCTCTGTCTGGTTTAGTAAGATGTCTCTTCCATGGATGCTGCCTTTGCTAATCTTGTCCGTGTCAGGTGAGTGATGGTTGATACCCCCGTGGCTTGATATCTTTCCACTCTCCTTCCCCCCCTTCTTTTATCTTGAGTCCTCACCATGCTTAAAACCCTCAAATGGGAACTCAAGCTGTGTGTAGCCTCTGAAAGTCAGTCTCCTATTGCAGAGAAGGACATGGTATAGCCTAGAGTTGGTAGAAAGGATTGTACCACTTTGGGCTGCAGGTGGGTGATGCCACCAGCACATGTGGGAGAGAATATCTGTGTGATTCATCCTGGCAATGCCAATATTGTAGAACAGTGGCTCCCAACCATACGTAACCCAGGTGTTCTTGGACTGCACCTCCAAGAAGCCTCCGCTGCCCAGAGTGTCTGGAAGTTTCAGTCCAAGAATATCTGGGATGCCCAAGGTTGGGAGCCCCTGTTCTAGAGAGAATGTTTAGGAAACTGTGTTCACCGGTTGGCAACAGACAGGCCACAGATGTATAGTTTCAGATCTCCAAACACAGCAGTGAAACCCAGCTACTAACTGCTAAATCTCCTTTATAGCAAATGTTTACTGCTGCTTTTCCAGGCAAAATTCAGGGATATGATTTGCCACTCATTGATGGCAGCAGGTGGACAGGCCATAGCAAGTCTTGAGGGTGGATAAGAAAAAATGGCTCCGAGACCCACAGAATGGGACCCTTTTTGTGAGAAGCTTCCAAATATCATGAGATTCCTCCCTTCCAGCAACAGCAAGATAGCTCTATACTGTTGGATCCAAAGGGAAACAGAGAAAGCCTATCTGCTCTGTAGTGGTTCCACTCCATCTCTCCCAAAGACTGGTGCTTGAAAAAGACACTATGTTCCATCCATCCATCCATCCATCCATCCATCCATCCATCCATCCATCCATCCATCCATCCATCCATCCATCCATCCATCCATCCATCCATCCATCCATCCATCCATGTATACACACACACATACACACAGTATATACACTAATCTATGTACTAATAGGCCAGTAAATGGATAAAACACACACACACACACACATACACACATCCTGTGCAGCTGGCTGGCTGGGCTAAGCGGAGAGATGTGGGGGAGATGGGTACACCTTACTGTTTCTTTGAGTGCCTTACACTTTTTCACTTCCTTATAGGTTTTCTTGGAATCGCTCAGAAGACTGAGCAGCAAGAATCCACTACAGCATTTAGTGGAAAAGCACACAACATTAGCTGCACCCTGACTTCTGTTTCTTCTGTAACGAAAATGATCCAGTGGTATCGCCAATTCCCCGGCCAAGGACCTCAGTATATTGCCGGCGCGTATCCAGGAGAAACTGTTGAAGGCACCGATCCGAAAAGCACATTGCACTTTGCTCATGACAAGAAGTCCAGCGCCCTCGCTCTCCATCACATCCTGCTGGACGATGCTGCCGTGTACTTCTGTGCTCTCGCGGACGCACAGTGTGTGAGGAAAGGACTGTCGCCGTGCAGGAACCCCTCACAAAGGCTGAGTGGGGGAGGAGCTCCAGGAGCTGAAAGAGGAGCAGAGCAAAATCAGCAACAGACAAGATGCAAACGCTCATGAGGGGAGCCAAGCAGAGCAGGCTCCAGCCATTTTGCTACCTGACGTAAAGGCCAAGATGGCTCCCCCTCTTCAGTTCCATATACCTAAGTGGGTAGTGGAATACTGTCAAGGGGAAGCACCTTCCATATCTCAGGGCTGCAGGGCTGTTAAGATGAGGGGTGGACTACTAGTATAGGTTCAGGAGCCGCACAATCTCATTCCAGTCTCATAGCGTGTTGACCTATAAAGCCCTAAAGGGTTTGGGACCTTGGTATCCATTAGATCACCTCTCCTGAAGAACTGCTCCCCATTTCACCTGTTCCTCTCAGGCTTTATTTCAGAGAGCCTGAACTGAGAGAGGTCAGAAGAATATCAACCAGGAACTGGATCTTCTCAAGGGTGGCCCCATTCCTGTAGAATCGTCCTCCACTGGCCTATCTCTCCATATTATCAGAAATTTTGTTGAGGTAGAACTCTATAAAAATGCCTTCGAAAAATACTTCCTCTGAAATAGCATGAGATACATATACATACAGTTTCTCTCTCTCTTTCTTTCTCTTCCAGGAGGTGGAGCCACCTATTCAGTGCCACCTTAGTTCCTATTATTTGTCATGAAACCAAAAACTGGTACTTGGGGCTCATATGAGGAGCACAGTGCAAATTGGATAAAGGGTCATGAATCATGATTCTGCAACGTGCAATAGTTTATCAGAGGCTTTGGGTAGTGCCTTAAGTGGAGGATGAAGGCAAGAAACCCTCCTGCCATGTTGGCTGCCAGATGTTTCTGCTGACAACGCTCCTCAGCCCCACCAGCTTGGTTTGTGGTAGGTCAGACTGTTCTAGGAGCAGTTCCTTCAATTTGGGATGTCTGTGGCTTGCAGGACAATCACGAAAGCTTGGCGAGTTCCATGCAGGAATTTTGTTCCCTAATCTAAGTGTGAAGGGCCTGCGGAAAGGTGTTGTTGTTGCTGTTTAGTCATTTAGTTGTGTCCGACTCTTCGTGACCCCATGGACCAGAGCACGCCAGGCCCTCCTGTCTTCCACTGCCTCCCGGAGTTGGGTCAAATTCAAGCTGGTCGCTTCGGTGACCCTGTCCAGCCATCTCGTCCTTTGTCGTCCCCTTCTCCTTTTGCCTTCACACTTTCCCAACATCAGGGTTTTTTCCAGGGAGTCTTCTCTTCTCATGAGATGGCCAAAGTATTGGAGATTCAGCTTCAGGATCTGTCCTTCCAGGGAGAACTCAGGGTTGATTTCGTTGAGAAAGGATAGGTTTGTTCTCCTTGCTGTCCAGGGGACTCTCAAGAGTCTCCTCTAGCACCACAATTCAAAAGTGTCAATTCTTCGGCGGTCAGTCTTCTTTATGGTCCAGCTCTCACTTCCATAGCTATAACTAGCTATTTTGTTGAGGTTATCTGCTGTCAAATCGCCTCCAGCTCATGGTGACCCTATGAATGAGAGCAATCTCCAAAAAGACCTATCTACAACAGTCCTGCTCAGCTCTTGCAAACTCAACCCTGTGGCTTCCTTTATGAAGTCACTCCATCTTATATTCAGTCTTCCTCTTTTCCTGCTACCTTCCACCTTTCCCACCCTGGTTGTCTTTTTCTAGAAAATCCTGCCTTCTCATGATGTGCCAAAAATAGGCTTGATCTGATCTAAGACACACCAGTTCATCTTTCCGGCCATCCAGGGTATCTGCAAAGCACTGCTCCAGCACCGTTACAACCGGCGATTAGTAGCAGTATTATCAAGGACCGAAACTAAACCAGTGAAGGAATTATCTATATGGCAAACCTTGTGTTAGCACCTTGACAGGGATTCATAGAATCACAGAATCGTGAAGTTGGAAGGAGCCCATAAGGGCATCCAGTCCAACCCTCTGCTCGATGCAGGAATACAAATCAAAGGATACCTGCCAGGTGGTTGCCCAAGTTTATCTTGAATGCCTCCAGCGTTGGAGCACTCACCACCTCCCCCTGCGGTCATGGGTTCTGTTGTCATACTGCTCTAACAGTTGGGAAGTTTATGAGAAGATCACAATAAACAGATATGCTATTTGTATGTATTAAATGTAATAGCTATACCCAGTGTGCCAAACCAGCAGTTTGTGTCCATCCCTAATGGGGACGCTCTGTGGCAAAGATCGTTCCTCCGTTGTAGATGTTAAAACTGGAAAATTAGGAGAGACAGCCCTGTCTTTCCC
The DNA here is from genome assembly GCF_051106095.1 of Pogona vitticeps. Classification (NCBI taxonomy): domain Eukaryota; kingdom Metazoa; phylum Chordata; class Lepidosauria; order Squamata; family Agamidae; genus Pogona; species Pogona vitticeps. The sequence continues at coordinate 116,880,192 of NC_135788.1, forward strand.
CCTGATCAGATATTCTTTGTACCAGGGGTCTGTCATGTTGCTTTCATATGCAAAGAGGTGTTCAATCAGCCCCCAGAGGCTGACCTACTTGCAAGTTAGTTAAGCGACAGACAATTCTCTATAGAACACAATGACTTCCTGCCTGCTAACCACATCCTTTAGGTCTCCTTCTGTGATTTTACATGAGTTTTAAAATTACTTTTCTAGGAGAGCAGCTCGGCTGCGTTTCTTCAAGTCTCCTCCTCAAGCAGGGTTTGCTCTATTTATCTGAGGAGGCAAAATCACCAGGAGCTTTTAGCCTCTTTAAACATCTAACAGATTGATCGTATACTGGATTGCCTGTGGCATAAAGCTGAGCGGCTGGGCGGAGTCAAATTGGTTGCATCCGCTTCTCCTTTCCTTCTTGATCCAGGAAGATGCCTCTCCATCTTCTAGCTTTCTTAATCGCCTCAGTCTTCAGTAAGTAGTGTTAGATTGATTTATATTCCATGTCTGTGTCTCAAGATCTTTTCTGCTTAACAAATTGTCCCTGTGCTTCAGAGAGTCTAACTCTTATGTTTCATCTGAATACTAGGGCATCGTTTTGTCAGGAAAAAAAAATAAATCAGTGATCTTTTCCCATGCTGCTTATGTGCACTTGTGGACGGTGTTCAGGCTGCATGGAAAACAGAGGAACGGCCAGTTTAACATTAAATGCATGGCTTGATGAATTAATGTAGAAGTTAATTGGTTTAAGGGACGCGGTGGCGCTGCGGGCTAAACCGCAGAAGCCTTTGTGTGCTGCAGGGTCAGAAGATCAGCAGTTGTAAGATCGAATCCACGCAACGGAGTGAGCTCCCGTCGCTTTGACCCAGCTCCTCACCAAACTAGCAGTTTGAAAGCATGTAAATGCGAGTAGATAAATAGGGACACCTCGGTGGGAAGGTAACAGTGTTCCGTGCCTAAGTCGTGCTGGCCACGTGACCACGGAAACTGTCTTCGGACAAGCGCTGGCTCTACGGCTTGGAAACAGGGATGAGCACCGTGCCCTAGAGTCAGACATGACTGGACTAAATGTCAAGGGGAATCTTTACCTTAATTGGTTTCAACCACAGCTGGAAGACCCCAAAGGATGTCAGTTACATTTTCCTTTCTCATTCAAAACCAGCGAAAATATTCTTTATTAGGGTTTTGTTTGTTGTTTTAAGTATTGGAATCCTGCTAACTACCTACCTGGGTGGTACGACACCGAAGTAGTGAGGCCACATGTACTGAATGGAATAAGTAGCACCCAATGTGGTTATTATAATTACAGTGCAGAGGGAGTGAAGGTAGATTTTATACATGCATTAAGAAAAGTAAACATATATTTAGTAAGAACTGTCTTGCCTTGTGTATTTCCCTTCTTGACGTGATCTTTTGTTCTGTTGTTCTCCTCTGCAGAAGGTTGCATTGGCAAATCAGTTAAACAAACGGAAGGCGTTGTGAGTGTCGTCCAGGGTAACCCCGTTTTGATCAACTGCAGCTATGAGCTGGCTTCACCTTACCAAGTCAGTCCGTTCTGGTACATTCAACGTCCTGGCCTCCCTCCGAAGGTCTTTTTGAGCCACTTGGGAGATGTCCCTTTGGGGCGTAACCAGGGCTTCCAAGCAAAGCACGACCAAAACCTGAAAACGTTTGACTTGAAGAAACCCGCTAGCCAGCTGGAAGACTTGGCGGTCTATTTCTGTGCTGTGAGTCACACAGCGAGCCCGAGCAGATAAGGAGCCGATCTAAAACTTGCAATTGGCAAAGAAAGAAAGAGATGCAGATAGGTGGCGACACATTCAGCTGGGACCGGACATGAAAATTTGCTCTTACTTTTGAAAACGGGACTTCGATAATTAATCAACTACATTTTGTTCATCTTTCACATTCATTGATAAAAGTTTGTGACCCAACAAGTGAGTATGTACAGAACATTGGCAGTGTTTTACATTTCACGGTTGGTTGGTTGCATTTGTTTGTTTCTTTGTTTGTTCGTTTAGAATATTTTAACCCATCTTTAGTACAGTGGTACCTCGCTAGACGATGACCCCACTGTACGATGAATCCTCAGGATGGTGACTTTTTGTGATTGCTATAGAAATTGCAAAATGATATTTCCTATGGGGGATTTCAGCTGCAAATCATCACTGATCATCCTAAAGCGGAGGAAATGGGTAGAAGGAGATTAAAGAAAGAAGGTTGTCTCCCACAGTAGTGTGTGAAGCGGCTTCAGCAACCACAGGAATGGACCTCTCTTCTAGGACATGGCACTGTTTGAATCTTTGGAGATCTCTCCTTCTGCTTCTGGAATCAGGTAACGTTTCTTTTAAGTGTCCTCTTGGCCTTTAGACATGGTTGCTGTCTTGGTAGGCTTTATAAACAGATGGCAAAACAGTTTTGCTGAATAAAATTCCTCCGAAGATCAACACGACTCTTCGTAGGTTTCCTTGTAACCAGCCAAGGTGCCTACCCCTCTGGAAAGAGTTGTAAACGATAATTCTCCTTCATGATACCTTTTAAACTTATTGCATTATGGTTTCCTGTTTATTCTGAGCAACGTGACTGCTTTTAGTAGAACAGTGTAATATAAATGCTTTCAAAAGGAGACAGATGTTAAATGAGAGACAGAATGCGGGCTTGTCTAATGAAGCTAAGTGGAGGAAGATGCAGGATTGAAAATGTTGGACATCTGGAGGTCCAGGGTTCCAAAGCCCATAACGAGCGATGCTTTCTTCCAGAACATTCCATTCTGTTCTGTCCTACACCAGGTTTGCATCAGCTTTCTTTGCCCACTGTGGATGCTCAGTCCCCTCAAGGGTTGTTTGCTCTGATCTGATTCTTTTTGATGGATCTTGTGTTATTTTTTCGTTTCCTTAAGATCGTTTTGTTCAGGGCCTACCAAAACTGGGTGTACCTCTGGAGTGTCCTGTTTGGGAGATACAGTGGTGCCTCGCTTGTATAAATGACAGTATTCATGCCTGAGCATCAGAAAGAGATGCTTCTCTTTGGAACAAAGCTGTGTATTTCTGTGCTCTCAGATTCACGGTGGTGCTAGAAGGCCTTGGCCCATGAACAAAAAAAGGAAGAAGGCAGGCGGGCAAGCGGGTTGTAATACAGCCAGAATAGCAGGGTGGTTAGAAATTCTCTCTCAGAAAGACTCTCTCAGCTGTGAGACTCAGTGGGTTTGTGAGCATAAAAATGGGCCATCGAACCCCCTCTTTTGATTGCTGCTCTTATGGAATTGCCTAGTGCAATTGGATTCTGGCTCCTGTGTGCCATTTCTGAATCTTGATGATCAGGGAAAGCTGTGGGGAAGACAACGAAACATGAAGGGGCAGAGGAGGAAAAGAATGGCATAGCCTGGACGTGGGCTCCCTTTGTGTCTTTAAAAAACTCTTGAAGCCCAAGCTTTTAATGGAAGCTTTCGGGGACATGCTCCCCAGCTAACAGGGACAAAGGAGGAGGAAGAAGAGGAGGAATAGTGAATTGCATGATGTGAAACTTTTATTTTGCTGCTGGTCTAGTGTTCTTTTATTGGTAAGGATGGTTTAGTACTTTCACAGTGGATATTATAATTCATGTTTTGGCTGTACACTGCCCAGAGTAGTACTTTCCGTTCCATTTTTTCTAGATGGATGGTAGATATGGGCATGAACCCACCACCCATTCAGCAGTTCGGTCTAGTTTGTTTAGTGGCTGAACTTATGTCCTTTGGTTTGGCGCCCTGCCCCCTCGAGCAGGCACCCACTCGGAGGGAGTGTCCAAGCTTCATTGCCCTGCCTCTTCCGGGCACTTCCTCAGAATGGGCACCCATCAAAGGGTGCAGGGCACCGAACCACAGAACACCTGTTGGGCTGCTAAATGAACCAAGACGAATCACAGAACTGGCGGTTCATGCCCTTCTCTAATGGGTGGTATAGCAAACCAACCAACCGACCGACCGACCGACCGACCAAGCTTCAGTTGGGACTTAGGCTAGTGAAGTACCCTTGGTTTAAATGGACCTGATCTCACAACCTTTGCATCTGTCCAGTTCTATGTTTGATTTTCTACTTGTCCTACTGTATACCCAACAACTAGAACTTGGGAGCTGATGATTTTGTAAAGTCTTGGAGGACTGTGCTCTTAGCAAGTTCCAGCTATAGACTTCATCTGGCGAAAGGAACTCACTTGATAGTCAAGCCAGGTATGGAGAATCATCACCTCCTTTTTCAGCTTTCCGTTCCACCCAAGCAGAGGTAGATGCTTGTCTAAAAGAGAGCAAGGGGAAGAGTCTTTAAGATAATTTTTTAAAGGAAGAGTGTCAGAAAAGCCACATAGAAAGACTCTGTTACCTGGTTAGATGGAAGGAAATTTTTCAAAGAGTCTCAACATGCTTTCATGCCACATTACCTGTCAAGTACTGGGATTTGTAGCTTGATGAAGGACTTTGAATTCTCTGCCAGAGAGTTTTAGAACATTTTTGAACTTCAGTGGATAATTTAAAACATCCCCACCAACCTACAAATTCCAAATTCCACAGAATGGAGCTATGACAGTTGAACCAGTACTAGAAAATAGCGTACAGTCTAAGTGGTCATTCTGCCACTTTAGACTCTGGACTTTTATCCTGACGTGTGGTTTGTCCGCAACCACAGGAGATAATCTGGGAGTTTTCACAAGTCACCACTGGATTTTGACTCCCCATTACTTAATGGAAGGAAACTCTTTGGTTAACATTTCAAGACGTCAGGGGTTCTTAATCACAGAAGGGGCTGCTTTTTCTTTCTCCCAAGAAGATAAACATCAACCAGTAGTAATTTATATAAAAGTCCATTTTACTTCGCTTCAGTACCATAGCCAGTATTATCATGGAAAAGGGTAAGAGTTGGAACAAGACCTACCTATACTGAAAAAACAAAATAAAACAAAACAAAACCTAGTAAAGAAAGTAAAAAAACAACACAACCATTCCCTAGATTTAAAAGGCCAGTATCCTAGTGTGAGTGTCAGCTAAGACCATGCCCTCTGGACCAATGAGTGAATTGTACGTTAACACTTATGTAAATCCTATTAAGTCACTGACTCTATTTGAGACAAGTCACTGACTCTATTTGAGACTAATCGTAGAATATTGGCCACAACATTATGAAGCTTGTGGACATTTGAGTTATGCAAACCTTAGGCAGTAGTCCTAGGCATGTCTCGGAAGTATGTACCTACCTTTGACTTCAGAGGGTCTCACTTCCAGGTAAGCAGCTATAAGACTGTTGTTTTAATTACTTTTGACTCAAACATGAGATAGAGCAAAGTTTATTTCTTAGCTTGTCTTCAGGTAGGCTTGATGTTGGGAGACGTTGTATGTGAAGTGGCTTGTATGTATCGTATTTTTCTGTGTATAAGACGCCCCATGTATAAGACACCCCCCCCACACACTTTTCTAATCCAAAATTAAGAAATCTAAGTGGGGAAAAGGGATCAAAATCTAAGTGTAGGGGAAAAGGGATCAAAGCGCTGCAGGATCACTTTGATCCCTGCTTTCCCCTCCACTTGTTTTTGTTCTCTCCTCTGCTTACTTCCGTGTATAAGACGGCCCTCAATTTTTAGTCTAAAGATTTTAGACAAAAGTATAGTCTTATACATGGAAAATATAGTACTTTTGGCACTTGCTCTGGAGGACATTCTTGTATTATATGTTTGAGGGACGAGCCACAGTATTGAGGAAAAGCTGACCCATAATGTGCTACAAGGGGAGGCTGAAGGATGAAGTGGACAATATAGTTGGCACGTCATTTAAAGCAGAATTCCCTGAACATGTAAACAACATCTGGTTTATCACAGCATGGGCTCCATCCACATATTGCAGATTAGTTTCTTTTTGTTCTGCATCTGGAAATAAACAGGTTTGCAGGTCTGATTGCTCATGCAAACTCTTCATGCCTTGAGGGAAAACACTGAAATAGCAAATAATGTATTTTTCCCCTTAACATGTGAATCGACTCTGTCATTATGGACCATAGTTTTCCTTTTAGTTTCAACTGTTTCAGATGCTAACAAGGTAGTGATTGTATTGATGTTTGCATGGTTTCCTCTAAGCCTTAGGCTCACAGATTTTTATGAGGGACTGTCTTACTGTGGGCAATGACTATAATTCTTTCACCATTGGGTCGGGTACAAAGCTGATGGTCTTGCCAAGTAAGTTAGTTTTAATACTTTATAGTGGACAATTCAATAAATATGGGATGGGCATGCTCTTTCTGAATGGGTTCATTGCAAATGGGTCAGTGGTCATTATAACCGGGTATGTATATCCTTGAGAAAAGAAGACTGAGGGGAATTTCAAACACTTGAAAGGCTGACATACAGAGGAAGGGCCAGATCTATTCTAAATCATCCCAGAGTGCAGGACTCAAGCTATAGGAAACCAGATTTAGGTTGAAACCAGATTTAGGCTGAGAGGAAAAAAAACCTCTCAACTGTTAGAGCAGTACGACAATGGAACCAATTACCTCAGGTGGCGGTGAATGCTCCCATGTTGGAGGTATTCAAGAGAAAATTGGACAACAATTTGTCAGATCTGCTTTGATTTGTATTCCTGACTTGAGGAGGAGGTTGAGGTTGGACTCAATGGCCTTATAAGTCCCTTCCAACTCAATTATTCTATGATTCTATGAACTCAAGCTTCCATGTCCCTGAGAGTGGAAGAATCTTTGTAGTCTTTCCATCAAAGAAACAAGAGCAACATTTTAAAGATGGCATATAGAGATAAGACTGTCATGTTAAAAATAGCTGTGACTCATTCATGGAATTTTAATTGGCCATCCAGGCAGTTTGTGACCCTTCATGCTTCACCTCAGCGTCTTGCTGGAGGTTTTCGTAATGAACTGTAATGCTGTGTCATGACTACAATATCTTCCTTGGACATGGAACAAAGCTAAATGTACAGCCAGGTAGGCGCCTGTAGTAAGTATGTTCTTAGCAGGGGCATAGGAACCTGCTTTAAATTGAGCCAGATCTGTGGTCTGTCGCTCCAGGTAGTTTTCAACCTTTGGGTTTGTTCAACTTATTTGGAATTCTGCTCCCAGAAGCTCCAGTTGAGGTCTCCAATGGTAGGGGATTCTGGGATCAGAAAACCAGGAACAAAGGAGGATGAAAGGTTGAAAACTCTTGGGGTAGCCTTAATAACTCCAAATTCCGACTAGCAGTAATGGTTGCCCAGGTGACCACGATTCTTTCCCAGTCCTTCTTGGAGATGCGTGATGTTCTCAGATGATCTCCCATTCACAATTGATGGGGACACGAGAGCCTGAAACTCAGTCTTGGAATCTATTGCTTAACAAATTCCACAGTCGGCCATATGTACCAGTGCAAGGATGGGAGAGAGGGAGCATGGTTCCTGAAATAATGATATATTTACAGGAGGTGATCATGGGATGGGTGAATCAGATTAGATTGGTGTAATATCTAAGGATAAGAAAAACTCCCTCTTGATTTAATTATATTTCTTTACCTTCCACCTATCCTATCCTCCACACACATCAGATTACAACACTTTTTGCTTCCTAAAAATGTAGTATATATTTATTTACATGCTTTCTTTAAATTATGCATTTTCACACACACATGCCCTTAAATCCATAGCATCCCATAAGAGAAAAATGCTGGGGAAAGGTGGTGGTTGTGTTATGAAAAGTGCAAATTTCTGCCCAGAATTCTCGTGCCTCTAAAGTTCATGTGAGCCCTTACGAGAGATGTGTCAAGGTCTGAGTTTGTGTAAGGTTCTGTTTCACTGTGTAATTCTGGAGCAGTTGGTCAAGTTATATTTGGAAGGGGAACACGGCTGACTGTTCAACCTAGTAAGACTTCAGTTTTAAAAGGCTCTAGTTTGATGTAGGAGTTTGATCATGAGCATGACTTTGGGAGATACAGGTTGAAATCCTTTCTCAGCCATGAGACTCACTGAGTAACCTTGAGCTAGCATTTCTCACGGTCTGTCCTACCTTATAGGGTTGTTCCGGGGGTTAAGTGGGGAGGAGAGAACCCTATGTAGCACTGTGATCTCATTTCAGGAAAGGCCAATATCTGCTTGATCTATGAAGTCTTGGGAGGTGCAGGACAGCTAAGGCAAGATGGCACGCTTAGAGCAAATGTAGCTTTCCTTCATCAACTGGTGGGCAGATGCTTTGCACTTCAAAGCCCATCATTCCACAGCCAACGTAGCAAATAGTTATAGAGAGATGTGGTCAAAGACAGCAAAAAAAGGCAGAAGGCTGTTGGGGGCTGATCTAAATCCTCTTTCTGTATCTGTGTACATAGGCACAGGAGGGGAAGTAATGTACGAATAAGTCCCCAAACCTGTTGATTCTAGAAATATTAAACTATGATGTCCATCCACCCCAGCCACCATGATTTAGAGCCAATATATCAGGCATTCAGTCTGGAACAGCTGTGTAGAGATTTTCGTAAAGAGATTTACCAATGTGAGGAACACGGGTTCCAAAGTCACCTTTGGATCTGGAACAAAGCTTGTGGTAAAAGCTGGTAGGAATTTTTTAATGTAATTGCTATTTGATGTGTGTGTGTGTGTGTGTGTGTGTGTGTGTGTGTGTGTGTGTGTGTGTGTGTGTGAGAGAGAGAGAGAGAGAGAGAGAGAGAGAGAGAGAGAGAGAGTTATTCTTCTCTAATGTAGTTGAGGATAGTTGTGATTGTAGTCAGGTGCATATGGAAGCATGATCGTGACTTTACCAGATAGTATGAACCAGAAGACAAAGGGATTGGAAAGCAATTCATGCAAAAATTCAACAATTTAAATCTACAACATCCCTAATGAGGCACATTGGGGAAAGGTGGTTATTGTGCTATTAAAAGTGCAATTTTTTTGCCCAGAATTATTGTGGCCGTACAGTTCATGTGAGCCCCTACGAGAGAAGTGTAAGATCTGGGTTTGTGTAAGGTTCTGTTTCACTGTGTAGTTATGGAAGAACTGATAAAGTTGTATTTGGAAACGGGACACGGCTGACCGTTCATCCTAGTAAGTCTTAAGTTTAAAAAGGGCTCGTTGAGAAGTTCTGTTAAAAGAGGAAAACAGCATTTTGTCTCTCGGGCACATGTAGAGAAAGGCGTTTTTCAACATTTCGGCTCAAGCTGTAAAATATTAATTCATCCAGGCAAGTGCTGGAATTAGAATGGCAGCTTCAGTGTAAAATCTACCATATTATTTAACAGAAAATGGGGGACATAAATGGTCTAGAAATCCAGTTGGTGGTCCCTGCTTTTTTCTGATGCTGCTTCTGATGCTGCTCTCAAGAATCCCCTTCAGCCTGACCAAGGCCCCTACCCCTGAAAATCTGGTTCAGGTCAACCGAAGCTCATCTGATAAGTTCATGTAAAGATGTATTTCACAGTGTAACCAGGGAAGCGCTTACAAACTTCTGTTCGGAACTGGAAGCAGACTGAGAGTCCAGCTGAGTAAGTCACAAAGGAATTTTATTAAAGACCACACTTTTATTGTGCTCCTCGTCCAATGGACAAAATTGTTCTGCAACTTCTAGGAAACAAGACGGATCAAGACTGAGTCAGTTTTGTTTAGAAATCTCCCAAGGCATTCATCTTCCATATTCTAATTCTTTATCATTTCTGATCCTGGATCCATAGAATTGCACTGGATAACTTTAATGTTTTTCCTGTCCTTTTAGGCCAGATGGGCGGGGTATAAATCAAATAAAGTAAAGTTACGCTTCAATTTTCTCCTAGTTAGCCAATATTCCCGATATGAAAAGATGTGAAACTCGTACATGTAGTTATGTTCTCAGTATCCTATCCAGTTTTCTAACTTTAGCTTGACTTAACGGATATTTTTGGCTAAATCCTCTATTAATCTTCATCACAGTGGCAAAAAATTAATCTGTTTCACCCTTTTCCCTTTTTTGGGGGATTTTAAACATCACTCATCGCAGTCTGATTCTGTCCTGTCTGCTAAAAACCCAGGGTTTCCATCCATCGAACTCCCAACCTGCTAAACCTCTGAACTGTCCACCAGTTCAAACCACATTTTCCATTTAAAACCACAAAAATATTTTTTGAACGTTTCAAAGAGGAGTAAGCAGAGTTCAGAGCTTGTGAGTTCTCCTTTAGTTTTCAACAAATGACCATCCCCAAAAAATTTGCTTAAAGGATTTTGCATCCAGGAACTAAATCTAACTCACTGAAAATGGAAATCTTAAATCCATAGCATCCGTATCTGAGCTTCCTGGGGAAAGATGGTTGTTGCGTTATTAAAAGTGCAAATTATTGCCCACTGTTCTCATGCCTCTAAAGCTCATGCGAACCGCTATGAAAGATGTGCAGGATCTGGGTTTTTGTAAAGTTCTGTTTCACTGTGTAATTCTAGAGCAGGAGATAAAGTGGTCTTTGGAAGCGGAACACGGCTGACAGTTCATCCTAGTAAGTCTTAAGTTTAAAAAAGGCTCTTTGAAAAGTTCTGTTTAGAGGAAAAAAGCATTTTTTCAGGCTCATGTACAGAAAGGTATTTTTCAACATTTGAAAATTGTAATTCACCCAGGCAAGTGCTGGAGTTCCATCAAGATGTTGCCTTGGTATACATTTCACAGTGAATTATAAGAGTGGTCTTGTATTTAGTATGTACAAACGGGGCATAGGAAATTTAAAGGAGGTGGTGTGTTATGGGAGATTCATGCGAGCCCCTATGAGAGATATGTCAAGATCTGGGATTCTGTCAGGTTCTGTTTCACTGTGTAATTCTGTAGCAGGAGATACCCGTATTTTTCGCTCCATAAGACGCACCTTTCCATAAGACGCACCATTTTTTAGGAGAAGAAAACAGGAAAATATAATCTGTTTTCTTCGCTCCATAAGACGCACAGACTTTCCACCCCCCTGTTTTGTGGGGGAAAAGTGTGTCTTATGGTGCGAAAAATACGGCACTTCCCTCTTTGGAAGTGGAACACAGCTGACAGTTCATCCTAGTAAGTCTTAAGTTTAAAAAGGCTTTTTGAGAAGTTCTGTTAAAAATGGGAGACATTGATTGTCTAGAAATCTACTTCGTATCCCCTGTTTTTTCTGGCGATATTATTGTTCAGGAAAGCACTCAAGAATCTCCTTCAGCCTGACCAAGCCCTCTTCCCACTAAAAATTTGGTTCAGGTCAACCGAAGCTCATCTGATAAGTTCATGTAAAGACACATTTCACAGTGTAACACGGGAAGCAATTACAAACTTCTCTTTGGAAGTGGAACTAGACTGAGAGTCCATCCAAGTAAGCCTTTAAAAAAAAGAAATTTATTTTAAAAACATGTTTTTATTGTAGTCCTTGTACAATGGACAAATTGTTCTGTAAATTCTAGGAAAGAAGACAGATCAAAACTGAGTCAGTTCTGTTTAGAAATCTCCCAATACATTCATTTCTCATATTCTAATTCTTTCTAATTTCTCATCCTGGATCCATAGAATTGCACTGGATAAATTTAATTTTCTCCCCTGTCCTTCTCCTAATCCTATGTTTTCAATCTTCCGTTCGTATCTTTCTAAACCCCTTTCAAACCCCCATCTGAAACAAAGTTCTCGCCCAATCCTAAAAGAGGAATTGCAGACGGTCTTATCCTGCACTAGCTGTAAAGCTTCTTATCACTGTGCCCAATACAGGCACCTTTGATAAGCTGAGTTTTAGTCAAGGGACCAGCTTAACCATCCGAGCAGGTACGTCTAAGTCCAAGATGAAAGTAGCCACACTGTCTCCTTAGATCTTGCTGTGTTGGCATCGAGAAGTCAGAGATCTCAGATAATCTCCAAAGTGCAGATATGGAAGGGACTCTGTGGATTCTGGAGTCCAGTCCCCATCAGGGAGGCAGAATGGGAAGGAATTGAACTCCCAACCTGCTAAACCTCTGAACTGTCCACCAGTTCAAACCACACTTCTCATATAAAACCATAAAAAAGTTTTTGAACGTTGATACCTTGACTTATGAACTTAATCCATTTTGGAATGGCATTCGTACGTCGAAAAGTTTTTAAGTTGAAGTACCATTTTCTACTGAAATGCATGGGAACGGAATTAATCCATTCTAGCATTTCAAAAAATTACCTTCAGAGGTCTCAAAGGGCTTTCCCCACCCCGACATCGGAGGAAGCCCTTTGAGAATTCTGAAGGCAAAAAGGTGGGGGGAAAGGGCTGGAAATTCAAATTTCCCACACTTTCTCCCTGCCTTTCTGCCTTCGGAATTCTCAAAGGGCTTCCTCTGATGTTGGAGGGGGGAGCCCTTGAGACCTCCGAAGGTGACGAACGACTCCATTTGCAAAAAAATGGCATTGACTTGCGAATGGAGCCTTGACCTCATTCGTAGGTTGAGGCTCCATTTGCAAGTTGATGCCGATTTTTGCGAACGGAGCTGTTCGTAAATCACCAAGTTCGTATGTAGGGACATTTGTAAGTCACGGTTGAGTAAGCAGATTTCAGAGCTTTTGAGTTCTACTTTAGTTTTCAATCCAAAATAATTTGCTGAGAGAATCTTGCATTCAGGAACAAAACCCAGCTCACTGATTTTCCACACATAAAAGTTCATGTCTGATCACCCCAAACGTCCTTTCTTTTAGTAGTATTGTTGTCGTCGTTTAGTTGTTTAGTCGTGTCCAACTCTTCGTGATCCCATGGACCAGAGCACACCTGGCCCTCCTGTCTTCCACTGCCTCCCGGAGTTGGGTCAAATTCATTCTGGTAGCTTCGATGGTATTAGTAGTATAATTTAGGTTATATTGTACATAATGACCTTCGAACTGCAGAGCTAGAAGAGATCCTATAGATCATTGAGTCCAGCCCCTGTTGAGGAAACACAATGGGGGAATCGAACTCCCCACCTTTGGCTCAGCTGCCAGATACCTCAACTAATGAGTTATCTAGCTTTTACGGAGACAGGCATCATGGGCCAATTCCATATTCAGATCACCTCTGAATGCAAGAGCATCCAATATGGAATCAGCAGAAGATATGGGTCAAAGTTCTTGCAGATTAGCAGTTCCATCCTAAGAATGTTTACCTGGGACTAAGTTCCCCTGAGTTCAAGGGGACGTCCTCTCTAGCAAATGATGTTGAGGTCTGTGATGTAGTTTTCTTCTAGACTCACTTGTCTCCCATGTTCCTCTTTCCCCCCATCAGCATCTTAAATATTGGTTTATGTAAAGGACTCTGCCACTGGGTAGGAACACTGAGAAAGTTACCTTTGGGTCGGGAACAAAGCTGACAGTTTCTCCAGGTGAGCTCTCGACAGAACAGTAAGTCCCTGGGAAAGAAGCTGAAGCATTCCTTAATAAACAATTAAGAATGAAACATGTAATGAGATAGTTCCGTGAGTTATTTCCAAGGGAGTGTGCAGGATTGGTCAGGATAAAGCAGAGAAGACATGCATGATGCAGATATGGATTACATATCAGAGTCACATCGTAAGAGCTTTCTGTTGGGATTCAAGAGTTCAGAAGAACTCACAAAAGGTCACTGATGGGAACTCTGATTCTCTAGATGTAGTTGGGATTAAACCTTCTACCATTCCTTAAAGATTAGTTGTGCTGGGGGAGGTTGATGGGGTCTGAAGTCCTATAGCAGGGGCACCTGTTCTCTGCAGTTGCAGTCATATGATTTTGTAGAGACCTCTACTGCAGTGTGAGTTATGGAAGCCATGAGATGGTGTTCGGTGATGGAACGAAACTGGAAGTGAAGCCTGGTAAGGGGGAAGAGGAAAACCGATGGTTCAAACTCAGGATCTTGGAGGTGGAAGGCGGCTAAGGCTGAGATGGATATAATTGGTGTTGAGCTTGACTACGGGCTGAACGGGTAGATAGATGAATCGTTGCCTTAAACTTGGTTAGTGCTCCTTTCTTGAACTGATGAGTTTTTGTAAGAGATGGTATTGCTGTCTTTTATTTCTTTCAACTAGGATAGTGTTATTTCAGAAAATGGTACAGGTTTCCTCAGAAAATTAACAGGAAATCGTGGTATTACTCAAAAGCAAGGAGAAAGAAAACAGTTTGTTCTGTAGCTGGCTTTTGTAATACAAGATACGACTGTGGATTCTGACATCAATCAAAAAAAATCATAATTGGATTGGGACAGAGCTTATTGTGAAGCCAGGTAGGAATCTGGGAAGTAATGGAATTTTATTAGCGTGTGTGTGTATGTGTAAAATCATGGTGAGAGTTTCCATATGTCTGGATGGACCAATAAACCCATAACAGTATGTCTACGATTCACTCTGTTAACAAAGATGCCTGACATGGGCCCGTGAAGGTAATTTCCTGGTTCTTATTATCAAGAAGTCTTATCATAATATTTAATTATTTATTCAATTTATACCCTGCCTACCTGGTCATAAACGGGATAGCAAGAGGATCTTCTGTTCATCCCTGGTTCCATGCTAAAAGACATACTAAATCTCTCTCATCCGGCGAGTGGTTGTGGAATCTTCTGGATGCCATCATCTTTCAGTGGTTATTCATGACAGTAATCATCTAAAAGATAATGTCCTCGTTGCTTTCCATAAAGGTGGCTAGTTTTTATTCTTCTTTATTGTATAGATGGAATTCGACAGCAAGGAATAGGAGTCTAGGTCTCGTTCGATACACACCTAATTGTAAAGGTGTGTGTCACTGTGGGCCATAGAGACAGGTGGAAATTCATTGTGGGAAATGGTACCAAACTCATCATAAAACCCAGTGAGTGTTTTTTTTTTAATTAACGTGTATTGATGAGGATGAATTTGGCTGAACTCATCATGTCCTACTTTCCTGAAATCATTCATGATATTCTTGTAAGGAGGTAATCGCGGAAGTGGGGAATCAGATTAGCTTGGCCGTAATGTCTAAGGATAAGGATTAAAAAACCCTCCCTCTTGATTTAGTTATACAGTATTTATCTTCCTCACACCTCTACTGTCCTTCACGCATATCAGATTTCAACACTTTTGGCTTGGTAAAAAATCCCTGCTTTTAAAATTTGTTTACGTGTTCATTAATGTAGATATTCGTTTACATGCTCTCTCCAAATCATGCATTTTTGCACATTTCCCCCACTGAGTAAAATCTGTTTGAGCCCATTTTTTTCATTGTAAGAGGTTTTAGATGATCCTCTTTTGAAGTCAGGATGGAGTGATAGGTGCAGAGAGTGTCCATGCCTCTGAAGAATCGAACCATACTTGTCAGATGAACGGAGGAGAGGAAATACTTAGGGTTTTTGTAAAGTGTTCTAACACTGTGAATACTAACAATGTCCAGATCTCATTTGGGTCTGGTACGAAATTGGTCATCTTGCGAAGTAAGTACATGGAACTGAGAATATTTGGGTATTCCTTATAGCTTTTGCTAAGCTGTATCTGGTGTGGTGCAGTGGATAGAGTGATGGAGCAGGACTCTGAAGACTGGGGTTCAAATCCCCGCTTGGCCATGAAAACTCACTGGGGGAGTGGAACCGGTAAAACTACTCTTTAAATATCTCACCTTAAAAGCCCTGTGAGGGTTGCTCTAGGTTGGTTTTGACTGGATGGCGCATAACCAAGGGACATTTTGGGGACTAAGCATACTGTAAAGGACTGCTTGGAAAGGAAAGAGGGAAAAGAAATGAAGGGACATGGGTGCACCTCAACTTGGATGGACATTGGGCTAGGTATCTGTTCTGTACTCTCAGTACTCCTTCCTTCCTGCTCTTCTCAAAGTTGAGAAAAGTTACTGTTCAAAATACAAGTCCAAGAATCTCCCAGTCAACAAGGCACTGACCATGTTGGGTGGGATGTTATATTTTGTTGGCATGTTGCCTAGTAGGCCATGCTAACCGAAAGCTGTAGTCCAAAAAAGAAAACCAGCCAGCCAGCCACCCACCAACTAGCCAACCAACCAGAATTTGTCCAAGTTCTGCTCTGTCTGTCTGTCTCTCCCCTCCTCAGATGTATACGGTCTGACAGGCATAGGTTTCTGCTTAAGCAAACACCAGTGTGTGGATGCTGGAGTTAAGCTCACATTTGGATCAGGGACAAAAATCCGTGTCCTACCCTGTAAGTCCGGTTTGTTTGTTCAATTCAAGTACATTCCCCAACAATCCTCTTAGTTTTTAAACTTGATAATATACTGGCCAAAGTTTCTGGCATTTCAGTGGGGAGAATCCTCAAACGACCATTCTCTACAGGTTATTTTTCCCTCAGTGATGGGCTGCCTGAGTGATGTATTTTTTAATGGATGGATGCATCTTACTGCTTTAAATTCATTTTTGGGGTTGCTTTTATTTACTGTTTTTTCATGTGATATATGCCTGATCTTTTTCAGTATTGGTATGCTTACTTTTTAAACCTTCTAATACTGTCTTTTGGTGATGTAAGTTGTCTCGCGTCCCTCTTCAAGAGAAGAGCGGGGTAAATATGTTATAAATGTATAAGTAAGTAAGTAAGTAAGTAAGTAAGTAAGTAAGTAAGTAAGTAAGTAAGTAAGTAAGTAAGTAAGTAAGTAAGTAAGTAGGTAGGTAGGTAGGTAGGTAGGTAGGTAGGTAGGTAGGTAGGTAGGTAAGTAAGTAAGTAAGTAAGTAAGTAAGTAAGTAAGTAAGTAAGTAAGTAAGTAAGTAAGTAAGTAAGTAAGTAAGTAAGTAAGTAAGTAAGTAAGTAAGTAAGTAAGTAAGTAAGTGAAGGCTAGTTATTATTATTTGTAAAAGGCTCCGAGATGTTGCAGAGATGGTTTGAAAATTTCAAAGCGCCACCATCTCTGTGCCCCTGTATATTTTTGTCAAGGCAGGAAACACTGTGGGTATACCAGTGGATATGATAAGGTGGCCATTGGAAGCGGTACTAAACTGCTTGTAAAACCAAGTAAGTTATAGTCCTGACTTTATGTTGTCGGTAGTCTTGTTTTTGAAAGAAGGGTATGTTTTCTCCATAGCTCGATAGTGTTGTTGGTCAATGAACATTTATGCATTTGTGAGAAGATTTTTTTTCCAAAAAATATTTGTTTATTTATTTATTTGTTTATTTGTGATTCCCCCAAGAAAACACCCATTTTGCACAGAGCCATTTTGCACAAGTTGCAGAAACTTTGAGGAGAACCCCCCCCCCGGCCCGGACTGTTGTGTTCTTCTCATGCTGCAGGTGAGAAGCCTCCGTGGGCTTCAATATAGGGAGACAGGGCAGGAGATCTTTGAATGACCCAAAGTCCAGTCTGGAGCGTCTTCCACTGAGCTCAGCCAAGCTTCTCCTCAGAAAAGGGCAGTTATATTTCCGTTCGAGGGATCCTAAGTATAAGACCTGATGGCGACTTTACCAGATAATATGAACCAGAAGACAAAGGGATTGGAAAAGCAATTCATGCGAAAAGTCTACAACTTAAATCCACAGCATCCTTTACAGGGCACACTGGGGAAAGGTGATCATTGTGCTATTAAAAGTGCAAATTTTTGCCCAGAATTCTTGTAGCTCTACAGTTCATGCAAGCCCTTACGAGAGAAGTGTAAGATCTGGGTTTATGTAAGGTTCTGTTTCAATGTGTAGTTATGGAAGAACTGATAAAGTTGTCTTTGGAAGTGGAACACGGCTGACCGTTCATCTTAGTAAGTTTAAAAAGGCTCGTTGAGAAGTTCTGTTAAAAGAGGAAAAAAGCATTTTTCTCTCGGGTACATGTAGAGAAAGGTGCTTTTCAACACTTCAGCTCAAGCTGGAAAATTGTAATTCATGCAGCCAAGTGCTGGAATTCTGTCAAGATGTTGCATTTGTATACATTTCACAGAAAATTATAAGAGTGATCTTGTATTTAGTAAACAGAATCAGTGCATAGGAACTTTAAAGGAGCTGGTGTGATATAGGAGGATGATCATGAGCCAGGCTTTGGGAGATGCAGGTTGAAGTCTCCACTCAGCCCTGAGACTCACTGAATAACTTTGGGCTAGCCATTCACTCTGCCTGTCCTACCTTACAGGGTTTTTCTGGGGCTTAAGTAGGGAGGGGAGAACCCTTATGTAGCATCTTGAGCTCATTTGAGGGAAAGCCAACCTCAGTTTGATCTGTTAAGTCTTGGGAGGTGTAGGGTGGTTAAGGCAAGATGGCACACTTAGATCAAAATTAGCTTTCCTTAATCCACTGGTGGGCCGATATTTTGCACTTCAAATCCCATTGTCCCCAGCCACACTTGGAAAATAGTTATAGAGAGCTATTGGCCAAGACAGCTAAAAAGCATATGATGGGAGTGATGGGGGATGATCTAAATTCTCTTATGTTCAAATAAATTCCCAAATCCGCTCGTTCTAGAAATATTAAAGTATGATTTCCATCTTCCTCAGCCAGCATGTTTTAGAGCCAATACATCAGGGATCAAATCTGGAACAATGGTGTAGAGGTTTTTGTAAAGAGTTTTACTGATGTGAGCAGCACTAGTTCCAAAGTCACCTTTGGATCGGGAACAAAGCTTGTGGTAAAAGCTGGTAGGAACTTATAATATACAGTAATTACTATTTGCTCTCTCTCTCTCTCTCTGTGTGTGTGTGTGTGTGTGTGTGTGTGTGTATGTGTGAGAGAGAGTTATTCTTTTCTAATGTAGTTGAGGATAGTTGTGATTGTAGTTTAGCCCATACTGAAGTCTCCATAAGACCCCGTGAGTTATTTCCTACCAATAGAGGTGCTAGGATGTCTTTAAGGTGGTTTTCCTTCCTTGTGAGGGTAATTTCCTAAATACTAATGGGTTGATGGGTAGATTTCAGGGGCTGCTGAAAGGCAGAAGATGGAGCCAACCCTATGGATAGTTTACTAGTTTCATTGTATGCATTTATGCCTTAAATCATATTGCCTTTTTCCTTTGGTTATGCTGGGTAGTCCAACAGTATCTAGAGGGCCACATATTCTGCCTTCCATGTCCCTGGGTTAAAGAAGGAAGTCCAAAGTGGATGACTAGGGCCACATCTGTTGACAGGTTTATTTATAAACCGTGGTTAAGGCCTAAAATGAAGTTTATTCCATAGTGAAGAAATGCCATGTGCACCAGCTAAGGAACACATTAACCTGTCTTTACCTTTTCTATTCTCCAGTCGATAGGAAATCTTTGTTGTCAGCTTTACACGGCTATAGTCCATGAGCTTGGCAGACGATTTGATAGTAGGTGGCCAGGACAATTTGACAGGTTGATGGAAGTTGGTGGCATTGGCTAGTTGATGAATGGGTAGGTGTTTGGTTCTCCAAAGGGCCATAGAGGCCCAATATGACATGGTGGTCAAGGGCTGAAATCGGATATCATACTGGTGTTTCACTGAGCCATGAAACTAACAATCGGCCTGACCTACTTCACAGAATTGTTCTTATAAGATAAAGTTCATGTGTGAGAGATCCATGAGTTTAGATCTCATGAGAACAGTGGTTCCCAAAGCGTTGGCCCTAGAGTTTCTTGGACTGCTATTCCAAGAAGCCTGGAGCACTAGCTATGCTCCTTAGAGCTTCTGGGAGTTGTAGTCCTGGAAACTCTGGGGCATCAAGTTTGGGCACAACTGCCTTACCGGAGAGGAGAGCTATGAGCGGAAGGATTTTTGTAAAGGCTTGTATGGTTGTGGGTAATGACAACATCAAGACAATATTTGGGTCTGGTACGAGGCTGTTTGTGTCACCAAGTAAGTAAAGAGAGCAGTTGATTCACTGGTGATCCTGAACTACGATAGCTGAGGTCTAAGATACAGTTTTAGAGCCACCTATTTAGTTTCGATTCCAGTAGAATCCTTGAGGGATGTATGGCCACATTTTTCTCAAAGTCTTGCATTGAAATGCAGAAAGTGTGCGTCTTTACCAGATTAGTTTTTGTCATTGGGTGCATCATTGTGGGCTCTACATCAAGCTGGAAATTGACATTTGGGTCAGGCACAGTTTTGACAGTGATTCCTGGTATGTGATGAAATTGTGTTTTCAACGCCAGGTAGGGGTAAGAAGAGCACGCGGCCAGTTCATTTTTTGAGATTGTAGGCTTCCAGTTGAGTGTTAAGGCATGGTTAAACTGCTGATTTGTATAGATTTCTGCTCCGGTACATTCAGGCTTGACTTGATCCAGTAGCCATTTTTTTTCTTTCCTACCTAGCTTTCACATTGGTACATTTTAATCAGAAATATCATAATACAGATTGTTTTCGAGTTGGCTTCCTGTGACACATCCTTACACTGGTTCCTTCATAAAATCCAGTATTAATCCCAATTAGGTTAGACACATTGAGATAAGCGGGACTCTCATAGATGGTGGCTAGTTCATATCAATGGATCTATAGAGGCTGTACAAAAGACATGGGTGGCAGGATTCCTGCCCCAACTCCATTATACTCTCCCACCTTGTAAATAGGTTGGTTTTTAAAAAATCATTTTAGCTATTGATTTTCTTGTAAAATTTCCTTCCTTCCCACCCTTAAAAAACATGGACATAACTTATGATATAGTGAATATTTTCTATTGATCCTGAATAACACCATGGCCCTTTGTGCTTCTGTTGAGATGGAAGAAAGCCTTTCAAAATTGAACTGAAACCTCTCAAAGGGTCATAGAACTGTAAAGCTGAAAGGGGCCCCAAAGGGTTATCCAGTCCAACCTCATGCTGAAGTCTAAAGCATCGTTGAGAGATGGTCATTCAACCTTTGTTCATAAACCTGCAATGAGCGAGAGTCTACTACCGCCTCTGATATTCCCTTGTATTGTTGATTAGGTCTTATAGTCTGGAAGGTCTTACTAATGCTTAGGCAAAATCACATTGTAATCTGAATCTATCCATTCAGCTGATGCCACAGAATAAAAGAATGTGGTGGTCCATCAAATATTTGAAGGTGGCCCCCATCTCCCTCTTCACAGTCTCTTTTTATCTAGGCTTAATCCAGTTTCCTCGATCACTCTGCTCTCTCAACAACCATCTTGTGCCTTCCCAGAGTTTTTGTCAGGGTATATAGCACTGTGGGTTAAGTAACAACGCCGTTGCACCAGTCTTTGGAAGTGGGACAAAACTCTTTGTGGCACCAAGTAAGTTCCGGTCTTCCATGACTTGTGCTGTGTGTGAAAGTTAAGCTTTGTGTGTTTACTTTACCCCCTTTTGTTAGTTATTTTAGCTTTTTTATTCCAACAGTATCTGAGGGTCATGGTTTTCCTACCTACAGTCTATGTGATGAGTTAATTCAAAAGCCTTATTCTCCTGCCCATGTGGGGTTGGGAAGGGCAATGAATTGCTGGGTAGCTGAATGGTTTGAATTTTTGGCTGCAGAGCCAGAGGCTGGGAGTTCGATTCCCCACTGGGCCTTCTAGACAGGGGCCGGACTTGATGATCTATAGGGTCCCTTCGAACTCAGCAGTTGTAAGACGACAATGGTGATGAAATGAACCAGATGTCCTTCAACAGAAGCTCAACTGGTAAGTTCACGTAAAGGCATGTTTCACTGTGTAACCAGGGAAGTGGTTACAAAGTTTTGTTTGGAACTGGAACCAGACTGAGAGTCCAGCCAAGTAAGTTTCACAAAAGAATCTTATTAAAGGACATGCTTTTAATGTGCTCCTTGTCCAATGGACAATATGGTTTTGCAACTTGTAGGAAACAAGACAGATCAAGACTGAGTCGTATACATGTTCACGGCTATATTAAAATTGCAAGAAGGAGCAGTTTATGTAAAGTCCTCTTTCACTGTGGAATGATGGAGGTGCAACTGGCAAAATGGCATTTGTCCATGGGACAAGGCTGAGAGTCGGTCCGAGTAAGTTCTCGGTTCTCTTCAGGCATGGTGACAGACTTGGATGGATGGGCTGACTGCTCATAAATCTGTGTGATTTTAAAGAACATTTTGGAATTTTTTTTTAAGCATCTAGTGACTGGTGACAATCAATTTGGCGAGCAGCTCAGGCCTTATAGAAATAGGATCTCTCTATCTTAATCTCCCTCTCTCCCTCTCTCTGTGATTCCAGAAAGATTTTGCTAAAGCAGGGAGAGGGAGAGAGAGGGAGAGAGAGGAGAAGGGATCAGAGGGTCTTTTAGGCATAAGAAGCAGCAGTCTCCCCCCCACAAAAACTCAAATGAATGTTTGTTTCTTATATACAGTGGTGCCTCGCTAGATGATGATAATCCGTTCCACTGAAATCGCTCTCTAGCGAAATCATTGTCTAGCGAAAAGCAAATTGTCATCTAGCGGAAATCGGTTTGCGAAGCAGGGACCAAACATTGTTAAGCGAAATTCCCCCGTAGGAATCACTGTTTTGCAAATCGCAAAAAGTCAATGTCTAGCGAAAAAACTGCCATGCACTGTAACTGTCTAGCGAGGCACCACTGTATATCTCCCATCTTGCCTCCAATGTGGTCAAGTGGTCAACCGCAGCAACAACAACAAGCCTATGAGGTGGGTCAGACAGAGAAAGAGTGGCCCAAGCTGAATCAGGGAGCTGTTATGTGTGGATTTGAGCCCAGATGTTCTAAGTCCTAGCACAGCCTCTAACTCCTACACCATAAGATGTTCAAAGAGAAAAAGAAAAAGAGAAAAATCTAAATGCTAGTAATAAGCAGACCAACATCTGGATAGGAAGGATAAAAAAGCGTACTTTGTGAGTTGCCGGAATGGTGGGATTTGGTGCTTTTTGACAGATGTTTGTCCATCTGTCCAAAGACCAGCTGTTGGGAAACAGCCGTGTTTAGTTAGAGAAGATGGGTTTTTGTAAGGGTTGATATTACTGTGAGCAATAACAACTACAAATTCTTCTTTGGGTCTGGAACAAGGCTGATGGTACTGCCAAGTAAGTAAGATTTAAAACCCAATTAAAAACATGGCTGTTTATTCAGGCCTTCCCTCCAGCCAACTCTTGATTTTTTTCTTACTTTTCCTTTTTATCTTTACTGCTGTTCTTGTTTGATTATTATGTATTTGTCTATGTTTTATTATTTGATTTTATATTTGGAAGCCGCCTAGAGTGGTCCGGTGGGCCAGATAGGTGGGGTATAAATTAAATAAATAAATAAATAAATAAATAAATAAATAAATAAATAAATAAATAAATAAATAAAGATGAACTGCCATCCCATATTGTAATATAGTGACACACCGGATAGGATAGAAATAAGGCCCCCAATCCGACATAGTATTGGAAGTGAATTGCCATCATTTGGGAAACCTCCAGAGACATTATGTGTTGCATGCTGAGCCACAAAATGTGGTGTGGAACAGATAGTAACAGATAACAGAGCCTCGTGGCGCAGTGGTTAAAACGCTGTACTGCAGCCAAAACTGTGCTCACGACCTGGGGTTCAAATCCCAGGTAGCCGGCTCAAGGTTGACTCATCCTTCCATCCTTCCGAGGTCGGTAAAATGAGTACCCAGCTTGCTGGGGGGGGGGGCAATGTGTAGCCTGTATAATTAAAAATTGTAAACCGCCCCGAGAGTGCTTGTAGCACTATGGGGCGGTATATAAGTCCAATAAATAAATAAATAAATAAATAATGCAATGGAGATTTCTTAATCATCATCATCATCATCAATGTGCCATCAAGTCAGTTTTGACTTATGGTGACTCCAGGGTTTTCCAGGTACAGAATATTCAGAAGTGGTTTACCTTTACATTCTCCCTGGGGTGCCCTGGGACTGTGCAGCTTGCCCAAGGCTGTACAGGTTGGCTGTCCTCCCAGGAGGCACAGTGGGGGGGGGGGAGGACTGAACTCTCAACGTCTGTCTCCAAAACCAGATATTGTGGCATACAGTTTCCTGGCTCTGAGTACAGTTTTTCCAATGTGTGAAGTGCTGCCCTAAGTTGGTGTATCTCAGAGCTCAGATAACTGATCATTTCATTGACTATAGCCCTCAGAATTCCCCAATCAAGTGGACCATTGGCTGTGTTGAGGGGCTTGTGGCAATTGCATTAAGGCTTATATGAGTACAGACTTGTTGCAGTAACCAGGCTAATTACCGGTAACACCCTGGTGGAATAAAAGCCCTTTATCTCCATTTAGGCCACAAGGGATCAAATTCAGTGTCTCAGTGAAGAATAATGATGAATTCTCTTTGTTCCAGAGTAATGCTTTAAGAAAAAAGGAGCATTCCACGGTGGTGAAATATTGTAGTGGTAGAAAGAGATAGGATCCTTGGAGGGGTTTTTGTCATTTGATAGATCACTGTGCTAATACTGGAACAGGCTGGAAAGTTAATTTTGGGAATGGAACAACTCTGGTGGTGTTTCCTGGTATGGGTCTGTTTTATTTACTGTACTTTTCTTTCTCTCTCTCTCTCTCTCTCTATAAAAATATTTGAGCTTTGTTAGAACATGTGATTCTAACAATTAGATCAGCAGGGCTGAAGTAAATCTCAAAAGTGCAGTTTCTAGCATCTGAGTAACCCTGTTGGAGAATATTGGATGAATCTCTTAAGTCAGCTGAAAAAGTGTTAGGATCAAGTCCTACCAAGGGGAACCTTCAGTTCTCCAGGAGGTCCACAGCTAGTTACCTGCGTGCCCAGAACCCAACTGAGAAGGTTTTGGTCTAAGGGGAAAGTCACAATTTTAGCAATCTCTCCAGGACAGTTGCTGGCAAGGCCTGATTCCCTCCGATCCCATTAGACTCCAACTCCTGTCAGCCCCATCACCAACATGGCTGGTGGCGAGGAATGATGGGAGTCGGAACCCAATTGAAAGGTTCTTTGTGCTGGCTTCAAGGATGCGGTATTCTTGGGGTGGCTCATGGGCCAGGACTGGTGGGGCCACCCACCCCAGAATTTCAGAGGTCCAGTCATGAACCTCGTTTGCGACGATCCTTCTTCTAATGTCTTCTTTCTCAAATTCTGAATGGTCCACTGAGAATGTAATTAATTTTTCTTTCCACTAAAAAAAGAAAAGAAATACTTTTGCCTTAGTTTTGTGCTCATTGGCAATAATTCTGGTTGGGCTTTTGATTTTTCACTGTGCCTCCTTGACATGCGCTGGACCTGATAATTTATACTTGCCAGACTCTCAGATTCAACAGCGATTGCATGTCTTTAAATCCTCTATACTTTTGTTCTGCTTGGGACATAGGCATAGAAGAACTCACATAAAAGACACGGGGCAGAAAGTCTTTACGTTGTGTAGTTTGCTACTGAATGTTCAGTTTCTGCGGCTTATAGCCCATCATCAAAGATATATCACTGTTCAAATGTGATGGAAGTTTGTAAAGCTATTAAATGCCAGCCAGAGTAGTTGTGGACTTCTTGACAAGAGCTTTTGAAGGGTCCTTCACTTCCTTTGCCCATTTCCTCTGTCAATCCACAGCGTCCATGCTTGAGACAGTGATGGGGCAGAACTCAACCTAGGAACCTACAGCGTGGCTTTGCTTGTAAGCAAACTCATCAGATGCCAAAAGATTGCTTGAGAAGATGTTCAGTCAAACTGAACCTCAGCTCCTGTGAAGGGTGTCTGAATGGATGCCTTTATGCAAAGGTCTGTTTCATTGTGATAACACGGGTGGTCTTAACAAAGTTACATTTGGAACTGGAACACATCTGAAAGTTCTTCCGAGTAAGTCTCTTCGTAGTTATTTCTGAGACACATTCCTGGTAGTCTGGAAACATGGAACAATCTTCTAGCTGTCCCTGAGCTGATTCCTTCAAGATATCTTGAACTTTTGTCTCCATCCTCCACAATCAGCTTAGCCATTGAACATGTGGGTTGCAGATAGAGAAGGAAGTCTTCTTTTATTTCATGCTCATGGGCAACAGTAAAACATATCAAATATAACATCACCCAAACAGGATGATATTATAAGTTTGTCTGTGTATTTTTTGACATTTTGACATTTTTTGTGTGTGAAAAATAACCACCAGGGGAGTTTTCCCCCTACAAAAAATGTATTCTTACAGACAACCCCTTGAGCTTTGCTCATAAATCTTTACATTAGGTGCAGAAAACATTGTATTGTGCAGTTTTTCCAATAATAATAATAATAATAATAATAATAATAATAATAATAATAATAATAATAATAATAATAATAATAATAATAATAATAATAATAATAATAATAATAATAATAATAATAATAATAATAATAATATTCTGCACAACAGATTTTTGCAAAAGTTGTTTCTAGTGTGAAAAAAGGGCTAGCCCTTTTGCTCTTACTTGGAAGAGAAAAATATTTGCGCAGTTGCTAGTTTTTTTTGAGGAAATTCATTACATCCAGATATTGGGGGTGATGGGAGTTGTAGTCTGATCTGGAGAGGATCTGCTCATGGAGAGCTGTTTAGATCATTGACATAGCTGCTGGATAGCTCAGTGGTTTAGTTTTAGAAGATGTAGCTGTCTTAATCTGTCCTAGTGTATCGAGCAAAATCAAAATAAAAATTAAAGGAGGCAAAAACATTGTGGCTTCTTAAAAATGAACTGCGATACAGTATTTTCATTTGGGCTTTCGGGGACCAGTCCACTTCCTCAGTTATAATGTCCTCATATCTGAGGAAGTGTTGATTCAGTCTTTAAAAAACATACGTGGGTAATTTGCAAAGTAAAGCCGTCAGCAGAGAGTTTTCTTCCTGTCATTTTTGTAAAGTGTTCACTGAATGTGTGAATATTGGTAGTCTCGGCAAGGTGATATTTGGCCAGGGGACACGTTTAACCATCCAACCAGGTAGCTCAACATTTTTAGCATTAACAGTTTATGCTGAGGGTTGTTTCACTGTGATACACTGGAGGTGGGACCAAAGTCACATTTGGCAGTGGGACCAAGCTGCGAGTTATTCCAAGTAAGTTGCAGGCTATAACACCCAATTCTTTGGATAAATGATTATAATCTGTGCTGGATGGCTCAGTGGTTAGGTCTCCCTAACCCGAACCGTTCCCAGATTATAAATTTGGATCCAACATAAAGTTCAGTTATGTACTATCCTAAGCAGAGTTGATATAAATCTGAGGAAAAATAAGTCCTGTCAGGTTAACTACAGTAATGCACATGTAGCTTATTTTATTAAAAAAATAAATATTTTGGAAAAGATAAAACTATTACTTGCTTGCTTGCTTGCTTGCTTACTTACTTACTTTATACCTCACCTTTGACCCTAAAAGCACCCAAGGTAGCTTCAGAAAAATTTATATTTTTTCCCTTCTATTTTCACTGTCAAAATATCCTACAAAGTTGAACTTTAGCTATTCAAGATATCGCATTTAGATCTGGAAACTTCCCACATTTTTGTGGAATACATCGTATTTAGAGTAGATCATTGCAGACTACTACTGTTGTGGGGACTATGGACTAAAAAAAAATTCATCAATGGATATTTGGGATCATGGGACCTGCTAACAAGGAATATCTAGCTTGTATCTGCCCAAGGAAAACGGTCCAGAATGCAGAAGAGCCTGATTCAGACCCAGTGAAAAAGACATATGTTAGGTGGGATTCATTCTCAGTGCAGAAGGGGGAAAGTGGAAGTTAGGAATGGAGATACTCATATATGGACAACCTCCGCTGCTGGCTCCTTACAAGTGGATGCCAAGCCAATGGCAGGGAGTTGTTCTACTCAGGAGTTGGACCTGAGTTGATGGTCATCTGCTTTAGGCTTCTGCTGAAAAACATGAGTGAAGCCGCAGAGCAGATACTGGGATGGTAGAGGTTCAGCTCAGATGCCTGTAACCACCATCTTCTACCATGCAACCTTTTTGTAAGGTCAGAAAACAGTGTGGGTCTGACATTGGCTCCAGTATGCCAGTCTTTGGAAGTGGCACTAGACTGCTAGTTAAACCAAATAAGTTTAAGCCATCCATTGCTTATTAATTATTATAGACTCTTCTCTCGCCCTGGCCCTGATGACTGCCATTTTCTCTGTCCAAAAAAGAAAACAAAAGCTGATCTTCCCATCTCTCTCTGCACCGTTTTCTTCTGCCAGCACTTGAGCGGATTTTCTTTTTCCCCTTCCTTAGCTCTTTGTGCAACCTTCTCCTTTTTTCCAATCACTTTCTATATGAAAAGGAATGAGGAGGTGGGCTACCTAGATTTATGTTTTGTGATCTAGTAGTCAACGCTAATTATCTTGGGACTGATTTCTGTGTGCCAGGAGCTGTGCAAAAGGCAGGCAAGGGCAATTTTCAGGGTCAGCCAAGCTCCATCATTGTCTGTGTGTTCTGTGCTCTTAAGTCTGAACCAACTTATAGTGACCCCAATAGGCTTTTAAGATAAGCAAGATAGTTGTAGGTTTGTCAGGCTGTTTGACCGTGTTCTGGAGGTTTTTCTTCCTAACATTTCACGAGTTTGCACACAAAAGACTAGCTAATAATCCCCATTAATCACAGTGACAGATAATCTCCCTCCCCCTTATCACAACAAAACACCCATAACAAAAAAAAACACCCTGATCACCGGAATCACCCTATCTCCTGAAAAGGACAAAAAGCTGATCCCACAGCTACAAATACTCAACTCTCCCAGACACTACACCAGAACACAGACAGAGTTCTAACTCCTGTCCAGTGAAGATGCCGGCCACCGAGAGTGGGAAAACATTAGGAAGAAAAACCTTCAGAACACAGCCAAACAGCCCAAAAAACCTGCAACAGACATCAGATCCCGGCTGTGAAAGCCTTCATAGGCAAGATAATTAAGGAGTGGGTTTTACAAGTTCTGCATGCCCAGTGAGTTTCTGTGGATGAGCAGTAATTCTAATCCTGTTCTCCAAAGTCATAGTTTGTCACTCAACGGGTACATCATGAAACTGAATAATGAATAAATGATGGCTTCTTCCTTGCTGTTCTTTGCAGACTTGAGTGAAATGATGACGCTTCTGCCCCGGATAACTTACAAACTCTAACAGAAAGACCAAAAGACCATTGTATTGACTGTGATATAATCTTCTTATGCTTTTTTGGCTGGAATCCTACTGAGTTTCTGTTGGGCAAAGCCAAAATCATGTAACTGGTAGGTGGGCTTTTTCTGGCTGGCTGTCACTTGTTTGAGCACATTCAGGCCACGCACTCCATTGCACACCTGGGTGTGTGACCAATGGCCAGGAAAATGAGAGAAATGCACTCAAAATCTCATTTTTCTGCTCACTGTTCCTCAACAGGACTACAGCCTTAGTCCTTGTTAAAGCACTTCGTTTCCTTCTCTTTCAACCTGTTTCGATTCTCTGAGATTTGTACAATGTACAGTTGTCACTCCACTCCCCTCAATCTGCAAAATCTCAAAAGTGGAATTAAAGCAAAACAAAACAAAACTGATAGATAGAGGAGGGCGACAAGGATGATCAAGGGACTGGAAACTAAGCTCTATGAGGAAACATTAAAAGAACTGGGCATGTTTAGCCTTGAGAAAAGAAGACTGAGGGAAGATAGGAGAGCACTTTTTGAATACATGAAAGGTAGTCATACAGAGGAGGGGCAGGATCTGTTCTCGATGATCCCAGAGGGCAGGACACATAATAATTACAGAAAGCCAGATTTATGCTGAATATAGGAAAAATGTCTTAAGTGTTAGAGCAGTACGACAATGGAACCAATGACTTCAGTAGGTGGTGAGCACTCCAGTGCTGAAGGCATTAAAAAAATTGGAGAAACAGCTGCCAGACCTGCTTTGATTTGAATTCCTGCCCTGAGCAGGGTGTTGGACTCAACAGGCCTTATTAGGCCCCTTTCCAACTCAAATTATTCTTTGATTCTATACATACATTTTAATGGGAATTCAGGAGATGGCGGAAGTATAATACCTCACAATTCATTCTTTTCAGTTTTGTGGGAGTGAATGAACAGAGTTTTGAATGGGTATTCATCTAGGTCATGAATGAAGTGTCAAAGTCTTCAGATGAAGTGTGTGTGTGTTTATGTATGTATGTGTGTGTGTGTGTGTTTTAAGGGACCGTTTTAGTGCAAACCACAATCATAGAGTCAGAAATGGTTTATGGGTCTGACACCAGACTAGTGGTACTGTCAAGTATGTTACAGAAATAGCATCTCCTTAAGTACATCTGATGAGGCTCATCATAGATGGTGCATCGTCTTCCCCGAATTTTGTCTTTTGTCCCAATGTAATTTGTGCAGGTGAGCAGAAAGAGATACATCCTTGGTTTCTGCATAGGATGTTGAGAGGAAGGGGTTGGCACTATAGTTTTTGTCATTGGGTTGATCACTGTGCTTCAGGAACAAATTGGAAGGTCACCTTTGGGGCTGGCACTAACCTGGTAGTCGTTCCTGGTATGTGATAACTACTTTTTAGGGTACCAAGGTGGGAACATTATTTTTTAAAATGATGCAAGGATTGCAACATTTCTCCCTTAATAAGAAAACTTTGCTTTACTTTCCCTCTTACCAGTCTACTCTTATCAGTACATTTCTTAGAGGCCATGCTCAGTCCACCTTGGGGTATTCTAGGTTTGCTACGTCTGCAATTTTTTGTACTTCTCCAAAATTCAGGGTTCCTTGCAGATTGCTCTGTGTGGTTCAAATCCTGGCTCAGGTATAGACATGGAGATCTGTTTTCAAATCCTGACTCGGGCATGGAAACTCACTGGAGTGGGGTTGGGTTGCAGTGGTAAATTGCTCTTGGAACCTCTTGGGTACCTTGAAACTTCCACAAGGGCCATCATCAGTTAGAGCCAACTTGATGACACATAACACGAAGCTAAGAACAGATGCCACGCTGGGCGTAGGATGTATTGTGATGAACAATAAGGGAAGAAGGATTTGCACTGGCTAGTGAAGTGCTTTTGAGGACAGTTAGAGGAAGACTTTTCTTTAAAATTTGAGGGGGGCGTGGTGGCGCTGCGGGCTAAACCGCAGAAGCCTCTGTGCTGCAGGGTCAGAAGACCAAGCAGTCGTAAGATCGAATCCATGCGACGGAGTGAGCGCCCGTTGCTTTGTCCCAGCTCCCGCCAACCTAGCGGTTTGAAAGCATGCAAATGCAAGTAGATAAATAGGGACCACCTCGGTGGGAAGGTAACAGCGTTCCGTGTCGCACTGCGGTAAGTCGCGCTGGCCATGTGACCACGGAAGATTGTCTTCAGACAAAACGCTGGCTCTGTGGCTTGGAAACGGGGATGAGCACCACCCCCTAGAGTCGAACACGACTGGACAAAAATTGTCAAGGGGAACCTTTACCTTTACCTTAAAATTTGAATTCTTCACTTAAAAGCGACCCACTCTGGCCCTTAGTTCTGCAGTTATCCTGGAACTCTGGGTGATTTTTGTTAAAGCAGGCAACACTGTGGGTCTCAAAGCAGCTTCAACAAACCAATCTTTGTAAGTGGGAGTAGACTGGTTGTGATCCCAAGTAAGTTTCACCCTTCTTTGCCTTTCATTCCACTCAGTAGAGCATTGCAGGAGATCCTCTGACATGACACGCACTTGATCTTATGGAAAATGAGCAGAAAGGGCTTTGAAACCACTTGTATAGAAAGTGCTACAATAACAGATATTTAAAATGCTTGAATTATTCCTTTCAGACCTTTAAGTTCTTAGATATGACAAGAACTAGGAATTAGGTTCTAGGAACTACAAGCCAAGCTTGCAGGAAGGATCCTGCTGCTACTCTTATAGTGACTTTTGAAATAAACTTTTTAGGTTCTGCAGTTCTATGTCTTCTTGATTAAAAAGCCTATGTCTAAATTTCTTCTAGTAAAAAAAAAAAATCAATGTTGCAAAAAAAGTGTTCGGGATTGCCCAAATGGGGCTTCTGCCTAAGAAAGATAATGACAGGATCATACCAATTTTTGTATATATACATTTCCTATGATTTGAGTTAAAGCTTATCCCACTGCTGATGTTTGCATATTTTTTTTCTGAGTTTGCATGATGATGATGATGAATTTGAGCAAAATAGAGAGTCTTAAGGATCTCAGAAAAGGGCATTTCAATTTTCCAACCCTCAAGGTCAATGTGAAAGTCTCAGTAATCCAAAGTTACTTTTTTGTGTTCTTCCTGGCATAATTGAGTATTTCTTCTGCCATATTTATGGCCTCTCTTTGACTCTGTGAATGAACAAAAACACTGTTTTCCACACATGCTAAGTGTGGGATCTGTAAGAACCTTCACAATGTGTTTGTAGATAACACTGGAAAAATGTGGTCAAGATCTTAGCTTAGATCTCCACACAATGTTTACTAATCAGTGCCTCTCCTTTAATTGCCTTCCTCCTTGTTATTCTGCTCCTACCTCACCCGAGACAAATCCATGTCCCTTTGTGCCATAATCAGCTTCCTTGTGACTCTTACCGAGACAGGAAGTTTTTGTTATGTCCCGAAGTACTGTGTGAATACGGGAAGCGCAGTCTACAAAGTGGTTTTTGGAAAAGGAACAAAACTAATTGTAACACCAAGTAAGTAACTTAAACAATCGGAAATGTGTGATGACTAAGTTATACATTCTTTGTATGTTCTCCAGTCAATGAAAATTTATAAATACCATCCCTTGACCACCAGTCAAATTCAACATAGAAAACAGACAGTACTCTCTTATCCCTTGCTTTTGTCTTGGGCTAATGATGTGATAATTAAGGACAGGCATAATTCTGTCCTGCTTACTCTGCTCAAACCCTTGATTGTTCTGAAATGAAATTTGAGGATATTTCCTTGGTGGAAACACCTCCAGCTGAAAAAAAAAAAGCTGGAAATGTTTTTCTATTGAAAAAAATAGAACCATATCTTTCCAAGTTGTAGTCCAGTACTTACACACTGTCTAGTTCACTTGACTGAACTCAATGGGGCTTAATTCTGAGGAAATATATGTGTCACGGCCATGTTTGTTAGGAGTCTTTAGTTCTAGTTGAAAATAATGGGCAATTTAGCAATGAGGTAGCTTCCACTGATGTACATGATTGACTTAAGTTCATCTACGTTGAATGGCAAATGTATCATTATGCAATGCTTTGGCTGGTTCATTAAAAGCAGATTATTGGAAATGCCAACAGGAAAGGTCTAGGATCTCAGCTATAAAATTAGGATCCAGAATTATTTGGTTTTCGTCCTAATGAAGGGCACAACTCTAGAAAGAAGAAAAGTGTTGCCCCGTCACACAACGATTCCTTTTATGGAAATTACTTCCCCTGATCCACATTGCCAAACAGATTGCTCTGTGTATGAGTTTATGTTGAAGAGGAAACCACTGTAGTCTTATGGAACTGAGAAGATGATATTTGGATCTGGGACGAGGTTGCGTATTGTACCCTGTAAGTTTGCTTGAGGACAACCCAGTCTTCCTTTCTCCTAAATATTTCTAGCTCTGCTGTTTGCTTGTAGATATCTTTCTACCTCCTTCACCGTGAACCATCAGTGTTCTGGTAGTTGAGTCATGGCACAGTAAACCATCAGTGTTGTTTCTCTCTTTAAACCCAAAGTCCATACATATCCCCTCACTTTCAACTTTACAACATGCTTTTTTATGTATTTTCCTTATGGATCTTTTCTTCCTCTAGGATGAATAGGTAATGTTTGCAAAGGGGTAGATACTTACTGGATTTTTGTCCACACTGAGGGTTCTACTGTCCTTATTCTCAAGGAGCGTCTGCAAGAGAGTTGCTGTTTTAGCATCCTTAAGTTTTTGTTTTAACCTGAATCATTGTGATACTGGAAGTGGCTACAGTTTAGTCTTTGGTGGAGGCTCCAGACTTCTTGTCACACCTAGTAAGTGTTATGAACTATTTTGCTTGTTAGTTGTGTTCAGAGAAGAACATTTTGGAAGGGTCTGGAGTTCTTCTGAAGTGCTAGGTTTCACCATAAGAGCCTTGGAGGTGTCCCCCTCAGACCTTCTCAACCCTCCCCATCACTTTTGCTTACTGTTTATTTGTCTGAATGGACATTTCCAGGCCCAGTACAGTCAACAGTAATTGGGATACAAGGTGTTATTTCTCCAAATGGATGCTGTTTTCCCTGTGTTTTGAAGACTAACATCTTTATTATGGTGTTTGTTTCATGGTTTATATTCCAATTTATCATACACTTTGGATTTTACCCCAAAATGTCATCTATACAGTTCATATGGTTAGGTGTAGAATGAGAAGGAGTTGTAGACAATGAAGTAGAGAGTGACTCCTAGTTTGAAGAGAAAAACAATATATTATCAATCAAATAAGTAAGTACTGTAAGTAAACAAGTTGGAGGGAAATTAAACTCAGAAAGAGCTAAGAGTGACAGCTACTGAATTTGCACTGGCAATTCACAATAATGGCATTGCTGCGAGAGGAAGGATTTCTATGACATTTCACACTTTCTCTGCAACCTATACTTATAAAGATATCCAAAACCACTTTGTAAGTTCAAACATAGGCTGCAGAAAAAGTATGACATATTATAGAAATCCTTCCCTAGAAGTGGTAACATACAGAGACGTTAGATAAGTTCATTAAGACCTGTAATGTGATTAGAAAACATTGTCTTGATTCAACGTGACAATCACCATGTCAGAAACATTGTGACAATGTGACGTCACATCTGATCCAATTTTAAAATTATTTGCCTTAAGGTGGAGTTTTTACCATCTTCGCAAAGGGAAGAGTACTTAAGAACTTAAAAAAATGCCTTAATTATAGCAGTTTAGTGATGTAATAAAGGTTGCAGAAGCAAGTTACTAGAGATGGCTACAAAAATGTTTTTGAAGAGCTTCAAACCACTGTGGTTCTACAAACACAAGAAGGATAACTTTTGGTAAAGGAACTATCCTCAAGGTGAATCCCAGTAAGTTTCATAAGTTCTTTCTACATTTCCATACTTAAACTCTATCCAGGCATTATTAAAACCTGGTTTTCTGAGCATACATAGAGGGGAGCACTAAGTCTCTTCTCCAGCCGTCTTTGCATGCTCACATTTCTAGCACTCCATCTGAAGCGAAGATGCTCCTCTTTGCATGTTGACTTTACACATGAACTCACATTTTTCAGGGCTGTTGCTCATGTGTGGATAACATCCATCCATCCATCCATCCATCCATCCATCCATCCATCCATCCATCCATCCATCCATCCATCCATCCATCCAAGCAGATTTACAGCAGTATTTCTTAGCTTTTAAGGAGCCCCAAATGTACTAGATAGTATCTGTATTAAGTTACAGGCCCATTGGAATCAATAGGATTTTAGGGTTGTGTTTGTATAGGAACACAATTTGGATTATCTCCATGTTTAGGATTGGATTTAAACCAGTGGTTCCAAACCTTGAGTCCCCAGATGTTCTTGGACTACGACTTCTTGTAATCCTGGCCAGCACAGCTTGTGGTGAAGGCTTCTGGGAGTTTTAATCTGAGCACCTCTAAGGACTCATGGTTGTGAACCACTGATCTTGACTAATAGAAAGTGGAGAGAGAGGGTGTTCTGTTGTGTGGGTTCCTGGTGAATGAAAGCAATGTCCAAATATCGCCATTCACGTCCCTCTTGTTCTGGTAGCTTTCGCCTCCTTTCCTAGATCATTTTTTGTCAAGGCAGGAAATACTGTGGATCTTCGAGTAGCTCATATAAGATCATCTTTGGAAGTGGGACAAAACTGGTTGTGACACCGAGTAAGTGACTACTCTTAATTTATTCCACTTTTCTCATTGTAATGGCTCAGTCAGGATACTTTCCCATGCCAATCACATCCGTGCCCACATTCCATCTGTCTTTAGGCTTTGATCTTATTGTGTACAGAGAGTAACGAATAAGATGGTGGTTGTCTCTAATTCCATTGAGCCTCATGTTTTCCACAAGAAAGTGGTTATAGGATTAAAATTGTTTTGTTGTTGTTGTTCTGAGTCCCCGAACCATTTCTCTCATTAATTAGACTTGAGGGCAGCAGTGTTGCATGAGTTTATGCTGAAGGGGAAACCACTGTGTGAATGATGCTTTTAAAACCATGTTTGGTTCAGGGACAAGATTGATGGTTCAACCAAGTAAGTTTTTTCTATTTGCCTAATTAGTCATATCTAACTGAAACTAAAATTTTTGCATCTTTCTTTTCTTACATTTTAAGTGTACCATCAGGAGGCAGAAAATTTTCTCATATCCAGTTTCTTATTACTTACTGACACTGTGGTGTTTTGAAGACATGTCTTCCATGGCCTCCCGGAATTGGGTCAAATTCATGTTGGTCGCTTCGATGACCCTGTCCAGCCATCTCATCCTCTGTTGTCCCCTTCTCCTCCTGCCTTCACACTTTCCCAACATCAAGGTCTTTTCCAGGGAGTCTTCTCTTATGATGAGATAGCCAAAGGATTGGAGCCTCAGCTTCAGGATCTGTCCTTCCAGTGAGCACTCAGGGTTGATTTCTTTCAGAATTGATAGGTTTAATCTCCTTACAGTCCAGGAGACTCTCAAGAGTCTCCTCCAGCACCACAATTCAAAAGCATCAATTCTTCGGTGGTCAGCCTTCTTTATGGCCCAGCTGTCACTTCCATACATCGCTACTGGATAAACCATAGCTTTGACTATGCGGACCTTTGTCGGCAAGGTGATGACTCTGCTTTTTAAGATGCTGTCTAGGTTTATCATCACTTTCCTCCCAAGAAGCAGGCATCTTTTAATTTCATGCCTGCTGTCCCCATCTGCAGTGATCATGGAGCCCAAGAAAGCAAAATCTGTCACCGTCTCCATATCTTCCCCTGTGTATATGAGGGATTACTTTCCATGGACATCTCAAATCTGACAGTAACACCATCCCCTGCCCCCCCAGTTCCATTCTTATATCATTGCACCTTGGAGAATTTTTGTCAAGACAGGAAACACGGTGTATATACTGGTGGCTTTCAGAAGGTGACCTTTGGAAGTGGGACCCAGCTAGTTGTGACAGCCAGTAAGTTTCAGCTACACTCCTTCACTCCTTTTGTTCCGTTAGATATAATTAGTCAGGTAGCCTTCCATGGGAAGGAATTCCCAGATATTTAGAAGGTGTCTGTGTTGAGGAACTTAGAATACTCTGTTAGAAAGCCTGTGAACTACAGGAGAGAATTCTAAGTAACTCACCAAACTATGTCTAACAATTCCTTAAGATGGAATAATTGCAGTTAGTGTGTGTGTGTGTGTGTTGTGTTTTGTGTGTGTGTGTGTGTGTGTGTGTGTGTGTGTGTGTGTGTGTGTGAGAGAGAGAGAGAGAGAGAGAGAGAGAGAGAGAGAGAGAGAGAGAGATCCTTCGGACTCAAATGAGTTGTCACGAGGCAAAATATTTTCTCTGATGTGTGACCTGTATAGCATGATATAAGTTTCTGCTAAGGTGAAAATCACTGTGTAAGTTACGGAGACACAACAACATTTGGATCTGGGACACGTCTGCTTGTCCTACCCTGTAAGTCTGTTTTGTTTCAACAGCAGGTCCTGGCAGCCATTAATTCTTCATATATTGCTGTAAAAATGGTGGGTCCCAAAGCAGCCCACTCCCCTTTTTGGTGATACGTATATCCCTGTTTGTACCTGTCCATTTACAACTAGGGCTGCAAACAGGTCCCCCCCGATCCACTCCAGAGGGCAATTCAATCCAGAAGGCTTTGTGTCCCGTTTGATTTGGTTTCCGCCCTGGATCCAATTTGGTTTATCAACATCTGTCGACCTGCATTGGAAAGCCAAAATGGCTAGAACTTGTTGGTTGGTTTTCACACTGGTGTGGATGAAAGTGGGATCCAAGACAGATAGTAAAAAGAGGGTTATGCATGCCTTTTTGGGGGTCGTGTACTGGGCACCTTTAACTTTTGTCTTAAAAGAAGAGAGGCTGAAAGTTACCAGAAACAGGTCACTTTATAAGCTAGTTTCACTTCAGCCTGGAACCCTATCTAGCCAGGCGACTTCAGTTTGGAACCGGTTTAAAACTGGACTGTGAATGAGCAAAGGAAAACAAGTAAACTGAAGTGAGTGCCACTAAAACTGGCAGGGCGTTCTTGCCAAGGCAGAAATCACTGTGTATAATACGGGTTACAATAAGGTCACCTTTGGGAGTGGGACTAGGCTGGTAGTGACACCAAGTAAGTATCAACCCTTGATGCTTCCTGCACAGCATGTCAAAATCCCTTCCCTCATCTTCTTTTCCCAGCTGAGTCCACCAAATGTTTTGTCTGATTTTGCTCTTAACATAGGTTTAGTTTAGACCAGTGGTTCCCAGCCATGGGTCTTGGACTACAACTCCCAGAAATCCCGGCCAATGCAGCTAGCGGTGAAGGTTTCTGGGAATTTTGATCCAAGAACATCTGGGAATCCAAGGTCGAGAACCACTGGTTTGGACAACCAGGCATAGCAAACAAGTCATGTAGTAATGTGCCCTTTGAGTTGATGCTAGCCACATATCATGGGGGTAGTGCTGCTTGAATTTATGTTCAAGTGGAAAACACTGTGGGAGTTATAGGGAGATTACTTTCGGCTCAGGGACAAGACTGACCGTCCTACCCAGTAAGTTTGCTGCTTTGCTCCAATTCTTCAAATTTTATCACAGCTGGATTTTCTTTTTCATTTCCCTATCCCTGATCTCAGGCTCTCATCAATAATGTGCACTTTCAATTTGATTTATTATTATTATCTTACTATCTCTTTCTGTTCTGTGTCACAGGCTTGGATTGTGTGTGTGTGAGGGGGAGAACCACAAATTATGTAAGGACTTGAGGGGGAAATGGTGGTGGACAAAGGGTTTTGCAAATGAGGGAAGGTGTGAAATTAGCAAGAAGGAATTTGTCCAGTAAAACTCTGTGGTTCTGTGTGAGGCAGGTGTGCAAATGTGAATTGCCTAGCCTCTCACTCTGAAACGGAGGATAAAAAAAAATCTCTTTACTATGAGATTTTCCCTCCACAAGAGCAATTTTGTGAGAAATCTTGAAGAGAATCTTAGATGTTTCCTGATCATTTCTTTTTTTTTTTTTCCTGAAAGAAATGTTGTCTTAGAAGACTGTTACAAATCCTACACAGGATGGTGTCTGTCCTGCATAGGATTAACTGGAAAGAGATTTAGCCTGCACAAAATTTGGCAGGTTTCTACACAGAACCATGTTTGTAGGGAAGGGAAGGAAAATGAGATGGGATCTCATTTTTGTGAGATGCCCGGCGATCTTGCTTCGAGCGGAGTGTAGGGGAGAATTTTAGTGGGGAGTCTTGACACAACAAAACTAGGGAAAGCAC
Organism: Pogona vitticeps; assembly: GCF_051106095.1. Taxonomy (NCBI): domain Eukaryota; kingdom Metazoa; phylum Chordata; class Lepidosauria; order Squamata; family Agamidae; genus Pogona; species Pogona vitticeps. Next base: position 116,919,182 of record NC_135788.1, read on the forward strand.
TGAGAATGAAAAATATTGTCAGCATTTGTTAAATCCCTGGCAGGCGATTTACAGCCTCTTGCTTCCTTCTCATGACTGCCTCGTCCATGCCCCCAGAATGACGACATGGATTTTAATTCCTCTCTTTGCCAACCATGTATAGCCTGGGTTTCCTAACTAGGACCCCAGGTAAACAATGTGTTATTTGTGATCTGTTCTGTATCACCATCTGATTTGACCCCATCTTACCTGTAACTGTACCTGCTTGTGTGTGTGTTTGTGTGTGTGTATGTTTGTTTGTTTTACTATCATCCAGCCAAAGATAGCATAGTATACATTATGCAGTGTCACATCTTCTTGAAAGACACACTGAATTGAGTTGCATTGCAAGACACACATACTGGGTTTTTGTTATGGCCAGTCTGGCTGTGTGAATACTGGGAGTTACAAAGTGGTTTTTGGGAAAGGCACAAGCTTGATAGTGAGGCCAGGTAAGGAATTTCAAATAGAAGAAGCGCAAAACCATGTTGTGGTGTGTTCTGTTGGCACATGCTTTTGAACACTGACTAATATTACACAGATAACAGTCATGCTAGAGGACAGTCAACATCTATTTAGCCTAGTATCCTGTTTCCAACTGTGAGCACCTAAATGTTTTAAGGGTTAATAGCCAATGATAAATTAGGGTGAAAAACTGAGGAGGAAAAATCCTTTTTTTGTCCTCCAGGAGAGATTTCTCTGTCCTTTCCTTGGGAAAATTTTGTGGGAAATCTTGATGGTATTTTTTGGATTTTCTGCCATTTTTGGATTCTGCACACATGAATGTCTCCCTCCCACCACAAAGGAGACACTAATGTGTGCAGAATGATTACAATTCCTACACAAAAAGGTGCATTTCCTGCACAATATTGCTTGAAAAGGGTGTTGAATTCTACAGAATTTGGTAATTTCTTGTAGCAAACAATGAGGGGAGGCTGAATGAGCCAGAGAAGGTTTCATTTCATGGAAAGCTAATGCAGTCTCACACATGAGGAGATCTGGAAAAATCTCCAGGAATAAGTCTTCTATCCTTCCGAGGTCAGTAAAATGAGTACCCAGCTTGCTGGGGGGGGGGCAATGTGTAGCCTGCATGATTAACTTGTAAACCACCCAGAGAGTGCTGAAGCACTATGGGGCGGTATATAAGCAGCACGCTTTGCGAGAAAGAGAAGTTTAAAAAAAAATCCAACACCTTTCGTTTGCTAACAACAATACAGTGGTGCCTCGCATAGCGAGGTTAATCCGTTCCGGATTAACCTTCGCTATGCGAAAACATCGCTAAACGGGACTAAAAAAGCCATAGAAACGCATTGAACTTCGTTCAATGTGTTCCTATGGCTTGAAAACTCACGTTTCTTCCATAGCGCCGGCATTTTCGCGCCCTCGGTAAGCGAGGGCAGGGCGCGAAAATGCGGCGCGGACCTTCCGGCGGCCATTTTGGAACCGCCGATCAGCTGTTCTCCCCCGCTTCGTTTTGCGAAGATCGCTAAGCGAATCGCTTAGCGATCATCGCAAAGCAAAAAATCGCCATAGGGGCCATCGCTGAGCGAACGCTCCAGCGATGGCCCGGACCCCCTCGCTATGTGAATTCATCGCATAGCGAAGCACTCACTAAGCGAGGCACCACTGTACTTTAGGAATCAGGTGCTAATGATGCATTTTTAAAGAAATACTAGGTGCTCCATCGCAATGCAGAAGTAGCAAAATCTTTGTCTAGAGCAGTGGTTTCCAACGGTGGGTCCCCAGATGTTCTTGGACTAAAACTCCCCTGGGAGATGTAGTCTAAGAACATCTGGGGACTCAAGGTTAGAAACCATTGGTTTAGATTTTTGAACTCTTAGGATTAACTGACGTAGTCGATACACTTCCCCTTTCCCGCCATCTTTCTCACCGAAATCAATGGTATCACAAGATGAATCTTTCGCTTGATCAGCTGAGAAATCAGTGGGGCTTGTCACCGAGCAAGACTATAGAGGTTTCGCTTCTCCAACTGATCTGAATTGTCATTGGATTGGATCCAATGGTTAGTGTCAGATAAAGTAGATCTCTTGGATCAATGGAACTTACACCAAACCTTGCCATTATCAAATCCAGATTATTGATCAGTTTGTATTTACAATGGGTTGTAGCTCCTTGGGAACTGTGCAATTGCACCGGAAAACAGAGTGTCCAGTTTTCAGACTTGATGAAATACGCTTAAATGGATGGATTATGCAGAATGCTTCCAAAATTGGTTTTTAATAGGGCTTAGACATCCTTATTTTTTAAAAAAGGAAATTAAAATTCCCAGAACTCACCAGCCACCTCAGCTGTCACTCTGCTGAACTGAGGAAAAAAAGGAAGCATTACATGAGTTTATGTTGAAGTAAAAAACACTGTGTGAACTATGCCAATGTGATAACCTTTGGCTCTGGGACAAGATTGATTGTTCATCCTAGTAAGTTGTTCCTAGTGGAGTCCACTCCGATGGCTTGATGGCTCACATCTATGAGCATCCCCTTTCTATTTCTTTTCTTTTTCTCTCTTATGATGATTTCCCCCACTCTTTTCTGTGATTGTTAGTCAATCGGCTTATGGTTTGTCACCACTGGGATGGGATAAAATCCAGCTGCATTTTTATATCTAGGTACCAAAATGTCTTGGGCTACTGTTGGAGCAAAATGTAAGGAAGGACTGAAAGGAGCCTCACTAGATGAGGATTTCATTTGGTAAGCACAGTGCTTCCTTCATATATTTTTACTGGACACCCCTCTTTAATTTGGATTACTCGCTCCACATGTCTCTTACTATGAAAAGAAATATTGAAGGGGGAAAGACTACAGAGCATCCCAGTGTAGTTTGATTGGTTTTTAAGGTATATCCATCTGGAAGCACTTGTGGATTTCAATGGCTTCCTGTGTAGTCTAACATAATGATTGCTGGTGTTGTCCAGTACTTCTTTGTTTTGAAATAGGATTTCATACCTTCGAGAATACATTGCAATGTAGACTTAGAATTTGGAACACAGGCAGGATTTTCTTCCATCTTTGAAAGGACCAAAGATAATCAGACATGAGGAAATGCTAAAGGTTTTTGAGGAGCTCCACATCACTGTGGGTATACAAATACATATAGCCTGGTCTTTGGTAGAGGAACCATTCTGAAGGTGGATCCTTGTAAGTATTATAATGGTTCATTTCCTTTGTCCATTATATCAAGATGGGGACATTATTATTAATAGATAAGAGAATCTGCTAGGATCATCCCTACCTTTAAGCAGTGTGAGATGGTATCCTCAGGTGACAGAGAACAAGAATTGGCAACAAGGAGGACCATTTTAAGTAGCATGTCCTGTATCCTCTAAGCCAGTGGTTCCCAAACTTAGGTCCCCATATATTCTTGGACTGCAGCTCCCAGAAACCCAGTAAGCACAACTGGTGGTAAGGGCTTCTGGGAATTGTAGTCCAAAAACATGGGGTTACCCAAAGTTGGGAATCCCTGCCCTAAGCTAGCCTTGTCTTTGATGTGGTGAAGGATGATGCATTGAATGGTCTGTCCAATTGAGATGACTCAAGCACAACTGCAGATAATTACTGTGCAGCTTCAAACAGTCAAATGTAATTTGGGAGGAGGGAATACATCTAAAGGAGATTACCCTCCACTCCAGAGAGCAACAAATCCCATGTTAAAGGCTGAAATGAGAAAAAAATTGACATTCTTTTTAATGATAACAGCAGACACCAGCTGTGTAATATGTCTAAGTATTAGTCTCAACACAATCAGATCCACTGATGAATGGGATTTATTAAATTAACACTTCTATAAGTCCCACTGATTTGGTGGGTCAACTGTAGTTGGAACAGATGATTGGCTTTAACTCCACATGATCCTACATGTCACTTAATTGAATCTGAATCAAAAGAGGACTCTTGATTCCAGCAGTGGACAGGAAAAGGTGTAAAGAAACTCAATTTGGTTTTACACCAAGATCTAATGGTTTAACAAGACCATAGCAGGTGGGGTACAAAGGACTTTTTAATCCGCATCCATTGTAAATACTGGCTCAACATATAGACGGAGCTTCTTTTTCATCTGTTAATACAGCAAAAGGCAGGACTCAAAACAGTGGCTTCTAAGTAACTATCTCCTATGAGGACTCCCATCGTTCATGATTTGTATTAAAAGATGTGAGGAAACTGCTCTTTTTCAGTGTTGAGTTTCAGATGATCACAATGCTATTCTTCACTTCAGCTCTTTACTTAGTGTTCTCCTTGCGCCTGGACAATATTTGTCAAGGCAGAGAGCACTGTGGGTCTTCCAGCAGCAACTGGAAGGTGACATTCGGTGGTGGAACTCAACTGATTGTGACGCCAAGTGAGTTCCAACTCTTGTTGTTGTTGTTTAGTTGTTTAGTCATGTCCAACTCTTCGTGACCCCATGGACCAGAGCACGCCAGGCCCTTCTGTCTTGCACTGCCTCCCGGAGTTGGGTCAAATTCATGTTGGTAGCTTCAATGACACTGTCCAACCATCTCATCCTCTGTCGTCCCCTTCTCCTCTTGCCTCCACACTTTCCCAACATCAGGGTGTTTTCCAGGGAGTCTTCTCTTCTCATGAGATGGCCAAAGTCTTGGAGCCTCAGCTTCAGGATCTGTTGTTCCAGTGAGCACTCAGGGTTGATTTCCTTCAGAACGGATAGGTTTGTTCTCCTTGCAGTCCAGGGGACTCTCAAGAGCCTCCTCCAGCACCACAATTCAAAAGCATCCATTCTTCGTCGGTCAGCCTTCTTTATGGTCCATCTCTCACTTCCATACATCGCTACTGGAAAACCATAGTTTTGACTATGCGGACATTTGTCAGCAAGGTGTTGTCTCTTCTTTTTAAGATTTGTCATCGCTTTCCTCCCAAGAAGCAGGTGTCTTTTAATTTCGTGGCTTCTGTCACCATCTGCAGTGATCATGGAGCCCAAGAAAGTAAAATCTGTCACCGCCTCCATATCTTCCCCTGTGTATACAAGGGATTATTTTCCATGGACATCTCAAATCTGACAGTAACTCCATCCCCTGCCCCCCCAGTTCCATTCTTATATCATTGCACCTTGGAGAATTTTTGTCAAGACAGGAAACACGGTGTATATACTGGTGGCTTTCAGAAGGTGACCTTTGGAAGTGGGACCCAGCTAGTTGTGACAGCCAGTAAGTTTCAGCTACACTCCTTCACTCCTTTTGTTCCGTTAGATATAATTAGTCAGGTAGCCTTCCATGGGAGGGAATTCCCAGATATTTAGAAGGTGTCTGTGTTGAGGAACTTAGAATACTCTGTTAGAAAGCCTGTGAAGTACAGGAGAGAATTCTAAGTAACTCACCAAACTACGTCTCACAATTCCTTAAGATTGAATAATTGCAGTTAATGTGGTGTTGGACTACTCTAGCTGGGTAGCCTTGATACACCTTTGGTTTTGTCCAAACGGAGCGTAATGGAGCAACTAGACAGTTTGTGCTGGTGTACAAAGCAACAGCCGTTCACCCGGTGCAAGGAAATCAAGGAACCGACACCTTCCATTTTGAGACAAGTGGAATAAGATAGGACCAGGCTGTTGATTGCCGTTCTTCAGGTATAGCATGATATAAGTTTCTGCTAAGGTGAAAATCACTGTGTTAGTTACGGAGACACAACAGCATTTGGATCTGGGACACGTCTGCTTGTCCTACCCTGTAAGTCTGTTTTGTTTCAACAGCAGGTCCTGGCAGCCACTAATTCTTCATATATTGCTGTAAAAATGGTGGGTCCCAAAGCATCCCACTCCCCTTTTTGGTGATACGTATATCCCTGTTTGTACCTGTCCATTTACAACTAGGGCTGCAAACAGGTCCCCCCCGATCCACTCCAGAGGGCAATTCAATCCAGAAGGCTTTGTGTCCCGTTTGATTTGGTTTCCGCCCTGGATCCAATTTGGTTTATCAACATCTGTCGACCTGCATTGGAAAGCCAAAATGGCTAGAACTTGTTGATTGGTTTTCACACTGGTGTGGATGAAAGTGGGATCCAAGACAGATAGTAAAAAGAGGGTTATGCATGCCTTTCTGGGGTTCGTGTACTGGGCACCTTTAACTTTTGTCTTAAAAGAAGAGAGGCTGAAAGTTACCAGAAACGAGTCATTTTATAAGCTAGTTTTACTTCAGCCTGGAACCCAATCTAGCCAGGCGACTTCAGTTTGGAACCGGTTTAAAAATCGACTGTGAATGGCAAAGGAAAACAAGCAAGTAAACTGAAGTGAGTGCCACTAAAACTGGCAGGGCGTTCTTGCCAAGGTAGAAATCACTGTGTATAATACGGGTTACAATAAGATCACCTTTGGAGGCGGAACTAGGCTGGTTGTGACACCAAGTGAGTATCAACTCTTGATGCTTCCTGCACAGCATGTCAAAATCCCTTCCCTCACCGTCTTTTCCCAACTGAGTCCACCAAATGTTTTGTCTGATTTTGCTCTTAACATAGGTTTAGTTTAGACCAGTGGTTCCCAGCCATGGGTCCTCAAGATGGTCTTGGACTACAACTCCCAGAAATCCCGGCCAACGCAGCTAGTGGTGAAGGTTTCTGGGAATTTTGATCCAAGAACATCTGGGAATTCAAGGTCGAGAACCACTGGTTTGGACAACCAGGCATAGCAAACAAGTCATGTCTTGTAGTAATGTGCCCTTTGAGTTGATGGCAGCCACATATCATGGGGGTAGTGCTGCTTGAATTTATGGTCAAGTGGGAAACACTGTGGGACCTATAGGGAGATTACTTTCGGCTCAGGGACAAGACTGACTGTCCTACCCAGTAAGTTTGCTGCTTTGCTCCAATTCTTCAAATTTTATCACAGCTGGATTTTCTTTTTCATTTCCCTATCCCTGATCTCAGGCTCTCATCAATAATGTGCACTTTCAATTTGATTTATTATTATTATCTTACTATCTCTTTCTGTTCTGTGTCACAGGCTTGGATTGTGTGTGTGTAAGGGGGAGAACCACAAATTATGTAAGGAGGGAAGGTGTGAAATTAGCAAGAAGGAATTTGTCCAGTAAAACTCTGTGGTTCTGTGTGAGGCAGGTGTGCAAATGTGAATTGCCTAGCCTCTCACTCTGAAACGGAGGATAAAAAAAATCTCTTTACTATGAGATTTTCCCTCCACAAGAGCAATTTTGTGAGAAATCTTAAAGAGAATCTTAGATGTTTCCTGATCATTTCTTTTTTTTTTTCCTGAAAGAAATGTTAAGTCTTGGAAGACTGTTACAAATCCTACACAGGATGGTGTCTGTCCTGCATAGGATTCACTGGAAAGAGATTTAGCCTGCACAAAATTTGGCAGGTTTCTACACAGAACCATGTTTGTAGGGAAGGGAAGGAAAACGAGATGGGATCTCGTTTTTTTGAGATGCCCGGCGATCTTGCTTCGAGCGGAGTGTAGGGGAGAATTTTAGTGGGGAATCTTGACACAACAAAACTAGGGAAAGCACTTGTTAAATCCCTGGCAGGCGATTTACAGCCTCTTGATCTTCCTTCTCATGACTGCCTCGTCCATGCCCCCAGAATGACGACATGGATTTTAATTCCTCTCTTTGCCAACCATGTATAGCCTGGGTTTCCTAACTAGGACCCCAGGTAAACAATATGTTATTTGTGATCTGTTTTGTATCACCATCTGTTTTGAACCCATCTTACCTGTACCTGCTTGTGTGTGTGTTTGTGTGTGTGTATGTTTGTTTGTTTTAGTATACATTATGCAGTGTCACATCTTCTTGAAAGACACACTGAATTGAGTTGCATTGCAAGACACACATACTGGGTTTTTGTTATGGCCAGTCTGGCTGTGTGAATACTGGGAGTTACAAAGTGGTTTTTGGGAAAGGCACAAGCTTGATAGTGAGGCCAGGTAAGGAATTTCAAATAGAAGAAGCGCAAAACCATGTTGTGGTGTGTTCTGTTGGCACATGCTTTTGAACACTGACTAATATTACACAGATAACAGTCATGCTAGAGGACAGTCAACATCTATTTAGCCTAGTATCCTGTTTCCAACTGTGAGCACCTAAATGTTTTAAGGGTTAATAGCCAATGATAAATTAGGGTGAAAAACTGAGGAGGAAAAATCCTTTTTTTGTCCTCCAGGAGAGATTTATCTGTCCTTTCCTTGGGAAAATTTTGTGGGAAATCTTGATGGTATTTTTTGGATTTTCTGCCATTTTTGGATTCTGCACACATGAATGTCTCCCTCCCACCACAAAGGAGACACTAATGTGTGCAGAATGATTACAATTCCTACACAAAAAGGTGCATTTCCTGCACAATATTGCTTGAAAAGGGTGTTGAATTCTACAGAATTTGGTAATTTCTTGTAGCAAACAATGAGGGGAGGCTGAATGAACCAGAGAAGGTTTCATTTCATGGAAAGCTAATGCAGTCTCACACATGAGGAGATCTGGAAAAATCTCCAGGAATAAGTCTTCTATCCTTCCGAGGTCAGTAAAATGAGTACCCAGCTTGCTGGGGGGGGGGGCAATGTGTAGCCTGCATAATTAACTTGTAAACCACCCAGAGAGTGCTGAAGCACTATGGGGCGGTATATAAGCAGCGCGCTTTGCTTTGCTTTTATGTGTGAGAAAGAGAAGTTTTAAAAAAAATCCAACACCTTTCGTTTGCTAACAACAATACAGTGGTGCCTCGCATAGCGAGGTTAATCCGTTCCGGATTAACCTTCGCTATGCGAAAACATCGCTAAACGGGACTAAAAAAGCCATAGAAACGCATTGAACTTCGTTCAGTGTGTTCCTATGGCTTGAAAACTCACGTTTCTTCCATAGCGCCGCCATTTTCGCGCCCTCAGTAAGCGAGGGCAGGGCGCGAAAATGCGGCGCGGACCTTCCGGCGGCCATTTTGGAACCGCCGCTCAGCTGTTCTCCCCCACTTCGTTTTGCGAAGATCGCTAAGTGAATCGCTTAGCGATCATAGCAAAGCGAAAAATCGCCATAGGGGCCATCGCTGAGCGAACGCTCCAGTGATGGCCCGGACCCCCTCGCTATGCGAATTCATCGCATAGCGAAGCACTCGCTAAGAGAGGCACCACTGTACTTTAGGAATCAGGTGCTAATGATGCATTTTTAAAGAAATACTAGGTGCTCCATCACAATGCAGAAGTAGCAAAATCTTTGTCTAGAGCAGTGGTTTCCAACGGTGGGTCCCCAGATGTTCTTGGACTAAAACTCCCCTGGAAGATGAAGTCTAAGAACATCTGGGGACTCAAGGTTAGAAACCATTGGTTTAGATTTTTGAACTCTTAGGATTAACTGACGTAGTCCATACACTTCCCCTTTCCCTCCATCTTTCTCACCGAAATCAATGGTATCACAAGATGAATCTTTCGCTTGATCAGCTGAGAAATCAGTGGGGCTTGTCACCGAGCAAGACTATAGAGGTTTCGCTTCTCCAACTGATCTGAATTGTCATTGGATTGGATCCAATGGTTAGTGTCAGATAAAGTAGATCTCTTGGATCAATGGAACTTACACCAAACCTTGCCATTATCAAATCCAGATTATTGATCAGTTTGTATTTACAATGGGTTGTAGCTCCTTGGGAACTGTGCAATTGCACCGGAAAACAGAGTGTCCAGTTTTCAGACTTGATGAAATACGCTTAAATGGATGGATTATGCAGAATGCTCCCAAAATTTGTTTTTAATAGGGCTTAGACATCCTTATTTTTTAAAAAAGAAAATTAAAATTCCCAGAACTCACCAGCCACCTCAGCTGTCACTCTGCTGAACTGAGGAAAAAAAGGAAGCATTACATGAGTTTATGTTGAAGTAAAAAACACTGTGTGAACTATGCCAGTGTGATAACCTTTGGCTCTGGGACAAGATTGATTGTTCATCCTAGTAAGTTGTTCCTAGTGGAGTCCACTCCGATGGCTTGATTGCTCACATCTATGAGCATCCCCTTTCTATTTCTTTTCTTTTTCTCTCTTATGATGATTTTCCCCACTCTTTTCTGTGATTGTTAATCAATCGGCTTATGGTTTGTCACCACTGGGATAGGATAAAATCCAGTTGCATTTTTATATCTAGGTACCAAAATGTCTTGGGCTACTGTTGGAGCAAAATGTAAGGAAGGACTGAAAGGAGCCTCACTAGATGAGGATTTCATTTGGTAAACACAGTGCTTCCTTCACATATTTTTACTGGACACCCCTCTTTAATTTGGATTACTCGCTCCACATGTCTCTTACTATGAAAAGAAATATTGAAGAGGGAAAGACTACAGAGCATCCCAGTGTAGTTTGATTGGTTTTTAAGGTATATCCATCTGGAAGCACTTGTGGATTTCAATGGCTTCCCTGTGTAATCTAACATAATGATTGCTGGTGTTGTCCAGTACTTCTGTGTTTTGAAATAGGATTTCATGCCTTCGAGAATACATTGCAATGTAGACTTAGAATTTGGAACACAGGCAGGATTTTCTTCCATCTTTGAAAGGACCAAAGATAATCAGACATGAAGAAATGCTAAAGGTTTTTGAGGAGCTCCACATCACTGTGGGTATACAAATACATATAGCCTGGTCTTTGGTAGAGGAACCATTCTGAAGGTGGATCCTTGTAAGTATTATAATGGTTCATTTCCTTTGTCCATTATATCAAGATGGGGACATTATTATTAATAGATAAGAGAATCTGCTAGGATCATCCCTACCTTTAAGTGTGAGATCGTATCCTCAGGTGACAGAGAACAAAAATTGGCAACAAGGAGGGCCAAGCTAAGCAGCTTGTCCTGTATCCTCTAAGCCAGTGGTTTCCAAACTTAGGTCCCCATATATTCTTGGACTGCAGCTCCCAGAAACCCAGTCAGCGCAACTGGTGGTAAGGGCTTCTGGGAATTGCAGTCCAAAAACATGGGGTTACCCAAGGTTGGGAGTCCCTGCCCTAAGCTAGCCTTGTCTTTGATGTGGTGAAGGATGATGCGTTGAATGGTCTGTCCAATTGAGATGACCCAAGCACAACTGCAGATAATTACTGTGCAGCTTCAAACAGTCAAATGTAATTTGGGAGGGGGGAATACATCTAAAGGAGATTACCCTCCACTCCAGAGAGCAACAAATCCCATGTTAAAGGCTGAAATGAGAAAAAAATTGACATTCTTTTTAATGATAACAGCAGACACCAGCTGTGTAATATGTCTAAGTATTAGTCTCAACACAATCAGATCCACTGATGAATGGGATTTATTAAATTAACACTTCTATAAGTCCCCACTGATTTGAGGGGTCAACTGTAGTTGGAACAGATGATTGGCTTTAGCTCCACATTATCCTACATGTCACTTAATTGAATCTGAATCAAAAGAGGCCTCTTGATTCCAGCAGCGGACAGCAAAAGGTGTAAAGAAACTCAGTTTGGTTTTACACCAAGATCTAATGGTTTAACAAGACCATAGCAGGTAGGGGACAAAGGACTTTTTAATCCACATCCATTTTAAATAATGGCTTAACAGATAGACGGAGCTTCTTTTATATCTGTTAATACAGCAAAAGGCAGGACTCAAAACAGTGGCTTCTAAGTAACTTTCTCCTACGAGGAGTGACATTGTTCATGATTTGTACTAAAAGATGTGAGGAAACTATTCTTTTTCAGTGTTGAGTTTCAAATGGTCCCAATGCTATTCTTCACTTCAACTCTTTACTCAGTGTTTTCCTTGTGCCTGGACAATATTTGTCAAGGCAGAAAGCACTGTGGGTCTTCCAGTGGCAACTGGAAGGTGACATTCGGTGGTGGAGCTCAACTGATTGTGACGCCAAGTGAGTTCCAACTCTTGTTGTTGTTGTTTAGTCATTTAGTCATGTCCGACTCTTCGTGACCTTATGGACCAGAGCCCTCCTGTCTTCCACTGCCTCCCAGAGTTGGGTCAAATTTACATTGGTAGCTTGGATGACACTGTCCAACCATCTCGCCCTCTGTCGTCCCCTTCTCCTCTTGCCCTCACACTTTCCCAACATCAGGGTCTTTTCCAGGGAGTCTTCTCTTCTCATGAGATGGCCAAAGGATTGGAGCCTCAGCTTCAGGATCTGTCCTTCCAGGGAGAACTCAGGGTTGATTTCGTTGAGAAAGGATAGGTTTGTTCTCCTTGCCATCCAGGGGACTCTCAAGAGTCTCCTCCAGCACCACAGTTCAAAGGCATCAATTCTTCGGTGGTCAGCCTTCTTTATGGTCCAGCTCTCACCTCCATACATCGCTACTGGAAAAACCATAGGTTTGACTATGCGGACCTTTGTCGGCAAGATGATGTCTCTTCTTTTTAAGATGCTGTCTAGGTTTGTCATCGGTTTCCTCCCAAGAAGCAGGCATCTTTTAATTTCGTGCCTTCTGTCACCATCTGCAGTGATCAGGGAGCTCAAGAAAGTAAAATCTGTCATCGCCTCCATATCTTCCCCTTCTATTTGCCAGGAGGTGATGGGACCAGTGGCTGTGATCTTAGGTTTTTTTGATGTTGAGCTTCTGACCATTTTTTGCTCTCTCCTCTTTCACCTTCATCAAGAGGTTCTTTAATTCCTCCTTACTTTCTGCTATCAGAGTGGTATCATCTGCATCTCTGAGGTTGTTGATAAGAATGCTAAGATTAGCATTCTTATCATTTGCTACCTAGTTGCAATCATCCAGCATTTAAATAAACTGCATTTAAACCAAATTCAAAGACATACATTTAATTTGTACTCCTCGCTAATGTTATAGCAATATAGTTATTAGATACTATTTTTATTCCTGCATACTTTTAAATAAGCAGACAGCTTGCTAGGATGGTCCAGATAATTCTCCCTGAATATATGTGGCACTTGTTTTAGCTCATCCTTTTTTTACCTCACCAGGTAGGAAGGGCTGACAACGTGCTAGAGGTTTTTGAGAGACTTTCCATCACTGTGGGTATTCAAATATCGATAAGCTGATTTTTGGCAAAGGCACCCTTCTGAAGGTGAATCCCAGTAAGTCTCATGAATTGTTTACTTTGTCTAATAATGTAAAATTAGAATAGAAGAAGAGGAAGAGAAAAAATATTACTAATAATTATGGGCAGCTTTGGGTGACCCCATCCATATTCACTGTGGAACCTTTGGCAACCAAAGTAACATCTGGAAAAGAATTTGTTTTGCTGAGTTTCATTACTTTATTATTTGATTTTAAAAAAGGTAAAGGCTGTGCTTTCCAAGCAAAAAACCCAAAACAAGGGTTCTTATAAAAGTATTTCCCCCCTTTGTTTTTCAAAGTTGTTATTTTTTAAATGCTCTTGTTGCTGTATAACATCAAGTCACTTCTGATTTATAAGAATCCAATGAATTGATGAACTTATAGCAATTATTGCTGACTTCCAGCAGTCCGGTGAATTAATGTGAAAGTGGACTCGTCCATGAAAGCTCACATTAAAATATAGCAGTCTTCAAGGCATCACAACATTTTTCTCTTTATTTCTCTTATTTTTCCTTTTGTTTTTGCCGGAACTTCAAAACGTTCAAGAAGTTCACTGCTCACATCTTGCAAATCTTTTGAAAAAATTTTTGGGGGAAAATCTGCTTTTAACATCCTTTAAAAAATACACTCTTTTCTTTAAAAGATATTTCTGAAAGTTTTGAAAAGTCTTTGGAAATGCTCAGCTTTTCTTAATAATAACCTTGATCTTAAGAACATAACGACTGCTTTGTTGCCGGGATATGCCAGCTGCAGCTCCACAGGTTATGTACTGTTTTCTATATGGCCCCCAAAGTGGCGGGGTTCCCACCCGTGTTTCCCTATTAAACCTTGACTTTTAAGATTCCGATTTAGTCACTGCTGGAAACTGCACATCCCATCCTTTTTCATGATGGATGAAGACCTCCTAAGCTGATGGACGTTCTGATCCAGCAACCTTCTGTGGGCAAAACACTTGACCAATGATATAGAGAACTCTTGAGAACATTCCTGTAGGGATGGATTGACCAGATTTAGAGTATTCCTCCTCTCCTCCAGTATGATGATGAGCTTGTATTTGTCAACAGGAATCATTAATGACAGATGACTAGTTAGAAGTGGATGGGTCTTACAGAGCAGGTTGTAGTACAGCTGGACGTACCTTTTGATGGATTCAGGAGGGGTGGCCTTCCGTTAAAGGAATATAAGACAGATATCAAATGCTATACTCTTAAAACATGTGGCTCACCAAATAAAATATATTAGCTCAGTCAATAAACCAGGAATAGGGAATTTCCGGCCATCTGTACACTGGCAGATTTGAACTTCCATCAGTTCTAGGCTGCATGATGAAAGTTTGAGAGGATAGGAGTAAGAATCCAAACACATCCGGAGGACTATTTGTCTTCCCACTGCCCCATACTCAGATAGCTTTTTTTTCTAAATGCCATCCCAGACTTTGTTTTGTGTAAGGAAAAAGTAACTTTTCCAAGCCCTCCCCTGCCACCACCTTCCATCTTTTTACCCATCTATTATCTCCTACCCATTTCCATCCTTAAAAATCTTTGTGTTATAGAGTGACACATTTTTGTGAAGCCCACCGATAAAGCCCAAACTCCTGAAATAGAGCCATATCATTATATTTTCCTTCTAAGTGTGAGCATAGGCAGAATGGTGCCATTCAAAAGGTCATAAAGGTGCCATCTTGTAAAGGTCTGTCTCAAGGTGTAACACAGGTGGATGGAAGCTCATCTTTGGAAAGGGAACAAAAGTGGTCGTTAACCCTGGTAAGCTCACATTTCTGCGTATACCAGTATTTAAAGAATCAGGAATGCAATTTAATGGATGTTTGTGAGGCTGCTGTTTTTTAGGTATTCCACTCTAGCATCGTCTACTGTTCAGTAGGGGTGAGTGATGGGATTTTTCTGATTATTCTCTCCCTAAAATACCACTTCATAAGGTCTTAAAGGCCAGATGGAATGGTGCATGCAGAGGAATGGATGGGTTGTAAGACCTGGGATGACAATGTTAAAATGAAATAGAAAATAAGTCGTCTGAAGATCAGCATTGTCTAATGGTACAGTTCCCAACCTTGGGTCACCAGAGGTTCTCGGACTAAAACTCCCAGAAGCTTTCCTCACTAGTTGTTCTGGCCAGGATTTCAGGATATCTGGGGACCCAAAGTTGGTAAGCACTGGTTAGAAAGTCGAAATAGGACCTGGGAGATCTAGGTTATAGTTCCCACTGTACCATGAAATTCATACAGTGACCCTTTTCCCCCCAACTGACCTAGAGCTGTTGGCAGGAAAAAGTGGGCAGGATTAGAACTACGGACACCCTCTTGAATCCACCGGATGGAGGGCAGGATATAAAAACAAGTGCTTATCAATATACAAGATTATGGATGTATTTCTTGATGTAGGACTAAGACATGGCATGAATACAGGTGAAGAAATCTGGTGGACACCGTCCCCATGGAGGCAGAATGCATCACTTGATAAAGTGAACACCCTTGCTGGTGGTTTTTGTCACAGCGACAAACACTGTGCCCATACAAGTGGCTACAAAATCACATTTGGGAGCGGGACCAAGCTGCACATTAAGCCAAGTAAGTGGTGCAGATTGCATCAAAGGATGTCTGGAATTGTGGCATTTGTTATGGGGCAAATGTGGTGCATTGTGTTTGGAAGAGGTACTGAACTGGTAGTTATCTCCTGTGGGTTAAACTTCCACCCACACTCCATCATTAGGTACTATTCAAATTCCTATTTACCTTAGGCTGGATCCAGATCTAGTCATGCTTAGAGCAGAATCAATGGTCATCATGACTAGCTCAGGTCCTATTTCTTGGGTTTGTATTTGTGCAGCCCTGTTAGTATGTTCTATCAAAACCTATGAGGAATTTGTTCTACCAAAACCTATGGTGTGTTCAAGACTGAGTTCTGTTTGGCCTCAGCTTTCATAGACTGTAGCTCACTTCCTCAGGTGCATTGAATCATAGAGGTGTAGTGTTGGAAGCGACTCCGACAGTCACTGAATCCGACGCTCTGATGAAGCAGGGAATCAAAATATAGTGCATAACATCAGTAGATGGACTTTTATACAGTTATGGTCAGGCTGGGAATATAAAATGGAATGGAAGGCTGAAAGGTCCAGCACAAGAGAGGTCATTAATTTGTCCTTGATATGGGTCCTCAATAGTCTTTGGGAATGACAGACAGATATCTTAATAGTCCTTGGTAAAAGGATTATTAATTCTGAGGTCATTGTTGGTTGACAAGTACATTGAAGAACAGAGAAGCAGATCAGCCCATGTAAGGTGAGACAGGTTTTGTGACTTGCCATCTGGACAATTTTCTCTAATTGTACATTTTCTATTCCTGTTCCGATTGGACCTCTGATTTCTGTGAGCTACTCTTTCCCATTATACTGAATTAAAATAAAGGCTTCCCCCTCCTCAAGTATGTTAAATTGCTTAACTGGGCTTGAAGGTACTTACCAAACATTGACAGTTATATGACAATGCCCAGCTCTTACTTAATAGAAGTATTTAATAGAAATGTTGAACAAAATGTTATGGTGAGATTCAGAGTGTGACGATAGAAGCGACCTTATTCTAAGAAGCTTTGCTGTATAGACAAGCGAGACAGGAGTTTGGCCTCCCGATACTGAAGAACTATCACTCCTGTCATCATCATTGGCTAGACTGTCTTCAGCTGATGAGAATTGGAATTTAGCAATTACTGGAGCGCCACAGTCCTAATAATACATAAAAGAGGGTTATGTCAGAATTAACAAAGGAATGCTCTGGGAGCCTTTCCAGGCAATTTGTTATTTTAAAGTGTATGTGTGTGGGGGGGGGGGGCGGAGGGGGGAACCCTGTGGAATTTTTATGGAAATGACTCAAATTTTAAAGCAAGAGATTCACTGTTAAAATAAGAGCTAGGCTGACTTCTGCAGGACATCAACAGAGTAGGTGGTACAATACTTGGAACCCACCACAAAGCCGCCATTTTGTAAAGGAGTGTTTCACAGTGTTAATACCGGCAGTGGATGGGGCAAAATCACCTTTGGCAGTGGGAGCAAACTTACAGTTCTCCCTGGTAAGCCAGCATTTTTATGACTTTGTGTTTAGAATAAATTTGACTTTTGGTGAAATTTCAGCCCATTAGAGACAGTTGGGTCCAACTTCACTTCTTCTAAGACTATACCCATCAGAATCACTGAAGTTCACTGATTTCAGTGAGTAGTTTTGTAATTTGCATCTTGTTTTCGAAGGGATGTATAGCACAGTGTGCTATAGTGCAGGAAGCAGACCTTACTTTGGAAAAGGGACAAAGCTCTCAGTGAAACCCAGTAAGTATTTCACTGATGGAAACCGAAAAGATAATAGGAAGCCTTCATTAGGAGGAATAAAATTATTGATTTTGGAGTGGGGAATTTATCAATAAGTTATGATAAGAGAAAACATTCTCATTAGTTTTGGGTGAGCCATGACTTCTCATTATCAGCCAGAGTAGGGTGTGTGAGTGTGAGTGTGAGTGTGAGTGTGAGTGTGTGTGTGTGTGTGTGTGTGTGTGTGTGTGTGTGTGTGTGTGTGTGTTTTAAGTGCAGGGTTTTTTGTTTGATTAGTTTGTTTTCATTTGGTTCGTGTGTAAGCGAAACGAACTAGTCCCTTGTTAACTGAAACAAAGTAAGAAAAATCTCCTGATAAGCTTGAGCACCGGGCTGAAAACAACAGAACAGGGATGAGCACAGAGTTCAACCCTTTGGTCAAAAAGACAAGTATAAGATGGGGGATTTTGGGCTCAGTAATACTGCAATTGAGAAGGGTGTTGGAATAGTTGTAGATTGTAAGATGAATAGGTGCCAATAGTGTGATGTGGCTGCAAAAAAGGCAAATACTTTTTCAGCTTGCATTAACAGAAGTGTGGTATCCTGTGAAATCCTAGTGCCCCTCTATTCCTTCCCTCCCTGCCCACTTTGGGGGATATTCTTCCTGATGTTCTTGGACTAAAAACTACCAGGAGCCTTCATCAGTATGCTGGCCAGGATTTCTGGGAGTTGTAGTACAAGTACATCTAGGGAGCCCAGGTTGGGAACCACTGCTCTAAGAGAAGCCAGTGGAAGAACAACAGTGGAGCATCTTAAGCCCCATTCTAGTCATCAGCATTCAGGCACTGCGCTCTGTAGATTTAGACAAAATAATTTAAAAACAGACAAAGTGCAGGATGTTCAATGGGAAAATATGAGCAAAGCGGAAATAACTTCCATTGGGGAACAGGGCAAGCAAGATAATGTGTGCCACCAGCAGATGGCCGCCATTTTGTAAAGATGTGTCTCATAGTGTTACTGGTAACAGCTGGGGAAAAGTCACATTTGGAAGTGGGACTAAACTCATCATTCTCCCTAGTAAGCTGATGTCTTTATATATAAACATTTCTGAAGGAAATTTTCGTAGATTCGAGTCCAGTTTCTATGGGTGTTTTGCCTCAATCATTTCACCTCTATTAGATTAGCAAATCACAAATGGAAGCTAGCTGTCAGCCCACATGGGCCTTCTTCGGGCTAGGCACCACATCTCTTTGGAGGGTGTAGTAAAAATTCAAGAGTTCTCTAAAGTCATTGCTAACTGTTTATGCCAGTTTCAATATTAAGTCAGCAAAGCCCAGTTCCCAGGCATGTTGGTTTTAAATTCTACCTCTAGCAACGTTGACTGAATTGTCTCAAACTCAACAAAAGATAGCCAGCCACTCAGCATCCCTGCCTTTATCAATTGAAAAAAGTTCATTTTATTCAGCTGGGGACTGGGGCAATACAGAAACGTGGCAACACCCCTGTTAGAGGAAGTCCGTTTAAAATTTAGTTTACCCCCGAGGTTCGTTATTTATAACCAGATTAATTGATTGAACTGTTGGTTGAAGGAAGATGTTATCCTCAGGCTGCAGTCTTGCTTGGATGATGTTAACCGTCCTTAATTTGAAACAGGCATAAGCATGTAGCCATGACTTTTGGAACTCTTGAATTTTTAGTGCCTAATCCACAGATAAGTGTTGTCTCCTCTGATGAAGAGTCATAGGAGCCGAACGCTAGCACTTGTTTGTCCATTTTTAAAAATGTGGTCTAATAGAGGCCTCTCTCCTGCCTTGCCTCCCCATAACTTCTAAAAAGATGACACGTGTTTTTGTTATGTGCTGAGTCATTGTGTGAATTATGATGGCAAAGTCATCTTTGGAGATGGGACTCAAGTTACCGTTAAACCACGTAAGTCTAATACCGAAAAACCTTAGTAGACAAATCATTCTTTTTCCAGATCCAAGGAGGCCTTGCTACATTGGTTAGAGGAAAAAACTCTGGAATCTCCAGATCAATTTTTTTTCACATTTTTGAAAAAGTTCTTTTGGCCAGAATCCTATTGCCAGTTGAGTCTAGCATAAGAGAAATCACATAAACCTTGATGGCAAATTGCCACTTATTAGCAAGTTAGTGGTTTCGTTCCTGGACATGTGCCCAGTCATGCAATTGGCCATGAACCCAGCAACGTCTTAAAAGAGTGGCAATTTTGTAGCCAAGACTTGTTTTACTTAGAAAACTGTAAATTTCCAGCAGGACTCTGGCCATTTTGGGGGAATTTAGACCAGCAAAGTAAGTGGAAGTCTTCATCAAATGTGCCGTTTTTGCAATTTACTGTTGTAAACGTACGTTACGTTTATGTGCCATCAAATTGGCATTGAATTAAAGCGACCCTAATTGGGCTTTCAAGGTAAGGGAGACATTTAAGGGGTGGTTTCACCAGTTCCACTTCTCCAGTGAGCTTCCATGGTTGAGTAGGAATTCAGACCTAACCCATCACTCTACCCACTACACCACACTAGGTATCACAGTAAATGTATAGATTGTGTTAAATGCATTTCCTATTCAACACAAATAGAGTAGGTTTCACTATGCACTGGATCACCGAGACGGCTGCCATTTTGTAAAAGCATGTCCCACAGTGTCAACTTTGGTGGCGGATGGAATAAACTGATATTTGGAACTGGGACGAAACTTTTAATTCTCCCAGGTAAGGTACCGTACTAACACTTGGTCAGATTTAAAACTGCTTTACCTCAGAAATATATTTCCTTTGGTCTGACAGATCCCAGTACCATAGTCAAAAGGAAATGTCTAGTTTCAAGTTATGGTTTATCAATAGAACTATATCAAAATCATGTTTACCCTGCTCCTTACTCAAATAGGCTCTTAGACTGGTTTGCAACCATCCATATTTCTTTATTAATTTTATATGATTTTTTTCCTTCCGAAAAATAATAGTATCAGATCCAGCCTTCCTTGTTTTATTGCTTATTTAGCCTCGTAAGGCAAAAAGCTCCTCCAGATGGAAGGTTTCTCTAATACAACAGAACAATGATGAGGCAGTTATTTTTGGTTGAGTCTCCCCACACACTGGGAACAGCGCCATTGATGTCCCCATTAGATAGAAGGATGCAACAAAATAATTCCGTTTGAGAGAGGAAGGTCTTAGTCAGTGGAACATGATAAAAATCAGAGATGGATACTTGGGTTGTGGGACTTGTTGTCAAGTTGGACTTCAGTTGCACCGATGACTCAATTCGAACTCAGCTCTCCCCCCCCCCCATGACACAGATTCGACTTGTGGTGTGGAATCCACCCACCCTTCCCTTTTTTTTCCCTGAGGAAAAAAAACTTATTTTTCATAGGGACTCAGAACAGGGACGTGGGACTCAGAACTTGGTACCAAAGACTTGGACGGGGTGCTTCATACCAAAGATTTGGACCCGAAGACTCCATTATAAAAATACTATTTACTTGTTGGCCAAGCTCTGATGAACAGTCCCTTGTGGAATTCTGTTTCCCCTGCCTCACCAGCAGCGGGTCTCCCCTGTGTGATATCATGATGTCCTTTTTGAGCCTCTGAGGAGAATAGTTTCTCTCAGCGTCATCTGAAAATCAGCCAAAGAACTAACCATGTTTGTCTCAGGATATTGGCAATAATTTAAATTAAATGAACAGGGTAAAACACATCTGAGGAAGTGAATTTTGTTCCACAAAGGCTCACAAGGTAACACTTGCCTTACTAACCAATCTGTTTGTCTTGAAGATGTCATCATATTTTACCCCCTTTTCTTCTTTTGTAGTTTTTTTTTTTTCACTTCAGCCTATTAAAATAATGCATCTGTTTAAGGCTCAGGCACCAGGAAAGCAGAGCTGCCCTGAATGAGCTGTGGGTTTTGTTTTGTTTTTAATCCCAGTGAGGATTCAGAGTTTAGACGGCAGGATTATTCACTGTTTATTAATTTAAAATATTTTTACCCCATCTTTCTCCTTAGAAAAGGACCCAAGGCGGCTTACGTCGATTAAAAGACCATAGTAAAGCTAAAAACAAGTATACCCATTTTTAAAAAGAGGCCAACAAATCTCACACTAAAAAACACGGTAAACAAAAAGAATACTAAAACCGCACTTAAAGCAGTAAAGGCACAACTGTCCATTAAAAAAAAAAAACCACTCAGGCAGGCAGTCACTCAGGGAAAGCCTTGCCTGAAGAGAAAGGTCTTTGCTGGCTTGCAGGAAGACAACAAAGTTGGGGCCAGCCTAGCCTCTTGTGGGAGGGAGTTCCAACGTCTTGGAGCAGCCACAGAGAAGGCTATGGGATTAGACAGTGTGCTTTTCAACATTTATGTACACAATGCTCCAACCGAAGAAGTTGCCGCCACAATTTGATGAAACTGTAGTTGTGTGCATTCACAAGGCCCAGTTGGACTTCCCTAAGAGATTCCATGGAGTTCTATCCTCTCTCTCTCTCTCTCTCTCTCTCTCTCTCTCTCTCTCTCTCTCTCTCACACACACACACACACACACACACATGAAGGGATAGCAGCCTTGCATGTCCTGACCCCAATAAAAAATTTCACTGCCCATTTCTATCTCAATTGAAGCTATCCTACTGAAAAACCAGTTCTCCCACACTAGCCAAGTGGGAGGAATCAATGCATGTCAACACCCGGTGAGCTACCATTTTGTAGAGGAATACGCCATAGTGTTACCACCAATGGATTTAAATATGTATTTAGAACGGGGAGAAAACTTGTCGTTATCCCTGGTAAGCTGGCATCTCTGTTTACGCCAGTGGCTAGAGAACCATAGGAATAAATTCATTATCTCTTTGTACTTTTCCCTAGTCTATTCCATCATGATGCCCTCTTTTAAATGAAATTTTATAAACTGATTTTCTGTTTACATGGACTTTGAAATACTTTCTCTGTAGGTATCTCGTTGGTCTGATAGCTTCCCGTGTTCCCTCTGCACCTTTGGGAGCACAACTCAAGGGCCTGGAAGTAAAAAGAAGTGCATTCACAAGTGCTTGGGTGCACATGTGGGGACATTTTGAATCCTAAGCTTGAAGGTACCCAGTAGTCCCAACCAATGGGGTTTGTGTAAATGTTGGTAGGAATGAGCTACCGCTGGGTATTTCAGTGGCTTAGGCCTTTGGCTGTGGAGCCAGAGGTTGGGAGTTCAGTTCCCAACTGTGCCTCCTTGACATGGGCTGGACCCGATGATCCATAAGGTCCCTTCCACCTCTCCATTTGCAAGATTATTCCAAATAGAGTAGTCCTAGACTGAGCTGGAATTTTCAGCATGTATAGATTACTGAAACAGTGACATCTGCGTTGGCTTGGGCATGTTGTGAGAATGGCTGATGGTTGGATTCCAAAAGATATCCTGTATGGAGAATTAGTGCAGAGAAATCGCCCCAGAGGGAGACCACAGCTGCGATACAAGGATATCTGCCAGCAGGATCTGAAGGCCTTAGGAATGGACCTCAACAGATGGAAACCTTGACATCTGAGTGTTCAGCCTGGAGGCAGGCGTTGCATCACGGCCTCTCCCAATTTGAAGAGACCCTTGTCCAGCAGGCCGAGGCAAAGTCCAGAACAGAGCTGGACAGGGGACAGATTGTATTTGTCTGCAGTGTGGAAGGGATTGTCACTGTCAAATTGGCCTTCTCAGCCACACCAGACGTTGTTCCAAGTCCTCGATACAGAGCACATTACCATGGCCGCCTAGAGTAGTCCACCGCGACTAGATAGGCGGGATATAAATAAAATAAAATAAAATAAAAAATAAATAAAATAATAAAGTCTCTCGAGACTGAAGGATGCCTAAGACTCAAATTGGAAGGTCCGGTTGATTTTAAGCCAACATTTTATACAGCTTTAAGGAAGTTTCCCATATTTATTTTTCCTACCATGCTCCAAAAAAAGCCAATCTGAAGAATCAAGCATTTTTAATGGAGCATATGGTGTGGGGAAAACTATGGGGTTTAGGAAGAAGATCTTCAGAAAGAGAACCAAGCTATGTGTGTTACTCAGCTAGTGATCATCTCCTACTCTTCTGTCGTTCATTTTCTTTCCCATGTCTGTGTTAACAACCTCTCGGGGGGGATGGGGCCCAGATCAGTACAGTTTTGTTGAGTTTCACACTTTGAAAGGCAGGAAATGTGGGTAGAGAGCTCAGCGTTGAAACTGGGAGCTTGTAGTCAGAATAAAGCTGCACACGAGAGACCCACAAGGAGGTGTGAATTTTGAAGCTGCTTCTGGGAAATTGTTTCTCAGAATGAAACTCTTGCTTGCACCAAGCAAGGGCATGAGGGAGCAAACAGGGTGTTTGTTTCCAAAATGTCTCCAGATGTGCCTAGTTGTTGACTAGTGTAAATTGTAAATTGCATGGCACTTAAAAGTTATGTTTTAAAAAGAAATTCATTACAGTGGCAATTCCAAGACTCTCCTCCCAAAATTAGTTTGTTGCAATTATAGTTACAGTTTTGTAAAATTAAATCTTCATTTTATCATAATTCAAAAGCAATTGACATATTTTTAAGTTACTTCTTGCAAAAACGTGTAAGAACACTACAGTTTGCTAGTCTGTGGCCCAAACAAAAAACTATGAAAGTAACTAAAACCACATAGAGTTACACCATAAATGGGAATGTTACACCTCTTTACATTTCAACAATAATGTAATGAAGTCTTGACTTAGTTTTTATTGGGAGGAACTAATAGTAAGAAACTTCATTGTAAGTAACTAGTTATTTCCACAGTTCTGGCATTACTTGGAATTAAACATTTATCTCACTGGTGCTGCTCTTCGAATCTGATTGCTAACTGGTATATTTTAATATCATTTTGTGGGAATTTTTGTTGTGAACAGAAATATGTTAAACTAGGAATTACTTGTTCAGGAAAATAATATATTTGGGTCTCATGACATGTTTTGGGTGTGCACAGTGTCTTTATTCGTTTCCTCTCAGCAGCAGAGGTTCTATGAAATATCCTTCGATTTGCTATAGAACGGTGGTTCCCAATCTTGGGTTCCCCAGATGTTGTTGGACTAGACCTCCCAAAAATCCTGGCCAGCACAACTAGTGATGAAGGCTTCTGGAGATTTTAGTCCAAGAATATCTGGGGACCAAGGTTGGGAATCACTGTTCTGGAGCACAGCAAGGTTACCTTTCAGGCAATAGAAGTCCAGACCTTTCCTGGACAAGGAGGATTAAATGCCCTGTTCTGGGTCAAGACCTACATGCCTAAGATCTGAGCAAGACAAGCAGATCATCTCTAGATGAGAGCCCTTCTCCCTTTACCTCAATGTAAAACCATACAGTGAAGGTAATCACCAAGTTTCACCGGGCGTCCAAACATCTGGTGCTTTTGGCAAGCTAGACACCAATATCTTCCATCTCAACTTAGTACCAAAGCATAGAGTGTCCCAGGTTGAATCTCTGGCATCTCCAGGAAGGACTGGAAATACTGTCACTGGAAACCCCAGATTGCTGGTTAACAGTACAATGGTGCCTCGCAAGATGATTGCCTCGTGGGACGATTAATCCGCAAGACGATTAGTTTTTGCAATCGCTGTTGCGCTTCACAAGACGATGGTTTCCTATGGGCAATTTTCGCAAGACAACAATTTTTCCCATTGGAACACATTAAATAGATTTCAATGCATTCCAATGGGGAACCGCATTCCATAAGATGATGTTTTCTGTGGATGATTTTCGCAAGACAGCGATTTTTCCATTGGAATGCATTAAATAGATTTCAATGCATTCCAATGGGAAACTGCGTTTCGCAAGATGATGTTTTCGCAAGACAGCGTTTTTCACGGAACGAATTAACATCGTCTTGCGAGGCACCACTGTATCTAGCCAAGATCTGAATCAGTATAAGGTCGCTTGACATGCTCCATGTGGTTGATTTGTTGACCAGTGTAAATTGCAGATGCAGAAGCTTCCAAGAGATAACTTTGCATATCCTTTTGTTTCCTCATTTAGATATTACAGATTCTGACCCTTCTGTCTACCAACTGAAGCCGAAAGATAAAGAAATGGAGACAGACCAAAGCGCTCAGAAAGAGATTGGCGTGTGCCTCTTCACGGATTATTCCTCTCACACGCTCCAAGTGGGAATCAATAAAAATACACAGCCGACCAATGGCTCTTTGGTTGTGGTGAAAGAAGACGAATATGACGAGAAAGGAACGGCCAGCTATGGGATCGTGTTGTGGGGTACCTTGGACGATGAGTTTCATTGCAATGCAGTTATGAATGGAAAAACCTTTGAAACAAATCCAGAAGGTAAAAATACGACGACATTCTTTGCACTCAAGCCATAGCTTGCTTATCACCATGGCTAAGAATGGGCAGCCTCCTGAAATGTTGGAGAAAGGAATTTTCCCAGCTTACTTAAAGTCCCTGACTTTAGCGAAAATCCAGTCTCAACCTTTCTTGTAGGGCTGAAGATCACTCCCCACCCACCGACAGAGTATACAAGAGTTTATCTTCACCTATAAGATAGATAGTTGTATAGCCGTGATTCCCAACCTTGCGTCCCCAGAGGTTCTTGGACTAAAACTCCCAGAAGCCTTCATCACTGGCCAGGATTTCTGGGAGTTGTAGTCCCAGAACCACTGCTCCAGAGGAATTCTATAGGTCGCTATTTTGCCCGCGCTGGCCCCGTGGGGGTGTGTGTGGGGAGTGTGGCAAGGGTCTGGAAGGCTCCCTTGGACCCTTGCCACACTTCCCCCACCCCCCCACGGGTCCAGGGGGGGCAAAATCGCCAGCTCCCAGGACCTTTTGAGAGGCTTGAAAGCTTCTCTGAAAGCTTCTTTGAAAGCTTGAAAGCTTTGCCCGCGCTGGCCCCATTTGAAAAGTGCAATCACGCATGTTAGGAAAAGGTAAGAAATAAGATTCTGGGGCAAAAATTAGTTGTGTTGCTAATGTAGTTGTTGAAAAAAGAATCCTCGTCTCTCAGTGGAAAATCTCATAACAAAGGCCAGTTGTTTCAACGGGGTGTCTCAAAGGCTGAAATCCTGTTGCTTAGCATAGTCATTTTCACTCAAGTAGGCCTATTTCAATCCACAGAACATATAGAGGAGCTGACTTACTGTATTAATATTTCAGTCAGTGTGTTGAAATTCCCTTTGTCACCAAGGATGGGGAAATTTGAGAATATCTGTTACATCCTTACTCTAGAGCTGTGCTTCCCAACCTTGGGTCCCCAGATGTTCTTGGATTAAATCTCCCAGAAGCCTTCACCACTACCTGGACTGGCCAGGATTTCTGGGAGTTGTAGTCCCAGAACCACTGCTCCAGAGAGAATTCTATCCATTCTGGCCTTTTCCACCAAAAACGGCTCAGCCACTGTTTTGTGCCAACTGGTGGTTAGAGGACATCTAGATTCCATGCCAGGCTGTCATAGAAGCTCTCCAGATGCCTTCAGGGTGATGTTTGAGTGAGATTGCAGATCTATTCATGGTCCTGGTATCCATTTCCTTCTTCTTTCTCTGGAGAAGATAGCTATGAGGGTGACAAAGAGAAAAAAGGCCAATGAAATACAGTAAATATTCATTCATTCATTCATTCATTCATTCATTCATTCATTCATTCATTCATTCATTAGATTTCTATCCCGCTTTTTTAGACAACGTCTACTCCGGGCGGGTTCCATCAAACATTATAAGCTAAAACAGTTAAAAACAATTAAAAACAATAGTAATTCGTAATGGTTAGTAGTGCTCAAGATGGAAAAACAGAAAATTATAGTAAAAATAAAGTCAAGTATTGACAGGAGGGAAGGCCAGCTGAAAGAGCCAAGTTTTTAATTGGCTCTTAAAAACATATAATATAATCATGGCTGTGACAGAAATCAGTGTTGCTATATTTTTTCTAACTGTAATTATTACGATTGTTACAGATGCAGGCACCTGTTCAGCAGAGGATGAAAAGCCAGTTTTTGAAGCAGGTATGTGCAACGGGGATAAACCAAACACTATGTGTGCGAATAAAATCCCAAAACCCCATTCCTCTGAGCAAGCAGCTTTCGGGGGTGATCAGATGAACATGTAGCTCACTTTATGGTTTGCTCTTGGTGTGGTTTAGTTCACCCTATTTTTCAGTGACCTTATGTGTTTATGTGCCCCCTTTGTGAGCTATTCTGCTCCTTTCTGGCATAGTATTAGGGCTGCATTTTTAAAGTGTGATTCGGAGCGCTCCTGATTCTCCTGTTCTGCAATTTGTGTGGTTGCGTAGTTTACACCTCAAAAGAGTTGTGAATGGTGTTCTCTTCAGTGACAATATGTAATGGTTTGTGAAAGTAAAAAGGATGCCAGAGAAAGCCTCTCTTCTATTTTCCTCTTCTCACAATTTTTTTTAAAAAACTATTCTCCTAAGTGACACAGCGCTATTTCAGATAGAAGGGAGTATCCATGTTGGGTTATTGTACTGCTTTAATACTAAAAAAAAATCATCTTCAGTGTGGATACAAAGCAATAGTTTTTATAAAACAATTTAAACTACAATTTCAATTTAAAATTTGACTTTTATTTTTTAAAAATCCAATTGTTTAAATTTAAATTGTGATTTAAATTGATTTAATTTAACTCAAATCCACCCTGATCACCATAGAACTTTAGAGCGGGAAGGGATTCTATGGATCATTGAGTCCAGCCATGGGAAACACCCTTTACTAAATTCAACATTAAAAAATGGAAGTTGTTGTGGCCCATGGAAGGGGGCACAAAAAGTGGGGGAGGGGAGGAGAAATTGGAGCAATCTGAAATGCTGTCCGGATCCTTCTCACAGGAGAAGAAACATCTCCTGTGTGGATAGACAGGGGCGTAAAAGCCAAGAAATTATCCTTTCCACCACCTTTAGTGAACCTTAAGCTTTGTTATCAGAGCTATGTATGAAAGCAGGAACAGGCATAAATCACATTTAAAGGGGAGACTATGAACCATGTTACATTCATACCACAAGATTTGAATAATGTTTCCAAATTTTTTAAAAAATCAAATTTGCATAAGGGCAAATAGGATGGGTCTCCTGTGGGTGGGTTTTTGTGATTGTTTCATTGTGTATCATTCATGGGAGACTTCGGGTGGCAAAAACTTTTGGGCTGGAGGCTTTCCACAAACAAACAAAACGAAAAACAGAGTTTCCACTATTTATTCATGGTTTTTGAAAGAGTTATGAAGAACAGATGATTTCTGGAGTAGATTTGTAGAGGGGTGAGCAATCACCATAAAGCTCACATCCAAAGCTTTCAATGATATGAAAAAATTACTTTTAACAAAAGCACAGAACATTATTTGTGAAGCTTCTACTTCAAGCTTTTTGAAGTATTTTTGAACCACTCAAAGAGAGCAATTTCACAAACAGAAAAGAAGTTGAGTTTTAGGAATGCGCTGAGACAGAAACCTCAGAAGACTGGTGTTCATAGAGCACCGAGCAGCAAAATGTAAGGGAGGCATAGATGGTCAGGATAAGGCCTTACTTTAAAATAATATCACTCTATGGTGCCTGAGCACCTCTGGATGGAAGGACTAATTGTTGCCAAAAATGCAAATTTGAGAAGTTGAGGTATCACCAGACAAGTAAGGTCCACCATTGTCCATGTGGCCTCTAACCACAATAAAAACTATTGATTGTGTAGGAGTTTTCTTCTACTGTGAGACTTATCTCTCTCTCCCTCTTTCTTCCCCTTTAAATTAGATGAGAGGTTAAATCTCCTGTCCCTCTCTGTCTTGGGCCTGAGAATCATCTTCTTCAAGACAATTGCCTTCAATGTGCTGTTCACCTTCCGCGTGTATTCACGAAGAGGTAAGCATGGAATTCTTGGGCTTGGGGACATACTATTAGTTTGATGTCATGCAGTTATTATTATTATAAAGGGATGGTTATGTTTTCAAATTTCATGCACTTTTGTGGCTAAAAGAAAAGGGGAAAAATATATGGCAATTTTAAACTCTGACAAACTTTGAAGCTTTAGACTTGGATAGCCAACTTCGAGCAGTGGCCAGAAAACAAATCTAACTGCTAAAGCTGGGGAACTAGCTATGCCTATTTGGGGAGATTTTCTGATCTGACTGCTATGATACCTGCCTTAGTTATATATCCCATATAGATTACTTCAATGGCCTCTACATGGGGCTCCCCTTGAAGAGTGTTCAGAAATTCCAGCTGACTCAAGATGCTGGAGCCATCCCATTGATCAGATCCAGTTATAAACAACATGTCATTTCCTTGTTACTACCGGTCTGTTTCTGAGCCTTGTTGGAAGTGCTGGCTATGACCTATAAAGCTTGGATCCAGGTTGTATGAAGCAGCTTGGCTTTTAAAATCTTCAGCAGAGATCCTTGTTCCTGCTGCTTCCGCTTGCTATATGCTTAATTTTTCCTTGATTTTTATTAATCCTAACCAGAGCCGAGGGGAAAAAGCTGAGAAATAAAACAAAACAAATGAAATAATGTTAATGATGGCTAGCATTAAAAATAAAATAAAACTCAAGACCTATGTGTCTGTGATTTTGGAAGGTTAACCTCATTTAAAATGCTCTTACCACCTACCCCATGTACCCAAATGTTAAGTATGTTTTTTGGGGGAAAATATGACCAGTTAGTTTCCTGATGAAAAATGATGGAGATATGAAAACACAGAATTTCCACATTTTGATCCAAAAGCTTTCCAAATTGATGCCACCCAAGAGAAAAAGATAACACCCCAACACATAAAGTAAAGGATCCTGGGAAGGTTATTAAAACCAATTTCAAATGCACTGCAATATTGTCATATTGGTTCTTCCCTTTCCATTGGACTATTTCAGCGATGTGGAAAGGGGGGGGGGATTTGCTGCTTGGGTAACAGCCTATCCTCCATATTATTTTACCCAGGCTTTGTGCCCTGGAGAGGACACTCCAGCTTCGCATACAGCGTCGAAGCAAAATCAGGGAACTGGACAGGGGACAGATGGGATTTGTCTTCAGTGTGGAAGGGACGGTCACTCTCGAATTGGCCTTCTCAGCCACACTAGATGCTGTTCCACGTCCTCCATACAGAGCACGTTACCCTAGTCTCTCGAGACTGAAGGAGGATGCCTACAATCATTGTCATATCTCTAGGTATTGCATGTTTCTACAATGGTCTAGGCCTTTGTGCAAAAATGTTACTGATTTCCCCAGCCAGATAATCAATCATTTCTCATTCTGTTCTTTCCAGGTCGGAAATGAAAAACAAAAGCAGGAACATGGTGGGGATGGTGTAGAAGAAATTTCCGAATAGGCATTTACCCCACCTTCTTGAAATTTGGGTGCAAACGTAGAGAAAGACATTGGCATCACGCTGGAGAGAACCATATGCATTCCTTCTCTTTTTTCTTTTTCCAGTTAGATATGGCTGTTTTTTATTGGGACAACGTCTGCATTTCTGCTTCTTTGCACAAGAATATTCAGAGGGGTGGGGGAAGCTGGCAAGCTAACTTGATGATGGTAAGCCGCCTTGGGCCCTTCTAAGGAGAAAGGCGGGGTCACGAGATTTTAAATAAATACAACAATAAATTTCCTGCTTTGTTTTATTCTACTCTGCCACACTTTCAATATAATCTACTGTATAAAATAGTGTGCTTTATATTTTACCAAATATTAAAAAAAGATGTTTATATTTGAATCTGTCTGCATGCTCCATCATTATTCTTCTTAAGGTAAAGGTAAAGATTCCCCTTGACAATTTTTGTCCAGTCGTGTTCGACTCTAGGGGGCGGTGCTCATCCCCGTTTCCAAGCCATAGAGCCAGCGCTTTGTCCGAAGACAATCTTCCGTGGTCACATGGCCAGTGCGACTTAGACACAGAACGCTGTTACCTTCCCACCGAGGTGGTCCCTATTTATCTACTTGCATTTACATGCTTTCGAACCGCTAGGTTGGCGGGAGCTGGGACAAAGCAACGGGCGCTCACTCCGTCGCGTGGATTCGATCTTACGACTGCTTGGTCTTCTGACCCTGCAGCACAGGTTTCTGCAGTTTAGCCCACAGCGCCACCACGTTATCCTGCTCTTAATATCATAGAATAATGGAGTTAGGTCTACAACGCCATCAAGTCCAACCCGCTGCTCAGTGCAGGAACCCAAATTAAAGCAGATCTGACAAATAGTTGTCCATTATTCTCTTGAACGCTTCCAGCGATGGAGTTCTCGCCACCTCCCTAGGTCATGGGTTCGATTGTCATACTGCTCTAACAGTTAGGAAGTTTTTCATGAAATTCAGCCTAAATCTGGCTTCCTGTAACTTCAGCCCATTGTCATGTGTCCCACACTCTGGGGTGATTGGGAACAGATCCTGCCCCTCCTCTGTATAACGACCTTTCAAGTACTTGAAAACTGCAATCTTATCTCCCCTCAAGTCTTCTTCCCTCAAAGCTAAACAGGCCCAGTTCTTTCAGTCTTTCCTCACAGGGCTTGGTTTCCAGTCCCCTGATCCTCCTTGTTGCCCTCTTCAAGGAGGACCTAGGCTACAGATTCGGAGAACACACAGCCCTCCAGAGATTGTTAGGTGACAATCCCCATCAATTCTTCCCAGTAGGACGACGGGAGATGTAGTAAACCACATTTGGAGGGCCACACGGTCCCCATCTCTGCCACAGATTCAAGGGAGCATTGACTGCTGTCAAATTAGCCCTCACCACCAAATGTTCTCCAGATGTGCTGCATTACAGTTCCCATCTTTCCCTGCCAACAGGTTGAAACAGAACGAGGTGCGTATTTTTCCTATAGGTCAGCAGTATCTGTGTTTCAGCTCAGTTCTGTATGCATCAGAAGTTAGCCCACAACAATTGTGTATATGATTGCATGGGAAAAATATATCTATGTAGAAAATCAACATTTTATTCATAGAATTACTACAATTCAATGACCTTTTTGTTTGTCCGTGTGTGATCTGCCCTCAAGTCACATCCAACTTCTCACAATCCCAATAGGGTTCTCAAAGTCTGTGAAATATTAAAGGAGTGGCTTTACCTTGACTGCCATCTCTCATGAGCATTCATGGGTGAGCAGGGATTTGAACTCAGGTCATCTGATTTCTAGTCAATCACTTTATCCACTACACCACACTGGCTGTCAGGCCCGTGGACTCCATAGGGTTTATGTAGGTGCTGAAACCTTTCAGCAATGGCTTCAAAGGGCTGTCTATCTACTTCAGTCTAGCGATAGGGTAGTGAATCAGGATTTCAGCCTTAACCAGAGAGAAAGCTTAGATGCCAACGTATCATGATACTTAAACATATTTTCAAGCTTATTTGGAATACACACTTCACACATCCAGAAGGTAAACAGGAGAGCTTCCCAAGACTTGGAAGGCTTGTTATGAGGACCAGGCTAAAGACTTACTCTCTGTTGCCCCAATGCACAGGACTAGGGGTGATAGGCTTACATTCACAAGAGAGCAGATTTTCCTGGGATGTTAGAATATAGTGCATTATCCAATGAGGCCAATTCTCCAGAGGTGTGGGAGTTCAGTAGTGGACTTCTGGCAGAACCTGTGCGGCCATCTAGATCTTCAAGCCCTAGGTTGTGTTGATGGAGTAGATATCCTCCATGATTCCCTCCAACTTTACTTTGATTTTCCAAGTGAGCTATCACAGCTATGCGATGCAAACTGGAAATGGTGCAAAGCTTTGCTAGTTACCAGAAAAAACAACAACAGGATGACACGAGGCTCCACACCCCCTGATGACCCCACCCAGCGGTTTCATATAGATGTTAAACAGCATTGGGGAGATAATCGGCCATCTCTTGAACATCTCAAAAATATCCATACCAATAGATTTACATCCTACTTAGCCACTTGTTTCCTGTAAGTGGGAGAAAACCATATCTATTTATAGAGCAAAGAAGCCAGGACTCCCTCATTTTCAACACAGGGAATGGCAGAAGTGTAGCATGGCAGTATTGAAGGAGATAGGAAGGCAGAGAGATGAGCCTGTCTGAATATCATCCTACCAAACACATGAAGGTGGAA
The DNA here is from genome assembly GCF_051106095.1 of Pogona vitticeps. Classification (NCBI taxonomy): domain Eukaryota; kingdom Metazoa; phylum Chordata; class Lepidosauria; order Squamata; family Agamidae; genus Pogona; species Pogona vitticeps. The sequence continues at coordinate 116,952,520 of NC_135788.1, forward strand.
AAATCATCCTCAGTCAACAGCGGCTACCTTGGCTGGCATTTAGGGCTGATCTAAGACATGTTGGTGTTTAAGACGGAAGACATCCTAGCCGGATTGTTCTATAAGGAAGGAGAAACAAAAGAAACCAGCCAAACATGAAAAACACACAGAGATGAAAGCCTTAAGATACGGAGAGATGGGATCTGATTGCTTAAAGGGTCAGATGCATTTTGAATAATAAAAAGGGGTTTTGTTTAACGGAAAAGCCCTGTACATGTCACATATTGGTTCTGTGGCCTTCTACAGGTATAATAAATTAGCAATGGCTTTGTAGACCTCGGGATAATTCCATTTGCCACCTAATGGGGCTTCAAAACAAATACAGTTGTGGCCCACTTAATGATTACCCCGTATAACGACGAATCCACTTCATGACAATGTTTTAATAGGGTTTTTTCACTCCGCGATGATTGGTTCCCTGCTTCGGGAACCAATTATTCGCATTACGACGATCAAAACAGCCGATGGTCGGGTTTTCAAAATGGCTGCCGGCTGCTCAAAATGGCTCCCTGCTGGTTTTAGGAGGCATTTTTCACAAGACGGGCACCCGAAAATGGCTGCCGTATGGAGGATCTTTGCTGGACGATTAGGTATTTCACCTATTGGAACGCATTAACCGGTTTTTAATGCATTTCAATGTGTTTTTTTAATTTCGTTTGACGACGTTTTCGCTCTACAGCGATTTCACTGGAACGAATTAATGTCGTCAAGCGAGGCACCACTGTAATCAGAGATCTCAGCAGCCACTATGGCTTTGTTACTTTTGCAGAAGGCTACAAAATACTCAATTGACTAAAATGCATTGGACTTTTTTGATGAATAAAAGCAATTTTTCTACATGTTTTAAAAACATCTTGTGCTCTCCCCCTTCTGTGGCTAATGGATCGGCCACCTCACTCTTCCTTCTGACACAAGGGTTCTTAGAGTTGATGGTATATACACGTCCATTCAGAAGAAAGTCTCAAACTGCTGAGCAACTTTTGTTAGGACTGTGGTGCGGGATTAAAAATAGCATCTGCTGGGGCGGATGGAGAAAGAGGCAGACAGCAAAGGTTTTGAAGTTGCACCGTACCCGATTAAAGACAAAGACTTGACACACTCTCCGAAAAAGTTAACACAGAAGGATTATTTTTAAACCTTCTGCAGAACAGGTGTTTTCCATCCTGCTATTTACATCAATTTTTTTTTAAAAAAAAATCTCATCTCACCCCCCTCCCCACAATTTGAACTAGACAAGGCAGGAAAAAACAAGCTGGGCAGGAAGTAGAAAATATGTCAACCCTAACTGGGTCAAAACCAACCTACCCCTCTGCCTTCCATTACGTCACAGGCGCAGAAACCTATTTGGGTCAGCGTTTGAAGCTCATCCCGCAGAAACCGCTTCCTCTCGAAAGCAGGGTTGTTTTTCAAGTTGACGGGGAGTTTCAAAGCCGTGGCACGTGCCAGGGCTTCCGTGGACCAAGGGGAGGTAGAGAGAACGTTAGCCCACAAGGCAGGGCTGGGGGGTGCTACTTGGAGTAAGGGTGGAGACTGCACAGCTGCAAGCAGGTGAGACCCGGAAGGGTGGAAAAGTAGCTATGTATATCACCCTGAAAAGGTTTGCAAAAGCTAAGAATAACTTTGTGGCAGCCTCTGTTGTGGGTATGGCGGACAGGGAAACAAGGGCAAACCGAGGTCTTCTGCACTTGCCGTGAATGAGTCTGATCTACCCCAATTCCATTAGAATATTTTTTAAAATCCGTATCGGAATTGCATGAATTGCATGCACTCCTTTGCCAGGTATCCAAAGATATACAGTGGTGCCTCGCTAGACAGTTACCCCGCATGACAGTTTTTTCGCTAGACATTGACTTTTTGCGATCGCTATAGCGATTCGCAAAACAGTGATTCCTATGGGGGAATTTCCCTGGACAATGTTTGGTCCCTGCTTCGCAAACCAATTTTCGCCAGACAACGATTTTGACAGCTCCCTCCGCGCTCGCAAAATGGGTGTTTTCGGGACCTAAGCTTCGCAAGACAGCTATTTAAACAGCTGATTGGCGGTTCGCAAAGCGGCTTTCCTATGGCCGATCTTTGCTAGACAATGACGATTCTTCCCCATTGGAATGCATTAAACAGGTTTCAATGCATTCCAATGGGGAAATGCTTTTCGCTAGACAATGATTTCGCTAAACTGTGATTTCAGTGGAATGGATTATCATCGTCTAGCGAGGCACCACTGTATGCATTCCAAGCAAAGCCAGCTCTACTCTTAGGCAGAGTGGGAAAAACTGTCTTAGGCAGCAGATGCTGAAGGATAGCAGTGTTGAGTCCTTCAGCTCTTTCGCCTGAGCCCCAGGTCGCTCTCTTTTCTTAGGAGGACCCAAAAAAGTGGTCATGTTACTGGCTCTATTTCCTTTAACATGCCACAAGCATTGGGACGGATGCTATTCTACTCTTGTGTTCCATTGGGAATTCCCATCAGCTTACATACATGGAGCAGCGGACGTAGAGTAACTTCATCCCTTTCTTTAGGAAGCAAACATCTGTTGAGCTAGGAGGGATTCCAGGGGTCATGCGCAGGTTTCTCCTTTCAGAAGCAGGACGTCCACCAGCAAAAAAACTCTTAATAGGTGACCATTCAGCAGCCGCTTGAAATCCTTCAACAGAGGACAACCCACTAGTTTCCTGGACAATATTTTCTACTATGAAATAACTTTTATAGTTAAGAAGTTCTCCATAGTAGTAAGGCCCATATCATACTGCCTCTGTATGTAAAGATTCCATTTAGCTCCCAGCATCCTAAGAGCTGTTGCTAGACTTAACATCTGCTGGTTTGTTCAGTCCCCTCTTACAACCATCTAGACCGGTAATAACAACCACATCTGTGCAATTTATTCATCCCTTTTGTGTGATTATGAGCATAAACTTCAGTTATTATTTGATTTTTTAAAATCTTTTTTCATATTGATTAACTCTACTACTGATGTTTAAATGTTGTTATATTTTATATTGTTATTATATACGGTATGTTGGAAGCCGCCCAGAGTAGTCAATGGACTAGATGGATGGGGTATAAATGCAATAAATAAATAAATAAAACCCCAACTCTGCTTGCCTTCACAGTGATATGCAGGCCCAAGAATCAATCGCTACTGGTGCTAGTAGTGAATTTGGAAGTACAGAGTCTCATCCTGACAAGCCCTACAGCCAGCTAGCCTCCACCTCCCCAAGAGACCAAAATGCAGAGGTTTGGGTTGAATCATCTGAATCTATCAAGTCTTTTGTAAAGCTAATGGCTCCTAATTACCCAGTCAAGAGTAAAGGACAATATAATGCTCCTGGAGGAGCCATTTGTCCCTTAGCTGCTGTTGCACTCCAGGGGAAACTAGGACATCTGGAGAATTGGTGGCAGATGATGCCTTAGTCTGTGTTGATTAGAAAGTCCTGGGGCTTCAGCTGTGAAAGTCCTCCTTCCACTGCACCCCTGCAGAAATTGCAGGGGACCATAATCTCCCCACTATCAAGCACATATTCAAAGGAGCGGGCGTCTTAAGTGTTGTTTTTCAAGACAAAGTCACAGTTCCTATGGAGGAACAGAAGTGGGAAGCATGGGGCAGCTAAACCCTGCTGTCCATGGATACCCGTATGTTGTTTGACTGAAAATCCCACCAGCATAATTGGTGAAGGATGATGGGAGTTATAGGCAAATATACCTCCATGGTAAAGGCAGATGATTGAGCAACTCAAGAATGGAAAAAGCAAATGGCTAAAAAACAGCACACCAGAGGAACATATCATATACCTGAGATTAGACTGCAGCAGCCTTAAAATATTCAGAGTACGGCCGAGAACTTGAAGGGAAGTCTCGGATGACAACAGATTCCTGGTTGTAGAAACCAACCATGTCAGCGGGAAAGCTGAACCAGAAATTTAAGACATACATAGTGAAAGTTAGTGGGTTAATTCTAAATATGGATCCTTGCATGCTCATATTATGGGTAGATTATCTCATGAACACTGCAGGACTGGTCTGTTTTGGATTTAAAATTCATTGCAGCCTGAACACAAGTCAATTGCCTCTGGAACTGCTTTTGCAAGAGTTCTTGATACAAATTTGAATACCAAAAGTAAGATGAAAGCTATGGACAGTAACACAACTTCAAATTGAATGTCGAACATTCTTTTTTGGGACTCTATATACACTTTAAGGGGGAGTCCAGTAAGCTTTATTCTCACAATTCATGTGGTTAAGAAAGAAAAAGGTCTGATTGTGTCATTTACAGGGGGAGACACAAGATGGCAGTAAAATAAAGAGAAAGGCAAGAGTTTTGAGCTGTTAGCAACATAAAAGGGTTTGTGTTTGTGTACATGCGGGGGGGGGAGAACAAGGGCAAGCAATACCTTCATTAAACCATCAAAATCTCACTTACAGATAATCTTCTGAGGCCTGAATGATTCTTCATACAGAGCTGGCTGTTCCTAGTTATGTACTGGAGGTCTGAAATCTGCCACCTCAAGCTGGTTTTTACAAGACCGAATACTCCATTTTGGACATTAATTTTTGGGACCCTAGCCAAGTCTGCTCTGTAATCACCGGACTGATGAGGGAGGGCCCTGACAGAATTCAAAACCTTATTCATTTGTGAGATTTCAGAAGTCCAATAAATGTACTAGCCATCCTTGTTTTCAGATTGCACATAAAAACACACACAGCTTTTTTTCTCTTTTTTTAAAGTCAAGAATGGAAAGGCAAACAGGGACTAATGAAGAGCGAAAATGTCTTGTCAGCGAAAGCAGGTTTGGTTCTGAGGAAGTTTAAACATTTGGCTGTACAGAACAAAGCCTTACACCAGGCAGCTACTCGGCCACAGATCGGTTTTTCTTCCCGGGCATACAAGGAAAATGGTGGGCCTTATTGTTTTGATAATCATGGCTGAAAAGGAATAAACAGCATAATCCTGTGGGGCCCAAGTCATTAGAAAAGCAAACCGTGCTGCTTATATACTGCCCCATAGCACTTAAAGCACTGTTTGGGCAGTTCATAATTTAATTTTGCAGGCTACACACGGCCTCTGCCACCAGCAAGCTGGGTACTCAAGCCGGCTACCTGGGATTGAACCTAGGCTGTGAGCAGAGCTTTAGCTGCAGTACTGCAATTCAACCACTATGCCAATAGGCTCCTAAATTCAGTGGAGCTCAAAAAGACAAGAAATCTAGAACCTGATTTAGCTATTTGGTAGTACTTAGCAGAAAGAAGTGACAGGAAGTGAAACAAGTAAGCTAAATATTTCCCGAAGAGTAGCTTTCGCCATCCAGGACAATGTTCAGATTGCCCAGTGTCTCCAGCCTAAGAAATAAGATACAACAAATGTAACAAAAAAGGTTTATTGGGAATCCACGAAGTGGAAGGCAGTGACTAGGTATTTCAACATAATGCTTTCAAATCCTCTTCCCTTTTCTCACTGGGAATCTTATTAGAGTCCACCAAGTATCATTGGCTGCTCATGCAGTGGAGCAGAGGGTCTTCAATAAACACGACAAGCCCAGGACCTATGAGAGGAAAAATGAGAGACGTTGAAGGAAGTGTTATGTTTACAAAGGGGAAGGGGGCAAGAAATGGAAAGTTCACTTGCTGTATCCACAGTAACTCCAAACCAAACAACCCTCCCAAACAATTTAACTAGAACTAAGTGGGTGTCAAAATAGCAAGACAAACACAATCACTTTTTAATCTGCTGGGTGGGGGGGAATGTCACCCTAAACTACTCATTTTCAATCTACTCAGTGGCCATCCAGTGATATAGCTCAGATTGTTCTGATCTTTATGATTAAAAATACAAACCTAATTAGAGATGGGCACAAAGTAAAATTCGGCAGTTCCATGGACACTGCACGGTTCCCTCCACTGCCTCTTCTGTACATACTCTTCCGTATGTATTGTTTTCTGTAATGTTAGTGCATTATTCCAAACAGCCTAACCAAGTTACCATTCTCAAATAAGGGACACACCTCAAGAGAAGAACAGCCAGCATATTTTGCAGTAACAAACTTAACTCTTCCTTGAAACCACATGCCCACATCCCAACCAGTCACAATTACCTCCAGGTCTCCTTTATCAGCCTACAAAGTTGATGACAACCAAATGCAGGATGGTGCTGGCAAAGAGGAAGTCAGCAAAGGCCCGTTCCGGCGAAATCCCCTGGAACTCCCCCTTGTTTTGGGGGTTGATTTGAATCCGCAAGCAAACTACAGAGAAAGGGAGAAAACACACACACTGTAAAATACTATGAAAACACTGGTGCCAAGAGAGCTTCGGAGGGAGGGCCACCATTCCACAAGGAGGATGCATCTGCAGAGAAAACCATTTCCCATGACTTCACGTAATGCACGGTCTTCACTGGTACAACCCAAGGACTTATCTGGAAGATCTCGATGGGTGGACAAGCACCCAGAGGAAAAGGTCCTCTTTCAGATACTGAGGGCTTCCATGATCACAATCTGAATGACTGAGAGTGGCAGCCGCTGTTCTTTTAGAATCACTTTCGTATGGTTTCTATCAGGCTTTCCCAGCAGCAGTCTAGTTGACGCTTATTGCGCAAGATGCATAGTCTCCAAGGGCAGCCCTACAAAGAGCACCTAGCAGTAGTCCAAGTACCAATCTGCCGGTGTGTTAACTACTACAACCCAGGTCACACTCAAACTGGCCCAGGGGGTTCTTCAAGCCACTGAGTTCATCTCAGCCCCAGTGACACAGTTATAAACTGGCTCCTTCAGAGGATGCAATCCGGAGGAGAACCAAATGTATGCCTAGAAGCCACATCCCTTGGAAAAGGAGACTTGCACGGTTGCCACGTCCCTCCCCTCCTCACCCCCCCTTCACGTCACCATGGCGACTGCACCAGCTCCACCCTCCTCCAGGGCTGGGCCACTAAGAGGTTGCCAGGTGAGCTGCTGGACCCCGGTTGCCATAGCAACGACAGGCCTCAAGCGGCTCCGCCCTCGCCTGACGCCGACGGGTTGCCGTGGCGACGGCCGCGCACGCGCAGAATCCCACCTCTTCCTCCCTCATTCTCCTCAAGCTAGTTAGCGTGACTTGATTTGGGGACTACAACTCCCAGGATTCCCTCCTGGCGGGTTCTGAGGGGTGGGGTGGGGTTTGTAGTCCCGGACGGTTTCCGAGCCCTGCCTCGGCCACTCACCGCCCAAGATGAAGCTCCCGACGGCGGAGATGAAGCCCGAGAGGAAGGAGTTGAAGGGGAAGGTGCCGACGCCCAGGCAGTACCCGAACTGCAGCGCCCCCGTCAGCATGACGTAGAGCAGGTAGGCGTCCAGCACCTTCAGGCGGCTCGGCGTCCCGCTGCTGTACTCGGCCAGGAAGCGCCGCACCACCGAGCCCACCGAGCTGGCCCCGGAGCCCGACGACCCGGAACCCGCGCCCGACATACCGACGGCTTTCGAAAAGGGAAGGGGGCGTCTGCTTTCTGCGTCCTAGCTAGCCGGACTGAGTGGCCGGAAGCGAGGAAAGAACTTCCGGGGTCAGTCTGTAGAGAACGCATGCGCGGGAAGAGGTCTTCCTGCAAGACGCATGCACGCTGATCGACTCGTTTGCTCAGCAGGCACGTCTAGTCCGGGCAGATATCTCCGCATGCGCGTTGTATTCCACTGACTGGGAAAGCGCATGCGCAGAATCCTGTTTGCTCGTAAGGCCGTCCCATTGGCGAAATAGGCTGCCTTTTGCGCATGTGTAGTACACTCATCCATACGCATGCGCCTTGTAGAAGGTTGTGGAAGCGGGGTGGCAGTGACTTTAAAGTTTCGAGAACATGCATGAAGTTGTTGTTTAGCCGTGTCCGTAGTACGCATGCGTATTCCATCTGGAGTAGAACAAGCCTGCCTGATTAAAATTATAAACATAGTGGGGGGAATGCGCATGCGCGTTCAGATCTCTCTCTCAGCCTACAGGTAAAATAGAGCTTTCGCTTAAAAAAATTGAAACCGAGTGTGTGTGTGTGCAGCACGTCCTAATCTTGCATCCCATAATGCATCCGATGACATTTCGATTCAGCTATTTACTGATCATCCCGTAACTTGATTTCCCCCTCGCTTTAAGTCAGCGAACAACAGAACCCTAATACAATCCAATCTATTATTTTTAATCCCTAGTATGTGCTTTTTATGAAATAAGGAGTTCATAGTAAAGCGGGGGGGGGGAAGGAACACTGCGTGTGCTCAGAAACACCCCTTTGCTGATGCACGGCTTAAAAATAATGTCAAGAAACGAATGCAAACAGGAGAAGAAAGCGACAGAAAGATATAGTAAGAGTCAATGGTTAAAATCGGGGGGCGGGGGGGTCCTCTTTTATAACTACGCCTCCCAGCTTCTTCAAGTGTCTGGGGTATCATGAGAGATGATGATGATGATTATGCTCCATACAGAGCACGTTACCATAGTCTCTCGAGACTGAAGGCTACCTAATCAAATAAAAAATCATGGAGAGGAGGAAAGGAACTTTTCCAAGCGCTTCCGATCCTCTTTGGCTGTTTTTATTTTTGTCCTTTTTTTAAAAAAAAGCCATTCCTGCCTTGTTTTTTCCAGCGGCTCCTCCTCCAGCCATCAATCATCCGGGTCAGGCCCCTCCCCTCTTTATGATGCTCCGCCCACATCAAGGAAGGAGGGAGCCCTTTTCTCCTCCTTCCCCCCCTCCTCTCTCTCTCCACCCCTCCCATTCCATCATCATCCATCCCTAGCCAAGCGGAGGGGGGCTGTGGCGCTGTTTTTTTCGGCGCTTCCTGTCCCCCCTCCCTCCTCCCCTCGTCCTTACATAACCCAGCAGGAAGGTTATACAACCGCCTTTTTCTCCGCCCCTTCCAGCCATTCATAAAATGTGAACCACGCCCCGTTCTCGGCCGCGTAGCCCCGCCCCCCGCGTTCCAAGCCCCGCCCACGCCCGCTCCTTAAGACCCGCCTTTCGAACCAGCTGTTGTGATGTAGACCTTTCTTGGGGGAAGTCATGGAGGAAGACCTGGAGCCGTCGTGAGTCCGGGGCTGAATTCGGTTTTAGTGGATTAAATCCGGATTAAATCCGGATTGAGAGCGATTTTCTCCCCCTCCACCTGGATCTTTTCCAGAGCAGGGAGGGGAAGGAATTTGGGGAAGAGGAAACCGGGGGAGGTGGAGTTTGTAGAGAGTTAAGATTTGGACCCAGAAGTGGGTTAGGAGGGAAGGATGATTCCTCTCCCCCCCATGCCTCTGCTTGGATGTGGATTCAGGGAATGGTTATTTTTCCAATCACTGAAGTATTGAGAGTTTTAACATAGGCCTATACAACTTACACCAATAAACTAGTTTGGGGCAAAAATAAGAATTTAAAAAGCTGATCCTGTTTAAACCATGGCTAACTCCGCTTCTGAAAGTGAAGTGGTGTTTGGGGGGGGGGGGGGACCAGATCTAATGGGAAAGGAAGGGAAATACTGAAGTAAAGGGTTTTTTTTGTTTTTTTTTGAAGCAATGCCAGAAAGAGGAACAGAATAGGCTGGAAGGAAGAGGAATATTGGAGGTTGTTAAAAGTAGATATTTAAACTAGAAACTAGTGACTTAAAGTAAATGACTTGCAGGATTAAGTCCCAGGGATTCATCACTTTACCCTGAAATCTGGGGCATGCTTTGTGGTGTTGTTTGATGGTCTTGTTTCTCCTTGGCGTGTGTGTGAAGTCTACAAGGCCTTTGAGCATGTACAGAGTGGCTTTTGTTCCCCACCCAGGCAAGGTGACAGAGGGACTAATTAACAAGTCTCGTTTGAGTTCTAAAGAACTCCGATTAAAATATTACAAGCTGCTGTTCAGCCCACCTGAGGTTGGTGCTTAATTTCTGATGGTATGAGGTTCTGCTAAGATGGCGGACAGGTGGAGCTTTTGGGTATGGCCGTGGTGGGTTGAGGAAGAAAAAAAATACTCTGTGTATGTTCAGAGGTCCTGGAACCTTGCTACGATGGTGCAGGGGCCTAAGTTGAAGCTTCGGATCAGATGGTTGTGGAGCTGGTTTTTTAAAAGGAGTGGGAGTAAAACAAAACCATCTGAAATCCCATTGTTGAATAAGTACCGTCTGCATCTATGTCTCTCAGTTGTTCTGTGTTATAAGAAGAGAGCGACCTGTGCAGGATCCGGTCCCTCCTTTCCTGCATTCAGGGCTAGAAAGGGTCTCTTCGGTGGCCCTACGGTCAAGGCAACAGGTGTGGGGCAGAAGAAGCAGGAGTGATTCAGCAAAGATGACAAGAGTGACTCAGCACTCCCGGCTTTCTCACCAACTGATAACAGAGCAGCCTTGTTCTTCCCGAGGGCCGTTCGTCACAAGGAGTTCGCGTCCTAGCACGAAAGTCTTTGAATTGTAACTTTTGTCTTGCGTCCAGGCCAGGGAAATGGTTGACAACTTGCTACACAACCACAGACAGTGTGGGCTGGGAGGGATTCTAAGAGCTGCCGGATAGCTAGTTCAGTGGTTTAGAGCCAGAGGTTGAGAGTAGATGTGAGATATTTGTATTCTCGGGGGACACGAATACGAATATTCCACGTCTAGTTGGGAGTTTCATTCCCCACTGTGCCTCCTTGGCTGGGGCTGGACTTGATCCATAGGGTCCCTTCCAACTCTGCAGTAGTAATATGATGAGTCTTGTCGAGTTCCTCGGTTTTATTTTGGAAACAAGGCAGCCTTGCTTCTCACTTTGTAGCACTCTTGGGAGGGGGACCACCATGCGCGTCGATAAGAAAAGCAGTGAAGAGTCTTGTGACATTTTAAAGGTAGTTTTATCACGGTACCTGTTGTTCTGTGCTGTTGAGTCTGACGTCTGGTGACCTAATGAATGGATGGCTTCCTGAATGGCCTGTCTTCAACAGAGCCTGCTTAACCTCTGTAAACTCAAAGCTGTGGTTTCCCTTATGGAATCAGTCCATCTCATATTGGACTCTCCTCTTTTCCCGCTCCCTACAATAAGGCCAGCATTATTGTCATTTCTAGTGGCTCTTGTCTTATGATGTGCTCAAAGCAGGACTGTGTCAGTTTCATCATTTTTTGCCTCCAGGGAAAGTTCAGACACATTTTGTTCTACAACCCACTTGCTCACCTTTCTGTCACTCCAGAGTAGCTGCAAACCTCTATTCTAGCAGCATTTTTCAAACCAACCATGAAAGCTGATGCCACAATAAAACTTTTTCCATATGTTTTTAAGGTGCTATAAGATGATCTACTGGTTCCCTTGTTTCATTCCAAGTGTAACTCCCCTGGGATCAGTGCATACCTTTGGGAGATGGAGGGTGTCCGTTTTATTCTTGTGGGTTAGGTGAGGTGTTCAGAATACGACAGGCCCAAGGACACACTAAAGGTTTCTTGGCCAAGCGGAATTTGAACTCAGATTTCTTAGTCTAATCCAGTAGTTCCCAAATTTGGGTCCCCAGATGTTCTTGGACTACAACTCCCAAGAGCCTTCACCACTACCTATGCTGGCTAGGATTTCTGGGAGTTGTAGTCCAGGAACACCTGGGGACCCAAGATTGGGAACTGATGGTCTATAGTGGTCCCCTACCTTGGGCCTCCAGATGTTCTTAGACTTCAACTCCCAGAAATCATGGCCAGCAGAGGTGGTGGTGAAGGCTTCAGGGAGTTGTAGTCCATGAACACCTGGGGGTCCAAGGTTGAGGACCACCTAAACATTACACTACACCAGTTCTGAATGCACATTTCCTCAAGATTTCACTTAAAAACCGTTGAGAAGGAGATAGTGACCAAGGGAAATAGATAGGGATCGAGAAGATTTATTGCCTTCTGCGTTTGTCAGATCATTTCATTAATTGGATCATTCAATGGACTTTAATTTCTCTATAATAATATCATTTACTATTTGCATTCCAGAGGTTTCAAAGTCCGACTTTCATGATCACAGTAATTCACAGGTGCCGAGGGTGTGGCCGTCCAGGCGATATTTATCGTTATCACAGCTCGCTTTAACCCATAGCCAGCATAAGTGTCTAATCACAGCTCATGGGAGTTGTAGTCCAGAAGCAATTTTGAGATCTACAGATTCCCCTCCCGGCAGTCTTCTTTACTAGCAGTCTTGCAAGCTCGACCAGGGTTGTATCATAGTTTGGAGTGCCAGACAGAGGCTGAGGAGATCTGGGTTCAAATTCCACTCCACTGTGAAATGAACACGTAAAATCTGTGTACTACAGTAACCCATGCTGCTTTGATTTGTTTTTGAAACATAGGATCGCTTGAGTTTAGCTGCAAAAGGGGAAGGGATTTTTACGAGGAAATTTAACAAACAACCCTGTTTGGTCCACATTCTTAGAAATGTTTGATAGTCAGGTGACATGTGGGAGGGGACATGAAAGCTTTTACCTATAAATAGGGACACACCTAGAAAAGACCATATTGCAGGGAAAGGTTGAAGGCAGATTGAAGGAAAAGAGGAAGACCAAATACGAGATGGGTTGATTCCCTAAAGGAAGCCATAGGCGTAGGTTTGCAAGAACTGAGCACAGCTGATGAGGACTGGACATTTTGGAGATTCCTTATTCCTAGGATTGCCATAAATTGGTAGTGACTTGACAGTACCTAGGTTTGCGTTTTCAATTCTAAGAATCTCCATCCTATATTGCCAAAGCTGAAGGATTGGTCCAAACTTCACCTTCAAAGTTCCAGGGCTTCCCCTTCTGTTCCTCTGTCCTGTCTTTTGTTTCTTGGGCATTTAATCCGATTTATGTTTGTACACCAGGAATGTGGTGGCGCTGCGGGTTAAACCGCAAAAGCCTCTGGGCTGCAAGGTCAGAAGACCAGCCGTCGTAAGATCAAATCCACACGGCGGAGTGAACCCCTGTCGCTTGTCCCAGCTCCTGCCAATCTAGCAGTTCGAAAGCATGTAAAAATGCGAGTCGATAAATAGGGACCACCACGGTGGGAAGGTCACGGCATTCTGTGTCTAGTCGCGCTGGCCACGTGACCACGGAAACTGTCTATGGACAAACGCCGACTCTACGGCTTGGAGACAGGGATGGGCACCGCGCCCTACAGTCGGACACGACTGGACTAAATGTCAAGGGGAACCTTTACCTGTGTTTGTACTTGCGGCTGAGTTGTACCTTGGAGAGTCAGTCTGAGTCATTTGTGTAAACCCAGAGCTGCTGCAGAGGATGGGAATAATGTTAGGGAGGTGTGGATGATGGTTGGTGTTATTTGTATTCAGAATAGAAGAGAAGGAGAGGCTCTAATTATTATGGACATCTTCCGTGGTCCCAAAAGTCAGACATCCTAGAACAGCAGTTTCCAATGTTGGATGACCCAAGTGTTCTTGGGCTTCAACACCCAGAAACCCCTGGTGCTGAAGGCATTTGGGAATTGTAGTCCAAGAACCCCTGGTTTACCCAAAGTTGGGAACCACTGTCCTAAAGGTTGCTATAGATTGCTGCTTCTATGTGTGACTTTACAAATATCTACTGTTTCCTTGTTCAGCTTTCCCATTGATCCTTCCTTTCCCCATGGGTTTACTCTCATGTCCACCCTCTCCCATCCCTTCCACAGGTCCCCTGGCTGGCTAGGTGGCTGGCTCCCTGCCTGGCGTCCCACCTCCATGTCCCACCTCAAGAATGTGGAAGCTCGGATCCTGCAGTGTAAGTGCCTGGCTACTTGAGAGGAGGGGTTCTCGGACTTCTGCTTCATGCATTGCACTGAGAAGTTTGCCAAAATTTCTGGGTCCCAACAGGAACAAAAAAAATCTGTGTAGTATGGGCTCCTTTGCAGAAAGGTGGAGGGAGTTTTCAAAAATTCACTAGTTTTGTCAAGAAATTCCAATAAGTCAAAATAAGCCATTGGTAGTAGACAGCTGTACCAATGCCATTGAGCATTTCGATGATAACGGAGACTGTAAGACAAAATTATAAAAATGCAGTAGTGTTTTGGGGAATTTTATTGATTCATTCATTCATTCCCTGTCCTTAAAAAGGAACAGCCTGGCTTCTCATGGGAGAGAGTTCCTGTATTTATAGATAGAAAATTCCAGGGTTTGGTCCTACTAAACTTACTTGTGAAGGTGATGGGACCAAAGGAAAAGCCTCATCTCATGATCTTAAGACCCAGGCAGGCTCATGCAGGAAGATCTGTTTTGAGATAGCTTGTTTAGAGCTTTGAAACCAGTACAGTGGTGCCCCGCATAGCAAGCACCCTGTTTAACGACGAATCTGCATAGCGATGCGTTTTTTGCGATCACAAAAGCGATCGCATAACGGTGTTCTCAATGTCTAAAAATCGCATTGCGATGATTGGTAAGCGTTTCGCTTACCGATCTTCCCATTGCGATGTTTTAAAAACAGCTGATCGTTGGTTCCAAAATAGTCGCCAGAAAAAAAATGGCCGCCCGCAGCGTTTCTGCGCAGTTTCCTCGCATACCGGGTGGCGAAAATGGCAGCCGTATGGAGGATTTCCGCATAGCGGCGAGTTTTCCCTCCATAGGAACGCATTAAAGGTGTTTGAATGCGTTCCTATGGGGTTTTTAGTCCCGCATAGCGACAAATCCGGATAGTGACGATTTTTTTAGAACGGATTATTGTCGCTATGTGGGGCACCACTGTACTTTGAATTGTGCTCAGAAAGAAAAGTGTCTCCTAAAAGACACACTAACTAGCATCCCAAGCAAATTGTGATAACAGATTGCTCTGGTTCTAAACACACACACACACACAGAGAGACTACATACAGACATATATATACACTGCTCTGTTTGGAACCATAGCAATTTGTTACCACAGTTTGCTTGGGATGCTAGTTAGTGTGTGTATATATAAATAGTGATGTTTTCATAATAGGATGCCGTTGTTTATACAGTATTACCATACATATTGAGATGGGGGGAGGAAATAGAAGTGTCTACATTGTTACGTGTTATATGAAAACAAGTTGCTTCCAAGAATCCTGCCGAATTATTGGACTGGGCGTTAACTTTTTGATAAAAGTCTCTTCCCAGTTCTCCACCTCTGGTTTAGGTAGGTCCTCCACCACGTTGCTTTTGAAAGCTTTCAGTATGTAGACCCTGGAGGCCTGATGCCTTGATGGGCTTTGTAGTATGTTTGGTTGGTGATGACTCAACTTTGGTCTCTCTCTCTCTCCCCTCTTTCTGTCCCTTTTTCCTTTTATCCATTCAGGCCTCCAGAACCGATTTGTGGCCCGTTACGTCTCCCTCCCGAATCAGGCCAAGATCTGGACGGTGTCCCTCTCGCCAGAACGGCGCAAGGGCCACACGCCGTTGGTCATGGTGCATGGCTTCGGCGGAGGCGTCGGGCTCTGGATCCTCAACCTTGACCCGCTGAGCAAATATCGCCCTCTCTATGCCTTTGACCTCCTCGGCTTCGGCCGCAGCTCCCGGCCCCCATTTCCTCGCGACGCTCAAGGGGCTGAAGAAGAATTTGTGAACTCCATCGAGGCCTGGCGTCAAGAAATGGGCATTCCCAGCATGATCCTGCTGGGTCACAGCCTTGGAGGCTTCCTGGCAGCGTCCTACAGCTTGCAGTACCCAGACAGGTGAGTCCGTGTTGGAGTTAACGAGTAGGAGAACATGCTTTCCGTAAAGGGAAGTCCCAGGGTCACCAGGTAGGACCCGGAAAAACACCTTAGAACTGTGTTTTCTAGCTGGAACTTAGAGAGACTGCAGAGAACTTAGAACTTCAGAGCTGGAAGGGATCCTATACATCATTGAGACCAGCCCCTGTCAAGAAGGCACAAGAGGGGAATCGAACTCCCAACCTCCGGCTCCATAACCAGATACCTAAACCACTGAGCAGATAAAAAGAGATGCATGTAGTTAAAGAATAATAAATTCAGGCGAACCAACAAGAAAGCTATTAAAGTAAATGCATTAAAACCATTAAAATCGACAAAGGAGATAAAGTGTATAGCAGGACCAATCTGAAATTATATGTTTTTAACTCCTTTCGTAATCATTTGGATGAGAAACAAATCTCAACAGGAGGACCAGCAAAGTCATGCCCATAAAAACCTCCCCACACATAGAAAACTAGTCCATGGGGGGGGGGAGATTATCTCTAGTTTTCCTGCATGTATTGTGCCGATTTGGTCTACCACCGTCTCTTCTCTTACACATCTTCTGTCTCCTAGGGTGAAACATCTGATCCTTGTGGATCCCTGGGGCTTTCCCACACGGCCGACCGACCCAGCTCAAACCCCTAACCCTCCAACTTGGGTGAAGGCTGTGGCGACGGTGCTGGGGCGATCAAATCCGCTGGCGGTGCTCCGTGCGGCCGGACCCTGGGGTGAGTGAGCGGTAAATTGTACGGAGATCCCGGAGGTTGAATGGAACGAGAAGATAGAAGTTGTTGGAAGAGTTTTTCTGATTATCAGTATTTTTAAGAATATTGTTCCAATATTATTTTTAAGAATATTGTTCCAATATTATTAAGAGTGGCTTGCATGTCTCAGTCTGTTTTTCTAAGTGAAGTGACATTTGCATGGCAATCTAAGGATTTAGGAGGTTTTATATGTGTTTCTTGTTCAGAGTGCGTTCTAGCCAATTCTGACTTATGGTGACTGTTTTCAGAGTTTTCCAGGTAGAGAGTAATCAGAAGGGGGGGCTTGACTTCCTTTCTTCTGGGGCTGTCCTGGGACTGTGCAGTTTGCCCAAGGTCACAGAGGCTGGCCTTACTCACAGGACGGTCAGTGAGGGAATCGAACTCCCTACCTCTGGCTCCTCAGCCGGATACCTAAACCACTGAGCTATTTTTGATACATCCATAGGGGAAGAGTGTGGGAAGGTGTTGGCTTACCCCCCCAAGCGAAAGGTGCTTCAAACATGTTCTGAAGCTTAACAGGAAGCTTGGCGTGAACCTACCGGTTCTCTCTATCCTCCCTTCCAGGCCCTGGACTGGTCCAACGCTTCCGTCCAGACTTCAAAAAAAAGTTTGCGGACTTCTTTGACGACGATACCATCTCGGAATACATCTACCACTGCAATGCTCAGACGCCCAGGTGAGAATGCTTGTTTCGAACCCTCGACTCTTGGAGGCGGTCTTTCCCCGCAGGTTGCCTTCCAGAGGAGTTTAACTATAACTCCCATCATCCCCTGGCCACCAGGGCTGACTGGATTTTTGTGAGACCTAGGACCCAACACGTCGTAAGAGTACCCAGTTTAGAAAGCTGCCTTAAACAGATGTCATGCTTAACCTATCAAAATCAGGAGCTTTCGAACACTGTTTTATAGTACTGGTTCTCAGCCATGCCAATTCAAGCCTGTGACTTCCCTTAGGAACTCAGTCCATCTCAGATTTGGTTTTCCTCTTTTCCTGCTGCCTTCCACCTTTCCCAACATGATTATTTTTTCCAGGCAATCCTGCCTTCTCATGATGTGGCCAAAGTAAGAAAGCCTCAGTTTCGTCATTTTTTTTGTCTCCAGGGATGGTTCAGGCTTGATTTAATCTAGAAAACACTGATTTGTCTTTCTGTCGGTCTGGAGTTTTTCAAAGCTCTTCTCCAGCACCACATTTCAAACAAATCCATTATTTGGTGGTTGTAGGTTTTTCGGGCTGTCTGGCCGTTTTCTGGAGCTTTTTCCTCCTAACGTTTCGCCAGTCTCTGTGGCCGGCAACTTCAGAGGACAGGAGTTAGAACTCTGTGTTCTGGTGTACTGTGTTGGATAGTTGAGTATTTGTAGCTGTGGGATTAGCTTTTTGTCCTTTTCAGAAGATTGCGTGATTATGGTGATCAGGGTGTTTTTTGTTATGGGTGTATTGTTGTGATAAGGGGGGGAGATGATCTGTCACTGTGATTAATGGGTGTCATTAGCTAGTCTTTTGTGTGCAGTGATCACTAGTCCTTGTGGCTGTGCTGGTGTTTGTGGATTTCAATGGCTTCCCTGTGTAGTCTAACATAATGATTGCTGGTGTTGTCCAGTACTTCTGTATCCTGAAATAGGATTTCGTGTCATCTTTTTTTTTTTACTCTCTAGCTTTCATCCCCATACGTGGCACTTGTCTATTCCTGCCACCTCCCAGCTCCCTGCAGTGCGACTTGTAAGACCAGGTTGCCTTAAGCAGGACTGCTGTTTTCCCATAACCTCTTCTCCCTTATCTCTCCCTTCCCTCTCCCAGTGGCGAGGCAGGGTTCAAGGCCATGACGGAGGCCTTTGGTTGGGCCCGGCGTCCCATGTTGGAACGTATCCACCTGATACGGCGTGACTTGCCCATCACCCTCATCTACGGTGCCAATTCTTGGATTGATACCAGCACTGGGGAGAAAGTCAAGCACCTGCGACCAGGGAGCTACGTCTGTGCGTTGGTAAGAGCTTCACCACCGAGAAACAGAATTGGGGGGCAGAGTCATACCCCAGTGGGCAGAATAGACTGCCTGCATGTACAAGGTAATGTGTCACAATGTCATGGAAAAACAGGGCAAAAGGAATGGCATGCAGTGGTGCCTCGCTTAACGACAATCCGTTCCAGGAAAATCGCCGTTAAGCGAAAACATTGTAAAGCGAAATAAAAAACCCTATTGAAACCCATTGAAACCCGTTCAGTGCGTTCCAATGGGGTAAAAACTCACTGTCCAGCGAAGATCCTCCATACGGGAGCCATTTTCGCTGCCTGTATAGTGAGAAATCTGTCCCTAAATACATTTTAATTACCCGGCGGCCAGTTTGAAACCGCCGATCAGCTGTTAGAAAAACATCGTTTTGCGAAGAATCGGTTCCCAAAGCAGGGAACCGATCATCACAAAGCGAAATTTCCCCATTTAGACCATCGTTTTGTGATTGCAAAAAGATTGTCATAAAGCGGATTCATCGTAATGCGGGGCAATCGTAAACCAAGTCACCACTGTATTGACATATGGGCTGGCTCACGGGTGAAGATGCTGGTGCCCAGAAGCGACCCTTCCCATGAGGAAATACAAGAGGATGTCTTGCTTAAACGAGTGTTCCCTTCAGCCTGATCTCACCCACAGTGACTGGCAGAGGCTCCGCTAGGATTCAGGCAGGGATACTCCTGTCCCAGCCCTACTTTGTGGTGCCGGGGCTTGAACCTGGCTCTGTCTGCCTGCAAACCATGTACTCCCACGACTGCACTCTTTCCCTAAATAGAAATCCAGGCAGGAGTTTAAAACAGGCCCCACCACATCTGCCACTTGCCTCACCTTCCCGATTTCTTCCTCAGGCAATTCCAGGCGCCTCCCACCACGTCTACGCCGACCAGCCCCACGCCTTTAACACCGCTGTGGAACAGATCTGCGACGCCATTGACTGATTGCACCCGGTGCAATCATGAGAAAGAAGCTTTCCGTTTCCGCAGCCAGACCACCCACCCGGTCGCTGGGACACGCACACGACAACCGCTCACGGGCCCTGAGGAGTGGAGGCACCACTCTGTGCTGGGTTGCTTGCAGCTCAGTCCCCCTCATCCCTACTTTACTTACCTCTGAAACTTTTATTCTCTGTAAAGGTTGCAGGCCGCCTGCGTTGGGTTAATCTAGGCTGGAATGGCTCTTTATTTTCCACCTATTTCCTTTACCACCTTCATTGCTTCATCATATCTCTTGCTACACTTAAATCTGCCCTTCAACTTTCCATCTCTCTAGTCCTATCTCTGTCCACTCCCTCACCCATTTTCCTCCCTTGTGTTCCCCTCATCCTTCCCCTCCACCTGCCATTTTCTTGACCATTACTTTGCTCCACTTTTTTTTTGGCTTATTATATTCCCACTATATTTTAGGCTACAGAAAACCACCTTCGGTTTCTATTGGTACCCAAGCTTCATGACACGGATGCCACAGTGTCGCACTACACCTGGCGTATCTCAAAGGCTTTGTTCGTTTCCTTCTCTTTAACTTCTCATAGTAACTTCTCAGATATCTGCTGCCAGAGGGATGATGGAGCAAATGCTTTGTGTGCTTGCTAGTTGGAGAAGCCATACAGAATCAAGGCATGGGCGCGATAAGAGTCTTGACTGCTCTGACCTGTTTTGGGGTGCTCTAGGACACTAGTCTTCACATTTGAGGTCACTCTCCTCAGGAGGATGACAGAAATCTCAAATGATTAATTCTCATTGGGCTTCTGAGGGAAGGATAAGGCTAACACGAAGTCCCAACCTCCAGTTTTCACCCGGGGTGAAGAAAACATGAAGGTCAGTAGTTCAGGTGTAGTGTGGAGGGCCACCATGTTACTCTTATGATGATGGAGGATCAGCTTGTCTCTCCTGACCGGATGATCCTTAGAAAGCCAGCTAAACAATGAATCTCCTGGCCCTGGAGAGAGAGAGAGAGAAGCATGCCTACTAAGAGTCTAACGTCTTTCATGAGGTACAGGATTGGCCAGGATCCGAATGGCTTCTAGCCATCAGCCACAGCCATTTATGTCATTTTAGAATTATGAAAGAGGACCCCTGTAGTCTTTTGAACTGGCCTTTGGTGTAGGAAATCTGTATTTCAAACACACACATGCACACGGTGTGGCACAGTTCCTCGCACTGTGTGTTGTTCACATGTTCTGTTTCACTTCAAGATCTGCATTGCGATGGGTCTCGAAATGCGCTCATGACTTCCTGGTGTGGAGCAGGCAAAGAAAACCTGTGTATGGCTCCTGGGGAAATCTGTTGTGTCACGTGCTCCATCTAGCGGTGACAAAATGCAGTGGAGGTTGTAGTGGATGCGGGCTGTGTCTTCCCATCCCATAACAGAAAAGTCAATTCTGGGTGGGGAATTGAATTCCATAGCCATGGGATTCTTAGATTTGTACTTAAAAAAAACACTCAACTGTTGAACTTCCTTTAATTCTTGTCCTTATACACATAGGCAAAGATTCTATCAGAGTATCTGTTTCAGCAGCCATTATGGTGGCCTTGATTGGTTCTATTAACTTAAGATGTATGTGGTCTGTGGGGGTGTCTCTAATCCCCCTTGCTCCCCCGCTGCATGAAGTTTCAGCTGAGGTGAGGGAGATGCGTTTTCACGTAGGCAGACAAAGCTCTGTTCTTAATCCCCTCACGTTTATTGGAAATCTTGGCCTTTTTCATTTATGTCCGCGTTGGCTCTGTGGTGCCACATTAAGAAACTTCCTTAACAATTGGATGTGGGAGGCTGTTTGAATCGCGGCCTCCGTTTCCTTCCTGTGTGGTGCTTTGTATAGAATTTACCCTGATTTATACTAAATTTTATATGTTTAATAAATGAGATGGCCGTTTTGAAAAATCGTGTCTTCCGGTTGCCTCGTTGTTGACCTCTTGCCTCTGTGCCATTTCTGGTTGTCAAACCTTGTAGTTGGTGTCCTTCAAAACTTAGTAAACATGATTTGTAGGCACAGAATCCTGTCAAGTCCCCCATGCTTGGCCTGGAGGTTCTGCATTTTAACCCAGTTCTGGAGAAAAATAACTTCCTAATGATGACCCCAAATGGTTTCCCCATTCTTCTGACCCATTTAGAATAACGCAGTTGGAAGGGGCCTATAAGGCTGTTGAATCCAACTCCCTTCTCAATGCAGGAATCCAAATCAAAGCAGATCTGACAGACGGCTGTCCAATTTTCCCTTAGATGCTTTCAGCATTGGAGCACCCGTCACATCTAGAGGTACTTGCATCCATTGTCGTACTGCTCTAACAGTTAAGAAGTTGTTCCTGGCATTCAGCTTAAATGTGGCTTCCTGTAATTTGAGGACATTGTTATTTGTCCCGCACTCTGAGATGATCAAGAGCAGATCCTGCCCCTCCTTTTTATAGCAACCTCTATATGATGAGAGTGCTATCATCTCTCCCCACAGTCGTCTTTATTCAAAGCTAAACCAGCCTGTTCTTTCAGTCTTTCGTCATAGAGGAAAGTTTTCAGTCTCTTGACCATCCTTGTTGCCCTTCTCTGAACTTGCTCCAGTTTGTCAGCATCCTTAAAATGCAGGATCCAGAGCTGGACACAATAATCTAGATGAGGCTTAACCAAGGCTGAACAGAGTGGAACTAGTATTTCATGAGATTTGGACTGTATTCGTGGAGCCTAAAATAGCATTTGCCTGTTTTGCAGCCACATCACCTCGTTGGCTTATATTCCGATTGTGATCTACAACAATTCCAAGATCCTTCTCTCGTGTTGTATTATTGAGCCAAGTATTCCTTATTTTGTAATGGTGTGCCATTCCCCCACCCCGTTGTAGAATTTTGTACTTCTCCCTGTTAAATTTTATCTTTTTTTTCCAGCCCAGTGTTCAAGCCTATCAAGACCTTTTTGAATTTTGTTTCTTCCTTCCACGGTATTAGCTATTCCGTCCAATTTTTTGTAATCTGCAAATCTGATAGTTATTCCTTGCACCTTCCCCCATCCAAGCCATAAATAAAAATGATAAAGGGCCCTTGGACCAGGACAATGTTACAGCCGGCTCACTTAATCTTGTCCCTTTGCCAAAATGGCCCACCCCAATTTCCCAATGTTGAGCAAAAAATGGAACTTAGCTTGCAGTGGTCAACTGGCCCGTAGTGGCCAACCTTGGATTTCATGCGTTTGTCCAAAGAATCCTGGGTAGGTGACAGAAGCAGTATTGCACCAGTACTGGGTACAATGAAGAAAGTTGAATTCCTTCATTCTAGCAGAAATAGTTTCCAACTGAGCCTTCACTCAGGAGAGGAGTCAAGAACCAAGAGGGCAAGCTGAGGGGTGATTGTTTCTTAAATTTGATGCCCCCCCATATGAAACTGTGGGGCCTCAGTACAGAGCCAGCATCAGCTGGCACAAAGAACCATAGAACAATGGTGTTGGAAGGGGCCTCTAAGGCCATCGGGTCCAAGGCAGGAATCCCAATCAGAAATCTGACAGATGTTCTCCAAGTTTTACTTGAATGCTTCCAGCATTGGAGCGTTCACCACTGCCCAAGGTAATGGGTTCCATTGTTGTACTGCTCTAACAGTTAAGAGATTTTTTCCCTGATAGTCAGCCTAAGGTTAGTGTGGATCATTATGGGAGATCCAACAGTGGTCCCCAGACCCAGTTGCCAGTATAAACTGGAAGCAGGACCCACAAGAGGGACTTGGCCACTGGCTGTTGCTCAAGGATGCTGTGTGCTGACACTAAGTCTAGCTTCTCTCCTTCCTTTCAAGTAAATCAGTAGGGCCATCCCTACCGTTAAACAGGTTGGGGCAGACACCGGAAGCAAGAGATTTTGGATATCGTGAAAAGATAACAAATGGTAATTGTTTCATTTTTATAGCCAGGCATGTAATGGAGCCCTTCGGGTAGTCTGACCCTGTGGCTTTCCGTTTTTGATGGTCTGCTGCCATCCAGTGGTTGTCTTCTGGAAACATAGCTTCAAATTATTATTATTTTTCTCAGAGGAAATGATAACACAGTGGTGCCCCGCACCACAGCGATAATTCGTTCCCCTGAAATCGCTGTTAAGCGAAAACATCGTTCAGCGAAAACAGTTTCCCCATTGGAATGCATTGAAACCAATTTAATGCATTCCAATGGGGAAATTTCCTCGTCGTCCAGCGAAGATCGCCCATAGGGGAAGCCATTTTCCGAGTGCCAATCAGCTGTTAAAATGGCTGCCCTGCGAAGCATGGGTCTGGAAAACACAGAGCAGCCATTTTGCGGAGCCGGAAAACATTGTCGTCTTGTGAACAAACAGTTCGCGAAGCAGAGACTTAATTGTCGTCAAATGAAAATCCCCCATAGAAAACATTGTTTTGCAATCGCTATAGCGATAGCAAAAAAGTCACCATCCTGAGGATTCATTGTACAGCGGGGGCATCGTCTAGCGAGGTAACACTGTAATTATGTGCTGTAAAGTCAGTTCTCGTTTATGGCAACCTTCCTAGGGTTTTCCTGGTGTCATGATCATCATTTTTCTTCCCCTAGGTATCAAAAGTAAGCTCAGAAAGAATAGGGCATCTTGAGGAAGAGGGTGGCAAACAATGCCATCACCGTCCTTGCTCATGAGAAAGTCCCCTCTTTGGCTTAAGATTTGTGGTTCCCAAACGGGTCCTCAGATGTTCTTGGACTACAATTCCCAGAAGCCTTCACCACTCGCTGCGCTGGCCAGGATTTCTGGGAGTTGTAGTCCAAGAGCGTCTGGGGACCCAAGGTGGCTTAGACCCTATAAATCCTGGCTCCACTGCTAGTGAGAGGTCTTCTCCGGAGAGACCTAGGTAGACATTCTGATCTTCTCCTTTCCACTGTGTGAGTTCATCTTTGTAATTGTGAGGTCAGATTAGGTCTCCTTTGCTGACATCGTAACCCACAGGGCTGGCTGGTTTCCTTCCTTCGGGCATCACTCTGCAAAACCACAATCCCTGGAGTTGATGGGGACAGTTCCTTCCAAAGCATGGTTCAAGGAGGCCACCTGCTGCAACCCCAGACGACCAAAGAAGCCACCGGAGCTCTTCAGCTGCTGTAGGCCACCATTTTGTTGCGGTGTTGTGTTAGAGAGAGAGCCAAAGGTGGGGAGAAAGCAGACAACTGCCTTGATTTGGGGGCGCGCGCAAGGAAATGGTTCACTTGTCTGACCGGGGTGCATCTTTACAAGATGCAGGCTCCGATCAGGGCAGAAGTTTGACATGCTGAGGCCATAAACTATGGTATGTTTAAGAGGCTACCTCAGTGCTTTTGGCACATGGGGCCTGAGGTTGGGAGTTCGATTCCCCCACTGGGCCTCCTGGGAGTAAGGCCAGCCTACGTGTCCTTGGGCAAGCCATACAGTCCCAGGGCACCCCCCAGAAGAAGGAAAGTATAATAGAGATGGGCATGGACCAGCAAAATGGCGGTTCGTCTTGGTTCGTGGTTCATGGAAGTCCATGATCAGTCAACAGTTAGGAGACATGAATTGCAGAGAGGTTATAGGTTCAGTCGGTAGCCAGCACCTGTGGTTTCCTAGTGGTGGTCATCTGAGAGAGTAGCAGGCGCTGCCTGCCTTGGCCCAAAAGAGAGTCAGTCACACTGTAGACTGCAAAATATTTGACCCCTTTTCTACTACCCAAGGCACAGGGACAAACCAGGAACTGGAAGGAGAATTTCCGCTACCGGAATCTGCGTCTTTCTGGTGCGATGCTTGAGACACTGGAGACCACCCTCTGGGAGTTGACGTCCCAGGACTTTAAGAATCACGATGAATGGGAGAAGTTCCGGCGGTGGCTCTGGGCGAATTGGAGCTTGAAGAAAGTGGCCTATGATCTGGTAAAGTCTGTATGTCGCAACGCAATAAAGATCTGAGAGCTAAGGTTTTCTTCCCCCAAGACCTTGTCATGACATCATTGTCAAGGACTTGTTTGTTTCCATCCATCCATCCATCCATCCATCCATCCATCCATTCCATTCCATTCCATTCCATTGTTATCTCACCCAAGGGTGGGAGGTGTAAAAAAAAAGCACAAATAATTAAAACAAATTCTAAAATGCAAAGACTTTTTTAAAAACGGCAGCAACAAGGTTTTCAACAGCAGAGAAAATCCCACCCTCCTCCTCCACGCATTCAATAAGTTGAGGGGAACCTCCCTGAAGTCTTCCTTACAAAGCTCTGTTTTTAATGTACTTGTTTAAAGGAAGACAAAAGGGATGTGTGGCGCTGCAGGTTAAACCATCGAAGCCTCTGTGCTGCAAGGTCAGTAGGCCAGCTGTCATAAGATCGAATCCATGCATCAGAGTGAGCCCCTGTCGCTTGTCCCGCAAACCTAGTGGTTCGAAAGCATGTAAAAATGCGAGTAGATAAATAGGTACCACCTCGGTGGGAAGATATATGGCGTTCCATGTCTAAGTCGCACTGGCCATGTGACCACGGAAGATTGTCTTTGGACAAAACGCTGGCTCTACGGCTAGGAGACGGGGATGAGCACCGCCCCCTAGAGTCGAACACGACTGGACAAATTGTCAAGGGGAATCTTTACCTTAAAGGCAGACGGGGGCGCCTGGCATAACTCGTGTGGCAGTGCTTTTCACAGGGAAGGTGCCACAGCTGAGAAGGCTTGATGTCTGGTGGAGGTTTTCTAGGCCTCTCATAGTGTTACTATTTGTAATGATCAGTGATGACCTGGACAGATGGGCAATCGAACTTTGCAGAGGATGTTGGTTAAAGGCAAGCTTGCACTCTTCTGAAGATATCTTGAAATGATTGGCGAATCATTGCAGCAACCACAACATTCAGCTGTATGTGAGCCATGCGCTGTCTTATGACGTAGACTTCACTGCTTCGCTGTTTGTTCCAAATATCGGTTTCTGTGGTTCTTTCTCCATCCACCACTACAAAATGCTGAAGACACAGATCCACAGGTCCACAACCAGTATTCAGCATCCTCAGGCTGCCCCTTGGGGGAGAGCGGCCACAGATCCCACACCACTTGACCTGACTTACTCATGAGCCATCCCCTGAGTTCTCATGGCTGTGACCTGAGTGATAATCTCCAATGTGTTTCCCCTCCTCTCCACAATGCTTCACATTGAACCATCATCTGGGGAAAAACAAAATGGCGGACACTGGAAGCTATTACTTATGGGTGTTTTGCTATTCCTTAGAGATGAAAATGACACTTTCCTCATGGACATGCTGAATATGGCGGTAGCTGTGTCTTTCTGATGAATTTACACACATATATGTAAAATACTTCTGGAATTATTTCCTGGTTTTGATTTAAGCTGGTTCAGTTGGATGAAAGGGATTATCAAAGCCTTTGAGTTCCCTTGTCTCCCGTTGTGAATGGGAGACGTGAATTTGCTCAGATTCTTCTATATCAGTGGTTCCCAACCTTAGGTCTCCAGATATTCTTGAACTAAAACCCCCAGAAGAATTCGCTACTAGTTGTGCTGGGCAGGAGATCTGGGAGTTGTAGTCCAAGAACATCAGGGGACCCAAGGCTGGGAAGCCAAGTACACACAAAGAGACCAAACAGGTGGCTGATTGTTACAAAAGAGACAAATACTTCCACTGCTTCTCATCCTTGAAAGTCCATATAGCACAGCAGTAGCTGTTGTCGTGCTTTGCAATTTACATTGAAGTCTTTCCTGTGTTGAAGTATTATTTTTCCTATGACAGCTTGGCATTGACCTTTAACCTTCAAACCCCCCCCCCCACAACAGAGTCACTAAAATATTACCAAAGTAGGGCTCATTCCAAATTCCCCATAATGTCTTTATCCATCATGGCAGTGTTGTTTTCTTTCAAGGAGAACCTTAAAAATCCTGTTTCCACATTGCCAGATTGTATGTGTGTGTGATGGTGACATGACTAAAAGGATTTATGTTCATAAAGACCTGCTTGAACTAAATGACTGTCAAGTTAATTTAGGTTGAATAGCCCATAGGCCATACACTGTGTCAAACTTTAGAGTTTAAAAATACATTAAACAGTGGTCCCCAACCTTGGGCCTCCAGATGTTCTTGGACTTCAACTCCCAGAAATCCTGGCCAGCAGAGGTGGTGGTGAAGGCTTCTGGGAGTTGTAGTCCAAGAACATCTGGAAGCCCAACATTGGGGACCGTTGTATTACAGCAGCAGTCCCCAACCTTGGTCCTCCAGATGTTCTTGGACTATAACTCCCAGAAGCCTTCATCACCACCTCTGCTGGCCAGGATATCTGGGATTTGAAGTCCAAGAACATCTGGAGGACCAAGGTTGGGGACCACTGACCTAAACAACACATTTTTTTTTTTACAGAGGCCAATCAGGAGTAATTGTAAATGACTATAGGCTAGTGGTTCCCAATCTTGGGTTCTCCAGATGTTCTTCCCTACTAGCTGTGCTAGCCAGGATATCTGAGTATTGGAAAAAATACCCAGAAATCCTGACTAGCACAGCTAGTAGTGAAGGATTCTGGGAGTTTAAGTATCTCTAGGGACCCAAGGTTGTGAACCACTGATCTAGATGAATAGAAAGTAGAGGGAGAGGGTCCTTCTAGAGTGTTTGGTTGCGTGGGTTCCTGGCATCTGAACAGCTGGGAACCACCATGAACTCTGGTGGGGAAATGAAAGCTACAGACCACAATGGCTCCTTGGAGGTGACCTTTTGAGGTCACAATGATGCTCCACCACCACCCTTACCTCCAGTTGGAGACAGCGGCAGAAGGAAAACCTGGAGCAGGAGGAGAAGAGCTTCTCCTAGCAAGAGGGGGAGAACCCCCTGGGAATGGGGAATTGGACTTCCGCCAGGAAGCTGGAGGAGGAGGTTGAGAATGAAGAGCTTCAGCCAGAAGAACTGGTCGCAGGAAGCCAGGGTGGCCATCGTAAAGGGCTGAAGAAGCTCTTTCAGAGAGGCGAAAGGACAGTAAGTATCAACATTCAAGTTTTACAAGGTTTGAGCCGTCTTCTCTGGAAAAAATCCGTAACATTCTAAAATGATATACTGTACAAGGAGGCTGGGTATTCTATGTGCCACCATCTTGCAGCCACTAAGGTCCAACCCCTTCTCATTGAGCTCCATCTTAACCCCACCATGCTCAGCCCTTTGATTTTTTTTAAAAACCCCTTAACCCACTCAGTCCTTGGCAGCCTATTTATAGAAGATAATGTGTTCCTTTCTGTTCTTGCTTTCTCCCTGCAAAGTCTTCTCCAAACAGGAGAAGACTGTTTGACATGTAGTCTCTATGTGTAAAAGCAAGAAGCATGGAACGTCATAGCTCTTCCTCATGTGGACGGCTTATATATTAGCCAGGAAAATCTTGTCCTTAGGTGCATCAATCTGCATGTGGGTAAATCAACATGAGTGTGTTGTAAAGAAGACAAGTACAATTGATTGTTGTTGTTGTTGTTAAGCATAGCTCTATATGAGTCCCTTAACTTTTAGCGCCACCTGCTGCATCTTAAGAGTTTAAGCCTCAGGAAATCTGAGCATGTGGTAGATGATTGATTGCAACAACTGCTCAAGTTCCTAGCCCACATCTTACATCCTTTTGCTTCACCTTTAAGGAACTGGATAATGCTTATACCAGTGGTCCCCAACCTTGGGCTCCAGATGTTCTTGGACTTCAACTCCCAGAAATCGTGGCCAGCAGAGGTAGTGGTGAAGGCTTCTGGGAGTTGTAGTCCAAGAACATCTGGAGGCCCACGGTTGAGGACCACTGGCTTATACACTGACATCAGGAGCACAGTAGATAAATGCTAGCAGAGATGCACATGAGCTGCTGGTTTGTGCCAGTTTGATTTTCTGCTGAATAGGTGTTTGACACTTCCCAGACCCGCCTTCTTTGCCAAGTGCCCAATCATAGGCAGCGCCCCAGCTTCCCTGCCCTGCCTCCTCAGGGAACTGCCTCCGAGTGGGTGCCCACTGGGGGAGGCAGGTCAGGGAAATGCCAGACACTAGTTCAGCCAAAATGTGAACCCGCACACCATTTTGACAGTTGGAGCCAATCTCTAAATCCTAGTATTACTAGTGTTGGTGCTGCTTGTAGTGCTGTCTGAATAAACCTTGGTTTATATACCAGATCTGACATTTTAGAATACATGCGGGGAGACTCTTCTTTAAACGCCGGTCTTCTTCACACATATTCTTTAATGTTTTGTGTTTTTAAAAGCTGATAAACAAGTCAGAGGTTGGGGGTTCGGTTCCCCGCTGTGCCTCCTTGACAGGGACTGGACTCAATGACCCACAGGGTCCCTTCCACCTCTGCAGGATGATGATGATTATATAATATCTAGGGCAGAGAATTTCTAAATATTACAAGTAGAAGATTGTACCAATGCATTTTTGAGGCATTTTTGTTAAGATTCTCTTCTCATTGTGTTTGTGTGCTCTGGGTGAACAAGGTTTTACAGCTGTAGTTGAATTCCTCTTTCTTTGTTACCCAGGAGGAAAGTATGTAATGCAAAATTATAGCTGGCAATTGATGAGTTGCAGCTGGGATTCTTGGGGGCGGGGCTTGTGCATCTGCTGACTTGGGGTGTGCAGAAGGATCCCAGTGGGGACTCTTTAACTGCCAGCTAGAAGGCAATGAAAGTGATGCTGATGGTTTCTGTGTATGTAATGGAGCGACAGGATTTCAGCCTGTGTGTTATAAGAGGAGTATCTCTCAGAACCAGAATTTCATGACAAATTTTTGGCAATGAATGCATTGTTTAAAAAGAAGTCCAACCTGAAATGGCTTACGTATACTGTATATATATTACATATCTATCTATCGATCTATCGATCTATAGATATATAGATATAGATATAGATAGATATACGTAAGACAGGTTGGCTTATATATATATATTTATTTCAAAAGTTCAAAATGGGCAGTCCCTCATTTCTACTAGTTAAGATAGTCACAGCAAAGTTGGGGGGGGCAGTATGCTTTAATTTCCAATTAGGCTGGTACACTCACCATCTTTGTGACTCTGTAAAGTATTTGCCAACATGCTTTTATTTTGATATAAATTAGAGCAATTATATATTATTTGGCATCCATACATAAATGTTAGCTCATTTTATGCTAATGTTTGTTTTCTGTTTCTGGAGATGTATAAATAGCCAGCCTAGTTCCATGCCATTATGAGTATTGACACAAAATATCCTCTCTGTTTCACCCTGTATGTTCCAAACAGAAAGCAGAAAGTCAAATAGCTTCACAATTTGCTCTCTGCAAAGAGGATTCTGTTTTTTTAAAAGAAAAATTTATGACACCGCACAGAAACAGAAACATTATTAAAAAACATAGTGAAAACGAATTACATAAGAATATCAGAAGAGCCCTGTGCTGGATCAGGCCAAGGGCCCCTCGAGTCTAGCTTCCTGTATCTCACAATGGCCCCACCGGATGCCTTTGGGAGCACACGAGAGAACTAGAGACATGTCTCCTGATCCCCTTCCCCTGCATCTGGCATTTGGAGGTGCCTTCCTTCAATGCCTGGAGATTGTACATCCCCATCATGGCTTGTCACCTGCAATGGACTTTTCCTTTGGAAATCTGTCCAATCCCCTTTTAAAAGCATCTAGGCCAGATGCCATCCCCACATCCTGTGGCAAGGAGTTCCACAGACTAACAGCACGCCAGGTAAATAAATATTTTCTTTTGCCTCTTCTCACTCACCCAACACTCAATTGGAGTGGATGTCCCCTGATTTCTGGTATTGGGTGAGAGGGAAAAGAGCTTCCCTCTCTCCACTTTATCCATCCCCTGTGTAATTGTGTGTGTAGATCCCATAATGGGATTGTCCAGATGTTTCTGTCCAGAAAGAACCTCTATAGATTGATTGATCAATTGATCCTCATATATAAATCTCCCCTGGTAGGTGTCTTCACAGTGCCTACAGGACTGCAGAAGGAATACCTTCTTTGTCCTGGTTAGCAAATGTGGGGGGAAAAATTAAATCATGTATCATAAAATGTGTCTTGTCTTAAAGGCCAAAAAAAAAAAGGGGGGGGGAGAGGCAGTAAGAAAAGAGTGGGATCAGACATGAGGTAGCTTGACTCAGTAAAGAAGCCACAGGGCACAGACAGCGTTCTGACTCCAGTCCTCTGAAGAGACCGGCCACAGAGACTGGCGAAACGTTAGGAAGAACAACCTTCAGAACACGGCCAAAGAGCCCAAAAAACCCACAACAATACAGTGGTGCCCCACATAGCGAGGTTAATCCATTCTGGATTAACCCTCGCTATGCGGAATCGTCGCTAAACGGGTAGGGAAAATGTATTGAAACGCATTAAACTTAGTTTAATGCGTTCCAATACCTTGCTTACTTACCCGTTCAGCGAGGATTCCCCTTGCCGGCAGCCATTTTCGCGCCCTCGCTAAGCGAGGGCAGGGCATGAAAACGGCTGCCGGCAGCCATTTCCGGGCTTCCGGTGGCCATTTTGGAGCTGTCGAACAGCTGTTCGGCGGCTCCAAAATGGCCGCCGCAATACCCGATCTTCGCAATGCGGGTTTTCCCCATTGCGAAGATCGGGTATGTTTCCGTATAGCGATCCCGAAAAAGGGATCGCTATACGGAAACATCGCTATACGGTGCACTCGCTAAGCGAGGCACCACTGTAATCAGATCCCGGCTGTGAAAGCCTTTGAGAATACCACAGTCTTTAGTTGGCAATAGCTGAGCATGGCCGTTGCGCTCAGAAGAACCTTTCGGAGGTCATCATAGAACCACCATGTCAGAAGCCATTTGATGGCATATAACAAGAGCACTTCAGGATAGCATGTTATTGGGTATGTCCACTTCCCCATCTATGCAGTTGTCTACCTTCATTCTTTACATTTTTTTGAGAGAAAAGTGGCAAACTAGATTTTGGACCCAATCTCCCTTCCCAAAAGTAATCTCTGACTTTTCTGTTCCAGCCCAGGGAGATACCACTGGCCCCGAGTGAGATGTTCTCTCAAGATCTGCAGCCCATGTCCAGGGAGATACTTTCTTCCTTGAGCCGGAGAGGTGCCAGGCTCCGTCGGGCTGCTCAGAGGTCCTGCCCTCCTCTTTTCTCCTTGACTCTGTGGGTGGCCGGCGACGGAGGCGAACGAGAAGAGAACTATCGGTACCACCGCCTGATGGGGAACCTGGTCTCCTCCATGGTTCCAGAAAACGACCTCCCACCCCCTACGTGGTATGAGATCCCCGGGGACCAGGTTGTGAGGCCACCATCCCCTCCCCCACTCCGGTACCTGGCCAACGGTATGACCATGGCAGAAGGACACCACTTGCCTTACCTCAGGCTTGACCATGGACTGCCAAGGACAGAATAAAAATGGAAACACCTTGCACAAGCATCTCAGGTGTGACGTGTCCTGCCTTACTAACAACGTTGTCAAGGTGGTTGTCCAAAGTGGCCCTCTCAATTGGTGGATCTGTGGTGTCAGAGCAGGAACCAGACAGATCTGTCTCTAGACCACAATCCCACAGGACGCCATCTTGTACAAATTCAGTTCCATGGGACTGAGAGGGAAACTCATCCAGGACTATAGGAACAAAGTGTGTCAATGGGAGTCAAGCCACCGAGCCATCCAGTTGAGGATTGTTGGTTCAGGGTGTGATCAGATGGAGAAGTAGCTTTCATTTTGGACCACTCGTGGCAAGGTCTGGAGCGAGCTATTTCTCAGTGATCATACAATGCAGAAGAGGTCACGAACCAGCCTGACCCCAGTTCATTACCTCCCGGGCTCACGCTAGACCTCTTTCATCCAGTGGCATTACTTTTATTTGGTTCCAGACCGGAAATTTAAGGGATATTGTTTTTGCAATTGCTTGGATGCAAATTTACAATAGATGTAATCAAAGTTTAACTATGTCTGGATTATACCCACCATCTCCTTTCTGGAACTAAATGCCAAACACCATTCCAGAACAGTGGAGAACGTTTTCATTTTGTCATTTTGCTAACATTACTTAGAAAACAAAACAGAACTGGGATTCTTATATCAGTATATGGGATGAAATATAAGGGCAAAATAGTGGACTTAAAAAAAAAAACCCTACAAGGATTACCTTTTTCTTTTCCCAAGGAAAAGTCATAGATGTTGAAAAGTATTTTCTTATTAAAGAGATGAGCATCTTATTGACATGGGACTATCATATATTCTCAATTGGGTTTATAGGCTGCAACCTTTATTTTTAAGAAGTTGATCACAAAAATTAATTGAGGAGCTTTATAATTTCCTTGGGGAACAACCTTAACTTTTCTCCCTCATTAGTAACTTATAATTCAGATGTAAATCCAAGAGAGTTCAATTAAATGTATGGCTTAGAAGTTGAGGACTGCAACTGAATAAGTGGTGCACCCTGGCCAGAGACACAGTTGTGAGATTAACAAGAGTTTCCATAGCTAAATCTGATATAATCTGTGAAACTTTCTGTTAATAGGAGTGAAACTAAGATACTTTGATGTACTTTCACATAAATCATGTTCAGCGTTATACTTACTGGATGTTGAAGGCAATTGCCTAAATCCATTTGTTAGTCTCATCTAGAGTAAGCCTACTAAATAAACTCCTTGATGGTAAGTCAACCCAAATGTAAATCCTATTGATTCAGTCAGTCTACTTTAGTGCAGACGAGCCACTGGATTTAAGCTTCCATCCATCCATCCATCCATCCATCCATCCATCCATCCATCCATCCATCCATCCATCCATCCATCCATCCATCCATCCATCCATCCATTCCTCTCTCTCTGTGATGGGCAATAGGATTCAAAAGTTGCTTCTGGCCTATAATGATGCTCACAAGGTTTTCAATTATGTGGGATGTTGAAGAAGAAGTTTACCACTGCCAACCCCCAAGATTATGTGGGGATTTGAACTCAAACCTTTTGAGTCCTGGTGCCGCACTTTATTCACAACACCATAATAACTTTAATGGTGAGCTGGTGGAATCTAGATGTAACAAAATGAATGAATGGATAGATGTAATAACCTGGAATGAGGATCTTTGGTCTTACGTGTATGTGTATGAGATCTGTGGTTTAGGCCTCTGACTGTGGAGCCAGAGATTGGGAGATTTGGGCAGCAAAATAGAAAAAAGCAAGAAGGCAGACAGCTGGGCAAGTACATTCTACCTGGCAGATAGAGACATCCAGTCACAAAAGCTACTAACAATAATACAACCAAGAATAAGACAAAAATGTCAAGAGTTGTAACCAACCAGCAACAATAGCCACTCACACAGCCCAATGACACACTGGCATAGTTATAAAGTCCACCACCATCCCAAACCCCAACAAAAGCAAACAAAATTGTCCCCCCTCACCTACCAAAATATGCATCTTTAGCAGAATAAATGCACAGTAAAATAACCAAATGACATTTTTTAAAAAAAAATCAATCAAACAGGGAAAGCACACAGAAGGGAATAATAGCCACCCCCAAAAGACAGGAGGAAAAAAATTCTGACATCTGGGAATCCTGCCCACCGGAACATGCAATGATACATTCTAAAAGGAACCCATTATGTTATTAATTTTGCAATATCAGCAATGCCGATATAGCACGTTGGAAATATAAGTATTATGCGTTGTCAAGTCAATTCTGACATACGGCAACCTTTTTCAGGGTTTTCATAGTAGAGAATACTCAGAAGTGGGTTACAATTCCCTTTTTTGGGGGGAGCACTGGGACGGTGCAGCTTGCTCAAGGCTACATAGGCTGGCTCTACTCACAGGAGGCCCAGTGGGAAATTGAACTCTCAACCTTTGCTCTGCAGTGATATACCTAAACCACTGAGCTATCAAAATTAAAAACCCAGAATGCTTTTATTGCTGCCTACGATTAATAAGACCGTGGCTGAAAAACCTGGCATTTTCAGGTAAAACCTGAACAATTCCTATAACTATTAGTCACATGATATGTTCCTTCAAATAACTAAATAAAGATCAATATTTTATTTATAACTAATTACTTCCTGAACTTTCCTGCTCAAAAACACAACTTAGATTGATTAGAACTGCAGCTGTGGATTGAATTTTTGAAAACTGGAAGGAGGCATAGAAACACCACATGTCTGAAGATCTGTTCCCTGACAAACTGGCCATATACTGCTCCATGTTTTTGATTCTTAAGTAGAAGATTCCTGATTTTTTTTGCTAATTTCCATAGGCTTCTATTTGGCCAGAATACATAAAACTTGGCCAAACTAATAGGAAAACGGTGCTAACAAAGATGTAAATCCTCACCTGTCTTTCACATGAAGACAAAAATTTGATTATTTTTTTTTTAAAAAAAACTTCATTGGCAATGAAATGGCAAGAAATTGTTTTGCCACAATTGAGGAGTTTTCATGTTGGTTAGAACTCGCTGGAAGTATTGCTGTAGATATTCTCTTGGTGGACCATCCCTCTGGAGCTCATCAGATTGAACTTCCATGTTTCTCAGGGGGAAAAAAAAAGAAACTTTCTTCCTCAGAGATGTAGTTAGGAATGCCCTTTGCCTCACACCGGCATCTCTCCAGAAATGAACCACAACTGAGGTGTTCTCCACAGAGTGTGACAAGAAACTCTGAACCACCAAACATCCAATGCCTCTATCTGAGATAAGTCTCTTATTTGGCAAAACCAAATGTCCTATGGCCAGTCTACTTAAAACATCAATTTTGGCTGAGCTGTAGCTGAAAATATCGTGGAGGATTCACAAATCACAATCCCACTAACAGCAGGCTGGCAAAAAGGAAGGTCTCTTTAAGGGAGAAGTGGAATCATGATTCTCACGTGGATAACAGGTGAGTGCAAAGATGACAAGAAGAGGATAATTGGGAAGAAATAGGTGATTAAGTACAATATGTATGAGGAAGGACAGGATCTGTTCTCAGTCATTCCAAAGCATGGGATATATGATGATGGGCTGCAGTTACATGAAGCTAGATTTCAGTTGAATATCAGGAAACACTAAGTGTTAGAGCAGTACGACAATGGAAACAAGTATCTCTAGAGATTGTGATGATTCCAACACTGGAGGCCTTCAAGAGAAAGTTAGGTAGTGATCTCTCAGATATACAGTGATGCCTCGCAAGACGAATGTCTCACACAACGATAAACTCGCAAGACTAAAGTGTTTTGCGATTTTTTTTGGTGACACACAAGATGAATTTTTCTATGGCCGTGCTTCGCAAGATGATTCCCCCCCCTTTTTGGTTTATTTTAAATCGCACAACCGTTAGTACCGCACTTCGTAAGATGACATTTTCGCAATACAACACGACTCGTGAAACGAATTAATTTTGTCTTGCGAGGCATGTACTTTGATTTGGATTCCTGCACTGAGCAGGGCATTGGGAACAATAATTTTATAGGCCTCTTCCAACTCTATTATTGTATGACTCTGTATAAAAAAATAGAACACATGAATTTTAAGTAGAAAACTAGAATGCTTTAATCAAGCCATGAGGAACAAAATTCAGATTGCTGCAGCTCAGCATCCAAAGTAAAATACGGGTTGAGGAGGGGCAGGAAGGAAACAAATTGCCAGCTGAAACCTCAGAGTGACTTTGGATGCAACACAACATTCAGAGTAGATGGGTCCAGAGGCAGAATAGCCATGGTGTTGCGCAACCTTTGGAGAGAGAGAGGAAAGAAAAGGAGGAGGAGGAGCAGAAGGCGGTTAGAGTGACAGAAAGACCAAAGTGTGAAATGGCAAAAAGCACCAGAGTATAGAGAGGCATTAAAACCTTCTGCACAAGCGTTTCCCCTTCTTTTCTAAGATGGAGGTAGATTTCTAAGAACAAACAGCTCCTAAAGAAGTGTGTCTGAGAGGGGGAACTTCAAGATGACAGTAGGAGGTGCTCATATCTCATGAGTAGAAGTGATGGTAGGAGCATGAAAACTCCATTTGTTTCATTTCCTTTGTCTTTCTCAAAATCCCATCAGCAACATTCTAATTCCATTCAAGGTCCATATCAAGTTGTGAGATTTCAGTTTCATCCTACAGGGTAAGTAAGCTTTTGGGAGCAGAGTGTTCCAACTGCAAACTTTTTAATGCATATATTCCTTTCCGACTCAAATGTCTTTATAAGCATTTTCCCCAATCGGTGTGTTCTACACAATCATTTGCATTTAATTGAAAAAAAAAGCAGGCAAATGTCTGAAGCTTGCCATACCCCCCCTCCCCCCGTGTCTGGATTAGAGATGGGGACAACTCACCATTTTGTGGAGTTGTCTCATTTCATGAGTTGTCAAAAGTTGACAACTCATGAAGCTGCCCCAATGAAGCGATGAATAATGAAGTTATTTGTCGATTCATGGGGGGGGGGTTGTTAAAAAAAACCGACCCCCGCCCCACCGACCTTGGCGGCAGCTGCAATTACGGTAAGGGGGTGTCGGCGGGGGAGCTAAGGTAGGGAGAGGAAGGGAGTGGGGGTAGGCTGTGGGGGTGGGTGGCTGCCGATCAGCCTGCCGATCAGCTTATCGGTGGCTGGTAGGCAGAATGTTTTTTTCAATTTTTTTTATTTTTACGAAGGAGGAAGAAAACAGGAAAATATTCATCGATCCGTATTCGTCGGGACTTAAAATTTGACGAATACGGATCGATGAATATTTAGTAAATCGGCTATTTTCGTTGAAAAAGCCAATCCATTTTTATATTCGTCCCCATCTCTAGTCTGGATCCCAAAAACCCATGCAGACAATTTCTGTAAGTCATCTTACAGGCTAGACATTGTATGAATGTATAGCAAACCCTTGATTATTTTGAACTTCTTTTCTAGTTGTAAGCAATGTTTTGTAGTCTTAAGAGGCCAGGTTCAAACCTCAGGATGTTGAAAAATCTCTTGGGGGGTGATAAGGGTGGGCTGAATTCTTCCCTTTCTAGATCGTGCTGTCTGACAGATAAGATACACCTTCATAAACCAAATGGCTGCACCTTCTGTAAAATAATTCAATTTATTGAAATCACAGGGATCAGGGATTCAGTTGTAATTTTTAAAAGCCTGCCTGAAGGGATGGGTCTTTACCTTTATTTCAAAAGGATAACAGGGAAGGAGCCATCCTGATCTCCCGAGGGAGAGCATTCCATAGCCTGGGAGCTGCCACCGAGAAGGCCCTCCTCTCCCGTGTCCCCATCAGCTGTGCTTGTACTGGCAATGAGACCTCAAGCAGTCTAAATCTAGAAGTTCTGAAGCAATGATATCTTTCTGTCTTTTCCCTGTCTCTTTCCATTCGGAACCTATTGCCAAGTAAATAAATGCAGATTTTACCCGACACAGAATTTCTCGTAATCTTAAACATTTTGGGTTTTATATGCATCATTCACCTAATAGTTGACAAGCTTTTCTGTCTTCCTTCAGGTGAAGTTGAGAAGAGTCGTTGGGAACAGCCTGATGGAGAACCAAAGTGTCTCTGAGTTCATCCTGTTGGGGTTCTCCATCAGCCGCCAAGGGGAGCTTCTCCTCGCCTTCCTCTTTTTGGCTTTGTACGTTGCAACTTTGGTGGGTAACATGACCATCCTCTACATTGTGTCTGTGGACAAGCGTCTCCACATTCCTATGTACTTCTTTCTTGGCAACCTCTCCGTGCTAGATATCTTCTTCACCTCAGCCATCAGCCCACAGTTGCTGTGGAACCTTTTTTCTGAGGACCGGTCCATCTCCTTTGCAGGTTGCATTACCCAATGCTATTTCTATTTCTTCTTGGGCACGGTGGAGTTCCTCCTGTTGACCTCCATGTCCTATGACCGCTATGCTGCCATCTGCAAGCCTCTGCAGTACCATGCCATCATGAACAGCCAAGTGTGCATCCAGATGGTGCTGGGTTGCTGGGTGGGTGGGTTCCTCTTTGTCCTCTTTCCCACCATCATGACTAGCAGGCTATCATATTGCAAATCCAACATTATCAACCACTTCTTTTGTGACAGTGGTCCTCTGTTGGTTTTGTCATGCAGTGACACCCGTTTCATAGAGCTTATGGACTTTGTCCTCTCATCCTTGGTCATCATTTGCTCATTGGTTGTAACACTGATTTCCTATATGTATATTATCTCGGCAGTCATGCATATCTCTACTACACTGGGCCGGGCAAAAGCCTTCAACACCTGTGCCACACATCTGACCATCATCACCATCTCCTGCAGCATCAGCATCTTCATCTATGTCACACCTTCCCAGAAAGAGACTCTAGACATTCACAAAA
The DNA here is from genome assembly GCF_051106095.1 of Pogona vitticeps. Lineage (NCBI taxonomy): Eukaryota > Metazoa > Chordata > Lepidosauria > Squamata > Agamidae > Pogona > Pogona vitticeps. The sequence continues at coordinate 116,992,049 of NC_135788.1, forward strand.
TGCCCGCTGTTCTCACCACGATTGTCTGCCCCTTTCTGAACCCTGTGATCTTCACTTTGAAAAATGATATGGTGAAGCAGGCATTAACAGATGTGTTGAGATGAAGCAGGAGACTCATTGATCAAAAAGTTGGGGCTTTGTGAAAGAAGGAAAGATGTTGTTTCAAATAAGTTTGCTGACACAGAGAGATGAAAAGAGTTCAATAAAGTAAAACCATTTCCTGCTCTTCAGTATAGAGGCAGGAGGCAATAATCACTGAGGATCTTATAGTTTGAATGCTGGTTAAAGGGACAAGGGACTAATGCCAGGCTGCTCTCAGGGAGACCCTTTTGCACAATCAGCATAATCAACTCTTAAAGCTTTTGTGAATGACATCCTGTCAAAGATTTAAGACCCTCTAACACAAAAATGCTACCTAATGTTGCTTGATAGGTCTTTACAGAGCGTCAGCCATTGTTGTTGGAGGAAACATATCCGAGTTTTGTGGCAGTTTAAAGATAGAGAGAGACAGAGAAATTGTTTCATCTTATGATGTATTTTTGAAAATATTTATTTATGAACTACAGCTCAGTCACTCATCAGATGGCGGCAGTGACTTATTTTGTAAATAATATCATACAGCAAAATATTAAACGGAACTGATCAGGGAAAGTGAGTGAGCTGGAGGAGGCAAAGATCAAGGTTTTTATTTTTAAACACATTGAGACTGAGATAAAAGAAAAGAGGAGGAAATCAGTACTCTGCCCTTGTTTTGCATTTTATTACAGTTTAGTAAGTAGGGCCACCTGCTAGGTCACAAGAGAGCTACAGTAAAAGCTGCAAACAAGGCTTTCCTCATCTCTTTCTGGGTGACCAGTTAATGTGAACTGACCTGGGAAACTTAAACTCTGAAAGATCTGGTATACAACTGTGGGTGGGTGAATGGATGTTACACTTCTCTCTATGTGTGAATCAGCTTTGGACAAGAACTCTGAAGTGGCATTCCACCAGTGATATGGACCCAACCGGTTAGGTATTGGCTATACTCAGACTCTTGAGAGTCCCCTGGCAAGGAGAACAAACCTATTCATTCTAAAGGAAATCAACCCTGAGTGCTTCCTGGAAGGACAGATCCTGAAGCTGAGGCTCCAATACTTTGGCCATCTCATGAGAAGAGAAGACTCCCTAGAAAAGCCCCTGATATTGGGAAGTGTGAAGGCAAGAGGAGAAGGGGACGACCGAGGATGAGATGGTTGGACAGTGTCATCAAGGCTACCAACATGAATTTGACCCAACTCGGGGAGGCAGTGGAAGGCAGGAGGGCCTGGTGTGCTCTTGTCCATGGGGTCACGAAGAGTCGGACATGACTAAACAACAACGTACACAGACCAATCAATTTTTATTTATAGCCAGTTCAGCCCTCCGGTCAGAGAAAGTTACTCTATTTGTGATTTTACTCATTTTTATTCAGAAAAAGAAGTAAGAAACTTGTTTGCTACTAAAAATATTGCTTTGAGCCTAAGCATTCAAGAAACAATTATCTCCCACTGTAATTATCCAAATCATAACAGGTTCCCCCCTCCATCTCGTAAGGGCTTAGCGGCTTCCCAAAAGATATTAGTAAACAGTGGCAAGCAAGCCAGCCTGAAAGTGGTTATAAATAGTCTCACAGGCTGTGGAGAGCAGAGTCTAGGGGGAAGAGAGAGGCTTAGCTCTGTCGGTGAATTCTCTGAGAGTTAGGCACATTTCATTCATTCATCCATCCACCCACTCACTCACTCACTCACTCACTCACTCACTCACTCACTCACTCACTCACTCACTCACTCACTCACTCACTCACTCACTCACTCACTCACTCACTCACTCACTCATTCATTCATTTTAGCCCAACGTTGAACTGGAACATTGGTCATATAAGCTGGAAATGGAGGCTTTTGCAGCTGTGTCCAACGTTGACGAATTCCTCGTTATGAGGTGTTCCAGGACAAAGCTCTCCCCACTGAATACAGCAGAGGTTAGGATAGTTTTTGTGCATGGGTCCAACAGGAGTTGTGAAGAACAACAATTTTGATCCCAGGATGGTGTGGTTGCTGATGCTGTTGCTTCTGCTGCCTCCCCTTACATGTACCTTCCAAATAGGTGGCAGGCATTGTTCTGGAGATGTTCCCCTCTCTGTACCACATGAGTGGTACCAGCCTGGCCATCTACATATTGGTGGGATCACTTCACAGACCTTTCATATTTCCCGTGACATTCCATTCAAGAAACATCCTTCTCAGAATCCCTTTGACATTATAATGTAAGGAATTATCCTTCTTCCTCCCTGCATGTTGCCTGTAAAGGCTGTATTGTGGTGTGGAAATGTTGGTGGGTGGATACATTCTTGGAAAAAATTGGGGGCAGTTGGTGTCATAGGTTACTCTTCTAAGCAAAGCAATTGCCCAAATCCTATTGGTATTCCTGAATGGAGTAGTACTATTGAACCAATAACATTCTCTGTGCTGCCTGATTCAGTTATCTCCTTGGTTGAGGAGTTAACTGAACTGCTCTTCTTGAGATTACCAATAGGTTTACGAAAGGGAAAATATTATACTGGTGATGGTACGTCTTCATCCTCTAAGCCAGTGGTTCCCAATCTTTGGATCCACAGATGTTTTTGAACTCAATCTCCCAGAAGGCTTCACCACCAGCTGTTCTGGCCACTGTTCTAAGTGATGCCTGCTCTCGCAAAGTAAGAAGAGCAGAGAATCTCTCTGTAAATTACTGTGAAACACACACAAAAATTAAAACTATGGATTTGTAACTTCAACTGCTGTAGAATCCTCTTGTGAAATAAACAAATTAACTCTGTTTGCAGTGTGGTGATGAAGTTTTACCAGCACATCCTAGCCTTGGCATTTGCCATCCATGAGATCAACCAGAACCCTAGGATCTTGCCCAATGTCACCCTTGGCTTCCACATCTACGATAGCTATTCTAATGCGAGGATGACGTACAGGACTACTCTGGATCTCCTCTTCAAAATGCATAGGATTGTGCCCAACTATGAGTGTGACATTCAGAAGAACCTAGTAGGTGTCATTGGGGGACTTGGCTCTGAGACCTCGTTCAGTATGGCCAACTTGTTAAGCCTCTACAAAATTCCACAGGTAGGATCACTAAATGGAGTAGTGGGGAAATTATTCTCCTTTTTCATTAACGTCTTAAGAGCAATGTTGTGGCTGATACTTCAAAAGTCTATGAGCTGACCAACAATTTTCTCTGCACTATTCATAAAGGGGTGGTGCACAGCTTAAGCAAGTTGGATTTCACTCATGGAAGCTTGCAATTTGTGAGATTTTTAGTAGTTCAATAAAGGTATCACCTGACTCTTCCATCTGTTCAAAATTGTTCACGAAATCCAGAACATATGTTTGTTGCATAAATAGGTGACACTGCTGCTAAGATGCCTCTAAAATATTTCTACACTTTCTTTCAGCTGACATTTGGTTCATTTGCCTTTAAAGACATTCAAATATTGGAGGGTTCTTCCTTTTATCGGATGGCTCCAAACGCAGCCAACCTGTATGTGGGGACACTTCAATTACTTCAACATTTTGGGTGGACGTGGGTTGGACTTTTTGTAGAAGACAGTGATAATGGAGAATATTTCTTGCAGACCATGGAGTCGTTGCTTTCTGAACATGGGCTCTGCTCCGCCTTCACAGAAAGAATTCCACAATATGCTCAGTTAGATGACTTGGATGAAGGTTATGGAACCATCGCAAAAATGTATGAACTTTTCACCGACGAGAAAGTGAACATCTTGATTATCTATGGTGGGTCACTTACCTTTGCCTGGTTTAAAATGTTAATGTTTCTAGTAGATCCTGAGGAGAAGGAGAAGACTCGATATGGAAAGGTGTGGATTTTGACAACTGAGATTGAGTTAATATCTCTAGGTTTGTTGAAAGACAAGGTGTGTCAGTTTCTCGATGGGGCCATTTCCTTCACGTTCCACACAGAGGATGTTCCCTGGTTCAAAGATTTCCTTCAAACCATAAAGCCTAAGGGTGCTCAAGAAAACCATTTTCTCAAGGACTTCTGGGAGCGGTCATTTGATTGTTCATTTCCAGACCCAAAGGAGTCACTCAGATTGAATGATATATGTACTGGAGAAGAGAGGTTAGACAGCCTTCCTGCAGATGTTTTTGAAATGGACATGACTGGGCACAGCTATAGTGTCTACAACGCTGTCTACGCTTTGGCACATGCGCTTCATACCATCTTCTCAGAGGGAGCCAAACGGAAAAGAGTGGGAGGAAGGAACATGGGTCAAATTCCAGCTTTGCTGGTGTCTCAGGTAATATCTCTCCCAAATCTCTCCTAATGGTATGACATCCAGATCTCCTTGAATAATCAGTGAGGGAGTGCCTGTCAGTAAAATAAATGATATTGACTTATGGATTTACATTTTCTTGTAGCTTGAAGTAAATTTCAGTTGCTCCCTCTCTCTCTGATGGTGTTCCTGCATGGCAGGAGATTGGACTCGAAGGCCCCCGTGGTCTCTTCCAATTCTGTGATTCTACACGATCCCTCTTTTTCTCTTCCAAACAGATCCACCACTTGCTTCAAAGCATTTCGTTCAACAACTCAGCGGGCGAAACCGTGTCCTTTGATGATAATAGGGAAACGGTTGGAGGACTGGACATAAGGAATGTGGTCATGTTCCGTAACAACTCTTTCCAGTTGCTGAAAGTTGGAAAGGTGGATCAGAATGCCTTGGGAGGAAAAGAATTCATTCTTAAGGACAATATGATTGTGTGGCATGGGCGTTTTAACCAGGTACAGATTCTGGGGTACCCTAGGATAAATAACACCACCCCAGATGGATTATAAGGGTGACTAAAATATCATTTTCTTCCTTAGTGTGACATGACCAGATGGGTGGCCATTTAATTGTTAAAAAGATCTGATTCCCCCTGCTTATTTTGTTTTTTTCTCAGTACATTTTCTGTGCATAGAATCATAGAATCATGAAGTTGGAAGGTGCCTATAAGGCTATCAAACCTAACCCCCTGATTAATGCAAGAATCCAAATCAAAACAGATATGACAAATGGCTGTCCAATTTTCTCTTGAATGCGACCACCGCTGTAGCATTCATCACCTCCCAAGGTCATTAGTTCCCTTGTTGTACTGATCTAACAGTTAAGGCATTTTCCCTGATATTCCGCCTAAATCTGGTTTCCTGTAGCTTGAGCCCATTATTATGTGTCCTGTACTTTGAGATGATTAAAAACAGATCCTGCCCTTCCTCTACAGCCCTTCAAGTATTCTCAAGGCTAAACATGTCCAGTTCTCTCAGTCTTTCCTTATAGGGCTTGGCAAATTGAATAATGTAGAACACGGTGTGAATTTATGTACTGTTTTAGTAAGTTAAGGTGGTGGTGGTTGTTGTTTAGTCGTTTAGTCCTGTCCAACTCTTTGTGACCCCATGGACCAGAACACGCCAGGCCCTCTTGTCTTCCACTGCCTCCCAGAGTTGGGTCAAATTCATGTTGGTCGCTTTGATGACACTGTCCATCCATTTCACCCTCTGTCGTCCCCTTCTCTTCTCGCCTTCACACTTTCCCAGCATCAGGGTCTTTTCCAGGGAGTCTTCTCTTCTCATGAGATGACCAAAGTATTGGAGCCTCAGCTTCAGGATCTGTCCTTCCAGTGAGCACTTGGGGTTGATTTCCTTTAGAATGGATAGGTTTGTTCTCTTGCAGTCCAGGGGACTCTCAAGAGCTTTTACTCCAAGCACCACAATTCAAAAGTATCAATTTTTCGGCGGTCAGCCTTCTTTATGGTCCAGCTCTCACTTCCATAGCTTTGACTATGTGGACTTTTGTTAAGGTTAAGGTTGTTAAGATTAAGTTAAGCTTGTGGATTATCCAATTATATTTCACCTCCGTAACACAAGAGTTTGCAGTCTGTACTCTACGGAAAATGGCATTATGTTCGATCCGTTTTGAACAATAAACACTATGAATATTTTGCATTCTATACATCTTTCATGTTTGTGGGCAGGTACATCCCATTTCTCTGTGCAATAAACACTGTTCTTCTGGTTATCAGAAAAAAAATAAGGAAGGGAAGAAATTTTGCTGCTATGATTGTGTTCCGTGCCCAGAAGGGAAGATCTCCAACCAGACTGGTAGGTGAAGTTCAAACTCTATTACAATTTTCTCCAGTATTTGGTTTTTCAAAATGAGGTGGCAATGAATGGGTTCTCTCCCTGTTTTTCAGATATGGATGACTGTTTCCCATGCCCAGAAGACCAATATCCAAATGAGAATAAAAATGGGTGTATCCCCAAAACTATACACTTTCTGTCTTTTGAAGAACCTTTAGGGAGTGGCTTAGCCTCACTTGCTCTTTCATTTGCCTTGATGACGGCCTTTATCCTTGGGATTTTTATCAAGCACAGAGATACTCCTCTAGTCAAAGCCAACAACAGGGACCTCACTTACGTCCTCCTGGTTTCTCTCCTCCTCTGCTTCCTGTCTTCTTTGCTCTTCCTTGGACAACCAGGGAAAGTGACTTGCCTTCTCCGACAAACAGCTTTTGGCATCACCTTCTCTATGGCCATCTCTTCTGTTCTGGCAAAAACCACCATCGTTGCTCTTGCGTTCCTAGCGACAAAGCCAGGATCTCGGATGACAAAGTGGGTGGGCAAAGGCCTGGCCCTTTCGGTTGTTCTCCCATGCTCCCTTGTTCAAGCAAGCCTTTGCACGCTGTGGTTGGCGTTCTTTCCTCCATTCCCTGAGTTAGACACACAATCCGTGCTTGAGGAAATCATTCTGCAATGCAACGAAGGGTCTGTCACCATGTTTTACTGTGTCTTGGGCTACTTGGGTCTTCTGGCCATGGCCAGCTTCTTTGTGGCCTTCCTAGTCCATAAGTTACCGGACAGCTTTAACGAAGCCAAGTTTATTACCTTCAGCATGCTGGTTTTTTGCAGTGTGTGGCTTTCCTTTGTTCCATCATACTTGAGCAGTAAAGGGAAGCACATGGTGGCTGTGGAGGCCTTCTCTATTTTGTTCTCTACGGCAGGCTTGCTGAGTTGCATCTTTTTCCCTAAATGCTACATCATTGTCTTGAGACCTTCTCTGAACCAGAGGGAGCAACTAATCAGGAGAAAGCATTAACAAAGCAAAACGTTAGGAAGAACAACCTTCAGAGCACAGCCAAAGAGCCCGAAAAACCCACAACAACCATTAACAAAACTGTCAGTTTCTCTCATTTTCCCTGTTACGTTTAGCAATAATGATTGAAGAGCACATCATTGATGTGATTAGTTTTTGTATACCTTTGATATGATATTCTAGGGTCTCTGTAAAGTTTATGTTGATTGAAAAAAATCTCTCCAATGCAAAAAGGAAAAAAGCAATGCTGTGCTCAAATATTTATTAATATTAATAAATGAAAATTAGCAAATTCATTTACTGTTAATACTGGCAGGGGTGTAATTTAATTTCCTCTGCTTGTATTTACTGAATTTTAGTTAAACTAGCAGTTAGAAATTAATTACACAAAGGAATAAATTCTGCTCTTAGTAAAAACACAAAAATGCAAAATTCATGTTTGTATACAATCATCAGCATGAACAACTTTGTATCACCAAAGCCACATGGAAAAGCAATCTTTATAAACTTCCTCGAAACGATACCTCTGTTTCTTTACTCAGAAGTACCAGAAGCAGCTTGATAAACTTTTCCAGTCTAGTTATAAGCACAAAGTACTGGATTTTTCAGGAAGCATCGTGGGCAGCTGGTTAAGTCATACATAATCTGTGTCTTCGCTTGGATACAGAAAGATACAGAGACTCCTCTATATCCTTCCATTTATTCACAGAAACAAAAACGTACACAACCTGCTTATTTACAGACTTTCCCAATACATTCAGCTGTCCATTTCATATCTAGCCATTCACCCCAAAACGATCTACTTCTGTGCCTTTATAACTCAATTGAACAGACAGAATTTACAGCCCGTTGAAAGAAAGGCACTGAAAACCAAAGAAATCTTGCTGAGTCCTCCTCCATGAGAGAGCCTATTTCAACATGTCAGACACACCAACCCTCAAATTCCTCACCTGAAGCATGAGAACAAGCCAGTTCATTGAGTGGAGTTTTTGGCCACAAATAGAAAGTGACTCGGGCCAAAACTAACTCATAGATACAAGAGGCCAGAAGGCCATCTGTTGATTCCATCCGCTACAAGCCCTTGGACCAACAGAATGTAATTTGTGCAAGGAAAAAAAAATCCATAGGGCAAAATGTGCAAATCCTCCTTGGAAATGACTGAAAACATCTTCCTGGGTGAAGAGAAAAACTTTGAAGCTTCAGTCTGTAGTTGGCCTCATCCCTTAGATTATAAGGCAGGGGTGGGCAATTAATTTATATGGGGGGGGGGCACATGAAAAATCTGAACTGTGTTTGGGGACCGAACCAACTTTACTTAAAAATAAAATGAAACAGCGATGTTATGATTGTTTTTATTTTAAACTTGTTAATCTTCACAAATACTAAAGAGGTTTTTTTTTGCGGTATGTTAAAGATAAGCAACTGATCAACTTTAGACAAAAAGCTATAAATGGTTTTGATGCTCAACTTGTTCAGTGAGAGAAATCCAGTTTGTCTTGGGCTTGAACACCAGACTGGAGCGACGACCGGCGGGCGGGACAGGAGCGGTTTGTGGGCCGTATGTGGACCTCGGGCCGCACTTTGCCCAGGTCTGTCATATGGACTCCTCCTGGAAAATTTTCTGGTGCTTAATTTTTCCTACAGTCAAGAAAAAGAACGGATGTCAAGCAGCTTCAGGCTGAGACGGAAACTGCCCTCTCTTCTCCAAATAATAATAAAAAGTAGTAGTACATGTTCTAAGAATTTAAAACGAGCATTGCACTCTCATTGTATTTCTTGTACATTCTTGTTTTTGTTATACAATTTTATTGCAAATTGTGAACCGCTGAGAGAATGTTCATACTGTGGAATGAATGAATGAATGAATGAATGAATGAATGAATGAATGAATGAATGAATAAGGTTCAGCATCTTGGATAGCTACTGTAAAATTTAGATTAGAGATGGGGATATTTGTATTTGTATACAGATATGAATATCCCCATGCAGCTGTACTTAATGAGGGTCCTGCTGTGGCACTGGTCCCACTTATCCTTCTAATCACGCCTGGACTGTCCCTTTCTTCCTGCTCAGCTGGCCACTCCAGGCAGGGGGAGGGATGACGAGACTCCCTGCATGGCTGCTGAGTGGCCAGCCGAGTGGGAAGAGAGCAGCACTCCAAGCGTGATTGGAAGGAGGAACAGCAGGATGTGTGAGTGGACCATCCAGCCCCAGGGGCTGGACACTTGTTAAATCCAGCTGCATGCAGAGACCTTTGGGTAGAGTGGGCGGCATATAAATTAAATAAATAAATAAATAATAAATAATAAATTATTCATATTCATATACAGTGGTGCCTCACTTAACGAGCGCCCGCATAGTGATTTGTTTTTTGCGATCGCATAACGATGTTTCTAATGGGAAAATATCACTTTGTGACTATCAGTAAGCTGTTTCGCTTACCGATTTTTGCATAGCAATGTTTTAAAAACAGCTGATCGGCGGGTCCAAAATGGGTCCAAAATGGCTGCTGGAAAAAATGGCCACCCGCTGTGTTTTCATGCCCATTCCTTGCTTACCGGGCAGCGAAAATGGCGGCCGTATGGAGGATTTTCACATAACGGTTAGTATTTTGCATTCCTATGGGCTTTTATGTTCCGTATAGTGACGATTCCACATAGCGACGATTTTTCCGGAACGGATTATCCTCGCTATGCGGGGCACCACTGTACAAATACCCCATCTCTAATTTAGATTAATATCAGTGTGAATTTACTGCCCACGTCTGCCCCACCTCAGAGTCACCAACCTTCATTGGTTTGGGAACACCAAGGGTTCACATACTCTGTAAGCTATCCCGTCAGTTTTAGATGTGCTTTAGAAACTAGGGGTTGAATGACAGGAGTGCCACTGAATTACCCAGAGCATAACCAACACTCAGCACAATCCTGTTGTTTAACTACAGAACGTGGTAGTTATCATTGTGCCTAAGTGGGAAGTGCTCACAGGGGAAGCATAACCCCATCCATCACAGGCTGCAACTCTATTCCTTGATTTGCCATTCATCTGACCAGGAGCACCTCTGTCTTGTCTGGATTAAGTTTCCGTTTATTTATCCTCAACCAATTCACTACTAGACACTGATCTAGATGTCGGGTGTGAAATGCAGATATTAAATCTCTGTTGGGCAGTAAAATGCAGATATTAAATAATCAGTGAATATTCATGAGAACATTCATAGTATATCCTGATACTGCGATTCACAGAGGAACTTAAAGGCTAGGGAGAGAAACGAATAAATTTCAGTTTTATTTGGATTCTGAAACAGCAAACTGACAGATACAACCACATCTACAATAATACCCGACCTAATCTGCATTATGAGCCTTTTGCACTTAGTTACCTGCTCCTCCCAATTTGACCCAACTCTGGGAGGCAGTGGAAGACAGGAGGGCCTGGGGTGCTCTGGTCCATGGGGTCACGAAGAGTGGGACATGACTAAACAATTAAACAACAACAACCTGCCCCTCAGTTATAGAGTTTTGGTCTCCAGTGCCCACTAACAAGCAGAAAGCAATTATCATTTGTATTATATGTTTAAGGACATCCACAGGGACTATTGCCTATTTTGGAAGCGGCTGTCATGTTCCTCCTGGTATAAGGAGAGGCAAACAGTTGCAATAATTTTGCAGAGGTTGATAGTGCATGAAATAAGGAAACAAACATGAGAAACAAAGGTCTACAGATTTCCTGGAAGTACGTTTGTTGGTTTGAAATAGAAGGCAAGGGCCAATGACAATTTGGCTGAGGACTATATTTCTATGGATAACAGGTGGTGAGTATTTTGTTCAGAGTTGACTTTTGAGTTAAACTCTCTCTGGAGTCCAGCCAGAAAGAGTGGGTTTGGATGTCTTATTTTGGCCGGTCAGGGTCTAGCACGTATTTGGGACCTACCATGGAAGAGTCATAGTTGGTAGTCTTTGATGACAGGCTGATTGTGATGTTTCCTACAGAACACACATCAAAACGAACATGTTCAAGAGGGAACATTCATCTGAATCCGTCTGGCCAGAATCCCATTGTAGATTTATGCCATCTATTAAGTATAATAGTGTAAACCAAAGCAAATTGTCATGGTTAATGGATTGCAGCTTGTATTCCTGGTTCGGATGCTGGTGTCTGTGAACCATAGAGCCTCTCACTGTTGGAGATGAGTCAAGGAAAAAAAAACACCACTTTTTTCTCTTTGTAGTGATGTTTTTCTGTGCCTTTTAAAAATTAACCCTGAAATGTCTCTTAGGAAATCTTTTTAATTTTTTTCTGGGTGATTTATGGCCATTTTTTCTGGAAGAAGTGTCATATTGCCTTGGATCTGTTACAATTTCTGTAGAATCTTTTTTTTACATAGGGTGCACCAGAAAGGACATTAGGCTGTACAGAATTCAGCAGCTTTCTGTGCAAAATGATATACAGAAACTACAATAAAATATAATAAAGTTGAAAAAAATATTTTATTACATGCAACTTGAGTAAGAGATGAAGGAAGGCTTGCCCCCTTCTCTAGAATGTCTTTCCTTTCTAGAAAGAGTCTTCTCTTTCCTTCCTCTGGCTAGTCACATGTCATTTTCTTAACAAAGCTAGTCTACTTGTGCGCTTATGGAAATTTTCATATTAATTTCCCTACAAACAGAAAAAAAAACCCAGAGTGAATGCTCTTGAGCAGGATTGTTGAAATCAAAGATGTGAAAACTGGAGGTGTCCCCTATGTGATCATCCAGAAAACATTCTTCCAAATTCACATTGGTGTATTAGCGATGGCCACATTGATTTAGCCACGGAAATGGAAAAGCCAATGAATGCAGCACTATCAAAATGGAATCATAACAGTAAATTTCTCTTCATTTAGGTTTTAAGTGCACGGACGCATGGAGAACAACAGCCGGGTGAGTGAGTTCACCCTTGTGGGCTTCACTGACAATCAGCAGCTTGAAATCTTACTTTTCATTGTTCTGTTTATTGCATATCTTTCGACGGTTTTGGGAAACACACTTATTATTGTTCTCACAATTGTGAATCAGCAGCTCCATTCCCCAATGTATTTCTTTCTTCGACACTTTGCAGTCTTGGAGATTGGATTCACCTCTGTCATGATTCCCAAAGCCTTGTTCAACATCGCTATGGGGCACAAGGCTATCTCTGTATACGGGTGCTTTGTGCAAATTTTTGTGTACTTTGCCCTCGGAAGCACAGAGTTCTTCCTCCTGGCGATCATGTCCGTTGACAGATATGTAGCCATCTGCAACCCCCTGCACTACTCAAGCATCATGACGGAGTGGATTTGCTCCTTACTGGTGTTATGCTGCTGGGGAGGGGGGACACTGTTATTTATGGGCCCAGCAGTTGGATTATTTCGAATGCCCTTTTGTGGCCCAAGCACCATCAACCATTTTTTCTGTGACAATGGGCCACTGATCAGACTTGCCTGTGCGGACACAACTTTACTGGAATACACTTACTTTCTCACTGCTATGATTCTTTTCCTAGGGACTTTGGCCATACATGTCATATCTTATGCCAAAATTATTTCCACTATTTTGGGCATACCATCGGCCACAGGGAGACAGAAGGCATTCTCAACGTGTGCTGCCCACATCACTGTGATTTCCATTACTTACGGTAGTTGTATTGTTCTGTATTTACGACTGAACAAACCCAGTGAGGTAGACTATAGCAAGGTAGTGGCTGTTTTTAACACTGTTGTGTCACCTTTGTTGAATCCATTCATATACTGCTTGAGAAATGAACAGTTCCAAAGTTCCTTGAAAGACACGTTCAGACAATGTATCACCGTTTGGAAGACTCAGCAAGGGTAGGACAGACAACAGTACGGATGTTGTTGTATGGATGTTAAGCACTAACTTTGGAATAAGCCATTTAGATCCCTGTTATATCTCAGTAACAGTGGAAACCTTTAAAAATCTGAATCTCAACTCAAAATAAAATCCAAATCAGTTGTGGTGTCAAATGTTTTTGTTATAAAATCTCAATTTGCTTCTGAGTTACAGGGACGCTATGAATTAATGGCATCCTAAGGATCATGTCCTTAACAGGCTTGTTCAGGTGTTGCAAACTCAAGGCATAGGTTTCCTGCCAGAAGAACAATTTCCCATATATTCATAAACTGGAGAGTTTTTTGAAGAGCTGAATATACATTAAGAGTGTGGGGAATGTGGGAGCTACCTGTGGGCCAAAGAGTATTGTACACCCCTGGAAGCACTTCCTGGTGGATGGGCTGCTCTGCTAGATTGTCATCTGCAAGCTGAGTTAGCAGAGTTAGCAGAGGCCTGAGTTAGCAGAGGAGGTATCACCCAGTCAGTTGTGAACTGGCCATGCACTCATGTCATGGCACAGCTGTCCGAGGAAGGTGAGGCTTGTGCCAGCTATACTGTGAGATGGTGGCAGGGCACCTCCTCCAGTACATGGGAGAGAGAAGAAGGTGAGGAGATGGACAGCGGCGAAACAGGTTCCCTCTGCATGGAAGCAGAAGTGTTTGGGGTGTTTTGTGGCTCTGTGCAGAAGGGTAAGGGAGGCTGGACCATACTGAGGCTGCAGGCTCTGAAAGTCACAACTCTATTGGTGGGACAGTCACCACTTTCTGATGCATAAGCTCTTTTCCCTTTTGCTCTGCTACTCAGAGGATGGAAAACGGAAGCAAACTCATCAAGCTTTGGAATTCAGAAGCCAAGGATACTGAGAGAAGGTCAATAGCATGTAATTAGTGTACATGCTGAACATTTATAAAGTCATACTCCTTCTTTGACATCTGCCATGTGGGTAATGAGCTGGGGGAGACTGTGGAAAGCGGTTGATGATTTGCCACTTTTGAACCATCAGATGCATAAAGGATTCATCACTGACACTTTCTGAACACAAAGGACCATCTGTAGCAATTGGGTTTAAAATCTGGGTTCCCATCTATTTTCTAGCAAGCACCATGATTTATTCTGCCACCTGTCCAACCACCAAAACTGGATTCTCCCAAGTCTAGGTTGCCACATTATCTGGTTATTTGGGTTTTGCTGAGATTCTGGGCCCATTGATCCAAATCTTCCCCATCCTTCACCATCAGCTGGACCAGATGAAGTTCTGTATATCTCCTAACATTAATCCTTTCCTGTTCTTGTGACATCAAAAGGGTCTACCTTGGTTCATCACTAGTCCTCACTACCCCTCTCCAATCTACAGGTTTGTTGATGAAACTTAGGAAAGGGGCATATGAATGTTATGATGATCCTACAGAAGAAGTTTCCTTCTAGTCAACAGGGGCATGAAAAATCCATTAGTTTCCTAGCGTGGTTAGTGCAATATTACATATCTCCGCTTTGACAAACATCCCTGATTATATCTTACAAGAAATCTCTTGTTGCCCTTGAAAGCTAATCAACATAGAAGCCACGAGGTGGCAGCAATGACCACAAAATGCAAGAAACGGGCAGTTAAAATTACATATGAAAAGGAGGAAATGCACTAGCCGTTTCCATGTTGTTAACAATGCTCCTCATAAAAGCAATGATGGCTGTAATGGGAGGAAGGTACAGTGGTGCCTCGCAAGACAAACGCCTCGTGGGATGAAAAACTCGCAAGACGAATGTTTTTTGCGATCACTGTGCTGCCTCGCAAGACAGCTTCTCCTATGGCCATGCTTCGCAAGATGATTTTTTTTTTTTGCAAGACCGATGCCTCGCAAGATGAAAATAATTCATTCGTCTTGTGAGGTTCCCATAGGAATGCATTGCAATGCATTCCTATGGGGAACCGCTTTTCGCAAGACGAAAATTTCGCCAGACAGTGCTACTCACAGAATGAATTACTTTTGTCTTGCGAGGCACCACTGCATTTTTCACTAAAAAGACAGGCAATTTAAATGGGTAGCTTAGTTTGGGAAGGAAGGGTTAACTCTCTCAAACCCCTGTGCTGAACTACCCTTAAAAAACAATAAGGGAAAGGACATGTGGTTCAGGATCACAGAAATGCAAGAGTAAAGTGATACCTTTATTGAACCACTGTAAAGGAATAATATACATTGCAAGCTTTCGTGAGTAAATCTCATTTCTTCAGGCTGGTCATGGTGTTCGTAGGTAAAGGACCCACAAGTTCCTCATTGCTGGTTTACACAGTCATGGTTTTCCCACAGCTTATTCCTGTGAAAACAAATAGACGACACCCAATCAGTTTGTGTAAGAAAAACACTGACACCATTTGACTTTTCTCCAGCATGGAGAACACAAGAAAAGAAGACACAAGAGACAGGTAATGGGGTGGAAATTCAGTTCCATAATGTTAAACTGGCATAACCTGGGTAGAGTAATGGAAACTCACGGAAAGATTCCTATGCTCCCTTTTAGGTACCAAGGCTCCCTAAGGCTCGCCTTTGCCCTGGGGAAGCCTTTGAGAGCCTTACAGAGTGAGTGCAACACCTTTAATACTAGAAAATCACAGCTGGATCACCAAGGTTATGACCTGCAGAAAAATAGAGTCCTTGGTAGAGATGAGATATTGATATTCGTTTCTCAAGGGATACAAATACAAATACGAATATTGACACCACAGGTGCCACATGGAGAATTTTAAGTGGATGGGACCAGTTCTCGGGGGAGGGTCTGGTTTCTATGGGTACCCGTGGTGCTGATATTCGTACCCCCTGGGATATGAATACGAATATTCCATCTCTAGGTAAAGGTAAAGATTCACCTTGACATTTAGTTCAGTTGTTTCCGACTCTAGGGCACGGTGCTTATCCCCGTTTCCAAGCCATAGAGGCAGCATTTGTCCGTAGACAGTTTCCATGGTCACGTGGCCAGCCCGGCTATATACGGAATGCTGTGACCTTCCCACCGTGGTGGTCCCTATTTATCTGCTCACATTTGTACATGCTTTCGAACGGCTAGGTTGGCAGGAGCTGGGACAAGCGATGGGAGCTCACTCCGTCGCGTGGATTCGATCTTACTACTGCTCGTCTTCTGACCTTGCAGCACAGAGGCCTCTGCGGTTTAACCCGTGAGTGCCATCACCTCCCATCTCTAGTCCTTGGTAATTAAAGAGCAAAGCACAAATGCGACCAGCTGATTATTTGAAAAGACGCAATCCCCCCCCAAAAACACTCATGCTTTAATCCTTAATCAACTCATGCACGAAAGCAGCAGCAGTAACAAAGCAATAAAGCAATATGCGAAAACAGAAAATAAGAAAAAACGATTCTACCCAATGTGTACATTCTTATCAGGATGATGGGCACAGAATTCTTATCCACTCATGGGCACGGAGGGTTGGCCCTTTTCCTTGCACCAAGCATGTGGAATGTGAAGATTTACATCCGTAGGTCAAAGTAAAGCTTGCAGTAGGAAAAAAAAACATGAGAGAGAACACAGTTGAGTTTCAAGGCTCTTGTGCCATATGGATTGAAAGTCTAAGTTTGAACACACGGTGGCACTCCGCCATGGTTGGTATGAACTCCTTCTAATTTATAGCTATTACTTCTCAGAAACAGTATTTTCTGGTGTGTGTGTATGTCTGTGTGCCTGTGTGTGTCAGATGGAGGGAGGGAAGGAAGGAAAGAGAATGCTTCAAAATCATAGAATTATAGAATCATTGATTTGGAAGGGGCTTTTAAGGTCACTGAGTCCAACCCGCTGCTCAAGGCAGGAATCCAAGTCAAAGCAGATTTGACAGATGTCTAACGTATTCGTGAAGGCTTTCACGGCCGGGATTTAATGGTTGTTGTGGGTTTTTCGGGCTCTTTGGCCGTGTTCTGAAGGTTGTTCTTCCCAACGTTTTGCCAGTCTCTGTGGCCAGCATCTTCAGAGGACAGCATTCTGTGCTCTGGTGCAGTTTGTTTGGGAGTTGAATATTTATGGCTGTGAGATCAGCTTTTGTCCTTTTCAGGAGATGGGTGATTATGGTGATCAGTGTGTTTTTGTTGTGGGTGTATTGTTGTGATGAAGATGAGAGATTATCTGTCACTGTGATTGATGGGTGCTGTTAGCTGGTCTTTTGTATGTAGTGATCACCGGCCCTTGTGGCTGGGTAGAGTTTGTTGACCTTTTACACGCTGTATTTTTCAGTGCTGGGAGGCAAGTTTTGTTGAGTTTCAAACTTTCTCCTTTTTTGTTGAAGTTCTGCTGGAGTGCTCACCACTTCTTGAGCTAATTGATTCCACTGCTGTACTGCTCTAACACTTAGGAGGTTTTTCCTGATATTCAGCCGTAATCTGGCTTCCTGTAACTGGAGCCCATTATTGATACCTCTGTTTCTTTACTCAGAAGTACCAGAAGCAGCTTGATAAACTTTTCCAGTCTAGTTATAAGCACAAAGTACTGGATTTTTCAGGAAGCATCATGGGCAGCTGGTTAAGTCATACATAATCTGTGTCTTCGCTTGGATACAGAAAGATACAGAGACTCCTCTATATCCTTCCATTTATTCACAGAAACAAAAACGTACACAACCTGCTTATTTACAGACTTTTTTTTTCAACGGTCCATTTCATATCCAGCCAGGCATTCACCAAAAAATGATCTACTTCTGTGCCTTTATAACTCAATTGAACAGACAGAATTTACAGCCCATTGAAAGAAAGGCAATGAAAACCAAAGAAATCTTGCTGAGTCCTCCTCCATGAGAGAGCCTATCTCAACATGTCAGACACACCAACCCTCAGTTTCCTCACCTGAAGCATGAGAACAAGCGAGTTCATTGAGTGGAGTTTTCGGCCACAAATAGAAACTGACTCGGGCCAAAACTAACTCATAGATACAACAGGCAAGAAGGCCATCTGTTGATTCCAAATGTTACAAGTCATTTGAGCAACAGAATGTAATTTGTGCAAGGGAAAAAAATCCATAGGGCAACATGTGCAAATCCTCCTTGAAAATGACTGAAAACATCTTCCTGGGTGAAGAGAAAATTTTTGAAGCTTCAGTCTGTAGTTGGCCTCATCCCTTAGATCATAAGGCAGGGGTGGGCAATTAATTTCTATAGGGGGGCACATGAAAAATCTGAATTGTTTTTGGGGGCCGAACCAACTTTACTTAAAAATAAAATGAAACAGCGATGTTATGATTGTTTTTATTTTAAACTTGTTAATTTTCACAAATACTAAAGAGGTTTTTTTTTTGCGGTATGTTAAAGATAAGCAACTGATCAACTTGAGACAAAAAGGTATAAATGGTATTGATGTTCAACTTGTTCAGTGAGAGAAATCCAGTCTGTCTTGGGCTTGAACAAGTGACGACCGGCGGGCCGGACAGGAGCACCTGCTTAATTTTTCTACAGACAAGAAAAAGAATGGATGTCAAGCAGCTTCAGGCTGAGATGGAAACTGCCCTCTCTTCTCTGAATAATAATAAAAAGTACTAGTACATGTTCTAAGAAATTAAAATGAGCATTGCAGTCTCATTGTATTTCTTGTACATTCTGGTTTTTGTTATACAATTTTATTGCAAATTGTGAACCGCCTAGAGAATGTTCATACTGTGGAATGAATGAATGAATGAATGAATGAATGAATGAATGAATGAATGAATGAATGAATGAATGAATAAGGTTCAGCATCTTGGATAGCTACTGTAAAATTTAGATTAGAGATGGGGATATTTGTTTTTGTACACAAATATGAATATCCCCATGCAGCTGTACTTAATGAGGGTCACTCATGTGTCCTGCTGTGGTGCCGGTCCCACTTATCCTTCCAATCACGCCCGGAGTGCCCCTTTCTTCCTGCTCAGCTGGCCACTCCAGGGAGGGGGAGGGGTGACGAGACTCCCTGCATGGCTGCCAAGTGGCCAGCCGAGTGGGAAGAGAGCAGCACTCCAAGCGTGATTGGAAGGAGGAACAGCAGGATGTGTGAGTGGCCCATCCACTCCTAAGGGCCGGACACTTGTTAAATCCAGCTGCATGGGATTATTCATATTCATATACAGTGGTGCCTCACGTAACGAGCGCCCGCATAGTGATTTGTTTTTTGCGATCGCGTAACGATTTTTCTAATGGGGAAATATCACTTTGTGACGATCGGTAAGCTGTTTCGCTTACCGATTTTCGCATAGCGATGTTTTAAAAACAGCTGATCGGCGGGTCCAAAATGGGTCCAAAATGGCTACTGGAAAAAATGGCCGCCCGCTGTGTTTTCACACCCATTCCTTGCTTACCGGGTAGCGAAAATGGCAGCTATATGGAGGATTTTCACATAACGGTTAGTTTTTTGCATTCCTATGGGCTTTTATGTTCCGTATAGCGACGATTCCGCATAGCGACGATTTTTCCAGAACGGATTATCATCGCTATGCGGGGCACCACTGTACAAATACCCCATCTCTAATTTAGATTAATATCAGTGTAAATTTACTGCCCACGTCTGCCCCACCTCAGAGTCACCAACCTTCATTGGTTTGGGAACACCAAGGCTTCACATACTCTGTAAGCTATCCCGTCAGTTTTAGGTGTGCTTTAGAAACTAGGGGTTGAATGACATGAGTGCCACTGAATTACCCAGAGCATAACCAACACTCAGCACAATCCTGTTGTTTAACTACAGAACATGGTAGTTATCATTGTGCCTAAGTGGGAAGTGCTCACAGGGAAAGTGCAACCCCATTCATCACAGGCTGCGACTCTGTTCCTTGATTTGCCATTCATCTGACCAGGAGCACCTCTGTCTTGTCTGGATTAAGTTTCAGTTTATTTATCCTCAACCAATTCACTACTAGACACTGATCTAGATGTCGGGTGTGAAATGCAGATATTAGATCTCTGTTGGGCGTTAAATGCAGATATTAAATAATCAGTGAATATTCATGAGAACATTCATAGTATATCCTGATATTGCAATTCACAGAGGAACTTAAAGGCGAGGGAGAGAAACGAATAAATTTCAGTTTTATTTGGATTCTGAAACAGCAAACTGACAGATACAACCACATCTACAATAATACCCAACCTAATCTGCATTATGAGCCTTTTGCACTTAGTTACCTGCTCCTCCCAATTTGACCCAACTCTGGGAGGCAGTGGAAGACAGGAGGGCCTGGGGTGCTCTGGTCCATGGGGTCACGAAGAGTGGGACATGACTAAACGACTAAACAACAACAACCTGCCCCTCAGTTATAGAGTTCCGGTCTCCAGTGCCCACTAACAAGCAAAAAGCAATTATCATTTGTATTATATGTTTAGGGACATCCACAGGGACTATTGCCTATGTTGGAAGCGGCTGTCATGTTCCTCCTGGTATAAGGAGAGGCAAACAGTTGCAATAATTTTGCAGAGGTTGATAGTGCATGAAATAAGGAAACAAAGAAAAGCATGAGAAACAAAGGTGTACAGATTTCCTGGAAGTACGTTTGTTGGTTTGAAACAGAAGGTGAGGGTCAACGACAATTTGGCTGAAGACTATATTTTTATGGATAACAGGTGGTGAGTATTTTGTTCAGAGTTGACTTTTGAGTTAAACTCTCTCTGGAGTCCAGCCAGAAAGAGTGGGTTTGGATGTCTTATTTTGGCCGGTCAGGGTCTAGCACGTATTTGGGACCTACCATGGAAGAGTCATAGTTGGTAGTCTTTGATGACAGGCTGATTGTGATGTTTCCTACAGAACACACATCAAAACGAACATGTTCAAGAGGGAACATTCATCTGAATCCATCTGGCCAGAATCCCATTGTAGATTTATGCCATCTATTAAGTATAATAGTGTAAACCAAAGCAAATGGTCATGGGTTAATGGATTGCAGCTTGTGTTCCTGGTTCGGATGCTGGTGTCTGTGAACCATAGAGCCTCTCACTGTTGGAGATGAGTCAAGGAAAAAAAAAACCACCACTTTTTTCTCTTTGTAGTGATGTTTTTCTGTGCCTTTAAAAAATTAACCCTGAAATGTCTCTTAGGAAATCTTTTTAACTTTTTTCTGGGTGATTTATGGCCATTTTTTCTGGAAGAAGTGCCATATTGCCCTGGATCTGTTACAATTTCTGTAGAATCTTTTTTTTTACACAGGGTGCACCAGAAAGGACATTAGGCTGTACAGAATTCAGCAGCTGTCTGTGCAAAATGATATACAGAAACTAAAATAAAGTATAATAAAGTTGAAAAAATATTTTATTACATGCAACTTGAGTGAGAGAGATGAAGGAAGGCATGCCCCCTTCTCTAGAATGTCTTTCCTTTCTAGAAAGAGTCTTCTCCTTCCTTCCTCTGGCTAGTCACATGTCATTTTCTTAACAAAGCTAGCCTACTTGTGCGCTTATGGAAATTTTCATATTAATTTCCCTACAAACAGAAAAAAAAACCCCAGAGTGAATGCTCTTGAGCAGGATTGTTGAAATCAAAGATGTGAAAACTGGAGGTGTCCCCTATGTGATCATCCAGAAAACATTCTTCCAAATTCACATTGGTGTATTAGCGATGGCCAAATTGATTTAGCCACGGAAATGGAAAAGCCAATGAATGCAACACTATCAAAATGGAATCATAACAGTCAATTTCTCTTCATTTAGGTTTTAAGTGCACGGACGCATGGAGAACAACAGCCGGGTGAGTGAGTTCACCCTTGTGGGCTTCACTGACAATCAGCAGCTTGAAATCTTACTTTTCATTGTTCTGTTTATTGCATATCTTTCGACGGTTTTGGGAAACACACTTATTATTGTTCTCACAATTGTGAATCAGCAGCTCCGTTCCCCAATGTATTTCTTTCTTCGACACTTTGCAGTCTTGGAGATTGGATTCACCTCTGTCATGATTCCCAAAGCCTTGTTCAACATCGCTATGGGGCACAAGGCTATCTCTGTATACGGGTGCTTTGTGCAAATTTTTGTGTACTTTGCCCTCGGAACCACAGAGTTCTTCCTCCTGGCGATCATGTCCGTTGACAGATATGTAGCCATTTGCAACCCCCTGCACTACTCAAGCATCATGACGCGGTGGATCTGCTCCTTACTGGTGTTATGCTGCTGGGGAGGGGGGACACTGTTATTTATGGGCCCAGCAGTTGGATTATTTCAAATGCCCTTTTGTGGCCCAAGCACCATCAACCATTTTTTCTGTGACAACAGACCACTGATCAGACTTGCCTGTGCGGACACAACTTTGCTGGAATACAGTTACTTTCTCACTGCTATGATTATTCTCCTAGGGACTTTGGCTATACATGTCATATCTTATGCCAAAATTATTTCCACTATTTTGGGCATACCGTCAGCCACAGGGAGACAGAAGGCATTCTCAACGTGTGCTTCCCACATCACTGTGATTTCATTCACATATGGTAGTTGTATTGTTCTGTATTTACGACTGAACAAACGCAGTGAGGTAGACTATAGCAAGGCAGTGGCTGTTTTTAACACTGTTGTGTCACCTTTGTTGAATCCATTCATATACTGCCTGAGAAATGAACAGTTCCAAAGTTCCTTGAAAAACACCTGCAGACAATGTATCATGGTTTGGAAGACTCCATGAGGGTAGGACG
Organism: Pogona vitticeps; assembly: GCF_051106095.1. Classification (NCBI taxonomy): domain Eukaryota; kingdom Metazoa; phylum Chordata; class Lepidosauria; order Squamata; family Agamidae; genus Pogona; species Pogona vitticeps. The sequence goes on from NC_135788.1 coordinate 117,014,696, forward strand.
GACAACAGTACAGACATGAATGTTAAGCACTAACTTTGGAACGAGCCCTTTGGATCCCTGTTGTATCTCAGTAAGAATGGAAAACCTTTAAAGATCTGAATCTCATCTCTAAAAAATGGCAACCCAAAATAAAATCCAAATCTGTTGTGGTGTCGAATGTTTTTGTTTTGTTGTGAACTGGCCATGCACTCATGCGATGGCACAGATGTCCGTGGAAGGTGATGCTTGTGCCATCTGTACTGTGGGAGGGTGGCAAGGCACCTCTTCCAGTACATGGGAGAGAGAAGGTGAGGAAATGGACAGCGGTGAAGCAGGTTCCCTCTGCATGGGAGCAGAAGTGTTGGGGGTGTGTTGTGGCTCTGTGCAGAAGGGTAAGGGAGGCTGGACCATACAGAGGCTGCAGGCTCTGAAAGTCACAACTCTATTGGTGGGACAGTCACCCCCCCCATGGTCTTTCCTTCTCTTTGACCATGTAGACATCTTAACTTAGCATTGCCCTTCTACAAGGTGCCTTGTAGGTATTGGGGAACCTGACAATGTTCAAGAAGGTGTTAGATTAAGCCTGTCGAACCGTCAACTTCACCTTTCTGGAGTACCTTGAGTGGGCAGCACAGTTTCCTTTCACTTACAACACGCCGGCGAGTGCGAGGGGGATCCCTTTCCCCATCTGTCTGAGGTAGGTCTGGGGATGAGAGGCAGCAAAGGTGCCACTGAGCTTTGTCACTTGGATGGGAGCCCAACAGAGGCAACATCCCTCAGGCTTTTCGTGCGGCGTTAATGTCTTGCTTGTTTGGGATGTGGTGGCGCTGTGGGTTAAACCAGCAGTCATAAGATTGAATCCACGTGACGGAGTGAGCTCCCATCGCTTGTATCTCTGCTTTGACAAATGTCACTGATTATATCTTACAAGAAATCTCTTGTTGCCTTTGAAAAAAAGCTAATCAACATAGAAGCCATGAGGTGGCAGCAATGACCACAAAATGCAAGAAATGGGCAGCTGAAATTACATATGAAAAAGAGGAAATTCATTAGCAGTTTTCATGTTGTTAACACGGTTCCTTATAAAAGCAATGATGGCTGTAATGGGAGGAAGGTATTTTTCAGTAAAAAGACAGGCAATTTAAATGGGTCGCATAGTTGGGGAAGGAAGGTTTAACTCTCTTAAACACATGTGCTGAATTACCCATAAAAACCAATAAGGGAAAGGACATGTGGTTCAGGATCACAGAAATGCAAGAGTAAAGAGATACCTTTATTGAACCACTAAAGAGGAATAATAGAAATTGCAAGCTTTCTTGAGTAAATCTCACTTCTTCAGGCTGCTCACTGTGTTCATAGGTAAAGGACCCACACGTTCCTCATTGCTGGTTTACACAGTTATGGTTTTCCCAAAGCTTATTCCCGTGAAAACAAATACACGACACTCAACCAGTTTGTGTAAGGAAAACATTGACACCATTTGACTTTTCTCCAGCATGGAGAACACAAGAAAGAATTATTTATTTATTTTGTTTATTTATGGCATTTATATGCCACCCATCTAGACATAGTCGAAAAGAAGACACAAGTAGTGGGGGAAAATCCAGTTTCATAATGTTAAACTGGCACAACCTAGATAGGGTACTGGAAACTCATGGAAAGATTCCTATGCTCCCTTTCAGGTACCAAGGCTCCCTAAGGCTTGCCTTTGCCCTGGGGAAGCCTTTGGGAGCCTTACAGAGTGGGTGCAACACCTTTAATAGTAGAAAATCACAGCTGGATCACCAAGGTTATGACCTGCAGAAAAATAGAGTCCTTGGTAGAGATGGATATTGATATTTGTTTCTCAAGGGATACAAATACAAATACGAATATTGATACCACAGGTGCCACATGGAGAATTTTAAGTGGATGGGACCAGTTCTCGGGGGAGGGTCTGGTTTCTATGGGTACATGTGTTGCTGATATTCGTACCCCCTGGGATATGAATACGAATATTTCATCTCTAGGTAAAGGTAAAGATTCACCTTGACATTTAGTCCAGTTGTTTCCAACTCTAGGGCACGGTGCTCATCCCCGTCTCCAAGCCATAGAGCCAGCGTTTGTCCGTAGACAGTTTCCATGGTCACGTGGCCAGCACGGCTATATACGGAATGCTGTGACCTTCACACCGTGGTGGTCCCTATTTATCTACTTGCATTTTTACATGCTTTTGAACGGCTAGGTTGGCAGGAGTTGGGAGAAGCGATGGGAGCTCACTCCGTTGCGTGGATTCGATCTTACTACTGCTCGTCTTCTGACCTTGCAGCACAGAGGCCTCTGCGGTTTAACCCACAGTGCCATCACCTCCCATCTCTAGTCCTTGGTAATTAAAGAGCAAAGCACAAATGCGACCAGCTGATTATTTGAAAAGACGCAATCCCCCCCCCAAAAAACACACTCATGCTTTAATCCTTAATCAACTCATGCACGAAAGCAGCAGCAGTAACAAAGCAATAAAGCAATATGCAAAAATAGAAAATAACAAAAAACGATTCTACCCAATGTGTACATTCTTATCAGGACGATGGGCACAGAATTCTTATCCACTCATGGGCCAGGAGGGTTGGCCCTTTTACTTGCACCAAGCATGTGGAATGTGAAGATTTACATCAGTAGGTCAAAGTAAAGCTTGCAGTAGGAAAAAAAAAACATGAGAGAGAACACAGTTGAGTTTCAAGGCTCTTGTGCCATATGGATTGAAAGTCCAAGTTTGAACACACGGTGGCACTCCACCATGGTTGGTATGAACTCCTTCTAATTTATAGCTATTACTTCTCAGAAACAGTATTTTCTGGTGTGTGTGTGTGTGTGTGTGTGTGTGTGTGTGTGTGTGTGTCTGTGTGTGTCAGATGGAGGGAGGGAAGGAAGGAAAGAGAATGCTTCAAAATCATAGAATTATAGAATCATTGATTTGGAAGGGGCTTATAAGGTCACTGAGTCCAACCTGCTGCTCAAGGCAGGAATCCAAGTCAAAGCAGATTTGACAGATGTCTAGCGTTGTATTCGTGAAGGCTTTCACGGCCGGGATTTAATGGTTGTTGTGGGTTTTTCGGGCTCTTTGGCCGTGTTCTGAAGGTTGTTCTTCCCAACGTTTTGCCAGTCTCTGTGGCCAGCATCTTCAGAGGACAGCATTCTGTGCTCTGGTGCAGTTTGTTTGGGAGTTGAATATTTATGGCTGTGAGATCAGCTTTTGTCCTTTTCAGGAGATGGGTGATTATGGTGATCAGTGTGTTTTTGTTGTGGGTGTATTGTTGTGATGAAGATGAGAGATTATCTGTCACTGTGATTGATGGGTGCTGTTAGCTGGTCTTTTGTATGTAGTGATCACCGGCCCTTGTGGCTGGGTAGAGTTTGTTGACCTTTTACACGCTGTATTTTTCAGTGCTGGGAGGCAAGTTTTGTTGAGTTTCAAACTTTCTCCTTTTTTGTTGAAGTTCTGCTGGAGTGCTCACCACTTCTTGAGCTAATTGATTCCACTGCTGTACTGCTCTAACACTTAGGAGGTTTTTCCTGATATTCAGCCGTAATCTGGCTTCCTGTAACTGGAGCCCATTATTGATACCTCTGTTTCTTTACTCAGAAGTACCAGAAGCAGCTTGATAAACTTTTCCAGTCTAGTTATAAGCACAAAGTACTGGATTTTTCAGGAAGCATCGTGGGCAGCTGGTTAAGTCATACGTAATCTGTGTCTTCGCTTGGATACAGAAAGATACAGAGACTCCTTTATATCCCTCCATTTATTCACAGAAACAAAAACGTACACAACCTGCTTATTTACAGACTTCCCCAATCCATTCAACTGCCCATTTCATATCCAGCCAGACATTCACCCCAAAACGATCTACTTCTGTGCCTTTATAACTCAATTGAACATACAGAATTTACAGCCCGTTGAAAGAAAGGCAATGAAAACCAAAGAAATCTTGCTGAGTCCTCCTCCATGAGACAATCTATCACAACATGTCAGACACACGAACCCTCAGTTTCCTCACCTGAAGCATGAGAACAAGCGAGTTCATTGAGTGGAGTTTTCGGCCACAAATAGAAACTGACTCGGGCCAAAACTAACTCATAGATACAAGAGGAAGAAGGCCATCTGTTGATTCTATCCGCTACAAGCCCTTTGAGCAACAGAATGTAATTTGTGCAAGGAAAAAAAAATCCATAGGGCAAAATGTGCAAATCCTCCTTGGAAATGACTGAAAACATCTTCCTGGGTGAAGAGAAAATTTTTGAAGCTTCAGTCTGTAGTTGGCCTCATCCCTTAGATCATAAGGCAGGGGTGGGCAATTAATTAATTTCTATGGGGGGGGGGCACATGAAAAATCTGAACTGTGTTTGGGGGCCGAACCAACTTTACTTAAAAATAAAATGAAACAGCGATGTTATGATTGTTTTTATTTTAAACTTGTTAATCTTCACAAATACTAAAGAGGTGTTTTTTTTTGCAGTATGTTAAAGATAAGCAACTGATCAACTTTAGACAAAAAGCTATAAATGGTTTTGATGTTCAGCTTGTTCAGTGAGAGAAATCCAGTTTGTCTTGGGCTTGAACACCAGACTGGAGCGACGACCGGCGGGCGGGCCAGGAGCGGCTTGTGGGCCGTATGTGGACCCCGGGCCGCACTTTGCCCAGGTCTGTCATATGGACTCCTCCTGGAAAATTTTCTGGTGCTTAATTTTTCCTACAGTCAAGAAAAAGAACGGATGTCAAGCAGCTTCAGGCTGAGACGGAAACTGCCCTCTCTTCTCCGAATAATAATAAAAAGTAGTAGTACATGTTCTAAGAATTTAAAACGAGCATTACACTCTCATTGTATTTCTTGTACATTCTGGTTTTTGTTATACAATTTTATTGCAAATTGTGAACCACCGAGAGAATGTTCATACTGTGGAATGAATGAATGAATGAATGAATGAATGAATGAATGAATGAATGAATGAATGAATGAATATGGTCCAGCATCTTGGATAGCTACTGTAAAATTTAGATTAGAGATGGGGATGTTTGTATTTGTATACAGATATGAATATCCCCATGCAGCTGTACTTAATGTGGGTCCTGCTGTGGCGCCGGTCCCACTTATCCTTCCAATCACGCCCGGAGTGCCCCTCTCTTCCTGCTCAGCTGGCCACTCCAGGCAGGGGGAGGGATGATGAGACTCCCTGCATGGCTGCCGAGTGGCCAGCTGAGTAGGAAGAGAGCAGCACTTCAAGCGTGATTGGAAGGAGGAACAGCAGGATGTGTGAGTGGACCATCTAGCCCTAAGGGCCGGACGCTTGTTAAATCCAGCTGCATGGGATTATTCATATACAAATACAAATACAGTGGGGTCTTGACTTGAGAACTTAGTCCGTATTGGAAGGCGGTTCTCAAGTCAAAAAGTTCTCAGGTCAAATCTGCATTTCCCATAGGAATGCATTGAAAACCATTTGATCCGTATCGGCTCTTTTCCGTCCATAGAAACTAATGGGAAGCTGCTATAACGCCTTCGACCACTAGAGGGGGATATTTTGTTTCTTTTTTTCTTAGGTCAAGAAAGGTTCAGGGAAGGCAGGGAAAATACAGTCCAGGCAGTCCAGTACCAGGCAGTCTGAAGACTGTCTCCCAATCCACTCTCTAAACGCTGGGAGGAGTGAGGAAGCAGACAGGCACCCTTTTCACTGGCCAACAGTTAATTGAAAGTTCAAATTTTGCACTTTCCCTGCCTCCCATGTGTTTTTTTTTCAGTTCTTAAATCTAAGTATGTAAGTCAAGTCAATATTTTCCTATGAGAGTGGTTCTTAAGTCAAAATGTTCTTAACTCGAGCCGTTCTTAAGTCAAGACCCCACTGTACCCCCATCTCTAATTTAGATTAATATCAGTGTAAATTTACTGCCCACGTCTGCCCCACCTCAGAGTCACCAACCATTGGTTTGGGAACACCAAGGATTCACATACTCTGTAAGCTATCCCGTCAGTTTTAGGTGTGCTTTAGAAACTAGGGGTTGAATGATACGGGTGACACTGAATTACCCAGAGCATAGCCAACACTCAGTACAATCCTGTGGTTTAACTACAGAACGTGGTAGTTATCATTGTGCCTAAGTGGGAAGTGCTCACAGGGAAAGTGCAACCCCATCCATCACAGGCTGCGACACTATTCCTTGATTTGCCATTCATCTGACAGGAGCACCTCTGTTTTCTCTGGATTAAGTTTCAGTTTATTTATCCTCAACCAATTCACTACTAGACACTGATCTAGATGTCGGGTGTGAAATGCAGATATTCAATCTCTGTTGGGCGTTAAATGCAGATATTAAATAATCAGTGAATATTCATGAGAACATTCATAGTATATCCTGATATTGCAATTCACAGAGGAACTTAAAGGCTAGGGAGAGAAACGAATAAATTTCAGTTTTATTTGGATTCTGAAACAGCAAACTGACAGATACAACCACATCTACAATAATACCCCACCTAATCTGCATTATGAGCCTTTTGCACTTAGTTACCTGCTCCTCCCAATTTGACCCAACTCTTGGAGGCAGTGGAAGACAGGAGGGCCTGGGGTGCTCTGGTCCATGGGGTCACGAAGAGGTGGACACGACTTAACGACTAAACAACAACAACCTGCCCCTTAGTTATAGAGTTTCGGTCTCCAGTGCCCACTAACAAGCAAAAAGCAATTATCATTTGTATTATATGTTTAGGGACATCCACAGGGACTATTGCCTATGTTGGAAGCGGCTGTCATGTTCCTCCTGGTATAAGGAGAGGCAAACAGTTGCAATAATTTTGCAGAGGTTGATAGTGCATGAAATAAGGGAACAAAGATAAACATGAGAAACAAAGGTGTACAGATATCCTGGAAGTACGTTTGTTGATTTGAAATAGAAGGCGAGGGTCAACGACAATTTGGCTGAAGACTATATTTCTAGGGATAACAGGTGGTGAGTATTTTGTTCAGATTTGACTTTTGAATTAAACTCTCTCTGGAGTCCAGCCAGAAAGAGTGGGTTTGGATGTCTTATTTTGGCCGATCAGGGTCTAACAGGTATTTGGGACCTACCATGGAAGAGTCATAGTTGGTAGTCTTTGATGACAGGCTGATTGTGATGTTTCCTACAGAACACACATCAAAACGAACATGTTCAAGAGGGAACATTCATCTGAATCCATCTGGCCAGAATCCCATTGTAGATTTATGCCATCTATTAAGTATAATAGTGTAAACCAAAGCAAATTGTCATGGTTAATGGATTGCAGCTTGTGTTCCTGGTTCGGATGCTGGTGTCAGTGAACCATAGAGCCTCTCACTGTTGGAGATGAGTCGAGGAAAAAAAAACCACCACTTTTTTCTCTTTGTAGTGATGTTTTTCTGTGCCTTTTAAAAATTAACCCTGAAATGTCTCTTAGGAAATCTTTTAAAAAATTTTCTGGGTGATTTATGGCCATTTTTTCTGGAAGAAGTGTCATATTGCCCTGGATCTGTTACAATTTCTGTAGAATCTTTTTTTTTACACAGGGTGCACCAGAAAGGACATTAGGCTGTACAGAATTCAGCAGCTTTCTGTGCAAAATGATATACAGAAACTACAATAAAATATAATAAAGTTGAAAAAAATATTTTATTACATGCAACTTGAGTAAGAGATGAAGGAAGGCTTGCCCCCTTCTCTAGAATGTCTTTCCTTTCTAGAAAGAGTCTTCTTCCTTCCGTCCTCTGGCTAGTCACATGTCATTTTCTTAACAAAGCTAGCCTACTTGTGCGCTTATGGAAATTTTCATATTAATTTCCCTACAAACAGAAAAAAAAACCCCCAGAGTGAATGTTCTTGAGCAGGATTGTTGAAATCAAAGATGTGAAAACTGGAGGTGTCCCCTATGTGATCATCCAGAAAACATTCTTCCAAATTCACATTGGTGTATTAGCGATGGCCAAATTGATTTAGCCACGGAAATGGAAAAGCCAATGAATGCAGCACTATCAAAATGGAATCATAACAGTCAATTTCTCTTCATTTAGGTTTTAAGTGCACGGACGCATGGAGAACAACAGCCGGGTGAGTGAGTTCACCCTTGTGGGCTTCACTGACAATCAGCAGCTTGAAATCTTACTTTTCATTGTCCTGTTTATTGCATATCTTTCGACGGTTTTGGGAAACACACTTATTATTGTTCTCACAATTGTGAATCAGCGGCTCCGTTCCCCAATGTATTTCTTTCTTCGACACTTTGCAGTCTTGGAGATTGGATTCACCTCTGTCATGATTCCCAAAGCCTTGTTCAACATCGCTATGGGGCACAAGGCTATCTCTGTATACGGGTGCTTTGTGCAAATTTTTGTGTACTTTGCCCTCGGAAGCACAGAGTTCTTCCTCCTGGCGATCATGTCTGTTGACAGATGTGTAGCCATCTGCAACCCCCTGCACTACTCAAGCATCATGACGGAGTGGATTTGCTCCTTACTGGTGTTATGCTGCTGGGGAGGGGGGACACTGTTATTTATGGGCCCAGCAGTTGGATTATTTCGAATGCCCTTTTGTGGCCCAAGCACCATCAACCATTTTTTCTGTGACAATGGGCCACTGATCAGACTTGCCTGTGCGGACACAACTTTACTGGAATACACTTACTTTCTCACTGCTATGATTCTTTTCCTAGGGACTTTGGCTATACATGTCATATCTTATGCCAAAATTATTTCCACTATTTTGGGCATACCATCGGCCACAGGGAGACAGAAGGCATTTTCAACGTGTGCTTCCCACATCACTGTGATTTCCATTACTTACGGTAGTTGTATTGTTCTGTATTTACAACTGAACAAACCCAGTGAGGTAGACTATAGCAAGGTAGTGGCTGTTTTTAACACTGTTGTGTCACCTTTGTTGAATCCATTCATATACTGCCTGAGAAATGAACAGTTCCAAAGTTCCTTGAAAGACACATTCAGACAATGTATCACAGTTTGGAAGACTCCATGAGGGTAGGACGGACCACAGTACAGGCATGAATTTTAAGCACTCACTTTGGAACGAGCCCTTTGGATCCCTGTTGTATCTCAGTAAGAGTGGAAAACCTTTGAAGATCTGAATCTCATCTCTAAAAAATGCCAACCCCAAATAAAATCCAAATCAGTTGTGGTGTCGAATGTTTTTGTTATAACATCTCAAGTTGCTTGTGAGTTACAGAGATGCTATGAATTAATGACTTTCTAAGGGCAATGTCTTTAACAGGCTTGTTCAGGTGTTGCAAACTGAAGGCGTAGGTTTCCTGCCCAAAGACCAATATCCCATATATTCATAAACTGGAGGTTTTTTGAAGAGCTGAATATACATTAAGAGTGTGGGGAACGTGGGAGCGACCAAAGAGTATTACAGACTCCTAGATGCACTTTCTGGTGGATGGGCTGGGCTGCTAGTTTGCCATGTACAAGCTGTGCAAGGTCTGACTTAGCAGAGGAGGTATCACCCAGTCGGTTGTGAACTGGCCATGCACTCATGCTATGGCACAGATGTCCGTGGAAGGTGAGGCTTGTGCCATCTGTACTGCGGGAGGGTGGCAAGGCACCTCTTCCAGTACATGGGAGAGAGGAGGTGAGGAAATGGACAGTGGTGAAGCAGGTTCCCTCTGCATGGGAGCAGAAGTGTTGGGCGTGTGTTGTGGCTCTGTGCAGAAGGGTAAGGGAGGCTGGACCATACAGAGGCTGCAGGCTCTGAAAGTCACAACTCTATTGGTGGGACAGTCACCCCCCCCATGGTCTTTCCTTCTCTTTGACCATGTAGACATCTTAACTTAGCATTGCCCTTCTACAAGGTGCCTTGTAGGTATTGGGGAACCTGACACTGTTCAAGAAGGTGTTATATTAAGCCTGTCGAACCGTCCACTTCACCTTTCTGGAGTACCTTGAGTGGGCAGCACAGTTTCCTCTCACAACATGCCAGCGAGTGCGAGGGGGATCCCTTTCCCCATCTGTCTGAGGTAGGTCTGGGGATGAGAGGCAGCAAAGGTGCCACTGAGCTTTGTCACTTGGATGGGAGCCCCACAGAGGCAACATCCCTCAGGCTTTTTGTGCAGCGTTAATGTCTTGCTTGGTGGCGCTGTGGGTTAAACTGCAGAAGCCTCTGTGCTGCAAGGTCAGAAGACCAGCAGTCATAAGATTGAATTCACATGATGGAGTGAGCTCCCATCGGTTGTATCTCTGCTTTGACAAATGTCACTGATTATATCTTACAAGAAATCTCTTGTTGCCCTTGAAAAAAAGCTAATCAACATAGAAGCCATGAGGTGGCAGCAATGACCACAAAATGCAAGAAATGGGCAGCTGAAATTACATATGAAAAAGAGGAAATTCATTAGCAGTTTTCATGTTGTTAACACTGTTCCTTATAAAAGCAATGATGGCTCTAATGGGAGGAAGGTATTTTTCAGTAAAAAGACAGGCAATTTAAATGGGTCGCATAGTTGGGGAAGGAAGGGTTAACTCTCTTAAACACCTGTGCTGAATTACCCATAAAAACCAATAAGGGAAAGGACATGTGGTTCAGGATCACAGAAATGCAAGAGTAAAGAGATACCTTTATTGAACCACTAAAGAAGAATAATATAAATTGCAAGCTTTCTTGAGTAAATCTCACTTCTTCAGGCTGCTCACTGTGTTCATAGGTAAAGGACCCACACGTTCCTCATTGCTGGTTTACACAGTTATGGTTTTCCCAAAGCTTATTCCTGTGAAAACAAATACACGACACTCAACCAGTTTGTGTAAGGAAAACATTGACACCATTTGACTTTTCTCCAGCATGGAGAACACAAGAAAAGAATTATTTATTTATTTTGTTTATTTATTGCATTTATATGCTGCCCATCTAGACATAGTCGAAAAGAAGACACAAGTAGTGGGGGAAAATCCAGTTCCATAATGTTAAACTGGCACAACGTAGGTAGGGTACTGGAAACTCATGGAAAGATTCCTATGCTCCCTTTTAGGTACCAAGGCTCCCAACGGCTTGCCTTTGCCCTGGGGAAGCCTTTGGGAGCCTTACAGAGTGGGTGCAACACCTTTAATAGTAGAAAATCACAGCTGGATCACCAAGGCTATGACCTGCAGAAAAAATAGAGTCCTTGGTAGAGATGAGATATTGATATTCACTTCTCAAGGGATACAAGTACAAATATTGACATTACAAGTACCACATGGAGTTTTAGGTGGATGGGCCAGTTCTTGGGGGAGGGTCTGGTTTCTACTCATGGTGCTGATATTAATATTTGTACCCCCCCTGGAATATGAATATCCCATCTCTAGATAAAGGTTCACCTTAACATTTAGTCCAGTCGTTTCCGACTCTAGGCCACGGTGCTAATCCCCGTTTCCAAGACATAGAGCCAGTATTTGTCTGTAAGCAGTTTCCATGGTCACGTGGCCAGCGCGACTAGACACGGAATGCTGTGACCTTCCCACCATGGTGGTACCTATTTATCTACTTGCATTTTTACATGCTTTTGAATGGCTAGGTTGGTTGGAGCTGGGACAAGCGACGGGCGCTCACTCTGTCGTGTGGATTCGATCTTACTACTGCTCGTCTTCTGACCTTGCAGCACAGAGGCTTCTGCGGTTTAACCCGCAGTGCCATCACGTTCCATCTCTAATCCTTGGTAATTAAAGAGCAAAGCACAAATGCGACCAGCTGATTGTTTGAAAAGACGCAACCCCCCCAAAAAAAAACACACTCATGCTTTAATCCTTAATCAACTCATGCACGAAAGCAGCAGCAGTAACAAAGCATAAAGCAATATGCAAAAATAGAAAATAACAAAAAACGATTCTACCCAATGTGTACATTCTTATCAGGACGATGGGCACAGAATTCTTATCCACTCATGCGCACGGAGGGTTGGCCCTTTTCCTTGCACCAAGCATGTGGAATGTGAAGATTTACATCCGTAGGTCAAAGTAAAGCTTGCAGTAGGAAAAAAAAACATGAGAGAGAACACAGTTGAGTTTCAAGGCTCTTGTGCCATATGGATTGAAAGTCCAAGTTTGAACACACGGTGGCACTCCACCATGGTTGGTATGAACTCCTTCTAATTTATAGCTATTACTTCTCAGAAACAGTATTTTCTGGTGTGTGTGTGTGTTCTGGTGTGTGTGTGTGTGTGTGTCTGTGTGTCTGTGTGTGTCAGATGGAGGGAGGGAAGGAAGGAAAGGGAATGCTTCAAAATCATAGAACTATAGAATCATTGATTTGGAAGGGGCTTATAAGGTCACTGAGTCCAACCCGCTGCTCAAGGCAGGAATCCAAGTCAAAGCAGATTTGACAGATGTCTAGCGTTGTATTCGTGAAGGCTTTCACGGCCGGGATTTAATGGTTGTTGTGGGTTTTTCGGGCTCTTTGGCCGTGTTCTGAAGGTTGTTCTTCCCAACGTTTTGCCAGTCTCTGTGGCCGGCATCTTCAGAGGACAGCACTCTGTGCTCTGGTGCAGTTTGTTTGGGAGTTGAATATTTATGGCTGTGAGATCAGCTTTTGTCCTTTTCAGGAGATGGGTGATTATGGTGATCAGTGTGTTTTTATTGTGGGTGTATTGTTGTGATGAAGATGAGAGATTATCTGTCACTGTGATTGATGGGTGCTGTTAGCTGGTCTTTTGTATGTAGTGATCACCGGCCCTTGTGGCTGGGTAGAGTTTGTTGACCTTTTACACGCTGTATTTTTCAGTGCTGGGAGGCAAGTTTTGTTGAGTTTGAAACTTTCTCCTTTTTTGTTGAAGTTCTGCTGGAGTGCTCATCACTTCTTGAGCTAATTGATTCCACTGCTGTACTGCTCTAAGACTTAGGAGGTTTTTCCTGATATTCAGCCGTAATCTGGCTTCCTGTAACTGGAGCCCATTATTGATACCTCTGTTTCTTTACTCAGAAGTACCAGAAGCAGCTTGATAAACTTTTCCAGTCTAGTTATAAGCACAAAGTACTGGATTTTTCAGGAAGCATCATGGGCAGCTGGTTAAGTCATACATAATCTGTGTCTTCGCTTGGATACAGAAAGATACAGAGACTCCTCTATATCCTTCCATTTATTCACAGAAACAAAAACGTACACAACCTGCTTATTTACAGACTTTTTTTTTCAACGGTCCATTTCATATCCAGCCAGGCATTCACCAAAAAATGATCTACTTCTGTGCCTTTATAACTCAATTGAACAGACAGAATTTACAGCCCATTGAAAGAAAGGCAATGAAAACCAAAGAAATCTTGCTGAGTCCTCCTCCATGAGAGAGCCTATCTCAACATGTCAGACACACCAACCCTCAGTTTCCTCACCTGAAGCATGAGAACAAGCGAGTTCATTGAGTGGAGTTTTCGGTCACAAATAGAAAGTGACTCGGGCCAAAACTAACTCATAGATACAAGAGGCAAGAAGGCCATCTGTTGATTCCAACCGTTACAAGCCCTTTGACCAACAGAATGTAATTTGTGCAAGGGGGAAAAAATCCATAGGGCAAAATGTGCAAATCCTCCTTGGAAATGACTGAAAACATCTTTCTGGGTGAAGAGAAAAACTTTGAACCTTCAGTCTGTAGTTGTCCTCATCCCTTAGATCATAAGGCAGGTGTGGGCATTTAATTTCTATGGGGGGGGGCACATGAAAAATCTGAACTGTGTTTGTGGGCCGAACCAACTTTACTTAAAAATAAAATGAAACAGCGATGTTATGATTGTTTTTATTTTAAACTTCTTAATCTTCACAAATACTAAAGAGGTTTTTTTTTTTGCGGTATGTTAAAGATAAGCAACTGATCAACTTTAGACAAAAAGCTATAAATGGTTTTGATGTTCAACTTGTTCAGTGAGAGAAATCCAGTCTGTCTTGGGCTTGAACAAGTGCTTGAACACCGGACTGGAGTGACGAATGGGAGGCCGGACAGGAGCGGCTTGTGGGGCGTATCTGGCCCTCGGGCCGCACTTTGCCCAGGTCTGTCATAAGGATTCCTCCTGGAAAATTTTCTGGTGCTTAATTTTTCCTACAGACAAGAAAAAGAATGGATGTCAAGCAGCTTCAGGCTGAGACGGAAACTGCCCTCTCTTCTCCGAATAATAATAAAAAGTAGTAGTACATGTTCTAAGAATTTAAAACGAGCATTGCACTCTCATTGTATTTCTTGTACATTCTGGTTTTTGTTATACAATTTTATTGCAAATTGTGAACCACCGAGAGAATGTTCATACTGTGGAATGAATGAATGAATGAATGAATGAATGAATGAATGAATGAATGAATGAATGAATGAATGAATGAATGAATGAATGAATGAATGAATGAATAAGGTCCAGCATCTTGGATAGCTACTGTAAAATTTAGATTAGAGATGGGGATATTTGTATTTGTATACAGATATGAATATCCCCATGCAGCTGTACTTAATGAGGGTCCTGCTGTGGCACTGGTCCCTCTTATCCTTCTAATCACATCCGGAGTGCCCCTCTCTTCCTGCTCAGCTGGCCACTCCAGGCAGGGGGAGGGATGATGAGACTCCCTGCATGGCTGCCGAGTGGCCAGCCGAGTAGGAAGAGAGCAGCACTTCAAGCGTGATTGGAAGGAGGAACAGCAGGATGTGTGAGTGGACCATCTAGCCCTAAGGGCCGGACGCTTGTTAAATCCAGCTGCATGGGATTATTCATATACAAATACAAATACAGTGGGGTCTTGACTTGAGAACTTAGTCCGTATTGGAAGGCGGTTCTCAAGTCAAAATGTTTGCAGGTCAAATCTGCATTTCCCATAGGAATGCATTGAAAACCATTTGATCCGTATTGGCTCTTTTCCGTCCATAGAAACTAATGGGAAGCTGCTATTCTGCCTTCAACCACTAGAGGGGGATATTTTGTTTCTTTTTTTCTTAGGTCAAGAAAGGTTCAGGGAGGGCAGGGAAAATACAGTCCAGGCAGTACCAGGCAGTCTGAAGACTGTCTCCCAATCCACTCTCTAAACGCTGGGAGGAGTGAGGAAGCAGACAGGCACCCTTTTCACTGGCCAACAGTTAATTGAAAGTTCAAATTTTGCACTTTCCCTGCCTCCCATGTGTTTTTTTTTTCAGTTCTTAAATCTAAGTATGTAAGTCAAGTCAATATTTTCCTATGAGAGTGGTTCTTAAGTCAAAATGTTCTTAACTCGAGCCGTTCTTAAGTCAAGACCCCACTGTACCCCCATCTCTAATTTAGATTAATATCAGTGTAAATTTACTGCCCACGTCTGCCCCACCTCAGAGTCACCAACCATTGGTTTGGGAACACCAAGGATTCACATACTCTGTAAGCTATCCCGTCAGTTTTAGGTGTGCTTTAGAAACTAGGGGTTGAATGATACGGGTGCCACTGAATTACCCAGAGCATAGCCAACACTCAGTACAATCCTGTTGTTTAACTACAGAACGTGGTAGTTATCATTGTGCCTAAGTGGGAAGTGCTCACAGGGAAAGTGCAACCCCATCCATCACAGGCTGCAACACTATTCCTTGATTTGCCATTCATCTGACAGGAGCACCTCTGTTTTCTCTGGATTAAGTTTCAGTTTATTTATCCTCAATCAATTCACTACTAGACACTGATCTAGATGTCGGGTGTGAAATGCAGATATTAAATCTCTGTTGGGCGTTAAATGCAGATATTAAATAATCAGTGAATATTCATGAGAACATTCATAGTATATCCTGATATTGCAATTCACAGAGGAACTTAAAGACTAGGGAGAGAAATGAATACATTTCAGTTTTATTTGGATTCTGAAACAGCAAACTGACAGATGCAACCACATCTACAACAATACCCGACCTAATCTGCATTATGAGCCTTTTGCACTTAGTTACCTGCTCCTCCCAATTTGACCCAACTCTTGGAGGCCGTGGAAGACAGGAGGGCCTGGGGTGCTCTGGTCCATGGGATCACGAAGAGTCGGACATGACTGAACGACTAAACAACAACAACCTGCCCCTCAGTTATAGAGTTCCAGTCTCCAGTGCCCACTAACAAGCAGAAAGCAATTATCATTTGTATTATATGTTTAGGGACATCCACAGGGACTATTGCCTATGTTGGAAGCGGCTGTCATGTTCCTCCTGGTATAAGGAGAGGCAAACCGTTGCAATAATTTTGCAGAGGTTGATAGTGCATGAAATAAGGAAACAAAGACAAGCATGAGAAACAAAGGTGTACAGATTTCCTGGAAGTACGTTTGTTGGTTTGAAATAGAAGGTGAGGGTCAACGACAATTTGGCTGAAGACTATATTTCTATGGATAACAGGTGGTGAGTATTTTGTTCAGAGTTGACTTTTGAGTTAAACTCTCTCTGGATTCCAGCCAGAAAGAGTGGGTTTGGATGTCTTATTTTGGCCGGTCAGGGTCTACTCTAACAGGTATTTGGGACCTACCATGGAAGAGTCATAGTTGCTAGTCTTTGATGGCAGGCTGCTTGTGATCTTCCCTACAGAACACACATCAAAACAAACATGTTCAAGAGGGAACATTCATCTGAATCCATCTGGCCCATTGTAGATTTATGCCATCTATTAAGTATAATTGTGTAAACCAAAGCAAATTGTCACAAGTTAATAGAGAGCAGCTTTTGTTCCTGATTGGGGTGCTGGTATCTGTGAACCATAGAGCCTCTCACTGTTGGAGATGAGTCAAGGACTCTGAAGATGCTGGCCACAGAGACTGGCGAAATGTCAGGAAGAACAACCTTCAGAACACGGCCAAAGAGCCCGAAAAACCCACAACAACCATTAGATCCCGGCCATGAAAGCCTTCGCGAATACACGAAAAAAAACACCACTCTTTTCTCTTTGTAGTGATGTTTTTCTGTGCCTTTTAAAAATTAACCCTGAAATGTCTCTTAGGAAATATTTTAAATTTTTTTCTGGGTGATTTATGGCCATTTTTTCTGGAAGAAGTGTCATATTGCCCTGGATCTGTTACAATTTCTGTAGAATCTTTTTTTTACACAGGGTGCACCAGAAAGGACATTAGGCTGTACAGAATTCAGCAGCTTTCTGTGCAAAATGATATACAGAAACTACTAAAATAAAGTATAATAAAGTTGAAAAAAATATTTTATTACATGCAACTTGAGTGAGAGATGAAGGAAGGCATGCCCCCTTCTCTAGAATGTTTCCTTTCTAGAAAGAGTCTTCTCTTTCCTTCCTCTGGCTAGTCACATGTCATTTTCTTAACAAAGCTAGTCTACTTGTGCGCTTATGGAAATTTTCATATTAATTTCCCGACAAACAGACCCCCCCCCCCCCGGAGTGAATGCTCTTGAGCAGGATTGTTGAAATCAAAGATGTGAAAACTGGAGGTGTCCCCTATGTGATCATCCAGAAAACATTCTTCCAAATTTGCATTGGTGTATTAGCGATGACCAAATTGATTTAGCCACGGAAATGGAAAAGCCAACGAACGCAGCACTATCAAAATGGAATCATAACAGTCAATTTCTCTTCTTTTAGGTTTTAAGTGCACGGACGAATGGGGAACAACAGCTGGGTGAGTGAGTTCACCCTTGTGGGCTTCACTGACAATCAGCAGCTTGAAATCTTACTTTTCGTTGTCCTGTTTATTGCATATCTTTCGACGGTTTTGGGAAACACACTTATTATTGTTCTCACAATTGTGAATCAGCGGCTCCGTTCCCCAATGTATTTCTGTCTTCGACACTTTGCAGTTTTGGAGATTGGATTCACCTCTGTCGTGATTCCCAAAGCCTTGTTCAACATCGCTATGGGGCACAAGGCTATCTCTGTATACGGGTGCTTTGTGCAAATTTTTGTGTACTTTGCCCTCGGAACCACAGAGTTCTTCCTCCTGGCGATCATGTCCATTGACAGATATGTAGCCATCTGCAACCCCCTGCACTACTCAAGCATCATGACGGGGTGGATCTGCTCCTTACTGGTGTTATGCTGCTGGGGAGGGGGGACACTGCTATTTATGGGCCCAGCAGTTGGATTATTTCAAATGCCCTTTTGTGGCCCAAGCACCATCAACCATTTTTTCTGTGACAACAGACCACTGATCAGACTTGCCTGTGCGGACACAACTTTGCTGGAATACAGTTACTTTCTCACTGCTATGATTATTCTCCTAGGGACTTTGGCTATACATGTCATATCTTATGCCAAAATTATTTCCACTATTTTGGGCATACCGTCAGCCACAGGGAGACAGAAGGCATTCTCAACGTGTGCTTCCCACATCACTGTGATTTCATTCACATATGGTAGTTGTATTGTTCTGTATTTACGACTG
Source organism: Pogona vitticeps (assembly GCF_051106095.1). Lineage (NCBI taxonomy): Eukaryota > Metazoa > Chordata > Lepidosauria > Squamata > Agamidae > Pogona > Pogona vitticeps. The sequence continues at coordinate 117,033,009 of NC_135788.1, forward strand.
AACAAACGCAGTGAGGTAGACTATAGCAAGGCAGTGGCTGTTTTTAACACTGTTGTGTCACCTTTGTTGAATCCATTCATATACTGCCTGAGAAATGAACAGTTCCAAAGTTCCTTGAAAAACACCTGCAGACAATGTATCACAGTTTGGAAGACTCCATGAGGGTAGGACGGACAACAGTACAGACATGAATGTTAAGCACTAACTTTGGAACGAGCCCTTTGGATCCCTGTTGTATCTCAGTAAGAATGGAAAACCTTTAAAGATCTGAATCTCATCTCTAAAAAATGCCAACCCAAAATAAAATCCAAATCTGTTGTGGTGTCGAATGTTTTTGTTTTGTTGTGAACTGGCCATGCACTCATGCGATGGCACAGATGTCCGTGGAAGGTGATGCTTGTGCCATCTGTACTGTGGGAGGGTGGCAAGGCACCTCTTCCAGTACATGGGAGAGAGAAGGTGAGGAAATGGACAGCGGTGAAGCAGGTTCCCTCTGCATGGGAGCAGAAGTGTTGGGGGTGTGTTGTGGCTCTGTGCAGAAGGGTAAGGGAGGCTCGACCATACAGATGCTGCAGGCTCTGAAAGTCACAACTCTATTGGTGGGACAGTCACCCCCCCCCATGGTCTTTCCTTCTCTTTGACCATGTAGACATTTTAACTTAGCATTGCTCTCCTACAATGTGCGTTGTAGGTATTGGGGAACCTGACACTGTTCAAGAAGGTGTTAGATTAAGCCTGTCAAACCGTCCACTTCACCTTTCTGGAGTACCTTGAGTGCGGAGCACAGTTTCCTCTCACTTACAACACGCTGACGAGTGCGAGGGGAATCCCTTTCCCATTTATCTGAGGTAGGTCTGGGGATGAGAGGCAGCAAAGGTGCCACTGAGCTTTGTCACTTGGATGGGAGCCCAACAGAGGCAACATCCCTCAGGCTTTTCGTGCGGCGTTAATGTCTTGCTTGTTTGGGATGTGGTGGCGCTGTGGGTTAAACCAGCAGTCATAAGATCGAATCCACGTGACGGAGTGAGCTCCCATCGCTTGTATCTCCGCTTTGACAAATGTCACTGATTATATTTTACAAGAAATCTCTTGTTGCCTTTGAAAAAAAGCTAATCAACATAGAAGCCATGAGGTGGCAGCAATGACCACAAAATGCAAGAAATGGGCAGCTGAAATTACATATGAAAAAGAGGAAATTCATTAGCAGTTTTCATGTTGTTAACACGGTTCCTTATAAAAGCAATGATGGCTGTAATGGGAGGAAGGTATTTTTCAGTAAAAAGACAGGCAATTTAAATGGGTCGCATAGTTGGGGAAGGAAGGGTTAACTCTCTTAAACACATGTGCTGAATTACCCATAAAAACCAATAAGGGAAAGGACATGTGGTTCAGGATCACAGAAATGCAAGAGTAAAGAGATACCTTTATTGAAACACTAAAGAGGAATAATAGAAATTGCAAGCTTTCTTGAGTAAATCTCACTTCTTCAGGCTGCTCACTGTGTTCATAGGTAAAGGACCCACACGTTCCTCATTGCTGGTTTACACAGTTATGGTTTTCCCAAAGCTTATTCCCGTGAAAACAAATACACGACACTCAACCAGTTTGTGTAAGGAAAACATTGACACCATTTGACTTTTCTCCTGCATGGAGAACACAAGAAAAGAATTATTTATTTATTTTGTTTATTTATTGCATTTATATGCTGCCCATCTAGACATAGTCGAAAAGAAGACACAAGTAGTGGGGGAAAATCCAGTTCCATAATGTTAAACTGGCACAACCTAGGTAGGGTACTGGAAACTCATGGAAAGATTCCTATGCTCCCTTTTAGGTACCAAGGCTCCCTAAGGCTTGCCTTTGCCCTGGGGAAGCCTTTGGGAGCCTTACAGAGTGAGTGCAACACCTTTAATAGTAGAAAACCACAGCTGGATCACCAAGGCTATGACCTGCAGAAAAAATAGAGTCCTTGGTAGAGATGAGATATTGATATTCGTTTCTCAAGGGATACAAATACAAATACGAATATTGACACCACAGGTGCCACATGGAGAATTTTAAGTGGATGGGACCAGTTCTCGGGGGAGGGTCTGGTTTCTATGGGTACCCGTGGTGCTGATATTCGTACCCCCTGGGATATGAATACGAATATTCCATCTCTAGGTAAAGGTAAAGATTCACCTTGACACTTGGTCCAGTCGTGTCCCACTCTAGGGCACGGTGCTTATCCCTGTCTCCAAGCCATAGAGCCAGCATTTGTCCGTAGACAGTTTCCATGGTCACGTGGCCAGCACGGCTATATACGGAATGCTGTGACCTTCACACCGTGGTGGTCCCTATTTATCTACTTGCATTTTTACATGCTTTTGAACGGCTAGGTTGGCAGGAGCTGGGACAAGCGATGGGAGCTCACTCCGTTGCGTGGATTCGATCTTACTACTGCTCGTCTTCTGACCTTGCAGCACAGAGGCCTCTGCGGTTTAACCCGTGAGTGCCATCACCTCCCATCTCTAGTCCTTGGTAATTAAAGAGCAAAGCACAAATGCGACCAGCTGATTATTTGAAAAGACGCAATCCCCCCCCCAAAACACTCATGCTTTAATCCTTAATCAACTCATGCACGAAAGCAGCAGCAGTAACAAAGCAATAAAGCAATATGCAAAAATAGAAAATAACAAAAAACCCAATGTGTACATTCTTATCAGGACGATGGGCACAGAATTCTTATCCACTCATGGGCCAGGAGGGTTGGCCCTTTTACTTGCACCAAGCATGTGGAATGTGAAGATTTACATCCCTAGGTCAAAGTAAAGCTTGCAGTAGGAAAAAAAAACATGAGAGAGAACACAGTTGAGTTTCAAGGCTCTTGTGCCATATGGATTGAAAGTCCAAGTTTGAACACACGGTGGCACTCCGCCATGGTTGGTATGAACTTCTTCTAATTTATAGCTATTACTTCTCAGAAACAGTATTTTCTGGTGTGTGTGTGTGTGTGTGTGTGTCTGTGTGTGTCAGATGGAGGGAGGGAAGGAAGGAAAGAGAATGCTTCAAAATCATAGAATTATAGAATCATTGATTTGGAAGGGGCTTTTAAGGTCACTGAGTCCAACCCGCTGCTCAAGGCAGGAATCCAAGTCAAAGCAGATTTGACAGATGTCTAACGTTGTATTTGTGAAGGCTTTCACGGCCGGGATTTAATGGTTGTTGTGGGTTTTTCGGGCTCTTTGGCCATGTTCTGAAGGTTGTTCTTCCCAACGTTTTGCCAGTCTCTGTGGCCAGCATCTTCAGAGGACAGCATTCTGTGCTCTGGTGCAGTTTGTTTGGGAGTTGAATATTTATGGCTGTGAGATCAGCTTTTGTCCTTTTCAGGAGATGGGTGATTATGGTGATCAGTGTGTTTTTGTTGTGGGTGTATTGTTGTGATGAAGATGAGAGATTATCTGTCACTGTGATTGATGGGTGCTGTTAGCTGGTCTTTTGTATGTAGTGATCACCGGCCCTTGTGGCTGGGTAGAGTTTGTTGACCTTTTACACGCTGTATTTTTCAGTGCTGGGAGGCAAGTTTTGTTGAGTTTCAAACTTTCTCCTTTTTTGTTGAAGTTCTGCTGGAGTGCTCACCACTTCTTGAGCTAATTGATTCCACTGCTGTACTGCTCTAACACTTAGGAGGTTTTTCCTGATATTCAGCCGTAATCTGGCTTCCTGTAACTGGAGCCCATTATTGATACCTCTGTTTCTTTACTCAGAAGTACCAGAAGCAGCTTGATAAACTTTTCCAGTCTAGTTATAAGCACAAAGTACTGGATTTTTCAGGAAGCATCATGGGCAGCTGGTTAAGTCATACATAATCTGTGTCTTCGCTTGGATACAGAAAGATACAGAGACTCCTCTATATCCTTCCATTTATTCACAGAAACAAAAACGTACACAACCTGCTTATTTACAGACTTTTTTTTTCAACGGTCCATTTCATATCCAGCCAGGCATTCACCAAAAAATGATCTACTTCTGTGCCTTTATAACTCAATTGAACAGACAGAATTTACAGCCCATTGAAAGAAAGGCAATGAAAACCAAAGAAATCTTGCTGAGTCCTCCTCCATGAGAGAGCCTATCTCAACATGTCAGACACACCAACCCTCAGTTTCCTCACCTGAAGCATGAGAACAAGCGAGTTCATTGAGTGGAGTTTTCGGCCACAAATAGAAACTGACTCGGGCCAAAACTAACTCATAGATACAAGAGGCAAGAAGGCCATCTGTTGATTCCAAATGTTACAAGTCATTTGAGCAACAGAATGTAATTTGTGCAAGGGAAAAAAAATCCATAGGGCAACATGTGCAAATCCCCCTTAGAAATGACTGAAAACATCTTCCTGGGTGAAGAGAAAAACTTTGAAGCTTCAGTCTGTAGTTGGCCTCATCCCTTAGATCATAAGGCAGGGATGGGCAATTAATTTCTATGGGGGGGGGGCACATGAAAAATCTGAACTGTGTTTGGGGGCCGAACCAACTTTACTTAAAAATAAAATGAAACAGCGATGTTATGATTGTTTTTATTTTAAACTTGTTAATCTTCACAAGTACTAAAGAGGGGTTTTTTTTTGCAGTATGTTAAAGATAAGCAACTGATCAACTTTAGACAAAAAGCTATAAATGGTTTTGATGTTCAACTTGTTCAGTGAGAGAAATCCAGTTTGTCTTGGGCTTGAACACCAGACTGGAGCGACGACCGGCGGGCCGGACAGGAGTGGCTCGTGGGCCGCATCTGGCCCTCGGGCCGCACTTTGCCCAGGTCTGTCATATGGACTCCTCCTGGAAAATTTTCTGGTGCTTAATTTTTCCTACAGTCAAGAAAAAGAACGGATGTCAAGCAGCTTCAGGCTGAGACGGAAACTGCCCTCTCTTCTCCAAATAATAATAAAAAGTAGTAGTACATGTTCTAAGAATTTAAAACGAGCATTGCACTCTCATTGTATTTCTTGTACATTCTTGTTTTTGTTATACAATTTTATTGCAAATTGTGAACCGCTGAGAGAATGTTCATACTGTGGAATGAATGAATGAATGAATGAATGAATGAATGAATGAATGAATGAATGAATGAATGAATGAATAAGGTCCAGCATCTTGGATAGCTACTGTAAAATTTAGATTAGAGATGGGGATATTTGTATTTGTATACAGATATGAATATCCCCATGCAGCTGTACAGTGGTGCCTCGCTTAATGAGCGCACCGTTTAACGAAGAATCCGCATAGTGACCCGTTTTTTGCGATCGCATTGCGATGTTTAGATAGGCTGATCGGCAGTTCCAAAATGGCCACCAGGTGCAGAAAATGGCTTAAAGAGGGTGCGAAAATGGCGGCGCTATGGAGAAACTTTGCAGAACTGTGAGTTTAAGAGCCATAGGAATGCATTAAACTAAGTTTAATGCGTTTCTATGGCGTTTTCCATTCCATATAGCGATGTTTCCCCATAGTGACGGTTAATCCGGAACGGATTAACCTCGCTATGCGGGGTACCACTGTACTTAATGAGGGTCCTGCTGTGGCACTGGTCCCACTTATCTTTCCAATCACGCCCCTCTCTTCCTGCTCAGCTGGCCACTCCAGGCAGGGGGAGGGATGACGAGACTCCCTGCATGGCTGCTGAGTGGCCAGCCGAGTGGGAAGAGAGCAGCACTCCGGGCGTAATTGGAAGGAGGAACAGCAGGATGTGTGAGTGGACCATCCAGCCCCAGGTGCCGGACACTTGTTAAATTCAGCTGCATGGGATTATTCATATTCATATACAAATACCCCATCACTAATTTAGATTAATATCAGTGTAAATTTACTGCCCACATCTGCCCCACCTCAGAGTCACCAACCATTGGTTTGGGAACACCAAGGCTTCACATACTCTGTAAGCTATCCCACCAGTTTTAGGTGTGATTTAGAAACTAGGGGTTGAATGACAGGAGTGCCACTGAATTGCCCAGAGCATAACCAACACTCAGTACAGTCCTGTTGTTTAACTACAGAACGTGGTAGTTATCATTGTGCCTAAGTGGGAAGTGCTCACAGGGAAAGTGCAACAACATCCATCACAGGCTGCCACTCTGTTCCTTGATTTGCCATTCATCTGACCAGGAGCACCTCTGTCTTGTCTGGATTAAGTTTCAGTTTATTTATCCTCAACCAATTCACTACTAGACACTGATCTAGATGTCGGGTGTGAAATGCAGATATTAAATCTCTGTTGGGCGTTAAATGCAGATATTAAATAATCAGTGAATATTCATGAGAACATTCATAGTATATCCTGATATTGCAATTCACAGAGGAACTTAAAGGCTAGGGAGAGAAACGAATACATTTCAGTTTTATTTGGATTCTGAAACAGCAAACTGACAGATACAACCACATCTACAATAATACCCCACCTAATCTGCATTATGAGCCTTTTGCACTTAGTTACCTGCTCCTCCCAATTTGACCCAACTCTGGGAGGTAGTGGAAGACAGGAGGGCCTGGGGTGCTCTGGTCCATGGGGTCACGAAGAGTGGGACATGACTAAATGACTAAACAACAACAATCTGCCCCTCAGTTATAGAGTTCTGGTCTCCAGTGCCCACTAACAAGCAAAAACCAATTATTTGTATCATATGTTTAGGGACATCCACAGGGACTATTGCCTATGTTGGAAGCGGCTGTCATGTTCCTCCTGGTATAAGGAGAGGCAAACAGTTGCAATAATTTTTCAGAGGTTGATAGTGCATGAAATAAGGAAACAAACATGAGAAACAAAGGTGTACAGATTTCCTGGAAGTACGTTTGTTGGTTTGAAATAGAAGGCAAGGGCCAACGACAATTTGGCTGAAGACTATATTTCTATGGATAACAGGTGTGAGTATTTTGTTCAGAGTTGACTTTTGAGTTAAACTCTCTCTGGAGTCCAGCCAGAAAGAGTGGGTTGGGATGTCTTATTTTGGCCGGTCAGGGTCTAAGAGGTATTTGGGACCTACCATGGAAGAGTCATAGTTGGTAGTCTTTGATGACAGGCTGATTGTGATGTTTCCTACAGAACACACATCAAAACGAACATGTTCAAGAGGGAACATTCATCTGAATCCGTCTGGCCAGAATCCCATTGTAGATTTATGCCATCTATTAAGTATAATAGTGTAAACCAAAGCAAATTGTCATGGTTAATGGATTGCAGCTTGTGTTCCTGGTTCGGATGCTGGTGTCTGTGAACCATAGAGCCTCTCACTGTTGGAGATGAGTCAAGGAAAAAAAAACCACCACTTTTTTCTCTTTGTAGTGATGTTTTTCTGTGCCTTTTAAAAATTAACCCTGAAATGTCTCTTAGGAAATATTTTAAATTTTTTTCTGGGTGATTTATGGCCATTTTTTCTGGAAGAAGTGTCATATTGCCCTGGATCTGTTACAATTTCTGTAGAATCTTTTTTTTACACAGGGTGCACCAGAAAGGACATTAGGCTGTACAGAATTCAGCAGCTTTCTGTGCAAAATGATATACAGAAACTACAATAAAATATAATAAAGTTGGAAAAAATATTTTATTACATGCAACTTGAGTGAGAGATGAAGGAAGGCATGCCCCCTTCTCTAGAATGTCTTTCCTTTCTAGAAAGAGTCTTCTCTTTCCTTCCTCTGGCTAGTCACATGTCATTTTCTTAACAAAGCTAGCCTACTTGTGCGCTTATGGAAATTTTCATATTAATTTCCCTACAAACAGAAAAAAAAACCCCAGAGTGAATGCTCTTGAGCAGGATTGTTGAAATCAAAGATGTGAAAACTGGAGGTGTCCCCTATGTGATCATCCAGAAAACATTCTTCCAAATTCACATTGGTGTATTAGCGATGGCCAAATTAATTTAGCCACGGAAATGGAAAAGCCAACGAACGCAGCACTATCAAATTGGAATCATAACAGTCAATTTCTCTTCATTTAGGTTTTAAGTGCACGGACGAATGGAGAACAACAGCTGGGTGAGTGAGTTCACCCTTGTGGGTTTCACTGACAATCAGCAGCTTGAAATCTTACTTTTTGTTGTCCTGTTTATTGCATATCTTTCGACGGTTTTGGGAAACACACTTATTATTGTTCTCACAATTGTGAATCAGCAGCTCCGTTCCCCAATGTATTTCTTTCTTCGACACTTTGCAGTCTTGGAGATTGGATTTACCACTGTCATGATTCCCAAAGCCTTGTTCAACATCGCTATGGGGCACAAGGCTATCTCTGTATACGGGTGCTTTGTGCAAATTTTTGTGTACTTTGCCCTCGGAAGCACAGAGTTCTTCCTCCTGGCGATCATGTCCGTTGACAGATGTGTAGCCATCTGCAACCCCCTGCACTACTCAAGCATCATGACGGAGTGGATTTGCTCCTTACTGGTGTTATGCTGCTGGGGAGGGGGGACACTGTTATTTATGGGCCCAGCAGTTGGATTATTTCGAATGCCCTTTTGTGGCCCAAGCACCATCAACCATTTTTTCTGTGACAACAGACCACTGATCAGACTTGCCTGTGCGGACACAACTTTGCTGGAATACAGTTACTTTCTCACTGCTATGACTATTCTCCTAGGGACTTTGGCTATACATGTCATATCTTATGCCAAAATTATTTCCACTATTTTGGGCATACCGTCGGCCACAGGGAGACAGAAGGCATTCTCAACGTGTGCTTCCCACATCACTGTGATTTCATTCACATATGGTAGTTGTATTGTTCTGTATTTACGACTGAACAAACGCAGTGAGGTAGACTATAGCAAGGCAGTGGCTGTTTTTAACACTGTTGTGTCACCTTTGTTGAATCCATTCATATACTGCCTGAGAAATGAACAGTTCCAAAGTTCCTTGAAAAACACCTGCAGACAATGTATCATGGTTTGGAAGACTCCATGAGGGTAGGACGGACAACAGTACAAACATGAATGTTAAGCACTAACTTTGGAACGAGCCCTTTGGATCCCTGTTGTATCTCAGTAAGAATGGAAAACCTTTAAAGATCTGAATCTCATCTCTAAAAAATGCCAACCCAAAATAAAATCCAAATCTGTTGTGGTGTCGAATGTTTTTGTTTTGTTGTGAACTGGCCATGCACTCATGCGATGGCACAGATGTCCGTGGAAGGTGATGCTTGTGCCATCTGTACTGCGGGAGGGTGGCAAGGCACCTCTTCCAGTACATGGGAGAGAGAAGGTGAGGAAATGGACAGCAGTGAAGCAGGTTCCCTCTGCATGGAAGCAGAAGTGTTGGGCGTGTGTTGTGGCTCTGTGCAGAAGGGTAAGGGAGGCTGGACCATACAGAGGCTGCAGGCTCTGAAAGTCACAACTCTATTGGTGGGACAGTCACCCCCCCCCATGGTCTTTCCTTCTCTTTGACCATGTAGACATTTTAACTTAGCATTGCTCTCCTACAATGTGCGTTGTAGGTATTGGGGAACCTGACACTGTTCAAGAAGGTGTTAGATTAAGCCTGTCGAACTGTCCACTTCACCTTTCTGGAGTACCTTGAGTGGGCAGCACAGTTTCCTCTCACTTACAACACGCCAGCGAGTGCGAGGGGGATACCTTTCCCCATCTGTCTGAGGTAGGTCTGGGGATGAGAGGCAGCAAAGGTGCCACTGAGCTTTGTCACTTGGATGGGAGCCCAACAGAGGCAACATCCCTCAGGCTTTTCGTGCGGCGTTAATGTCTTGCTTGTTTGGGATGTGGTGGCGCTGTGGGTTAAACCAGCAGTCATAAGATCGAATCCACGTGACGGAGTGAGCTCCCATCGCTTGTATCTCTGCTTTGACAAATGTCACTGATTATATTTTACAAGAAATCTCTTGTTGCCTTTGAAAAAAAGCTAATCAACATAGAAGCCATGAGGTGGCAGCAATGACCACAAAATGCAAGAAATGGGCAGCTGAAATTACATATGAAAAAGAGGAAATTCATTAGCAGTTTTCATGTTGTTAACACGGTTCCTTATAAAAGCAATGATGGCTCTAATGGGAGGAAGGTATTTTTCAGTAAAAAGACAAGCAATTTAAATGGGTCACATAGTTGGGGAAGGAAGGGTTAACTCTCTTAAACACCTGTGCTGAATTACCCATAAAAACCAATAAGGGAAAGGACATGTGGTTCAGGATCACAGAAATGCAAGAGTAAAGAGATACCTTTATTGAAACACTAAAGAGGAATAATAGAAATTGCAAGCTTTCTTGAGTAAATCTCACTTCTTTAGGCTGCTCACTGTGTTCATAGGTAAAGGACCCACACGTTCCTCATTGCTGGTTTACACAGTTATGGTTTTCCCAAAGCTTATTCCCGTGAAAACAAATACACGACACTCAACCAGTTTGTGTAAGGAAAACATTGACACCATTTGACTTTTCTCCTGCATGGAGAACACAAGAAAAGAATTATTTATTTATTTTGTTTATTTATTGCATTTATATGCTGCCCATCTAGACATAGTCGAAAAGAAGACACAAGTAGTGGGGGAAAATCCAGTTCCATAATGTTAAACTGGCACAACCTAGGTAGGGTACTGGAAACTCATGGAAAGATTCCTATGCTCCCTTTTAGGTACCAAGGCTCCCTAAGCCTTGCCTTTGCCCTGGGGAAGCCTTTGGGAGCCTTACAGAGTGAGTGCAACACCTTTAATAGTAGAAAACCACAGCTGGATCACCAAGGCTATGACCTGCAGAAAAAATAGAGTCCTTGGTAGAGATGAGATATTGATATTCGTTTCTCAAGGGATACAAATACAAATACGAATATTGACACCACAGGTGCCACATGGAGAATTTTAAGTGGATGGGACCAGTTCTCGGGGGAGGGTCTGGTTTCTATGGGTACCCGTGGTGCTGATATTCGTACCCCCTGGGATATGAATACGAATATTCCATCTCTAGGTAAAGGTAAAGATTCACCTTGACACTTGGTCCAGTCGTGTCCCACTCTAGGGCACGGTGCTTATCCCTGTCTCCAAGCCATAGAGCCAGCATTTGTCCGTAGACAGTTTCCATGGTCACGTGGCCAGCACGGCTATATACCTTCACACCGTGGTGGTCCCTATTTATCTACTTGCATTTTTACATGCTTTTGAACGGCTAGGTTGGCAGGAGCTGGGACAAGCGATGGGAGCTCACTCCGTCGCGTGGATTCGATCTTACTACTGCTCGTCTTCTGACCTTGCAGCACAGAGGCCTCTGCGGTTTAACCCGCAGTGCCATCAACTCCCATCTCTAGTCCTTGGTAATTAAAGAGCAAAGCACAAATGCGACCAGCTGATTGTTTGAAAAGACGCGACCCCCCCAAAAAAACACTCATGCTTTAATCCTTAATCAACTCATGCACGAAAGCAGCAGCAGTAACAAAGCAATAAAGCAATATGCAAAAATAGAAAATAACAAAAAACGATTCTACCCAATGTGTACATTCTTATCAGGATGATGGGCACAGAATTCTTATCCACTCATGGGCCAGGAGGGTTGGCCCTTTTACTTGCACCAAGCATGTGGAATGTGAAGATTTACATCCCTGTGTGTGTGTTTAGTCGTTTAGTCGTGTCCGACTCTTCGTGACCCCATGGACCAGAGCACGCCAGGCCCTCCTGTCTTCTACTGCCTCCCGGAGTTGTGTCAGGTTCATGTTGGTTGCATCGCAGACACTGTCCAGCCATCTCATCCTCGGTCGTCCCCTTCTCCTCTTGCCATCACACCTTCCTAACATCAAGGTTTTTTCCAAGGACTCTTTTCTTCTCATGAGATGGCCAAAATACTGGAGCCTCAGCTTCAGGATCTGTCCTTCAAGTGAGCATTCAGGGTTGATTTCCTTTAGAACTGATAGGTTTGTTCTCCTTGCAGTCCAGGGGATTCTCAAGAGTCTCCTCCAGCACCACAATTCAAAGGCATCAATTCTTTGGCGGTCTGCTTTCTTTATGGTCCAGCTCTCACTTCCATACATCACGACAGGAAAAACCATAGCTTTGACTATTCGGACTTTTGTTGGCAAGGTGATGTCTCTGCTTTTCAAGATGCTGTCAAGATTTGTCATCGCTTTCCTCCCAAGAAGAAGGCGCCTTTTAATTTCAGGGCTGCTGTCTCCATCTGCAGTGATCATGGAGCCCAGGAAGATAAAATTTGACACTGCCTCCATATCTTCCCCTTCTATTTCCCAGGAGGTGATGGGACCAGTGGCCATGATCTTAGTTTTTTTGATGTTGAGTTTCAGACCGTTTTTTGCACTCTCCTCTTTCACCCTCATTACAAGGTTCTTTAATTCCTCCTCACTTTCTGCCATCAGAGTGGTATCATCTGCATATCGGAGGTTGTTGATATTTCTTCCGGCAATCTTAATTCCGGCTTGGGTTTCTTCCAGTCCAGCCTTCCGCATGATGTATTCTGCATATAAGTTAAATAAGCTGGGGGACAATATACAGCCTTGCCGTACTCCTTTCCCAATTTTGAACCACTCAGTTGTTCCATGACCAGTTCTAACTGTTGCTTCCTGTCCCACATATAGGTTTCTCAGGAGATAGATAAAGTGGTCAGGCACTCCCATTTCTTTAAGAACTTGCCATAGTTTGCTGTGGTCCACACAGTCAAAGGCTTTCGCATAGTCGATGAAGCAGAAGTAGATATTTTTCTGGAACTCTCTGGCTTTCTCCATAATCCAGCGCAAGTTAGCAATTTGGTCTCGAGTTCCTCTGCCTCTTCGGAATCCAGCTTGTACTTCTGGGAGTTCTCGGTCCACATACTGCTGAAGCCTACCTTGTAGGATTTTGAGCATAACCTTGCTAGCGTGCGAAATGAGTGCAATTGTACGGTAGTTGGAGCATTCTTTGGCACTGCCTTTCTTTGGGATTGGGATGTAGACTGATCTTTTCCAATCCTCTGGCCACTGTTGAGTTTTCCAAACTTGCTGGCATATTGAAAGTAACACCTTAACAGCATCATCTTTCAAGATTTTAAATAGTTCAACTGGAATGCCATCACCTCCACTGGCCTTGTTGTTAGCCAGGCTTTCTAAGGCCCACTTGACTTCGCTCTCCAGGATGTCTGGCTCAAGGTCAGCAACTACATTGTCTGGGTTGTCCGGGATATCCAAATCTTTCTGATATAATTCCTCTGTGTATTCTTGCCACCTCTTCTTGATGTCTTCTGCTTCTGTTAGGTCCCTTCCATTTTTGTCTTTTATCATGTTCATCTTTGCGCAAAATGTTCCTCTAATATGTCCAATTTTCCTGAACAGATCTCTGGTCTTTCCTTTTCTGTTATCTTCCTCTATTTCTTTGCATTGTTCATTTAAGAAGGCCCTCTTGTCTCTCCTTGCTATTCTTTGGAAGTCTGCATTCAAGTTTCTGTAGCTTTCCCTATCTCCCTTGCATTTTGCTTCCCTTCTCCTCTCTGCTATTTCTAAGGCCTCGTTGGACAGCCACTTTGCTTTCTTGCATTTCCTTTTCTTTGGGATGGTTTTCGTTGCTGCCTCCTGGACAATGTTACGAGCCTCTATCCAAAGTTCTTCAGGCACTCTGTCCACCAAATCTAGTTCCTTAAATCTGTTCTTTACTTCCACTGTGTATTCATAAGGGATTTGGTTTAGATTATACCTGAGTGGCCCAGTGGTTTTTCCTAATCTCTTCAGTCTAAGCTTGAATTTTGCTATGAGTAGCTGATGATCAGAACCGCAGTCAGCTCCAGGTCTTGTTTTTGCTGACTGTATAGAGCTTCTCCATCTTTGGCTGCAGAGAATATAATCAATCTGATTTCGATATTGCCCATCTGGTGACTTCCATGTATAGAGTCGCCTCTTGTGTTGTTGGAAAAGAGTGTTTGTGATGACCAGCTTATTCTCTTGACAAAACTCTATTAGCCTTTGTCCTGCTTCGTTCTGAACTCCAAGGCCAAACTTCCCTGTTGTTCCTTTTATCTCTTGGCTCCCTACTTTAGCATTCCAGTCCCCTAGAATGAGAAGAACATCTTTCTTTGGTGTCAGTTCTAGAAGGTGTTGTAAATCTTCATAGAATTGTTCAATTTCAGTCTCCTCAGCAATGCTGGTTGGTGCATAAACTTGGATTATTGTGATGTTGAATGGTCTGCCTTGGATTCGTATTGACATCATTCTATCATTTTTGAGATTGTATCCCATTACAGCTTTTCCCACTCTTTTGTTGACTATGAGGGCTACTCCATTCCTTCTACGGGATTCTTGCCCACAATAGTAGATATGATAATCATCTGAGCTGAATTCGCCCATTCCTGTCCATTTTAGTTCACTGACGCCCAGGATGTCGATGTTTATTCTTGCCATCTCCTGTTTGACCACCTCCAGCTTCCCAACGTTCATAGATCTTACATTCCAGGTTCCTATGCAGTATTTTTCTTTGCAGCATCGGACTTTCTTTTCACTTCCAGGCATGTCCGCAGCTGGGCATCCTTTCGGCTTTGGCCCACCCACTTCATTAGCTCTGGAGCTACTTGTACTTGTCCTCCACTCTTCCTCAGTAGCATGTTGGACGCCTTCCGACCTGAGGGGCCCATCTTCCAGCGTCATATCTTTTAGCCTTTTGCTTCTGATCATGGGGCGTTCTTGGCAAAGATACTGGAGTGGCTTGCCATTTCCTACTCCAGGTGGATTGCGTTTAGTCAGAACTCTCCACTATGTCCTGTCCGTCTTGGGTGTCCCTGCACGGCATAGCCCATAGCTTCTCTGAGTTACTCAAGCCCCTTCGCCACGACAAGGCAGCAATCCATGAAGGAGTTTACATCCCTAGGTCAAAGTAAAGCTTGCAGTAGGAAAAAAAAAAAAAACATGAGAGAGAACACAGTTGAGTTTCAAGGCTCTTGTGCCATATGGATTGAAAGTCCAAGTTTGAACACACGGTGGCACTCCGCCATGGCTGGTATGAACTCCTTCTAATTTATAGCTATTACTTCTCAGAAACAGTATTTTCTGGTGTGTGTGTCTGTGTGTCTGTGTGTCTGTGTGTGTCAGATGGAGGGAGGGAAGGAAGGAAAGAGAATGCTTCAAAATCATAGAATTATAGAATCATTGATTTGGAAGGGGCTTATAAGGTCACTGAGTCCAATCCGCTGCTCAAGGCAGGAATCCAAGTCAAAGCAGATTTGACAGATGTCTAGCGTTGTATTCGTGAAGGCTTTCACGGCCGGGATTTAATGGTTGTTGTGGGTTTTTCGGGCTCTTTGGCCGTGTTCTGAAGGTTGTTCTTCCCAACGTTTTGCCAGTCTCTGTGGCCAGCATCTTCAGAGGACAGCACTCTGTGCTCTGGTGCAGTTTGTTTGGGAGTTGAATATTTATGGCTGTGAGATCAGCTTTTGTCCTTTTCAGGAGATGGGTGATTATGGTGATCAGTGTGTTTTTGTTGTGGGTGTATTGTTGTGATGAAGATGAGAGATTATCTGTCACTGTGATTGATGGGTGCTGTTAGCTGGTCTTTTGTATGTAGTGATCACCGGCCCTTGTGGCTGGGTAGAGTTTGTTGACCTTTTACACGCTGTATTTTTCAGTGCTGGGAGGCAAGTTTTGTTGAGTTTCAAACTTTCTCCTTTTTTGTTGAAGTTCTGCTGGAGTGCTCACCACTTCTTGAGCTAATTGATTCCACTGCTGTACTGCTCTAACACTTAGGAGGTTTTTCCTGATATTCAGCCGTAATCTGGCTTCCTGTAACTGGAGCCCATTATTGATACCTCTGTTTCTTTACTCAGAAGTACCAGAAGCAGCTTGATAAACTTTTCCAGTCTAGTTATAAGCACAAAGTACTGGATTTTTCAGGAAGCATCATGGGCAGCTGGTTAAGTCATACATAATCTGTGTCTTCGCTTGGATACAGAAAGATACAGAGACTCCTCTATATCCTTCCATTTATTCACAGAAACAAAAACGTACACAACCTGCTTATTTACAGACTTTTTTTTTCAACGGTCCATTTCATATCCAGCCAGGCATTCACCAAAAAATGATCTACTTCTGTGCCTTTATAACTCAATTGAACAGACAGAATTTACAGCCCATTGAAAGAAAGGCAATGAAAACCAAAGAAATCTTGCTGAGTCCTCCTCCATGAGAGAGCCTATCTCAACATGTCAGACACACCAACCCTCAGTTTCCTCACCTGAAGCATGAGAACAAGCGAGTTCATTGAGTGGAGTTTTCGGCCACAAATAGAAACTGACTCGGGCCAAAACTAACTCATAGATACAACAGGCAAGAAGGCCATCTGTTGATTCCATCCGCTACAAGCCCTTGGACCAATAGACCAATTTGTGCAAGGAAAAAAAAATCCATAGGGCAACATGTGCAAATCCTCCTTGAAAATGACTGAAAACATCTTCCTGGGTGAAGAGAAAATTTTTGAAGCTTCAGTCTGTAGTTGGCCTCATCCCTTAGATCATAAGGCAGGGGTGGGCAATTAATTTCTATAGGGGGGCCACATGAAAAATCTGAATTGTTTTTGGGGGCCGAACCAACTTTACTTAAAAATAAAATGAAACAGCGATGTTATGATCGTTTTTATTTTAAACTTGTTAATCTTCACAAATACTAAAGAGGTTTTTTTTTGCGGTATGTTAAAGATAAGCAACTGATCAACTTTAGACAAAAAGCTATAAATGGTTTTGATGTTCAACTTGTTCAATGAGAGAAATCCAGTCTGTCTTGGGCTTGAACAAGTGACGACCGGCGGGCCGGACAGGAGCACCTGCTTAATTTTTCTACAGACAAGAAAAAGAATGGATGTCAAGCAGCTTCAGGCTGAGATGGAAACTGCCCTCTCTTCTCCGAATAATAATAAAAAGGAGTAGTACATGTTCTAAGAAATTAAAATGAGCATTGCAGTCTCATTGTATTTCTTGTACATTCTGGTTTTTGTTATACAATTTTATTGCAAATTGTGAACCGCCGAGAGAATGTTCATACTGTGGAATGAATGAATGAATGAATGAATGAATGAATAAGGTTCAGCATCTTGGATAGCTACTGTAAAATTTAGATTAGAGATGGGGATGTTTGTATTTGTATACAGATACGAATATCCCCATGCAGCTGTACTTAATGTGGGTCCTGCTGTGGCGCTGGTCCCACTTATCCTTCCAATCACGCCCGGAGTGCCCCTCTCTTCCTGCTCAGCTGGCCACTCCAGGCAGGGGGAGGGATGACGAGACTCCCTGCATGGCTGCCGAGTGGCCAGCCGAGTAGGAAGAGAGCAGCACTTCAAGCGTGATTGGAAGGAGGAACAGCAGGATGTGTGAGTGGACCATCTAGCCCTAAGGGCCGGACGCTTGTTAAATCCAGCTGCATGGGATTATTCATATTCATATACAAATACCCCCATCTCTAATTTAGATTAATATCAGTGTAAATTTAGGGGCGTGGTGGCACTGCGGGCTAAACCGCAGAAGCCTTTGTGTGCTGCAGGGTCAGAAGACCAAGCAGTCGTAAGATCGAATCCATGCAACGGAGTGAGCACCCGTCGCTTGTCCCAGCTCCCGCCAACCTAGCGGTTCAAAAGCATGCAAATACAAGTAGATAAATAGGGACCACCTCGATGGGAAGGTAACGGCATTCTGTGTCTAAGTCGCACTGGCCATGTGACCACGGAAGATTGTCTTTGGACAAAACGCTGGCTCTATGGCTTGGAAATGGGGATGAGCACCGCCCCCTAGAGTCGAACATGAGTGGACAAAAATTGTCAAGGGGAACCTTTACCTTTACCTTTTACAGTGTAAATTTACTGCCCACGTCTGCCCCACTTCAGAATCACCAACTATTGGTTTGGGAACACCAAGGATTCACATACTCTGTAAGCTATCCCGTCAGTTTTAGGTGTGCTTTAGAAACTAGGGGTTGAATGATACGGGTGCCACTGAATTACCCAGAGCATAGCCAACACTCAGTACAATCCTGTTGTTTAACTACAGAACGTGGTAGTTATCATTGTCCCTAAGTGGGAAGTGCTCACAGGGAAGGTGCAACCCCATCCATCACAGGCAGCGACTCTGTTCCTTGATTTGCCATTCATCTGACCAGGAGCACCTCTGTCTTGTCTGGATTAAGTTTCAGTTTATTTATCCTCAACCAATTCACTACTAGACACTGATCTAGATATCGGGTGTGAAATGCAGATATTCAATCTCTGTTGGGCGTTAAATGCAGATATTAAATAATCAGTGAATATTCATGAGAACATTCATAGTATATCCTGATATTGCAATACACAGAGGAACTTAAAGGCTAGGGAGAGAAACGAATAAATTTCAGTTTTATTTGGATTCTGAAACAGCAAACTGACAGATACAACCACATCTACAATAATACCCCACCTAATCTGCATTATGAGCCTTTTGCACTTAGTTACCTGCTCCTCCCAATTTGACCCAACTCTGGGAGGCAGTGGAAGACAGGAGGGCCTGGGGTGCTCTGGTCCATGGGGTCACGAAGAGTGGGACATGACTAAACAATTAAACAACAACAACCTGCCCCTTAGTTATACAGTTTCGGTCTCCAGTGCCCACTAACAAGCAGAAAGCAATTATCATTTGTATTATATGTTTAGGGACATCCACAGGGACTATTGCCTATGTTGGAAGCGGCTGTCATGTTCCTCCTGGTATAAGGAGAGGCAAACAGTTGCAATAATTTTGCAGAGGTTGATAGTGCATGAAATAAGGGAACAAAGACAAGCATGAGAAACAAAGGTGTACAGGTTTCCTGGAAGTACGTTTGTTGGTTTGAAATAGAAGGTGAGGGTCAACGACAATTTGGCTGAAGACTATATTTCTATGGATAACAGGTGGTGAGTATTTTGTTCAGAGTTGACTTTTGAGTTAAACTCTCTCTGGAATCCAGCCAGAAAGAGTGGGTTTGGATGTCTTATTTTGGCCGGTTAGGGTCTAAGACGTATTTGGGACCTACCATGGAAGAGTCATAGTTGGTAGTCTTTGATGACAGGCTGATTGTGATGTTTCCTACAGAACACACATCAAAACGAACATGTTCAAGAGGGAACATTCATCTGAATCCGTCTGGCCAGAATCCCATTGTAGATTTATGCCATCTATTAAGTATAATAGTGTAAACCAAAGCAAATTGTCATGGTTAATGGATTGCAGCTTGTATTCCTGGTTCGGATGCTGGTGTCTGTGAACCATAGAGCCTCTCACTGTTGGAGATGAGTCGAGGAAAAAAAAAACCACCACTTTTTTCTCTTTGTAGTGATGTTTTTCTGTGCCTTTTAAAAATTAACCCTGAAATGTCTCTTAGGAAATCTTTTAAAAAATTTTCTGGGTGATTTATGGCCATTTTTTCTGGAAGAAGTGTCATATTGCCCTGGATCTGTTACAATTTCTGTAGAATCTTTTTTTTTACACAGGGTGCACCAGAAAGGACATTAGGCTGTACAGAATTCAGCAGCTTTCTGTGCAAAATGATATACAGAAACTACAATAAAATATAATAAAGTTGAAAAAAATATTTTATTACATGCAACTTGAGTAAGAGATGAAGGAAGGCTTGCCCCCTTCTCTAGAATGTCTTTCCTTTCTAGAAAGAGTCTTCTCTTTCCTTCCTCTGGCTAGTCACATGTCATTTTCTTAACAAAGCTAGTCTACTTGTGCGCTTATGGAAATTTTCATATTAATTTCCCGACAAACAGAACCAACCCCCCCCCCCCCCGGAGTGAATGCTCTTGAGCAGGATTGTTGAAATCAAAGATGTGAAAACTGGAGGTGTCCCCTATGTGATCATCCAGAAAACATTCTTCCAAATTCACATTGGTGTATTAGCGATGGCCAAATTGATTTAGCCACGGAAATGGAAAAGCCAATGAATGCAGCACTATCAAAATGGAATCATAACAGTCAATTTCTCTTCATTTAGGTTTTAAGTGCACGGACGCATGGAGAACAACAGCCGGGTGAGTGAGTTCACCCTTGTGGGCTTCACTGACAATCAGCAGCTTGAAATCTTACTTTTCATTGTTCTGTTTATTGCATATCTTTCGACAGTTTTGGGAAACACACTTATTATTGTTCTCACAATTGTGAATCAGCAGCTCCGTTCCCCAATGTATTTCTTTCTTCGACACTTTGCAGTCTTGGAGATTGGATTCACCTCTGTCATGATTCCCAAAGCCTTGTTCAACATCGCTACGGGGCACAAGGCTATCTCTGTATACGGGTGCTTTGTGCAAATTTTTGTGTACTTTGCCCTCGGAAGCACAGAGTTCTTCCTCCTGGCGATCATGTCTGTTGACAGATGTGTAGCCATCTGCAACCCCCTGCACTACTCAAGCATCATGACGGAGTGGATTTGCTCCTTACTGGTGTTATGCTGCTGGGGAGGGGGTACACTGTTATTTATGGGCCCAGCAGTTGGATTATTTCGAATGCCCTTTTGTGGCCCAAGCACCATCAACCATTTTTTCTGTGACAATGGGCCACTGATCAGACTTGCCTGTGCGGACACAACTTTACTGGAATACACTTACTTTCTCACTGCTATGATTCTTTTCCTAGGGACTTTGGCTATACATGTCATATCTTATGCCAAAATTATTTCCACTATTTTGGGCATACCATCGGCCACAGGGAGACAGAAGGCATTCTCAACGTGTGCTTCCCACATCACTGTGATTTCCATTACTTACGGTAGTTGTATTGTTCTGTATTTACGACTGAACAAACCCAGTGAGGTAGACTATAGCAAGGTAGTGGCT
The DNA here is from genome assembly GCF_051106095.1 of Pogona vitticeps. Taxonomy (NCBI): domain Eukaryota; kingdom Metazoa; phylum Chordata; class Lepidosauria; order Squamata; family Agamidae; genus Pogona; species Pogona vitticeps. The sequence goes on from NC_135788.1 coordinate 117,053,756, forward strand.
GTTTTTAACACTGTTGTGTCACCTTTGTTGAATCCATTCATATACTGCTTGAGAAATGAACAGTTCCAAAGTTCCTTGAAAGACACGTTCAGAAAATGTATCACCGTTTGGAAGACTCAGCAAGGGTAGGACAGACAAGTGTACGGATGTTGTTGTATGGATGTTAAGCACTAACTTTGGAATAAGCCATTTAGATCCCTGTTATATCTCAGTAACAGTGGAAAACTTTAAAAATCTGAATCTCAACTCAAAATAAAATCCAAATCATTTGTGGTGTCAAATGTTTTTGTTATAAAATCTCAAGTTGCTTCTGAGTTACAGGGACGCTATGAATTAATGGCATCCTAAGGATCATGTCCTTAACAGGCTTGTTCAGGTGTTGCAAACTCAAGGCATAGGTTTCCTGCCAGAAGAACAATTTCCCATATATTCATAAATGAGGTTTTTTTGAAGAGCTGAATATACATTAAGAGTGTGGGGAATGTGGGAGCTACCTGTGGGCCAAAGAGTATTGTACACCCCTGGAAGCACTTCCTGGTGGATGGGCTGCTCTGCTAGATTGTCATCTGCAAGCTGAGTTAGCAGAGTTAGCAGAGGCCTGAGTTAGCAGAGGATGTATCACCCAGTCGGTTGTGAACTGGCCATGCACTCATGTCATGGCACAGCTGTCCGAGGAAGGTGAGGCTTGTGCCAGCTATACTGTGAGATGGTGGCAGGGCACCTCCTCCAGTACATGGGAGAGAGAAGAAGGTGAGGAGATGGACAGCGGTGAAACAGGTTCCCTCTGCATGGGAGCAGAAGTGTTGGGGGTGTTTTGTGGCTCTGTGCAGAAGGGTAAGGGAGGCTGGACCATACCGAGGCTGCAGGCTCTGAAAGTCACAACTCTATTGGTGGGACAGTCACCACTTTCTGATGCATAAGCTCTTTTCCCTTTTGCTCTGCTACTCAGAGGATGGAAAACGGAAGCAAACTCATCAAGCTTTGGAATTCAGAAGCCAAGGATACTGAGAGAAGGTCAATAGCATGTAATTAGTGCACATGCTGAACATTTATAAAGTCATACTCCTTCTTTGACATCTGCCATGTGGGTAATGAGCTGGGGGAGACTGTGGAAAGCGGTTGATGATTTGCCACTTTTGAACCATCAGATGCATAAAGGATACATCACTGGCACTTTCTGAACACAAAGGACCATCTGTAGCAATTGGGTTTAAAATCTGGGTTCCCATCTATTTTCTAGCAAGCACCATGATTTATTTTACCACCAAAACTGGATTCTCCCAAGTCTAGGTTGCTACATTATCTGGTTATTTGGGTTTTGCTGAGATTCTGGGCCCATTGATCCAAATCTTCCCCATCCTTCACCATCAGCTGGACCAGATGAAGTTCTGCATATCTCCTAACATTAATCCTTTCCTGTTCTTGGTGACATCAAAAGGGTCTACCTTGGTTCATCACTAGTCCTCACTACCTCCTCTCCAATCTACAGGTTTGTTGATGAAACTTAGGAAAGGGGCATGTGAATGTTATGGTGATCCTACAGGCAAGAAGTTTCCTTCTAGTCAACAGGGGCATGAAAAATCCATTAGTTTCCTAGCGTGGTTAGTGCAATATTACATATCTCCGCTTTGACAAACATTCCTGATTATATCTTACAAGAAATCTCTTGTTGCCTTTGAAAAAAAGCTAATCAACATAGAAGCCACGAGGTGGCAGCAATGACCACAAAATGCAAGAAATGGGCAGCTACAATTACATATGAAAAGGAGGAAATGCACTAGCCGTTTTCATGTTGTTAACAATGCTCCTCATAAAAGCAATGATGTCTGTAATGGGAGGAAGGTACAGTCGTGCCTCGCAAGACAAACGCCTCGCGGGATGAAAAACTCGCAAGACGAATGGTTTTTGCGATCACTGTGGTGCCTCGCAAGACAGCTTCTCCTATGGCCGTGCTTCTCAAGATGATTTTTTTTTTTTTGCAAGACCGATGCCTCGCAAGATGAAAATAATTCATTCGTCTTGCGAGGTTCCCATAGGAATGCATTGCAATGCATTCCTATGGGGAACCGGTTTTCGCAAGACGAAAATTTCGCCAGACAGCGCTACTCACAGAATGAATTACTTTTGTCTTGCGAGGCACCACTGCATTTTTCACTAAAAAGACAGGCAATTTAAATGGGTAGCTTAGTTTGGGAAGGAAGGGTTAACTCTCTCAAACCCCTGTGCTGAACTACCCTTAAAAAACAATAAGGGAAAGGACATGTGGTCCAGGATCGCAGAAATGCAAGAGTAAAGTGATACCTTTATTGAACCACTGAAAAGGAATAATATACATTGCAAGCTTTCGTGAGTAAATCTCACTTCTTCAGGCTGTTCACTGTGTTCATAGGTAAAGGACCCACAAGTTCCTCATTGCTGGTTTACACAGTTAGGGTTTTCCCAAAGCTTATTCCTGTGAAAACAAATAGACGACACCCAATCAGTTTGTGTAAGAAAAACACTGACACCATTTGACTTTTCTCCAGCATGGAGAACACAAGAAAAGAAGACACAAGAGACAGGTAATGGGGGGGAAATTCAGTTCCATAATGTTAAACTGGCATAGCCTGGGTAGAGTAATGGAAACTCACGGAAAGATTCCTATGCTCCCTTTCGGGTACCAAGGCTCCCTAAGGCTCACTTTTGCCCCGGGAAAGTCTTTGGGAGCCTTACAGACTGGGTGCAACACCTTTAATAGTAGAAAATCACAGCTGGATCACCAAGGTTATGACCTGCAGAAAAATAGAGTCCTTGGTAGAGATGGATATTGATATTTGTTTCTCAAGGGATACAAATACAAATACGAATATTGATACCACAGGCACCACATGGCGAGTTGTAAGCGGATGGACCAGTTCTCGGGGGAGGGTCTGGTTTTTACAGGTACCTGTGGTGCTGATATTAATATTTGTACCCTCCCCCAGGATATGAATATAAATATCCCATCTCTAGGTAAAGGTAAAGGTTCCCCTTGACAGTTAGTCCAGTCGTGTCCCTCTCTAGGGCACGGTGCTCATCCCCGTCTCCAAGCCGTAGAGCCAGCATTTGTCCGAAGACAGTTTCCGTGGTCACGTGACTAGACACGGAACACTATGACCTTCCCACTGAGGTGGTACCTATTTATCAACTCGCATCTTTCCATGCTTTCGAACGGCTAGGTTGGCAGGAACTGAGACAAATGATGGAAGCTTCCTCCATTGCGTGGATTCGATCTTATGACAGCTGGTCTTCTGACCTTGCAGCACACAGGCTTCTGCAGTTTAACCCCCAGCACCACCACGTCCGATCTCTAGTCCTTGGTATTTAAAGAGCGAAGCACAAATGAGACAAGCTGATTGTTTGAAAAGATGCAACCCCCCCCAAAAAAAACACACCACACTCGTGCTTTAATCCTTAATCAACCCATGCACGAAAGCAGCAGCAGTAACAAAGCAATATGCAAAAATAGAAAATAACAAAAACAGTTCTACCCAATGTGTAAATTCTTATCAGGATGACGGGCAGAATTCTTATCCATTCATGGACCAGAAGAGTAATTTTGTGGGCCCTTTTACTTGCACGGAATATGTGAAATGTGAAGATTTACATCCATAGGTCAAAGTAAACCTTGCAGTAGGAAAAAAAAACTTGAGGGAGAACATGAGGTTCAAGGCTCTTGTCCATATGGATTGAAAGTCCAAGTTTGAACACACGGTGGCACTCCACCATGGTTGGTATTAACTCCTTCTAACTTATAGCTATTACATCTCAGAAACAGTATTTTCTGAAATGTGTGTGTGTGTGTGTGTGTGTGTGTGTGTGAGAGAGAGAGAGAGAGGGAAGGGAAGAGAATGTTCAAAATCATAGAATCATAGAATCATTGATTTGGAAGGGGCATGTAAGGTCATTGAGTCCAACCCTCTGCTCAATGCAGGAATCCAAGTCAAAGCAGATCGGACAAATGGATGTCTAGCTTTCTTTGACTGCCTTCAGTTTTGGAGCGCCCACCACTTCTTGAGCTAATTGATTCCACTTTTGTAGTGCTCTTACAGTTAGGAGGTTTTTCTTGATAATTCAGCCGTAATCTGGCTTCCTGTAACTGGAGCCCATTATTGAGGGCACTCTGGGATGATCGAGAACAGATCCTCACCCTCCTCTGTAGGACACCCTTTCAGATATTTAAAAAATTGCTATCCTATCACCCCTCAGCCTTCTTTTCTCAAGGCTAAACATGCTCAGTTCCTTCAGCCTTTCCTCATAAGGCTTGGTTTCCAGTCCCCTGATCCTCCTTGTTGCCCTCCTCTGAAGTTGCTGCAGTTTGTAGACATCCTCTTTAAAGTGTGATGTCCAGAACTGGACATAGTATTCTGGTTGAAGCCTAAGCAGTGCTTAACTGATGGGAATTAGTACCTCATGCGATCTGGAGACTATACTCCGGTTAATGCAGCATAAAATCTCATTTGCTTTTTTTGGCAGCCATATTGTACTGTTTGATCATATTCAACAACAATTCCAAGATCCTTCTCACACACAGCATGACTGAGCCAAGTGTCCGCCATCTTGTCACTCTACATTATCAAGAAATGCAAGCCCACATACTATATTGCAGGGTAAGCCTGGGTTGAACGTTTGAATGGTTTGAAAGAGAGAGAAAAATCTCTCCCTGTCTCTATTTCCATTGCATGGCTTATACACCAAGGACAAAAGACCCAGAAGAAATGTGACTGGAACATTAGCAACTCTAGGTATGTTTTATGAAGTCCAGCTGGAATACATCCTTGTGAGGATATTGGCCAAGCTAAGAAATATGGTGCACTGCTAATCAGAATATCATGGGGCACTTTGTCAAAGGCCTCGCCTTTTACTGGACCACTAAGAATAAAACAAATAGCAAGCTTTCATGGTTGAATTTCTGCTCAAGCTCTACACACACCCTGTTCATTGATGGTGCAAATAAAGTGTTCTGAAAATTATGTATTTGGCAGAACATGGCCAAACTGGGCCTCTTACCATCTCTGTAGCAAGGTTAGGAATTTTTGCACCCTGGCTCTTTGTTTAACATAAATGAATTGGGAGCTTCCTATTGCTTCCTCTTCAGCATCTGAGGCTCTTGAGGGCTCACTTGTGTCTTGGGGAAGCCTTTGGGAGCAGGGAAGAAAGTCTTTAATAACTAAAGATGGCCCCCAGATCACCACTGCGTGTCCCAATAATGGTGGCAATTTTTGGCTATTAAGGGCTATTTTGCTCCTAATTGTGAGGCTCCCAAAAGCATCCCCAGGGCTAAAGGGGACTGCCAGGAAGCCATGGAACCTCAAATGGAGAGATAGGAAACTCCCCATTCATTTAAAATAAATTTTACCAGCCCAGATTATGATTATCACCACCATCTTAGAACTGCAGAACTGAGACCTTATGGATCATCAAAGTCCCTCACATAGGATCCCTTCCACTCTGAAGTTTTAATGTCATCTAGCTTCTGCAGACATGAATTTATGCAAGAGAATTTTATCCAACAGGATTCTGGCCAGTAGAGTAAAGTAGAGTAGACTTTCTCATGGTACTGCTTTTCTCGTGATACTGGGATTTATGGCGTTTCACAACATGATCAAAAACAGATAAAAATGAAGACACAATAAAAACAAACTATCTCAAGGATTTTATGTCCTACTTGGGTATTAAGATCATAAGGGAAGGCCTTTTTTGTAGTCCCATCACCTTCACATGTACTCTTGGTGGGGACACTGGAGAGGGCCTTCTCTGTGGCTGCTCCAAGACTTTGGAACTCCCTCCCACTGGAGACCAGGCAGGCCCCATCTTTGCTGTCCTTCCACAAGTAGGCAAAGACCTTTCTCTTCAGGCAGGCTTTCCTTTAAATGACTGGTTGACCAAGGGGAATTTTAAAAGGGATTATTTTATTCTGTTGTTTTACTTGGGCTTTCAATCTTGCTCTTATTTATGAGTTTGAGTATAATCTCTGTGTAATGCCTTTTAAAATAATTGATCATTTAGCTTTTAACTTTGTTTCTTTTAATCTGTAAGCCACCTTGGATCCTTCAGGAGAAAAGCATCAAGCAAGCAAACAAACACATTAATACGTTCATACATTTATGTATTTATGCATACATACATTATAATATTAAAATACAATTCATAGCATCATATTTTAAAAAGTTGGAGTTAAACTTTAAGTACATCACAGAGGGAGAAAAAGTTTCCCAGCTGAAAAACTGAATGAATTTTTAACAGTCAGTTTCTCAAAACCTGGGTGAATATTTTAAAAAGGCAATGCTTCCTCTTTTTGACAGTTTAATCATAAATTGATCTAAGAACACGCTTTTGAGGTTGGATGTGACTCTCCCCTACAGCTGAAATATAAAACAGCACCCTAACTAACAGGAAGACTCAAAATTTAGTAACCTTTACTGACATAAAACATTACTACATGGTGGCCTTTCCTCCCTTTGGCATTACTTTACAGAATATTATTATGGAATACTCATTAACCTGAGAACATGCGCTGATCTTTGGAGACACCTTTGTCCTTAAGGGGAAGGAAAAAAGTTGAGTTAATTGACAGATTTGGGAGTTCATTGCACCACAAAATTTTGTTGGAGAGATAACAAATGTTTGTGTTCTCTTAGCACAATTAGGAGATGCAGATAATGAGGCTGGTCTGAAGGAGGGGGGAGATCAATTAGGATTTTCCTCAGTAATTAAGTTCCCCTATCAGGATGAAGTCCTGTCTGTATTTCCACCAGAGGTCAAATTATAAAATGGAGAGCCATCCTGGGTTGTTATTGTTATTGTCATGTGCCATCAAGACACCTTCGGCTGATGGCGACCCTGTGAATGAGCGCTCTCTGAAAGGTCCTGTTCACAACTGCCCTGCTCAGTTCTTGCCAACTCAATCCTGTGGCTTCCTTTAGGGAGTCAAACTATCTTGTATTTCCCAAAAATAATAAGTTACCATTCCATATGTAGGGAATAAGAAAGAAAGAAAGAAAGAAAGAAAGAAAGAAAGAAAGAAAGAAAGAAAGAAAGAAAGAAAGAAAGAAAGAAAGAAAGAAAGAAAGAAAGACAGTTGGAAGTCTTGTTTACATCTTAATAAAAACACAGTGAGTCTAATTATGGGCTCCATCCTGGGATAATTTTGTACTTTCCTTCTCAACTTTTAAGTGGACGTTGGAATTATTTTGCTCTTTTTCTTTGCCATCTTGGTGTTGATTTACTGGGTACTGTTTTACTGGTTTTGCTAAGCAGGATTATAAAGGGTCACTCAGGGCCCGAGTAAGATCTTTAGAGGTCCTAAGCACTGAAAAGAATATCGTGCCTCCTATGATTACAATGCTCAGCGGGTCCCACGGTTTGAAACAATTCTATAAAGGGCTCATTATATGCATGAAAATACAGTAATTTAGTTGTATTGCGTGTGGCAACAAAGGAGTCACATATTGTGTACAAAATCATACGTACAATCCAATTACTAGCTTCCAGCCAAATTGTGTGCTTTCATGCTTTGATTAACGTAGACCGATTTTGTCAGAATCTGTAAATGGAAAAGCTCTAACAAGAGCTTAAAACCCCTTTTGGGGTGTTTTTAACAGTGGCTGTTCTTTCTTTGGCTTGCACCTATAGTGCAGAGGCCATGGGTCTAAAAGACCAGCAGCTTTTTTGATTCTTATACCACTTAGCCTCCCAAAATACAGAAGTCAAAATAAAATAAAAACATCAAACAATGATGACAACGATGATAATGATGATCGATCACTTTACTCAAAACATGAACCTTCTCACTAGGCAAGTCTTTTTAGTTTTTACCAGTTCATACTCAATTGCTTTAGGTAGGAAGGTGTTTTTCTTTGGGGTCTTGAGAGAGGGAGGGAGGGAGGGAGCTGAGAGTGAGGGATGTATGGACATGGTTTCTTAAGGAGGGTGTGCCTTTTGCACCACGGTCTATGGTAAATCCAGCACAGAAAAACTCTGTGGTGCCCCCTTCTTTTGTTGATGTCCTAAGCATGCGGTTATTTTGCTTAATGGTTGATCTGGGGCTGAGGGCATTTGTTTTATAGTGTAAAGAAATCAAGATTCATTCTTTGTGTTCTAACTTTTCCCATTGGGTGTCTTGGGGGAGAGGTTTGTGACCCCCCAAAAAGGATCACGGTGACACAGACCATATGCAAACAAGTAAGTCATACACATTCCTCATGTTGTTATTGTTGTGTTCAAGGGTGTTTTCCAGTAAACCGAACATGTCGTCCAACACAAACAGCAGGCTGCAGTGATCTACTTTACAAGTTACTATTTTCGGCCGCACTTTTCAAATCATGTGGTTGTATCTCTGAAACAGCCACCTGTGGCTTGGCCTCAGCCTCTAACCTCATTTGAATGCTGGATACTGGAACAGCTCAGTTGAAACCAGAAGATGGGAGGCCATCCGTGAACACTGATCAAAGCAACGATTCCACAATTTGCTTCTTAAAGGCCGTTTTTAGTCTTTTCAATAGTAATAGTGACTTCATTTAGAAACAAGAACGGAACTTCTGAAGGGCAATCTTGAAACAATCTTGAATCTCGAATCTTGACACAAAAATGTCGGCCTCCCTGGAAGAGATTAAGAGAAATCAAACATGGAAACCTCAGAGAGAATCCTGAAGTCATTTATTTATTTGTTTGTTTGTCTGTTTGTCTGTCTTATTTACAGGTCACGTTTCCCTGATCAGGGGACTCAAGGCGGGTCACAGTATTAAAAAGAATAGAATCCAAAACACAACAAATTATACATTAAAATCAATTAAACTATAAAACTGATTAAAATACATTGAATGGTTTTAAACATGTAAAACACTAAAAGCTATCTAACTACAAAATGGCATTCAGAGACTCAGTCATGATTTTTAACACCCGGCCAAAAAACATGGGTCTTCAGCAACTGAAGGAAGAATGAAAGAGAGAGGGGCAACATGAAGGAGATCTAGGTTCAAGCTAGGATGTTTCATGGGAAACGTCTGAGACACCTCAGGAGCAAGGCAGGGATGGAGAAACTTCTGTTGTTCAATGATTTGGGCTAGAATCCCAATAATTCATTATTATTTCTCATGCTGTCAAGGGGGTTCTGGGAGATGAAGTCCAAAACATCTGGAGGACCAAAGGTTTGCCAGTGCAATGTTGAGTTGCATTGAATTGTGCATTAGAGCTGTGGTTCTCAAACTGGGGTCTCCAGATGTTCTTGGACTGCATTTCTCAGAAGCTTCACCACTTGCTGTGCTGGTGAGGATTTATGGGAGTTGCAGTCCACGAACATCTGGGGACCCAAGTTTGGGAACCACTGCGTTAGTTGAATTGTCTAGGACAGTGGTTTGCAACCTTGGGTGCCCAGATGTTCTTGGACTATACCTCGCAGAAATCCTGGCCAGCACAGCTAGTGATAAAGCCTTCTGGGAGTTTTAGTCCAAGAACATCTGGAGATCTGAGGTTATGAACTACTGGTCTAGGGAAACAGATGGGGTGGCCAGTGGCAGAGAAAATCAGGGAAGTAGTCCATGGCTATCGACTCCCATTGAAATTTATTTGACATTTTTCTAAAATTTTAGGCAGGAGAGTTTTTATTACTTCATCTTTCACATCCAATATGCTCTTCAACAATTAAGAACTGCCGGATAGTTCAGTGGCTTAGATCTCTGGCTGTGAAGTCAGAGGTTGGGAGTTCAATTCCCCCAATTTCTTGCCTCCTCGACAAGGTCTGGACTTGATGATTCACAGGGTCCCTTCCAACTATGCAGTTTTAAGGTTATTATTATCCAAAGGTTAGGTCTTACCTCCCATCTACTCTGTTTCCAGGAGATGGGCATTATTTTGTCCTATCCTGACTTTTGATACAAGTCTAAACAACAACCTCACATTGCACCTAAACTAGTTGTCTAGTCTTTATTTATTTTATTTATTTATTTGTTCGATTTATATCCCGCCCATCTGGTATATTCTATCACTCTTTCTTCCTACATCCTCTCCCTCACCTTCTGTCTCACTTAGAATGATCAACTGCAAACAATCTTCTTTATTTATTTATTTTTAGTTCTCATTACACAGCCAGTGCATTGTAGCTTTTCTCCTTTGCTTTATTCTTCTGGGTTGTTGTTTTAAGTCTTTACACAATTGCTTTAGTAGTGCTTCTTAGCTGATCATCTCCTTGAGGCAAGAAATCCTTAACAACCTGTAGGGAATCCACATTTCAAATGCTTCTGTCTTTCTTTTATAGTTGCCTTCTTCAAGTCTACAATTCCAAGCCATACAGTAGAACTGAGCATAGCATAATCTCAGAATCATAGAATCATAGAAAAGTGAAGTTGGAAGGAGCCTACAAGGCCATCAAGTCCAACCCCCTGCTCAAGGCAGGAATACCACCTCCCTAAAGGCAAGAGATATCTGCCAGGTGCTTATCTGAGTTTTTCTTGAAGGCCTCCAGTGTTGGAACACTCATCACCTCTCGAGGTCATGGGTTCCATTGTCGTACTGCTCTAACAGTTACAAAGTTTTTCCTGATATTCAACTGAAATCTGGCTTCCTTTAACTCAAACCCATTGTTGCATGTCCTGCAGTGTGCATAACACAGTGTGCATTCTCAAAACTAATGTTAAGCTTTTGTTACATATTGTCTTCTCTATCTTAAAGAAGCTATTTTGGACCATCTTTATTCTGATGCTTACCATGGGCTGATGATTCCTTCTTAACTGTCACACTCTTGCTGTGGTCTTTACAGTGACACTGCAAAGTAGGCTGACATCATTATCACATGGAAGGGACAACTGAGAAATTTCTCACTTCATGGCAGAGCAACAGCTAGTACAATACACTCAACCAGAAGTGTTCAGCATCCAAAGCCAAACAAGTTACTTTGATACATGGAAGAAGACCAGCCAAACACTTCTCCCCATTTGTAGCAAACAAACCACTGTAAAAAACAATCCCTCTTATTGAACATATTTGCTGCTCTTCATGACACCACAGTATCTGAGCTAGTCACCTCCCTAAAGGCAAATTGTTTTCAAAGTGAAGAGCTTTGATCCAAAATTTCAGCCAGGTCTTCCTTCTCCTTCCATCATGACCAACCTACCCACTTTACTAAGCCTAATGACAGGGCCAGCCTTAACATGGGAGAGCTGAAGGCAAGGTTGATCAGCAGTGAGCACCCAACAATTGTGTAGTACAGGTATTCTTGGACTGCAACTCCCAGAAACTCTGGCTGGCGCAGCTGGGAGTGAAGGATTCTTGGAATTGCTATCTAAGAATACCTCGGTTACAGTGATTATAAGTGATGGCTGATGCTGGGGAAATCAATTTCTCTTCTAACTACAGTGACAATTGAAGTTAAACTCAAAGGGAACAAAAACTGTGGGTGGTGGTGGTGGTAGGAGTGGTGATGGCCATTGATTGTACTGTCTTTGGTACTCTGAAAGCCCTAGGACCTCAACCCTGCAAGCTGTGGTTCCACTGTATTGCTTGTACTGAGGCCAGTACCTTATGGACTTGTACACCTATCTGAATACTACTTCTCTATATTCTCCATTTTGCCTGTACAGTAAGACGCAGGCAACAAAAATGTGCATAAATATACTTTAGTGACATATATTTAGTGTGAACAAAATATATGTCTGAAAAATGCACATAAAAGTATGTAGACTCTCTCTCAGAAATAGGCACATGGAATTGTGTGAATTTTTGTGCTTGCAGTCCAATATGGACCCAAATCAGAATGAGCTTCATGGAAAACCATGACAGGATTGATTTTTTTCTGACACATGCACCTGTGACGTTTGCCCATATAAGTATGTATTGCTCACAAATCCAGTAACACAAGATGAGCGCTCCAACACTGGAGGCGTTCAGAAGAAATTTAGACAACCACCTGGCAGATATCCTTTGATTTGTATTCCTGCATTGAGCAGGGGGTTGGACTCCATGGCCTTATAGGCCCCTTATTCTATGCATCTTTGATTAAAATAATTATACTATTTTTGACCAGAAGAGGCTACTTCAATAGCGTTATCTCAGCCATCGGCTAGATCTTCTTTTGTACAGAAGTGTGTTGTGTTGTGCTTTTTCCTTAAGTCAAGCATGCCTTGTAGGCAACTGACCTTTAGCAGAAGCAACCTGCTGACAAAATGGAGACTAGGCCTGTAGCTTCACAAAATGGAGAGTTCCACACAGCACTGGCTGAGAAGCATCGTAAAACAAACAACACCCACACAAACACCCACACATCTCAACTTTCGATGTGGCGAGGGGGTTCCTGGTCATTGATCCTCTCCCCTCCTCCACCCCTACTTCACACTCCTTTGCAAGGAAGTTCTAAAAATTGCCCTGCGTTTCTCGGTTACTGCTTTCACGTTCTGCCTGAACTGGCAGATGTTTTGAGAACTAGGGAACCAAAGTGAATCATAAGTGTAAAGGTGGCCTGTGTTATCTTCCGCTTCAAGTTCTACAGAGCAGTGAACCCTGAGGCTAGAAAGAGATATTATTAGTAAAGCTCATTACTTCAAGAAAGGCGTTGGCTGAAATCCAGTAGTAGGTCATAACTAGAATAGGCCATTGGATCAGTGAGGGTGGTGGAAAAAAATCCTCTGAAGTTTCCACTATTCAATGATTGATTGATTGATTGATTGATTGATTGATTGATTGATTGATTGATTGATAGATAGATAGATAGATAGATAGATAGATAGATAGATAGATAGATAGATAGATAGATAGATAGATAGATAGATAGATAGATAGATAGATAGACAGACAGACAGATAGACAGATAGATAGACAGATAGATAGATAGAAAACTTATGACCCCATAATGTGCAGTCCTCAACAGCCCTGCTTAACTCTTACAAACCGAAGGCTATGGCTTCCTTTGTTGAATAAACCCACTGAAGTTTGGTTTCCTCTTTCCCTAATGCCTTCAACTTTTTCAAGCATTGTTATACTTTACTGAGACTTGTCTTCTCATGATGTCCCCAGAGAATGGTAGCCTCAGTTTGTCTCTTCGTTTGTTTGTTTCTGAAGGGAGTTCAGGCTTGATTTGATACAAAGCCCACTTAGTTGTGTTTCTGGTAGTGTGGGTTATCTATAGAGCTTTCCTCTGACACCAGATTTTAAATCAATCATTCTCTTTTCTTGATAGTTTTCTTCTTTGACCATCTTTTGACATCTGTGCACAATGATCAGGAACACCAGATTTTAGATGATCTTAGCCTTGATCTCCGGTGACCTATCCTCACACCTGCATTAACCAGGGGGATTGGACTTGATGGCCTTATAGACCCATTTGAACACAATTTTCCATGATTCTATGAGTCGATGTTCTCTTCTACTCCCTGCATAAGACAAGTGTACAGATGTTACTCTAATGGATCTGCAAAGTTTATGCCTATGTTTTATTGCCTTTGCTTCTGACACTGGTTGACCAAGATGGTTTGAAAACCTTTCAAGGGCTTAGGACGAAAAATGGTTTTGTTTCCATGTGCAAAGCAACGTTGCCCATTTGCCTGGGATAATTTTTCTCATAAGCAAATAGGGACAAGGATGGCTGTGTGAGCAGGCTGGTGTAGAAATGGCCCAAAACGTTTTGTGGCTGGAGGCAAAGATCATTATTTAGCTCCCTAAATCTTACATTAAAACTCAAGAGTAGAAAGGCATATTGCACCACACATGGGGTAGTAGGCCATCTCCGGAGGTGCAGGGAAGGCTGTGGTTCCTCAATCTTGGTCCTCCAGATGTTCTTGGACTACAACTCCCAGAAACCTTCACCACCACCTCTGCTAGCCAGGATTTCTGGGAATTGAAGTCCAAGAACATCTGGAGGCCCAAGGTTGGGGAACCACTGGTCTAAAGCACCCATCTCTTGCCTCCAACAGAAGGGAATCATCAAAGGGTTGCTTCTGCTATTCCCCCCCCCCCACCAGCCATTATCTATTTCCTAGTCAACTGCTTCACTATGGCTAATGATAAGACCAGCCTGGATCGAAGACTGAGAAGAATTAATTGCCTAGAGGTAAAGATCTCAAGGGTGAAAAAAACCACAAACAAACAAGGGAAGGTGTCTTAACACAGTAGGAAGGGCCTAAAAATGTCTGCCACTTGAAGGCTAAGTGAAAGACAATTGAGGAGATGAGAAGAAGAGGAAGGGAATCAAGGTAGCAGGAAGCTAATTGTAGACGTCCCTCTGAACAAAACTCACAATGTGAGATTGTGTGAGGTCAAAGATGGTTGTCAGCTCAGGATAAGGGGCATAAAGGAAAGAGGCTGGTCAACAAATGCCCCATGTGTGAGACAGAGAATGAATGTGATGAGTACTTGGATTTTTTCTGGTACATTGTCTGAATCTCACCATAGCATTTTCTTTTACCAAGATTTCCTCTCTGTCATAAGATTTCCCAGCTTCATCTGTTCTTATCCCCTCTTCTCCTTTCTTAAATTTTTTCACCTGCCAGATTCTGTGCAGCTTGATGCTTTTTTTCCTGATGATTCCTGTGCAGGAAAGGCACCGTCCTGTGCAGGATGGGCTTGACTTCCTCTTCCCATATGTCTGCCTTCCCTTGCAGCCAAGAAGTCATGTTCTTATTCTCTCAAAGATCACAATGCTATAGAAATGACATTTCTTTTGTTAGATTGCTTGTATATGTGCAAGGCTGGTGTCATCACTGATCTCCTGTGCAAGGCGGATGTCATCATAGGTCTCCTTTCATCCCTGGAGTCCTGTGGGGGCGGCAAGGCAAGAGGGGAAAGTCCTTAGTTAGTGATCATTTGCACCACTGGCTTAAAAACTTTGCCCTTCTGTTTTGTAGCCTCCATGGGGAGAGATGGGATTTTCAGATTTCTTGGGTTACACTTTTCAAAATTCTCCATTATGGGAGTTCTACCTTAAAGGCAGACATCTTACAGACAGCTAAATGTGGCTCGCCTGTGAGAAAGGCCTCAGATGGAAGGCTTTGAAGTGGAACCAGGCCTAGTTTCCTGTTCAGAAAGAAAGCTGCCAGTCTCATACTTTGACAAGAACAGGAAACTTGGTCAGAACTAGGCCTAGCTTAGTTTCAAAGCTTCAAGGCTTTTCTCCCATTACATACCAAATTCTTTTATCAAAAGCAACTTTTTAAATTGTGGGCATAAAGGAGTCATGTAATCAGTGTCTGAGTACAGGGAGATATGGACAGAGAAGTGGACGAGCTAATGGAAGGATGAATGAGGGAATAGCCTGACAGAAGGATTCACAAATGGGTGGAATATATAGGATGAAATCTTCTTGACTGGAAGGAAGAACTTTCTAGGTGGTTCCTACTTTCTCGAGCTCCCACCTTCGCTAGGTCCATCCACCTTGTTTTCTTTCGGTCTTCTGGAAGGTGTCAGAGAACATCCTGTTTTGATGCCCTTTAGGACTGCATTGTTAAATCCATCCAATATTATGAGTCGGGTAGTATTTTTTTGTGTGTTTTGATGTTTATGCTTTTAAATTACTTATTTTGATCAGTGTTACATTTTTATTTTGTTCCATTTTTGCTAGATCACCACAGTTCATGTGTTTTATTGTGAATTAATAAATACTGCAAATTTGGTGATGTGAGGAAGAAGCAGGAAACAGCCAAAGAGAGAGATCAGAGGGAAAACAGATCATGCTTTTAAATCAAATAATTCCAGTGTTATCCGATGGCCCTTCTAGTGCCCCCAACTCGGTTTTATGAGCCCTTAAACCTCCTAATTATAGGGCATCTAAATCTGTGTCCTGAGCACACTCCTATACTGCAGCGAGTCCTGGACCCTTTGTGCACGGCAGGAGAGGAAGCTGAACACCTTCCATATGCGTTGTCTCTGATGCATTTTTGGTATCACCTGGCAGGACAAAGTTCCAAATAGAGTAGTCCTAGAACGAGCTGGAATTTTCAGCATGTATACAATATTGAAACAGCGCCGTCTACATTGGCTTGGGCACGTCGTGAGAATGGCTGATGGTCGGATTCCAAAAGATCTCCTGTATGGAGAATTAGTGCATGGAAGCCGCCCCCGAGGGAGACCACAGCTGCGTTACAAGGACATCTGCAAGCGGGATCTGAAGGCCTTAGGAATGGACCTCAACAGATGGGAAACCTTGATGTCTGAGCGTTCAGCCTGGAGGCAGGCGGTGCATCATGGCCTCTCCCAATTTGAAGAGACACTTGTACAGCAGACCGAGGCAAAGAGGCAGTCCCGAAACAAGCAAAACCAGGGAGCTGGACAGGGGACAGATTGGATTTGTCTCCAGTGTGGAAGGGATTGTCACTCTCGAATTGGCCTCCTCAGCCACACAAGACACTGTTCCAAGACCTTCATACAGAGCACGATACCATAGTTTCTTGAGACTGAAGGATGCCTACAATAAAAAAAATCTGTCCATTTTACAACCTCTTTACTGCATCCAAAACTCAACTTCTATGACCTCTAACTTCTCCAGAACCATGGGAGCAGGGGTAGGGGCTCACTGTCAAGTAAGACAAGTCATACCGATGATTAGACTTCTATTCATCTTTTTTCTGGGGGAGAGGGAGGAAAGCTTTTTTTAAGTAGGGACTCTGACTTGGTGCTTGGCACTTGGTACCAAAGAGTCAGACTCAGACTTGGGACTTGGCACCAAAGACTTGCCAGCATCCCTGCATGGGAGGTGGACAAAGTGAGATAGCGCTAAGTGTACTTTGTACTGAAAGCAGAGGAGATCAAAATTCTGTCCAGTCTGTCTGAATGTCATGATCTGTATACACCGGCAAAAGATGGATGGGAAAAAAGTGGAGTAGGTCAGAAGAAGGGTGGAAACGGGCTTCAGAATTTTCTGGGAACTAAAGCCACATTTTGACATTGTCTGCAATGGAAACGTAATATTCTCCTTATGACAGGTCCCTTTATGACTTTTAGCAAGGAATCAGTTAAAACTTAAGCCCAGGGGTCTACATTCTCAGTAACTATTGGGCTGCAGCCTAATCCATTTTTCTTTGTACCGTTAATTTTTAGTAATGTAATCTGCATTCACTATCTCTCATATCTTTAGTACTTTGCCTTCAAATTCCTTAACTTTTATAGAATCGTAGAATATTGGAGTGGGAAGGAGCCCCATAAGGCCATTGAGTCCAACCCCTGGCTCAAGGCAGGAATCCAAATCGGAACAAATCTAACAGATGGTTCTCCAATTTTCTCTTGAATGCTTCTCACCACCTCCTGGAGTAATTGCTTCCATTGTTTTACTGCTCTAACAGTTAGGAAGTTTTTCCTGATATTCAGGAAAACTTATTCTCCAGTTTTATATTGTTGTGGGCAGTGTGTGGCCTGGAGGCTTGTGGTACATGAGCCAGCCTTCATAATTAAAGTTTTCCTTTAAAATGATATATTTTGAATTCACACAACCAAGGATTCTCTGATTTTCAGGGATAGGCGATTAAAGAGCAATAAACTTGGTGTTTCCTCCTGCATGTCACATTCTTTGCATCATCGATTAAAAAAATGAGGGAGGGGGGAAGAGAAAGAAATCAGAAGCTCTGAGGTTCTCAAACACTTCTTTTGGAGCGTAACCTCTGTTTTAGGTTTTACAGTGACAGAAAGCATTGCTTAGCGCAAAACAAGAAAAGAATCGTTGGTCAGTTACGAGGGCTCAAGAAACCAGCACCGGGATATTTTGATCTGGGTCTTTCTCAGAATGTCAGCACCTGGGTTTCACTCCTGGTTGAAATGTCCTTTGAAACCTCATTCAGGGACAAACGGTTTCTATTTGCCATAGTAAAGTTATGAAAAAGCAGAAAGTGAAACACAGTTGTTGGGTGATAGGTAATGTTAGCAAACTCAGGTTGTTACTAGTATGTAAAGACTTGAAAGGCCATTAAGTCATTCAAGAAAGGGTCTAATTCTGTACAGTACTTCTTTTAAACCACACACCTGCATCTAGTTAGAAAATAGATGTGGTAGTAGTAATGTCTTCTCTCTATCCAAGGTCAGTGTGGATCACTATGAAAGCATATAGAGGTTCCATATTATTGACCTTGAAAATACTCTGGAAGATATAGTGAACATAATGGAAGGTATACAGTAGTATAAAGGTTGCCAAACTTTCATATATTTATGAACATACGGTAACATAGAGCAGACTTTTGGTCTAGATGGCCAGGATAGAAATCCAACAAAAATAAATAAATAAATAAATAAATAAATAAATAAATAAATAAATAAATAAATAAATAAATAAATAAATAAATAAATAAATAAATAAATAAATACCCTGTCAAGTAAAGAGGAATATTTTATGGGAATAATTTGGATTATGGTCTGCAATCTCTTAGGACAGATAACTATAAGTGATTTTAAGTATGTTAGGATACAAAATTAGCAGGTGCATAGATTATTATAAATTGGTAAAATGTTGTATAAATAAGATGATTGCATTAAAGTTCATTTTGTTTCGTTATGTTGTAGTTGCCATGAAGTACATAGCTGCTAAGTAAGGTGAGAGGACTATCAATAAATAATAAATTTATTTTAAAAATAATGGAAGATATAGCAGGAGAGCTCACCATGCCCACCTCCCCACTTTACACAGTTACTCAGGGCCATCCAAAACATTTGGAAAAGACAAAATGGCACCCAACAGTCAATGTATGGAAGCCAACTGGATTGATAGTTGAATTTTTACCAGCAAGGATCTATTTAGATGTGTCAAGTGAAGTTGACTGAAGCACACAAAAATATAAAGCAAATAAAAAGTGTAGTCTTTAAATTGTTTGTTGTTTTTGCTGCAAGAATCAGACAGAACTCACCCTACCCTAAAACTTGAATATCCATTCAATACCAGTGAAGGAGCAACATCTACCTTGGCACTTGAGAGCTACAGACTCACCTGGAGAAGGAAGAGGAGGTACAATGAGACACAAAGCTCTGACTTAGAATATCTTGTCACCACTCATTGCCCACCAGGTAAAGGTAAAGGTTCCCCTTGACAATTTGTCCAGTTGTGTCTGACTCTAGGGGGCGATGCTCATCTCCGTTTCCAACCCATAGAGCTAGCGTTTGTCCGAAGACAATCTTCCATGGTCACGTGGCCAGCGCGACTAGACACGGAATACTGTTACCTTCCCACTGTGGTGGTACCCATTTATCTACTCACATTTTGCATTTTGCATGCTTTCGAACCGCTAGGTTGGCGAGAGCTGGGACAAGCAACAGGGGCTCACTCCGTCGCATGGATTCGATCTTACGACTGCAGGTCTTCTGACCTTGCAGCACAGAGGCTTCTGCAGTTTAACCCGCAGCGCCACCATCAGCATCTCTCTAAAGAATCTGCGCAGTCAATCTGATGATAGAGCCTCCCTTGTATTTAGAGCAATGGTTCCCAACCTTGGGTGCTCATATGTTCTTGGACTAAAACTCTCAGAAGCCTTCCCCACTGGCTGTGTTGGCCAGGATTTCTGGAAGTTGTTGTCCAAGAATGTCTGGGTACCCAACGTTAGGAACTACTGATTTAGAGAATGCATACAAGGGTTCTGAGAGTTCAGCAGGATCATGAGGTCTAGCCACAACAGCCATTGGAACGCTTGCTACCTCTTGAGCTTCTTTTGCCAGTTGGAAGGAATTCTCGATGCGCACAGATCATAGGTGGCTCATGACTGGAGCACAGGGGGCACTCTCCTAATTTTCAGGGTGAACTACACCTCCCTTGTCCACTACCACCTGGTAAAGGTGCATAGGTAGTGAGCGTCTGCTCTGCAAAGGAATTTGATTAGTAGCAGTGGGGTGGTAGGACTAATCCACAAGACTCCCACAACTTCTTCATGTATTGTTAGACAAGTTGGTGAGAAGGTGATGTTGAATTCCTGTCCTGCTGTGGGCTTTCCATGGGCACCATCTTGGCTTTGATGTGAACAGAATCCTGTCACCTTTTGACCTGAGGTAGTACAGTTACTTTATAATCTTAACCCAGTAAGGTAAAGCAGCCTATGAATTTCAAAGTCAGGTGAGCTTCGCAGCCAAGCAGGGACAGAGATCTCAAATCAAAACTTCATGGAGGCACCACCCTGCCCTGGACAGGATCTTCTATGTAGACAAGTGGGGTTTGAACCCAGGTCTTCTCAATACCGGTCCAACTCATTAACCACTATTCCACATTGAATTTGTTGTTTTTGTTGTTTAGTTGTTAAGTCATGTCTGACTCTTCGTGACCCCCCATGGACCAGAGCATGCCAGGCCCTCCTGTCTTCCACTGCCTCCTGGAGTTGGGTCAAATTCATGTTGGTGGCTTTGATGACACTGTCCATCCATCTCGTCCTCTGTCATCCCTTTCTCCCCTTCATGGACTGCTGCCTTGTCGTGGCAAAGGGGATTGAGTAATTCAGAGAAGATATGGGCTATGCCGTGCAGGGACACCCAAGATGAACAGGTCATAGTGGAGAGTTCTGTCTAAACGCGATCCACCTGGAGCAGGAACTGCCAAGCCACTCCAGTATCTTTGCCAAGAAAACCCCATGAACAGAAACAAAAAGCTAAAAAGATCTAGTACTGGCAACTTAAAGGCCACCAAATTTTATTTGGCCAAAGCTTTCTTCATAGGCATTTGAAGAAGTGGACTACGTTCTCAAAACTTGTGCTGAATAAAGCGGAGTAGCCTTGAAGGTGTCGTAAATCTCCTTGTTATTGTTGCTATAACAGGCTGCATCTCTCTGAAGTCAAGAGGCAAGTGGCTAGCAAATGTATCTTGGGAAGACTGACTGAAAATTCAGCATCTCCCACAGAAGACACCTGATCTCCATATGAGATGAGCATAATTTCCGATAGCAAGAGCATCAGATAACGGTATGCACAGGTTGATTTCTTCAGATAGGCAGTGATGGACATCTGATATGTAGCAGTTTTAGGCCTCTTCCATCTCTGTAGCTCTAAGATGATGATGATTAATCTGGCCAGTACATTTTTGTAAACCACTCCCAGAGAAACATTTATTGCTTTCAGTTTGTGAAGAGGTCTCAAAAGATGGCCAGAGCTTAGTCAAAATATTTTCTACCCTGAGGTGAAGGATAGCAGGTCTTCTTGACTCTAGTCTATGGAGAACAATGGTGGACAGCCTTTAGATGACTGGGTCTACACGTGGCCATTTCTGGATCTTGCAAGACCACACTGTTTCTGGAACCTTCACCTGCAATTATTTCTCCTCCTCCTCCTCCTCTGTTTATTTATTTGTTGGATTGACTTACATCATGACCGTCTAGTGGTGAACCACGACCCTGGGCAACTTACAGAAAAACATGTAGGACAGCATTGAACACGAAATAATGCTTAAAAGGACAATACCAATAAGAAAATAACAAGCATGATAAACATAAACTAAGAAACATAACAAACCTCCCAAAGATGGCAAGAACAAATCAAATCTGTAGGTATGGGTCTGTCAGATGGAAATGTCAGAATGAAGAATTACACAATTAGTAGTCCAAAAGTCCCCATGCCTAGTAGAGAATCTAACCAAGCTTAGAAGATTAATCCATTTTTCAATATTGGTGATAGGATAGCATTAAAGATGAGCATGAATTAAAAAAAACAAATCACCAAATCCATTCAAAAATCACCAATTTCTCGATTCATATTCACACGAATCAAGGCCTCTGAAAAATATAAAACAATGGATTTTTAGCCATTTTTGATTCATTGATTTGTTTGGCTATAAAATGCCCCCCAGGTACATAGAAACACCAAAATCACATTTTGTGAGTGTATAAAATGCCTGAAACCCAATAGTCACCAAACATGGAGAAATTGTAGAGGAGAGTCAGTAGAAGCTGGTGTCTGTATGTGACTGGGGGGCTTTCCTGGGGGACCCTCCTTGTGGATGTATAACTCAAACATCTGAAAACCAGACTTTACAAAGCTTGCAGGACTTGTAGAGGAGAGTCAGGGGAAACTTTCCAGCAAATTTGGTTTCTCTAGGTGCTTGGGGACCATTTTATAGAGTTTTAGAGACAAAAATAAATCGACAAATATTCACCAGAAAAAAAATCATAAATTCGTAATTTTTGATTTGTTGGACTTGATGAATCATGAATCAAAACAAATCACAATTTTTCTGATTTGTGCCTATCTCTAGATAGCATCATCCACTGCTATAGGTTTGGTTAGGGTCAGGCCATGGGGTGCCTATAGTTGTGTCTCTAAGGAAAAATACCTGGGTAGGTGTGGGATGGTGAAGGAAAAATGGGTTGTGAGGCTGATCGCCTTTCCCCTTCCCAACAGCATTTCTTGTCTGAGGTGGCCAATTCACTCTGTCTGATGATATGTCTGATGATAGGGCTGGCCCAAACTGTCTAGGTTGGGTAAATGGACAACCAAATGATAAATGAAAGTGCATAGAAGTGATTTATTTATAATATTTTAACCCATTTTTCTTCTTTAAAAGCACCCAAGATGGCTTGCATCATTAAAAGACAATATTTAAAGCTAAAAACAATGGGTGTACAATGAGTATACAATACTAATCCTATTATTATGGGTCCTGCCATCTTGATCATCCCAGAGTGCAGGACATGTAACAATGGGCTCAAGCTAAAGGAAGTTAGATTTTGGCTGAATATCGGAAAAGTCATCTGGAGGTATTCAAGGGAAAAGTGGATCACCATCTGTCAGATCTGCTTTGACTCGGATTCCTGCATTGAGCAGGGGTTGGACTCCATGGCCTTATAGGCCCCTTCCAACTCCATCATTCTATGATTCTAAGTCAGACAGAAATCTCTCATTAGCTATCCATGTAAAGTATTTGATGGTTAAGTTGTTTCTTGTGCTTCCTTTAAAAACAAATGGCAGTATCAATCTCCAGCTTGAGGTCTTCATAACCTCAGGGTTACTGTTGCACATATTGGAGCTACCTCCATTGAAAATGATGATGATGATGATGATGATGATGATGTATGGGGACTTGCACAAGCTCCATGGAAGACAGACCATTTTCACATGCAGGAGAAGCACAGGTTCTGATCTAAAACATTTAATTAAAAAAAACATTGGGAAATATCCATTACCAGAAAGGAGCAGGTGGCAGTTTCAGTAGCCCTGGGAAGAACCAAGATTTTTCTTAAACCTAAGAGTTTCAATCTACGTGACTGAAATGTGAAACTGAAAATCAGAACAAGCGATTAACGTCTAGCCGATCCAGGTGTATCTCTCTGTGTGAGCGAGAAGCAGAAAGAGAAACAAGAAGATGCTATCAGGATTAACACATAAGTTTCTAAGGGCTTAAGTGACTTTAAAAAAAAATACTTTATTTTTTTAATGTCTTCAATTACTTGTCCACAAAGTTAATTCACTTCTTCCACAACATTTCTTGACTTTATCTAGCTTTGACTGATTGATTGACAATAGGTATGTTTGTAAGAGGATGGCTCTATGTGGCTACACAGTTCTACTTAGGTGCATATATGAAATGAGAGCAATTCCTTATGCAATGACTAACTGGTCTTAACCAACCAGATAGGCGGGATATTAAATAAATAAATAAATAAATAAATAAATAAATAAATAAATAAATAAATAAATAAATAAATAAAATAAAATAAAATAAAATAAAATAAAATAAAATAAAATAAAATAAAATAAAATAAAATAAAATGATAGATGTTGCCATTTCCCTTTGTCTCATGGTGGTGTCATCTCTGAGTTGGTAGATGATATAGGCATGCAAAATTAAATGGCAGTGACTTTGTTTTCTCAGACAAAAGATGCACATTGTTAAGAGTCACAAACCTTACAAAATGGAGCCATACTGGTTGATTTTTTTGATGGCCTAGCTTTGAATGGGTTGTTTGTATCTTTGTGATCCATCAGTCTACCTTCATGCCTGTACTTATAGAGAGAAAGGCACTAGTTTTTCAGGGAATCATTTTGTACGACACATAGGTAACATGACGAGGAAAAGACCCTTTGAGCCCATGCTGGAGGCAATATTTCATATGAAGGTTGGAGAATTTTTTGACAAGTTGAATTGATGTACTGAAACGATCCAGAAGATTCTATCAACGGCAAGATTTCCTCATATCCCTAAAGAGAACAATTCCTTGTCTACATAAATCTTTGCAATCCTTGTTTATTCATGCTTCAACTCTTCAGAATATTTCTGTTTTGTTGATAGAAGCAGACCTCAC
The DNA here is from genome assembly GCF_051106095.1 of Pogona vitticeps. Classification (NCBI taxonomy): domain Eukaryota; kingdom Metazoa; phylum Chordata; class Lepidosauria; order Squamata; family Agamidae; genus Pogona; species Pogona vitticeps. The sequence goes on from NC_135788.1 coordinate 117,077,944, forward strand.
AGATCATGAGCTAGGTTCAGATTCATGGACTTTTAATTTTTAATGTGGTCTTTTGCAAAAGTGCTTCATCCTAACATTACCCTTTTCTTTGTTCCTACGTGAACTGCCAAGATCAACTCTGCAATTAACTCATTCATTTCCCATTATGTTGCAAGTAAGAAACAGTGGTTATGAAGTCTGGAACAAATCGAGTTCTCAAATCAGAATTTAAGGTTACTTTAAATGTTGGTTTGTACCAAATATGATGGCAGAAAGTGAGGAGGAATTAAAGAGGCGAACTGAGGGACCATGAGAATCCAAAGACAAACAGTGAGACCCATGAACAGTGCAATGATTTGAACCCTGGTCTCCTGATTCTTAGTTCAGCCTTCTATACCGCACTGGTTCCTTGTTCCTCTTTGTTGTTGTTGTTGTTGTTGTTGTTGTTGTTGTTGTTGTTGTTGTTGTTGTTGTTGTTGTTGTTGTTGTTGTTGTTGTTGTTGTTGTTGTGTATTATCAAGCCATCTCTGCCTTGTGAATGCATGTTCCACCCTCGGTTGCCCTGCTGAGCTCTTGTAGACTCAAACCTCTGTCTTCCTTCAGTCCACCTCTTCTTTGGCCTTCCTCTTTTCCTGCTGCCTTCCACCTTTCTCAGCTTCTTCTTGCTTTCCCATGATATGCCCAAAGTAGAACAGCCTCAGCTTCAACATGTTTGCCTCCTGAGACCATTCAAGCTTGATTTGCTCTAGGACCCACTTGTTCATCTTTCTGGCAGTCCAGCGTATCCCCAAAGCTGTCCTCCAGCACCACATTTCAAACTAATCAATTTTTTCTTTCTCTTTAGTACTGTTTTAATTGCTGCTCTAAGGGTTTCCCCCCTACATGGATTGCTGCCTTGTCGTGGCAAAGGGGCTTGAGTAACCCAGAGAAGCTATGGGCTATGCCGTGCAGGGACACCCAAGACGGACAGGTCGTAGTGGAGAGTTCTGACTAAACGCAATCCACCTGGAGCAGGCAGTAGCAAGCCACTCCAGTATCTTTGCCAAGAAAGCCCCATGACCAGAAACAAAAGGCTAAAAGATATGATGCTGGAAGATGGGCCCCTCAGGTCAGAAGGCATCCACTCAACCCTGAGTGCCAACTGGAAGGACAGATCCTGAAGCAGAGGCTCCACTACTTTGGCCATCTCATGAGAGGAGAAGACTCCCTGGAAAAGACCCTGATGTTGAGAAAGTATGAGGGCAAGAGGAGAAGGAGACGACAGAGGATTGGATGTTTGGCATGCTCTGGTCCATGGGGTCATGGAGAGTCGGATACAACTAAACGACTAAACAACAACAACTAAGGGTTTCCCTCCACTGTTCTATTTAATAGAATGTTTATATAGTCTATTAAATATATAATTCTTTTTTAAAAAAAGAAAATCATTGTTGTTGTTGTTGTTGTTGTGTGTGTTTTTCCTTCAAGTGCTATGAAATATTGAGTGTGGTGGCAATGATACAAGGCACCATGAAATATTTTTTTATCCCTAGTAACCATTGATCAAACATGCAATAAAGATGAACCAGGTTTTGGACCACCCATGCTGATCTAAAGGATTGGGAAGGTTCATATGGTGATAAACAGTCCTTAAGGTCATGTGTTTATGAATTCAACATGTTAGTCAACAACAGGATCCTGTGGCTGTTGTGGTGGTGAAGATCAGTGCCGAACAGAAAGTAAAGCAGGAAGTTTGGTGCTGAAGAGTTGTTTAATAACTATACTGTATATGCACTGGAGAATCTATTCTGTGTTCTTGAGTTCTTGAGAACTCTAAAAAAACTGCACCCACCAAAGAACAGATACAGCTGAGCGAGTTACATGTGCAGATACAAGTTATAGGTTTTTGGCTATGCAACGCGCCACATTTAATGATTTAACACTGACCTCCAGGGCACAGGAAGCAACAAAGAAAGGTTATAGTCTTATACAAAGTTCTGATAAGATGCCCAGATTTCATTTAGGCATATGCTGGCCAAAGCCAAAACCCACACCATGATTCAGAGATAGACATCACACTGACTGAAACGTGGTTTCCAAGATTATGTACCATTCCCATGATAAGGCATCAGAAGCTACTCTTGTACTGTGTGACATGCCAGCTCCCTGTGAGTCTACCCCAACAAAGTGTTTCAAACAAACCGGCTTCTGCATTCGTAACACAATGGCGGGTTCAATTAAAAAAGAAAAGAGCTCTCAGTGTTGGCACAGTGAGGTTTATGATCTTTTAATTTGTTTTCTGGTAGTCTGGTTGTTGATGTTATATGCCTTCAAGTCACCTCCAACTCATGGTGACCTTATGAATGAATGACTTCCAAAATGTTATTATCACAATGAGGGCTGACTGTGGACTCAGAAACCAAGAACCCTTAGCTACCTTTATTTCCTTGAGATTGGGTATATCACTGTTGTTTTCCCTAAGACCTTGCTCAACATCCTCTCACAAAAAACCACCCTCTGCTTTGACTTTTCCATAACATAGTCATCCATGCCCTTCCAAATTCCTGTCAGGTGTTGTCCAGTACTTACAGCTGGCTAAAAAGGACTAGTGCAACCTATTTTCCTCCTGTGGAAAAGGCAGAGAAATGAGTGGGTATGGCTAAGTAGCATGGGACCTGCAAGGAAATAGGGGACTTTGTTTGTTTGTTTGTTTGTTCATTCATTTGGTTGGTCGTTCATTCGTCTGATTGATCGATCGATTTATGTGCTGCCCATTTGGCCAAAGACCATTCTGAGCGGTTTCCAACATAACTTGTAGCTCTATTGATAAGGCTCTGAACCATGTGTATCTCCCCCCCCCAAAAATTACCAGACCATTAATTCCTTGCAGTTCCCACTAAACCCACCCTCACACAGGCATTTCCACAAGAGGAAAATGGCTGCTAGAGTATTAATTAACTTGCTTTATGCATTGGAAAACACCTGGCTGGACTTTGCTAGATTAAAGTCCCTAGAATTCTGTCTGGGGAAAATCCTGCTGAATTCTGTGGACTGTCCTCTAAGAAATATAAAAATCCCATACCTAATAAATATGTCCAGGTGAGAGTCTTGATAAAGTATTGAAACACGTAAGAATGTAGGAAATCACATTACTCCATTTGCAGCTCTTAGTTCATCTAGCCAGTATTATTCAGGGTTTGAGCCAGGGATATCTTCAGCGCAACATGGAGAAACTAGGGACTGAACAGGGACCTTTGTGCCACAGGAGATGATGCTCTATGCCACTTAGCTAAAACTTATTGTCTTCTGTGAAGATTCTTAGTCATCCAGGTGAGGTTATCTGGAAGTTGAGTCATGGCAACTGGACTGAAGAAGCTACTTGGATGAGTAGCAATATGTTTCAACCTAATAAGAAAGAAGTCCAGTCGCCATGACTCAACTTCCAGATAACTCATTGTCTTGTAGGCACTTTTTCTGGGATGTGTTCAGGAGCCATGAGGGATGCTATAATAACTGGAGGGAAGGCTTCTCTTTTCACTACAGATCTGAAGGGTAGGAGTTAAATTTGTTGCTAAGTAATAGGTCTAGAGTTCCGGCTTGAATGAAAATCTAATTAGAAATGAAAACAGCTGGTGACCAAAGGATTTTGAGTTGCAACAGGGAAGAATATTGATGATGTCCCCACACTATGGAAATCATAGTGACCAGCCTCCATGGACACCACACTTTAAGAAGGATACCAGCAAACTGGAGCAAATGCAGAGGAGGGCAACAAGGACGATCAGGGGACTGGGAACCAAGCTGTATGAGAAAAGACTGAAAGAATTGGGCATGTTTAGGGTTGAGAAGACTGAGGGGAGATGTGATTGCATTTTTCAAATTAAGAACAGGAACAGGATCTCTTCTCAATCATCCCAAAGTACAGGACCCATAATAACAGGCTCAAGCTACAGGAAGTTAGATTTTGGCTGAATATCAGGAAAAAACATCTTAACTGTTAGAGCAGGATAATTGACTATAGAGCCAATTATGTTGGGAGAGGGTGAGTTCTTCAATGCTGGAGGTATTCAAGAGAAAACCAGACAACTACCTTCCAGATCTGCTTTGATTTGGATTCCTGCATTGAACGGGGGTTGGGCTTGATGGCCTTATAGGTTGCTTCCAACTTGATTATTCTATAGTAAGCCAGATCCAGAGGTTAGTGCTTATATTACTTGTCAGGGAAGAGAATGTTCTTCTAGAGGTAATATATATGCACGTACATTAGTGAGAGCTTGCATAGGGATAAATACTGCATATACTGTACCTCCTTCCACAGGCTCAGAAACTGTCCAGTTACTTGCTCAGCTCACTGGTATGAGTGAATGGGTTGAACAGGATCATGCTCATATTCTCTCTGTCATTGCTGATCCTTACATACACACACCGACATGGTCCCCCCCCCATTCTGCTTTCTCTTCCTCCTCTGCTACTTCCTCATCATGTTTACCACTGTCACCACCTTTGCTTCTTTCAGCAACTGTGTATATTATATATCATTGTGTTTTTAAACAACTGCTGTAGCATGAACACACACACAAACACACACTTGGTTAGTTACTTTGGATAGGAAGATGACAAACTTTCTTGCCACCTGGGCTGGTAGATATTTAAATACATTGGATTTTAATATGTTTTTAACCAGAAAAAATAATATAGCAGCAGGGAACCACATTTAGGGAAAAACATCAGATCAAAAATGCAGAGTTTACTTTAGAGGAAGAGAGAGAGCATAGGGGCATGTTAAAAACAAACAACAAAAATCCTACAGTCCATTGCATTCCTGTCTTGTGGTTGTAATCTTGCTGTGTCCAGCCATAACAACACAGTCTATGAATGTTTGCAGGATTAAGCAGTCATAGAATCACAGAATGGTGAAGTTGGAAGGGGTTGGCTGCTACTCAGATCCTTAGCTTTTAGGAGAGTCAACACTCATACGTTTGTAGTCATAGAATAATGAAGTTGGAAGGGGCCCATAAGGCCATCATGTCCAACCTCCTGCTCGATGCAGGAATACAGATCAAAGGACATCAGACAGGTAATTGTCCAATTTTCTCTTGAACGCCTCCAGTGTTGGAGCACTCACCACCTCTTGAGGTAATGGGTCCATTGTCATACTGCTCTAACAGTTAGGAAGTTTTTCCTGATATTCAACCAAAATCTGTCTTCCTGTTGCTTGAGCCCATTGTTCCGTGTCCTGCAGTCTGGGATGATCCAGAACAGATCCTGCTCCTCCTCTGTATGACAGCTCAATTCATATAGCTCTTTTGTCATATTTTCATGAAGGAAGGAGATGTTATAGCAGTTTAAGTGAATGGTTTTGATGGCGAAATGAGGAAAATCTGAGCCTCTAGGGACCAAGTTTTATCATCCCAAATAAACAGGAATGAGGGATATTTGGAACAATCTGGCATTCCCAGACTTTAAATATCATCTCCCTTCCTTAACAGGTATACTGTTTGCTCCATCAGCCCCCAAAAATCCCCACTGGCAATTTGAATCTATTTCTGTTCGGACTTTTCAAAAATCAAATTCAAATCACATGGTATTTAAATCAATGGCTGCATTCACATCTGCTGAATAGAAATCAGTTATTTCTGGTGACTTGAAGAGGTCTTGGAGTCTATATTGCTGACTTGTTTCCACCAAACTGCACTGAATTTAATCAATTTTAGAAGTGTTTTAAACAGCCCCTGCTGAGCTGTTGAAATAATTCACTTTGCAGCTCATATAAATCGATTTCACCTACGTGTTGCATAAGTGATAAAACCTAAATCAGTTTAAATTGTGCTTAAATGTTATTTTTATTGCCATGGTGACTGCAGCCTATGTGCTTTGATGTGATGACATTTCAGTCATGCTGCAAAATGTTCTGAGGACACCTAGTGGTAGAAAACACAAGCACACACTTTAATCAGGAGTAAAAGTTGGAAATGTGCATCTCTCTGTGTATTGCAGCATAGCGCCCATCACTCTCAGCATTGACTACTAGGAAAGTAAATGCATGATCCCCAGATGTCAAGGGACTGCTGTTTTGCCTCTGCACCATCCCTTGCTATTCCTTTGCACATCAAAAATTGGGATCCACAAACCCAAAAGGGGGAAAAACAAATCCAGGTGGAGCAGTTTGGCCCAGTATGAATCAAACTCATGTTGGTCGCTTCGATGACACTGTCCAGCCATCTCATCCTCTCTCATCCCCTTCTCCTCTTGCCCTCACGCTTTCCCAACATCAGCGTCTTTTCCAGGGAGTCTTCTCTTCTCATGAGATGGCCAAAGTATTGGAGCCTCAGCTTCAGGATCTGTCCTTCCAGTGAGCTCAGGAAGAGATTAAAAGAGGAGATGTTGTACTGCGCAGTAGCCACTTGATGGCGATCAAGACCTCGAAATGCAGGCTGCTCTACTCACACATTTTTAGCTGTGAGCCTGATGCGAGAAGTCCCCAGCAATAAAATTTATATTCTGAGTCATATCTGGAGGGATTTAGTCTAGAGATAGGAACAAATATAAAAATGGATCGGATTTTTGACAAAAATAGCTGATTTGTTAAATATTCGTTGATTCGTAATCCTCAAATTTTAAGTGCCAACAAATACGGGTAAAAGAATATTTTTCTCGTTTTTATTCACCTTTCTAAAAATGTTTTTTAAAAAAACCATTCTGCCTACTGGCTGCCGATGAACTGATCAGCGGGCCGATAGGCAGCCATCCACCCCCACAGTTGCCCACCCCCACAGCCTAGCCCCCCAACCCTGCTGACACACTGGGGGGCTAGTGGGGGGGCAAGGGCAGCGGGGGTGTGGGGTGTTTTGTGAGTTGTCAAATTCTGACCACTCATGAAGTGGGACGACTCGCCAAAATGGGAAGTCATCTCCCATCTCTAATTTGGACCTTTCCCTGGTGAAAATATGCCTGTAGATTTGTGGCATTCACCTATCTCACAATCTGGTCCTCCGCTGGAATGAGGAGGTAGCAAGGAGAAAACAGCAACATGGATGGTGCCAGCAAGGACACAGCTATCACAGATGAACTGCCTGCTAAGTTGAAACCTACCCATGGGCTTTGTTCTGGTTGCCCCTTCTCCCTTGCCAGAGGCAGAGTTCAGATATTCATGCCGATGCCTTGAATCATATTAAGAAATCAGATCTAGAGGTGTTTGGAATCCACCGGAATCGGGGCTTTTGTAAAGCTGATGGGTCTTAATTGCTCATGCAAGATGATTAAACTACCCTACAGGCCTTTGGACCACAGGAAAGTGAAAGATATATTGCTTCTTGGAAACCCCTTTTCTTCCTCAGCTGCTGTGAGAATTACATCCAAGACCAGAGGCCATATAAAAACCTGGGGGTGGGGAATCAAATGACTCCATTATCCCACCAGATAAAATTCCCAGTGATCCAAAATTGTGAGTGTCTACACTCCTAAAAGCTACGAACCATTGGGTGGCAGTCAAGGTCTAAGAATGGAGGATGATAGGCACCCGTTCCCCTGTGTGAAAACCACAGGAACTTTCAGAGCGACTTCTTGATAAATGCTTATTGCCTTTTTAAGCCTCTTCCCCTGCAGCTGTTACTTTTCAGTCCACTGAACAAGTGGTGGCCTGAGGTTTTTCCCCCTCCTTATTAGGAGCAAAAGCATGCATATGGACGCAATCCTGTTGGTGGCGCTGTTGCCCCACAGAAGGTGCAAAGCCTGTAGAAAGCCACTTCCTGTAAAAGAAAAGAAAGTAGTTTTCTATTGATAATCGAAAACGGCAAAAGGAATGAATGTGGAACCCTTTAATTTCTATTCACCTGCCAGATCTTTTTATGTCTTCTGAACTTAGCTGCAAGATTCATATGTTCTAGAGAGAGACCAACAGAGAGACAGATGAATATACGGAAATCAGAATGTGATACTTCCAGAACAAAGAAGTTATAATTTAAAGATATATTATAGTGCGAGATTTAAGTGCAAAGTTCCCCACCTAGCGAGGGAAATCCAAATGCAGTTACAAGATGGGGGAATTATTTGGCTCAGAAATACTATGAAGGATCTTTGAAGGATCCACCTTATCACAACAATACACCCTCAACAAAAACACACTGATCACCATAATCACCCATCTCCTGAAAAGGACAAGAGCTGATCCCACAGCCATAAATACTCAACTCCCAAACAAACTACACCAGAGCACAGAGTGCTGTCCTCTGAAGATGCCGGCCACAGAGACTGGCAAAACGTTAGGAAGAACAATCTTCAGAACACGGCCAAGGAGCCCGAAAAACCCGCAACAACCAATGATCTTGGAACTGTTTTACGTGTAGATCACATGCTGAATATGAGCTGAAGTGTGATGTGGCTGCAAAAAAAAAAGCAAATGCTATTTTAGGATGCATTAACAGAAGTACAGTCTCCCATTCCTGTGAGGTACTTGTTCAAGTACTGTGTCCAGTTATAGACACCAGACTTAAAGAAGGATGTCAGTAAACTGGAGCAAGTCCAGAGGAGGGCAACAAGGAGGATTAGGGGACTGGAAACAAAGTCCTGGGAGGAACGGCCAAAATAATTGGGCATGTTTAGCTTTGAGAAAAGAAGAGGAAAGATATGATAGCACTTCAAATACTTGAGAAGTTGTCATGCAGAGAATGGGCAGGATCCATTCTCGATCATAGGGTGCTGGATTCATAATAATGTCCTCATGTTACAAGAAACCAGATTTAGGCTGAATATCAGGGGGGAAAACTTCTTAACTGTTAGAGCAGTACAACGGTGGAACCTATGACCTCGGGAGGTGGTGAGTATCCCAATACTGAAGGCCTTCAAGAGGAAATTGGACAGTCGTCTGTCTGATCTGCTTCGATTTGGATTCCTGACTTGAGCAGGGGGTTTGGACCTTATAGACTTGACCCCTTCCAACTTCTTTATTCTATGACTCTATGAACATAGTATGCGCTAACTCTCCTAAAAGCTGAGAATGACCGGGTAGCAGCCAAGATCTAAGAATGGAGGCCAACAGGTGCCTGCTGTCCTGTGCGGAAACCACAGGAACGTTCGGAATGACTTCTTGAAAAACGCTTATTGTCTTTTTATAACCTCTCCGCTGCAGCTGTTACTTTTCGGTCCAGTGAACACATGGCGGTCTGTGGTTTTTTCCTCTTTATTAGCCTGAGTGTCTGTGTACGGGTGCAGTCCTGTTGGTGGTGCTGGTGCATCATGGAAGGCAAAAAGCCCGCGGCTATCAAAAGTCACTTCCTGTAAAAGGAAAAGAAGAAAGTGGTTTTCTATTGAGCATCGAAAACAGTGTGTGGGGGGGGGAATGAGTGTGGTTTAACTTCCTTTCACCAACAAGCTTTTGTATGTCTTCAGAACTCAGCTGCAATCTTGAAATGTTCTAGATCAGTGGTTCCCAACCTCTTCCAAGCCATGCACCCCATTTCATAATAGCCAAATAACGTACAACTGCCCAGAGTAGAAACATGTTAGATGGGCAGTATATAAATAAATAAATAAATAAATAAATAAATAAATAAATAAATAAATAAATAAATAAATAAATAAATAAATAAATAAATAAATAAATAAATAAATACAACCCCACAACCCCACACCACATTTGCATAAAAAGGCATTTTTAATGGGTCAAAACCGTATTTTCTCAGAAAGTAGAGGATTATTTTCCTCCTCAAAGGGTCTGTTTCTCATACATACGCAGACACACTCATTTTAGTGCCTGACTCCGAAAGGTCAAGGGGGAAAAAAATTAACAAGAGTCGCAACACATATAAATTGATCCATGCCCCTCCAGAAAACACATTGCGACCCACCCCCTTAGGGGTCCAGACCCCCAGGCTTCCCTACAATTCTGAGAAGAGTGATGCCAAATAGAGTAAATTAATACAGACAACAATAAAGGTGGTAAAAAGAGTGATGGAGAGGATGACAAAAGGGATGGTAAAAGGGAGGCAGAGATCTTAATGATGGAAGAGCCAAGTCTTCAATGCTTGTTTCAACCCATCCAGTGAGGGTGCCAAGCAGATCTCAATGGGAAGATTGTTCCATGGGGGGGGGGTGACTGTTGAGAAGTCCCGGTTTCTTGTTCTTTCCTTCTGGGCCTCATTCAGGGTTAAGGTCCTCAACCGCCTTGCCTGTGAAGAACGGGCATGATGGACAGAACTGGCTGGGAGCAGGCGTTTTGATAGGTACTGAGGTCCTAAACCATTTAGGGCTTTGAATGTTATCATAATTTTGAAGTCGATGCGGAAATGAACCGGTAGCCAGTGAAGGGCAGCCAGAGTAGGGAAGATATGCTGGAATTTCTTCACCCCAGTTATTAATCTGGCTGCTGAATTCTGGACCAGTTGAAGTCTCTGCATCAGCCTCAAGGGTAGCCCCACGTAGAAAGCACTGCAGCAGTCTATTCTTGAGATTACGAGATTTCTGATCATGGTCCCCACACTCTTTCAAGATTGGTTCTGTTGTCTAGGGCTGATGGGACAAACAATTCTGGAAGGTGTAGCACCCCCTCTGTATTGGATATAATAATTTGAAAGAACTCTTAGAACAGCACAGCTAGAAGGAGACCCAACTGATAATTCAGTCCAGCTCCTGTCTAGGAGCCACAGTGGGAAATCGAATTCCAAACTTCTGGCTCCACTACTAGATACCTCAATCATTGACCTATGCAACTGTTCGATTACCAGTTTTTGCAGTATGCAAACCAAGATTCATTCCAAATATGCAATTTCCCATTGTCTACTTGTTACATGTTGTTTAGCTTGTTGGTTTCCTGTACACTCACATGCAGAACTACTAAAAAATGGACCAGATGGAGTGCAACGGGTCTTACTCTGAAGTCAACAGGAGTCCGTGTTTTGATTTTTCTCTTCTGCTGTGCCAACCTTTAAACATTTCTTTCCTGAAAAGGAAACTGGCCAACTGGTGCTGGCCAGGGTCAGAAGAGATGGGCAGGAACAAATGATTGGAGAAGGAGGATGTCTGAAACATGAACTCATTTGCTTGCCCTGGATTATGTAAGAATACATGACCAATAAATATATCCACTGCAAATTTACTGCAAGCTCACTTAACTCAGGGAAAGATCAGACAGCAACGATGCAGGAATTTTGTTTTTTCTGCCTTGTTCTGGGTCTGCTTTTGTCTGGTGAGTATATTTGCTCAGTTTTTCCTACAGTGGGAACAATCTCACTTTTTCATTCACCAAACATGATCTAACTGAATTTAAAAACCAAACTACAAGGGGAATGACTCCCTTTCTGTCATTTGACACCAGTTTCATCTGAAACTTTTCCTTCAGAACGTACGATCGGTGGGAACACTATTGTTCATTCCGTCTGCAGTTCTATCCATTACTATATCCTTGCAGAGTCTCGGAAGTCTATCCAGCCACTTGTATAATGGACCATTGAACGACAAGAAGGAATGAACATGGTTCTTTGAGTTGGGAATTTGAAATCATAAGGATTATGGTTTGGATGGCCTTCCTCCAAGTATTGTAATTCTTGGTGTTTTGTCGTTTGTTTGTTTTTGCTAGGTTGTTCGGCATCGATCACTTTGACCCAACCTCCTGCTGCAGCTGCATTGCCAGGGGCCTCCATCACCTTGGACTGCGTGGTAGTAGGTTATGAACTCAGTAAGCATCACGTGCATTGGTTCCGTGGAGGTCCTGAGAAAATACTTGCGTACGTAGGTGGATTCCGAGCAGGAGACCCTGTAATTCTTGCTGATGCGTTTAAGGGGCGTGTGACTCCCTTCTCCAGTGGATCTACAGCCAAGCTAAAAATAGATGCCCTGACGACCCAGGATACTGCAGTCTACTACTGTGCATCACACTGATGTGAAACAGGCCTTTCTTTGTACAAGATCCACTGGGGGACATTTCATCTGTTTTGCTTCCTGCCCATCTGCCCTCCTTCCTCTTTTATGGGCTGTTAGTCGAGGAAAATTCTTAACAGCACGTTCTGCATTGCTGCACATCTCCCTGCTATGACCCAAAGAGAGAGGACATTGGTCCAGGACAGAGGTGTTCACTCATAAAAGCCATGAAATGGGTTGTTGGTTGTTGTGGGTTTTTTGGGCTCTTTGGCTGTGTTCTGAAGGTTGTTCTTCCTAATATTTCACCAGTCTCTGTGGCCGGCATCTTCAGAGGACAGGAGTCAGAACTCTGTCTGTGCTCTGGTGCAGTTTGTTTGGATAGTTGAGTATTTATAGCTGTGGGATCAGCTTTTGTGCTTTTCAGGAGATGGGTGTTTTTTGGTGATCAGCGTGCTTTTTGTTGTGGGTGTATTGTGATAAGAGGGAGAGATTATCTGTGACTGTGATTGATGGGTGACAGAATGGATAGTATATCGATCAATCACAATGGATAGTATATCCATCAATCACAGTGACAGATAATTGTTCCCTCTTATCACAACAATACCCACAGCAAAAAAACACGCTGATCACCACTATCACCCATCTCCTGAAAAGGACAAAAGCTGATCCCACAGCTATAAATACTCAACTATCCAAACAAACTGCACTTGAGCACAGACAGTGTTCCGACTCCTGTCCTCTGAAGATGCCAGCCACAGAGACTGGCGAAACGTTAGGAAGAACTACCTTCAGAACACGGCCAAAGAGCCGGAAAACTCTCAACAACCATCCGATCCCGGCCATGAAAGCCTTCGAGAATACAAAATGGATTGTTGCTTGTACTCCTCAATGTGGACCACCTCACCCAGCAGGAGTGTGAGGGAGCATACTGTTGGAGTAATTGCAGCCTCACATGCTGTTTTACTAGGTTTGGCTGGGAGGGATTTTTATGGGCTGAGGTGACTGTCAATCACTATCAGCACTAACCAATAGTTCCTTCCTTGCCTTGGAATTCAAAGGCAGTCAAGTCTCTCTGCAAAGAGTTTACCCCTCATTGTTTCATCTGTTGGAGTTAGTCAGTCTATTGGAAGCAGGCAATCCGTTGAGGCCTGTTGCTGAAAACAGTCAGTTTTACTCTTCGATCTGTTCTTTTATAAGTAATGAAAACTTTTCTTCTTTGGCCTACTAATATCTCAGAGTGAGTTATTGAGACTGTAAGTGTCAGTCGATGAGGGGGAAAGGGGTGGATCAAACTGGAGAACTTGAAGTTATTCTTCTCTGTGACTCCCTGCACTTTTGCTGCACAACTGGAGGAATGTAACCAAAATTCAATACTCTGCAAGACAAAAAAACACTGCCACTGTGGCTTATGCCATAAATGGTAAAGCTAACCAACGGGATTCTGGCCCATGTCTGTTTATATTCACGTGACTAGAAATGATACAGACATTTCAAAGTATCTTTTCAGTACAGTGGTGCCTCGCTTAACGACGTTAATTCGTTCCAGCTAAATCGCTGTAGAGCGAAAACGTCATAAAGCGGAAATAAAAAACCCATTGAAACGCATTAAAACCCGGTTAATGCGTTCCGATGGGCTAAAAATTCACAGTCCAGAGAAGATCCTCGATACGGCGGCCATTTTTGGTGCCTATATAGCGAGGAATCCGTCCCTAAGCACATTGTCGTGAAGCGGATTCGTCTTAATGCAGCATAATAGTTAAGCGGGGCACGACTGTATTAGGAAACTTCATAAATATGCTGAAGACACATGGATTAAATGATAAAAATGTGCATTATCAGGTAATGGAAGTGCTCATTAATTAGTGGACTTACTACTCACTACTTTATTAGTTCAGAATCCTAGAATCACAGGAAACACCCTTCAGGAGTCCTAAATTTACCTATGAGGAGAGCAAATTCTGTAGCCCTCCTGCTCCACGGTTACTCTCCACAAAAGTGAGATGAAGAATAAAGGTGAGGATTGAGACCTCCACCCCAACGTATTTAATTTAAAAAAATACCAAATTGGCTTATAGTTAGGACGGACTTATAGGAGGGACAAGGTGAAACACAGTGCTAATCAAACATACAGTATCGGGCAAAGTCCAAAGGGGGGAAAAACAAAACAAGACCGAAACATGTGGCATCTTAACGACTTATATAGTATAATGTGAATTTTCATGGACATAAAACATATGGAAACAGAATGAAATGTTGAATGAAATATCTGTTTCATACTGAATATTCATTGGTTCTTAGGTATATGGTATATTTACCTACAGTAATTTGGCTTTTGTTGTTTTAGGGCTCTGTTGTAAAAATTCCTCGGAAGACAGAAAACAGACACCAGGTCTGGGCAAAGATAAGTGGGGGGAGAGAAGAGAGACAAGGTGTGTGTGTGTAGGTTTGAAGACTAGGGACTCACTTAAAAATCAAGAGGAAGAGAAAATGAGAATATTAAATATAAAAGTAGAAGAAGATGGCAAAAGAATGACCTGTATATTAATGTAGGGAATATTGACAGTTTTTACCTTTGAGCCTTGTGATGAGAGATGGTCTTGGTAGTTGTGATTAAAATAACAGCGACAGTAAATAACAGCAAATTATATTTGTTAATGACTTAAAAATCTAGCCTTATATTTAACCCATTTATATCGAGGAACTGACATGAGAGAAACAAGTATTACTAATGGGAGAATACGGTAAGGTCAGCTGTTAGATGAGGTGACAAAGTCAGGTGGTTGAGCACTTGAAAAGACAGGAATAATTGGATTCTTACTATCACACTTACAGAATACAGCATGCCGATGATAATCTGTTACGTGAAAATCGCTGTTTAGCGAAATCGTCATGCGAAAACCATTTCTCCATTGGAATGCATTGAAACCCGTTTAATGCGTTCCAGTGGGGAAAATACCTCGTCATTTTGTGAAGATCGCCCATAAGGCAGCCATTTTGCGAAGCCGCCTATCAGCTGTAGAAATCGTTGTCTTGCGAATAAACAGTCCACGAAGCATGGACCAAGAAGGGGAAAAAACTCTGACATCTACTGTTGCTGCTTTCATCCCCTCCTCTGTCTCATGTGGTGTCTGAGGCATTCATGGGTGGATCAGTGGCAGGAGGCCTCCTGGGGAGGACCACAGCAACCCAAAAGCCACCAGCTTGTTCAGAAGGCTCACTGAAGTTAAAATTAGAGAAGGGCACAAATCAGAAAAATATCGATTCATTTTGATTTGTGATTCATCAAGGTCAACAAATTATGAATTTGTATTTTTTTTCCTGATGAATCATTGAATCAATTTGTCAAATAATTTCTTTTTTACTATAAAATGCTCCCCAAGCAGCTAGAGACACCAAATTTCCTTGGAAGCCTCACCTAATTCTAATCAACATGCCCTAAAAGTTTGGTGAAGTGTAGGTTTCAGGCATCTGAGTTATACACCCACAAGGAAGGAACCCCCTGGCAAGTTTTCCCCAGGAACCAAGAGACCCCAAAATCACATGAAATTTCTAGTGCCTCTCCTACAAGTTTGGTGAAATTTGGGTTTCAGACATCCAAGTTATAAACCCACAAAACATGTCCCCTTTAGCAACTTCCTCGGGGAAACCCAATCTTTACAAAACCTGGGCGAGTCAGAAAAAGTTTCCATGCAATTTTCGTGACTCTAGGTGCCTCGAGCACCATTTTGCTGCCAAATGAATTGACAAATCAAAAATCGCTAAAGATTTGTTGATTCGTATTCGTTGTGGGCATTGATTCATATGAATACAAATAGATAAATCAGTGATATTCGAATGCATTTGGCGATTCATGTTGTAGTTCATGCCCATCTCTAGTCAAACTATTGTTCTCAATAATAATAATAATTGTGGTCCATCAAGTCAATACTTGGTATTCCAGATAGACATTACCCAGAAATGTTTTTCTATTCTTTCTTCTGGCAATATGCTGGGACTGCGGAGCTTGCCCAACGTTACACAGGCTGGCTGTTCTCCCAGGAGGTACAGTGGAGAATCTCTCAACCTCTGGCTCCACAGCCAAATAAATGAGCTGTATCTGAACTAGGGTGCTAGGACATGGGTAGATCTAAATGTCCCAAGAGCATCTTTTTGCGCCACCAGAGCAGCATGTTCTGAAAAAGGAATGGCTTGGTCCATTCCACAGAAAGATTGTGCAAAGAGGATGAGAAAAATCCAATGACAGGGGAAGCAGAGACACTTCTGAAATGCAAACTCATTTGCCTGCCGTGGACTATATAAGACCTCCTTAATCCTGCCAACTCTGTCCATGACAAAAAGCTGACCATCAAGTGTTTGCAACTAAAGCAACAATCAATTGGGTGCTATGCAGTTTTTCGGTTACATTTGCCATGTCTTGTGGTTCTTCTTACCCGGTAAGTAACAGCAGCACGATTTTTGACAGAGATTGTGGCTATCGAAATTTGTGACTGACGAATTTTAAAGGACAGAGCTAAGTCAGTTCTATTTCCCGTTTCGATGTCTTCTTCCAGTGTCCTAATGTTGCCATTCTTTACCAGGCACACTTGGAGCCATCCATTTGAATCAACGACCCGATACAATGATTGTGTTGCCTGGGAGTAGCGTCACCCTCAACTGTGTGACATCCGGATTCAATATTAATGATCACCACATGCATTGGTCGCGAATAGCTGCTGGGAAAAGACTGGTTTATGTAGCAGGCTTCAGAACCGGGTATCCTGAAATTGTTGCCGATGGATTCAAGGGGCGTGTGAGGCCCTCCACGAGTGGTTCGACGGCACAGTTAAGGATAAATAATCTGAATGCTGAGGATACGGCCATCTACTATTGCGCAAGGGAACACGGTGATATAGATTGAACCCTTCTCTGTACAATATCCTGCAGGTGGTGTCAAGATATCGGAGCTAGAGGGGTGCTCTCCTCTGGCAAATAAAACCACACGCATGTTCAAAACCGTGTTTTGTCCCAGTTCCTGTTTTCAAGAGCACTTGACTGACGGGGAGAAACTGAGGAAAGCGGTGAGGCCTCAGGTTTTGCGAAGCTAGAATGAGGAAGTTGTTGCTCTGCTGGTTATCCTGGTCAACGAGGACTGCTGTGGCGTAGCAGCTATGGAGAGTGCCCGATGCCAACCTTCTGAACCCACCACAATAATGTGAACCGAAGTCTTTAGCAGAAGCTTATTTAATTGTTACACTCCCACAACTGGCTATGGAAGAAGTGTAAGGACATTTATTGAGTTTCCACAAGAAGACACTTTAAGTGCCTTCTTGTCCATCTGGAAGTCCCATTGTTATGAATATAAGAGCATAAGAACGTAAGAAGAGCCCTGTGCTGGATCAGGCCAAGGGCCCATCTAGTCCAGCTTCCTGTATTTCACGGTGGCCTCTCCAGATGCCTCTGGGAGCACATGAGAGAACTAAATACCTGTCTCCTCATCCCCCTCCCCTGCATCTGGCATTTTGAGGTACCTTCCTTTTAAGCCTGGAGATTATACATAGCCATGATGGCATGTAAACTGCCGTGGAATTTCCCTCATGGAATCGATCCTTGGGTCTGGTAGTCTAACCCACAGTGATTCTATGATGGAGTCGGACTTGCCGTCCATCTCCATTCTGCTGGATTCCACAACTTCTTTGACATAGGTGGCCACCTCATCCAACACACGCCCTCCCATCCCTCCTATAGAGTTTATAGCCTGGGATTGCAGTATTCCACTGGTTCTCCGAATTGCACCAGGTTTCTGTTATGGCCACTATATCAATGTTATCCCTAACCACCAAATGTTCCAGCAGAATCAAAGAATCATAAAGTTGGAAGGGGCCTGTGAGGCCATCAAGACCAACCTCCCTGCTCGAGGCTTTAGTGGTTTAACCTGCAGTGCCACCACGTCCCTGAAAGGTATCTGGTTACCTTTGGTTTTAGGGGGAACCTGCAGAAGATGCAGCCATGAGGTTTTGCCCGGTCTTCTGCTGATCCTTGGCGGACCTGATGAGCTAAAGGCCGGGTAAGTGCACTGATCCAAAGCAGGTGCCTTTCCCCCTCTCTGATGGCAATGCACTTCTTGAGGTTTCTGTATGACATCAATTGCCAGGCTCGTCATCCATGCCCAAAAGCCAGGTTGCCTTCATATTACTTCTGGAGCAAAGCGGGCCACCCAGAACATTTTATAATATGTTTGCCAGTGTTGCTCCATGAAATGTAATGCAATCTTCATGCAACAAGGACACTCCTCTATCTCTTGCGAGGCACCACTGTATCTCAAGAGACTCTCTTGAGCATGATCAAGACTGGTCTACTTTCTCTTTACAGGGGAAGGAAGCTTCTTGTTTCCCAAGATGACAGCTCAATAGTTTAGGTATCTAGATGAAGAAGCAGAGGTTAGGACTACAAGTCTCTACTGTGCATCCTTGACAGGGGCTGAACTCAGGGATCTATAAGTTCCCTTCTATTTCTGCAGTTCTAAGATGATGGTGACGTTGATTAAGTGGCTTAGCCCAGAGAAGGAGACAGGAAGGAGATTTTATTTCTTTTGTTTTCTTTCCCTTCAAAGTGGAAAAGTGTACAAATTTTCTTTCCGTTTAAAGAGAAATGGGGAACTTTCTTTTCACTCACTTGCAGAATGGGAAGGTTGTCTGTCAGCTTCGCGCTGCAATAATACGCAGAGTAATCTGATTGAAGACACAGACACGCTCTTCTATAATAAGACACGTGTATTATACAAATATACAAATATACAAACTGGCAGCACTTCGGTGTAGCAGGCAATCAACAGACAAACTGGCATAGAGGAGAGCAGCAAGTGAAAGAAGGAGAAGATACATTCATGTTCACACTGTTCACTTATATACATTTACACAGCTTCTTCAGTCCAATCACAGGACACATTACACCATCTTCTCCATGTGGGTGTCTCCTCTTCTCCAGACATTGCATCATCTTTTCTTCTGTCACAGTGACTCAGCAGTCACACAGCTGTACATTATGGCAGCTCATTAATGTTCCCTTTAATACATGTTCAGGCCTATAAAATTACAATATCCTGACATTGTCAATGCTTTCCATTTCTTTGTACTTCTTGCTAACTGATACAGTGCATCAGCAATGCTTTGAAAGGACTTTAAAACAAGAAGCTCTTTCAAAGCATAACTGATGTATAAGAAAAGAAATGAAAGACCTCCTTTCTGTTCTCGTCCACAGGTGAGCGGAAAGGAAGATGCCCATTTCTCAAGATCATTGGCTAATAAAAGCAACCCTGCCCAATTTAATGTAACAATCTGTGGAAAATCACCCTGGTTCAAATTTTCACAGTGTTAAAAATTAAACATTCTAGATCGTTTTGCTTAAAAACAAAGCGGTCACAACCAGTAACCTACAAAACATGTCCATGAGAAACAATACTGATATGGTTATCTGGGTTATTGCTGCATGGCTCATTCACACTTGCTGAAAACCAGCCCTGGAGTTTGAGTGAAAAGTGGTTAATTGATGAAAAAAAGGAGTCATCCTCTAGGATTTTCCCTTACAAGGCATCACTTTGTGAATGGCAGTGAGCACAAGAAGGTATCCTCTAGGCCAGTGGTTCCCAACTTTGAGTCCCCAGATGTTCTTGGACTGCAACTGCCAGAAATCCTGGGCAGCACAGCTGGTGGTGAAGGCTTCTGGGAATTGCAGTCCAAGAGCATTAGAGGACCCCAGTTTGAGAGCCCACGCCTCTAGACCATCTTAATGTGTAGCCTGTATAATTAAATTGTAAACCGCCCGGAGAGTGCTTGTAGCGCTATGGGGCGGTATACAAGTCCAATAAATAAATAAATAAATAAATAAATAAATAAATAAATAAATAAATAAATAAATAAATAAATAAATAAATAAATAAATAAATAAATAAATAAACTGCTGCCATGGGTCTTCTCAACATTCAGGCTGCCTTTTGATATGTAAAGCTTAGCATCCTTTTTCCTGCTGGTGACATGGGCATAATTGGTCTAGATGGGTGGGATAAAAATCCAATCAATCAATCAATCAATCAATCAACCAACCAACCAACCAACCAACCAACCAACCAACCAACCAACCAACCAACCAACCAACCAACCAACCAACCAACCAACCAACCAACCAACCAACCAACCAACCAACCAACCAACCAACCAACCAACCAACCAACCAACCAACCAACCAACCAACCAACCAACCAACCAATCAATCAATCATGCTATGTAATATTAGGCCATTTCTTGGTATTTTGAATCATGGGTACAGAAATACCGTATCCCACATTCATAAATTGGAAAGGTGTTTTTTTTTAAAAAAGAATTTTGCTTTGCTTGACTGAAATCCAGTTATTTATTTAAAACAAAATAATCATACCCCTGGTTAGGTTCCACCTTTTTAATACTATGGCACAAACGATATGCAAATTGAAAGCACACATTCCATCTTCTAAAAGGCTTTTAAAGCCAACCTTTCCCCAGCTAGCTGACATCCTGTTTTTATTGTAGCCGGTGGAAACCATGACTCTTTGGACATACCTGTGGCTCTTGGGAGCTCTTTTACCAGGTAAGGCAATATTTGTAACATTGAGACTGTGTAGAAGACAAAAGGGCAATGAGGGCCTAGCTGGAATCCTTTATTTTCATTACAACATCTTCAGGCTCTTGACCACTAAGCTGGGAATTTTCTGATCATTTGGTCAGATTCGGTAATGCTATTGGCAAAAGTTTTTTTCTTTGTTTGTTCATACCCTTTGGTACATCAATAAATAGTAACATTCAGTAGGAAAAAATCATCTGTGACAATTGGCTGCAAAATGTTGCAGAATAGATGCTAAACATGAGTAGGGTTGGCTTCCCTAAAGCGTAGCAGGTGATAAGATGCTACTTGTTATTTGTCTTTTCTCACAGGTACACAAAGTCAAGTGGGCCTTAGAAAGCCTGGCTAACAACAAGGCCAGTGGAGGTGATGGCATTCCAGTTGAACTATTTAAAATCTTGAAAGATGATGCTGTTAAGGTGCTACATTCAATATGCCAGCAAGTTTGGAAAACTCAACAGTGGCCAGAGGATTGGAAAAGATCAGTCTACATCCCAATCCCAAAGAAAGGCAGTGCCAAAGAATGCTCCAACTACCGTACAATTGCACTCATTTCGCACGCTAGCAAGGTTATGCTCAAAATCCTACAAGGTAGGCTTCAGCAGTATGTGGACCGAGAACTCCCAGAAGTACAAGCTGGATTCCGAAGAGGCAGAGGAACTCGAGACCAAATTGCTAACTTGCGCTGGATCATGGAGAAAGCCAGAGAGTTCCAGAAAAATATCTACTTCTGCTTCATTGACTATGCGAAAGCCTTTGACTGTGTGGACCACAGCAAACTATGGCAAGTTCTTAAAGAAATGGGAGTGCCTGACCACTTTATCTGTCTCCTGAGAAACCTATATGTGGGACAGGAAGCAACAGTTAGAACTGGTCATGGAACAACTGAGTGGTTCAAAATTGGGAAAGGAGTACGGCAAGGCTGTATATTGTCCCCCAGCTTATTTAACTTATATGCAGAATACATCATGCGGAAGGCTGGACTGGAAGAAACCCAAGCCGGAATTAAGATTGCCGGAAGAAATATCAACAACCTCCGATATGCAGATGATACCACTCTGATGGCAGAAAGTGAGGAGGAATTAAAGAACCTTGTAATGAGAGTGAAAGAGGAGAGTGCAAAAAACGGTCTGAAACTCAACATCAAAAAAACTAAGATCATGGCCACTGGTCCCATCACCTCCTGGGAAATAGAAGGGGAAGATATGGAGGCAGTGTCAAATTTTATCTTCCTGGGCTCCATGATCACTGCAGATGGAGACAGCAGCCCTGAAATTAAAAGGCGCCTTCTTCTTGGGAGGAAAGCGATGACAAATCTTGACAGCATCTTGAAAAGCAGAGACATCACCTTGCCAACAAAAGTCCGAATAGTCAAAGCTATGGTTTTTCCTGTTGTGATGTATGGAAGTGAGAGCTGGACCATAAAGAAAGCAGACCGCCGAAGAATTGATGCCTTTGAATTGTGGTGCTGGAGGAGGCTCTTGAGAATCCCCTGGACTGCAAGGAGAACAAACCTATCAGTTCTAAAGGAAATCAACCCTGAATGCTCACTTGAAGGACAGATCCTGAAGCTGAGGCTCCAGTACTTTGGCCATCTCATGAGAAGAAAAGAGTCCTTGGAAAAAACCTTGATGTTAGGAAGGTGTGATGGCAAGAGGAGAAGGGGACGACCGAGGATGAGATGGCTGGACAGTGTCTGCGAAGCAACCAACATGAACCTGACACAACTCCGGGAGGCAGTAGAAGACAGGAGGGCCTGGCATGCTCTGGTCCATGGGGTCACGAAGAGTCGGACACGACTAAACGACTAAACACACACACACACACAATCTCAAATCCAGTTGGTCCAGTCCGGTCCAGAAATTAAGAAGCCTGGAGAGTCTGTAAGATTCACTTGCAAAGCATCTGGTTATACGTACATTTAATCAATATTCATTGAGCTGGATCAGGCAGGCTCCAGGAAAAGGACTGGAGTGGGTTGGAAGAATTAGAACAGATAACTTTGATACATTCTATCCGGAATCTCTGAAAACCCGAGTGACTATCACCGTGGACGTCTCCATTAGCACTTTGTATCTGCAGTTGACCGGATTGAAAACAGAAGATACGGCTGTGTATTATTGTGCCAGGCACACAGTGGAGAAAACCTCATACTGAGGCATGCATAAAACCTCCAGGGAAGAACTTCTGACAGGAACACTGCTGCAAGATACACAGACCACAAGAGGGAAGTGTGTTGGTCTTCCTCGGGTATTCCACACAATCCTGTAACTAGCAAACAGATATATAGAAAAAGGGGCTTTGCTAAAAGATAACGTACAAGCTTCAGAGAACTCAATTGGCTCTTCCATTAATCTTTTTTCCACAAATGAAGAAATTAATACACTTCTGAGAGCAAGTAAAAGCTAGAGTTAAATACTATGAGTCAAGTTATTTTTCAGCCATAGGAGATAGCTGTGTCCCCTGTTATGGCCAAGAGAGGGAGCCATCTTCCAAAAAAGCACGAAGAGGAGTTGCTGGAATCTTTGTATTCTCGAAGGCTTTCATGGCCGGGATCTGATGCTTGTTGTGGGTTTTTCGGGCTCTTTGGCCATGTTCTGAAGGTTGTTCTTCCTGACGTTTCGCCAGTCTCTGTGGCCGGCATCTTCAGAGGACTGGAGTAGGAACTCTGACGATGCTCTGTTTCTGTTTGTTGGATAGTTGAGTATTTATAGCTGTGGGAAATTGTGGTGCTGGAGGAGACTCTTGAGAGTCCCATGGACTGCAAGGCGATCAGACCTATCCATTCTAAAGGAAATCAACCCTGAGTGCTCCCTGCAAGGACAGATCCTGAAGCTGAGGCTCCAATACTTTGGCTATCTCCTGAGAAGACTCCCTGGAAAAGACGCTGATGTTAGGAAAGTGTGAAGGCAAGAGGAGAAAGGGAAGACAGAGGAGGAGATGGTTGGACAGTGTCATCAAAGCGACCAACATGAATTTGACCCAACTCCGGGAGGCCGTGGAAGACAGGAGGGCCTGGCGTGCTCTGGTCCATGGGGTCATGAAGAGCCGGACGACTAAATGACTAAACAACAACAACAAGAAGAAGAAGCTGTGGGAACAGCTATTGTCCTTTTCAGGAGATAGGGTGATGATGGTGATCAGCGTGTTTTTGTTGTGGATGTATTGTTGTGATGTTGGAATCTTTCTTTATATCTTATAGGTATGAAGGATTGCTCAGTAGGCATCTTTGAAAAATGCTTGATGTTAAAGACCAAACTTTTATGTTCCTTAACCTTCTGGCATACACATGTGACATAAAAATTAACTAAAGTTGAAATTCCCTCATCAGTCCCAAGCAGTCCTTTTAGTTCCCACGTATCTTTGTTTCCTGTTCTACTGTGCTGTCAAGACAGACTTATAGCGATCGTAACAGGCCTTTAAAGGGAAGTGAGACATTTAAGGAGTGGTTCTACCAGTTTCACACCCCCAGTGAGTTTTCGTGGCCAAGGTGGGAATTCAACTCCATTCTCCAGAGTCCTGGTGTGCCACTTTATCCACTACACCACCCAGCTCTCTTTGCGCCATCTTAATTGACTGACCGTGGACCCCTCCCCCATGTGTGTATACATGTGCTTGCAATTTGGCTTGTTTTTGTTGGAAAAAAGGGCTTTGAGACACTGAGACAAAATATAAATAATAATCTTTATCTAGTTCTCTTAGAAAAATGGTAAACAGGGCATCCTAAGAAAACAACAAATACTAAAAATATATTACAAAACATACCAAACAGTAAAGGGAAGAAGGTGGTGGCAGTTCAGGCAATGCCTACAAACTTAGGCAAGCACACACAGTCTCTGCCTCGCTCTGTCAGTCAGCACCATCGAAGGAGGTTGAGTGGTGTAGTAGGGTGCGAGAGACAAGGCTTTATAGAGCTGAATCAATTACAAGGGACAGGTGAGGTCTTTAAGAGATATTAACCCGGTGTGGGTAGAATGTTAGATCTTGCAATATACCAATAGTTTTTAAGTCTACTCCGGTGAGAATGCATTT
Source organism: Pogona vitticeps (assembly GCF_051106095.1). NCBI lineage: Eukaryota > Metazoa > Chordata > Lepidosauria > Squamata > Agamidae > Pogona > Pogona vitticeps. Next base: position 117,102,421 of record NC_135788.1, read on the forward strand.
ATAGTTAAGCAGTAACCTAGACCTGAATATCCTGAATCAATACATACGTATCACCATTGTCATCATCATTTTAGAACTGCAGAGCTGGAAGGGACCCTATGGATCATCCAGTCCAGCCCCTGTCAAGGAGGCACCATGGGGGGAACTGAACGCCCAACCTCTGGCTTCGCAGCCAGAGACCTAAACCACTGAGCTATCTAGCAATTCCAAGGCTGACACATGGGGACATGAAGAATATGTAGTAACATCTTAATTTCCATTTATTTAAGGTCTCTCAACATTAAGACGCCCCAGTGAGAAATTCCAAAGCCCGGTCAGATTCCTTGCTCCAGAGGAAGAAAGGAAGTGCTGCTTCATTAAAATTTCTAAAGTTTCTACACATTCCACATTGAACTAGTGAAACACAACTCATGCATCTGTGTTCACTGTCTCTTGCTCTCTGTTTCTCTCATATATACAGAATGGACACGGAGAGCCAATCTGATTCCTAAAAAAATATGTACATGCTTCTGATGGCTAAAAATTCACACCGCAAGGCGGCAGTGCACACACAGACACATAAACTAGCTCTAAGGGAGTGGTTCCCAAGCTTGGATCTCCAGATGTTCTTGGGCTAAAACTCTCAAGAGCCTTCAACTTTAGCTGTGCTGGCCAGGATTTCTGGGAGTTGTAGTCCAAGAACACCTGGGGGGGTCCAAGGCTGGGAACCATCCTCTAAGGGCTTCTTTTAATCTTTTTAAACCTGAGTGGATTTGGTGCAACAAGAAATGCCTATATTTTTCTTTCTATTTTATAAAGGGCATACAAAGTGATTCATCCCAGCCTTGGCCAGAAGTTCATTTGGCTACCTTACTGTACTGTCTGCCAAGCAAAAAATATTATGTGCAGTTGAATCCGTAGTCCTTACCACTGCAGGTGAATCAGTGAAAACTGAATCTTGTTACAGACCTCCCCATGCAAATAGGATTTCCTTTGCAATTTGTATAAGATCTACTACTCAGTTGTCCTACTTGGAAGGATTTCTTCTTCCAACCCAAACACAACAGTCATTGCTCGCAGATGGTCCTTTAGACATCATCATGCCATTTTTAATACTATCTTGTATGTTACTGACCATCTCCTTGGGTGAGTAAGAGAAGAATTATGGGGTGGGGGAAAACTACATGATATGTTCCATGTTGGGAATGAAGCTGTAAATCTTTGTGTGCTGTCTGTGTTCATGCATGGCGTGTCCCTGCAGGTATTATGAAGATTCTGTTCCTTGACAATACAACCGGGAATTGTTTATTGAGTCATTCATTTAGTCGATTTATAGTAAACCTTCCCGTCAAAAAATGGGCTTGAAGGCACATCTATGGTTGGTTGAGTTGCATGATCTCACTTTGGTTGGCTATGATGGGGTTCAGTAAACAAGCTACATTTCTCTACATCACAATGACACAATTCAATTTTTTAAGATGATTCTTTTGACCTATTTCCCCTTATTTTTGTCAGGGCTTCCTTCCAAAACAACATCCAAAAGGAGAGGCAATATTCCTCTTCCCCCACCTCCATTAGTCTAATGAATGAGGTCAGGAGCAACCTTGATCAAGAAGAGGAGAAGGGAGGAGTCCCTTGCCCAAGAGGCTATGAAACATGCCTTCCGGTTCTACAGTTCTTCCAACCTACCAGGAACTGTAGAAATACAAACAAATGTGTCGAAGAACTGTTCATCTCTGTGCATAAAAGGAACACCAAACCGATGACATGAAAACCTATTCAATGTTTGTTGTTATCCCACAGCGGCTGAATCCCGGATTTCTATAATCCAGCCACTTTCGGAAATGAAACGCCCGGGAGAGAACTTGACCTTGTCTTGCAAAATGGTCTCCTCTTCTTCTCCTCAGTACTGGGTGGAGTGGACACAAAAAATTGGGGACCACGGTATTCAGTGGGTTGGAGAAATCAATCCTGATGGAACTTGGGCAGGTGTCCGCAAGGCTCTGCAAGGAAGGTTCTTCATCTCCAGAAACAACTCGGTGAACACTGTTTACTTAGAAATCAGGAAGCTGGAGGCTGGAGATGCTGGCCTCTACTACTGCAGCACCCACAGTGAATTATACCTAAACACAAACCCAATGCTGTGGCTAATTCAAGTGGTGGCCATATAGTATCTCCTGCATTTCTCCGAGTATCAATTGCTGGGAGAGCGCGGAAAGAGTTATCTTGCTCACAACAGGCTGGTGGACTTCTGGAAGGTATTTGTGTGGCCACTCTCTGGGCGAGATAGATTTTTGGTCTGGCCAGCATGCCTGTTCTTAGTAGACCTGCAGCATTGGGACAAATGTCAGAATTTTATCTTAGTGATGTTGTGAGACGTGAAAGGACGGACTTTCGCATAGGATTGCTATCAGCAGTGTTTTTAAAAAGCGGTTTAATTTCAGGATCTGCAGGTCAAGGACCTACCCAATGAAGACGTGCTAAGGAAAATGAGTAAAAAATGAGGAAGGAGAAAATGCTGGGATATGCAGGAACTTTGGACTAGAGATGAGCATGGACCGGTCCGTCCCAATTCATCCCAGTTTGAAAAGGCGGCAGGGCAGGGGCTGCTGGTCCCCTCCCCCACCTCCTCTGGCTCAATCAGTCACTCGCCAGGCCCAGCGTGCTAGCTTCATGCACCTTCTCAACTGATCTTCCAGTCCTGGCAACAGCTTAGGCTTCTCTGACCTTCCACTCAGGCAAAAGGATGGGGCAGAGAAGTCTGTGCTCTTGCTCGTGACTGGGAGATTAGCTGAGGAGATGGAAAAAAACAAGCAAGCTGGGCCTGGTGAGTGGCTGATCAGCTGAGGATCAAGGTACTCACCTTTATGAACAGGCACAAACTGGGATGAACCGGCTTGCACCCATCTCTATTCCAGACCCAATCTGTATCTGAATCTTGCTCATACAGATAGAAACCAACCCTTTCTGACCTGTTTGGAGATTGCCTCCAGTGATTTATCCTTGGGCTTTTACATGTCTTTGCTTATTTCTGGATCAGCAAGAGAAAAAGAAACAAATATCCCCATGGGAAGAACAAAGAATCATGACCTGGGGTGCTGTTGGTGGGGTCAGGGCAACGTAGAACCATCAATTTAGGGAATGGGATGGACCTTCAAAAAAGGTCCCAGTATGGTTATAATTCATATATTCACAAGTTTTCTGAGGTGTGAGAGAGTTGCACCCTAATTGGAATAATTTACCAGGGCACTCTAAATACTAAAATGACATTAATGCTTAGCAGAGAATCTAGAGATGGATGTCCTGCAAAGGGGATTCTCCAAGTTGGTCATCCCACTTCCAGAAAGATGCTTAGGCAAGACACCAAAAGGACCTTATTCCTTATGTTGACAAGGAGAGAGAGAGACAGACAGAGAGAGACAGAGAGAGAGAGAGAGAGAGAGAGAGAGAGAGTCTCCAGAATATGGTGGCTTGCCTAAAAATTATACAGCAACCTCCCCCTCCTATGCCTACATGTGAAATGGCTGATTGAGCCAGGAAAGAGGATATATAAACACAATTGACCTCATTCTAAGCTTTCCACAGGGCAAATGTGTTAACTGTGTCCTTATTGGACAGACTAGCAGAAATGATATCACTGAATGCAATGAATCGGTATTTCCAGTTATGCTGGTTCTGCATACTTTCTTGGCTTCAAAAGGGAAAGCTGGTATACATTGTGTACTAAAACAAACAAAAAAAGCACATTAATGATTAGAAGATTTGTTTCAGACTGAGCTTTCATGGATTACAACTAGCTTCTGTTATCCACAATGTTTATATTCTCTATATCTTTTGGATTTGAATATCCTAGCTAAGAGAGACGGATATGGCTCCCTCTCTGATTTTGCATCAACACAAGAGATATGATATATTGTCTAGCTTGATTAGGGCTGTAATGGCCCCAAAGTTTCTTCACATTTCCTGAAATGATTTCTAGCCAGTTAGTCTATTCCAAGGGACGTGGTGGCACTACAGGTTAAACCACAGAAGCCTCTGTGCTGCAGGGTCAGAAGACCAGCAGTCGTAAGATCGAATCCATGCGACGGAGGGAGCTCCCGTCGCCAGTCCCAGCTCCTGCCAACCTAGCAGTTTGAAAGCATGCAAATGCGAGTAGATAAATAGGTACCACCTCGGTGGGAAGGTAACGGCGTTCCGTGTCTAGTTGTGCTGGCCACGTGAAAACGGAAACGATCACCGGACAAACACTGGCTCTATGGCTTGGAAATGGGGATGAGCACTGCGCCCTAGAGTTGGACACAACTGGACTAAATGTCAAGGGGAACGTTTACCTTTACCTTAAGTCTATTCCAGGGATGCTGGAGACCAAGTGTGTGCATGCTTGTCTGAGTGGGGAACAGAAGAATTTGAAAAACTGCTTGTTCAACTCTTAGATGCTGCCTTCTCAGAAACTCATGAGAAAGGGCCACATAGATTTCTTGTTTAGAAACCAGAAATAGAAAGTTTTCTTCTGCATTGATATCCTGAGTTGATACACTTTACAACATTCCACAGATGTATTTCCAAATCTGGGTAAGGATTCTGCTTTAGTTACATTTCTGACAAAATTTCCACACATTGACATGTTCAAGATGGAGCTCAAAGAATTTAAAGAGGTGAAAAGTTGAAATTCAAGTAACACAATAAATGAGACAAGAAGATTCATTAATTCATTCTCTTCATCAGCTGCTCTTTGCTGTTCAGCTCAGGCTTGAAAAGAATAATGTAACATTTAAGTGAAAAGATACAAACCAGTAATCCAGCACTAGAGGCTAAGATGGAGAAGATCTCCACAGCCACCATGTACTTCCCCTTGGTGCTCAGGTAGGTTGGAACAAATAACAACCAAACACTGCAGAAAATCAACATGCTGAAGGAGATGAACTTGGCTTCGTTGAAACTGTCTGGCAACTTCCTGGCTATAAAAGCCATACTTAAGGTGACGATGGAGAGAAGTCCCATATAGCCCAGGACAATATAAAACATGACAGCAGAGCCTTCATTGCATTGTAAAATGATTTCTTCAGCAACGGAATGCAAGTCAACATCTGGAAATGGGGGAGAGGTTCCCAGCCAGGTGACACAAATGCTTGCTTGAATGAGGGAGGACGAAATGACGATAGAGGGGGCCACTTTTTTCCCTACCCATTTCCTCAATCTTGACCCTGGCTTGGTGGCCATGAAAGCAAGGACAACAATGATGGTTTTGGCCAATACGGAAGACACAGCGACAGAGAAGATGATGCCAAAAAGGGGCTGTCGGAGGAAGCAGGAGAGTTTCCTAGGCTTGCCGAGGAACAGGAAAGAAGAGAGGAAGCAGAGCAGCAGGGAAACGAGGAGCATGTAGGTGAGCTCCTGGTTGTTGGCTTTGACGATGGTTGTCTCTTTGTGCTTGATAAAAATGCCTAATACCCAGATGGTCATCAGGGAGAAAGAAAGAGTAAGTAAAGCCAAACCTTTTCCTAAGAGCTCCCCATAGGATAGAAAAGATATATTTTTAGAAAGGCAGTGACTTTGGTCTTTGCTTGGATATTGATCTTCTGAGCATGAAGAACAGCTAACAACATCTGAAAGAAAAAGAAGAAAGCACCATCATAACATTAAACTGTACATCAAGTGAGAGCTCTTTCTATTGGAATCATGTCCTGCTAACTCATAGCTAGAGATAGGGGTTTATGTATTTGTATACGAATACAAATACCGTCCATCTCTTGTTTCCTTCCCAAATGTTGGTATGTCTGTTCCACAGTCTACCACACTGGATGTGTCTGAGAACTTTCCTGATTAAGGGTTCTTCCTCTTAGAAAGAGATAACATGAGCAGCGTGTCTCTTTCAGTATGTTGCCGTATCTACAACATCACTTATTGGGAACTGTTCCGTAGCTGTCAAAATTACTGATATGACTATTTTTTTTAAAGTCAATTTTATATCCGTTCTGATGAGAAACAGTTTCTTGGTGCCTATAAAAGATTATTTGGGGTTCCTAAGCATGGTTGGAATGAAGAAGGCTCATTTGGGTCTTGGGAGTTTTAGCGGAGAGACAGTTATTCTTACTGAAATATGCACTTCATTTTAGAAGTATTGGAAAAGAATTTTCACCCATGTTAAGCCTTTTTGCACGACCTACCTGTGGCATTGGAAATTTTCCCTTCAGGGCATGGTACACAATCATAACAACAAAATTTCTTCCCTTCTCTCTTTCTCTTCTGATAACCGGGGTAGCAGGATTCAGTGCAGATGGAAAATGGAGGCACCTAGCCATTGAAAAAAAAAGTAAGTAAGAGGGAAAACTAAAATACCTTATAAGGAGTAAGGTGAAGTGGAAGTGTCCAGAATCTGGTGCCATGAATCGTCTACCACAGTGATCCCCAACCTTGGGCCGCCAGATGTTCTTGGACTTCAACTCCCAGAAACCCTGGCCAGTAGAGGTGTTGATGAAGGCTTCTGGGAGTTGTAGTCGCGGAACATCTGAAGGCTCAAGATTGGGGACCACTGATCTACCAGACTTTTTTCCCCCAACAGTTGGTCAGCTGGTTTCTTGTATGTCTGTATGAGCATCGATTTTGATTGAGATGCAAAGCTATAGATATAGACAGACCTATATAAATGGTACAGAAGATACAGAGTCTTTTGACACTGCCATATAGTTATGATGTATGGATCCCTGCTAGCACTGTTTGTCAGAAAAAAAAGTATGAAGCTCAACAAAACCTGGTTCCCAGCTCTCAAAAACACAGAGTGCAAAAGGTCAACGAACTCCACCCAGCCACAAGGTCAGGGGATTACTACACACAAAAGACCAGCTAATGACACCCATCAACCACAGGGACAGATAATCTCCCCTCCTTATCAAAACAATACACCCACAACAAAACACACTAATCAACCATCTGCTGATTAGGACAATAGCCTATCTCACAAACTAGCTTTCTCACAGCCATAAATACTCCACTCTCAAGCCTACCCAGAGCACAGTTTGCTGTCCTCTGAAGATGCCGGCCACAGAGACTGGCGAAACGTTAGGAAGAACCACCTTCAGAACAGGGCCAAGAAGCCCGAAAAACCTACAACAACCACAAGAAAAAAAAAGACCTTGCCTGTTTGAGTTTCTACCTAGAAACACATCCTTCTCCTTTAAGAGCTGGCCCATATCTTTCCTGTACAGGGCTAGGGCATGCAGTCTTTTTGGCATGATTCGTTAAGAGGTAAAATAGCTCTTTGTTCTGCCTTCCCATATGGGTACCAAGAGTTAAAACAGATTGCATTGAAAGTAAGGACCTTTTAAGAACCAGTCGGATCACACCAAATTTCACAGGGTGGACAAATATGGATGCTGATAGAGACAGAGATATATAAATATCTACAGGTGCAGATACTGTTAAATAGTAATATATGTAACTATAGAAAATATGCATTCAGCAGTGTGTGAGGGTACATAAAAACTACTGTACTTCCTAAATCTATTTAGTCATTCCCAGCTTGAAGATGCCTTTCTCAAAGACAGGTCTATGTTCAAGGTGCCAAAACAAGGCTACTTCAAAAGAAAGCAAGGGAGTGAAGCTCTTCTTTCAGGAGTATAAGACAAATGTATATACCAAGATTAAAAAAGGAATGTTGTTACAAGGAATTTAGATATCTGGGACTTTCCCATCACATCCCTCCTTGTCAAAGCAAAGAGTATGCGCTTCATTACACCAAGCAAGGGAAATAGTGAATTTTGGGCCCAAATGTCATTCTTCCTGTGGATTTTAGACCACTAACCCGTGTGAAAGCCTGCATTTTACACCTGATTAAAGCTATGATCCCATGTAATCATGCTGTCATTGATGGTGAAATTGTTTCCTTCAAGGCCATCAGGATTTACTCGTCCCACTTTCGCATTATGGATGGACATGTTGGGGAAGATAACCATGTTCATAATATCGAATCCAGAAATCATTTCCTTCTTCTCATTGAAGGACACTCTTTCTCCAGCTGCGTTGTTAAATGAAACGTGTTGAAGAAAAGGGTGAAGCTAGGTTGAAAAAATGAAAAGGAGAAAGAGAGGAGACACAAACATCTTTCAGAATCTTTGTGTGTAAAATATATGCCAGTAACCTCTCTCTCTCTCTCTCTCTCACACACACACACACACACTCTCACACACTCACACACACACACACTCACACACACACACACACACAGAGAGAGAGTTATGTCCTGTTTCACATGCAGAACATACACAGACATTTAGACACAACACACACACATGCCACCTTTTCTTAAGATTATTGTTTTTTCATGTGTTCAAAAGGATAATGAAAAAGTTGGGTGTACTGAGTTCCCTTTATTACTGGTGGAAAATTCACAGTTGAAGAAGACCTGAGTACAGCAAAAGTCACACTTATTGTAGAACAATTAAAACTGAAGGGAGAAAATAATAAGTCCCAGTGATATTGTGGGCTTTTTTCCACGTACGACTAATCTTTGGCTTTATTTGGCTTTATGACATCTCATCTAACAGAGTTTTAGCCTTTAGAAGGGTGATCTTTCTCCTATGATGAAAGAATGTAAAATGTCTGATTTGCTAATTTGTGGAATAAAGGGTGACACCGTTCATCAGTTACTTTTCAGACAACAAAGTCAGATGCTGTGTGACTTTCTGTTAATCACAGAGAAGGCACTTCACTGGGGAGACTTTACCTGCCAAGGCTGTATATCTTGAAGTTCAAGGTTTCTGTTCTTTCCAAAGTTGGACCTGGACTTGTACAAAGCTTGTAGGGCATGGGCCACAGCATAGACAGCATTATAAATGCCATAGCTGTGACCGTTCATGTGTGTATCGAAAAAAGACTGTGGAATGTCTTCCAGCCTTTCCTTTCCAGTACATGTTCCAGAGATCTCATAATTCGGTCTGAGAACTGGAACAAAACAATCAAATGTTTGTTCCCAGAATTCCTTGAGAAAACCATCTGCTTCACTCCAATCAGGTTTCATGCTCTGAAGAAATTCTTGGAACTTCAGAAGCTTGCTGAAGTGAATCACGTAGGAAATGGCACTCGAGAACACGCGCACCTTTAACCCTCGACCAAAAGACACTAATGCAAAATCAATCTGGGCTGTTAGAATCCAGACTTTTCCAAGAAATGGATTTTCAGTTTCTCTAGGAGCTCCAAGATCAATAATGTACCTCAGCCCTAGGAAGTTTAAAGTGCTGCCGTAGATGACAATTATTCGGGATGTTGACAAGTGGAAGACCTGAAATGTATTAGAGATCATATGATGGTGTCCAACCTCATCATATACATGTTCTTGGGTTGGTATTCTTCCTGTGAAATCTGAACAGATTCCATTCTGAGAAAACAATGATTCCATGATCTCCAAAAAATGTCCTCCACTATCATCATCCACAACAAACAGCCCGATCCATGTCCACCCAAAATGCTTCAGCAAGCTGATAATCCCCATGTACTGAGATTTCTCATTGGTGGCCATGTAATAAAAGGAATAATGTTGCCTCATCGCATCCTCTGCTGGGGGAAACGAGCCATAAGTGAGCTGAAAAATATTTTTGATAGAATGATGATGAAACTCATGGGAAACTTTGTTCAACTCTTAAGATTCAGAAAGGTTGACGGTCTTTTACAAGGAATGCAATATTGTATGATGAAACACTCAAAGTGGGGAAGAGGGGATACAGGGAGAGTTGGGTCAAAGGTTTTCCTTTCATAAAATATTTTGGAAGACCTCTTCAAGAAATGCACTTCAGAGAAGCAAAGTGAGAGATTGTAACTTCTGTAAGAGAACCCTCCTACATTAGTAAAATTCCCAAACCTTTCAACTGATAAACCTTACCTGTGGGATTTTGTAGATACTTAAAGTTTTTGCCATGTGGAATGAAGTGTGAGATGAAAGTGCCCCAATGACAGCTATCATATTTTTGTGGATTCCACATAAGTAGTTGGGCACAAATGTATGTGATTTGAAGAGAAGATTCAGGGTGGAAACATAAGTCATCTGTGCATCGTTGTAGCTGTCATAGATGTGGAATCCCAGTGTGACGTTTGCTAAGATGTTGGGATCCTCATTTATTTGCTTGATAGCAAAAGCCAGAGACAATATGTGCTGGTAGAATTTAGTCATCACACTGCAAATAAGGGTTAAACATTCTTTCACCAGAGAATTCGGCAAGCTGTTTGTCCAAGTTGACTAAAGCCAACATTTAGTGAAAAAGGTTTGAAAATGTGATTCGACATGGCACGCACAACCCTCAGCCCTCCGAGACAAAGTTGTATAACAAGTATATAACAAAGCAATATGAGACAAACACAACTAGCTTTTTCACTACATTATATCTCTTTACTTTCTTTACTGGTATGTCTATCATTTTTCTCATCATCTCAATTAGTTCTCTCACTGTCAACTTGGATTCCTTCTTTCCTTCTAGACCCAAGATGCTTTTTCTTGAGTCCATCTCCTCCTATAAGTTCTTTGGGTGTTTATTTTAAATAAGAATATAGCTTTCCCTATATTATACCCTTTAAAAGCTGCTCTTAGCCAAATAAGATGCAGAGAACGAACATGTTATCAATTTCAAAGAGAAAGGGTTGCCCTTTGAAAGACAGAGACAGAAACACAGAGATGGGAATGTGATCCCTTTTTTTGCAGAAAGAAGTGTTTCAAGCAGGGCAGAAGGCACCTGGAAAGATAACATTCCCTTGCATTTACAATACTCAAGCACCCTACTATGTCCGTGTTGAGAAGAAAAGTATCATCTAGTGATGTGGTCTTACATCATATACATAAGTCTTGCTGTTAGAAAAGCAGAGATGGATTTCCATCATGAAGTTCAAAGCACGCATAGCATAGGTACTAGAGCCAACCACAAAATCCTTGACAGTGAAGGACAAGGCTTCACCCTGTGAATACTTCCTACTCTGAGGAGTCTCTAGAGAACACTGATGTTGGATGTCTACGCTGGCCAAGTTTGCACAATGCATGGAAAAAAAAACAAAGAATTACTCACGGTATAAAGTCAGAAAATTCCTCCCAAGGATATTCTCTGAATGAATATTCCTGGAAAAAGAACGCAAACTGTGAAGCAATTCCACCAATCAAGAGGTCTCCTGGCTGATAGGATTCCTGTGTCCCAAAGACAGGATCAGTCATGAAGCAGTTCAGGGTATCTACTTCTTGCAGCCGCTGAAGAAGAAGCAACAGCAAAAGCAGTAAGACTGACCCACCATTCCAGTAGTGAGCCCTCTCTGGAGTGGGAAATCTTCTGATACCCATCTATACTGTCTCCTTGACTCAAGTTGGGTACTCCAAGCATTGGCTCAACTTGGGTACTTCTATTATGCCTTTTAAAGAAAGAGTAGGTCAATTCTCTAGAGCATCTACAGCCTTAGAAATGGTTGCTCTAGAAAGCCAAGAGAGATTGCCACAACACTGACACAGTTTGGCCAGGAAGATGGGAAGAGACAAGTGTCAGACATAAGACAGAAAGAGGTCTCCCTGCTTTCCATCCCTGGTTCTTTCTCTGGATGGCCCAAACAGAGGGGTGAATATAGACACTTGCTCAATTGTGTTTTGATTGTTTTTGAGTCTTTGGAAATACTACAAGATTTTCCTAGGAGGAAGCTAATTACAGTGTTTTTGTTAATGGCAGATGTGTTCTCTCTCTCCCACCACACCCCGAATTATGATGTTGATCATGAACATGTTTTCAGAACTATCTAAAAGTTTGGCTTATTCACCACAGGGACAGTGATCAGAAGTTTTCTTTGTATGGAAGTACCAACATGGCTAGTTCACCAGCCTATGACTAGTTAGTTAGGTGCCATCAAGTTGGAAGTGACTTATAGTGACCTTAATAGTTTGGGTGACCTTATTAGTTTGGGTTATAGTTATAGTGACCTTAGTTTGGGTTCTTTTTCTCATTTTCAAGGTGAGGCACCTAAAGAGTAGTTTTACCAGTTCCGCTCCCCCAGTACACTTCCATTGCCAAGTGGGGCTTTGAGCACTGGTTTCCAGAATCCTTTACACCACACTGTTTTCATTACACCACACTGGATTCCTAACTCATGACTAAGAACAGTAAGTAAATGTTACATAGGCATCCTTCAGTCTCGAGAGACTATGGTAACATGCTCTGAATCGAGGAGTGTCCTCTCCAGAGCATGAAGCCCGGGTAAGGTAATATGGAGGATAGGCTGTTACCCAAGCAGCAGATCCCCCCCCTCTCCACATTGCTGAAATGGTCCAATGGAAAGGCAAGGGCCAATACAACTGGTTCCAGCAATGTCGCAGGAGTTGACAGAACAACACAAACTGCCTCTGGGACTCCGGCTCCGGATTTTGCCTCGAGGTTAACTCCTGAAGTCTTTTCCATGAGTGGATATAGCCACAAGGCAGTGGAGGTTTAAAATCGGAGTTTTCCTTCTCCTAGATGGGCTGCCTTCCATGGCTGACGAGCCCCACCTACCCGGCAGTAAATGTTAAATCTAACTACAAAGACTTTTGCCTGATTGTAAAATTTTGTACATTTTCCACCAATGTGACAAAGCAGTGTGAAAAGTGTGCATAATTTCTCTAGTGCACTGGTTCCCAACTTTGACTTCTTATAAAGAACTGAGAATGTTTAGCATTGAGAAAAGAAAACTGAGGGTAGTTAGTATAGCACTTTTGAAATACTTGAAAGGCAGTCCTACAGAGGAGGGGCAGGAACTGTTCTTTATTGTCCCAGAATGCAGGACATGTAATAATGGGCTCAAGCTACAGGAAGCCAGATTTAGAGCAGTAAGACAATGGAACGAATGATCTCAGGAGGTGGTGAGCACTCCAACACTGGAGGGATTTGAGAGAACACTCAACAAACACCCATCAGATCTGCTTTGATTTGAATTCCTGCCTTGAGGAGAGGTTGGACTCAGAGGCGTTATAGGCCCTTTCCAACTAAATTATTCTGTGCTTCTATGATTCTATGTTCTTGGACTAAAATTCCCCGGGTAGCCAGGATTTCTGAGACTTGTACTCCAAGAGCATCTGGGAACTCAAGGCTGGGAACAACTGTTGTAGGGGGACAACTTCACAATGTAGGGATCACAGGATGTCAATGAACGGCCATGTTTTGTCATCAGAATGAAAAGAATGAAGCAAAGGCACATTCTGGAATGACTGTACTTTCAATTGCCAAATATTGGCAATCCTCAACTTTGATGAAAGCGAGTGTTTGCTGGTTACGGCGACAAGTATATCTCTTGGGGCTCTCTGTGTTCATACATGGCCCATCTCTCTGGTTTTTGTGAAGATCTGGTTCTTTGTCTCTAAATCTGAGAACTCTTGAGTCATCCATGTCTTTCTTGAGTATATACCTCTCATTTCTACCAAACAATGTCTGAAAGCCAAGCTACAGTTGGTCATATTGCATGACAGCACAATTTTTTTTTATTTTAAAAAAGTTGAAATGTTTAATAAAGGTAGGAGATGTAACTTTGAAGATGGGAGTTGTGACTAGAAGTAAAATTTCTAAGTAGTAAGGAACTGAATGTTCTTGAGAAGTCACTGCAGAGTATTTAATAGCACCCTACAAAAATAACCATGTGCTGTCAAGTCAATTCTAACATGGTGACCCTTTTCAAGGTTTTCCAGGTAGAGAATACTCAGAAGTGCTTTACGATTCTTTTCTTTTTGGGGTGCTCTGGTGCAGCTTGCCCAAGGCCATACAGGCTGGGTCTACTCACAGGAGGCACAGTGAGGAATGGAACACCCAACGTCTGGCTCCACAGCTAGATACCTTAACCACTGAACTATCCATCCAACTGCAAACCCATTGTTTTTCCTTAGGACATGAAGGTACATTAGATTTCAATTGGATTTGCTTAGTTAGAGAACATACATGTTAAGTCATTAGAGCGAGTTGGAATTCACATATTCATTTGTAGAGACTTCTCAGAAAATGTCAGGAAATGCATTTGAGAGGTTTCAGGAAAGCATTTTATTTTGCTAGCTATCAGGGAAAATCAGTACATAGCAATGTGTAGTAATGATTTTTCCCTGAAGAACAAAAACATGTGTGCATAGCTATTTAGGGGAAACACAAAAAGAGTAATTAAATCTAGAATTTTCTTTGAAGTGTATTTCCTGGGATATTACTAAAATGAAATAACATTCTTTGGACATCTGCTTGCCCACCCCCCCCCCCAAAACCCCGGAATAAAGACATGAGACAGAAATTTGGATTAAATACGGGCCACACTTTATTTAACTAATGAATTCAAGAAAATTGCCTTTTGGCCAGTAAAAGAATATGGGGGGTCTGCTGTAGTGCGGAAAGCCAGTTAACTGGGGGTATTCCCATACCCCCTGATCAATAAATGGGCGAGTCCCTGGCCCCCAAGCTCCAGCGGTCCCGAGACCATTGGATCCTGGCTAGCCGCTAATAAACACCCCCAGACCTCAAGACATCTTTGACTGATGACTGTTGGTCCGGGAGTGGCCCAGCGCATCCTCCCCCCACAGGCACTGTAATCGCATGATCCGCAATGCCGGAATGCTCTTGGCTTACTTGATTTTACAAATTGGGACACACCGAAATACCGGTTATTTCCGCACTACCTGCCAGTGCGACCAATGAATTTCCACCGAAAGCCAACAAACCCTTATCCAGTGTGGGATAGGCGAAAAATACCCCCATCCACGGCCAATCAGGATGAAGGTCAAAAATTCCTATCCGGCCCCAAATGGCGACCAGCAAAAACTCACACTAGATTTTAGGGAGGGTGCGTGGGTGCCCGGAAAAAAGAGGATAACCTGCAATGGGTGAGTTGCCTAAATAGGCTCCTCTTCCCTCCATTGTCACGTGTCCCTTTGAATCTCAGTCCTTTTCCGGGGTGGGAGGCAAATGACGCTCGCCTGCTCAAAGTCGTTAGACTTAGCAGCGAGCTAACTCTTCTCCTAACACGATAAATTACTTCCCCTCAGGAAGAGGCTCAAGTATATTTGATTGATTGATTGATTGATTGATTGATTGATTGATTGATTGATTGATTGATTGATTGATTGATTGATTGATTGATTGATTGATTGAGTAGATTTATATACCGCCCATCTAGAACGTGCCTACTCTGGGCAGTTTACATATACTATAAAAATAAACTAAGATAAAATCCAGATTAGTCCAAGATGGGAAAGGAAAAAAGAAAAAAAAGGAGAGGAAAAAAAGAAAAGAAACAAAAAGGGGAGATAGGCTAGGTAATGGCTGTAGGGCCTGCCTGCCTGCCTGTACAGGAGAAAACCAGGTCCAAAGTGTGGCCATCCACGTGTGTGGGGCTGTTAACATGGTGGGACATGTCCAAGGAAGCCATGGTTTCCAAAAACTCAAGAGCAGGTAACCTCCACCTCCGCATGGACGTTGAAATCACCCAAGACAATTAGTCTCATGGATCCCAACAGAGTCACGGAGATGAAGCCAGTTAGCTCTGGTAGGGAAGTGGCTGGATTGCGGGGAGCGAGGTATGCCAGTAAGATCCCAATACCATCCTTGGCCCCAGTTGACATGTGGAGGGCTTTCTAGGCATAGCATTGCCATGGCAGAGAGCCTGAAAACCTCAAGGGTGTCCTTATAAACAATGGCAACTCCCTCTCCCCTTGATCCTCTGGTCTACCCTGGTGCTGCATAGCCCCCTTCACTACCCATCCACATCTTGGTTATGCAAGCCAGATCTGCATTGTTTTCCAGAATAAGATCTTGTATTAACTGGGCTTTATTGGATACAGACCTGGCATTCAACAGCACCAAAGTTAGAGTGGAGGGACGACTGAGCTGGCTATCTAGAGCCTGGCAGGTGGTAACAGTGTCAGAACAATGGACAGCTTCCAGGCATCTGTTCACTGTTCTTCTGGAATGACTAACAGCTGTACCAACGCCATATCTTTCCCTACCCGTAATCACCTGTATGTTCTTGAAGCCCCCATCGGTAGGCAGGCCTTCATTCCTAGCACAAAGCAGTCTAACAGTAGCAGAAAACTCAATTAAGGAAAGAGTAAGTACACAATAATTAACAATAACAAATTATCATAAATAAAATAAATTACACACTATTAAATTAGAATCAATAAAAGTAAGCAAGACATTAATGCTATTTAAATAATTATTGCAACTTAGGGTAGTGTAAGCTGGTTCGTATAGTTAAAGAAAGAAAGGCCCATCCAACCACCCTGCCTCTAAGTGTAAGAGTATAAGTTTGTTTAATAGAGATGAGTGAGGGCAAAAAAACAACAACAACAACAACAGAGTAAAGTGAAATAAAATGAAATAAAATAGAGTAAAAATAAAATAAAGAATACAGAATATAAAACGATGTCCCCCCCACACCCAGGTCATGTCTGTAGATCTTGTCTGTAGATCTTGTCTTTTCCAAGGAGGCTGTTAGAATTAAGGTAATGAGGGCAGTGACTGCAAGCAAAGCTTGGTCCAATGATAAAAAGGTGGAATAAAGGTAGCAGGAAAGTTGATAGAAAAAAGGTGCCGCTGTTGCCATTCTCCATGGCGGGAGGTCAGGTGAAAAGCCCTCACAGAGCATGGCAGGTGAAGAGGCAAGGGAGAGTGGCTTCTAGGGCTATTGCTGATGATGGAACCACAGAACGCACAGAGCAAACGTTCTGGAGACTCATTAAGTGGGTAACAACAGCGCTGCCGCCTCGGCTCAATCTGCCTCCACCATTGCCAACGCCGGTTGAAACCATTAACAGAACAGCTGGCAGAGCTTTAGAAGACTGGGCCCCAACAAGCCTCTCAACCACAAGATTCCACCAAGCCTCTCGGTGCTTCTTAGCCTTTCAGTGCTGGGTTAACCAAGCTTCGCTGTTGTTTTAAGATATCATTTGTTACAAGGGATGGTAATGTCTTCATGTTTAGTACAGAGTGGGTGTGTTTCCCATAATACATTGGGCTTTGCAGGGCACAAGAGAATATATTGGTGTGGCAGAATGCCCAAGTCATGCTTGTCCGTCATATGGAGCTCTAGGGCAGGAGCCTATGGCAGGACAGGAGGGGTGGAGTCAAGAGAACAGTTGGAGACTGGGGGGAGTTAGAGAAGAGTTTTTGAAGGGTTAAGACAGAGATTGGAAAGTTGGTGTGTGTTAGAGAATAGATAAGAGACAAAAGTAATAGGCAATAGATAGACAGTCATAAGATATTGTTACAGTGGTTAATGTGAATGAGTACAAACAAGCAAATGTGTAATCCTATCCAAGTTTAATGATTGAACAATAAAATAACATCTATGACTTTACTTCTGTGATTTACCAATCAATCAACAAATAAACCTGTTATATTTGGCAGCCCGGGTCTAAGAAACATATTTGGTACACTGTGGATAAAGACCCACTGGTGGCAGAATGTAAAGGGAGAAAATAGTACATCGTGTCCGAAGGTGGACCTGTGTTTGAGGGAAAACGAACAGGGGACACTGGGGGAATGCGACAGTTGGGTATTTTAATACATTTATATAATTGCTATCTTCACACATATGGTTATATCGCAAAGTTACAATGAGGACATCTCCTCAAATTGATGTAAGAGAATTAATTGGACTAGAGTAATGCATTAATACTTCCTCCTAGTTAGCTGCTCCCTACTGTTCAACTCAGGCTTGACTATAATAATGTAACATTTGAGGGGAAACATACAACCCAGCAACCCAGCACTGGAGGCTAAGATGGAGAAGATCTCCACAGCCACCATGTACTTCCCCTTGGTGCTCAAATAGGTGGGAACAAACAACAACCAAACGCTACAGAAAATCAACATGCTGAAGGAGATGAACTTGGTTTCGTTGAAACTGTCTGGCAACTTCCTGGCTATAAAAGCCACACTTAAGGTGATGGTGGCGAGAAGTCCCATATAACCCAGGACAAGATAAAACATGACAGCAGAGCCTTCATTGCATTGTAAAATGATTTCTTCAGCAACGGAATGCAAGTCAACATCTGGAAATGGGGGAGAGGTACCCAGCCAGAGAACACACATGCTTGCTTGAATGAGGGAGGAAGAAATGACAATGGAGGGGGCCACTCTTTTCCCCACCCATTTCCTCAGGCTGGACCCTGGCTTGGTGGCCATGAAAGCAAGGACAACAATGATGGTTTTCGCCAATATGGAAGACACAGCGGCGGAGAAGATGATGCCAAAAAGAGGCTGTCGAAGGAGGCAGGAGAGTTTCCCAGGCTTCTCAAGGAACAGTAAAGAAGAGAGGAAGCAGAGCAACAGAGAAATGAGGAGCATGTAGGTGAGTTCCCGGTTGTTGGCTTTGACAATGGGTGTCTCTTTGTGCTTGATGAAAATGCCTAATACCCAGATGGTCATCAGGGAGAAAGAAAGAGTAAGTAAAGCCAAACCTTTTCCTAAGGGCTCCTCATAGGATAGGAAAGATACACGTTTGGGTTGGCAGTGACTTTGACCTTTGCTTGGATACTGATCTTCTGGGCATGGGGAACAGTCAACAGAGTCTGAAAAAAAATGGAACCATCATTATCATAATGCTAAGCTGTTTGTGAAGTGGGAGATATTTCTACTGGACTGACTCCTTCTGTGAACTTAGTCCTATACTTAAGAGATAGGCATGAACTGCTGGTTCAGAGATTTGTCCTGGGTCATTCAGTTGTCGAGCAGGTGTTTGGTGGTTCAAAGCCCTACCTCCTCTGACGGGCGCCCACTCAGAAGTAGCAGCCTGGCTTCCCTGCCCTTCCTGCTGTGTCTGAGTGGGTGCCCACTGGAGGAGGTGTGGCTTTGAAGTGCTTTGAACATCTGTTTTGCCACTGAATGATGCTGCACAAATTGCTGGTTCAGGAGTGGTCTAAATGACTAGATAGGTGGGGTATAAATACTGTACAATCAATCAATCAATCAATCAATCAATCAATCAATCAATCAATCAATCAGTCAATCAATCAATCAATCAATCAATCTCTATCTGTACTTGAAAATGCAGACAACAAAATCATAAAAATGGATGGCCATATCTCAAGTTTCTTGACTCTTCAGTTCCTCTGGGGAATCTTCCATTTCATAGAGAAAGGTATGGAACACAAGTTTGTGGTACATTTTTTAAAAAGCGCCTTCCTCTTCATGAACTATTTCTTGACAAGGAATTGAACATGATTACTGGCAATTAAACTTTTGTGTAGTTTCTTCCTAGGGTTTTGTCTTTGACTAGTATGAATGATGGGATATTCCCGGTTTATAACCAATTCAGCACTTGTTCTCATCCCTCTCTTGTTTGTTTTCTTCTCTAATCAGCTTTGTAGTCTGCATGCATGTGAGGAAGAGGCATGGAAGATTTCCCCACATCTAGCTCTCCCGTGGACTTAGGGGGAGCCCCATGAGAGTCAGAACTGGAGAAGGAGAAGGTGGGAAAAGAGAAAGACATTGTAGAAGAAGAAGGACTCCTAGAGGAGGAGGAGAAAGTGGATAAAAAGGAAGGCCAAGGAGAAAATAGGGGAGAATTGAGAAAGAAAGAAGTGAGAAAAAAAGGAGAACAGAATGAAGGTGAGGCGCAAGAGGAGGAAGAAAATTGGAAAGATGCAAAAGAAGAACAAGAGGTTGAAGCTTGCCTGGTGTAGATGGGAATCCTGAGAGTGTTTGAACCCCAAGGGGATTGAGAGTGTGGGGAAAGAGAGGATCACTGAACAAATGAGTGGGTCATGTTGAGAGTCCTCAAGGCTGAGGTGAGTCGAGACCTTATGGAAAGGAGACGAGAGAGAAAAGAAGGGAACAAACACAGAGAAAAAATTTTCTGCTGTAATGCTCCCATTGATCACAAACATGCCCAGTTTTGAGTTATGAGTCAAACTATGGAAGGGAGTAATGGAAGGGACAATGTGCTTCGGCTGAAGAAGGCTTATGGTGGGTTGGAACAATTACCGACATTCCTATCACAGTCAGAAACAGTTTTTGTGTTTTTATGTCTTTTACATATCTATGTGACCTCCATTTGTTGCTGGGAGCCAAAGTGTTGGTTAGCCTTGGATTATAGTATTCGAGGGAGAGAGTTTTATGTTTCTTTCCAAGGAACTTTTGCTTCCTCTCCAGAGTCTATTACAGAAGATGTTTCTAAGAACTTATTTGATTCCTGATACTATTTTCTGCCTTTAGGAAGATGGAGGGTTCTACCTCTAGAATCCATCTAAGAAAGAGACAACATGATGACTGTGTTTCTTTCAGTCTGTTTCCATATCTACAACATCACTTATTTGGAACTGTTCTTGTAACTGTCCTGATAAAAGACAATTTTATATCAGTTCTGCTAAGGAAAGTTTCCTTAGTGGCCATGGGAGATTATTTGGGGTTATTAGCCTGCATGAAGAAGGTTCATCTAGGGCATTGGGAGGATCAGGGGACTGGTGGTTGTGTTTATTTAAATATTCATCTGGTTCTAGATGAGTTGGAAATGAATTTTCACCCATGTTAACCACACGACCTACCTGTGACATTGGAAATCTTCCCTTCTGGACATGGGACACAATCATAACAACAAAATTTCTTCCCTTCTCTCTTTCTCTTCTGATAACCAGGGTGGCAGGATGTGGCACAGACGGAAAGTGGAGGCACCTAGCCATTGAAAAGAAAAGTAAGAGGGGAAAACTCAGATACGGTGTAAGGGTAAAAGTTGATGTGGAAGGAGTCCAGAACTTGGTGCCTTGAGACATCTACCAGAGATTTCTTCAACCGCTGGTTGAATATTCCACATTACTTTTGTAGCCAAATGTTTGTTCTCAGTCTCAGTAGGATAAATCAAGGTGTAGTACTAAACTACGTGTAGTTCATATTTACCTTATTTTCTTCACTTGTGTATGCATCTGTATCAGCATCAGTATTGATAGAGATGTAAAGGTATAGATATAGATCTATATAGAAATGTAGATGGTTCAAAAGACGGAGGTATAGTGTAGATACAGTGGTGCCTCGCATTACAACGTTAATTCGTTCCAGCAAAATCGCTGTAGAACGAAAACGCCATAATGCGAAAATAAAAAGCCCATTGAAACGCATTGAAACCCCTTCAATGCGTTCTAATGGGCTGGACACTCACTGTCCAGCAAAGATCCTCCATAGGGTGGCCATTTTTGGTGCCTGTGCAGTGAGGACTCTGTCCCAGAAAACATCATCGCAAAGCAAAAAACTCCTATTCAGACCATTGTTTTGCGATCACAAAAGCGATCACAAAAACGTCGTCGCAATGCGGTTTCGTCGTAATGCGGGGCAATCGTAAAGCAAGGCACGACTGTATAACTATAAATACAGACATGTATCTTACAGGTTCAGGGAATATGGATAGAGATAAAGGTGGGCTAGATAGCTCAGTGGTTTAGATAGCTGGTGGTAGAGCCGGAGGTTGGGAGTTTGATTCCTCACAGTGCCTCCTGGGAGTATAGCCAAATGTGGAAAAGCTGCACAGCCCCTGGATGCCCCCAGAAGGAGAGATAGGCAAACCATTTCTGAGTACTCTCTACCTAGAAAACCTTGAAAAGGGTCATCATGAATCAGAATTGACTTGACGGCACATCATGATGATGGAATAAGAATAGATAAAGTTACAGCTGTAGATACTTGGAAATGGTATATCAGAAAGGGTGCATGGGTGTATAAAAGCTCTCTCTAAATCAATTTCATTTTCTCAAAATTGAAGATGCTCTCACAAAGGTGGGTCTTCTTTCAGGAGGCTAAGAGAATCATATGTACCAAGAAAGGAAGCGAGAGTTACAAGGAATTTTAAAAATGCGAGTAGGGATAAGCAGAAACTGTGGTTGTGGGGTTTGGCACAGTTTGGTGTACACCTGCACAGGTGTTCCACGGGTGTCACACACTTCCCTCCCCTGTATCCTCTGGACCAGCGGTCCCCAACCTTGGGCCTCCAGATGTTCTTGGGCTTCAACTCCCAGAAATCCTGGCCAGCAGAGGTGGTGGTGAAGGCTTCTGGGAGTTGCAGTCCAAGAACATCTGGAGGCCCAAGGTTGGAGACCACTGCTCTGCACAACAGCCCACTCACTGGCAACAGTGTGCTTCTCTCCTCTGCCTCTTCCAGTGGCTGTCCATTCAAATGAAGGGTCAGGGCAGGGAACCCTGCCTCTGAGTGGGTGATGGACCAAGGAAGTGAAGGAGGGAATTTTCCAGTGAGTGGATGATCACCTGAGGAGGTGGTGAAGGGAAATGTACCTGTGTAACACCTATGCAGATGCCGTGTCAGTCCAAGCAAAATAGTCGAACTGAGGTTTATGCCCATCTCTATATGTAAGACTTTCCCATTGCCTCTGTCTTTATCAAGGCAAGGTTTGCATGCTTCATTACACCAGGCAGAAGAAGGGGTCGATTTTGTCTCCAAAGATCACTCTGCTTCTCATTTTGACATCACTGACCCTTATGATACACTTGTCACCAGGTATGTTCAACGGTCCGCACCTGTGTAAAGCTCTTATCCCATGTAATCATGCTGTCATTAATGGTGAATATGTTTCCTTCAAGGCCATCATCAGGATTTACTCGTCCCACTTTCACTTTATGGATGGACATGTTGGGGAAGACAGCGATATTCATAATATCAAATCCGGAAACCATTTCCCTCTTGTCATTGAAGGACACTCTTTCTCCAGCTGAGTTGTTAAACGAAACGTGTTGAAGGAACGGGTGAAGCTAGGTTGAAAAATAAGAAGCAAGAAAAAGCTAAACATATCAGAGTCTTCACATCAATAATGTATGCCAGTAACTTTTCTTTTCTTTTTCTACATCAAACATTACTTGGTAACAAAAACATAAATAACAAATACAATCATAACTCCAGTATGCAGTGCAACTCACCACCTTTGGTAATATATGTTTATATATCTCTTGATCAATACATTTTATTTTAATTTATATCATCTGCCCTATCTGTTTCCAAAAATATAATGATTATAAGTGTTGGGTGTAACTTTACTTTCTATGTTTTGGTTGGATTATCAATAATTTTACTATTGTAACCTTGGAAATGCAACCTGTGAGCACAAAATGGAAGTTGGAATAGTAATATTCTTGCAGTTAAAGGTTACATCAGGACACACAGCTAGTTTCACCAGATCAGCAAACTACATGTAAAAGGTTATGGGCTCCCCAAGATGAGAAAACATATTATTATTCAACTGAGTTTGCAACATTGGTGGATCCTGTGGAGAATGCCTACATTTCTCTATTAGAGTGAAGCTAATAGAAATATATTGTCTTTCTGCTTGAATAGCAAAGGCAGTCTTTGTGTTTTCAGAACAACATTATCTACATTTTTTGCAATACTGGCCATCCTTCGTAGAATTTACATTTCATTGGCCAGGGTAGCCACCAGCTTAAAGGAGTTAAAATATTCAGGTAATATAAATGTGCGCCAAAATTTTGTTTTGACCCATTATATCTAACATAGATTTAGTTTTAAAAATGATTCATTTTCCCCCCATGATGGGGGATGGAAATAGTCTTTTTGTAGATTGTAAGGAGGGAAAAACTGCATGTCTGTGAAGCTTTATAAAGGCATAAAGGGTGACACCATTCCTCAGTTATTGATGACAATAGTCAGGTGCTATGCGACATTGTGTTAATCACAGAGGAGAAGTTACTTCACTGAGGAGACTTTACCTGCCAAGGCTGTATATCTTTGAGTTCACTATTTTTGTTTACTCTGAAGTTGGACCTGGACATGTACAAAGCATGTAGAGCATGGGCCACAGCATGGATAGCATTATAAATGCCATAGCTGTGGCCACTCATGTGCATATCAAAAAAAGACCACGGAAGGTCCTCTAGCCTCTCTTCCCCAGTACATGTTCCAGAGACCTCGTAGGGCAGCCTGGGATCTGGAACAAAACATTCAAATGCTTGTTCCCAGAATTCTTTAAGAAAACCATCTGCTTCTCTCCAATCAGGTTTCATGTTCTGAAGAAATTCTTGGAACTCCGGAAGCTCACTGGAGTGAATTGTGTAGGAAGTAAATAGGAACTGCTGCATCTTTGACTTTTGAGCATACGGTACCACTGCAAACTCAATCTGGGATGTTAGGATCCACACTTTTCCAAGAAATGGATTTTCAGATTCTCCAGGAGCTCCAAAATTGATAATGGACCTCAGCCACAGGAAGTTTAAAATACTGCCATAGATGACCAATACTTTGGATGTTAACAATTGGAAGATCTGATACATATTAGAGATCAGATGTTGTTGTCCAACCTCATCATGTACATGGTCTTGGAGAGGGATTCGTCCTGTGAAATCAGAACAGATTCCATTCTGAGAAAACAGTCGTTCCATGATCTCCAAAAATTTACTTCCAACGTCATCATTCACAACAAACAGCCCGATCCAAGTCCACCCGAAATGCTTCAGCAAACGGATAATCCCCATGTACTGAGGTTTCTCATTGGTGGCCATGTAATAAAAGGAAGGGCGTTGCCTCATCTCATCCTCTGCTGGGGGAAACGAGCTGCAAGTGAGCTGAAATAATTTTTGACAGAATGAAGATCAAACTCATTCAGCACTCAAGCTTCAAAAACAGAGACACTCTAACATTAAATGCAATATTTTATGATGAAAGCACTTGGAGTGGGGAAAAATTGGGACTCAGGGAGAGTCAGGTCTTCTCTGAAACCAAGGGAAGATTTTTCATGAGGTTTCCAAACAATATACTTCAAGAAAACAAAGTGAGAAATTTTGGCTTGCATAAAATTTCAGTGAAATTCTCAGAATAGATGTTACCTGTGGAATCTTGGTGATGCTCAAGATTTGTGCCATGAGAAATGATGTCTTCGGGGAAAGAGCTGCAATGACAGCTATTATATTTTTGTGGACTCCACATAGGTAGTTGGGCACAAATTTATGGGATCTGAAGAGAAGATACAGGGAGGAACGGTAGATCATCTGAACATCGTTGTAGCTGTCATAGATGTGGAATCCCAGTGTGGCGTTTGGTAAGATGTTGGGATCCTCATTGATCTGCTTGACAGCAAAAGCCAGAGACAAGATGTGCTGGTAGAATTTAGTCATCACACTGCAAATAAGTGTTAAAGACATTTTTATTAGAGAACTGTGGAAGTTATTTGTCCAAGTTTTTCAAGGCTAGTTTTTAACAGAAAACTCTTTCAAAATGAGACAAAACAGGACAGAGATAAATGCAATTTAAAAACAGAGGCATGAGAGCAAGTAGATAACAAAGGAAAATGAGACACACCTAGGTTGTTTAATTACACAGGATTCCTTACCCCTCCTCTCCCACTTTCCTTACCTGTCCAAGTTATATTTTACTGCCTTTGATCCTGTCCTCACTGCATCAATTTGTGTTCTTTAGTTTCTCCTAGAACCAGTATGCTTTTCTCTTCCTCTCTCTTTTTCAGTTTGTACTTCTGGTGATTGTTGTTGTTGTTTAGTTGTTTAGTCATGTCCGACTCTTCGTGACCCCATGGACCAGAGCACGCCAGGCCCTCCTGTCTTCCACTGCCTCCCGGAGTTGGGTCAAATTCATGATAGCAGCTTCGGTGACCCTGTCCAACCACCTTGTCCTATGTTGTCCCCTTCTCCTCTTGCCTTCACACTTTCCCAACATCAGGGGCTTTTCCAGGGAGTCTTTTCATCTCATGTGATGACAAATGTATTGGAGCCTCAGCTTCAGGATCTGTCCTTCCAGTGAGCATTCAGGGTTGATTTCCTTCAGAATGGATAGGTTTGTTCTCCTTGCAGTCCAGGGGACTCTCAAGAGTCTCCTCCAGCACCACAATTCAAAAGCATCAATTCTTCGGTGGTCAGTCTTCTTTAGGGTCCAGCTCTAATGTTGGATCCTTCTGATTGTTAAACTTGATGTTAGTTTCATGATAAGAATTTAGCTCTTTTTCTTTTATGCAATAAAAGTGCTTTTAGTAGTTTCAAGTTACATTATTGCTTTCTTCCCTTATTTAAAATAGTTCCTTATACCTTGCTTTCTGTTCAGGTTTTTAAAAAAGCAATTATTAGATATATTTTTTGCACTAAGTTTTTAGAAATTGGACGGTTCAATTCGTAGAACATTCATTCGATGTCTTTTCTTCCACCAAATTCTTCATACCATGTAGATTGTATTTTGGCATGCAAAAGGTGTATTTGGCAAAATAGCCTGAACAGAGAGAACATGTGATCACTTCTCAAATGGAAATTGAAGGCAAAGAGAAAAAAAAATGCAAGGATAGGAAAGAGATTTACATTGAACAGAAGGGAGTGCCACTGGTTTCTAAGAGTGCATATCAGTCATAAGAGAAGGAAACACAATCTTAATCTGAATCTTAGAACTACAGAGCTAGAAAGGATCCGATAGATCTCCGAGTCCAGCCATTGTCAAGGAGGCACAGTTGGGAATCAAACTCCCAACCCCTGGCCCCATACTTGTGCCTAGAAAGATAATATTTCCTTTCATTTCCAATGCTTAGGTACCCTATGAAGCCTCTGTTGGACAGAAAAGTCCTGCCAGTGTAGGCATGGGGTCTCACGTCACTTCTACAAGACTTGCTGTTAGAAATTAAGAGAGTGGCTTTCCTCCGCAGAGATCACAACATGCATAATGATGCTTGATCAAGCCACAAAATCCTCTGTTGTTACCCTGGCAAGACTTTCTGCTCTGCAGAATCTCCCTAGGGTTGGAACTCAGGGTTTTCTGCTCTGGATAACCTTGCATCTTGCATGGAGAGAAAAAACAGTTACTCACATGATGTAGTCAGAAAATTCCTCCAAAGGATATTGTGTGAAAGAAAATTCCTGGGAAAAAAACACAAACTGTGAAGCAATCCCACCGACCAAGAGGTCTCCTGGCTGGTAAGATTCTTGTGTCCCAAAGACAGGATCCGTCATGAAGCAGTTCAAGGTATCTACTTGTTGTAGCCATTGAAGAAAAAGAAGCGAGAGCAGTAAAACTGATGCACCTTTCCAGCAGTGAGTCCTCTCTTGAGAGGAAAACCCTCTGGTACCCATCCACACAACCTGCTTGTCTCCTGGAGGGTAATTTGAACACCTGATTCTCTCACTATACTCTATAAAAAAGAGAAGAGACTTGTTCTCTAAAGCACCAGTAGTGTTAGAAATGGTTGCTTTAGCAAGCCAAGAGAGTTCGCAAATGCACTGACCAAATTCAGCCTGGAAGACAGGAAGGAACAAATGTCGGTGGCGAGACTCAGAGGGGTCTCCTTGCGTCTTTCCCTGCTCCTTTCTCAGAATGGCCCAAGGGGAGGGGTGAATATAGCCACTTCCTGAGCCATGTCTTGGTTGTTTTCAAGCCTCCAGAAAATCTACATGATTTACCCAGGGGAAAACTAATTATAGTGATTTTGATGATGGGAAGAAAGAGGTATTTGCCTCCCTCGGTGATAGTACCGATCTCCCACATCTTTTCAGAACTATAGAAAAGTCCCAACCCCCATGTCTTGGATGATGATCAGGTGGACACCAGATTCCTTTGGGACAGGGATACCAACATGATTAGTTGACTACTGAACATGCTGATCAAAGTAAGTAGAAAGAACTTTTGCCTGATTGTCAGTTTTGTACATTTTTAGGCATTTCCGACCCTAGTATGAGAAGGGTGTGTAATCTCTTTCCCCAAGGTTATCTACCCACTCCATGAAGCTGTCCCAGGTAATGCTCCTCTGGGTGGCCCCTCCAAAGGAAATAATCTAGCAGATGTAGTGCCTTCTTCGCTGTGACACCAACATTTTGGAACCAACTCCTGACTCCCTCCCTCCCAATATTTAAAAGGCCTTTGAAAACATTGCTTTACAGGAAGGCCTCTTTTAGTAACCCTGCTTCATGGGTTTTTCTTGTTTCTTATGGTTGTTGGTAAGCCTGGGGCTCTGTGTTTTATTTTGCAATATACACCTCTTGGAGTTCTTGTGGGCTTGTTCGTTAGTTTTTATTTAACATATGATTATAAAGTTTTTATTTTGATGTAAACTGCTCAGAGTAGTGCATTGCAGTAATGGGATGGTACAGAAATTTGAACGAATGAACGAACGAATGAACAAACAATTTCTCTGGAGGAAACGGGACGTGGTGGCACTGGAGCCTGAAGATAGTGCCACGTATTACTGTGCAAGAGACACAGTGAGAAAAGTCCTCTCAGAGGCCGTTCAAAAATGTCTCTTCCTGGGCAAACCAGACATTTGCCATTCTTGGTTTTGTGTGCAAAAACTGGAAGCCACATCCTTCCTTCCTTAATTCTCTTTCCTCTCCCCTTCTTGATTTTATCATTTAGAAGTTCATGACATCCCATATCATTTAGACAGCAACAGGAAGAAACCAAGTTCAGAATCCCATTACATCCAATAATAAATACTACAGGTGATATATAAAGAGCTGTCTGACGTACACGCGCTGTTTAAAGGCTTATCACCACAATTTAAGTCTTTAAAGTGGCATTTCCCCCCAACCCCTGTTGCTGGGATATTAACTCCGATTAAATGTCCATAAATTACAAAGCGTGGAGACTCCATCCAGCTAAAGAGCACCATGAATGTTTTTGATACTGGAAATCATAGTACGAGATAGATAAAGCAAATATCTGGGAAGATGACAGCCCATTATTTGATGTGGTAAATAAGCATGTTATTGTGATTCTCAGCAAATATTACACAGCAATTTCAGTGTCTCTATCCACACAAATCATGGAGAAAGGAGCATCTTTCCTTGAGCCAGGCTGAGGGCTGAAAACATCTCAATCTGCCGATACCCCTTTTCCATCTCTGCTGACTACTGGCCATGGCCAAAGCCACTGGTACAGTTTTCAAAAGCTTAAAATATGCCTTTTCCTGCCTTTTCTTATTTCAAATAGGAGGAACACTGGTGACAACAGTTCTGATGAGAAATACGAGGATAATGTAGAGTGGAAAATTATACCACAAACCCTCTAATCCTCCGAAGCGTCGAAGGGCTAAAATGGTGGGAACAATTCCCAAAGTGTGAGTGTGTAGTGGTAAAACCTTTGGGGTTGTCAGGTGGTCACAGAGATTTTTAGTTTATGGGAGGCAAAGCCCATAAATTGCAAGACAGCTCCCATTTTGAATGTGAACCTCAAAATTTCTGGAGTGGAAACTCTAGTTTGTTGCAAATTAAGATGTCAAGTTAAGCATGTTCCCTTAGGAGGGCCAAATTAGCATTGCTTTCAAACATTGATATTATGGATCTTTGGGTCCAGCCCAGGTCCATAAGGCACAGTGAGGAAAGAAATTCTCAAACTCCAGCTGCAGAGTCAGATGCCTCAATCATGGAGCAATCTATCTAGCATTGGTGGAAGGTGGGTTTTCAAGTTTTTCTCCATCCCTTATTGCTTTGGTAATAGGTTGAGCTAAAGCATGACATTGTAAAAGGAAGCTGGGCAAGCACAACATAAGGTGTGATTTGTACCTCTTTTGCCATATAAGCTGCACTGAAGGCAACATGCAAATGAGTGTTTGGTATGGCCTTGTTTAAATAGAAGGATCGTAACCAGGTATTAAGAGCTGAAGGCCTTGAGGGAGTTCAGTTTATCTTCAGGCTTTGAGGAGCAGATGACTTTGGATAAAGTCATGGACCTGCAGCTCTTCCTCATTTTTCTTTTCACATTCCTTCCAGGTAAGAAAATATTTCCTTTTCTGCTCTCATGTCTATTGGTTTCTTTTGCAATTTTCTTCTCTTAAATTCTCTATCTTCTTCCTGGACTACAGGTATTTTGTCACAGATATCCCTTCGAGAGGCTGGTGGGGGTGTGAAGAAGCCAGGAGAGACCCTTCAATTGACCTGCACGGTGTCTGGATTTTCTCTCACAAGCAATGGTGTGCACTGGATCCGTCAGCCTCCAGGAAAAGGATTGGAGTGGGCTGGAGTTATCTGGAGTGGTGGAAGCAATGCTTATAACAGTGCTCTCCAAAGCCGGATTTCCATCACGAGGGACCTCTCAAAAAGCCAAGTGTTCCTGCAGCCTGAAGACAGTGCCGTGTATTACTGTGGAAGAGACACAGTGAGAAAACCACTCTCAGAGGCCGTTCAAAAATTTCTCTTCCAGTCATCAGTCATTTGTGGTTTTGTGTGCAACAACGGGAAAGAAGCCTTTCCTTCCGTAATTCTCGTCTTTCTCCTCTAGAAATTCATGACAGCCCAGTCAAAGCAGGAAGTCATATTCAGAATCCCATTATATCACAGAATAAATACTACCAATGATGTACAAAGAGCTGAGGGCTGAAAACATCTCAATCTTCTTATGCCCTTTTCCATCTCTGCTGAATCCTGGCCATGGCCAAAGCCACCTGTGCAATCCTTGAGCACTTCAAATATTCCTTTTCCTATCTCCGCTTATTTATATTAAGGGGAGCATTGGTCATGTAACAATACTGATGAGAACCACAAGGGGACTGTAAAGTGAACAATCATAATACAGTGGTGCCCTTCATGACGACGATAATCTGTTCTGGGAAAATCACTGTTAAGCGAAATTGTCGTCATGCGAAAAGCTTTTTCCCATTGGAATGCATTGAAACCTGGTTTAAGGCGTTCCAATGGGGAAATTACCTCATCGTCCAGTGAAGATGCCCATAGGGGAAGCCATTTTCTGAGCACCGATTAGCTGTTAAAATGGCTGCCCTGTGAAGCATGGGTCCGGAAAAGACAGGGCAGCCATTTTGCGGAGCTGGAAAAATCGTCGTCTTGCGAACAAATGGTTCGCGAAGCACAGACCTAATCGACATCAAGTGGAACTTCCCCATAGGAAACATCATTTTGCGATCGCTATAGTGATCGCAAAAAAGTCAGTGTTATCGGGGTTGTTTCATAATAATCCAAACAGTTTACAACCTCCAAAGACAGACCCAGTATCTACCATGAAATGAACTGCTTGAAAGAGGACATAACTGTTATTTTGCTGGGTATGTAGGAAGCCAGTTATTGCTGGAACTTTCTTCCACAAGCTCAAGAAAGAATTTTACTGGTGGGGGCGCTCATGTCCTATGATTTCACAAAGGAACATAAAGAGCTTGCATTATAAACCACAAATGTGAGATAAAACACAGAGGGGAAGCCCATGACACCACAGGAAACAGGTGACTCACAATACCCTGCTCCCTGGAGAAACCATCTGTAATGGACAAAGAAGAAAATCCCTCGAGTGATACTTTCCCTCTCACACTCTCTATGTATTTGTCTGTCATTCTGACCAAAATCTACCTTCTGATTTCTCAGGAATAAAAATCCTTCCTAGGCCCATCCTTGGAGGGAAAGATGATGAGCTTCACCATTCCAACTAGGACTGTCTGAATTTTCATTGCATGCCTCCATTTCTCAGCTGTAAAAGGTGGCTTTTTTCCTTTCCATTTGTTTTGATTTGCCTAAAATAAAATAATAGAAAACTGAAGCAAACAAAAAATGGCTGAGCCCTGCTTTGTTTTATGGATATTTGCCAGTTTTAAACATTGGATGGGTTGCTCATATCCTTATTATCCATCGCTAGTTCTTCTCTCCTTGCTCCTTGTCTTAGAGAGATAAAAATGAGATGTAAGGGAGCTTCTTGTCTTGCTTTCGGATTAAGTCAAGGCATCTTACAGCCCTGCCCAATTTCTTCCTGACTTGTCTCTCACACTCAATGTAGCTGTACATACAGATGAATCTCGACCTTAAATTGGGAGATGTGGATCCAGATATTTTGTGTAGAGGCTGACAGAGAGTGAACTCCTCAGGCATCTTTTTATCTCCTTCATTAATTTGTAGTCTTTCAAGGGCCGGCATTTTCCACCACTTTTTAAGAAAGCTTCTCATCCTGGTCTTTAGTGTCTAACACTTCAGGTTCCCTTCTTTGATTCAAAGAATTCGTATATTTTTATTAGGCATCACCTTTTTTGACCTATCATGTCTCATCTCACTCCATTTGAGAACTCCCAACTTTCTAGAGGACTACTGCTATGGCCAGTAAGATCTTCCCCGAACTAAAGGTTGTTGGAAGGGAATCTTATAGATCATTGGTTCCAGCCCCTGTCAGGAATGGCCACTCTGTGAGGTGTGCACAGCTGCTGCGACTGAGCTGTTTTGCCCCCCCCCCCCCGTCTGGAGGAGGTGAAGCATCGCAGGATCAGGGCGAGCGAGCGAGAACAGAAGCCTTAAAAAGGTTGTTCAGCCCTGTATCATCCTCTTCATCGTTGACAAGTTGGCCCACCTGCCCACCCTATATAGTAAGAATGAAATTAGCTGGTTGCTTCAGGGCCAGATGGGAATTTTTAACCTGTACCTGAACTGGCCCTAGGTACAGGTGGTTTTTCGCCCAAGGTGACTGCGACAGAAGGCCAAGTGGCCAATGCAGCAATAAAACCACTTCAAATAAAACTTCCATGAATCTGCAGAATGGGCTCTCGCCCTCCTGCTCTCAAAACGAAGAGACGGAAACAGTTGATGAAGTTAACTAGGGCCACATTTTATTAATTCTTACTTTCAACCTCCCTCATGCTGCAGAGGGGAAAAAGAAGAAGAAGCAAAGTGTATATACTGCCACATAGCACTTAAAGCACTCTCTGGGCAGTTTACAAGTTAATTATGCAGGCTCCACATTGCCCCCCCCCGAAAGCTGTGTACTCATTTTACCAACCTCGGAAGGACAGAAGGCTGAGTGAACCTTGAGTCGGCTCCCTGGGATTGAACCCCGGGCCATGAGCACAGTTCTGGGTGCAGTATAACAGTTTAACCACGGTGCCATGAGGCTCCAGAGGGGCCTGAACATAGTGTGGATCCTTGGTGCAGGGGACAGGAGCACTTCAAAACCCTTCCCTGCCCCTAATAGGTGGGTTCCGAGCCCTTAGTAAGAACTGGGCCCTGGAAAAACATACCTGGTCGGAGTAGCGAAACATTTAAACCAAAGAACTCCACTTGCCATGACTCAACTTCCAGATAACCTCATCTGGATGACTGAGACTCTTGAGAGATATTTTGCCAGTGTAATCTGTTTAAAACAGGTCCACCCCTCAATCTGCCCAACAAAGTCCAACAGGTAAACAATGGAGGATAGGCAAAATTTCCCCTGCCAACCTTGAGATGCCAATCGTGTGAGGTGGGTCCCAAGTTGTTATCTGGGCCCAAAGTGACCACCTCACCCTGACTTGACTCAGGGAGTGAGGGTGGGTTTCTGGAAAAGTGCCATCACTTGTAAGGAAACATTGTTCAATCTCATTTAATTGTGTCCTGGAACAGAACAGTGTTCAAAATTCTATTGTTTTTAATGTTAGCATAGCAAAATTAGTCTGAAGTTTAGAAGCAAATTGTCAAAAGTCAGATACCAATTATGCATTTATTATTACTTCCTGTGTTTTGGCCTATCCTCCTTGAGAAAGTGTTCAAACTGGAGGAAGCCTTTCCATTAAGGAAACCACCTTAGTATTGCATCCAAACTTTTATCACAACATTGATAAAATGACAACATTGCTATCAAATGACCCATCTGCCTTTTTGTAATAAAATGAACTTGGCATAGCAATTCATGTTTTACTGTTAGATAATGCCATAATTAACTTTGTGCCTTATTCTATGTGGTGAATCCATCCGCGGTTCGAGAAGATGCAGCCTCACTCTAAACATTCAGCTCCACCAATTCATGGGCTGCCAACCTTTCAGAATGACAGAAACCCAAAGAAATGGGAATGTTCTCATCATAGAACTGCAGAGCTGGGATCATTGATCTTATGGATCCTTGGGTCCAGCCCCATTCCAAAAGGCACAGTGATGAAAGGAATTCTCAAATTCCAGCTCTAGAGCCAGATGCCTCAATCATGGAGCAATCTAGCATTTATGGATGGCAGGTTTTCAACTTTTTCTCCAACCTTTATTGCTTTGGTAACAGGTTGGACTAAAGCATGATATTGTAAAAGGAAGTTGGACAAGCACAACATAAGGCGTGATTTATACCTCGTTTGCCATATAAGCTGCACTGAAGACAACATGCAAATGAGTGTTTGGTATGGCTTTGTTTAAATAAAATGGTCGTAACCAGGTATTAAGAACTGAAGGCCTTGAGAGAATACAGTTTGACTTCAGGCTTTGAGAAGCAGATGACTTTGGATAAAGTCATGGACCTGCAGCTCTTGTTCACTTTTCTTTTCACATTCCTTCCATGTAAGAAAAGATGCTTTTTCTTTCTTTCTTTCTTTCTTTCTTTCTTTCTTTCTTTCTTTTTTTGCAGTCACATCTATTGGTTTCTTTTGCAATTTTTTCTCATATCTTCTGTATCTTCTTCCTTGATTACAGGTATTTTGTCACAGATTTCCCTTCGAGAGTCTGGTGGGGGTGTGAAGAAACCAGGAGAGACCCTTCAATTGACCTGCACGGTGTCTGGATTTTCTCTCACAAGCAATAATGTGCACTGGATCCGTCAGCCTCCAGGAAAAGGATTGGAGTGGGCTGGAGTTATCTGGAGTGGTGGAAGCAATGCTTATAACAATGCTCTCCAAAGCCGGATCTCCATCACGAGGGACGTCTCAAAAAGCCAAGTGTTCCTGCAGCTGAGGAACCTGAAGCCTGAAGACAGTGCCATGTATTACTGTGCAAGAGACACAGTGAGAAAACCACTCTCAGAGGCCATTCAAAAATGTCTCTTCCAGTCATCAGTCATTCATGGTTTTGTGTGCAACAGCTGGAAAGAAGCTCTTCCTTCCTTAATTCTCGCCTTTCTCCCCCCTCAATATTCTCCTCTTGAAACTCATGACAGCCCACATCATTCTGATTGCCAGAGCAGGAAATCAAGTTCAGAATCCCATTATATCAGTGGTCCCCAACCTTGGGCCTCCAGATGTTCTTGGACTTCAACTCCCAGAAATCCTGGTCAGCAGAGGTGGTGGTGAGGGCTTCTGGGAACATCTGGAGGCCCAAGGTTGGGGACCATTGCATTATATCACAGAATAATAGTACTGACGAGGTACAAAGAGCTATCTGAAGTAGAGACCTCACCATTTAAATTGTTATTACCACAAACGCCTATGGGCTGCATGGTTGAAAGATCAGCAGTTCAAATCCATGCGATGGAGTGAGCTCCTATCGCTTGTCCCAGCTCCTGCGAACCTAGCAGTTTGAAAGCATGTAAAAATGCAAGTAGATAAATAGGTACCACCACGGTGTGAAGGTAATGGCATTCCATGTCTAGTTGCACTGGCCATGTGACCACGGAAACTGTCTTCGGACAAACTCTGGCTCTACATATTTGCGAAAGACAAACGCTGGCTCTATGGCTTGGAGACAGGGATAAGCACCGTGCCCTAGAGTCGGACATTAGTAAATGTGAAGGGAAACCTTTTACCTTTACCTAAACATTTAAAATAGTATTTCCCCCAATCCACTTTTGCTTTGGTTTTTCTTAGATTTCAGATGTTTCTGTGGCCAAGCACGGAGAATCCATCCATCTCAAAAACAATTTTGTTACTAGGAACATTCTCTTTAATCTCTGGAAAAATTACTCAGCAAACTCTGAGTCACAAAGAAATGAGAAACTCCATTGGCCAGGGTGACAGCTGAAAACATCTCAGGTTTCTTATGCCCTTTTCCATCTCTGCTATCTGCTGGCCATGGCCAAAGCCACCTGTGCAATCCTTGAGCACTTAAAGTATTTCTTTTCCTGTCTTTTCTTATTTCAAACAGGGGGAGCATTGGTGATATCAGAATACTGATGAGAACACCAAGGGGACAATCATAATACTAACCCTTTCATCCTCAGAAGAGTGGAAGAGTTTGTGTGTGTGGTGATAATATCTACAGGGGTGTCAGGATGTTATGGAGCTTCTTGTCCAAGATGCTTCGATTTTTAGTTTCTTGGAGTTGAAACTCATGGCTTAGAAGACTCAACTGCCATTTTGAGTTTGATCTTCAGTGGAAATTCTAGTTACATCTGGGATAATTTTGGAGCTATCATCTGTAAGGAAGCATCTCTAGATATCATTTCAGTGTGTCCTAGAAGAGAACAGTGCTCAAAATCTTTTTTAAAAAATACATAGTATAACATAATTAGGGTAAAGTGTAGCAAATTATCACACATTCATTCGTCCGCTTAAGTACGGTACTTTCCAATAAGGGAACCACATTATTGCATACAAAGGTTCTTTTTTTCACAGCCTTGAAAATATACACAATTCCTATCAAATGAGCCATCTGCACTTTTCAAATTAAAGGAACTTGGCACAGCAGTTCATGTTTTAGGGATACCTAATGCCATAATTTACATTGAGCTCTATTCTATGAGGTGGACCATCCATGGAATAAGAAGATGCAGTGTCAGATGCCTTAATCATGGAGCAATCTGGCATTGGTGGAAGGCAGGTTTTCAACTTTTTCTCCATCCTTCGTTGTTTTGGTAAAAAGTTGGGCTAAAGCATGATGTAAAAGGAAGTTGGACAAGCGCAACATAAGGTGTGATTTGTACCTCTTTTGCCATATAAACTGCACAGAAAACAACATGCAAATAAGTGTGTGGTGTGGCCTTGTTTAAATACAACGGTCATAACCAGGTATTAAGAGCTGAAGGCCTTGAGGGAGTTCAGTTTATCTTCAGGCTTTGAGGAGCATATGACTTTGGATAAAGTCATGGACCTGCAGCTCTTCCTCATTTTTTTTTTCACATTCCTTCCTGGTAAGAAAATATTTCCTTTTCTGTAGTCAAGTCTATTGGTTTCTTTCGAAATTTTCTTTCCTTACCTTCTGTATCTTCTTCCTGGATTACAGGTATTTTGTCACAGATTTCCCTTCGAGAGTCTGGTGGGGGTGTGAAGAAGCCGGGAGAGACCCTTCAATTGACCTGCACAGTGTCTGGATTTTCTGTCGCAAGCAAGGCTGTGCACTGGATCCGTCAACCTCCAGGAAAAGGATTGGAGTGGGCTGGAGTTATCTGGAGTAGTGGAGGCAATAGCTATAACAGTGCTCTCCAAAGCCGGATCTCCATCACGAGGGACCCCTCAAAAAGCCAAGTGTCCCTGCAGCTGAGGAACCTGAAGCCTGAGGACAGTGCCACGTATTACTGTGCAAGAGACACAGTGAGAAAACCCCTCTCAGAGGCCGTTCAAAAATGTCTCATCCAGTCATCAGGCATTCGTGGTTTTGTGTGCAACAGCTGGAAACAAGTCCTTCCTTCTTTTCTTCCTTCCCTTGATTTTCTCCTCTTGAAATTCATGACAGCCCACATCATTCATACTGCAACAGTATTATTTCTGTCAACAGAGTTGCAAACAGATTTAGACCGCCTTGTGTAATTGGAAGGGACAGTGTTCCGCCTTTTAATTCCTCATTCTTTTTTTCTTTTAATAATCTGTATTTCTGTAAATGCAAACAATTGCTGTATGATTGCATCTGTTAAGCTGTGATATCAAGAGATCAGGGGAATTCTAGAACTGAGTTAGCCAATCACATTGACCATGGGTAGTAGTTCCAAACTTTGGGTTCCCAATCTTCTTGGACTACAACTCCCAGGACTCTTCGCCAACACAGCTAGTGGTGATGGCTCCTGGGAGTTTTAGTCCTAGAATATCTGGTACCCCAAAGCTGGGAACCGCTGATCAAGGGTTTATTAGCTAATTCACGGCTCTGTTATCGCAAAGGTCAGAAAATGTATCTTTTTCAAGGGAAGACCATGCAGGGTTCCTTATATTTTTTGTTATGGTTCGTCTCATTCTATTCACGGAGCTCAAATGATGCAACTCAGATGATCCTTGGCTTGTTTGGAAGAATTAAAACTTCCTGTTTTCCCCATGATCTGGGGATCTCTAGGGATCCCTTAGATTCTGGGAAAGCTTTGGGAGACATGGAACTGGTTTGGAATGCTTTAAAGCTCAAAAGTCCCCACTTCTGGGAACACCGGCAGGATACAGAGACCTTCGGGTAGTGTGGGCGGCATATAAGTTAAATAAATAAATAAATAAATAAAATAAATTTGCCAGGTTTAAATCATTTCCGACTCTTTTCTGCTGCTCCTAGAGTCTTGCCCTGAGACAAAGGGGATCCCTCGGGACTAGATAACTAGATAACCTCTAAGGGAATGCCCAGAAAAAAGTGATTTTAGCACTGAACATTGCATCATGTCCCAATCAAGGCTTTGGCGTTCTTTTATTAAATTGGTGGCTTAAATGGGGCATGACGATTTTGTCTATTCTCATGTGATGCAATTTCCAATAGGATGCAGGCGAACAACAAGCAGTAGCAGAGGGAGAAGAAAAAGAGGAGGAGGGGAGGTGGTGATAGTGGTTGTCTTCTCCTAGGAAATGTAAAAATCACCTGTTTCTTATAATGAATTATAAAAATGTTGGATGGATCTGAAACACATATTTATGAACAACATTGCCAACCACGTCTAGAAATAATTTTTTTCTCTTCCTGGTGCTGTCCAAATCACTGTAATTTGTTTTCCCCAGATAATGTTTGAGTGGATTTTTTCAGAAGCCTAGAAAACAGTCATGACATTAATAGGCAAAGTATTTTATGTAGCATGCAGAGAGAAGATCAGGGCATGAGGCAGGCATGATTCTACTAGATTTATCTCCGACATTTGTTGTTTCCCATTTCATGCAGAAGACTTTACTACTGAGTTCTTGATAGCTCGGTTTTGTACAGGGGTTTATTTTCAACCCTGCTATTGTTCTTGTGAACCGTTCCACCTCTTCCTTTGTGAACTTCAGCGACAAGATCAGTTGTTGGCCAATGTGTCCTCCTGGAGCCAAACAGAAGTTGGAGATGATTTCAGGAGGTTTTCCCTTTATAGAGAAGTTGTGCTGGTGGAACTGTAGGCTGGCAATACCCCTCTTGTCCCTCCTGTTTCTCCAGGGCATTTGTGAAGTTGATACCTTGAAATGCCCTGCGGCTGTTCCCATTCCCGTCTTACATGAGTTGCACCAGTCCGGAGACCTTGAGATCGGTGGAATTGTTTCTCTGTTTATTTGCTGTCTCCATGAGTACTCTTTCAAGGAATATCCTTGGCATGAATTTTCTGATCTGAATGCGTAAGGCATTTTCCATCATCCATGTGTCACATGACTCTGTCTGGATCATTGAGTTAGACAATTTATTCAACATTGTAAATACAGGAAAATGGTATATTTCAGGTAGAAAAGGCTTATTCTATTTGGTACATTCCCTCTTTTTCTCCTCTACTGTGTTTATTAAATGTAACAATGAGGAGTTATCTCATCCTTGTGTATGCATATTTCTGTTTTGCTGTTTTGGGAGTGACTACCGTTCTCTCTCTCTTTCTCTTTCTGTCCAATATTTGAATAAGATGTGATAGTGTAATATTTTTGTAGGAGGTGAAGAATTTATCTCAAGAAAAACCATGTGGGGAAAGTCACCTCCTTTATATATCACTAGTGTGGTTCATGGGTCCAACAAGGGAGAGGAGAGTGAGCAAGAATGTACACATAGAGTCATGAGCCATAAATATTAAAAATATCATATGTCCAAAGAGGCTTATTTCCATATCTGTTTTTTAATAATAATAATAATAATGCAGCACCTATGTACTGCAAATGTCCATACATTTTATGGACAAAAATGTGTTTCAATTAAAAAAAATTAAAAAATTAAAAAATGTCCTCCACTTGACATTTAAAAAGACACAACACTTGAGAAATATACAGTATATTTCAGGCTTCAGGGCTACCAGAAATGCTGAGGTGTCCTCACCCTATAGTAAAACTATGTCCATGGATCCTAGAGCTTATAGAGAATTTTTGAGGAAAAAAGTATATATTTTTTCCTACCAAAATTGTAATAGTGAGATCCATTCCAACCAGGAAGGATAGCGAACAGAGTATAAAGACAACAGATACACAGAAC
The DNA here is from genome assembly GCF_051106095.1 of Pogona vitticeps. Lineage (NCBI taxonomy): Eukaryota > Metazoa > Chordata > Lepidosauria > Squamata > Agamidae > Pogona > Pogona vitticeps. The sequence goes on from NC_135788.1 coordinate 117,142,254, forward strand.
TAGATAATATATTGTTTTAAAATTGGGGGTATGGGAAGAATACCAAAATGTTCCTTGAAATCAATGATTAAGTCCATGTCAGAATCACATCTTGACCTTGGAATGGCCGAAGGCATTCTCACTCTTAGGAAAAAGAAATGTGTGCTGAAAGAAAAGGAATGAAAAAATGCCGTTGCAAATGAGAGGATGGTAAATATATACTTGCTAGAATCCAAAGAATGGCATAAATGTAAAAAAAATCTTAGAAATGAGCATTCAAATTGTGTTTATGAGTTTGTGCTCTACCACTATGCCCCAAATTTCTATTCAGGTATTTACATGGAACCATGACAGACTAGCTTTGTGATGGAAAACTAAGAGTCCTCATTAAGATCCGTCACTGAAGGTTGCTACCATATTTTGCACGCCCATTTGGCTGAACAGATTTACGGACCTCCTGTCCGTACAAATGCCACCGTAGAAATGTGTTTTTCTAAAAACAATGGCTATTTCCCTCCAAGTCCGGGGGGGGGGGAAGACTACATTGACTATAACAGTGAGTATTGAAACAGGACATGTGAAAGAATATAAGGAATACAGATGGGCAAAAATTGATTTGTGATTTATCAGGGTTGATAATTCATTAAGTATGGATTTATGACTTTTTCTGATGGATGAATCAATTTATTAATTTGTTTTTTTTTTTAATTTTAAAATAATATAAAATGACCTTCTAAGCATCTAGAGACACTAAAATCACTGAGAAGCTTCCTCTGATTCACATCTACAAAAGGTTGCTGAAAATTGGACTTCAGATATCCAAGTTATACACTCACAAAGTGGATACCCCTCAGGAAAGTGCCCTTTACCAGCTAGCTTGGGGAAACCTTGTCTTCATCAAACTTGGAGGGATTGTATAGGAGATTCAGAGGAAACTTCCCTGCAATTTTGGTGTCTCTAGGTGGGTGGGGGACTGTTTTATAGACCAATAAATCAACAAATCAAAAATTGCTCAAATTCATTGCTTCATATTCATTGAGGCATTGATTCATACAAACATGAATTGATGAATTAAGTCACTTTTAAATGAATTTGGTGACTCATTTTTTAATTCGTACCCATTTCTAATAATGAAGTTATGATGGAATGAGAGAGAGAGAGAGAGAGAGAAATCCCACTTTTTCCCTAGCTTCTTTTTCCTCATCTGGTTATTGTGCTGGATGATAAATAGAATCAGGGCTTAACAAAGGAAATTGTTTTACAACAGAACCATTTGTACTAAATTAAATGATATTCTTACTATCAAGCAACTAAAATAGAGAAGAACAGACCAGTTATTGGTGTTGTGCGGAACTGTCCAGTAAAATCATGTTTAAAACAACTTGCAGAGTGATGATGAAGTTCTACCAGCACATCTTGTCCTTCATCTTTGCTGTTAAGGAGATCAATGAGAATCCGATGATCTTACCAAATGTGTCACTTGGATTCCACATCTATGACAGCTACAATGATGGACAGCTGACATATCGTACCACCTTTGATCTTCTTTTCAAATCTCGCAGATTCACCCCCAATTATGCCTGCAATGGCCACAACCAACTAATAGCTGTCATAGGGTCATATACCTTGAAGATCTCATTCCTTATATCAGAACTTTTCAGCATTTTCAAGATTCCACAGGTAGGCTCTTTAGGGTTTGGGGTCTTAGACTTCTACTCATCTCCTATGTAGCATACTCTATTTATGGCGATATTTGCATAGTTTAGAAAAACAATAGGAAAAACCAAAGCTGTATTTGGCATTTAGGAAATGACAACACATGATGAAAGAATGTAACAGTCATGTTGAATTGGAAGAAGAGTCAGATTCTTACTCAGCTGCTAAAGAGCACTTTCCTAGGGACCTGCTTTGGGGGGCTATAACTCAGATGTTTCAAATCCAATCTTCGCCAAAAATGGAAAGGGTGGGAGGGAGAGTCAGCCCATGTTTGACGACATCCAAATTATACCCAACATATGAATCGCCAATGCCGATAATAGTTTGGTGTTTCATTTTGTTCTGGACATGCACGTTTCCCTAAAGCGCTCTGAAATGAACTATGAAATGGCCCATTTCATGGATTTTTTTTTTAAAAAAATCCATGGTTCATTTTGTGTCCATTTTAGTCTTAAGTGATCTTTAATGATATCACTTGACCAAACTCCGGGAGGCAGTGGAAGACAGGCGGGCCTGGCGTGCTCTGGTCCATGGGATGATGAAGAGTCGGACATGACTAAACGACTAAACAACAACAATGATTTCACATTATTCACATTTTCATCATAGTTTAAAAATGCTCTTTCAGCTCACATATGGGTCATTTGCTACAGTGGAGAGTGACGCAACCTGGCTTCTCCCCCTTTACCACATGGCTCCAAATGAATTCCACCTCCAGGTGGGGATTATCAATTTGTTGAAGCACTTTCAGTGGGTTTGGATTGGGATCTTTGTGGTCGACGATGACAGTGGAGAACGGTTCTTAAAGACTTTGGAGCCATTATTGTCTCTGAATGGACTCTGTTCTGAGTTTACCAGACAAATCCCAACTCATGAGAACATATGGTCGCAGGAGAACCAATTTCATATAGCCACTGATATTCATCGATATATCAGTAACTGGAAATCCAGAATATTTGTCGTTTATGGTGACACTTACACCTTTCTGTGGATGCAGTTTTTTATGAATCTTGACATGCCTTCAACCAAGGAAAATAGATTTGTTGGAAACGTATGGATTTTAACACCTCAGATTGATTGTACTGTTCCAGATGTTGATGAGATTTCACATCTGAGAATGTTCCAAGGGGGCATTTCTTTTATGATCCACTCAGCTGAACCTCCTGGTTTCCAAGAATTTCTTCGGAACATAAAACCTTCCTGGATAAATGGGGATGATTTTCTCCTGGAGTTCTGGGCAGTTGCCTTTGACTGTTCTCTTCCAGAAACCAGGATACCATACAAGATTGAAGGAACATGTACCGGAAAGGAGAGACTTGAGAACCTTCCTGCAATTCTTTTTGAAATGCGCATGACTGGCCACAGCTACAGTATTTATAATGCTGTTTATTCTGTGGCACATGCTTTACATGCGCTGTGCTCATCTAGAGCTAGTTACAGCACCATGTTGCATGGCCAAAAAAGTGGACTTCAAGATCTTCAGCCTTGGCAGGTATTGTCTTTCTCACAAAATGGCTTTTTGTATGTGGATAGGCTAACACATGGTGGTTGGATGCAGTCCTCAAAAGGAACACTGACCAACGCTCTTTCCATCATTAAATCCCAAACTAGCCAGAAAAGGTATTTTGTTGTTGTTCCTAAATGTATGTGTGAAGACTTCATCATCTTAGTTTGTTTTTCTCTTCTCTGTTAGGTCCAATCCTTTCTTCGGGCTATCTCCTTTAACAACTCCGCTGGAGAATTAGTGTCTTTAAATGAGAACAGACTCATGAACACTGGTTTTGATATAATGAGTATGTTTGTATCTCAAAACCAATCTCTCCAGAAGGTGAAAGTTGGTTGGGCAAATCTTGAGGTGTTCATCCTTGATGAAAACATGATCACCTGGCATCACAGCTTTAACCAGGTACGAACTGTGTTGGAAGGAAAGGTAAACCTGCAGATGGAGCACGCCAAAGAAAACTGTATTGATGAATAAAACAACCCTGTAAAGGAGTTGAAAGAGCACAGAATCCATGCTAGTGAGCAGAGATGGGCACAGACTTGAAAAATGGTGGTTTGTGATGGTTAATTGTTAACCACCAGCCATGAACCACCATTATTATTATTATTATTATTATTATTATTATTATTAATATTATTATTATTATTATTATTATTATTATTATTATTATTATTATTATTATTATTATTATTATTATTATTATTATTATTATTATTATTATTATTTATTTATTTATTTATTTATTTATTTATTTATTTATTTATTTATTTATTTATTTATTTATTTATTTATTTATTTATTTATTTATTTATTTATTTATTTGATTTATATCCCGCTCATCTGGTCAGATTGACCACTTCAATCCAGTTCATTTTGTTGGTGTTGTTGTTGTTGTTGTTGTTGGTGGTGGTGGTGTTGTTGTTTCTGCCTGGTGGAGGGTCCTACTGGTGGGGTGGGGCTAACTTCTCCTTCCGTGCCATGCTGTAACGCTGCCACTTCACCATGGAGACAGCAGGTACATCTCCTGGAAGGGCCAATGTCTCTGAGGATGGTGGTGGTGGCACCAGAGGAGGAGGCAGCATCACCAGGTAGGGAGTTGATGGGGTCAGTGGGAAGGAGTTGGGAGGGCATTCATTTTGCTGAAGCACCAAGTGGGGGAAAAAACAATTTGGCACAATAAACACCCTGGTTCATGTTTCTTTAAGGGTTGTTGTTTGGTTTATGCCTATCTCCACTAGTGAGGCATAGGGTTAACTGCAACTAGTATATGGAAGATCAATCCATCCATCATAAACATGCCTAAACGTTATGCACAGGTCAGACCTCTTTCAGTCTGCAGTGAGTCCTGCCATCCTGGTTTTTGGAAACGAACGAAGGAAGGGGAGAAATTTTGCTGCTACGACTGTGACGAGTGCCCAGAAGACAACATTTCTAACCAGACAGGTAGGTGATGCAGTTAAGTGTGCAAGATTAACAAATGTCTGGCAGCCTCTCCAGAGAGGGATATATAAACCATCCTTTATCTCATTGCCCCAGACAAGGGTGATGAATTTCAACATTCTGGCCCTTGATGGTGTGGAGAGTGAGGAATTGCATGGGGCGTTTGATAGAAATCTCACAGTTTGGAGAACGTTTTCTTCAATCAATCAATCAATCAATCAATCAATCAATCAATCAATCAATCAAATAGAATAACAGATTCGGAAAGTGCCTATAAGGCCATAGAGTCCAACCTTCTGCAGGAATCCAAATCAAAGCAGATCTGACAGATAATTGTCTAATTATCTCTTGAATGCCTCTAGTGTTGAAGCATTCAGCACCTCCTGAGGTAAATGGTTCCATTGTCACACTGGTTTAACGGTTGAGAAGTAAATGCTAACTGTAGCTGACGTCTACCTGGCACTTTAGCCCTGAAAAATTCCAAGAGAATGTTGTTGTTGCAGTTGTTTTTCACACAAAATTGTTTAACATCCACCAGAATTCTTCACATACTTTGCCCCAGTGTACAAATAGCTTACAGATTTTCCCTTTCAAGCATTCAATTCTTCTAGATTCTAAACTCCTGCTTTAAAATAGCCTCTTTTGCCACATGTTTCTTATTTCGTCTTTAAGAATGTGATCCTTGCACTGCTGACTGTAAGGCCCTGCTGAAATTGATCTCACTCCTGCTCATGGCTATCAACTTGACCAAGAATGCTTGACCATCAGCAAAGCAATACACCATGACACACTTCCCCCCAAACAGAACAATTGTCATAATCTCTACTTGAACAGGATGCTATTACCTGGCTTCAAAAAAGGTTGTCCTCATTTCATGTTTGCCCACTGATTGAAGAAGCTTGGAACGGCAAGTTTTAGAGATTAATCAAAAGTAGGAAGAACTTGGGTGTATCTTTTGATGACGCACAAAATACCGGAGATGTTGGCAGGTTTTTGCGTCTGAGTCCAAATCTTTGGTACCAAGTCCTGAGTGCTAAGTCCCAAGTCCGAGATCCTATTAAAAATAATCTTTTTCCCCCAGAAAAAAAGGGGTAGGTGGATTCTGAGTTGCGAGCTGAGTCTGAGTTATTTAAAAAAAAGTTCAGTCTGAGTTGAGTCACCAGTGGGATTTAAGTCCAACTTGACAGTGAGACCAATGACTCAAGTCTCCACTCTTGAAAAATCACCCCTTGTGATAAATCAAAGTCCAGGTATCTGTTATCCCATAGGACAAGTCACTATCTCAAGGGAATGTGTCCAAACAGGGGATTTGTGACCAAAGAGGATGATTTCAATATTTAATAACTATTGTTTTTGATTGTGAAAATAGTTCACATTTGACTTAATATCACAGTGATCTCTCTTTCATTTTCCAGATATGGTTGATTGTTTCCAATGCTCAGAGGATCAATATCCAAGCAAGGAGAGAGATCGGTGCATCCCTAAAATTATTAGCTTTCTGTCCTATGAGGAACCCTTAGGAAAAACTCTCACTGCGGTTGCTGTTTCTTTGTCCCTCATCACACTATTGATACTTGGGACTTTTATTAAACACAAAGGTACGCCCATAGTCAAGGCCAACAATCGGGACCTCACCTACACTCTGCTTGTCTCTCTCTTCCTCTGCTTCCTCTCTCCTCTCCTGTTTCTTGGGCAACCTGGAAGACTGACCTGCCTCCTCCAGCAAACAGTCTTTGGCATCATCTTCTCAGTGGCTGTTTCTTGTGTGTTGGCCAAAACCATCACTGTGGTTGCAGCGTTCAAGGCCACCAAACCAGGGTCTGGCTTGAGGAAGTGGATAGGGAAAAGAGTGGCAACTTCCATTGTTCTTTCTTGCTCCCTCATTCAAGTTGTTCTTTGCGCTGTCTGGCTAGGAACCTCTCCTCCATTCCAAGATTTAGACAAGCGCTCAGCCATGGAAGAAATGTTTACGCAGTGTAATTTGGGGTCCAGTACCATGTTTTACTTTGTCTTGGGATACCTGGGACTTCTGTCCGTCCTCAACCTCACTGTGGCTTTCCTGGCCAAGAAATTGCCAGACACATTTAATGAAGCCAAGTTCATCACCTTCAGCATGTTGATGTTTTGTAGCGTCTGGCTCTCTTTTGTTCCTACGTATCTGAGCACAAAGGGGAAACACTTGATAGCTGTGGAGATCTTCTCTCTCTTAGTCTCTAGTGCTGGGTTGCTGGGTTGTATTTTTGGCCCCAAATGTTACATTCTTTTGTTCAAGCCTGAGCTGAACACCAAGGAGCAGTTGAAAATAAGAAACAATTGAATGATCTATCCAATCAACTGCATTATTTGTGAGCCCTCTACGTGAGCAGAAATCTTCAGAAGGAATGTGAAAGAATATGCTCACAAGTAGGTTAAAGGGAACTTTACAAAATGGTTAGGTTTAAACAATATCCCTGCATGATTTGTTCCACATGGGAGCATAACTCTCTCTACAGATGCTCTTTGTCTCTGCCCCCACCTGGATCAAGGTGTGAGGCTTGGAGAAAAGCAGTTTTGATTGCCCCATAACTGAGGGTTGAGCAATCTGCCTATATAAAGCATTCCTACCCTGTTCCCTTCATCATGTGACCCATCCATTCACCCATGGGTCTAGTGCGCGATTAGGCTGCCAATCCAGGGCCCTATAGAAATATTTTGGCCTCTTCCCATCCGATTCACACGTTGAACAAAAGATAGGTGGGCCTTTTTTAAAAATCTATTCTGCACTGATTGTTCATGGGAAGCTGCAGCTGTGATCAATAGGTCACACATGCAGGTAGTGTAGAATGGGAAGATTAGCAGTGAGTTCTGAAGGGACTCCCAGGAAGATGATAGCCCAGCCGACTTCCCACCAACGCAAATCATGAGATTCTGTTACCAGGAGGGGTGAGGATGCTGAGGGTCCATCCCTGACCGTGACTTGCCAAAGGTCATGAAACTTGGGCAGGTGGTGGCTGAGGTGGGTCACCTGGTTTTCACTAGTTGGTGACATGCTGTTAAGAGGACCACGCTGATCCAGGGCTTGAATTCACTCATGTTAGGAAGATGAACATGTTCCATATGCGTTGTCTCTGACGGATTTTTTGTATCCCTTGGCAGGACAAAGTTCCAAATAGAGTAGTCCTAGATCAAGCTGTATTTTTAGCATGTATACATTACTGGAACAATGATGTCTACATTGGCTTGGGCATGTTGTGAGAATGGCTGATGGTTGGATTCCAAAAGATCTCCTGTATGGAGAATTAGTGCAGGGAAATCCCCCCGGGGGAGACCACAGCTGCGATACAAGGATCTCCGCAAGTGGGATCTGAAGGCCTTAGGAATGGATCTCAACAGATGGGAAACCCTGACATCTGAGCATTCAGCCTGGAGGCAGGTGGTGTGTCATGGCCTCTCCCAATTTGAAGAGGCCCTTGTCCAGCAGGCCGAGGCAAAGAGGCAGTCCCGGAAGCAGCAAAATCAGGGAGCTGGACAGGGGACAGATTGTATTTGTCTTCAGTGTGGAAGGGATGGTCACTCTCAAATTGGCCTCCTCAGCCACTCTAGATGCTGTTCCAAGTCCTCCATTCAGAGCACGTTACCATAGTCTCTCAAGACTGAAGGATGCCTATTCAGGGCAGGCGTGGTGGTCAAGTGAGACCCCTGGCTCCTGACCCAGGTTTATGAACTATAGTAGACTCCACTGCATCATTGGGTTAGCTGCAGTTTGAATGTTAAATAAAGGTGTGGCCATAGTTTACCCCGCTAATTGTCTCACCTCCGTATTCCAGGCTTGAGGAAAAAGTCTTACCTTTGCCACTGAAAGTCTATATACGTAGAGGTGGGGATGTACATGTATTGCATGGCTATGTGGAGAAAAATGGGAACCCCTATAGAAGGGCACCAAATTTGCATAACAGGGATGTTTATACTAAGAAAAAAAAAGAGGAAAAACTAGGACTTGCTGATCAGATTATCAATGAGCTTCCAAAAAAAAAGAAAGAAAAAGGAAATTATGAAAAACATAACTATGAATTATCCCATTCAGTGGAGTCTGCCAGAATCAGAGAGACATTATATATAGGGGATGTGGTGGTGCTGTGGGCTAAACCGCAGAAGCCTGTGCTGCAGGGTCAGAATACCAGCAGTTGTAAGATCGAATCCACGCGACGGAGGGAGCGCCCGTCGCTTGTCCCAGCTCCTGCCAACCTAGCGGTTCTAAAGCATGCAAATGCAAGTAGATCAATAGGGACCACCTCGGTGGGAAGGTGACAGCATTCCGTGTCTAAGTCGCACTGGCCATGTGACCACGGAAGACTGTCTTTGGAGAAAACGCTGGCTCTATGGCTTGGAAACGGGGATGAGCACTGCCCCCTAGAGTTGAACACAACTGGACAAAAATTGTCAAGGGGAACCTTTACCTATATATGAATAGAGATGGGCTCAGCTTTGAAAACCACTCATTCATGGGATTTCGTTGTTTGTGGCTAATCGGAAATCATCAGGAACACCTGGTAAACAAGCTGGTTTATGGTTCATTTTTCCAGTTCGTGCCTAGTGGGGAATTACCTCCACCTTCCACCTCCTCCTATGCTGCCCACATGCACCCTTCTCATTGCTCCCATTGTCTCACTAACTGGTCCTGCTGCCGCCATTACTGCCACCCCGCTGCCACCATGCTGCCCCTACCACCCTACCAGGAAGGGAAGCCATGTTGGCTGCCTCTGCGCATGGGTCTGCCATCTTATTGATCGGCAGGTGAATGTGCAGAGATAGTGTCCTGGCCTGCTGTCTCTGAGGATGGTAGTAGCAGGATCATGTAGGACAGCAATGGGGAAATGGATGGGTGGGCATCCCTTTTTGCCAAACAAAATTAAGCCCAGAGGGGAACAAAGTCAAGTGTTTCATTTTGCTTCAGCAAAAAAATGAAATCCCCAAACCGGTTCATGAACCGAACCACAAACCAGCCCGATTTGTTCATTTTTCTGGTTCATGGTTCAGTTCATGCCCATCTCTAGACAAGAATATCTCTCAAGGAAAAAAAAACTAGTTACAGTAGAAAATTCTGGGAAATCATCCCACTTCCTTTATCAGCCCAAATTATTTAAAAGCAAAGCAGCCACTGGTATATCTAGTGCATAAAAGGGGATCCCCATGATACTCTTGACCATTCTTTCTAGCAGGATATTGTTTACCTAGACGTTTTGCTTTAGGACCTGGTGCCAATAATAACGAGCCTTTCACTGGAGAAAAGAAAGATGTTGTCACTTCCATCAAAATAAGGAGGACATCCTGGAGTGGGGTGCCACCAAGCTCACATTTGCTGGTTGCAGATTTATTTATTTATTTATTCTACTGTCTGGCTTATTGTCTCAGAACCTTTGTGAAGAGTAGGGTGGAGGGAAATAATCTTTATCAAAACAATTAGCAAGGTCAATATCAGTTTTCTGCATAATCACATAAATGTGCTTGTAGAAGTCAATCCAGTTTGACTTCTACTGAAGAGCGAATACATGCAATGACTAAGATGGAAGACAATTTATTTGCATGTCCTTGACTCCTGTGGATGTTCTTTAGAAGCAACAGAAGTGGACTGGAATAATTATTAAGAAGTTCCTTCCATCCCACCCAACTTTCTATACAATGTTTAGAATTAACAGTCCAATCCTACTTGGGCACAGATACTTTTATCTACTTTAGGGCAGAAATTGAGGTTCTCCTTGTCCCTTAGTTAGCATGGCTTTAGATACAACAATAAATCACTTGAATCCATTTTGAGTCTTATCATCCTTACAGTAAGGTAGTATGTGTGTGTCCTGTGCTGTCAAGTCAAAACTGACTTAGAGTGACTCTAATAAGGCTTTCAAGGTAAGTGATATATTTAAGGAGTGGTTTTACCAGTTCCACTCCCCCAGTGAATTTCCATGACTTAGTAGGGATTTGAACCCTGTTCTCCAAAGTTCTAGTCCATAACGTTATCCAAAGAAGAACATAGGAAAAAAAAAACGAAGAATGTGACAGCTCCGGACAAAAGCATGTCAGGTCTAGAATTTTCTGCAGCAAATCTATCTATCTATCTATCTATCTATCTATCTATCTATCTATCTATCTATCTATCTATCTATCTATCTATCTATCTATCTATCTATCTATCTATCTATCTATCTATCTATCTATCTATCTATCTATCTATCTATCTATCTATCACCTCCCACCCATCTGGTAAATTCTACCACTCTGGGCGGCTTACAGCATAAAAAGGTAGAGTTCCTATCGGGACGCCCACTAGAAGGATATTTCTGCACAGAAAACTCCAGACCATTCCCAGTCTGGCAATTGAACTGGCTTTTTTTTCTCCTCCCCATGGAATTCTGGAACTCCTTTGCTTCTTGCATCACTGAGAGGCAAAAAAAAACCCCACCCCTTTTTCATCAAGCTTGATAAACATATTTTTGACAAAAGTGTCACTTGGGCCATGAAATAATTACTTATTATGTACTTCACTGCAATTTTTCCCCCTCTGGGAAAGGTCTGGATGATGTCAAGAAAGCTAGAAAGCAACCACGATGGCATGGCTTTGCCAGTAGCTATTTCAACTGCTCCACTTGTGCTATCCTTGGCTGGGACCAGGTCGTGAAGAAGACAACGCTGTGTCAGTTGCGCATCTCTGGTGCCTCTTCTTTTCTGTGTTGTTGGACAGATTTTGGCACTGTACTGGGGATCTTTCTTGTCTTTCCAAGGCAGGTGTTGGTAATCCTGCTGCTACCACAGGAAAGAGGACAGCCTCATAATCTTTGAAGCCTAGCAACCAAAAAAAAGGTGTCAGCCAAGGTGGTATTCCTGAGCAAAATAGAAGATGTTTTAGATGGCTGCTAGAGGCTTCGTACCCAGAGACGTCCTTTGCTGGTGGACGAGTGGGCTGTCTCTCTTACTGTTGTTGCTTCTACTTCTTGACTGGGTGTGTGAAGCTGACACCATGAAATGCCCACTTACTGACCCCACAACTCTTCCCCATGAATTGTATCAATCTGGGGACTTCCTCATTGGTGGGCTTGTTTCTCAGCTGATTTACTATTTCCATGAATTTTCTTTCAAGGTATATCCTTGGGAGGAATTTTCTGATTTGACAATGTGAGTGGGATTTTTTCTTTTCTTGTTTACTCTCTTTCATGCAAAGTATAAATTTAGCTTGACAATAGACTTTAAGAAAAAGCTGGTGGAACATGAATAGATCTGTGCCCTTCCAAACATATTTGTTGTCAATAGGCTATGCTTATATTTATTCTCTTTTGCTTATAAAATGTTTCCGTTTGAGGGTGGATTTGTTTCTCTCCCTCTCCTTGCACCGTATTTTTCTAAGGGGCAATATTTATGGCGTGTAACCTTTACTAGGGTGTGACAAGTGTGGACCAAGAAAAGGGACAGTGGAAAAGCCACTTCTTGCAGTGTTTCCAATTCAGGCTGAAATTATCAGAAAATGATTTTTTTTTTTTAAATTGTGGATAAACAAAATGGCTTGTGCAATTGTAACTGTAAAACCAGGTCCCACCAACTCAGTAAGTGCTGTAGTTCACAACCATGGTAGAGGTCAGTGCTGAATGATGACCTTAGATGACAGTCATGGTGGAAACTATTCCCTCTAAAGGTAAGAAGGGTGATAACTGAAATGGAGGCAATTCAATGTTATGATTCTCATCTGTGGTTTTATGTGCATCAGTATGGAACTGTGCACTTCATTTTTGTCATCCCTTACAATTCTCCAGTCTTTGATTCCATATGAACCCCTTTGTAAAAACAAAGAGATTTAAAGTGAAGAGTGTTGTTAACACAAGTAAGTTCACTTTTAAAGGATACTACAAAATGAGACTGAGGGTGTATTTTCCCTGATTTCCTTTCCACTCCATTCACTAGTCTATGAAATACTGAATGTGCTAATTTTTCATGAAATGTGGGAGCACTGCACAGCAATGAGCGATGTAAAATTACTGGGGGAAAACACAGAATGGAATGCCCACTTGTTGTTCTTATAGCTCAGAGTCTACTTGAGGAGACCTTGAGTCCTTGTTGTAGTTATGTGCCATCATGTCATATCTGATTTATGGTGACCCAGTGAATAATCACTCTCCAAAATGTCCTGTCCTCAAGAGCGTACTCAAGGTTGCCCGTTCCTGTGTAAAGTCAATCCCCCTCCTCTGATTTTTCCCTTTCCCTGCTCCTTTCAGATTTTCCTAGCCTTATTATCTTTTCCAACAAGCGTGTAGTATGTGATTAGAACCTGAGGAAGATCAGTGCTTACAGGTGGAGAGGACATTGTGTTAATATCTTATTTCTGAACCCGTTTCTTTCTCTAGCAGTCTATCCATGCTGAATGGTCAAATCTGTTATATTTGCCATTAGATTTCCCTGTATACGTTCCCTGGATTCTCATTAAAAATTGTGTCATTCAAAATTCCATCTTGCTTTCCCTGATGTTTCTCTGACTTGTATGATCTCATTATTTAAGGGTAATATTGATCAAGAGAAAGGCTCCATACAGTCTTTCCCCTTATTCTTCACTTCATGGATTTGGTGCACAGGTCTTAAAAAAAAGATGAAGAACTTAGGTAACTCTAGATATTTAGGAGCTTACCCTAGTCTCCACCCACACATCGAATGATTAGAGAAAATTGGGGCTGTAGCCCTCTCAGCACCTCAGATTCTCTACTTCTGTCCAATATATATAAAGCTTTTTCAACAAGATCAGGGAGAGGTGAATGTTATTTGAATTGCAGGAAAACTGGGTGGCACAGCTTATGTTACTGAAAATGATCTAGCAATACATCCATGATACCTGACCTTAGTTTTCCCTGTTCCAAACTCCACCAGTTTTTAGAACTGAAAGTTCTGGGAAAAGAAGTGTCAAGAAGAAAGCTTCTGCCCTTGTCAGTGACAATTGCCATTTCCCAAAGGTTTTGTTCAGTCAGAAAAAAAGTATAAGTACATATTATTTCAGGCCTGCTACTAAAAGGCAAAAAGCCCTTCTTCTGTTTAGGCCACCAAGATGAAAAATGGCTCAGTCTTGTGACTAAAGACTTATGACTTTCTGTGTGATGCAATTCTTCAGTGAAAGGTTTTTTATTATTATTATTATTACAAAAGGTGACATTCTGGTGATGAATGAATTCTCTCTCTTCTATGCCTGTATCCACCTGTTTTTGTTGGAGCAAGGATCTGTTATTTCTTTGTCCTTCCACCACATTTGGCTGAGATACAATGTGTATGGCATATGGTCTTCAGTAGAGAGTGACAAGTATAGGGAAGAAAAGGGACATGGGAAAAGTCACCTCCTGCCGAACTTCTAAATACAGAATAAAACTCCTGTTTATTGTCGTTCTTATAGCTCAGAGTCCACTGGGTATTTCCTGTTCTTAGGTGTCATCAAGTTTCCTCTGATACACGGTGACACTATCGACAATTGATCTTCAGTGAAAAGGTTGTTTAACTCTACTTGCAGGACGCTGACCAAGTTTTACCAGCATGTCTTGTCCCTGACCTTTGCTGTCAAAGAGATCAATGGGGACGTCAACATCTTACCCAACATCACTCTTGGTTTCAACATCTATGACAACTACAACGATGCACAGTTGACCTACCGTACCACCATGAACCTTCTCTTTAAGTCACAGAGATTGGTCCCCAACTACGAATGTGAGACGCAGGGTAAACTGACAGCTGTCATAGGAGCCCTTGCCTCCAAGGCCTCCTTCCGCATGGCACAAATTTTAAGTCTCTACAAGATTCCACAGGTAAGGCCTCTGTGTGGCCATTCTCAGCCTCTCATAGTTCTTTTACGTAAGGCACTTTCCCTCCTATCTCCCTGGTAATGAATTTCTAGTTTAGAACATCATCGATTGATGAAAAGACTGATTTTGATCCCCTGTAAAGAAGAAACAGGGCTGAGTGAGGACCACTGACAAATTTCATGCTCCACAAAATCCACAGAAGTGGTGGAGTCTGCAGATTGGAACCTGGTGTTACTTCAAGAAATATACATCAAACATAATGTCAGGCAGATCACTCCAATGTCTGCATGGCGATAGATCATTTCCTTTCAAACGTGAGATTTACTGGAATACATTCAAATAAATCGGGATCTACCCAGGCTATTAGTAGGTATAACTCTGGCAGCAGAAACATCTGCCGGTCTTAAGATCAGATTCTGGAGAACAAATGGCACCAAGGACAGAATCTTAGGCACTGCCACCTTTGAGGGAGGCACGTACTACCTCTGTTTGCATTACTAACCTAACTCTGTGGAGACAGGGTCTCTACATTGAATTCAAATGTCTTTTACTCATGAATGTATTCATGTGCTTTTAATGTGTGTGTATTAGTGTGTGTGAGAGTGTGTGAAACAGTGAGAGAAGAAGAAATAATTGAATGAATGATCAAGTGAGTGTGTGGAGATCCCTCTCATTAAACCTTTGAACTAACCATATACATTAGAATTTAGCAGTTATATAAAGGTAGCCAGTGTACTTCATAGGTATAGCAAACCCCAGTATATAGTGTTCCTCAATGCACCAAAGGTACCATAAAACAATAAAACAAAACTCAGGCTTCTTCCTGAAGGAAATTCAAAGGAACTACCTGGGAAAGAAAGTTCAAAGGAATACCAATATTGATTACAACTTTTAACCATGGTTCAGTGAGAAACACTATACCTTGGGCGTTACTATACATATGAAATACACTGGTAACCTTTATATAATTGCTGACTTCTAATGATCACTGCAGATGGTGACAGCAGCCACGAAATTAAAAGATGCCTGCTTCTTGGGAGGAAAGCGATGACATACCTCGACAACATCTTAAAAAGCAGAGACATCAGCTTGCTAACAAAGGTCCGCATAGTCAAAGCTATGGTTTTTCCTGTAGCGATGTATGGAAGTGAGAGCTGGTCCATAAAGAAGGCTGACCGCCAAAGAATTGATGCTTTTGAATTGTGTGCTGGAGGAGACTCTTGAGAGTCCCCTGGACTGCAAGGAGATCAAACCTATCAATTCTAAAGGAAATCAACTCCAAGTGCTCACTGGAAGGACAGATCCTGAAGCCGAGTCTCCAATAATTTGGCCATCTCATGAGAAGAGAAGACTCCCTGGAAAATTCTCTGATGTTGGGAAAGTGTGAAGGCAAGAGGAGAAGGGGACGACCGAGGATGAGATGCATGGACCGTGTCATCGAAGCGGCCAACATGAATGTAACCAAACTTCAAGAGGCAGGGGAAGACGGGAGGGCCTGGTGTGCTCTGGTCCATGGGGTCATGAAAAGTCGGATATGACTAAACGACTAAACAACAACAACAATGGTTAACTTGAAGGTGTAATGAGAGGGATCTCCATAAGTGAAGTTCGTTTTTGCAAACAACTGTATGAAAAGTAATCTAAAACTACTACAGTTGTGAAGAAATAATGTGCAATTATAACCAACCTCTTCACATTTCAGCTCACCTATGGCTCAGTTCCCCTCATCAAAAACGAAGTCAAACAACTCCCTTTCTTTTACCGCATGGTCCCAAGTGAAGACCATCAGAACGTTGGGATTGTCAACTTGCTGAAGCATTTTGGCTGGACATGGGTTGGCCTTTTTGTGACAGATGATGACAACGGAGAACATTTTTTGCAGGCTCTGGAGCTGCGGCTTTCCCGCCATGGCATTTGCTCAGAGTTCACGGAACGAATTCCACCCCAGGAATATTTACATACTCTGAATGAAATGGAACTTAAACTGAAAAAGTTTATCAAGTTTTTCAATCATATGACGTCCAACATTTTTGTTTGCTATGGTAACACGTTCTCCCTTATGTTCTTGTGGTATTTTGCTGGTGAAATGCCTCGAGATATGAAAATGACATTTCCTGGCAAAGTATGGGTTATAACAGCCCAGGCTGATTTTATAATAGCTAGCATCAGCCGTCACCGTGATCTGCAAATGTTCCAAGGGGCCATTGCCTTTAGGATTCATTCCAACGAACCTCCAGGGTTCCAAGAATATCTACGGACCATCAAACCTGACTGGGCGGAAGGAGACAATTTCCTCAAGGAGTTCTGGGTGGAAGCATTTGGTTGTTCCCTTCCTGATCCTCGGTTGCCGTACGTGATTACTGGCTCCTGCACCAGGAACGATAGACTGGAAAATCTTGCTGCACCTCTTTTTCAAATGCAAATGACTGGGCCCAGCTATAGTGTTTACAATGCTGTTTATGTTCTGGCCTATGCTATCCAAGCAATGCATTCCTTTAGACCCACTGGCAGAGAAATATTATATGAACAAAAAGAAAAAAACAAAGATTTTCAGCCATGGAAGGTGATTGTTTGATTGTTTGATTGATTGTTTGTTTGATTGATTGATTGACTGACTGAGTGATCAAACAATTGTATCTATCTATCTATCTATCTATCTATCTATCTATCTATCTATCTATCTATCTATCTATCTATCTATCTATCTATCTATCTATCTATCTATCTATCTATCTATCTATCTATCTATCTATCTATCTATCTATCTATCTATCCATCTATGCTCTTTTTAAATTAATGCCACTCAACTTTATGCCATATGTATTTTCAAAAAAAAAAAACTGTTGAAATTTTCGCAATGTTGCATGCTGCCTGTGTTTTGAGTGAGTGGGAGGGGCTTTCCTGGGCTGGAGTACCTGTCAAGCTATCTAGCACTAACTAATCTTCCCGTTCCACCTCTGATTTCCAAGAGAGCCCACCTGTCTGCTGAGACTCTTTGTTGCAAGCAGTCACTTAGTTTGTAAGTTGGTGCTGATCTGTTCACAACTGTAAATAATGAAACGTTTTTATTCTTCCCCCTACAAATGTCACTGAGTTATTGGGACTGTAAGTGCCAGTTAATGAGAAAGGGGTGGACCATCTGGGAAGTGAAGCTGTTCTCCTCTGTGAGTCTCTGTACTTCTATTGTGTAGTAAAAAGGAATTTTAACCAGAAAATGCAAACAAGGCCTCTACAAAACATACACTGTGTATCCAGTGATCCAAAGTTATGATGTTTGAATTGACAATATTTTCAGCAGTTTTGCAGGTAAATAAATGCCAAATGGCCTCAGCGTGGCTGTTGCCAAATCAAGAGGTGCAGTGGGAGTAATGCAGAGTCCTTTCTTTCCACACTAGTGAGAAGAACGTAGCCGTTCTTGTGTGATTTGTGAGGATAAAGGAAAAAAAAAAAGACATAGATTGAAGTATCCCAGAATAACTCCATAAGGGTGTCAGACAAATTATTTCTCCTCACAGATTTCACAATGTTCTCTAGGATGTTCTATAAAAGCAAAAACAGTAGGTTCCTGTCTTAACGTCCCGTTGAACTTAAAACTAGTATTTTGTGAGATGAAACTGAGTAATTAATGCCTAATATTCTCACATTCTGTTTAATGAAGCCAATGATGCTTAAGTTAATCATTCAAGTTCTCTGGTTGATTTTGATGGATCAACAGGGTAGCTGAGCAGGTCTGGATACAGTGGCTGAAATCTAGTCGTAGGTTGCAAATAGAGTAAGGTAAAGGTGAAGGTTCCCCTTGACAATTTTTGTCCAGTCGTGTTCGACTCTAGGGGACGGTGCTCATCCCCGTTTCCAAGCCATAGAGCCAGCGTTTTGTCCAAAGACAATCTTCCGTGGTCACATGGCCAGTGCGACTTAGACACGGAACGCTGTTACCTTCCCACCGAGGTGGTCCCTATTTATCTACTTGTATTTGCATGCTTTCAAAGCGCAAATAGAGTAGGTATTTTAAAAAAAGGAATTTACTGACATGTTGACTCACAAAATCCCTGTAGATTCAATGAGATAATTCTGGATGGGACTTAACAATAGATTTCAGTCTACGAATAGTTAGGAAAGAATATGTCTTTGAGTATATTGTCTCAGGAAGACTTCAAAATGTTTTTCACCTTTCTCCTTTTAATTGCCTTCAACTAGTTGCACAGGTTTCTTCAAGAGATTTCATTTAACAACTCTGCTGGAGACCGAGTGTCATTCAACGATGAGAGGGAAGTGAGAGGTGGATTTGATATCACGAATTTGGTGACATTTCCAAACAGGTCCTTTCATAATGTGAAAATTGGATGGGTGAATCCTGAGGCTCCTGAAGACCAACTATTTGTTCTTCATGGGGACATGATTACATGGCACAGGGACTTTAACCAGGTGTAGATTCTGGTGTTTTCTTTTAATTGGGCCAAACCTTTATAAAAATGGGTGATCTTGGCCTCCTCCAAAATGTAAGAACTTCTGGCTTAAATGGACTCCATTCTTAGGTGATTGCTATTAAAGTCTGACCCATATCACATTCAACAGTAAAGTGGGGCTTGCAGAAGGGGTGGTCCTGCAGCCCCAGGATCAACTAGGAGGTGTGTTAGGCTCTAGCAGGCTTCCTCTCTGTTTCCTCTCTTGCCTACAGCTAGGCAAGAAAGGAAACAGAGAGGGACCCTATGTTGGCTTGGGCATGTTGTGGAACATCTTGGGCATGTTGGGTATGTCTATGTTGGCTTGGGCATGTCGTGAGAATGGCTGATGGTCCGATTCCAAAAGATCTCCTGTATGGAGAATTAGTGCAGGGAAATCGCCCCAGAGGGAGACCACATCTGCGATACAAGGATATCTGCAAGCGGGATCTGAAGGCCTTAGGAATGGAACTCAACAGATGGGAAACCCTGACATCGGAGTGTACAGCCTGGAGGCAGGCGTTCCATCACGGCCTCTCCCAATTTGAAGAGATCCTTGTCCAGCAGGCCGAGGCAAAGAGGCAGTCCCGAAACCAGCCAAATCAGGGAGCTAGACAGGACAGATTGTATTTGTCTTCAGTGTGGAAGGGATTGTCAGTCTCGTATTGGCCTTCTCAGCCACACTAGACACTGTTCCAAGACCTCTATTTTTCACAGCATGTTATTTATTTATTTATTTATTTATTTATTTATTTATTTATTTATTTATTTATTTATTTATTTATTTGATTTCTATCCCGCCTATCTGGTCTTATTCGACCACTCTAGGCGGCTTACAATCCAACAACAATAAATTTTTAAAAACATTACAAGTGAACAAAGATAAAGATCAAAAGAATATAAGAAGAAAAATGATTGTCAGGGATGTTACCATAGTCTCTCGAGACTGAAGGATGCCTACACAAATTATGGCTAGGCTGAAGGTACTTGCATAACCCAGAATATACCATGTCTTCAATTCTTCTATGTTTTTTCTTTATCTGTACATACCTGAAGGGTAAAAACTGTTTCTCATTGGAAATGTTCTCCATCTTTCTGGACAGGCCCTGCCCCTTTCTGTTTGCAGTGACTCTTGCCATCGTGGTTATCAGAAGAAGAAGAAGGAAGGAGATAAATTTTGCTGCTACGATTGTGACCTTTGCCCAGAGGGAAAGATTTCCAACAAATCAGGTTAGTGGCACACTTATTTTTATTTAGTTAGTTAGTTAGTTCAGTTTTTTTTACCCCACCTTAAAAAGAACCCAAGATGGGCTACATCATTAAAGGTTTTAAAGCTAAAAATGGTAAGTATACAAATACTAAAAAGAATCAAATACCACACTAAGAAATGGTAAATTAAATCAATACAAAAAGTAACAGGGCACATCAATCTGCTTGAAAGCCCCACTCAGGCAGCCAATCACGAAGGGAAAGGCTTCCTGAAGAGAAAGGTCTTTGCCTGCCTATGAAAGGACAACTAAGATGGGGCCAGCCTAGCTTCCAGTGGGAGGGAGTTCCAAAGTCTTGAAGCAGCCACAGAGAAGGCCCTCTCCCATGTCTCCACCAAATGCACCTGTGAAGGCCTCTTCTGATGCTCTTAACATCCAAATAGGCTCATAAAGGGAGACAAGGGCCTTCAGATAGCTTGGATCCAGGCTGTATTTTTCCATCCAATTGAACAAATAGTTTAAAGAAACATTTTGTATTGGGAGAGTCAACAATATTCATGTAACTGTTACAACTGCTTTGTGGAGGTTAGTGGGAACCAACTTAGGCATGATCCTTGCTTCATCTTTGATATGTTCAGAAACTGAAAAATATCATTCTTTCAACCTAGATTCCCAATAACTTCTAAATCTAAAACACATCTCTAATTTCTATTATCCTGGCAATATAACAGTCAGATCCATCTAGATTGTACGAACAGTTCTAAAACATGGTTGTGGTGGGTTTTTTGGTCTCTTTGGCCGTGTTCTGAAGGTTGTTCTTCCTGACGTTTCGCCAATCTCTGTGGCCGGCATCTTCAGAGGACTGGAATAGGAATTCTGTCCATGCTCTGTTGCTGTTTGTTGGATAGTTGAGTTTGAAAAACCCACACAAACAGCAATAGAGCATGGACAAAGTTCCTACTTCAGTCCTCTGAAGATGCCGGCAACAGAACAACCTTGAGAACACGGCCAAAGAGCCTGAAAAACCCACAGCAACCATCAGATTCTGGCCGTGAAAGCCTTTGAGAATACAGTTCTAAAACGATAGCTATAGGTTTGAAACCTATAGCTAAGATGGCCTAATTATTCAGCCTCAGAAGCTGAAAGGAGAATGTGTGAAGAAAGAACACTGCAAATGCCAACACGTCCAACAGAAATCAGCATCATGTTCATTTTTTCCTTCATAAAAGACAAGAACTCATACATTATCAAGGCATGAGAAGAATATGGAGGAAACGGATAAGAGATTGATACGCCTAGCACTTCAACATTCATTTTCACTTTAACATGTCACAACAAATGCTCTTCCTTTTAATTCCACTCAGTTCCTTACTCTCTCTTTAAGAGTTTCAACGTCTTCCACAGACTTCATCCAAGAGACACTTCCAAATTCATCCAGTCAGAAATTCGAGAGTGTTCCTTGTGTCAAACAGAATACTTTCACACAAGTCACATTCACACAAGTCACATAACTAAAAGATGGAATCAGAAGAAGCAGGGTCTTCCTTATTGAACTCTGTCTCAGAAATGATGGTTGACTCCTTTATGATTCTAATGGCATCAATTTCTTTTTCAGACACAGATGACTGCTTACAATGCCCAGAAGATCAATATCCAAACAGGGACAGAGATCAATGCATTCCTAAAGTTATCAAATTCCTCTCCTATGAAGAACCCTTAGGAAAAGCATTAGCTGGAGTGGCTCTTTCTTTTTCCCTGGTAACAGTCTTGGTACTTGGGTCTTTTATTAAACATCGAGACACTCCCATAGTCAAAGCCAACAACCGGGAGCTGACCTACACTCTCCTTGTCTCTCTGCTCCTCTGCTTCCTCTCTACTTTCCTCTTCCTTGGAAAACCTGGAAAACTGACCTGCCTTCTTCAGCAACCCGTTTTTGGCATGGTCTTCTCAGTGGCGGTTTCTTGTGTGTTGGCCAAAACCATCACCGTTGTCTTAGCTTTCTTGGCCACTAAGCCAGGCTCCCACCTGAGGAAATGGGTGGGGAAAAGAGTGGCCACTTCTGTTGTCCTTTCCTCTTCCCTCATTCAAGCTGGCATTTGTGTCATATGGGTTGGGACCTTTCCCCCATTCCCAGATCTGGACCTGCACTCAGTCACTGAAGTCATCATCATGCAATGCAATGCAGGGTCGGTCCTCATGTTTTATCTTGTGCTGGCCTACATGGCGCTTCTGTCCATTATCAGTTTCACAGTGGCTTTCCTGGCGAGGAAATTGCCAGACACTTTCAATGAAGCCAAATTCATCACCTTCAGCATGTTGATTTTTTGCAGTGTTTGGGTGTCTTTTGTTCCAACGTACTTGAGCACTAAAGGTACATATATGGTTGCTGTGGAGATCTTCTCTATATTAGCTTCCACTGGAGGGGTGTTTTGTTGTATCTTTCTTCCAAAATGTTACATGATGGTTTTCAAGCCTGAGCTGAACAGCAGGGAACAGCTACTTAGGAGGAAGTATTAAGCCAGAAATTTGATGGAGTAAATTGGTTATTTGGGGGAGATGTCTAATGAGATGAGGAAGAGAATGGGAATCCGTCAGAATGGACACTTCTTAATGAAAGTTCATACCATAAATAATGTGATATGACAGACAAAGAGAATGATTGTTTCAGCCTGAAAGCTAATAAATATTTCTCTTTCATTAACTCAAACCCCACAAGAACAGTTCAGAATGGCCTGGAACAACAACATTCAAAGGGTTGAAGGGTTACCAAATCAAATTTACACATGAGTAGATGAGATGGGTTCAGGAAGCCATGAATCAACCCGAGGAATAATATTTAAGCACTATTTTTTTTCTGGCAGAAAATTGATATTGTGAAATTCAGGTTGGAATGGAGACTTTCCAATAGGAATGCCCAACGAATTTCACCCATTCCATTTGACTACAGGCTACAGACAAACGAGTAATGAAAGACCCCCAGAAACAATTTCCATTGCAAGACCAAGACAAAATCTTCTCCTTCAGGATTTCTTCAATTTCTGTGACATATAGTGGCAAAAATTCTCTAGACTCACAAAGAGAGTATGGCTTAATAAGAAGCTGACGGCATAGACCAAGATCCAGGTCTGTAGAGCCTGTGTCCTGAGCACACTCCTGTCCTGCAGTGAGTCCTGGACCCTTTCTGCACGGCAGGAGAGGAAGCTGAACACGTTCCATATGCGTTGCCTCTGATGGATTTTTGGTATCACCTGGCAGGACAAAGTTCCAAATAGAGGAGTCCTAGAACGAGCTGGAATTTTTTCTATGTGGACAACTTGGAACATGTACCTGTTAGAGGTCACCCTGCTGTTTACGGCTCAGTGCTAGAGCGAATTTCTTTGAATTTATATTTAGGCTTCTATTTACATGACTGACTGAGAAATTCAGCATCCATCTTGGGATAATAGAATTAGCTTCCCTCCCACCTTTGTGCCAGAGAGCTTTATTGTCTTGGAATGTCTGTCCTCAAGTCTGAACAAACCTAACCTGGTTCCTGCTTAGAGAAGGTTGTCTTGCATGTTCCACCTGCAACCACTCCAAAAGCTGACTGTGTAATTGTTTATTTTATTTATATGCCAGTTTTCTGCTATCAGCGCAACCAAGGCAGGTCCCAGTGATTAAACCCATGGAAAAACAATACCAAGTTAAACATTCCACACAAAAACAGAGATAACAAAAAAATATCAAGCATTGGTCAAGATTAAAAACCAATTTAAAACATGAAGAAATATATGTTTTAAACCTTCAGAGGGATCTTGGTGTCTGTATAAAGACAGAATAAGGATAGCTTCTCCCAGTTCTAGCTTAACATTTATTTATTTATTTATTTATTTATTTATTTATTTATTTATTTATTTATTTATTTATTTATTTATTTATTTATTTATTTATTTATTTATTTAAATGAATGAATGAATGAATGAATGAATGAATGAATGAATGAATGAATGAATGAATGAATGTAATATATTACACATTATTATCACTAAGTGTCAAAGCATGTAGTTCATTTAGACGCTCGGAAAATTCACAATCATTTTTCTTTTATTTTGTATTTTCCCGACTCTAGTGAGAAGTATTTTATATCCCATATCTTTTAGAATCATCCCTTCTCATTTTCCTTCACTGCATACCAATCTCTATTTTTAGTTTCCTGAGACCTTGTTGTGATTAATGTAATTCCCGTGAGGAAACTGTAAGTGGTCAATTCTAACTGCCCACAGCAGAGTAAGGGTGGTTTTCTGGAGAGAAAGAAAGCTCAGCAAAACTGCTTTTACAGGAGTGGGATGTAGATGGTGCCGAAGAGCTTTGAATGCAAAGGATGGCTGTGAACATAGCAGACATTAACAAAGTCCTTCTGAAATCCCTTCTTGGCAAGACTTAACAAAACTGTCAAAACTCCCTGTGCCAAGCTCCCTGGGGACCTGAAGATTAAGGAGAACAGCAAGAGATTCTAGGGGAATAAGCCTCCCTTCCATCATGGAGCCAGAGCACTTTTGGGATTTCTACCCTTCCCTATGAATTCTGAACAAAAATCCCTGATGAGTTCCTACTCTAGTCCTCTGAAGATGCCGACCACAGAGATTGGCGAAATGTTAGGAAGAACAACCTTCAGAACACGACCAAAGAGCCCGAAAAACCCACAACAAGCATTCTAACATATGTCAAAGGAACGCTCCTTCCTTCCTTCCTTCCTTCCTTCCTTCCTTCTATCCATCCATTTATCCATCAACCAAACACTAATTCATTCATTCGTTCAGAAGGGGCATCTCTCTCAATAGGGAACTCAAGGCGGCACACAACAATTGAAATCATATGGTCAGAACAAGTTTAAAAGAATCAAACAAAGCTATATATTAAAAGGCAATAGAATGTTGTTCAATATTAAAATAAATTTTTAAAATATTTAAATTATCGTGGTTTGGGTTTGTTTTCTTCTCTTTTTTGGAACGATTCATAGGGGCATTAGTCACACTTTCTTCATTGTAAGTGTGTTAAGAGGTTGGGACTGTTTTATATTAGTAGTGTCATTGGCTTCATGCAAATTTTTTTGTACATCCTTCTATAAATGGAGAGTCCAGGTTAAGGGTTGAGAATTCACACGCTTTGAGAGAACCTGGTTGAGTTCTGCCCCCTGAGGATTGAGGCCAGGAGTCAGTGAGTCATGGACCTGTGGGTCTTGATAAGTTTCTTAACGCTCTTCCCTGCATGTAAGAAGGGCTCTCATTCTTATTTCACCAGAGGCATGATTTTTCTGTACTCTACCCTCATATTTTTCTTCTTCAAATTTCTCTCTTTTCCTTCTCCCCTCTTGTTCACACAGACATTTCCTCACAAGCTACTCTCACAGAGTCTGACGGGGGTGTGAAGAAGCCAGGAGAGACTCTGCGGCTGACCTGTACCATCTCTGGATTTTCTGTAACGGACAACAGCTATGCAGTGGCCTGGATCCGTCAGCTCTCAGGAAAGACATTGGAATGGATTACACATATCTGGGGGGGTGGGGACACTTATTATAACAGTGTCCTCAAAAATCGGATCACGATTACAAAGGAGACTTCCAAAAACCAGGTGATCCTGCAACTGAGTGGCTTGACGCGTGAAGACACAGCCATGTACTACTGTGCACGACGCACAGTGAGGAAATCCTTTAGCAAAGGAGTACAAAAACTCCACTGGCTTGAGTCGTTCATGCATTTCTGGGCAACAGTGAGAAAACAAAGCTCTTTGTCATCTTGCCTAGGTCTCCAACCACACGTACGAAGCGTGTGCAGTTGATCCATGGAAGGCACTTGAATTGGAGAGCCTCCTCACTTGTTTATATTGCTGGGTCACATTTATTGCAAACCAGCAGCTACCATTAGTACAATGTTTGGGTCCCACCTGTTTTCCCCTTGTTTATAAGCATGCTTGTCTGGCCTCTGAAGCACCACTCTGTAAGAGATATCAATTTCAAAATCAACGACAAATAAATGCTTGCACTGATCCCTGTGCTAAGAAACAGGCCAGAATGTGTGAGTTCTTGTTACTCTTTATCCAGGAAAAGCTATTCTTTAACCAGATTGATGA
The DNA here is from genome assembly GCF_051106095.1 of Pogona vitticeps. NCBI lineage: Eukaryota > Metazoa > Chordata > Lepidosauria > Squamata > Agamidae > Pogona > Pogona vitticeps. The sequence goes on from NC_135788.1 coordinate 117,168,448, forward strand.
AATGGCCCCATTTAGAGCCCAGACCTCTGTTAAAAGGGCTTCCGAGGGAGGTTTGTCATGAATTTTTCCAAGGCTCTTCTCTCCAAGTCCATTTTAAGGACAGAGAACCATCAAGCAGGAGATAAGCAGCCTTGAGGTGGAGCTTCCAAAGGTAGATCCTGGGCAGGCCCAGAAGGCTCCTCCTGTATTCCTGATTCTAGAGAGAAGTATTACGTTTCCCATGAATTTTTAAATCACCCCTCCTCATATTCCCTTACTCCATACCAATCCCTTTTTTAGTTTCATGAGACCTTGTTGTGATGAATGTACTTCCTGTGAGGAACCTGTAAGTCCTCACTTCTAAATGCCCACAGCTGACTAAGGGTGGTTTTCTACAGAGAAGAACAGCTTGAGTTCAACAAAAGAGCGCAGAAAAGAGTGGGATGTAGGTGGTGCCAAAGAGCTTTGAATCCAAAGGATGGCTGTGAATCTAGGAGACGCCAATAAGGGCAGAAGACCAAGTCCTTCTGTAGTCCCTTCTTGGCAAGACTAAACAAAACTGTCATAATTCCCCTGCCAAGCTCCCTGGGGACCTGAAGATAAAGGCGAAGAGCAAGAGATTGTAGAGGAGTTAGCCTCCCTCCCATCTTGGAGTCAGAGAGCTGCATAATTTTTAGATTTCTACCCTTCCCCATCAAGTCTGAATGAAACCACCTGATGAAAGTTGCATGGCAGATTCCTCCTGCAAGCATTCTAATATCTATTGAAGGAATGTTCAATCAATCAATCAATCAATCAATCAATCAATCAATCAATCAATCAATCAATCAATCAATCAATCAATCAATCAATCAATCAATCAATCACATCTCTCCCCATAGTAGAAATGCAACTAATGAAATCATACTTTGAGAGCAAGTTGAAATGAGCCATAGAAAGCTCTATATTAAAATGCAATTGAACATTCGGCACGACTAAAAACAATTTTGAAGCATATCAAAATTAATGCTTTCTTTCTGGTAAACTTTCACAGTATGCATTAGTCATGCTTTCTTCAGGAGAAGTGAGTTTGAGGCTGGGATTGTTTTATATTACTGGTGTCGTTGGCTTCATGCAAATGTTTCTGCTACGGCCTTCTCTAAAGGGAGGGTTCAGGTTAAGGGTCGGGAATTCACACTCCTTGAGAGAAACTGGTTGAGTTCTGCCCACCGAGCATTGAGGCCAGGAGTCAGTGAGTCATGGACCTGCGACTCTTGATCAGTTTCTTAACGCTCTTCCCTGCATGTAAGAAGGGCTCTCATTCTTATTTCAACAGAAGCATGATTTTTCTGTACTCTACCCTCATATTTTTCTTCTTCATATTTCTCTCTTTTCCTTCTCCCCTCTTGTTCACACAGACATTTCCTCACAAGTTACTCTCACAGAGTCTGACGGGGGTGTGAAGAAGCCAGGAGAGACTCTGCGGCTGACCTGTACCGTCTCTGGATTTTCTGTAACGGACAACAGCTATGCAGTGGGCTGGATTCGTCAGCTCTCGGGAAAAACACTGGAATGGATTACACACATCTGGGGTGGTGGGAGCATTTCCTATAACAATATCCTCAAAAATCGGATCACGATTACAAAGGAGACTTCCAAAAAGCAGGTGATCCTGCAACTGAGTGGCCTGACGCCGGAAGACACAGCCGTGTATTACTGTGCACGACGCACAGTGAGGAAATCCTTTAGCAAAGGAGTACAAAAACTCCCCTGGGTTGAGTCGTTCATGCATTTCTGGGCAACAGGGAGAAAACAAAGCTCTTTGTCATCTTGCCTAGGTCTCCAACCACACGTATGAAGGGTGTGCAGTTGATCTATGGAAGGCACTTGAATTGGAGAGCCTCCACACTTGTTTATATTGCTGGGTCACATTTATTGCAAACCAGCAGCTACCATTAGTACAATGTTTTGGTCCCACCTGTTTTCCCCTTGTTTATAAGCATGCTTGTCTGGCCTCTGAAGCACCACTCTGTAAGAGATAGCAATGTCAAAATCAATGACAAATAAATGCTTGCACTGATCCCTGTGCTTTCTAAGAAACTGGCCAGAATGTGTGGGTTCTTGCTACCCTTTAGCCAGGAAAAGCTATTCTTTAACTGGACTGATGAAATGGCCCCATTTAGAGCCCAGTCCTCTGATAAAAGGGCTTCCAAGGGAGGTTTGTCATGAATATTTCCAAAGCTCCTCTCTCCAAGTCCATTTTAAGGACAGAGAACCATCAAGCAGGAGATAAGCAGCCTTGAGGTGGAGCTTCCAAAGGTAGATCCTGGGCAGGCCCAGAAGACTCCTCCGGTCTTCCTGATTCTAGAGAGAAGTATTACGTATCCCATGAATTTTTAAATCACCCCTCCTCATATTCCCTTACTCCATACCAATCCCTTTTTTAGTTTCATGAGACCTTGTTCTGATGCATGTACTTCCTGTGAGGAACCTGTAAGTCATCATCTCTAACTGCCCACAGCCGACTAAGGGTGGTTTTCTACAGAGAAGAACAGCTTGAGTTCAACAAAAGAGCGCAGTAAGGAGTGGGATGTAGGTGGTGCCAAAGAGCTTTCAATCCAAAGGATGGCTGTGAATCTAGGAGATGCCAATAAGGGCAGAAGACCAAGTCCTTCTGAAGTCCCTTCTTGGCAAGACTAAACAAAACTGTCATAATTCCCCTGCCAAGCACCCTGGGGACCTGAACAGGAAGGCGAAGAGCAAGAGATTGTAGAGGGGTTTAGCCTTCCTCCCATCTTGGAGTCAGAGAGCTGCATAATTTTTAGATTTCTACCCTTCTCCATCAAGTCTGAATGAAACCACCTGATGAAAGTTGCATGGCAGATTCCTCCTGCAAGCATTCTAATATCTATTGAAGGAATGTTTAATCAATCAATCAATCAATCAATCAATCAATCAATCAATCAATCAATCAATCAATCAATCAATCAATCAATCAATCAATCAATCACATCTCTCCCCATAGTAGAAATGCAACTAATGAAATCATACTTTGAGAGCAAGTTGAAATGAACCATAGAAAGCTCTATATTAAAATGCAATTGAACGTTCGGCAAGCCTAAAAACAATTTTGAAGCATATCAAAATTAATGCTTTCTTTTTGGTAAACTTTCACAGTATGCATTAGTCATGCTTTCTTCAGGAGAAGTGAGTTTGAGGCTGGGGTTGTTTTATATTACTAGTGTTGTTGGCTTCATGCAAATGTTTCCGTTACGGCCTTCTCTAAAGGGAGGGTCCAGGTTAAGGGTCGGGAATTCACACTCCTTGAGAGAACCTGGTTGAGTTCTGCCCACCGAGCATTGAGGCCAGGAGTCAGTGAGTCATGGACCTGCGACTCTTGATAAGTTTCTTAACGCTCTTCCCTGCATGTAAGAAGGACTCTCATTCTTATTTCAGCAGAAACATGATTTTTCTGTACTCTACCGTCATATTTATCTTCTTCATATTTCTCTCTTTTCCTTTTCCCCTCTTGTTCACACAGACATTTCCTCACAAGTTACTCTCACAGAGTCTGGTGGGGGTGTGAAGAAGCCAGGAGAGACTCTGCGGCTGACCTGTACCGTCTCTGGATTTTCTGTAACGGACAACAGCTATGCAGTGGCCTGGATTCGTCAGCTCTCAGGAAAGACCCTGGAATGGATTGTAGAGATCTGGGGGGGTGGGGACACTTATTATAACAGTGTCCTCAAAAATCGGATCACGATTACAAAGGAGACATCCAAAAACCAGGTGATCCTGCAACTGAGTGGGCTGACGCGTGAAGACACAGCCGTGTATTACTGTGCACGACACACAGTGAGGAAATCCTTTAGCAAAGGAGTACAAAAACTCCACTGGCTTGAGTCGTTCATGCATTTCTGCGCAACAGCAAGAAAACAAAGCTCTTTGTCATCTTGCCTAGGTCTCCAACCACACGTACGAAGCATGTGCAGTTGATCCATGGAAGGCACTTGAATTGGAGAGCCTCCACACTTGTTTATATTGCTGGGTCACATTTATTGCAAACCAGCAGCTACCATTAGTACAATGTTTGTGTCCCACCTGTTTTCCCCTTGTTTATAAGCATGCTTGTCTGGCCTCTGAAGCACCACTCTGTAAGAGATAGCAATGTCAAAATCAACGACAAATAAATGCTTGCACTGATCCCTGTGCTTTCTAAGAAACTGGCCAGAATGTGTGGGTTCTTGTTACTCTTTATCCAGGAAAAGCTATTCTTCAATCAGATTGATGAAATGGCCCCATTTAGAGCCCAGTCCTCTGATAAAAGGGCTTCCAAAGGAGGTTTGTCATGAATGTTTCCAAGGCTCCTCTCTCCAAGTCCATTTTAAGGACAGAGAACCATCAAGCAGGAGATAAGCAACCTTGAGGTGGAGCTTCCAAAGGTAGATCCTGGGCAGGCCCAGAAGGCTCCTCCGGTCTTCCTGATTCTAGTGAGAAGTATTACGTATCCCATGCATTTTTAAATCACCCCTCCTCATATTCCCTTACTCCATACCAATCCCTTTTTTAGTTTCATGAGACCTTGTTGTGATGCATATACTTCCTGTGAGGAACCTGTAAGTCCTCACTTCTAAATGCCCACAGCTGACTAAGAGTGGTTTTCTACAGAGAAGAACAGCTTGAGTTCAACAAAAGAGCGCAGAAAGGAGTGGGATGTAGGTGGTGCCAAAGAGCTTTCAATCCAAAGGATGGCTGTGAATCTAGGAGACGCCAATAAGGGCAGAAGACCAAGTCCTTCTGTAGTCCCTTCTTGGCAAGACTAAACAAAACTGTCATAATTCCCCTGCCAAGCTCCCTGGGGACCTGAAGATAAAGGCGAAGAGCAAGAGATTGTAGAGGAGTTAGCCTCCCTCCCATCTTGGAGTCAGAGAGCTGCATAATTTTTAGATTTCTACCCTTCCCCATCAAGTCTGAATGAAACCACCTGATGAAAGTTGCATGGCAGATTCCTCCTGCAAGCATTCTAATATCTATTGAAGGAATGTTCAATCAATCAATCAATCAATCAATCAATCAATCAATCAATCAATCAATCAATCAATCAATCAATCAATCAATCAATCAATCAATCAATCAATCAATCAATCAATCAATCACATCTCTCCCCATAGTAGAAATGCAACTAATGAAATCATACTTTGAGAGCAAGTTGAAATGAGCCATAGAAAGCTCTATATTAAAATGCAATTGAACGTTCGGCAAGCCTAAAAACAATTTTGAAGCATATCAAAATTAATGCTTTCTTTTTGGTAAACTTTCACAGTATGCATTAGTCATGCTTTCTTCAGGAGAAGTGAGTTTGAGGCTGGGGTTGTTTTATATTACTAGTGTTGTTGGCTTCATGCAAATGTTTCCGTTACGGCCTTCTCTAAAGGGAGGGTCCAGGTTAAGGGTCGGGAATTCACACTCCTTGAGAGAACCTGGTTGAGTTCTGCCCACCGAGCATTGAGGCCAGGAGTCAGTGAGTCATGGACCTGCGACTCTTGATAAGTTTCTTAACGCTCTTCCCTGCATGTAAGAAGGACTCTCATTCTTATTTCAGCAGAAACATGATTTTTCTGTACTCTACCGTCATATTTATCTTCTTCATATTTCTCTCTTTTCCTTTTCCCCTCTTGTTCACACAGACATTTCCTCACAAGTTACTCTCACAGAGTCTGGTGGGGGTGTGAAGAAGCCAGGAGAGACTCTGCGGCTGACCTGTACCGTCTCTGGATTTTCTGTAACGGACAACAGCTATGCAGTGGCCTGGATTCGTCAGCTCTCAGGAAAGACCCTGGAATGGATTGTAGAGATCTGGGGGGGTGGGGACACTTATTATAACAGTGTCCTCAAAAATCGGATCACGATTACAAAGGAGACATCCAAAAACCAGGTGATCCTGCAACTGAGTGGGCTGACGCGTGAAGACACAGCCGTGTATTACTGTGCACGACACACAGTGAGGAAATCCTTTAGCAAAGGAGTACAAAAACTCCACTGGCTTGAGTCGTTCATGCATTTCTGCGCAACAGCAAGAAAACAAAGCTCTTTGTCATCTTGCCTAGGTCTCCAACCACACGTACGAAGCATGTGCAGTTGATCCATGGAAGGCACTTGAATTGGAGAGCCTCCACACTTGTTTATATTGCTGGGTCACATTTATTGCAAACCAGCAGCTACCATTAGTACAATGTTTGTGTCCCACCTGTTTTCCCCTTGTTTATAAGCATGCTTGTCTGGCCTCTGAAGCACCACTCTGTAAGAGATAGCAATGTCAAAATCAACGACAAATAAATGCTTGCACTGATCCCTGTGCTTTCTAAGAAACTGGCCAGAATGTGTGGGTTCTTGTTACTCTTTATCCAGGAAAAGCTATTCTTCAATCAGATTGATGAAATGGCCCCATTTAGAGCCCAGTCCTCTGATAAAAGGGCTTCCAAAGGAGGTTTGTCATGAATGTTTCCAAGGCTCCTCTCTCCAAGTCCATTTTAAGGACAGAGAACCATCAAGCAGGAGATAAGCAACCTTGAGGTGGAGCTTCCAAAGGTAGATCCTGGGCAGGCCCAGAAGGCTCCTCCGGTCTTCCTGATTCTAGTGAGAAGTATTACGTATCCCATGCATTTTTAAATCACCCCTCCTCATATTCCCTTACTCCATACCAATCCCTTTTTTAGTTTCATGAGACCTTGTTGTGATGCATATACTTCCTGTGAGGAACCTGTAAGTCCTCACTTCTAAATGCCCACAGCTGACTAAGAGTGGTTTTCTACAGAGAAGAACAGCTTGAGTTCAACAAAAGAGCGCAGAAAGGAGTGGGATGTAGGTGGTGCCAAAGAGCTTTCAATCCAAAGGATGGCTGTGAATCTAGGAGACGCCAATAAGGGCAGAAGACCAAGTCCTTCTGTAGTCCCTTCTTGGCAAGACTAAACAAAACTGTCATAATTCCCCTGCCAAGCTCCCTGGGGACCTGAAGATAAAGGCGAAGAGCAAGAGATTGTAGAGGAGTTAGCCTCCCTCCCATCTTGGAGTCAGAGAGCTGCATAATTTTTAGATTTCTACCCTTCCCCATCAAGTCTGAATGAAACCACCTGATGAAAGTTGCATGGCAGATTCCTCCTGCAAGCATTCTAATATCTATTGAAGGAATGTTCAATCAATCAATCAATCAATCAATCAATCAATCAATCAATCAATCAATCAATCAATCAATCAATCAATCAATCAATCAATCAATCAATCAATCAATCAATCAATCAATCAATCAATCAATCACATCTCTCCCCATAGTAGAAATGCAACTAATGAAATCATACTTTGAGAGCAAGTTGAAATGAGCCATAGAAAGCTCTATATTAAAATGCAATTGAACATTCGGCACGACTAAAAACAATTTTGAAGCATATCAAAATTAATGCTTTCTTTCTGGTAAACTTTCACAGTATGCATTAGTCATGCTTTCTTCAGGAGAAGTGAGTTTGAGGCTGGGGTTGTTTTATATTACTAGTGTTGTTGGCTTCATGCAAATGTTTCCGCTACGGCGTTCTCTAAAGGGAGGGTCCAGGTTAAGGGTCGGGAATTCACACTCTTTGAGAGAAACTGGTTGAGTTCTGCCCACCGAGCATTGAGGCCAGGAGTCAGTGAGTCATGGACCTGTGGCTCCTGATCAGTTTCTTATTGATCTTCCCTGCATGTAAGAAGGGCTCTCATTCTTATTTCACCAGAGGAATGATTTTTCTGTACTCTACCCTCATATTTTTCTTCTTCATACTTCTCTCTTTTCCTTCTCCCCTCTTGTTCACACAGACATTTCCTCACAAATTACTCTCACAGAGTCCGGTGGGGGTGTGAAGAAGCCAGGAGAGACTCTGCGGCTGACCTGTACTATCTCTGGATTTTCTGTAACGGACAACAGCTATGCAGTGGGCTGGATCCGTCAGCTCTCAGGAAAGACACTGGAATGGATTGTAGAGATCTGGGGGGGTGGGGACACTTATTATAACAGTGTCCTCAAAAATCGGATCACGATTACAAAGGAGACATCCAAAAGCCAGGTGATCCTGCAACTGAGTGGCCTGACGCCTGAAGACACAGCCGTGTATTACTGTGCACGAAGCACAGTGAGGAAATACTTCTGTTGAGCAGTACAAAAACTCCACGGGCTTGAGTCATTCATGCATTTCTGGGCAATAGGAAGAAAACAAAGCTATTTGTCATCCTTTCAAGGTCTCCAACCACAAGTGAGAAGCATGTGCAGTGATGGCAGTTTTCCCCATGGAACGTGCTTGGGTTGGAGAGCCTCCGCACTTGATGGCGCTGCTGTGTCGCTTTTATTGTGGGCCAGAAGCTAGCATTAGAACAGAATACGGAGAGACAGGATACTTTCCAACAGACAAAGGTGTCAGACAAGGATGCTTTTTATCCTCCTGCCTGTTTGATCCGTAAACAGAACACATCATCCGGAAAGCCAGACTAGATTCCAACACCCTGCTCACAGCAGGAATCAAAGTCAAAGCAGATTGGACAGGTGTTTGTGCGCTTTTTCTCTTAAATGTATCCGGCGCTGAAGCTCTCACCACCTGCTGAGATCATTAGTTCCATTGTCATACTGCTCTAACAGGAAATTTTTCCTGATTGTCAGCCTAAATCTGGTTTCCTGTAGGTTGAGCCAATCTTTACATGTCCAGGACTCTGGGGTGAATAGAACCAGATCCTCCACCTGCCCTCTATGACTATCGTTCAATTATTTGAAAAACACACTCCTATCTCCCCTCAGTCTTCTTTTCCCAAGGTTTCTTGTTGTTGTTTGGTCATTAAGTCGTGTCCGACTCTTCGTGACCCCATGGACCAGAGGACGCCAGGCCCTCCTGTCTTCCACTGACTCTTGGAGTTCATGTTGGTCACTTCAATGACCCTGTCCAACCATCTCATCCTCTGTTGTCCCCCTTCTCCTCTTGCCTTCACATTTTCCTAACATCAGGGTCTTTTCCAGGGAGTCTTCTCTTCTCATGAGATGGCCAAAGTATTGGAGCCTCAGCTTCAGGATCTGTCCTTCCAGTGAACACTCAGGGTTGAGTTCCTTCAGAATGGATAGGTTTGTTCTCTTTGCAGTTCACGGGATCTCAAGAGTCTCCTCCAGGTTAAACATGCCCAGTTCCTCATAGGGCTTGGTTTCAAACCACCTGATCATCCTTGCTGGCATCCTCTTAACTTGTTCCAGCTTGTTGGCATTCAGGGCTGCTTTATTTTGGAGTTGGGAAACTTGACTAGAAACTGCAAGTTGAGATAGCAGCCTACAGCTGTTTCACTAGAATTCTTGACTATAACAACGAATGAGCATTATCACTATGGAAAATGGATCTTTCTCTCTGGGTACATCCTGGCTTCTGTGTGTTTCATGAAAGATTTATGTCACATGCATCATATAAAGAAGAATCAGGAGTTGGACCTCTCCTCCTTGGGCTCCTTTGTGACCCAGCCCCATTCCTTTTGTGGTTTGGAATGATGGCTGGAAGGAACTAATCATCTCCTCTTGACCCATTTCAGCATCTCCTGTAACTACCAGGGATAGGCACAGTGAAAACCTTTATTTTTATTTCATGTTTGGTTCTTCCTGGTTCATGTTCATGCATTTCATGGATCAACCCTTTCCTTAAATGCAAAAAAAAAAAAAAAAAAAAAAAAAAAAAAAAAAGACTGTTTTGGGTCATTTTGTTGCATTATTTCCTTAAAACACAACCAAATGAGGGGCAAAGCAGGTGACAGAGAGTTGATCCTAAGCTCTAAACAACTTTTCAAAAGTACAAGGCAGGTTCGAGGTGAACCCCTTAAAAGCCCTAAAGAATCCTTAAAACTATTCCAAAACAGCAGGGGCAAGGCAACGGAAAATCCATCCACTCTAAAAGCAGGCAAGAGTATAGGAGGATAAAAAATAATCACTCACTAAAATATTCACCATTAACATAATAAACGTACAGTAAATTAAGCAAATAATATTTTTCAAAAATACATCAAACAGTAAAGAATGTATATGGACACAGACACAGACACACACACACACACACACACACACAGAAACTACATAGAAGAAAAATAACAAAATAACACACATAAATCTTCTCAATTTTAGGATTATGTATTTATTTATTTATTTATTTATTTATTTATTTAATTTAAGAAATTGATATAGGAATGAGGTTTTGTTTGTCAAGATGTTCACAAGCTGCTGGCATGAAAACGTGGTAACCTGCTGGCTACTATATTCCACTGTAATGTCAGAATCATGCCCCCTTTATCGGCTTCCACCATAGACCTTGTATTCAGGCAGGTGGTCAGCAAACGGCTGGTTTCCAAGGACAGGAAATTTATTATTATTTATTATTATTTATTTAATTTATATCCCGCCTATCTAGTCGTGGTGGACTACTCTAGGCGGCCAACAACAGAGATAAAATACAATAACATAAAACAGCATAATTACAACAACAATTAAAAATAGGGAAACAATAAAGGAGAGAAGAAAATCAAAAGTGAACATCATATTCCTGATCTGCATTTAACTTGTTCTTATACAGCTGTGTCTTATTGCAAATATTATCCTTATTATAACATTCCTAATCTCTTAATAGCACAATTAGGATATATGCAACCCCTCCCACCCATACTGAAGCACTTTGATGTAAGCTGCCTTGAATCCTTTTTAAGGAGAAAGGCAGGGTAAAAACATTTTGAATAGATAAATACTAAATAATGGTTGTTGTGGGTTTTTCAGATGCTTGGCCATGTTCTGAAAGAGCCCGAAAAACCCACAACAACCATTAGATCCCGGCCATGAAAGCCTTCACAAATCCATTAAATACAAAATAAGGCATGAAGTCAGAAAACTGAGTTAGGAACGTTCATGGGTGACATTGGCATGATCATAAATGAAGGGGATTCTATCCAATCTCTTGTAAAACCGGAGGTTTTTGGAGCTCATTAGACCTCTTAGATAAAGGCATGCTGCAACTGATGAAGTGTGTTCACACTGGAAGGTAAACCAATGGCTGTAACAATCATATTGTTTCACTTTTTCTTTATGTTGTTTGCATATTCATTGGCTTCCCACTACAGAAGGCGGAGAAGACAAACCGGGGGATGTCTAGGGAGTGGCTGGAAGGACAATTTTGGTGCTCTGTCTTTCTTGACGGCCCTCCATTCTTTCTCAGTCATGAAGCTGCAGCTGGCATTTCTTTACATATATATTAATAGATTTTCTGGCATTATGCAAATGTTGATGTTGTTCCCTTCCTTAAAGTCAAGACGGTTGCAGAAGATCCACAGGTCTCCAGAGAATTTGGCTCCTTCCTCTTGCCTAAGAATTGATACGTCAGTCCCTCAACGATGGAGCTGAGGCACTTGATCAGTTTCTTAACCATTTTCCCTGCCTGTAAGGAAAAGACAACTCAGTTGTCCCTTAAGAAGGGAATCCAATTTTAGTATCCCGTTTCTTCTTCATAACCTTTATCTTTTCATCTATTCTTTTTCTCTGCACCCAGGCATTTCCTCACAGGTTACACTCACAGAGTCTGGTGGTGGTCTGAAGAAACCAGGGGAGACCCTCCATCTAATCTGTACAGTTGCTGGATATTCCCTAACGGATTCAACCTATGCAACAGATTGGGTTCGTCAGCCCTTAGGAAAAGGACTGGAGTGGAGTGGAGCTATCTGGCATGATGGAACTGCTAGGTATAACAGCGCTCTCCAAAATAGGGCCACCATCACCAGAGACATCTCCAAAAGCCAAGTGTTGTTTCAACTGAGTGCTGTGAAGCCTGAAGATAGTGCCGTGTATTACTGTGCAAGACACTCGCACGCTGATGCAAATCTTTTCTGAGGCAGGACAATAACTATTCTTCCTGAACATGGATATGAATCATTCTCTGTGGTTGCGGGCAATATATCAAAAGTGACATTGCTGGGGCGGGCGATGTGTGTCCTCTATTTCCTCAGCCACAAATATGAACAGTGGATGGTGAACCACCCGAGAGGTGAACTCCATCATTATGAAGACTGACAACAGTACTTCCCTTAGAAGACTGGACATCATGAAATGTCCACAAAGTTTAAATGATTTAGTTTGGGCTTCTTCTAATTCTAGTGAGAAAACAACAATGACCTCTCTGAAATGGCGCTGGGTCGCCATTTTGGGGAGGCTTTGCCCACCCATGCGGATACAAGTGTCATAGGTGACGCAGACTTCAGAGTGGAGGAGGGATGGAGCCTTTAAGAAGGCTAAGCCCCTCTACAGCAGCCTCTTTTACTGCCTTTCCAGTAATCTCTCCCACCCACCCTTGAATTAAGAGTGAGATTAACTGGTTGTCTTTGGAGCCGGATGGGAAATTTGGCTGGCCTCGTAATTGGCAGTTGGTTGAGGGTGCGTTTTTGCCCATCCCGTTCTTATCTACAGGGTGTGGTTCTAAATCTTCTTTCTGGCTGTTGGAAGGGGGGATCACCCCTTAAATAGGGTGCTTCTCCCCCTCCCCTCCCAGATCTCATTCACAAGACTTAAGCATGTCTCACAATATTCCAGGAGGGGAGAGACGGCGCTCCATGTTCCTGAAGCAAGCTTGGTTGTGGAGCCAGCAATTGGCATAAATCTCGGTGTCAAAATGCCTTATGTTAAGAAGTCAGCATAGGCATTTGCTATCGGATGCTGAGCTGTGTGACACAGCGCAGAGCAAGAAATGCCTAAACTGATTTATTGATTTAAGGCAATGCACCTCACACCCGTTCGCATGGGCTTGACTAGAAGGAAGAAGAGGACTCCTTTTTCTGATGATGAACAGGAAGATACTTAAACCTTAAGAAGCAGACTGCTGTTTCTAAGACCAGCAAGCTGGTTTCTGAGGGCACAGTATAATGTAGGCTGAGAATTACACAACGGGACTGTTTGGAAAGGTCTATCCATCACAGCTTTGCTGAAGTTTTCAAAGTTATACCCATGTTAGTGTTGTTGTTGTTTAGTCGTTTAGTTGTGTCCGACTCTTTGTGACCCCATGGACTCAGGGTTGATTTCCTTTATTGTACTCTGTACTAAGGCAGATGGAATCAACTCAGCTGAAAGTCATGATCTCTATACACAGATGGACAACAGTGGGAGGACCGTGGAAAGAGATATTACAATGATTCAAAGGGAACTCAAACTCCATATTAATACTGACCATAAAACAGGGTTCAACTTACAATGGCCAATTTTTTTTATTGCCACTGAAGCACTAATTAGATTGTAAGCTTAGTGATTAACTATATCAGTGGTTCCAAACTGTGAGTCCCTAGATGTTCTTGGATGAAATACTAATACTTCACCTTTTTATTCATTCTGCTGTTTGCATATTCATTGACTTCCCAATGCAGAAGGTGGAGAAGGCAAGACTAAGGGAGGGGCCAGAAGAAATGTTTTGGTCCTCTGTCTTTCTTGAGTGCAGTACATTCTTTATCAGTCAACTCCCATTTCTTTACATGTCAGCAGAATTTGTGGCATTATGCAAATTGTGTTGTGGTATAATTCTTTAAAGGTGGAATCTTTGTAGAATACTTACAGCCTTCCAGAGAATTTGGCTTCTTCCCCTTCCTTAGCAGTTGTTGAAAATAGTCCCTCAGTGATGAAGCTGAGACTCTTGATTGGTTTCCTCGCAATCTTCCCTGCCTGTAAGGAATGATACAGTTGTCCCTTATGAATGGAATCAATTTTTTTGGTATATATTTCTTTTTCTTAACCTTTATCTTTTCATATATCCTTTTTCTCTGGATCTAGGCATTTCCTCCCAGGTTACACTCACAGAGTCTGGTGGTGGTCTGAAGAAACCAGGAGAGACCCTCCATCTAACCTGTACAGTCGCTGGATATTCCCTAACCGATTCAAGCTATGCAACCAACTGGGTCCGTCAGCCCTCAGGAAAAGGCCTGGAGTGGGTCGGAATTATATGGCATAATGGAGGCACTGCGCATAACAGTGTCCTCCAAAATCGGGCCACCATCACCAGGGACACCTCCAAAAGTCAAGTGTTCCTTCAACTGAGTGCTCTGAAGCCCGAAGACAGTGCCGTGTATTACTGTGCAAGAAACACACTGAGTGAACTCTTGTCAGAGGCAGCACAAAAACTATTCTTCCTGAACATGAATATGAATCATTCTCTGTGGTTGTGGGCAATATATCAAAACTGACAATGCCGGGAGATAGGAGCTGTCTACTTTCTCAGCCGTAAATATGAACAATGGATAGTGAGCCAGCTTATAGCCAACTTGATCATTAAGAAGAGTGAGAGCAACGCTTCAGGTAAAAGATGTCATGAAAAGTCAGCATGATTGAAGATGCTTTGTTTGGGCCCCTTCTAATTTTAGTGGCAGAATGGCAAATGGTACTTATCCTTTCTCATTGCTTAGGTTACCCTATACTTCTCTGTGTGTGGAGGGGCTGATTTGCTTCTTTGTCTCATTAAAAAAAGAAGACATCTATGTTGGCTTGGGCATGTTGTGAGAATGGCTGATGGTCGGATTCCAAAGGATCTCCTGTATGGAGAATTAGTGCAAGGATATTGCCCCAGAGGAAGACCACAGCCGCGATACAAGGACATCTGCAAGAGGGATCCGAAGGCCTAAAAATGGACCTCAACAGATGGGAAACCCTGACCTCTGAGCGTTCAGCCTGGAGGCAGGCGGTGCAGCATGGCCTCTCCCAATTTGAAGAGACCCTTGTCCAGCAGGCCGAGGCAAAGAGGCAGTCCCGAAACCAGCAAAATCAGGGAGCTGGACAGGGGACAGATGGGATTTGTCTTCAGTGTGGAAGGGATGGTCATTCTCGAATTGGCCTCTTCAGCCACACTAAACACTGTTCCAAGTCCTCCATACAGAGCACATCACCATAGTCTCTTGAGACTGAAGGATGACTAATCACTTATCCTTTCTCATTCCTTAGGTTACCCTGTACTTCTCTGTGTATGGAGGGGCTGGTTTGCTTCTAGCCCTGTCTGTAATTTCTCCCGTAAAAAGATAAAAACTCTTAACCCAGAAAGGCAAAGATAATGTAGCTGGGTGTATAGCTCAGTGAGTTGGATGCAGATCAGGAGGAGGCAGAAGAAACTGTTGCATAAACTGGGACAGAGTATTCTGCAAGTAAAGAGTATTAAAATTAAGAGGATACAAACTGTTTTTTTTCCGTGCCCGAGGAAAGGAATGGTGGATGTACAGGTCAGGTTCACATGTGAGAAGACTGAACCAAACTAGAAGCAAAATAAAAAGAAAGCCCGTGGAAGTTCAGAAGCATCAGCTGGTGGTGGCGCTCATGTTCCATGACATTTGAATGGAGCTGAAGGACTTGATTGAAATTAGGACACAAATACGAGAGGCCAATCTATGCAACCACACAGGAAGCAGGTGTCTAAGAACTACTTTCCTTTTCATGGGGAAGCTATTTTAACAACTAAATCATTGAACCTTCAGTGATCTTAAATTCTCTTCCGTGTTTCCTCAAATACCCTGTTTTCTTACAAATGCTGTGTTGCTACAATTTTAGCAACAGCAGAATTCAGAGCTGTACCTAGAACATAAATTACTGAGTCATTAAAAAAGTACTGAGTCATAAAGGTAAAGGTTCCCTTTGACATTGAGTCCAGTCGTGTCTGACTCTAGGGCATGGTGCTCATCCCCGTTTCCAAGCCATAGAGCCAGCGTTTCTCTGTAGACAGTTTCTGTGTTCACGTGGCCAGCGCGACTAGACACAGAACGCCATTACCTTCCCACTGAGGTGGTACCTATTTATCTACTCAGATTTTTACATGCTTTCAAACTGCTAAGTTGGCAGGAGCTGGGACAAGCGACGGGAGCTCCCTCTGTCGCGTGGGTTCGATCTTATGATCTGTTGGTCTTCTGACCTTGCAGCACAGAGGCTTCTGTAGTTTAACCCACAGTGCCACCACGTCCCATGACTGAGTCATAGTACAATTCTAAAACTCAGTATTTTCTATGTTTGGGATATCCTTTATTAGTTGCCATGTTCAATGCACTAAATCAGAAGCGCTGATGTACAAAACAAGCATTATATGCTTTTGCTCAGAAGAATGTAATTTTAATCTTAATGCATGCAGATACCCTTCTCTGCTTTGGCCACCAGATCCTAGAAGCCTGCTCCAATGTCAGGTCTCTGATGATGTCTCTAGCAATGGAAAGCATACTATTAAAACACTTGATAAATTTCCTAATGCACTTTCCTGCATGCAGAAAAAACTGGATCTTCTGTCTCCATTAGAAAACCCTGAAATCTGTTGGAATTGAAATGATGGCACCTCATTGTTATTGTCTTGAAAGTGTTTTTTATGTTAGTTGTGTGTTATACTGTTAATTGTTCCTGGAGGTCTAGAATGCATACAGCTTAATTTGGATTATACAATAATAAAAGCATGATAAATTTAGAAGAGAAGAACTGGAAGGAACCCTATGAATCATCAAGTGTGGCACCTGACAGGGAGGCACAGTGGAAAACTGACTTGTTAACGTCTGGCTCCACAGTGAGCGATTCAGAAAGTTAAAACTGCTTATCTCCCTGCGTATCAAAATATTTCAGGGTATGGAGCAGGTGGAAAAAGTTAGTCATTATAGATTGGGCTCCCAGCTAATTCTCAAATCTCAGTTCAATCATATTTCTACCTCCTTCTATGGCCTTCCCAGCCATCGTCCAAAAGTGTATAGAAGTCATGACATGTAGCTGAGTTTGGCACAAAATGGTGAACAACTCTACCTTAGTACAGAGTGCAATGGCCACTGCCATATCTGTTTCATCTCCAGAAGTTTGTGAGGGTTTTTACAAGTCCCCAAAATAAAAAGGTGTGAAGTCATAAAACATAGATTAGAGCATTCCTGGGTAAAATTGTCATAGTTATAAAAGCGGGGGATACCAAGCAACCTCTTGTAAAATTGGAGGTCTACCGTACATATTGAAACAATATAAAGGATTAATACAATACATAAAGTGTGTTCACACTAAATGATAACAAGAATGGGAATGTTTCATATTTAATGGCTTCCCAATACAGAAAGCAGAGAAGGCAAGCTTCAGTAATTTTAGGGAGGAGCCGGAAGGACAAATTTGGTCCTCTCTTTTGGATGCCACCCATTCTTTCTCAGTCATTGAGCTGCGGCTGCATTTCTTTATATGTTAAAATAATTTATGGATTATGCAAATATGGCTGTTGTATAATTCTTTAAAGGGAGAATCCTTGTTGAATACATAGATCCCTCCAGAGTAGTTGTCTCCTTTCCATTCTCTGCAAGTTCCTTAACGATGGAGCGGAGGCTCTTGATCAGTTTCCTGATGATCATCCCTGCCTGTAAGGAATAATAGAATTGTTCTTTATGAATGGAATCCAATTTGTGTATCCTATTTCTTCTTCATCATGTTTCTCTTTTCACCTATTCCTTTTCTCTCCATCCAGGCTTTTCCTCCCAGGTTACACTCACAGATTCTGGTGGTGGTCTGAAGAAGCCAGGAGAGGCCCTCCATCTGACCTGTACTGTCACGGGATATTCTCTAACCGATTCAAGCTATGCAACACATTGGGTTCGTCAGCCCTTAGGAAAAGGACTGGAGTGGACTGGAGGTATTTGGTATGATGGAACTGCTAGGTATTACAGTGCTCTCCAAAATCGGGCGACCATCACCAGAGACATCTCCAAAAGCCAAGTGTTCTTTCAACTGAGTGATGTGAAACCTGAAGACAGTGCTGTGTATTACTGTGCAAGAGAGACACGTTGAGGCAGCTCTTGTCAGAGGCAGCACAAAAACTATTCTTCCTGAACGTGAATGTGCAATATATCAAAACTGACATTGCTACTCTTAGAACTGCAGAGCAGGAAGGGACCCAAAGCTCTTTCTATCACCCACAGCCTATATGGATAGATGGAGTCCCACATTTTTAAAATGTGTAGGGAAGGAGAGTCTTCTATGATCAGATTTTTAAAATATCAACTTCTCTTCATTCTATTCATACAGAAATGCCCTCACTACTGTATTTTTCCATGTATAAGACTATAATTTTGTCTAAAATCTTTAGACTAAAAATTCAGGGTTGTCTTATACATGGAAGTAAGCTGAGGAGATAACAAAAATAAGTGGAGGGGAAAGCAGGGATCAAAGTGATCCTGCAGGTCTCTGCTTTCCCCTCCACTTGCTAAGCCCCACTTAGATTTCTTAATTTTGGGTTAGAAAAGTGGGGGGGCGTCTTATACACAGAAAAATATGGTATGTGGGTTTTTTTTTAAAAAAAAAACACTGAATGCAAAGTTCAGACATCTGGGTTGTGTGCAACAATGAATAAGTGCAGGTATTCTCCAAATACATAAGACCACATTGCATGAATTCTCCATAGCTGGGATCGATCCCACATTGTGCTGTACTATTGCATTTCTGAAAAATAGCAGGGTGAGTGCTGGATGGAATGAACTGACCCTAAGAGTGTATGTCTGTTTGTGCTATAGTATCTAAACTGATAAGGTCAGAAGGCAACTTAAACAAAAAATCCTGATATAGCACACACTGATTCCCCAGAGGTTCTTAGACTAAAACTCCCAGAAGCCCTTGCCAGGACAGCTGGTGGAGAAAGCTTCTGGGAGTTTTAGTCCAAGAACATCTGGGGACCCATACTTGGAAACCACTAGCAAATCCTTCCACTTACAACCTATTTGGTTCACACTGGGAATCAAAAGTTTGCCATTGTAATTTGAACCCTATTTTATAGCCAGTATTAAGATGGAGTTTGGATTCCCTGCTAATTCTCAAGTTTCAGTCAGATAATCATTCTAGCTCTGCTAAGTACAAAATACTGCATCTAAGAAAAAGAAATCAAACACACCGTTACAAGATGGGGGATACCTGGCTTAGCAATATTACCAGCAAGAAGGATCTTGGAATCATCATAGATTACAAGCGGAACATGAGCCAACAGTGTGATGTGGTTACAAAAAAGGCAAATGTCATTTTGGGCTGCATTAACAGAAGTATAGTATCCAAATCCTGTGAGGTACTAGCTTTCCTCTATTTAGCACTGGTGCGGTCTCATCTTGAGTACTGTTATCCAGTACTGGACACCACATTTTAAGAATGATGCCAACAAACTGGAGCGAGTTCAAAAGAGTTCAACAAGGAGGACCAGGAGACTAGTAATCAAGCCCTATGAGGACAAACTGAAGGAACTGGGCATGTTTACCCTTAAGTAAAGAAGGCTAAGGAGAGGTATGATACCACTTTTTCCAAATACTTGACAGGCTGTCATTTAGAGGAGGGGCAGGATCTGTTCTCGGTCATCCCAGAGCACAGGACACACAACAATGGGCTCAAGTGACAGGAAGCCAGATTTCTTTTGAATATGAGGGAAATCTTCCTAACTGTTAGCGCAGTACAATAATGGAACTAATTACCTTGAGAGGCAATGAGTGCTCCAACACTGAAGGCTTTCAAGAGAAATCACAAAAATAAGGAAGTATGAAGTCATAAAAGTTAGCATGGAACACTCATTGAGGACATTGTCAAGGCCAGGAAAGAGGGGATGGGAGGAGTTCTGGGCAATCTGTTGTAGATTGGAAGTCTCCTATACATATTACACCTCCCATATCAAAGTATAATGCTAAAAGCAGGTTCAGAATGAAAGATAAAACAATGATGGCAACAATAATATTAGTTCACTTTTTAAAATTCATTCTGCTGTTTGTACATTTATTGCCTTCCCAATAGAAAAGGTGAAGAAGGCAAGACTGAGGAGTCTAGGACAATTTTGGCCCTCTTTCTTGGATACCATTCTTTATCAGTCAATCGGCTCCAGCTGGCTGTTCTTTATATGCAAATTATGCAAATAGTTCATATTTGCGTTATACAAATAGTGCTGTGCTATAAATTTTTAAAGGAAGAATCTTCGTAGAAGACTCGCAGGTCTCAAGAGACGTTGGCTCCTTTCCATTCCCTACAAGTTGTTGCCAACACTCCCTCAACGATGGAGCTCAGGCACTTGATCAGCTTCTTAACAATCTTCCCTGCTTGTAAGAGGAAAAACTCAGTTGTCCCTTATGAATGGAATCCATTTTTTGTAGCCCATTTCTTCTTGTTAACCTTTAAAAAAAATTATACATGATTTTTCTCTGCATCCAGGCATTTCCTCCCAGGTTACACACACAGAGTCTGGTGGTGCCTCAAAGAAGCCAGGAGAGACTCTACATCTCACCTGTATAGTCACTGGATACTCTCTAACAGATGCAAGCTATGCAACAGGCTGGGTCCGTCAGCCCTTCGGAAAAGGACTGGAGTGGATTGGAATTATCTGGAGTCATGGACCCTCTGTGTATAACACTGTCCTCCAAAATCGGGCCATCATCACCAGAGACACCTCCAAAAGCCGAGTGTTCCTTCAACTGAATGCTCTGAAGCCTGAAGACAGTGCCGTGTATTACTGTATAAGAAGCACACTGAGTGAACTCTTGTCAGAGGCCACACAAAAACGTCTTGAAAGGGGCTATGAATCATTCTATGTTGTTGTGGGCAATATGTCAAAACTGACATTGCTGGGAAGTTGGGGCTGATTAGTTCTTCGCCACAAGGATGAACAGCTGATAGTGAACCACCTTATAGGTCAACCTCATCATTAGGAAGAGTCAGAATATTGCCTCCCATACAAGATTTTGGGCATCATGAAGAGTCAGCAAAATTTAAATGATTTTGTTTGGGTGTCTTCTGTTTTTAGTGGCAAAATAGCAATGGTACTTCTCATATTTCCTGCCTATTTCTTTGGGTACAGTGCACTTGTACATGTGTGGGGGACGAAGTGTGACTTGGTATTCAGTCTCATGAGAAAGAAAGAAAGAAAGAAAGAAAGAAAGAAAGAAAGAAAGAAAGAAAGAAGCAAAAAGCAAAGCAAAGCGTGCTGCTTATATACCGCCCCATAGCGCTTCAAGCACTCTCTGGGCAGTTTACAAGTTATGCAGGCTACACATTGCCCCCCCCCCCCAGCAAGCTGGGTACTCATTTTACCGACCTCGGAAGGATAGAAGGCCGAGTCAACCTTGAGCCGGCTACCTGGGATTGAACCCCAGGTCGTGAGCACAATTTTGTCTGCAGTACAGCAGTTTTACCACTGCGCCATGAGTATTGTTTCCTTTAATCAAGTTGCTGTTCACAGAATTTATCTTCAAAAGAACTCAGTATCAAACAGGGGTCGCATCCCTTACTAGGGCAATAATGTGTTGCCATCAAATCAATGTTGAGCGTTTCCTAAGTTTTCTGGGAATGGAGCACGCATTCTCCGGATGATATGCAGGCTGACTTTTGAGACACACATACTCCCAATTTCTGACTCTGCAGCCAGGAATCCAAATGACTGAGCTATTCAGTCAGCTACAGTACTTTGTCCATGTTTTTCTGTGTCAACAATTTTCTTTCTTTCTGCAGGAGGAATTATAGGCAGGGTAAGCCTTTCTTTCTTTCTTTCTTTCTTTCTTTCTTTCTTTCTTTCTTTCTTTCTTTCTTTCTTTCTTTCTTTCTTTCTTTCTTTCTTTCTTTCTTTCTTTCTTTCTTTCTTTCTTTCTTTCTTTCTTTCTTTCTTTAATAAATGGTTTGAAGCTCCAGATATTATACAAAACAAAACACTGTAAGATCAGCAGAAAGAGGCTGTTGACTTCACACAGACAGAATATCCGTTAGCTCTATTTGCAAGTGTAGGTTACAAAAATAAAGAGAGTGCAAGCTGGGTTTTCTGTGCCCAAAGAAAGGACTGGTGGATGCACAGGCCAGGTTCACATGTGACAAAACTGAACCAAACTAGAAGCAAAATAAAAAGAAAGCCCGTGGAAGTTCAGAAGCTTTAGCTGGTGGTGGCGCTCATGTTCCATGACATTCAAAAACAGGTAAAGGATTTGATCGAAATTAGGACACAAATGTGAGAGGCCAATCTATGCAACCGCACAAGAAGCAGGTGTCTGAGAAATCCTTTACCTTTCCTGGACAAGCTGTTTTAAAATTTAAAACACTTAACATTCGATGATCTTAAATTCTCTTGTGTGACTCCTCACATACTCTTGTTTTCTTATTATTGATTTATTGCTATGATTTTAGCTACAGCAGAATCCACAGTGTTACATAAAACACAGAATCATGGAATAATGAAGTTGGGAGGGACATATAAGGCCATCAAGTTCAACCCCCTGCTCAACGGAGGAAGAAAAACATAGGATACCTGCCAGGTGGTTTTCTCTAAGTTTCTCTTGAATGCCTCCAGTGTTGAACCACTGGCTTCCTGCAGCTTGAGCCCATTGTTACGGTATATGACATGCCCTCTGGAATGATGGAGAAGAAGATCCTGCCCCTCCACATGACTGAATTTCAAGTACCTGGGAAGGGCTATCCTATCTCACCTCAGTCTTCCTTTCTCCAAGCTAAACATACTCAGTTCTTTCCATCTTTCCTCCTAGGGCTTGCTTTCCAGTCTCCTCATCATCATCTTTCACCAACCTCAGAAGGATGGAAGACTGAGTCAACCTTGAGTTGGATGTCAGATTCGTTAGTATCGCGCCCGGACTGTGAGCAGAGTTTTTGCTGTAATATTATAGTTTAACCACTGCTCCACGAGGGTGTGTAACTGAAGCTGGTGCTTGGATAAATGAAGGAAATAAGTCAATAAAAATCTGTCCGTGGGTCAATGAATCAATTATTTGGAAAGGAAGGTTCCAGATTAGCCCACTCCTTTTTGCCTTCAGTTTCCACATGTTTCCATGCACTGTTACAGAAAGGGTTCTGCTTTTGGATCTAGTGTGAGAAAACCTGCAGGCCTAATGAACCATAATCCATTCTGCGACTTTGGACCTTTGAGTCTGCACTCCTGTTGAGAAGGGAGGTTGCTTTATGAAAAACAGCTCACAAATTCTCTCTTGGACCATATGCAAATTACGACGGCCTGCCTAATTCTGCGTCACTTCATCCAAGCAGTGTTTGTAAAGCCAGTCTTCAGGCCCCTTCTATAAAAGGGAAGTAGTCAAGCTACAGCTTCAGAATATTTCCTGAAATGTCAGAGAAAATGGCTCCGTGGCTCTGTGTGATGCTTATTGTAGCAGTGTGGGAAGGTATTTCGGTTGTTCTGTCTTTCAAAATTGAAGCATAGATTTTATTATGTGCTGAATAACTGCATGAGGATTCTAATTGTCAAGCTGAATAATATCGCTATGGGCATCCAAGAGAAAATTGGACAAGCATCAGTCGTATCTGCTTTGATTTGCGATTCCTCTACCTAGCTGGGGTTTGCACTCGATGGCCTTATAGGTCCATTACAACTCCATTATTCTATGATTATCTGGTGAGAAAAGAAATGTGTTCTTGAGTTAATGTGACCCTTCATCACAACTTTAGTTTCTATTTTAAATTTCTTCTTGCCAGGAATCCATTCGCAGGGCGTCGTTCTGACCCAAGGAGGTTCAGAACTCAAGAAACCGGGAGAATCGGTGAGGCTGAAATGTGCCACCAGTGGATTCGTCCTCAATGATTATTATACAGCCTGGATCAGGCAGAAGCCAGGAGAGGGACTCCAGTGGTTAGTGCGGTACTGGAAAGCTTCACAAACCAATTACTATTTACCAGCCATCCAAAACCGCTTCACGGCGTCAAAGGACAGCTCTAATTTTTATCTGCAAATGAATAATCTGACTCCAGAGGACACGGCCGTGTATTACTGTGCAAGAGACACAGTGAAAGAAAAGCTATTAGAGTTCCTACAGAAACCACTGTGACAAGTGACTCAGGAAAACATGCCCGGGCTGTGAAGCCGAAGCCACGCTGTTGTCAGAAATGAGGAACTTGTATTCTTTCAAAGAATAGTACTAAATTTTAAAAGAAAGACGAAGCTTTCCTTCCTTCTCGGTCTCATATTGGAGACACAACTTCTTCAGCATAACAAAGTGCATGAAAAATGAGAGAAAGCTCTCTTGTGTGACAAGGGTTTGATTTCACACGCCCAAGACTTCATGCCCAAGAACAAAGTCCAAGACATCCTTCCTTCCATAGTATTGCTATAATGACGGGGGAAAGGGGTTTAAAATGATGGAACTGATTCTAACATGATTAGAGAAGCACACGTGCTCTGATTTATATAGAACAAGGTCAAAAATCCATAAGCACAAATCCCATAGCTTTTTTTTTTACACAGGTGGAAGGCAAATGCTTCTAATCCATGAATGTCTCCAAAAGGCTCTGGGGAATCAAGGATGTCAAATATAAATCATTTGGTTACTTTGTATTTAAAAGAACCATTCTTTGTGCTTTGATCCTCTTTGACTTCCTCCTTCCCTTTCAAGGCATCCATCAGTTCCTGAGAATGAAAGGGATAGAATCATAGAAAAGTGAAGTTGGAAGGGGTCTACAAGGCCATCAAGTCCAACCCCCTGCTCAATGCATATATCGATAACAATGGATAACACAGTGGATAACACAGCAGCCTTGGGTGCCACACACATGTTTTTAGAGCTCTTTGGTAGCAAACAGGTTGGTTATTTCTTCATCTTCTTGCCACTCCCCCCCCTACAACCTGAGATTTGTTCATGCAATGTGAGTTACAAATGTCAAATAACCTAACGCTTGATCCTTATCAGCTGCTCTTTGCGATTCAATTCAGGCCTCAAGACGATGATGTAGCATTTCGGGACAAAGATGCAACCCAAGAGCCCACCACTGGAGACCAAGATGGAGAAGACTTCCACGGCCACCATGTATTTCCCTCTGGCACTCAGGTAAGCTGGAACAAAAGAGATCCACACACTGCAAAAAAGCAACATGCTGAAAGTGATAAACTTGGCTTCGTTGAAACTGTTGGGTAACTTGCGGACGAAGAAGGCTAAAATGAAGCTTACGATGGCCAGGAGGCCCATGTAGCTCATGAGACAGGAGAACATGGTGGCCGAACCTTCATTGCATTGCAGAATTATTTCTTCAGCTAGTGTGTGCGTGTCTGAATCAGGGAAGGGAGGTGAGAAGGCCAACCACACCATGCATATACTTGCTTGTAGAAGAGAACACGAGAAAAGGATGGCATGTGCCAGTTTTTTCCCCACCCATTTCTTCGTCTCAGATCCTGGCTTTGTGGCTATAAAGGCCAGAGAAACTACCGTCGTTTTGGCCAAAACACAGGCAACAGCCACTGAGAAAATAATGCCAAAAGCTGGTTGTCGGAGAAGGCAAGTAATTTTCCCAGGTTGTCCGAGGAATAACAAGGAAGAAAGGAAGCAGAGTAGCAGAGAAATCAGGAGAATATAGGTGAGGTCCCGGTTGTTGGCTTTAACTATAGGAGTACCTCTGTGCTTGATAAAAATCCCAAGGACCGAAGCCGTAATCAAGGCAAATGAAACTGCAGCTGTGGCTAAACCCAAGCCCAAAGGTTCTTCCAAAGACAGAAAATGCAACATTTTGGGGATGCAACCAACTTTATTCTCGTCTGGGTATTGATCTTCTGGGCATTTCAGACAGTCAACTGTATCTGAAAAACACCCAATATCAATGGAAATCCATCTTAAAAAACAAAACAAAAAAATGGATGATTTCAAAGTGATAGTAGAACATTACTCACCAGTCTGGTTCGAAACCTTCCCTTCCGGGCATGGAATGCAATCATAGCAGCAAAACTTGGCCCCTTCTTTCTTTTTCTTCTGATGACCAGGGGTACAGTAGTCATTACATGCAGAAAAGGGCAGCGCCTGTCCATGTACAGGAAAGAAGCATAAGATGTCTTGCGTTACTGTTGAATGACAGATGTAACCCAAAACCACTTCTCAAAGTGGAAGAGAGTGAAATGATGAGATTGAGATGCTGTGGTGGGGTGGAACATATCTCAGCTACATTTAACACAAATACATTTCAGTAGAACATGGTGAAATATCAACAGAAGCATCATTCAAGCCTATGCTCTGAGTACAGGTGCTGAAGAAGGAAACAAACATTTTTATGGAAGCATCTAGGGTAATACTGACTACACAGAAAACTAGACAAATAAAGTCACAAGCGCTTGAATTGCCAAAAAAGAAAAGGAAGGAAGGAAGGAAGGAAGGAAGGAAGGAAGGAAGGAAGGAAGGAAGGAAGGAAGGAAGGAAGGAAGAGGATTTGACCCAGGGGTATAGAAATGAAGCAG
Organism: Pogona vitticeps; assembly: GCF_051106095.1. NCBI lineage: Eukaryota > Metazoa > Chordata > Lepidosauria > Squamata > Agamidae > Pogona > Pogona vitticeps. Next base: position 117,194,625 of record NC_135788.1, read on the forward strand.
AAGAATGACTCATAGAATTTCATGAAGCCAACTGTCTGTTTATTGCAAATACATACTTAGGCAACATTAAAACCCAACATTAAAATAATTGTAATACTAAAATATAATTTAAATAACATTTGTGAGATATTTAGAGTCCATATAAAAATAAACGTATGCTGGTACAGATGTTATTATGGAAGATTATAAAACACTATTTCTATAATAAACAGAAAAGAAATAGATAGATAGATGCTCGAGGAACCACTTTCAATTCTTAAAGACAGTCAAGAAGCAAAAATAGAAAGTAGGGTCAGAATCCTGAATGCAATTTTTCAGTGAATACCACACAGAGACAAAGAGAACTAATGCAATAATCCTGATGAGGATTAAATAAAGAGTAGGTGGAAACAATATACTGAAGGATGCAAGGATGACAGACTGCTTTGAAGAGTAATCCATTAATGAAGAACCTGCTATTCTAGAAATTGAACTAAAAGCTGCTCTGTAAGCACTTGGGAAAAATTAATTATCAGGTGTAAATCCAACTTTTACAAGCCACAGAGACTGAACCTGTCAAAATCCCAACAAGAATATACCAAAAAATGTCAAAAACAAAACAGTGGTCAACAGATTGGAAATGCTCAATATACATTCCAATCCCCAAGACTGGAGATGCCAAAGAGTGCAGTAACTATAGGACAGTACCTGGTTAAAATGTCTTGGCCATGTAATTCTGTCTTCATTAATGATGAACTCTTCTTCTCCCTTGGCATTCAGATTCAGTCTTCCAACTTTCACTCTTTGGAGGGATTTGTTTGAGAATGGGACCAAGTTCCATATGTCAAATCCACCAACCATTTGCTTTTTGTCATTGAAAGACACTAGTTCTCCAATGGAGTTGTTAAACGAAATATATTGAAGGAACCTGTGCATCTGGTTATATTGGGCAGAGGGAATGCAGAGAGACAAAAAATGCAACATCTCGGCTTAATAGAATTGTATTATCATCGAATCATTGAGTTGGAAGGGGCCTATAAGTCCATCAAGTCTAAACCCCTGCAAGAATCCAAATCAAAGCGGATCTGACAGATGGCGGTCCAATTTTCTCTTGAATGCTTCCAGCATTGGAGCACTCACCACCTCCCAAGGTCATTCATTCCATTGTCATACTGCTCTAACAGTTAAGAGGTTTTTTCTGATATTCAACCTAAATCTGACTTCCTATAGCTTGAGCCTATTATTACATGCCCTGCACTCTAGGATGATGGAGATCAGATGCTGCCCCTCCTTTGGATGACTACTTTTCAAATATCTGAGAAGTGCTATCCAATCTCCCTTCATCCTTCTTTTCTCAAGGCTTTGTATTCATTTAATCCTTCTAGATATGAGAGCAAAGGAGATCCCACAAAACTATCATGTCCTCAAACAATGTATTAACTGAAGATGTAAGCTGGACATACCCCACTTTACATAAATCTGTCAACTGAGAAATATAGGAAAACCAAATGTTTGGAAAGATTACCTTCCAGGGCTGCAAAAACTGATGTTTAATGTCACTCTTCTTGACTAGGCCTCTTTGTTGAAGTCTCCCTGAATGCATTGTATTCAAAGCGTGAGCCAAGGAGTAGACAGCGTTATAAATACTGTAACTGTGGCCAGTCATGTCCATTTCAAAAATGCTTTTAGGAAAACTCTCCAGGTTCTCCTCTCCAGTGCACATGCCCTCAGCCAGCGCGGTTATTCTCGCATCAGCAATGGAACAAAAAAGTATTTCTTTCCAGAAATGATGGAAAAACTGGTTTCTATGGGTCCAGGTAAATCTTATGGACTGGAGAAACTCTTTGAAACCGAGGACAGCTTCGGTGTGGATGGTGAAGGAAATAACACTGCGGAAAAGCTGAACATCCCAACCTGTGTCATACCTCAGTGACAGAAAATCAATCGCCGTTGTTGTGACCCACACTTGTTCAAAGAGTAGGTCATGCTTCTGCGGGTAGTGAAGGAGCGTCATCAGCATTCTGAGCATAGTGACGGTTACAATGTCTCCGTAGCATATTAAAGTACGGGTGTGAACATCCGTGAAATATGCGGACATTCCTGAGGCAATGTTCGAAAGTTTAGCAAAACCTCCCACAAGAATTCTGTGCGAAATTCTTTCCGTGAAGGCTGAACAGATTCCATTCTGAGCAAACCTCAACTCTAAGGCATGCAGGAAGCGCTCCCCGCTCTCATCATCCACCACAAAAAGTCCAACCCATGTCCACCCAAAATGCTGAAGCAAGCGGATTATCCCCACATGCAGGTGGGCTTCATTGGGGACCATATGATAAAATGATGTGTCAGAGTCTTCAGAGGCAAATGTCCCATACGAGATCTAATGGAAAACATGCCAATATGGTAGAATTACCTCAGCTGGAGTTTCTGGATATATGCCCTTGTTTATTATCACACATACATTTGTTATGTTGATGAACATTAAGATAGCTTTGGATCTAGTTAAATAATGTTTCTGGCTGGGCTTTCTAAAAATTACAGGAATGGAAAGCAATATCCAATATTTTAAAAAGCAATATCACATCCTGCCTCTCAGTTACAAACAATGACATTGCTCTAAAGTTGTATTGGAAGATCCCCCTGCTGGTTCTTACCTGTGGGATTTTATAGAGACTTAAAATGTCTGCCATACGGAAGGAGGTCTCTGAGCCTAATCCTCCCACAACCGTGATTAGGTTTTTCTCCGAGTCACACTCATAGTTGGGGACAAATCCATGCCATTCGAAGAGTATGTACAAAGTGCTACGATAAGTGAGCCTTAGGTTGTAATAGCTGTCATAGATGTGGTACCCAAGTGTGACGTTGGGCAAAATCTGAAGGCTCTTGTTGATTTCATCTATAGCAAATGCCAAGGCGAAGGTGTTCTGGTACAGTTTCACCAACACGCTGCAAAAAGAGTTCCTTTCACATTTCACAAATAAGCAGTAGAACAGATAACACGGTTAACCCACAACCTCATCCAACTTGCTCTCTCAACAAATTACAGCATCATTGCTTATATGGACAACTGACTAGCATGCAATTGGAGGTAATAATTTCATGCTTTGGATGGAAATAGGATGCTGTTGACCTCATAATCCTATATTTCTGCAGAAAAGAAAAAGGGTTGTCTCGAATTCTTTCTGGTTTCTCCTCTGTTTGCTGCAAATACTAATATATAGCATTAGCATTGTGCCTTGCTCGGTAGAAATTCTTATTTTCCTTCTGGGGGTACAAACTATGCAGCAGCTTCCCTGATCACTCAAGTGAACTGAAAATGCAGACATTTGCTAGTGTAAAAAAATGCACATTGTAGCAGAAATTAACTCAAAATTGGCTGAAGCTACCTCTGATTTCTGGCCCTATAGCAATCCTTTCTGAACTGATCTGACGGTTACCTACTACCTTCTGCAAACTGTCTATATTTTCCCCAGTGAAGTAAACAATGCTTGTGATTTGCAAAAACTAGCAGAGGTGAAAAATGAAAACTTATAGAGAAGGAGATTCATGGAACAAACCTGTTCCTGTTTTATAAGCAGCCTCTTGTTTGTGTAAACAGTGCCTGTAGGCTTTGCAGGAAACACAGAGGCGAAAAATGAATTCTTACATTGGACATTCACAAAGATCCACAGCAGGGTGTTCTCTGAATGAACATTCATGCCAGACATAATAAATCTGAGAAAGGATTCCACCAATGATGTAGCTACCAGGCTGGTACCATTCGTGATGAAGATATATAGGATCACTTCCAGAACATCTCTTGGTATCCACTTGGAGGATGCACACAACAGGAGGAAGCAGCAAAACCATCACCAAGAGCCACAACATCCTAATGACCAGACTTTTCTCTACATGAATTTGGCTGGATCTCTCTACGGTAACAACCTCATTCCTTCTGCACCTGTCTGGGTCACACCCTGCCAAGACATCTTTTAAAGAGCTTCAGTTGGGTTTAAAATGCCTTGAATACCAGTTTGGAAGCCAACGTTCAAGGCTATGAAAAGAGAATTGGAGGAAGCATCATGAGACAAAACTGACAAAGCTCTGCCTGAATTGTTCCCCAGCTCTTCCCAGACCAGAGGTTTCTTTATCAATTATTTCTGGGTTTGATGGCGATTAATCTAAAGCCTTCCTTGAAGTTTCTTTAACTGCAAAAAACAAAAATAATAATAACTCTTCTGATAATTATAGGGGAGGATAATTATATTTTCCAGCAGTTTGTTATGGGAGTTCCTTTGGGTACTACACAAGGGCTGTTTCCCCCCCTTGCCCCCCATCTATAACCACCTGTTTTCTTTCTTTCTTCTCTGAAGAAAGTGAGAGGAATGTTTTTGAGGCCTGAGGAACAAACTACCACTGAATTGTGCCTTCTGCATGCTTGCCGAATTTTTAGCATGTATATATTACTGAAACAGCGACGTCTACGTTGGCGTGGGCATGTCAGGAGAATGGCTGATGGTTGGATTCCAAAAGATTTCCTGTATGGAGAATTAGTGCAGGGAAAGTGCCCCAGAGGGAGACCAGAGCTGTGATACAAGGAGATCTGCAAGCAGGATCTGAAGGCCTTAGGAATGGACCTCAACAGATGGGAAACCTTGACATCTGAGCATTCAGCCTGGAGGCAGCCGTTGCATCATGGCATCTCCCAATTTGAAGGGACACTTGTCCAGCAGGCTGAGGCAAAGAGGCAGTCCCAAAACCATCAAAACCAGGGAGCTGGACTGTATTTGTCTTCAGTGTGGAAGAGATTGTCACTCTCGAATTGGCCTTCTCAGCCACACTAGACACTGTTCCAAGTCCTCCATATGGAGCACATTACCATAGTCTCTCGAGACTGAAGAATGCCTAAAGATCCTTGCCTGTCAGACACAGCATCCCTGACAAGACCCCTTGACAAGCCTTTGCAGATAGAAATTTCTTGCTTCACAGTACACACAGTCTTTACACCATGTGGGAGGGCAATATTGAATTCCCCATATGTTAGACCACCTTAGAAAGATTCGCCTCTTCTTGTTTTAAAAAAGATAGTGGTTAAAAATATGCCATTTGGAATTTTTAGATTCAAATGGCAGAGAGGGGCCTTAAATGTAGCTCACTTGGTTGAAAAGCTAAAGCTAGAAAACATTGTGGCCTAGCTAGGCCTAGCTCCATCTAAGCTTCCTGTTCAGAAAGGAAGCTCCCAGAAAGCTGTAGGGCAACCTCCTTTCCAAACAGGAAGCTTGGGTGGAACTAGGCCTAGCTAGGCCACCAAGCCTTTTGTCTTAGGTCTTTCTCCTGTGGGAGCCACAATTAGATATCTCTTTGTTAGGTTGAAATCCCAAAATAGAGAATTATTAGACTTTGTATTTGCGAAGGCTTTCACGGCTGGGATATAATGGTGGTTGTGGGTTTTTCAGGCTCTTTGGCCATGTTCTGAAGGTTGTTCTTCCTAACGTTTCGCCAGTCTCTGTGGCTGGCATCTTCAGAGGACAGCATTCTGAAGATGCCGGCCATAGAGACTGGCGAAACGTTAGGAAGAACAACCTTCAGAACACAGCCAAAGAGCCTGAAAAACCCACAACAACCATTATTGGACTTTCATTCAGGAAACAAATTCCATGTGGCACAGCTCATGCCTAGAATTTACCAGACGTTTCTCTCTTTCCTTCTTTCTTTGTATATCTTGATCCCATTAGTGTCAAGGCATGACTCTGGGAGGTTTACAATAAACAACAACAACATAAACTCAAAATAGAACTAAAACTGTTTAAAATGAGATAAAATAAAATCTAAGTGCCTCCTCTGCTTGAAGTGGAGTTCCTAAGACCTTGTTCTTCCATAGAATGGCCACTTCTAGAGGCCTTGAAGAATCGGAATTCATCATTTTGTGCTGATTTTTCTCACCAGATGGGGATGTTCCTTAGCACTTTGGGGTGCCACAGAGGTATAAAAATGAATTTAGGACCGGTTCAGTAACCTGTTGGCCATATGATTTCCATTGCTATGCTGCTCTATGTACAGAAATACGTAGATCTCCCTTTCACTCAAGACTTTCACTCACATCTTCACACAATCATGTTAGTTTGGCCTTCTTCCGGCCACTGCCGAACAAATGAACGAATGAACGAAAAATGAACGAACAAACAAATAAACAAACAGTATTTTTATGTTTTTGTCTAGTTCCAGCTTAAAGGGGCTGGAATGCTAAGAAGACAGATATATGCTTGAAACAGTGTGATGACTCTTCTTCTATGTGCGACTAGGGTCAGCAAATGCATCGCCAGAACAAATGGGGTGGAAAACGTCATATTTCCTGAAATGGAAAACATATATCATGTGTTTCTTTGGGGCCACCCCATAATGGCAAGGGGGGGGGCGCGCGACTACAAAACTGATGTACCTTCTCTAGTTCCAAATTAGGAATATATCTTAAGTTAGGTTAAAGAGTTATTCCATTCCTTATCTTATGACCTACAACTGTGGGGGGCTTATTTCTTGGCACCCTTTGTGGATTGGTCTGCTACCCTGTCCAGCTTCTCCTCATATTGAGGCATCATTAGACACTTTTACGTGGCCACTGGCATCTCATCATCTGGGGTGGCAGGATTCATGATGGTGGATCTGGGCTCACAGTTTCCATTGACCCTTTCACAGCCACTGAGACAGTTTGTCATTCAGTATAATGAAAGATGCCTTGAACATGTTTGAAACCAGTAGACCTGGTTGTTTGGGATGATAAGAACCACATTCAGAGTTTAATGAGTTGCACTACCATATTTTCTGTGTATAAGACTGTACAGTGGTGCCTCGCTTAACAAGCTCACCGTATAATGATGAATTCGCATACTGATCCGTGTTTTGGGATCACTAATGCAAAGGCATACCGACGGTTGCAATGGGCAAAACTCGCATTGCGAAGATCGGTAAGTGTTTCGCTTACCGATCTTCGCGTTGCTACGTCGGGGGATCAGCTGTTCAGCGGTTCCAAAATGGCCGCTGGATGACCCAAAATGGCCGCGCACAGCGTTTTCACGCCCTGCCCTCGCTTACCAAGGGCGCGAAAATGGCTGCCGCTATGGAGGAACACCGCTGAACGGTGAGTTTTGTGCCCATTTGGCACAAAACGGTGAGTTTTGTGCCCCGTTCCGTTTAGCGATGTTTCCCCATAGCGAAGGTTAATTCAGAACGGATTAACCTCACTATGCGGGGCACCACTGTACTTTTGTCTAAAATCTTTAGACTAAAACTTGAGGGTCGTCTTATACACGGAAGTAAAGTGAGGAGAAAAAAAACAAGTGGAGAGGAAAGCAGGGATCAAAGTGATCCAGCTTTCCCCTCCACTTGCTAAGACTTAGCAAAAGGAAATAAGGGATCAAAGTGTTGCAGGATCGCTTTGATTCCTGCTTTCCCCTCTGCTTGCTAAGTCCCATGGAGCTGAGCAAAAGGAGGTGGGAAGGTTCAAAGCAATCCCTCGGCTGTATAAGGGGGAAAGGGATCAAAATGATTGTGCAGTCGTGGAATTGCTTTGATCCCTTTCCTGGCTGGTGCAGCTAGTGGTGAAGACTTTTGAGAGTTTTAGTCCAAGAACATCTGAGGACCCAAGATTAGGAATCAATGTACTGTACTAGATCAATATTTATTTCATCATGGCCTCCCAAACAACACTAAAACTCTTCCCAAGAAGAATATTAACAATGATCTCATTCAACAATTTCACTCTTCAAAGTGTTCTCCTCCTACTGCTCACAGGGGGGCAGCAATACTTTAAGATTCCACAATGCTATTTGAAATAAATCAAATGTGTTATTTTGTGGCTTCCTCTCAGAGCCTGCTGGCTCTCTGCAAGTTTTTACTTCAGTTAGCATTGTGTAGAATTGGCATGAGGCAATCACAGTTGCCGGTCCCCTCAGAGTCTAATTCCCAAAAAACCCCTCTCACAAATTTCTCTTAAGAACCAAGGAAGTTTTAACTCTACCTCTACTATCAACTTCTTGTGTGAAGTTAGAGAGATGTGGTTATCCACCCTTTTCCCAATGGCTCATTCTGGCAAAGAATAAAAAAGCTCAAAGCTAACAATGGAATAATTAAAGATTTGGAGAGTATATAGAGGGAAAACAGGGCTGTGTGAAAAAGAAACACACATTGAGAACCCCTAATCTGCAGAAAATAAAAATGGCACCACCATCATGCTCATTGAGTTGACAAATATGTCAATACTACCAATGCATACTTGCTGACTGAATGTGGTAGAACTGACTCTGAACTGGGTTTTGTAGAGGATGGCAGTATCCTGTAATGTTTAGCTTTGAGAAAAGAAGACTGAGAGGACATATGATAAAACTTTTCAAATACTTGAAAGGTAGTCCTAGAGAGGAAGGGCAGGACATGTAATAATGGGCTCAAGCTACCGGAAGCCAGATTTAGGCTGAATATCAGGAAAAACCTTTTAACTATTAGAGCAGTATGACAATAGTACCAATGGCCTTGGGAGATGATGAGCACTCCAACTCTACAGGCATTCAAGAGAAAATTGGACAATCATCTGTCAGATCTGGATTCGTGCACCGAGCAGAGGGTTGGACTTGAGGGCCTTATAGGCCACTTCCAGCTGCATTATTCTACGATCCAATTTCTAGTCTTAGCTAGAGTGGATTTTCAAATGTGTAGATTTACAGTTGGTCCAATGGATCTACCCTCTAGCTCAGATTAAGAATAAGATATTGGTTTAAGCATTTATTAAATTGAAACTATTGTTTCCTTATGGCTTCTGGTGCAACATGTGACAAACCTCCTCCTGCTTCAAAAAGTGCAGAAACAAATACTGGAGCCAGAGTCCCGGAGGCAGTTCGTGTTCTTCCGGCAACTCCTGCGACATTGCTGGAACCAGTTGTATTGGCTCTTGCCTTTCCTCAGAACAATGCAGCTGGAAAAAGCATTTTCATGTCATTTTTCTTGTCATTTGCTTCAGTCCGCCTTGGAGAGGAGATGCTGCCTCCAACCCTAAGAGCCCTCAATTAGACCCACGGAGTGGATCCATACCCACCATCAGGACTGACATGGATGCCCAGGGTTGGTGGTTCTAGGAGGACACAGGGTCTGTGGGGTGTGGCTTCCGAAGTGCAGCACGTCTGCCAGGGCTCCCTCATTCGTACTCATTCAATTGTTAGACAGCAGTGGGATACCGAAAGTCATTGGGACTCAGTCAAATCAGGAGAATGCCAGGTTATCTGGTTTCATTAGTGAGGATGCTTATATCCTGAGCTGTTCTCCTCACCTAACATTGTCCCATCGGTGGAAAGTAAAGAATAACTTGAGGAACTGGCAGAAAAAACTGAAATCCTTCATCAAAGGCCCGTGTTGCTAGCCTTTTGCCTATGTTGTGTGTAAATCGAAGGAGAAACTTAAGCCAATCCATGCTCAGAGAGCATGTGAATGGAAAAAGAATCCTTAGTTTGAACTCATTTTCCCTTCAGCATCCTTTGGAGGGGATGTTTCTGCTTTCAAATGCAAAGGAGAAGAAAGATCTAGAAGGAAAACACATGACCAATCTCTGAAAACTATCTTCCTGGCAAGGCTTTTACTCAGAATTCTTACTGGTGGAGTCCGGAGAGTACACACAGTGTCTTGAGAAAGGCAACATAGAAATCCAATCCAATCCAATCCAATCCAATCCAATCCAATCCAATCCAATCCAATCCAATCCAATCAATCAATCAATCAATCAATCAATCAATCAATCAATCAACCAATCAATCAATCAATCAATCAATCAACCAACCAACCAACCAACCAACCAACCAACCAACCAACCAACCAACCAACCAACCAACCAACCAACCAACCAACCAACCAACCAACCAAAGTCAAGAGATTCCCATCTTTATTTTAAGCATACCTTCTGATTAATGTGGCAAGAATACCAGTTGGACAGTCTTTTGAATTAAACATGAGGAAAGAATGTGTCAGAGGCCTGAACAGCCTCTATCAAGATCCCTGTCATAGGTGATGCTTTGTTGTTTTGAAGTGGGTGGAGATTGGCTTTCCTCATGGCAGAAACACTGTTGGCATCTTCAGGCAAGCCCCCTTTTTAATGCCAGCCACTCATGAGATGGAAACCCAATGCAAATCCGGCTTCCATATAAACACTGTTTAAAGATTCATTGTAGACTCAAATCTACCACTGTTCTGCAGGAAGTCATTGCTCTTAACTCCACAATGAAGCTCTCCTTTCTTATCCTTTTCCTTGCCTTATTCTCAACTCCCATGTGTGAGTATCCTACAGATCAATGCGATGGATGAACCATGGCTGAAATCACTATTTCACTAACCAGTGCTTTGTCGTCCATCTTAGGTGTCCACGCCAGTGTTCAGCTCGTGGAATCCGGAACGGGAATGCTCAAGCCTGGGCAATCGCTCAGACTGTCCTGTGCAGTCACTGGGGAGTCTGTGAAGAGCAGCTACTGGCATTGGGTCCGCCAGGCTCCAGGAAAGGGACTGGAATGGGTGGGACGGATCGACTGGAGTAGCAGCACCTGGCGTATACTCTACGCACCATCTCTCCAAAGCCGAGCCACCCTCTCTGCCGATTCCTCCAAGAATGAATATTATCTCGAGCTGAGGTCCCTGACAGCTGCCGACACTGCTGTGTATTACTGTGCTGGAGAATCACAGTGAGAAAAAGCAAAAGAGGAGCTGTACAAAAAGAGGAAGTGCCTCCGTACTGCTACTTTTCCCTTGAAAGGTTTTGTGCATGAACTTTAAGTGTGGGATCAACACTCCTTGAAATATTTTGAAGTGTTATTGTCGGTCAGAGTATTTTCAAGGTTTTGCTACTGTCTGTTCAGACATTGCAAACAACCTTTATTCATCTGGAGCAAAAACCTGGGGTACACCTATAATGATAGATAAATAGATAGATAGACAGACAGACAGACAGACAGACAGACCAACCAACCAACGAATCACCCACTCACCCATCCTTATCTCTTGTTCTACCTCCTTTTGGGTCTACATTCTTACCTATATGCAGTGTACATTTGTGTGTCCTGTGGGCCCCAACTCCTTGGGTCTGGTGGCTGAGTTGTCCTTATGGACCTGACAGACCCTAAGGAGAGGAGGAATGTTGTCAAGTGTCAGACAACCAGCTTCGGGAATTGAAATACCAAGCGCATTTTTCAAATTTGACTTTGCAAAGAACGACAAAGTTATTTGTTCTCCAATAGGATTGATTTGTGCTTGGGATCCCAACTAATCAATGCATCCACTGTGTTGTGGGGTAGAAATCAATTTGACTGTTCCTCTTTGATCTGGGCCATGTACAGATTGGCCCAAATCGGTCCTGTAATTCAAAGCCAGGGAACCACTTGTTTATGAAACACTTTCTGTATAATTTTAAGTCTTCCATTAATACCTATCCTTAGAATGACTTCCTTATGAAAATGTAGCAGGCATTTGCAGCTGACTTAAACCCACAACCTGTGTCAAAGCACACTGACCTTCAGGCATAGAATGAAGAGTTTGTTTGATGCAACCTCCCCAACCATAATGCCATCCTCCTTGTTGATTCTCATTACCTTGGCTGCCTTCTCCTCATGTGTGTTGGCCTTCAAATCTTAATTCGTGGGTTTAAAAGGCTTACGTATGCTTTGATAGAACTCTCGGCTTTCATTTTCTAACTCCACATTTTTCTTCTTCTCTTACCAGGTGCCCTCACAGAAGTGGTCCACACCCAGTCAGAACCTGTGGTGAAAAATTTTGGGCAGTCTCACAAGCTACATTGTAGAGTTACTGGGTTTGACATCAACAGTTACCAGATGTACTGGGTCCAGCAGAAACCTGGCAAAGGCTTGGAAAGGCCAAATTACTTTCTTAACCCTAGGAGAGTACACAAATGCACAAACAGACACCACAGTTAGAGCTAATCATAGCCAACAAATTGCACAGAAATTCAGAAAAGGATAAGCCCAGATCATGGTGCCAAAGATGGCGCTGCCTTGAAAACCCACCCATTTTCAAAGGCTTTGAGGGAATCACAGCAGGAAAATTTTTGCAATAAACTCAGAAAAGGGTAAACACCCATCAAATTCCTTACTCAAAGACCCCTGTTCTTCTCTTATCCCAAGCTGTATGCAAATACAAGGAGAATTTAAGCCAATCCCACTTCCGAGAGCAACTGAGGAAAAAAAGGATTGTCTTGAGAAAGGGAGCATAAAACGCCATCTCATCAATCAATCAACATCAAGAGATTCCCTTCTTTATTTTAAGCATACATTCTGATTAACATGGCAAGAATACAAGTTGGGTAGTCTTTATTGCTTTAACTAAACATGACAATTGGACAAAGAACATGCCAGAGGCCATAAACGTCTCTATTAGGATCCTCTACTGGCATCTTCAATCAATTCCCCTTTTAAATGCCAGCCACTGATGAGATGGAAACCCAATGCAAATCAGGCTTCTGTATAAACACAGTTTAAAAAATTCATTGTAGACCCAAATCTACCACTGTTTCGCAGAACGACATTTCTCTTAAATTCCACAATGAAGCTCTCCTTTCTTCTCCTTTTGCTTGCCTTATTCTCAGCTCCAATGTGTGAGTATCCTGCAGATCAATGCGATGGATGAACCATGGCTGAAGTCAATATTTCATTAATCAGTGCTTTGTCCTCCACCTTAGGTGTCCACGCCAGCGTTCAGCTCGTGGAATCCGGACCAGGAACGCTCAAGCCTGGGCAATCACTCAGACTCGCCTGCAGAATATCTGGGGATTCTGTGAAGAGCAACTACTGGCATTGGGTCCGCCAGGCTTCAGGAAAGGGACTGGAATGGGTGGGACGGATCGTCTGGAGTAGCAACACGTGGCATATATTCTACCTGCCATCTCTCCAAAGCCGAGCCACCCTCTCTGCCGATTCCTCCAAGAACGAGTATTATCTCGAGCTGAGGTCCCTGACAGCTGCCGACACAGCCGTGTATTACTGTGCCCGAGAATCACAGTGAGACAAAGCAAAAGAGGAGATGTACAAAAAGAGGAAGCGCCTCTGTAGTCCTGCTTTTCCCTTGAAAGGTTTTGTGCATGACGCTTAAGTGTGGGATCAACATTCCTTGCAATATTTTGGAGTGTTCCTGTCGGTCATAGTGTTCTCCCATCGGCAATGGTGGTGACATAAAAGGCAGAGACTTTGGTTCCTGTTAAACTATGGCTCTTTTTCCTTCTCTCTCTTGGCAATGGCGGCTACAACAGCGGCCCTCAAGGCCTCTTCCTTTAGTAGCCTTTTCCTCCTCACGCTGCCAGGACTTCTGCTGCAGCATCACGACGGGGACGATCAGGAGAGTCTGTGGGAACAACAGCTATAACTGCCGTGCCACTTTGGTCACACTCAAAGGGCCTTTTCAGATGACCAGCGGGACTCTCTACTCTCTGGCAGCATCCACTGGATTAGAACACGTGTACGCATGAGTCAAGGTCTGGCTGTCCTGGGCAATCCCTAGGTGATAATTCCATGGGCTCCAGCCCAGTTTTATTGGCCGTAGCAGCTTTTATGACAGGCGACACGAATGGCCAAGCTCCTCTATTGCTCCTTCCAGCATTTTCCAAGGGGTTCAAGTTTCCAGCACTAATCCCCCAGACTCAGTCAATTCCCCTTTTTTCTTTGCCCCCACTTGTTTTCTAACCCACATTTCAAATAAGACTTGTGCAGTTGTTAGAGTGAGATGCATCCATCCGCTTGTTCGCAAAAACTGAATAGAGGCAGATCTTCTAAAAGCCAGGCAAGGCATTCTCCTTTATCATACAAGAAGGCAGCAGATTGATACAGAATTTTATTTATGTATTCATTCATTCATTCATTCATTCATTCATTCATTCATTCATTCATTCATTCATTCATTCATTCATTCATTCATTCATATTTGACTTCTATACGTCCCATCTGGCTGCCAAGACCACTCTGGGCGGTTTCCATATTAAAGAAAAGTGACAGCAAGAACAATTGAAAATAATAAACATCACAGTTATACAATCTAAAGAAACACAAAGAACTGACACTTTTCAGTAACAAGAATGACAAGATGTCACTGGGCTTGAGAAAAATTGGATAGGACGTCGAAACATGTGACTTAAGCACTGTGGATGGTTGTCCTCCAGCTTTTCCTCCTGAAAAAGTACCTTACCCTGGGGATCCGGCACCCTAACCTAACTATGAAAACCGAAACAAAGCTCCCCTCACCCAAGACAGTCCCATAGACAGAAGAGGAGAACAGCTTGGGGTAGCTGCATACACAAACAATAAATCCCAGGGATGTTGTCAGGTCTTCCTGTCTGAGTCCCCAGTCTGAGTCTGACTCTTATCTGTTCCTGGTGCTATTTGTTCCTCAGCAGGGGGAATGTCATCTTCTTCTCCTCCTCTTCCTCCTTACCCCAAGAGGCCCAAAGGAAGAGGAGAAGGAGGAAGGTGACCCCTTCATCCTCATGAATAGGAAGCCATCATGGCTGCCTCTTTGAAGGAAGTCTTCCCTATTGCTACTACTTCCTTATTTTTTAATTGACTCCGACTCACTTTATTGAGTTTATGCAAAATGCACCTGGGTGACCAAGGTTGGGAACCACTCTTCTGAGAAAAATACAGAACAAGTAACCTCTGAAAATTATCGTTTGGCGCAAGCTTTTTCTGAGATGCCCAGCTGGTGGAGTCTGAAGAGAACACCAGCAGCCTTGAATCCCATGGCCAAGAGAAAGCCCTCCCCAAGTGATGATGATGATGTCAGGAAAAAAATATACAAAAATAAAGAAGACAAAAAAGTCGTGGCATCCCCAAAGTCTAACTACTATATTTTAATGGGACCTCTTGTCGACAACTCCACCTCTTCAGACAGACGACATCATTGTTCAGATGATGATGATGACGACGACAACGTGAATAATATGCTAGAAAAGAAAGAAAGAAAAGTCAACAGATTCTCTTCTCTATTTTAACTCCATTTTGTAAAACTAGGATTAATATGGGAAGTATAAGGGCAGGATAATCTGTATTTCTTTAATTGAACCTAATGATAGAGGGAATGGTAGAGGCTGATAGATGATAGAAACAATCACCATGATTTCTCTGGGGCAGGAAGTTAGGGTATACATGCATACATACATACATACATACATACATACATACATACATACATACATACATACATACATACATACATACATACATACATACATACATACATACATACATACATACATACATACATACCTCTTATTCTTCCTCTGCTCAGATCTACATTATCACCTATATGAAATATACAGTGTATAGTTGTAAGTCCAGCCATCTTTTCAGTGGTGATGGTTTAATATCATAATAATTTCTGGTTTTCAAGCTATTAATATTCTCTGTTCTAACACTGTAAGCCACCTTGGTTCATAGTAGTAATCTTGGGTACACAGACAGATATACGTACATAGTTATCTCTTATTCTTCCTCCTCTCAGATCTACATTATTACCTACATGAAATATACAGTGTACAGTTTGAAGTCCTGTTGGTCCCAACTCCCAGGGGTTTGGCGGATGAGTAGTAACCATGGAAAATATCCAAGGATTTGAGCCTGTCAGAACCTAAAGAGAGGAGGAACGTTCTTAAATTTCAGACAAGCAGCTTCCAGAAATGGCGTTCCAGGCACAATGTTAAAACTTGCACTTAAATAGACCTTGAAAGTTATTTGTGCTCCAGTGGGTTTGATTTGTGCTTGGGAGTCAAACAAATATGGAAATTGGTTGTTGTGGGTTTTTTCGGGCTCTTTGGCCGTGTTCTGAAAGTTGTTCTTCCTAACGTTTCGTCAGTCTCTGTGGCCGGCATCTTCAGAGGACAGCACTCTGTCCTTTGAAATATGGAAAATCACCTTTCATTAGACTGGAATTCAATCCGGCCATTCCTTTTTTGACTTGGGTCACGTACAGATTGGTCTAAACCAGCCCAATTTGCTTTGGAATGCAGGCTTCAAACAAAACCAAGTAAATCAGTCCATGGTCAAATGCTTTGTGTATCCTTTTAAGTCTCATATTCATACCCTTCCTCCTTAAACTGACTCCCTTATGCAAATCTAGGACGCTTTTTTTCTGACTTAAACCCACAAGCTGTGTCACCGCACACACAACTTCGGGCACAGCACAGAGCTTCTAATCTAGAGACTACCTCCCCAATAATTATGTCACCCTTCTTGCTGATCCTTGTCACCTTGGCTGCCTTCTCCTCATGTGCGTTGGCCTTCAAATCTTGATTCGGGGGTTAAAAAGGCTTAATTGGGTGTCTATACGATGACCATGGGCTTTGGCTTTTTTCTATATCAACCTTCTCCCTCTCTGCTTCCCAGGTGCCTTCGCACAGGTGGTCCTCACCCAGTCAGAACCTGTGGTGAAGAATCCTGGACAGTCTCACAAGCTAAGTTGTAGAGCTACTGGGTTTGACGTCAACGGCTACTGGATGGAATGGGTCCGGCAGAAACCTGGCCAAGGCTTGGAATGGCTAGCTCACTATCTTAACCCTAGCAACAAATATTATTCATCAGCAATCCAAGGGCGATTCACAGCTTCCAAGGACAGCTCCAGCTTCTACCTGCAAATGAACAACCTGAAAGACGAAGACACAGCGGTCTATTACTGTGCAAGGGACACAGTGAGAAAGTTTCCCCCAGAACTCGCACAAAAACCTTTTGCATCATTCATGGTCATGCGGAGTCACCAGAGGGGGAACCAAAGGACCACAAAAGAGAAATCGATAAGGAGGCCAGAAGAAAATACTTGATAGTATGTGTCTGTGGTTTCATGGCTCTCTTCTCACCCTGGGAAAGGTTATTCCAGATGCTTCCTGTTTCAGCAGAAACAACAGATGACAGACACACAAACACAGACACCACAGTTTGAAAGAATACCATAGACAGAGATGCACAAGAAAAGAAAGGGTAAAACACAGATCAGGATGCCAAAGACAGGATCCCATTGAAAACCCACCCATCCTATGAAGTTTAAAAGGAAAAACCCATTGCCAATGCCACCACAGGGGGTGTGAGATCCTTCCAGAGGAAGGAAGGAAAGCCTGCCAACCCTCCAGAAAGCAAGAAAGAAAAGGACCGGCCATGTGGTGGGTAGATGGAACAAGCAGGCCACCCAGGGAGGAGGTGGAAGGGTTCAGGCATTCATACAAGGGTCCTCCATGGCAGGAGGAAGGCTCAGTTGGCAAAAAAAGTTAAGCTAGCACTAGCCGCACATTTGCCTGAGCATACCCTGTTTATAAACCATGAAAAGGAGTGCACCATATCAGTTGAGAGCCACCCATCCAGCAGCCACAAAAGCAGAAGCAGCAAGAAGATCTCACGTTAGAGCAGTGGGTAGACCATCTAGCCTAACCCGATCCACTCTATCCACAGTTACTATGTTGGTAGCTGCTAGCCAGGTCACCCCTTCATCTCTGCCCATGTCTTGTGGAAACTGTGGCTGTAGAGTCACGAGCCCATACACACAGCATGCCTCCTGAGCACCACAGCACCTCTGGAAGAGGTGGAAGGGACTGGACTGCTATGGGATGGAGGTACACCATCTAGCCTTACCCAATTTGGATTGACAGGTGACCGTCTCACCTCTGTTCATGTCCTGAGGACAATGCAGCTGGAAAAAGCATTTTATGTCATTTTTCTTGTCATTTGCTGGACCTTCAGTTCACCTTGGAGAGGAGATGGTGCCTCCATCCCTAAGAGCCCTCAATTAGACCCACGGAGTGGATCCATACCCACCATCAGGACTGACATGGATGCCCAGCGTTGGTGGTTCTAGGAGGACACAGCGTCTGTGGGGGGTGGCTTCCAAAGTGCAGCACGTCTGCCAGGGGTCCCTCATTCATACTCATTCAATTGTTAGACTTTAAATTGTGTGATAAATCTTCTGAACAGGCTTACCTTGCCTGGCTCTGCAAAGGGACAGCCTTGGGATAGTGAAAGTCATTGGGATTCAGACAAATCAGGAGAATGTCAGGTTATCTGGTTTCATTAGTGAGGATGCTTATATCCTGAGCTGTTCTCCTCACCTAACATTGTCCCATCGGTGGAAAGTAAAGAATAACTTGAGGAAATGGCAGGAAAAAACTGAAATCCTTCATCAAAGGCCCGTGTTGCTCCCTTTTGCCTACGTTGTGTGTAAATCGAAGGAGAAATTTAAGCCAGTCCCCATTCAGAGAGCATTTGAATGGAAAAAGAATCCTTAGTTTGAACACATTTTCCCTTCAGCATTCTTTGGTGGGGATGTTTCTGCTTTCAAATGCAAAGGACAAGAAAGATCTAGAAGGAAAACACATGACCAATCTCTGAAAACTTCTGGAAAGGCTTCTTCTCAGAATTCTTACTGGTGGAGTCCAGAGAGTACACACAGTGTCTTGAGAAAGACAGCATAGAAATCCAATCAAATCAGTCAATCAATCAATCAATCAAAGTGAAGAGATCCCCATCTTTATTTTAAGCATACCTTCTGTTTAATGTGGAAAGAATACCAGTTGGACAGTCTTTTAAATTAAACATGAAGAAAGAAAGTGTCAGAGGCATGAACTGTCTCTATCAAGATCCTTGTCATAGGTGATGCTTTGTTGTGTTGAAGTGGGTGGAGATTGGCTTTCTTCATGGAAGAAACATCTTTGGCATCTTCAGGCAAGCCCCCCTTTTAATCCCAGCCACTCATGAGATGGAAACCCTATGCAAATCAGGCTTCCCTGTAAACACAGTTTAAAGATTCATTGTAGACCCAAATCTACCACTGTTCTGCAGGAAGACATTGCTCTTAACTCCACAATGAAGCTCTCCTTTCTTGTCCTTTTCCTTGCCTTATTCTCAGCTCCAATGTGTGAGTATCCTACAGATCAATGCAATGGATGAATCATGGCTGAAGTCAATATTTCATTAATCAGTCCTTTGCCCTCCCCCTTAGGTGTCCACGCCAGTGTTCGGCTCGTGGAATCTGGACCAGGAACACTGATGCCTGGGCGATCGCTCAGACTCACCTGCACAATATCTGGGGCTTCTGTGAAGAGCAAATACTGGCATTGGGTCCGCCAAGCTCCAGGAAAGGGACTGGAATGGGTGGGACGGATCGTCTGGATTGGCATCACATGGGGTACAATCTACGCACCGTCTCTCCAAAGCCGAGCCACCCTCTCTGCTGATTTCTCCAAGAACGAATATTCTCTCGAGCTGAGGTCCCTGACAGCTGCCGACACAGCCGTGTATTACTGTGCCCGAAGATCACAGTGAGACAAAGGGAAAGAGGAGCTGTACAAAAAGAGGAAGCCATTCCCTGCTGGTGCTTTTCCCTTGAAAGGTTTTGTGCATTTCCTCCTGGTCCTTCACCGTCAAGAGGGCCCATGCTTTAAATTTAAGAACAGGTTCAGTGTGGCTGGACTTATTCTTCTCTGGAAGTAGAGTGGTTGTACCAGGGAATGCAGAGAATCTGCCCAATGCCATACCAGTTAGCTTGTCCTCTCTTCCTTTTTTCTTTCCTTTCCTCCTCACCCTTTCTTCCGCTCAGAATTATTCACTGTCCCTGGCGGCAATAGCACACAATAGACCTTAAGGCGTCTCTCTCTCTCTCTCTCTCTCTCTCTCTCTTTTTTAATCCTGCACTGATCTGGGTTTGGATGCTGAATCCTTATGGGGTTGAATTATCAGGAGTAGCTCTGGGAAGACCTGCTAGAATTCCTCAGAAGTGCAGGAGGTCAGACAGCGGCATTAGCTTCGATTTCCCCCATACAGCCTAATTTCCCTGGATTAACTATCACTTACAGTCTGAATAACTCACTTTGAGACATTATTTGGAGAAAGCATGACAAATGTTTCATTTACTTACCATCAATAGTCATTCATGGGTTTAAAAGGCTTACATATCCTTTGATATAACCCTGGGCTTTCTAACTCCACATCTTTCTTATTCTCTTACCAGGTGCCTTCACATAAGTGGTCCTCATCCAGTCCAAACCTGTGATGAAAAATTTTGGGCAGTCTCACAAGGTATGTTGTAGACCTACTGGGTTTGACGTCAACAGTTATCAGATGCACTGGGTCCGGCAGAGACCTGGCAAAGGCTTGTAATGGCTGGTTTAAATTATTAACCCTAGGACAATAATTTATTCACTGGCAATCCAAGGGCGATTCACAGCCTCTAAGGACAGCTCCAGCTTCTCTCTGCAAATGAACAGCCTAGTAGAGGAGGACATGGTTGTGCAGGAGACACAGTAAGCTATATTCCTCCAGGACTCACTGAGAAAACATCCTCAGCATTAATTGTCATGAGGAGTCACCAGAGGAGGGAAACAAAGGACCACAAAACAGAGATCTGTAAGTGAGAAAGAGGAAAAATAATTGATGGTATGTGAGTGTGATTTTCTGGGAAAGATTGTTCCAGATGCTTCCTGTTGCTGATGAGGGACATGCACAAATGCACAAAGAGACACGACAGTTAGAGCAAATCATAGCCGACGAATTGTACAGAAATTCAGAAAAGGATAAGCCCAGATCATGGTCCCAAAGATGGCGCTGTTTTGAAATCCCACCCATTTTCAAAGGCTTTGAGAGAATCACAGCAGGCAAAATTGTGCAATAAACTCAGAAGAGGATAAACACCCATTAAATTCCTTACTCAAAGACCCATGTTGCTCTCTTATCCCGAGCTGTATGTAAATACAAGGAGAATTTAAGCCAATCCCACTTCCGAGAGCAACTGAGGGAAAAAAGGATTGTCTTGAGAAAGGGAGCATAAAAATGCCATCACATCAGTCAACCAATCAACATTAAGAGGTTCCCTTCTTTATTTTAAGCATACATTCTGATTAATGTGGCAAAAATACAGGTGGGGTAGTCTTCTTCTTTTTAATTAAACATGAAGATGGAAGAAAAAACATGTCAGGGTCCATAAATGTCTCTATATTATTGTTGTTTAGTCGTTAAGTTGTGTCCGACTCTTTGTGACCCCATGGACCAGAGCACGCCAGGCCCTCCTGTCTTCCACTGCCTCCCGGAGTTAGGTCAAATTCATGTTGGTAGCTTTGATGACACTGTCCATCCCTCTCGTCCTCTGTCGTCCCCTTCTACTCTTGCCTTCACACTTTCCCAACATCAGGGTCTTTTCCATGGAATCTTCTCTTCTCATGAGATGGCCAAAGGATTGGAGCCTCGGCTTCAGGATCTGGGTGGCACATCACACTAACAGTTTCTTATTAGAAATAATTTGATTTTACTCACAAAGAACTGCTACTAAGAATAGGAGAAGGAGGATGTTCTTGTGTCTTATATACTTCCTTTGAAAAGATTTATAGCAATTATTCTCAGGCCTTTCTAGACAGCGAATACTCAGGGGTGATTTACATTTCACTTCTTATGGGGACATCTGGACTGGTGCAATTTGCCCAAGCCCACACAGGATGTCTTTGTGAGGATGCACATAGTTCAGGATTCGAACTCACCACCCTACTTAACTCACCTGGTGTTCTTCCTCAGGGCAGAATCGGCTTTTGCATCTTCAGGGAAGCCCTCTTTTTAAAAAGCCCCTCACTGATGAAATTCGTCAATATTAAGAAACAAACTAAGAAAACCCTTCAGATTTATCTGGTAAGTAGACTGGTTGAATACTCTCTCTCTCTTTTGACCCAACTCCAGGAGGCAGTGGAAGACAGGATTGGAAAATGGAAGAATGTGTTGGGAGCCAGAAAGGTGTCTTTTAGCATGCTTGAGAAGAGAAGGCATTACAGTGGGGTCTCTACTTAAGAACTTAATCCGTATTGGAAGGTGGTTCTCAAGTTGAAAAGTTCTTATGTTGAATCTGCATTTCCCATAGGAATGCATTGAAAACCATTTAATCCGTATCTGCTCTTTTCCGGCCATAGAAACTACAGTGGAACCTCTACTTAAGAACTTAATCCGTTTTGGAATGGTGTTCTTAAGATGAAACGTTCTTAAGTTGAAGCAAAATTTCCCATAGGAATGGACTGAAAACCAATTAATCCGTTCTGGCTGTTTTTTTGTTATGTAGAGGTGCGTTCGTACATTGAAGCATTAGTTCCCATAGGAACTAATGCAAAGCTGGTTAATACGTACTCTACCACTAGGGGGAGAATTTTTTTTAACCTAAGATGTCCTAAGGTTAAAAAAGAGCAGGAAAGGTTTTTTTTCCTGTTCTTATCTTGGATTTCTGTTCTCAAGTAGAAGCAAAATTTAGCAAATGGAGCTGTTCTTAAGTTGGATTGTTCTTAAGTAGAGACGTTCTTAAGTAGAGACCCCACTGTATGTGGTGTTGACATCGGTGGAACTTGCGCTTTGCGGGCATGTGGGAATCCCAGCTGGGGTCCTTCCTCAGGGCAGAAACACTCCGGGCATCTTCAGGCAACCCCCTTTTAAAAGGACACCCACTGATGAAATGGAAATCAGATGCAAATCCAGCTTATGTATAAACACAGTTTAAAGATGCAGTGCAGACCCAAATCTACCACTGCTCCAAAGAAAGACGTTTCTCTTCACTGCACAATGAAGCCCTACTTACTTTTCCTCTTTTTTGCCTTAATCGCAGCCCCAATGTGTGAGTATCGATCTACAAATCAATGCGATGGATGAACCATGGCGGAAGTCACTATTTCACTAATCAGTGCTTTGTCATCCCCCTTAGGTGTCCGTGCCAGCGTTCGGCTTGTTGAATCTGGACCGGGAACGCTGAAGCCTGGGCAAACGCTCAGACTCTCCTGCGCAGTCACTGGGGATTCTGTGGAGAACAGCTACTGGGAATGGGTCTGCCAGGCTCCAGGAAAGGGACTGGAATGGGTGGGACAGATAGACTGGAGTAGCAACACATGGCGTATATTCTACGCACCGTCTCTCCAAAGCCGAGCCACCCTCTCTGCCGATGCCTCCAAGAACGAGTATTATCTTGAGCTGAGGTCCCTGACAGCTGCCGACACAGCCGTGTATTACTGTGCCCGAAGTCCACAGTGAGACGAAGCAAAGGAGGAGCTGTACAAAAAGAGGAAGCCATTCCCTGCTGGTGCTTCACCCTCAAGAGAGCCCATGTCTCAAGGAGCAGAGCCACTTCCTCCTCCTTCCTCGCCCACAAATCTTCTTCATCTCCATCTCAGCTCTTCCTCCTCCTCAGACGACCCACGACTCTCACTTGGGTTGGGCAATGACAAAGCAGACCTCCTGCCAGGCTAATGCTCTCAGCATCAGATTCATCAGGGAGCAGCTTTGCTTCTAAGACACTCACTAGGGTGCTTAATGATCACTCCTTTTTCATCCACCTTCGGTGGCCACTCAAGTCTTCCGCCTCTGGAATCTAGACCAGGAATGCTGAAGAATCACTCCGACTCACCCGTACAGTCTCTGGGGATTCTCTGGAGAACAAGTGGAGGGAATGGCTCCAGGAAATGGACTGAGCCATGTGTAAAGGACAACACAATTTGAAGCAGTCCAACCTCTTACAGCAAGAAAATTTCGCTTGACTTTTCTGAGAAACAATGGGAATATTGTGGGGTTAAATAGAAAACATATCTCTAAGAAATGTCTTTCTGGACAGGCTTCATCTGAGATGGCATCTGCTAGTGACATCTGGAGAGAAAACAAGCCACTGGGATTCCCCTGCCACAGAAAGGCAGCATAGAAACGCAAAAAATATCGGAAGGAAGGAAGGAAGGAAGGAAGGAAGGAAGGAAGGAAGGAAGGAAGGAAGGAAGGAAGGAAGGAAGGAAGGAAGGAAGGAAGGAAGGAAGGAAGGAAGGAAGGAAGGAAGGAAGGAAGGAAGGAAGGAGGGATGGAGGGAGGGAGGGAGGGAGGGAGGGAGGGAAGAGAGGGGGGAAGGGGAGCAAAGGGAAGGGAAGGGAAGGGAAGGAAATCCTAGAATTTCAGAGCTGGAAAGGACAGTATAGATCATCACCTCCAGCCCTTTATTACAAGTGGCAGGCATATAGGCCATTTTCATCATCTTTTAAAAAATGTTTTAAGCCTTAAGAAATAGAACAACATCTGCTGATTACAAGTGACAGGCAAATAGGCTATTTGCTCCATCTCTCTTTAAATGATGATGATGCTCCTCATCAACATCATAGCATGCCATCTAGTTATTAGGGACATGACTATTTCACTGGAATCAATGACATGTAGGTACTTAACTGTGCATTTATGCTCTGATTTCATCGCAGTTTGGGAGCCCAAAAACCCTGCCCCTCCTGGGGAGGGAGGGCAGCCAACCTCTGTCTGAGAAAGTGTGTGCCTGCACATCTGCAGCTCGCCTCTGGGCTGGGCTGGAGAGGATGGCCATGCCCTTGAGGATTTGCAGGTGAGCACCTGGGCAGATGAAATTCAATGGGAAAACAGAATCAAAGGAGAAGGACTATTGGCAAGCTAGAGAGTGAAAATCAAAGTCCAGCTGAAATGCATGTGGGACTTGCTCTTCGCTGCTGATGCAGCGTTTCTTGCCCATTCTACTGAAGAGCTCGCAACAACTCATGAATTGTTTTAACAAGGCCTGCCAAGACTTTGGACTAACAATCAGCCTCAAGAAAACTCATGTCATGGGCCAGGGTGTGGACTCACCTCCCTCCATTACCATCTCCACACAAGAATTCGAGGTTGTTCATGATTTTGTGTACCTTGGCTCAACGATCTCTGACAGTCTCTCCCTAGATGTCAAGATAGATAAATATATTGGCAAAGCAGCTGCCATGTTCTCTAGACTCACAAAGAGAATATGGCTTAATAAGAAGCTGACAGCATACACCAAGATCCAGGTCTATAGAGCCTGTGTCCTTAGCACACTCCTGTACTGAAGTGAGTCCTGGACCCTTTGTGCATGGCAGGAGAGGAAGCTTAACACGTTCCTTATGTGTTGTCTCTGATGCATTTTTGGTATCACCTGGCAGGACAAAGTTCCAAACAGAGTAGTCCTAGAATGAGCTGGAATTTTTAGCATGTATACATTACTGAAACAGTGATGTCTACATTGGCTTGGGCATGTCGTGAGAATGGCTGATGGTTGGATTCCAAAAGATCTCCTATATGGAGAATTAGTGCAGGGAAGTAGCCCCAGAGGGAGACCACAGCTGTGATACATGCATTTCCTTGGCTTTTTGTATCCCAACAATTTTCCTCTCCTTTTATCAGGTGCCTTCACACAAGTGGTCCTCGCTCAGTTAGATCCTGTTGAGAAAAATCTTGGGCAGTCCCACAAACTAAGTTGTAGATTAACAGAGTTTGACATCAATAGCTATTGGATCCAATGGGTCTGGCAGAAATGCCTCTTTTAGAATTGCTGCTCAAGGTGACAGTGTGCTGTTTTGAAGTGGGTGGAACCTGGTCTTCCTCGAGGAAGAACATCTTTGGCATCTTCAGGCAAGCCCCCTTTTTAATGACACCCACTGATAAGATGGAAAACAGATGCAAATCTGGCTTCCACCTCAACAGAGTTTAAAGATTCATTGAAGACCCAGATCTACTACTGTTCTGCAGAAAGACATTTCTCTTAAACTTCACAATGAAGCTCTCTTTTCTTGTCCTTTTGCTTGCCTTATTCTCAGCTTCAATGTGTGAGTATCCTACAGATCAATGCAATGGCTGAACCATGGCTGAAGTCAATATTTCATTAATCAGTGCTTTGTCCTCCACCTTAGGTGTCCACGCCAGCGTTCAGCTTGTGGAATCCGGACCAGGAACGCTCAAGCCTGGGCAATCACTCACACTCACCTGCAGAATATCTGGGGATTCTGTGAAGAGCAACTACTGGCATTGGGTCCGCCAGGCTCCAGGAAAGGGACTGGAATGGGTGGGACGGATCGTCTGGAGCAGCAACACATGGCATATATTCTACCTGCCATCTCTCCAAAGCCGAGCCACCCTCTCTGCCGATTCCTCCAAGAATGAATATTATCTTGAGCTGAGGTCCCTGACAGCTGCCGACACTGCCGTGTATTACTGTGCCCGAGAATCACAGTGAGACAAAGCAAAAGAGGAGCTGTACAAAAAGAGGAAGCCAATGCCTGCTGGTGCTTCACCATTGAGAGTTTAAGCATTAAACTCAGTTACAATCAGTGCAGGCTTTCTCTTGCTTCACATTAGGGGTTAACATATCTATGCAGGCTGTATTGAGTTTGAGGCAAGTCAAAAGAGTGCCAGAATATCTGGTTTCAGTTGTCGGCATGGCTTATTTTTTAGCCCTTTGTCTGAAAACTATGCATGTCCTTGGGGATTGGGGCAACCCTAGAGAATTTCCCCAAGTCTCTCTATTGTCAAAAGACAGTTCTCTTTATCTACCATGGCCTGGTAGGTAGAAGGCAAAGAAAGGCTTGAGGCATGCTCAAACACAAACAGAAATCCTTTCCCAACATCTTGATCTTGGGTGCTGAGCTGTGTGTAAATGCAAAGACCACTTAACCAATCCAGCCTCCTAGAGTAGCAGTCTTGGAATTGACTTTTCTGCTTATCAATATAATGGATGTGAATACTCTGGGATCACAACACGTCCCTGAAAAGCACCTTGATTTCATCTGCGACAGAAAGGCATCATAGAAGTGCAATGGAAGGAAGGAAGGAAGGAAGGAAGTGTGATGATTTGTGTTTTTATGTGTATTAGAATGGGATATGTAGTACTAAGATTGTCCCAATAGCATCCATTTTGATTTAAAGTCTGTTCTGTAGTAGGAAAGTTTTACATGCTGTTCCAGAGAAGCTTCGCTCTCTGGTTATCTCGTTGCTAAGCTGAGTGGAGAGCAGAGAGTTTCGTAGTCAAAATAATTCTGCCACAAAGAATGATAACAACTGAAGCTCCCTGAGAAAGTTAGGCGGAACAACAAGACCCAGGAGGCATTCTGGGAAGAAGAAGAGTGAGGAGAAAGAGAGAAGAAAGATGGAGTTTGCCTGAGAAAGGGGCAGACACGTGTTTTTCCCATAATGGACTGGTTTTCATCTAGCATCAGCCTTTGAAGACCCAAGACACGTGAGATGGATGATTTATGCTTTTTGTTAGTTAGCATAGTTTCATTTCTTTATTTTTTTAGCTGGAGTGGGGGAGTGGTGTGTTCCGTTAGTCTTGAATGAAGATGTACCTACTGACTTAATTTACTATCAACTGAAACCTTTTCTAAAGTATTCTTTTTAATAAAACAGTAATGATTGATTTCTATGTAGAAGCTTTGTTTCTTGAACAGACCAGCTGAATGTCTAATTGGCCACGTGGGTTTGCTACCAAACTTTCAGAGCCAAATCATTCTGAGTATATCTCATGGTTATGTCTGTGTTGCTTTCTTAATAAGGAGATTGGCCTCTGAGGAAGAAAATTTAGACAGAACTTGGCTGAGTTCAATTGGCTCTGCTCAGCAGTTAGAAGTTTGTCTGGTTTTCTTACTCGTCCCGATTTCCTGCACCCCCATAAATCTCTTTGGAGATACGGGGCTGTTTACATGGTTGGCAGCGGTCGGACGGAACACGTGCTTTAGTGTGATTTATGGATTTATGGTGCTTGCTTTGTAAGTGAAGCTGCAGGCATTCTTCCGGAAGCCTTGGCTGAGGGAGTGCGTGCATGCTGACAGGCTGTAAATTAGCCAAATTGCTTTTCTCTTTCCAGCTAAGGATCTTACGGAAAGACTTAGCTGCAGTGAGGTCTGATAAGAAACAACGCTTAGGTTTTAACAGACATTAAAATCTGTTTAATTGGGCTGTTTATTGAGTGGGCATTTTCATGCAAGTAAACGGTCGCCCTTCTGAAGCTCCAGTTTAGGGCTGTTCCTGCCAGAGTGTTTTATGGCTTTGCTCTCGCCCTACAGTTTCGGCTACATGGGCAGAGAGAGGTTTTTGGAGTTGCCTGAAGAGCAGTTTGTGACTCAGAGAAAAGTTAAGATTGGTGGTGCATCTGCTAGGCTGCCTTTGGTTAGTAAAGATGTGAAGCCCTTGCATCAAGAGCTTTTGGAGGCTGTTGAGCACGACGTCTTGACTCCAAGTGGAGCTAAGCAAAGGATTACTTATGATTCTTCACAACTGAGAAGGGAATTACAAAAGGGAAATATAATGGCTAAACTCCCAGCACAGGACGTCCAGGATCTACTTAGATCTGATTCAGATCAGACTTGGACTAAGTTGCAACAGATGGATCAGGCAGAGGAAATGGCGGGTGCCAGCACTCCAGTAGGGAGGGGAGTGCCAGGCAGAGGCATTTCTGATGGGACAGCAGGAGCAGCAGCAGCAGCAGCAGCCGGTGCTGTGGGTCCTGATCCTAACAAGAGTCTATCACCAGTGGATAAGTTAGCCATGGTGTTTGCTGATTTTGTTGCTTGTCACACTCAAACTATTCGTAATCAGAGCATGGCTGATGAATTATTGAAGCAGTACAGAGAGGCAAAGGTGGAGCGTTTGGTTAATGAGCTGAAGGAAAAAGAAGAGTTTAAGAACTCAATAGCCAGTGTTGATAGAAGCAATCTACCTTACTACCATGATGGCGATGATATCTTATCATTTTTATCGATATATGAACAGGCGTGTCGAGACCTTAAGATACCGGAGGCCTGGCACCTTAAGCTATTGCGTACTCAGTGTTCTGGGCAACTTGCCAACTTGGTAGCCAAATTATCTGATGAGGACCCTGACTGGCCTACTTTTAAAGAGGTGGTAAAGAGAAAATTTGGTTTCACTTCGGAAATACTGAGGCAGAACTTTAGAAAACTGAAAAAGCAGCCTAATGAGTGTTATTCTGCACTAGCTGACAAAATAGAACATCTAGGTGATCAGTGGTTGAGCTCCTTGGGCGCCAGTACTTTTGCAGATTTAAGAACTGTGTTGTACATGGAGCATTTTCTTAATTTAGTGCCTTCAGAAATAAGGAGTACTTTGTTGGAGAGAGGATACAAAGACTTGCAAACCCTTGCTTTAAAGACTGATGAAATTCTCTCCTTTAAAACGCATGAACCTGCTGTTAGGCCAAAGACTGCACCAGTAGCGCCTAAGAGACAGAGTCAGCCTGAATTTAGAAAGTCTTTTCCTCAAGAGCCCAGGCAAAGTTCATTTGAGCAACGCAGGAGTCTAGCTCCTAGCCAGAGTAAAACGCCTCTTAAATGTTTTGAATGTGGTGGCTCTCATCTGCGACGAGATTGCCCAAGGTTGAATGTGCCAGCTAGCCAAGTTAAGGAGCCAGCTAGGAAAACACCTGTGCCAGCTCCACGCAGATCTAAAGCAGGCACACCCAAGATGGCGTATGTAAGTTCTGTGCCAGCAGGAACTCAGCAAGTGCCAGCTGCCAGTAATGCAGTTTCTGTGCCTCACCAGTCAAGCATTGTGCCTTCACAGAGTCAGGAAGGAGTTAACCTAACAGTAACCCCTTCGCAAGCCAGTGGAATGCAGGCAGCAGTAAACCAATATGTGCCTAGGATTTTGGACTTACAAATTGCTTCAATTTCCTCAGAAATTGTAAAAGAGACTGCATCAGGAGAGAGGTTTTCTGTTATGGATCCTGATTGCATAGTACCAACTGCGCAAAGGGACTGGGCAACCCGCACATTTTCTGAGGTGGTTTTTCTTCACACACCTGGAGGTGATATGGCTTTAAGTGCTTTTCGAGACTCGGGTGCCGACATTTCTTCGATAAGCAAACGTTTTCTAGACCCCACCTTAATCTTGAACAACCTGAGGTGTCCAGTAAAAACTTATGGATCTATAGAGACTGATCAGCGTTTTATTCCTTTAGCTTATGTCAAAATTTCGTATAAGTCTTGGTCAGGTGTAAAACATATTTTAACCCATGAGGGAAAACCTGATTTTCTTCTTGGAAATGATCTTGCTTTTTTGGATCACATGCAGAGTCAAAATGCAACTTCAATGTCGGTAGTTACGCGTTCTCAAAGTAGAGAGATGCATAATCTTGAACGGGAGCAGGAATCCACTGAGGATAGCTCAGATGGAGACCTTACCCAACAGCAGCCTCTTGTGACCGAACCTGATAATGCAGCTACAACAGAAACTAAAATGGAGGAGGTGATACCTAAGGGATCAGAGGACTTTAGACTGAAGCAACTTAATGATCCCTCTCTAGCTTCTTTGAGGTCACAAGCAGAGAACTATGCTGAACGCCCTGCGCATCAGCAAGTTAGTTTCCTGTGGGGAGAAAATGGACTTTTGTACAGAGAATATTTCCCCAAATCCAACTTGGATGCCCAACCTGTTCAACAGTTAGTCGTGCCTACTGAATATAGACTGAGAATACTAGAAATGGCTCATGACCATCCGAGTAGTGGGCACCAGGGAATACAAAAAACCCTAAAGAGGATTTCCCAACATTTTTACTGGCCTGGTATTTCAAAAACTGTAAAGGACTATGTCAGTTCTTGTGACTATTGCCAACGCACAGGCCATCAAACTGACAAGGTAAAGGCCGAAATGCAGATTATGGAAATTCCTGACCAAGTGTTCCAGTGTTTGCAAATGGATGTGCTAGGACCTTTTGTTCCTACTAAATCTAAGAAGAAATACATCATTTCTTTCATCTGTTCTGCCAGTAGGTGGATCGAGGCTTACGCTATTAGCAACCTGACAGCTACCACCATAGCTAGAATTATTGTGGACTTGTGCTCGCGTATTGGAGTACCATCCAAAATAATTTGTGATCAAGCAGGAGCCTTTACAAGTGAACTTATGCGTAAGATCTGCGAGATAAGTGGAATAACCATCAGTTTTTCCACGGCCCATCATCCTCAATCTCATGGTATGGTGGAAAGAGGTCAACAAACTTTGCTTAGGATGATTAAAACTTTGACCCAAGAATATGGAAACATTTGGGATGAGCTTTTGCCTTTTGCTTTGTTTGCTTACCGTAGCTCAGCTCATTCTTCACTAGGTGGCTTTTCTCCAAGTGAGGTGGTGTTTGGAAGAAATCTACAAGGACCATTGGACTTCCTGAAATCCAATTGGGAAGGTGTGGTTAAAAGTAGTACTGTGCCAGTTGCTGATTTTGTTAGAAAACTTCAAGAGAAACTCTTGGCTGTTCAGGAGTTAGCCAGAGACAATTTGTTGGACGCTCAAGCAAGTCAGAAGTTCTTCCATGACAAGAGATCCAGACACAGGGAATTTTCTGTGGGTGATTTGGTACTTGTTCTGAACCCACTCAGACCTTCTAAGCTAGAAGTTGTCTGGGAAGGTCCAGGTGAAATTGTTCAAAAATTGGGAAATGTCAATTATCTTGTTAAAATGTTGGATTCTAATAAGAAACCTGTTCTTTACCATGTCAATAGTTTGAAACTGTACAAAGATAGATCTGCAATGGTTTTTCAATGTCATGCTGAATATTTTCATGCTGCAAATGAACCTATTGATATGTTATCTGAATTGCAAGATGCAGGTACATGGTCTGATAATCTTGTTTTAACAGGTACCGTTGATCAGAAAGAAAGGTTGTTTCAAATTTTAGAACAATACCAAGATGTGTTTTCAGATAAACCAGGTTACACCAAATTGATCAGTCATGTGATAACTACTGAGAACAACGCCCAGCCCATACGGTCTAGCCCATATAGAGCAATTGGTAATCATGCTATCCAAATTGAACAAGAGATACAAAAGATGTTATCTTTGGGGGTGATTGAACCGTCATTCTCCCCTTGGGCTTCTCCGGTGGTTCTGGTGCCAAAACGTAACGCTTTGGGTGAAATCCTCGAGGAAGTAAGATTTTGTGTTGATTACAGAAAGTTAAACAGTGTTACTGTTCCAGATCCATACCCATTGCCTAGAATGGATGATTTAATTGAACATCTTTCAAAGGCTAAGTTTATCAGCATTCTCGATCTAAAGAATGCTTATTGGCAGCTTGATTTGGCTGAAGATTCACGAGATAAGACCGCTTTCATCACGCACGTGGGAACTTTCCGTTTCCGCAGATTGCCATTTGGTTTGAAGAATGCAGGTGCGTCATTTCAAAGGATGATAGATAAACTTTTACAAGGTTTACCTTTTGCAAGTGCTTATCTTGATGATGTTGCCATTTTCAGTTCTGATTTTGATTCTCACATGTCTCACATTGAAACTGTTTTGTCCAGACTTCAGCAAGCAGGACTGACAGTCAAAGCCAGCAAGTGTCAGTGGATGCAAGGAAAAGTCATGTACTTAGGTCATTTGATTGGGCAAGGAGAAATTCAGACTTTGCAAGCTAAAGTACAATCTATTAATGATTGGCCTATTCCAAAAACTAAGAAACAGGTACGCTCGTTTTTGGGCCTAGTCGGCTACTACAGAAAATTCATTCCTGATTTCAGTCATTTGGCTTCACCTCTGACAGAGCTCACTAGGAAGAGACAGCCTGTCAAGGTAAAGTGGACACCAGAGTGTCAAGGTGCCTTTGAAGCTTTAAAAGCTAAGATTATGGATGCACCTATACTGAAGTCCCCTGATTTTGACAAACCATTCATCTTACAAACTGATGCTTCTGAATTAGGACTGGGAGCTGTTTTGTTACAGCAAGGAGAAGATGGGAACCTTTACCCTATCTCATACTTCTCTAGAAAACTCTTGGATAGAGAGAGAAGTTACGCAGTACCTGAAAAAGAAGCTCTTTCTATATTTTGGTCTCTCAATCTACTTCGACCTTACCTATGGGGTCGTAAGTTTACACTCCAAACAGATCACAGAGCTTTAGTTTGGTTGCAGAAGATGAAATCTCACAACCAAAAATTGTTGAGATGGAGTCTAGCATTGCAAGATTTTGATTTTGAAGTTCAACACATTCCTGGAAAATTGAATGTAGTGGCAGATGGTCTTTCTAGAATGTACTGTGAAGATTCCTATGAACCTGAACGTTGAAACAATGTATTCAACAGTGTGCTATGTTTCAGTATTGTAATAGTTAATCTGTAGTTGAATTTTGAGATGTAACCAGTTAATTACTTTGAATTACTTTTTAGTTACTTTTACTTGATTTCTTAAAATTAGATCAGATTAACTGCTCTGAATTTTAACGATAATCAGGGGGGGCATGTGATGATTTGTGTTTTTATGTGTATTAGAATGGGATATGTAGTACTAAGATTGTCCCAATAGCATCCATTTTGATTTAAAGTCTGTTCTGTAGTAGGAAAGTTTTACATGCTGTTCCAGAGAAGCTTCGCTCTCTGGTTATCTCGTTGCTAAGCTGAGTGGAGAGCAGAGAGTTTCGTAGTCAAAATAATTCTGCCACAAAGAATGATAACAACTGAAGCTCCCTGAGAAAGTTAGGCGGAACAACAAGACCCAGGAGGCATTCTGGGAAGAAGAAGAGTGAGGAGAAAGAGAGAAGAAAGATGGAGTTTGCCTGAGAAAGGGGCAGACACGTGTTTTTCCCATAATGGACTGGTTTTCATCTAGCATCAGCCTTTGAAGACCCAAGACACGTGAGATGGATGATTTATGCTTTTTGTTAGTTAGCATAGTTTCATTTCTTTATTTTTTTAGCTGGAGTGGGGGAGTGGTGTGTTCCGTTAGTCTTGAATGAAAATGTACCTACTGACTTAATTTACTATCAACTGAAACCTTTTCTAAAGTATTCTTTTTAATAAAACAGTAATGATTGATTTCTATGTAGAAGCTTTGTTTCTTGAACAGACCAGCTGAATGTCTAATTGGCCACGTGGGTTTGCTACCAAACTTTCAGAGCCAAATCATTCTGAGTATATCTCATGGTTATGTCTGTGTTGCTTTCTTAATAAGGAGATTGGCCTCTGAGGAAGAAAATTTAGACAGAACTTGGCTGAGTTCAATTGGCTCTGCTCAGCAGTTAGAAGTTTGTCTGGTTTTCTTACTCGTCCCGATTTCCTGCACCCCCATAAATCTCTTTGGAGATACGGGGCTGTTTACAGGAAGGAAGGAAGGAAGGAAGGAAGGAAGGAAGGAAGGAAGGAAGGAAGGAAGGAAGGAAGGAAGGAAGGAAGGAAGGAATAATAGATGGATGGATGGATGGATGGATGGATGGATGGATGGATGGATGGATGGATGGATGGATGGATGGATGGCTGGCAGGCAGGCAGGCAGGCAGGCAGGCAGGCAGGCAGGCAGGCAGGCAGGCAGGCAGGCAGGAAGGAAGGAAGGAAGGAAGGAAGGAAGGAAGGAAGGAAGGAAGGAAGGAAGGAAGGAAGGAATGCAAAAACCTTGCAGGGTCTTCCAGGTTGAGAAAACTGAGAAGTGGTTGACCTTTTGCTTTTTATGGGGCCATCTGGGAGTTTGCAGCTTGCCCACGGCTGCACAGATTGGCTTTTCTGGGATACACAGTGGAGGAATTGAATTGCTCGCCATACCTAATTTACTAAGCTAACACAGCAGCCTAAATGTAAGGATGGGGGAAAGAAATGGTCCAGAGACTATAAATGTCTCTCTATTGGCATGTTTGAAAAAGGCGACATCTGGGCTTTGCAGGGAATCCCAGCTTTGAGTTCTTTCTTGGGGCAGAAACACCTCTGGCATCACCCCCTTTTTAAATGCCACCCACTGATGAAATGGAAACCAGATGCAAATCCAGATTCCATGTAAACACAGTTTAAAGATCCAATGCGAATCCAAATCTACCACTGTTCCAAAGAGAACGGTCTCTCTTAACACCACAATGAAGCTCTCTTTTTCCTTTATCTTTCTTCCCTTATTCTCAGCTCCAAAGGGTGAGTATCCTAGAGATCAATGCAAAGCATGACCCAGGGCTCAAAGGAATATTTGATTAATCAATGCTCTGTCATCAACCTTAGGTGTCCACGCCAACGTTCGGCTCATGGAATCTGGGCCCTGAAACTTGGGCAATCACTCAAACTCACCTGCCCAGTCACAGGGGAGTCTGTGAAGAACAACTGGTGGGTCCAGGAAAGGGACTGTACTGGGCGGGACAGATCGACTGGAGTAGCAACACATGGTGTGCATACTGTGCACCATCTCTCCAAAACTGAGCCACCCTCTCTGATGCTGCCTCAAAGAGTATTATCTTGAACTAAGGTCCCTGACAATTCTACCATGTATTACTGTTTCAGGAGACACAATGAGACAGAGCAAAAAAAGAAAAAAAAGACCTGTACAAAAAGAGGAATCAGTTTCCTACAGGTGCTTCACCCTCTAGAGCAGTGGTCCTCAACCTTGGGCCTCCAGATGTTCTTGGACTACAACTCCCAGAAGCCTTCACCACCACCTCTGCTGGCCAGGATTTCTGGGAGCTGAAGTCCAAGAACATCTGGAGGCCCAAGTTTGGGGACCACTGCACTAGAGGGTCTGTGCCTTTATTATGAGAGCAATATTGGTGGCATTTTTCTCAGGTATTCTTGTTAAGCAAAGAAGTGTTCTCCAATGGGCTTTGATGGTGCCACATAATGCAGACCATCTGTTCACTACCAAAATGAGGTGACCAGCATTCTTATTTTATTTATTTGACTTCTACACCACCCATCTAGCTGGCAAGGTTTGGGGGTTTTTAATATTAAACAAACATGTCATCAGAGAACAATTTAAAACTATAAAGATAAGAGTTACAAAATCAAAATTAAACCCCGACACAGCAACAGAATTTAACTGAACATAATTAAAATAATATAAATGCAAGGTGGCAAGACCGATTAGATACATGTTAAGACCACCCCTGAATTAGGATGTTATGAGGTCTGGGAAGGCTCTGTTGTGTTGGGCAAATTCCTGAGTCTCTTTGAATAATTTGTTGAAACACACAGCTGGAATTTATGCCAACGGACTTACACTGCTATAATATGCTTTAGAATGCAATTAATTCTAAATGTGTAAATAAATGAAACAGCTAAAACTGCAGCATCACAGAGAGCTCAGCAATTTTATTTCGCAAGCCAGTCATTTCTATAATTTATGTTGAGCAAGACCATCCATTTAAAACATGTTTTTCCAAAAAATAAAGGTTGTTAATTGGAAAGCTAAGCTCTGTGTGGTCTCCCCTCACATATTTAGTACATGGGAGTTCAACCCTTGTGAACATATATTTCTGATTTACATCCCTTAATATTCCACTAGGATAATGGAGCCCATGACCTTGTGTGGTAATGAGCATTCCAATGAAATGAAAAAGCTGGACAATCACCTGCCAGATATTGTTTGATTTGGATTCCTGCCTTGAGCAGGGTCTTGGACTTGATGGCCTTACAGGCTCCTTCCAACTACATTATTCTATGGTTCTATATCATTTATTTATTAACTAATCTGTCCATGAGGGCTGATTGCCATATACTTTTAGCATTTTCCAGTGATAAGCAATGTCTAGTCTTGGTCTTCTGAGCAAAAGGGTAGTCAAATTTTAATTCAGTGTTTATTTAACTGACTTTTTTAGCTTCTCATCTAATTGTCAGGCCACTAATCTGGGCAGCTTGCAATGGGAGCATCAGCGACATAAGCAAAAATTCAATAATAATGACAAATTCAATAATAATGACAAAAGAAAAAAACTTTTTCCCAGTGAACATTGACAATAATACGAAAGTCCTACACCCACGTTTGTATTTTTTTAAAAATCAGATGCCATGTTTATAACTTCATTCAAGAGACTGGAATTAATGGCTGTTGTGGGTTTTTCGGGCTCTTTGGCCGTGTTCTGAAGGTTGTTCTTCCAAACGTTTCTCCAGCCAATGTAGACGTCGCTGTTTCAGTAATGTATACATGCTTAAAAATACCAGCTCTTTTCAAGGAACATTTGGAACATTGTCCTGCCAGGTGATACCAAGAATGCATCAGAGAAAGTTGGAAAAGATGCAGGCATCACTGGAGTTGTGATTCTAGAGATACACCAGAGGAAGGATGTCGATTGGATATCACGCCCCAGTTGTTCAAAAAAAGAAGCTCTGACACCATGACGACACCTTGCCGATTGGCCATCACGTGAGAACATTGGTGGAAACCTGATGGTTAGCCCTCATCCATGAAATCTAACAGACTGTATGATTTCATTAGTGGTCTATAAAGATATCACCTACTCCTACATTTCTATTGTGTAATTATGACATAGATCTATTTTATTTCAATGGTTACTTTTTAAAATTATTTCTCCTTATGAGGTGATCCTTGCTATTTAACTCTGGTCTCAGGAGGAGGATG
Source organism: Pogona vitticeps (assembly GCF_051106095.1). Classification (NCBI taxonomy): domain Eukaryota; kingdom Metazoa; phylum Chordata; class Lepidosauria; order Squamata; family Agamidae; genus Pogona; species Pogona vitticeps. The sequence goes on from NC_135788.1 coordinate 117,231,704, forward strand.
TAGCACTTTGGGAAGAAGATGCAGCCCAGCAGACCAGCAGTGGAGGCTAAGATGGAGAAGATCTCCACAGCTACCATGTATTTCCCTTTGGTGCTCAGGTAGGTGGGGACAAACGAAACCCAAACACTGCAGAACACCAGCAAGCTGAAGGTGATGAACTTGGCTTCATTAAAACTATTGGGGAGCTTCCTGGCAAGGAAAGCCACCGTAAAGCTGACGGCAGAAAGAAGTCCCAGGTAGCCCAAGACCAAATAAAACATGATGGCGGACCCTTCATTGCATTCCACTATGATCTCCCCAGTTGTGCTATGCATATCCAAATCTGAGAATGGGGGAGAGAATGCTAACCACAACATGCATATCAATACCTGAACAGAGGAGCAGGAAAAGATAATTGAGTTGGCCAGCCTTTTCCCCACCCACTTTCTCACATTGGAGCCTGGTTTGGTAGCCATGAAAGCAACTACCACAGTGACAGTTTTGGCCAAGACAGAAGAAAGAGCTATGGAGAAGATGACTCCAAAAGCCATTTGTCGTAAAAGGCAGGTCAGAGAGTTAGGCTGGCCAAGGAAGAGGAAAGAACAGAGGGAACAGAGCAGGAGGGAGACCAGGAGAGAATAGGTGAGGTCCCGATTGTTGGCTTTGACAATGGGGGTGTCTCTGTGCTTGATAGAAATTCCAAGAACCAGCATTGTAATCAAGGAAACAGAAATAGCAATGATGGCTAAAGTGATCCCTAAAGGCTCTTCATAAGACAAGAAGTTTATTGTTTTGAAGACACAATGATCTTTGTTTTCACTTGGAAACTGATCATCTGGGCAATCGGAGCATGCTTCTGCATCTGGGAAAAAAAGAAAGGTGTTTCCTTATCATTACTTGTGTCGTAACAGGCATAGTAAAGCACTTGTGTAATTAAAAATATCATAACTTCAAGACTATTTTACCCAATATCACCAAATGTGGCACAAAACAAAATTCGGTTTCCTATTCATTCTGCAGCAAATTTTATGCAGATTCAAGGCGCAAATGAAATGTAATGATTTTGGGTCTAGCTTTGGGTGTGCAGGCCATCTCCATTTCTACTACTGGCTTTCAGAAGGTTCATTGACTCAGCCATGAAAATGTCACACTCATGCAGGTAGAATTAGCTTTATTAACCCTGCTTGCTAGATGCTTGGATGCCCTTAAACACACCTGGGCTATAAAGTGGGACCAAAATCATTGTAGGGCTGAACATCTTATCAGAAAATACATATTTCTGCGTAGGTTGCCTTCTGCCTCCTAGAAAACCATTTTTGAGTTTTGGGGACCTCTACTTGTAATCTCAGGACACAGCAGGCAGACATTGATTTCAATAGAAAAACTTTGGATTTCTGAAGCTTTTAAAAATGCTAACAAAAGTAATATACTTCTCTTTTTGTTTTTGTTCTTTAGTTCTTAGACAAGGCAAAGACTGACAGACTTACTGTAACTGCTACAAACAAATGCTCACCAATAAAGAATCATTTTTAGCTATAGATCCTAGTGATCATCTAACCATAATAATAAGCAATTTGCTTTATTAACCCTGCTTGATGGAAGGTCGGACACCAACTGACACACCTATTTCATTGGAAATCTTCCCTTCTGGGCATGGATTGCAACTGTAGCAGCAAAATTTCTTGTCTTCAATCTTTGTTTTCCAGTAGCCAGGATCACAAGGGTCACAGCAGGCAGAGATTGGAAGTGTCTGTCCATAAAGTTGAAGAGTTTGGGATGAGAAAAGTTAGGATCAGGAAAATGTTTCTTAACAGATGTACACAAAGCAACAGTCTTCAAAGGAGTAGCCATGTCATCTGTACGAGCATAGGAACACAAAACCTAAACTTAAAGCAAATAAACAGACATTTGCCACTCCACCCCAGAAGAATGATGCAAGATACAAAGTGTTAGGGTAAACCAGGGCCACGCTTTATTAATTCCAACAACAAAAAGGGCTTGCCGTAGTGCAGAACGAACATAACTGGGTCTCACTAGACCCTTTTCAGCACTGGGAGGTTGGATAAGCTATAACCTTACCTGTCCTCCCACTGGGACTCACCGATCCATCTTCATTCTGCAATATTTGCTAGCAAGACCAGTCCAATAAACACCATTCAGCAGCCCCACGTATTGACCAGTGTGAGACAGGTTAAAAATTCCTCACGGCTATAAGCCAATCAAAAAAGGGACGTGGCAGTGCTGCAGGTCAAACCACAGAAGCCTTTGTGTGCTGCAGGGTCAGAAGACCAAGCAGTCATCAGATCGAATCCACACAATGGAGTGAGCTCGTGTCGCTTTGTCCCAGCTCCTTGCCAACCTAGCAGTTCGAAAGCATGCAAATGAGAGTAGATAAATAGGTACCACCTCGGTGGAAAAGTAAAACGGTGTTCCCTAGTCACGCTGGCCATGTGACAATGGAAACTGTCTTCGGACAAGCGCTGGCTCTACGGCCTGAAAATGGGATGAGCACCGCCCCCTAGAGTCAGACATGACTGGACTAAATGTCAAGGGGAACCTTTACCTATAAGCCAATCAAGCAGCGAGTCAAAAATTCCTATCCGGCTCCTGAAGGCAATCAGAGGAACTCACACTGGTTACATTTGCAAGCCTCGAAAGAGGCCAAAATGGGGGGGAGAGCACTCCTTTAAATGAGTGCTCACTCCCTCTCCCTTCTGGTCAATTTGCAAGACCTAGCTGTCTCCCGTTATTCTAGAGGGTGAGGCAAAGAGTCTCTGCCTGAAGAAACGTGCTGTCTGGCAGAGCGGCCATTTGATCGTTAGGATGCGCAACTCCCGTAACGACTACTAATTTAATTTTGCTTGTGTTTTGTCTGCCTTGAAAGAAACACCAACCACCTTGTAGATATGTACATGCTGAGCCTGGTGCATGCAGAAAACCTACTGTAGCATCCCATTGTATAGCTGACACATTCCTGAAGATCGCAGACAGCCCTTGTGCCATCCATTTTGTCTTTCATAGACTTTGTCACTGTACAAAAAGTGTGAGAACAACAAGGAAAAAAGATGTGCAAAGTGGTGCCTCTGTCACTCAAAAAAAGAACCATTCCCAAACAGATAACACAGGTGGCTTTTTCTTCTGTATCTGAAGAAGACCTGGTCCTTTTTCACCACATTGCACTTTGACCGAAACTATCAAATGGATTGAAACACCAAAACGGACAAAGATATTTGCTCATTAACATTACATTAGCTTTAACATTACATTACGTTACATTAGCTCTAACACCATGTTAGAGAATGCAATCAGGACATTAAGAATGATTTTGCAAAGAAATAGGTTTGACCCCAGAATCAGCTAGCCTGACAGTGGAGCGTCCAAACACTGAAGAATCCACACCTGGTTAAAGGTTGTGCTCCATTCAATTCCATCCTCTTGAAGGAACACTTTCCCCCCATCGGCAGCACTGGGATCCACTCTTCCAATTTTTACTTTCTTCATAGAATTGTTCGGGAATAACATTATGCTCATGATATCGAATCCACCGACCAATTCCCCATGACTATCGAAAGACACTGTTTCTCCCACGGAATTGTTAATGGAAGTGGCTCGAAGAAAAGGATGAAGCTAGTGCGGTGAAGAAAAAGTAAAATAATATGAATAATAACCCAGAGGGCTTTTAGAGAACTGATTTTTTAAAACATAAGAAACTTTATTGAAAGACTTGGAAATCAAGCATTTCTCAAGCAAGCACCTGTTGAAATAAGATTTTGTGCCATCTTAGGGGAGAATGGAATTAATCTTCAGTTTTGCTCATAAAGGAACTGTGATACTGCTTTATACTTCCTCTCTGGATTGTGTTGAAGTATATGGTGCTCTTCTTATTACTAATCTTAATATGAAGATTATGTATCCAAATGTGAACAATGATGTCATTGTGGACCCTGATATGTTTGATTTTGGAAGCAAACCGGAACATAGCATGGTTAATACTTAAATAGGAATTCATCAGGGAATATGATGGATTGACCAATAAGTCTATGGAAGAATCTTCCCTAAACACTGGATGGCTGCTGCCAAGGACTGTGGACAACACTACATTAAATATAGCAATGGTATGACTCTGGAGATGTGGTGGTGCTGTGGGTTAAAATGCAGATTCCTCTGTGCTGCAAGGTCAGAAGACCAGCAGTCGTAAGATCAAATCCACATGACAGAGTGAGCTCCCGTTGGTTGTCCCAGCTCCTGCCAAGGTAGAAGTTTGAAAACATGCAAGTACAAGTAGATAAATAGGTACTACCTTGTTACCTGTGAAGGTAACGGCATTCCGTGTCTAGTCGCACTGGCCACGTGACCACGGAAACTGTCTTAGGACAAATGCTGGCTCTACGGCTTGGAAATGGGAATGAGCACTGCACCTGAGAGTCGTAGATGACTGGACTTAATGTTAAGGGGAACCTTTACCTTACCTTGACTCAGCATGAGACAACTTCCCGTTTTCCTATATTGTATCTCCACTTTAAATTTTCTCACTACTGTCTTTCATTGTTTCATATACAGGTAGGACTGTGACAATACAATCATGTTATGCCACAGAAGTTACCTGCCAAGGTTGAAGATTTTGACATTCACGTTTTTTAACACCCAATATTGTATTGCATTTGGCCCTAGACAAGTGCAGGGCGTGTGCCACAGTGTAGACAGCATTGTAGATGCTATAGCTGAGGCCACTCATGCTCATTTCAAAAACAGTTGTAGGGAGATTGTCTAGCTTCTCCTCTCCGGTGCACCATTTATTAGCTTCTGTTGGTTCATGGAGACCTAGAAATGAACACTCAAATGCTTGTTCCCAGAAGTCTCTGAGGAAAGCATCATTTTCTATATGGGTAGGTTTTATACTCTGAAGATGCTCCTGGAAACCTGAAGGTTCATGTGGGTGAATTGCAAAGGCGATGCTGTTTTTGAAAATTTCATAGCTTACTCTCCTTGTAAGTCCTGTAGCTATAAGGTCGATCTGGGCAATCATAACCCACAACTTTCCAAGATACACACTCTGCATCTCCAGAGGAACCATTAAATTCTGAAATGCAATTATCCACATAATGGCCATTGCATCCCCATATATAACAAATACTTTGGTTCTGTCATCCACGGGAGGCACATAAAAGTTATCATTCTTGCTATCAATTAAACGACCATGGTGTGGGAGTCTTTGTGTGAAGGATGAACACAATCCCTTGTCAGACAGCAATGGCTCCAGGACCTTCAAGAAATTATCTCCACTGTAATCATCAGGAGCGAAAAGGCCAATCCAGGTCCATCCAAAATGCTTCAGCAAATGGATTATGCCCATATACTGTTGGGATTCATTGGGGACCATGCGGTAGAAGGAAAGCATCTGTATTTTGTCATACTCCTCTGGTGAAAATGATCCATATGCAAGCTGTAGGAAAACATACACCAATTTTAGATTAGAATTGTGTGGAAACCAGCTCATCATCTCTACCTCTCCCCTATCAGTTTTACTCCAAACATTCTGTGTCCATTTTTCATTTCTTTTGGTACAATGAATATCAGTCAAAGCTTAGGCATCAATCAATGACATTCTCACCTCTGTTAGAACAACCAGATGACTTGGTATCTGAGAAAGAGGCAGTTTGACTCTAACATCAAGCTTGACCCCGTGGCAAAAAGCCTCCTCCCCACTGCTCACTTCTTACCTGTGGAATCTTGTAAGATTGTAGAAGTTCTGCAATGTGGACGGAGATATCAGAGCTCAGTCCCCCAATAACGGCCTTCAGGTTTTTTTCTGTGCCACATTCGTAGTTGGGGAGGAATTGGTGTGATTTGGAAAGCAAATCTAGAACAGTCCGATAGGCCATCAACTCTAAGTAGTAGGTATCATAGATGCGAAATCCAAGGGTGATGTTGGGCAAGAGCTGAGGGTCCTCATTGACTTTCTTTATAGCATATGCCAGTGTCAGGACGCGCTGGTAGAACTTGGTCACCATGCTGCAAAAAGAATTTTTTGAGCTTTCACAGATAGAATCTACAAGGCAGATTTCTCGTAACGCTGGTTTACTCTGTCTTTGTACATAAACAAAGCTACATTTTCAAATGACCCTTTATAAAATAAATACACAACAACCATCATCATTATTATACTTTGCTTGGATTCCTGCCTTAATCAGAAGGTTGGACTCCACTGCCTACAGACCCCTTTCACCCTCGCTGTTCTACAATTCTGATCACTGTCATCTCATCACTTCTTTTTGCATTGTTCTTCTAAATGAGACACATCTCATTAATTTTAATAATAAGGAAAAGCTTCAAAAGTGGGAAGAGACAGAGAAGGACTAGAAAGCAAAGCAGTGTGTAAGAGAAAAGCAGCATTATAAAATAAAAGAAGTGACACACATTGAATATCCAGTAAAAAAAATTGTTTCATAATCTGAACAGTCTCTGCTGAATACAACACACTGCTGCTTGTTTTCTCACGTATGACTTTTGATGCCCAAACAGTTCTCAAATCTGAACCTGAAATCTTGTTAAACCAAAACACTTGTTTTGTAACAATCAGACTTTTTTTGTGATGCAGACAGAAAATGGATATTATGAAGTCGGGATTAATTGACAGCTTGATATACAAAATCTGGGAAATAATTCATCTAAAGAGAAAGAATTTATTAGTGATGTTTTAGTGGATCTTCCTTCCTTCCTTCCTTCCTTCCTTCCTTCCTATTCTAGTTGTATGTTTTTTCCTGCTTTGATCTAATCTTCTCCCTCATCTTTATTCTCAAAGTATATGTATTGTGTACCCTCTTAGTGAGGCAACTTTATTTTTTTTCCTCACTCAAAAAGTCAGATATCCCTTCAATTATATTTCATGTCAAGAAAATATGCTATATTTATTATAAATAAGGAGAGGCAAAGACAGCTTCCCTTTCTAAGACAAAATGAAGAGAATGTTACCTCTCTTACTATAAAAAGAAGATGCACAGCCATACTGTAAACAAAAGAAAGAAAATTTTCAAAAGACTATGAAATAAATATTTTGATTTGGGTATACAGGACACTTCCTTGTCTCTTGGAAATTCTATTCCATGCATTTTAAATTTCTTTGATTTTTCAACTGCAAATGCTCTACAATGATGAGTTCCTTACATTGGAAAATCAAGGCCCAAATCTTCAGCGGAAGGCTGATTTTTGAAGGAGGGTTCGTTGAACATACAAATAATATGAGAGACAATCCCACCAATGAGGAGGGACCCTGGCTGATACCACTCATGTGGGACAGGAATGGGGAGAGATGGATATGTAGGACATTTTGGGTGAAGTCTTTTGAGGGTTAGCAGCAGAAAGAAAGCATGGAGCCAAATGAGTCTCATCACTATAATGCTCTTCAGATCAGTTTCTTCAGCATACACCTGGCTGGCAACACTCAAAATCACAAAAATAAGTCTTGGATATTACTCTCCTTTGGACAAACCTATCAGCCCAAATTTTTAGACCACGTGGACAAAGTTAAGGAAGCATTCTTCGAGGAATAACAAACACACTTGGATTTAAAATCTATGTCACAGAGCAAAATTGGGGGTGAGGGGCTTCCAGATGCAAACGGGCAGAGCCCTGCCTCACTTTTACCCCCTCCCCGGCTCTGAATGGCAGAAGATGAGGTTTTTATAATGGCTTTCTGACTTCACTGCTGATTGTTTTCTGGAAGATCTGCAAAACTGCTGGAGCTTTGGCCTACTGAACTAATTATACGGTGATATGATAATTATAGGGAGAGAGAATTATCTCTGCAGAGTTGTGGTTAGAGATGGAGACCAGGTGTGTTGTTGTGTACTCATTGGTGTATAAGCAGGTGGGAGACATGTTCCAAGATGACCAGACTTTAAAAACATTTTGCGAATTTGGTCCCTTGGGAATAGTTAAAGGTAAAGGTTCCCCTTGACAATTTTTGTCCAGTCGTGTTTGACTCTAGGGAGCGGTGCTCATCCCCGTTTCCAAGCCATAGAGCCAGCGTTTTGTCCAAAGACATTCTTCCGTGGTCACATGGCCAGTGTGACTTAGACACGGAATGCCGTTACCTTCCCACTGAGGTGGTCCCTATTTATCTAGTTGCATTTGCATGCTTTTGAACTGCTAGGTTGGTGGGAGCTGCGACAAGCGACGGGCGCTCACTCCGTCACGTGGATTCGATCTTACAGCTGAAGATCTACAGACTTCCACCACAGAGGCTTCTGCGGTTTAACCCGCAGCGCCACCACATCCCGTGGGAATAGTTAGGCGTACGGAAAACACAGAGAGCTTGGAAAGAAACAGTCCTGAGAATTAGTTTGTGTTTCACTCATGAAAAAAGAAGCCAAGTTCTGGAATTACCCACATTTTGTGTCTCTTTCTGAATAGTCATGAAGAGAGATGAACACAAAATACAAGTTCAGAGGGCACCCACTCAGAGGTGGCGCTTGGAGAAGACATGGTTGGGAACCACCAAAGACTTTTTTTGTCCAAAGGACAAACTGGCTTGAACCACCCAATAATAATTAAAAATATATTTTGTCCAAACTTTCCCAAACTTGGCACAGTGCAAAAGAACTGTTTGCTACAACTGTGCCAAATTTAGTGCTGATCTGAGTTTCAGACTTAAAATTTTTTTGTTTGGACTCCTCTCATTGTTAGAATTGCCCTGTAGAATGTTGATTTGGTCTGCTGCACAATACCATACAATACCATAGATGCACTCTTGTGCAACTGTAATATACCTACCTTGCATAGCACATTATCTAGTGTTGACTGTTGTCCTTCTCTACTAGCAGGTGAATAAACACTGTGATCAAAGACCTAGCCATGAAACTTTTAAAAACTTATGTGGACTTCACATGCTTATCTTTTTAGCAAACTAAGTTGATTTAAATACCAAAAAAATAAAAATAAAAAATACAAGCCATGTACATACAAAAAATATAAATCACTGTCATCTAAAGGAGAATTGGAATCTTTTGCTTCCCAGAAGTAACTGTAACCTTAATATATCAAGAGTTTTTCTTCCAAAGAAAAGTTTTTTATGCTCTTTTTACTAGCCAAATTTTTTAACCAAGGATAAATCAAACATGAGCAGTACAATCTTCTTATGTCAAAATCCACATGCCCCAAAGCAGAAGTAATATAAATTTATCTTTTATTTTATTTGGTGTACACTTTAATGGACTTCCCTTTCAGGGACTAAGGCCTTATTTCAATCGATGTCAGTGGGAGCTTCATGTTCAATTTCCACAGTGCCTCCAACATAGCTTTGTTCTGAGGAAATGTGCAAAATTTAAAAGGTCTGTCTGAGCTGCAGATATTTGGACCCCACTTACCTCTCACTCAAGGCCTATTGTGGTGTAGTGAACAAAGGGTCACAGTAAAAACCAGGAAAGACATGGGTGCAAATCCCTGCACATCCATGGAAACTCACTGAAGGAAGTGGGTGGACAAAATATAAACCACTCCTTGAACAACTGAATCACCTTGAAAATTCTATGATGGAAGCTAGAAACTGGAAGTGACTTAATTGACTGCAAGGTAGCTAATGGGGCAGAATGGCACTCCATCACATAATATATGACAATAGTTTTTCTTTGCAAGAGACAGGCATATGAAAACAGGCCTAGAGTTCAACGCTGCCAGAACACCAATGATGCAAAGTAACGCAAGTTACAAATCTTGGGGACTGTGAATGTTTCATGTGCTGTCAATGGAGATATCTCATGTTAAACAGGTCATATGTTAAAAAATGTATTTATTTTTCCTCCAGCCTTGAATTAAGAACCATCTTTCCAATTTCACTACCTACCCAAGATGGACAGGCCATAGTAGAGATTTCAGACTAAACTCGATCTACCTGGAGCATGAACCGGCAAGCCACTCCAGTACCTTTGCCAAAAAAAACCACACCTCCATGGACAGAAACAAAAGGCTAAAAGATATGACGCTGGAAGATGAGCCCCTCAGATCAGAAGGCATCCAACATGCTACTGAGGAAGAGCAGAGGACAAGTACAAGCCGAAAGGATTTTATTGTCCTTATTGTTGGGCACCTAATTATGATGAAGATCACACAGAACAAGTAACAACATGGTTACATATTTTCATTCTTTCTTCTTATGAGATAATCCTTGCTATTTAACTCTGGTCTCAGCAGGATAATGTAGCACTTCGGGGAAAAGATGCAGCCCAGCAGCCCAGCAGTGGAGGCTAAGATGGAGAAGATCTCCACAGCTACCATGTATTTCCCTTTGGTGCTCAGGTAGGTGGGGACAAATGAAACCCAAACACTGCAGAACACCAGCATGCTGAAGGTGATGAACTTGGCTTCATTAAAACTATCGGGGAGCTTCCTGGCAAGGAAAGCCACAGTAAAGCTGACGGCAGAAAGAAGTCCCAGGTAGCCCAAGACCAAATAAAACATGATGGCGGACCCTTCGTTGCATTTCACTACGATCTCCCCAGTTGTGCTATGCATATCCAAATCTGAGAATGGGGGAGAGAATGCTAACCATAAGATGCATATTAGTACCTGAACAGAGGAGCAGGAAAAGACAATGGAGTTGGCCAGCCTTTTCCCCACCCACTTTCTCACATTGGAGCCTGGTTTGGTAGCTATGAAAGCAACAATCACAGTGACAGTTTTGGCCAAGACAGAAGAAACAGCTACGGAGAAGACAACTCCAAAAGTCGTTTGTCGTAAAAAGCAGGTCAGAGTGCTAGGTTGGCCAAGGAAGAGGAAAGAACAAAGGAAACAGAGCAGGAGGGAGACCAGGAGAGAATAGGTGAGGTCCCGATTGTTGGCTTTGACGATGGGGGTGTCTCGGTGTTTGATAAAAATTCCAAGAACACAAGCTGTGACCAGGAAAAAAGAAATAGCAATGCTGGCTAAAGTGATCCCTAAAGGCTCTTCGTAAGACAAGAAGGTTATTGTTTTGAAGACACAGTGGTCTTTGTTTTCACTTGGAAACTGATCATCTGGGCAATCGAAGCATGAATCTTTGTCTGAAAAAAAGAGGAAAAAAAACAATGTCTTGCAGCAGTTGAAATTGTTTCTAAATTTCTGAGTTTATATATGCAAAAGGAACCTATTTTCTAAATGTATGTTTGAAGTGGCACTTGTTGATATTATTCATTTTTTCCTATTGAACCTGTCCATTGAATTCCTCTTGAGAAGATTAATGTTTCATTCATTACCTGTATTGCTATTTGTATTCATCATCACATGTCATTCACAGAAATTGATGCATAATCACAAATGCAAGCGGCAGCTCATTGTGAAGCAACAGCAACCATTTTTTTCAGCCAGTTTGATACGGTGGTATTTATACTATTGCAAATCGGTCTATGCTGTCTGAATAGGATTCAGGATGCTTTCATTAATGCAATCAAGGTATCTACAAATGACCAAGTGCAGGCCTCAGACTCCATTGTATGTGTTCTCCAGGGATGTTAGTTGGCTTGTTGCGATTTATTCCTTCCCTTTTCTGACAATTCAACAAATTCCCAGAGCAAACCAGCCCATCCTTGAAGTATTACTACCCATATCTTTCCGGGTCCCTCTGAGGGATTATAAGGATTTTTAGTGCAAATAGGATTGATCCACTTTGGTTGGTTTCCAGCACATACGACTGCTGGGATCAGACCAAAGCACAGCTTGTCCCTTTATGTTTACCTTCAACTTTCAGAATTTCCCAATACCATGATGTGATTTACAAAAGATAGGCTAGTTACTTCAAGCTATGGAATTAACCTCTTCCTCTGATCCTCCATAGTGGGGCAGTGGAAGAAAAACTGTTTTTTAAAAAGTCTGTTTCCACAGCCCTGATGCACTCACTGTGCTACTTAGAAAAAAATGTGGGTTTATTTTTCTAAAAACTTCCTCCTAGAAGGAAGAGGAGAGAGAATTGGGCAAGTAGGTGGATTATTTACATTTCCTCATTCTAAATTTACCCAAATAGTAAATAAGACCAAATAGGTCTGCGGGGTACATATGCTATTTGGAATAGAGAGGGACACGAATCAGAAAAAATGGTGAATTGTTTTGATTTGTGATTCATCATGCTCAATGAATCGTGAAAGACAAATTTATGACTTTTTGCCGACAAATTGACGAATCAATTCATTGGTTCATTTTTGCCTTTAGAATCCTATAAAATGGCCTCCCAAGCACCTAGATGCTCCAAAATTGCAGGGAATCTTCCCCTGATTCTCTTTTACAATCCCTCCAAGTCTGGCAAAATTGCGGAAGTTTGAGTTTCAGACATCTGAGTTATATACCCACAAGGAGGACACACACAGGAAAGTTTCCTCAGGGAAACTAGAGGGAGCAGAATCACAGAAAAGCTTCTGCTGACTCTCCCCTACAATCCCTCCAATTCCGGTGAAGACTGGGTTTCAGACATCCATGTTATACACCCCAAAAGTGCCTCCCCTGGAAAGTGCCCTTTATCAACAGGCTTGGGGAAATCCACCAAACTTGTAGAGGAAAATCAGGGGAATTTTTGTGATTTTGATGTCTCTAGGTGTCTGGGAGGAACCTTCCTTGGGGGCCCTCTTATTGGGTGTATAATTCAGATATCTGAAACCCAATCTTAACCAAACTTGGAAAGATTGTAGGGGAATGTTAGGGGAAGAATCTCTGCAATTGTGGCGTCTAAAGGGGCCATATGATTACCCAACAAGTTCAAAAATAAAAAACACTAAAAATTCATTGATTTGTATTCGTTGGGACATTGATTTGTACGAATACAAATAGATGAATCAGCGATTTTTAAATAAATTTGGTGATTCATTTTTAAAATCTGTTTCCATCTCTAATTTGGACACAAGATTTTCACCAAATGGATTTCCAGACTATACCTGACCTTAAGGAATCCTATTTAGCCCACTGCAACTAAGGCTGCATGTTGTTGTTGTGTAGTCATTAAATCATGTCAGACTCTTCATGACCCCATGGACCACAGCATGCTAGGCTGTCCTGTCTTCCACCACCTCCCGGAGTTCAGTCAACTTCATGTTGGTTGCTTTGATGACACTGTCCATCCATCTCGTCTTCTGTCGTCCCCTTCTCCTCTTGCGTCCACACCTTGCCAACATCAGGGTCTTTTCCAGAGAGTTTTCTCTTCTCATGAGATGGCCAAAGTATTGCAGCCTCACCTTCAAGATCTGTCCTTCCAGTTAGCAGGGTTGATTTCCTTTAGAATTCATAGGTTTGTTCTCCTTCAAGTCCAGGGGAATCTCAAGAGTGTCCTCCAGCACCACAGTTCAAAAGCATCCATTCTTCAGGGGTCAGCCTTCTTTATGGTCCAGCTCTCACTTCCATACATCGCTACTGGAAAAACCAGAGTACTCTAGATGAGATCTAATCATAGCTTTGACTATGCGGACCTTGGTCGGCAAGGTGGTCAACACAGTCAAAGGCTTTTGCATAGTCAATGAAGCAGAAGTAGATGTTTTTCTGGAACTCTCTGGCTTTCTCCATAATCCAGTGCATGTTAGCAATTTGGTCTCTGTCTCCTTTGCCCCTTCAAAATCCAGCTTGTACTTCTGGCAGTTCTTGATCCACATACTGCTGAAGCCTACCTTGGAGGATTTTGAGCATAACCTTGCTAGCGTGTGAAATGAGTGCAGTTGTACGGTAGTAGGAGCATTCTTTGGCACTGCCCTTCTTTGGGATTGGATGCCCCTTAACATACCTGTTTCATTGGAGATCTTCCCTTCTGGGCATGGCTCACAGGTATAGCAGCAAAACTTCTTCCCTTCTATCTTTCTTTTATGGTAACCAGGATCACAGTGCTCACAGCAGGCAGAGATGGGTCGCGTCTGTCCATAAAAAATCGGAAAAGTTTTGGATGAGACAGGATAGGGCACACACACACACACACACACACACACACACACACACACACACACACACACACACACACACACACACACACACACACACACACACACACACACACACACACACACACACACACAAAGCTTAGTCTATATGAGCATTGGCAGCAAAACCCAAAAAAATTATTATTAAGATGTACGAACATGGTCAAACCATCGAAATGATTGCTAGTTTTATTTTGTTCCGGTGTTGTCTACCTATAAAGAAACAGCAATCACTTTATAGATAAGCACTGATCCTGGTGCATGCATAAAACATAACACCCCCTCTTAGAGCTGGAACCTTTCTAAATATAGCAGAAAGTACTTCTGACATCCATTTTCATGACATCCACTTCATCACCAAACAGAAAGTGATAAAACAACTGCAACAGAGAGTGATAAAATAACAATTCTTCTCAAACAGATGAAATGAAAGTCCTGTTGGGTGTCAGTAAGGAAGTTTTGTCTGGCACACAGTTATCTTTATCTGAAGAAAACCTGCTCCTTGTTCAAGAAGAGCTTGAAACCAACCTGCATGCTTCAGCTGCTTCGGTCTAAGAGCCTTACCTGGCCTCTACACCAGTGGTCCTCAAGCTTGGGCCTCCATATGTTCTTGGACTACAACTCCCAGAAGCCTTCACCACCACCTCTGCTGGCCAGGATTTCTGGGAGTTGAAGTCCAAGAACATGTGGAGGCCCAAGGTTGGGGACCACTGCTCTACACCATCCGCCATGTGACTTTGAGACACTAAAAACAGCACATACGTTTGGAATTGCCCACAAGAACCTGATGCACAGCTTCGAATGAGATGATTTCTCATCAAAAGCTCACTGTTTCTTTTGTTTGTTTGCTTATATATTCTTAATGGCCGATTAAAGGTATCACCTATTTCCTGCATTTGTATTATTTCCACAACCATGCGGCTTTATCCGAATTTTTCCTTGTCCTTGTTTGCCACATTGTATTTTGACAGAATTAACAAATTAATTCAGACACCGTGATGACCAAAGGTATCCACTCAATGTAACACCTGCTTTTAATTTTGAACACAATAGCTAGCAGATGCCATGTGATATGAAACCATCAAAACACTTGCTTTCTTGCTTGCAAGAAAATAAGTTTGGCCCCGGAATCAGCTAGCTTGGCAGTGGCATTTCCTCCTCAAATACCAAAAAACTCACACCTGGTTAAAGGTTGCGCTCCATTGAATTAAATCCTCTTGAATGATCACTTTTTCCCCATCAGCAGCATTGGGGTCCACCTTCCCAAATTTTATTTTACTCATAGAATTGTTTGGGAATACCATCATGTTCACGATATCAAATCCGCCGACCAATTCCCTATGGCTATCAAAAGACACTGTTTCTCCCACGGAATTGTTAAAGGAAGTGGCTCGAAGAAAGGGATGAAGCTAGTGGGGGTGAGAAAAGAAAAAGAGAATAAAAATGGAAAACGTATCTGGATTGAAGTCTTGATGTGAAAGCTTTCAGGAGCATACCACTCTATGAAGTCAGTGGGGACTTCAACCCACCAAAAGTTAACCTGAAATATTTGTGAATATTTTAAGTATTTTCTTTCTGCGTCTTCAAGACATTGTCACACATGGAAAACAATGACAATTGACCATCCTGTCACTTAAACATGGAACACAGACGAAACCTCATAAGCATCCATACCACTCTCTTAAGCTCCCAACACAAATTGTTCACACGCCATTTACAAGATGGGCATTTGAATCACACTAGTAGATGGTATATAAGATGGATGGATGGATGGATGGATGGATGGATGGATGGATGGATGGATGGATGGATGGATGGATGGATGGATGGATGGATGGATGGATGGATGGATGGATGGATGGATGGATGGATGGAATTACTTTTTGCAACCAGACTTCTGATAGTGGAACTACAGTTGCATGATCACTTTTCCAGCCCACATTTAGATAACAAGATACCGGCCATTTTATTGTACAGGAATGGCATTTACCTTCATTTCTTCAATTCCCGGTTAGCTTTCTTGCCTTCTGTGGCAATATTATGACTACATTTTGGGCTTCCTTTTGTAGCTCAGGAATTGTGGTATGGGAGCAGAAATGCCATGTTTTGAATAAAATAAGAGCTTTTAATTTTTAATAATGACAACTGGGGAACTTGATAGATGGGCATAACATTACAGCTGGTGTGAAAAATGTAGGGTTGGAAAAATGCACTAGCTTGGCTTTGGCCTCTCTACATTTTATACACTTCAGGTTCACTCCAAATCAAATACACAGTTGATCAATTCTGAGAAAGTCTTTAAAACATGAGACTGAACAAACTGAAAACCTGGTGAAACTGAAACCGACAGTTTCATCTACTGAGGGCTTGTTAGTCTTCTACACGTAACACTTGTAGTTGTGAAGCACTGTGTGCCCCACCATGTATGAGCTGAATTAGTGCTGCTACTTCTTTTGGAAAAGGCTCCTGGTGTTTAAGATGCCTATCACAGGTGGGTGAAACATGATTTAATGAATTTTAGTAGAATGGAAGACCTGCATTGGAGGACAATGGTTAAACATTCTTCAAGCAAGCAACCTATTGAAATAAGATTGCCTTCCTTCGAAGGAAAGACTAAATTAGATCTTCAGTTTTGCCTATAAAAGGACTGTGATGATACTTTAAACTTCCACTCTGTTCCCTTCTACATTACACAGTCTTGATGATGCTACTAATTTCAATGTTAATTTTGTTTCCAGTACTACACAGTTTCTCAACACCCATGTCCCATTGTTTTATAGGAACATTTGAATATAACCATATCATGCCACAAATATAATCATATCCTATACCTCCTGAACACTCATACAGCCCTAAAATCCAATTTTTGTTTGGTTTTGGAAGTGAAGTTCAGTGTGGCATGGGGAAAACTCAGAAAGGAATCCACCAGGCAAAAAGAAGAATTGTCAAACAAGGTTAGGAAACAACCCTCTCTAAGGCACTGAATAGCATGGACCATACTAGGTCAATTAGAGGAATCATCTTACAACTGCAGGAGGCACAGTGGGGAATAGAACTCCCAACCTCTGGCCCTACAGATACCTAAACCACAGAGCTATCCAGCTTGTAAGAATGGCTTCTTACAAGACAGATTCATGTCTTTCTGAAGGTTTACCCAGCTTAAATCTCTCCGACTTTGTGTTGAATATACAGACAGGATTCTGGACATAAAATCATATCAGTCTACAAATGGTACCTGCCAAGGTAGGGGGTTCTGACATCCATATCTTCTGACATTCATCGTTGTCCTACATTTAGCCCTAGACAAGTGCAGGGCGTGTGCCACAGTGTAGACAGCATTGTAGATGCTATAGCTGTGGCCACTCATGCTCTTTTCAAAAACAGTTGCAGGGAGATTGTCTACCTTCTCCTTCCCAGTGCATCGTTCATCAGCCTCCATTAAATCCTGGAGATCCGGAAGGGAACACTCAAAGACCTGCTCCCAGAAGCCTCTGAGGAAATCACCCCTTTGTATAGGGTCAGGTGTTATACTATCCACGTATTCCTGGAACTCTGGAGGTTCATGTGAGTGAACTGCAAATACTATGGTATCTTTCAATATTTCATGACTCAACCTCCTTGTAACACCTGTAGTTATTATGTCAAACTGGGCAGTCACCACCCACAGCTTTCCAAGATAAGCCGCTTCCTCCTCCTGAGGAACCATTAAATTGTGAAATGTGATTATCCACATGACAGCCATAGCGTCGCCAGACATCACGAACACTTTGGTTTTATCCATTGTGGCAGGAAGATTAAATTTATCACTCTGTCTATCAATGAGACGGCCATGGCGAGGGAGTCTTTGCGTGAAGGATGAACACAGTCCATTCTCAGACAGCATTGGCTCCAGGGCCTTCAAGAAATTATCTCCGCTGTCATCATCGGGAGCAAAAAGACCCACCCAGGTCCATCCAAAGTGCTTCAGCAAATGGATTATTCCCATATACTGTTGCGATTCATTGGGAACCATGTGGTAGAAAGGAAGCACCTGTATTTTGCCATCCTTCTCCGATGAAAACGAACCATATGCAAGCTAGAAGAACACAGATAATTTAGATTAGAATAGCATGTTCATCGAAGCTACCAGAATGAATTTGACACAACTCTGAGAGGCAGTGGAAGAGAGGAGGTCCTGGCGTGCTCTGGTCCATGGGGTCACGAAGAGTCGGACAGGACTAAACGACTAAACGAAACAAGCATGTTCTTGTACAATGACTATATAACAAAATCCTTCTGCTCTTTAAACATAGTTCAAAGACTTGTTTGTAAGCTTGAAAGGAAAACATTTACTGGAAACAAGAATGATAGGGGACTGGAAACCAAGCACTATGAGGAAAGGCTGAAAGTCCTGGACATATTTAGCCTTGAGAAAAGAAGACCAAGGAGAGATAGGATAGCACTTTTCAAATCCTTGAAAGGCAATCATACAGAGAAGGGGCAGGTTCTGTTCTTGATCATCCCGCAGTATCCAGAGATTTAAAAATGGGCTCAAGATGCAGGAAGCCAGATTTCAGCTAAATATTAGGAAAAACTTCTTAACTATTAGAACAGTATGACAATGGAACCAATGACCTCGGGAGGTGGTGAGCACTCCAACACTGGAGGCAGTCAAGAGAAAATTGGACAACCATCTGTTAGATTTGCTTTGATTAGGATCCCTGAATTAAGCAGGGGGTTGAACTTGATGGCCATAGAAGTCCCTTTCTACACAACAATTCTATGATTTTATGGGGGGGGAAACCGCTGTTTATCACCCCTTCTTTTGCCCTGTATTTCTTCTTCCATAATTTCCAGAAATCATTTCCAGAAAACATCAGACAAAGTTTAGGATTCAGTCAATCACATCTCTTCCTCCTTTAAAACAGACAACCCACCCACTGTCTGAGAAAGAAATCACTTGAGTCTAATATCAAGCTTGACCCCATGGCACAAAAATCTTCCCCCACTGCTCATTTCTTACCTGTGGAATCTTATAGGATTCTAGAAGTTCTGCAATGTGGAAGGAGATATCAGAGCCCAGTCCCCCGATAATGGCCTTCAGTTTTTTTCCTGACCCACATTTGTAGTTGGGGAAGAATCGGTGTGATTTGAAAATCAAATCTAGGACCGTCCGATAGGCCATCAGCTCATAATAATAGGTGTCGTAGATGTGGAATCCAAGGGTGACATTGGGCAGGATCTCAGGATTTTCGTTGACACTCTTCACAGCGTATGCCAGGGTCAAGATGTGCTGGTAGAACTTGGTCACTGTGCTGCAAACAGAATCAGATAAACTTTCACAGATGAAAACCACAAGGCACATATTGGCTTTCTCAGGATCCCAGTCAGCTCTAAATTTATACATAGGCTCCTCTACCCTTTTTCAAAACATGCAACCATTATAATCATCATTGCCATCAGCCTCTTTTTTATGTCTGGAAAAGGAGACATATTATGAATGTGAAGAATAAGAAGGAGGTTTAAAAGTCGTAAGAGCCAGAGGAGGACCGGTAAATCAAAGGAGAGAAAGGGGCCATGTTAATAGGAGAAGAGACATACGTAGAAAATCCATAAAAATATAAAATATCCCCCAATCTAAACACTCCATGGCTATGTACAACACACTTGTTCTCCCACATATTACCTTTGATGTCTGAATATCATGCTGTTCTACAAAACAAAACCCAAAATTTTGTTAAATCGAAACATTTGTTTTGCAGCATAGATATATATTTCTTTTCTGAGGCTGAAGGAAAATGAGATTTAAATGTTTTATTTTATCAAACTCAGAAAGAATTCACCTAAAAGGATTCATGCAAAAGGAAGAGTTTAGTGCTGATAGCTTAGTGGGTTTTCCTTCCTTCCTTCCTTCCTTCCTTCCTTCCTTCCTTCCTTCCTTCCTTCCTTCCTTCCTTCCTTCCTTCCTGTTCACATCAAGAATTTTTTTCTATAAACAAGATGGGGGGAAAAAACCTCAACAATTTCTAACATAAGAAAACTCTTGAAGAGGGATGAACAACTATACTGTAAGCAAAGAAAGAGCATTTTAAAAGGCTCTTTAAAAAGTGTATGGACACAAGCTCATCAGATACATTTCTGCCGCTTGGAAGTTCTATTCCCTGTAGTTTATTAGATTTTTTCCCAAATACAAACGCTCTACAAAAGCAATGGTGAGTTCCTTACACTGCAAAATCAAGGCCCAAATCTTCAGCAGAAGGCTGGTTTTTGAAGGAGGGTTCATGAAACATACAAATAATATGAGAGACAATCCCACCGATGAGGAGAGACCCTGGCTGATACCACTCATGTGGGACAGGAATGGGGAGAGACGGATATGCAGGACACTTCAGGTGAATTCTTTTGAGGGTTAACACCAGAAAGAAAGCATGGAGCCAAATGATTCTCATCACTTTAATGCTCTTCAGAGCAATTTCTCCAGCATACACCTGACTGGCATCAATGAAATTGTGGAAATCAATCTTGGGTAACAGCCTGCTGTGACAATACTGACAAGACAGTCTATCTGCCCCAACCTCTAGACAACACAAACAAACTTAAGAAAGCATGCTTTGAGGAATAACAGGCGCACATGGATTTAAAACCTATTTCACAGGCTAAAAGTGGAGTGAGGTGGGGGGGTCTGTTAAATTCAAATGGACAGAGCCCTGCCTGGCTTTCATTCCTTCCCCACCTCTGAAGGGCAGAGGATAAGGATTTTATAATGGCTTTCTGACTTCACTGCTGATTGTTTTCTGGAGGATCTTCTGCAAAGTTGTGGGAGCTTTCGTCCACTGAGCTAATTACACAGTGATACCATAATTATAGGGAGAGAGAAGTGTCTCTGCAGAGTTGCAGCCGTGGTTACAGATGGGACCAAATCTCTTGTTGTTCCAAGGTGACCGGACTTCAAAAATACAAGGACTAGCATTTGTCCCTTTGGGTATAGCCAAGTGTACGGGAAAACATCATTGAACTAGAACTTGAAGTCATACTTGGTGTCCTGTTGTAGACTGTATCCTAGGACAAAACAGGACATGTCAGTGAACTAGATTCCAACATGGGCAATATTCCTTAAACCTCTTGCCCTTCTCATTGTAGACATCAATGATGCAGCATTGTGTGCTGCGTTTGTTATGCCGTGATAAAAGAGAGTAGAGAATCTTCTTCCTCATAGGTCTTATGGTTATGAATCCAAATACAGTTAGTACAACTTGGAGGGCATTTTTAATATATTTTTCCTATAGACATCCACTAATAGCAAGGACAGACAAGAGGGCCTTCTTAAATGAAGAGTGCAAAGAAATACAGTAGAGGAAAACAATAGAAAGGGAAAAAACAGAGATCTGTTCAAGAAAATTGGAGACATCAAAGGAAACTTTTGTGCAAAGATGAACATGATAAAGGACAAAAATAGGAGGGACCTCACAGAAGCAGAAGACATCAAGGTGGCAAGAATACATAGAGGAATTATATTAGAAAGATTTGGATGTCCCGGACAACCCAGATAGTATGGTTGCTGACCTTGAGCCAGACATCCTGGAGAGCAAAGTCAAGTGGGCCCTAGAAAGCATGGCTAACAACAAGGCCAGTGGAGGTGATGGCATTCCAGTGGAGCTATTTAAAATCTTAAAAGAGGATGCTGTTAAGGTGCTACACTCAATATGCCAGCAAGTTTAGAAAACTCAGCAGTGGCCAGAGAATGCTCCAAGCTATGGTTTTTCCAGTAGTGATGTATGGAAGTGAGAGCTGGACCATAAAGAAAGCTGACCACCGAAGAACTGATGCTTTTGAATTGTGGTGCTGGAGGAAATTCTTGAGAGTGCCCTGGACTGCAAGGAGATCAAACCTATCCATTCTGAAGGAAATCAACCCTGAGTGTTCACTGGAAGGACAGATCCTGAAGCTGAGGCTCCAGTACTTTGGCCATCTCATGAGAAGAGAAGACTCCCTGGAAAAGACTCTGACATTGGGAAAGTGTGAGGGCAAGAGGAGAAGGGGATGACAGAGGATGAGATGGTTGGACAGTGTCATCGAAGCGACTGTGACAAACCCAGACCTACTGGGATATGTCACACGTTCACTAAGCTGCCACCAACCATTCCCTGTAAGAAGTCACACAGACCAGGGATGGATTTTTAAACAATAAAAAGAATAAGGTTTATTTTAAATACACACAGGGTAAATAAAACAATCAGGTGAATAGGATAAAGTAACGTGGCTTAGTTTCACTCATACATACATACAGTTTGGTTCACACAGAACCTTAACTTAAAGCACAGACCCTGAACCTATCAGTTCTGGCTAACCAACAGACACCTGAACCTATCAGGTTGGTACTCTGACACACAGTAGTACCCTGTCTGACACACAGACTCCCACAACAGCTTCTTCTTCCCAGCTGCTGCTTCGTCACAACCCAGTGTCTCTCAGTGTCTCCTACAGTGTGTGTGTCTTCACCACACAGGCATCACATATTTATACAGTACAGCCCCTCCTCCTGATGTCCCGCCTTCCACTCCCCATAGGATGGAACTTTCCCTCCAAACCCATGACAGACAGGTAACATCAGTGCTGTATGTAACAGCGACCAACATGAATTGGACCCAACTCCAGGAGGCAGTGGAAGATAGGAGAGCCTGGCGTGCTCTGGTCCATGGGGTCACAAAGAGTCGGACACGACTTAATGACTAAACAAGAACAACAATTGTTTTCTAAAAAGTTGATACCTTGTGACCAGATGTGTTGTCAAGTCTTTGGGTTTGAGTCACAAATCTGAGCCTTCCCCCCCTCCCAGGAAAACCAGAGGGCTGGGTGAGATCAGTGATGTGAGTTGAGTCCAAATCATTGGGGGGAGAAAACAGAAACTGAACTCCAGTTACTGATGCGACTCAAGTCCAGCTTGACAGTGAGTCCTGTGACCTATTTGGTGAAATGTTAATTTTAATCAGAATAGATCCTTTGAATTAGTAAGATTTGAATGAGTGATGGTTTGCCATTATGATGGGTCTAAGGTAGCAATCTAGGATTATCAGCTGGATTCCGACCTCTGTTTCAGCTATTCATTTATCTAAATTCATTATCCATTCTCTCTGTGACATATTCATTCATTCATTCATTCATTCATTCATTCATTCATTCATTCATTCATTCATTCATTCATTCATTCATTCATTCAACTTGTATGCCTCCCACACTCTGCAAGAGTCTCCATATGATGTCAGAAAAGGCATACCAAGTAAAATCTGTCTGTGCCTTCATAACCCATTAGTTTTACAGAAAATACACATGGGAATAAATATGGGGGAGGGTATTTAGTTCAGTAAAAAGGTCCAAAGCCATACACAGGGAATGGTTTATGAAGTCTGTAAAAAAGAAACAATAATTATACAAGTCAGTTATCTGTTCCTCTCCTGTGGAATCCACCATGTGTCAATAAATACCCTACGTTGGCTCTTGTTTGCATCCATGGAAAAATCTATCATGAACATTCCATAATAAATTAAGTCTGAATCAAGCTATGCCAATCAAATTTCAAGTTCAGCAATTCAGCCTTTTATCTCTTACTGGCACCTGAATAAACATTGACTTAGACATTGACTCAGCATCCAACATTGACTCAGCATTGACTGAGCATCCAACAATGGCTTCAGTTGGTCTACTCTAAGTTGAGATCGGTACAGGGAGAGTTTTAAAATTGAGGGAAAGTGTCAAAGATACGACCATGGTGATTACCATTAAAGAAATAACACCAAAATGATTTTTGGAGAGTTTTTGTGATTTGAAAGTCTGATTATAATAGTTTTATTAATTGCCATTTTGGAATTCAGCACATCAAAACACATAATAAAAACCATATTTCTTCCATTTATAAGACTCTCCCATGTATAACACTCCCCTAATTTTTACCCCTTTTCCCTTTCAAGGAAAAATACGGTAGCATATTTTATCCCTGAAGGAGATGACTTTTTTAAAAATGGTAGACTGGTGTTTATTGTTGTTTTAACTACATAACTAAGAGTACATCAATGTCTGAAGTTTTTAGTGAGGAATAGATTCAGAGTCGATCTGCTGTATTAATTTCTCGAGGGGTATAATGAAGTTTCAACTACGATGTTTCATTTCAAACTGAAAGTTTATTAAAAAAAACCCACTTGAAATAAAATAGATATGGCCTTATTCCAGTATTTGTTGTGAATTCTTGAATAGACCCACTACAGTCTGCATGCAGAAATCCAATTTCTGCTATCTTCACTCTGCTGGAGACCTTGATGCATGTAGCATAATTTTTTTGGCACAAATTATTGAGATCCTACATGCATTTGGGAACTCCATGTCTTCTGACACAAGAGGGCAGCAATGGTTTAAAAACACAACATTCCGTTGACCCCCAGCATGAATCAGCATGAGAGTCTGTGGTTTCAGCTGGGACACAAACTGTTTTCACAAACCGTTACATGCAAGCTGGTAATATATCTAGTATTTCCACAATTTTGGGATTGAAACTTACCAAAAAACAAAAAACAAAACCTACACGGGGTTTGCTGAGAGGAAGACACTTTCTTGTTTTAAAAAATGTTAACAAAACATCATTTTAGACAATCCATCACATTACAAACAGATAATACAAATAACTGAAAGAAGATCTGCTGGTTAGCTCAATGGCTTAGACATCTGGCTGTGGAACCAGATGTTGGGAGTTCAATTCCCCACTTTGTTTCCTTGACAGAGGTGGGAATCAATGGTTCATAGGGTCTCTTCTAGCTCTGCAGTTCCATGACGATGATAACTTGCACAATCTGTAAGAAATGTTTCTGCAACTGGAACTGGAGTAGTGTTTGATGAAGGACAATGTTCTCCCTCTGGAAAACAGAGGTGGAGTTAGAACAGTTTCCCTTAAGCGAATGTTTCTCCTCTTAAACTAATCTACTTAAGATGTATTTGTGAAGGCTTTCATGGTTGGGATCTCATGGTTGTTGTGGGTTCTTCGGGCTCTTTGGCCGTGTTCTGAAGATTGTTCTTCCTAACATTTCGCCGGTCTCTGTGACTGTCATCCTCAGAGTACAGCACTCTGTGCTCTGGTGTAGTTTGCTTGGGAGTGGAGTATTTAGGGTTCAAAGCCATTGGGATTTGCTTTGAGACATCCAGTTTCCAAGATCTTCACCCTGCTGGAGACCTTTATGCTTTAAGCATGGTGTTCAGAACATGCTGGAGATCCTTCATACATTTGCAATCTTTGTATCTCCTGGCAGGAGGGGGCAGCAGTGCCTTAAGAACACAACAATATCCTGACCCTCAGAAGGATTCAGGGTGATGGTTTGTGGTTTCAGATGCTACTCTGACAGTTTTCAGAAATGATTTCATACAAACTCACAATATGGTTGTTGTGGGTTTTTCGGGCTCTTTGGCCGTGTTCTGAAGGTTGTTCTTCCTAACGTTTCGCCGGTCTCTGTGGCCGGCATCTTCAGAGGACATCACTCTGTGCTCTGGTGTAGTTGGCTTTGGGAGTGCACTCCCAACCATTAGATCCCAGCCATGAAAGCCTTCATGAATAAACTCACAATATATTTGTCACTTCTACAATCCATGGGGATTGAGACTCACCCCAAAGTTTTCTACAAGGATTTTGCTGAGAGTGGAAGATTCTGCTTTTTGGATACATACAGAAATCAAGGCAACAAAAGAAACAACTGCTAGATTTTTCAGTGGCTCAGGCATCTGCCTGAGAAACGTTTCTATAGGGGGAAGTGGAGAGGTGCTTGATGGGGACAATGTGCTTCCATTGGAAAAACAGTGGTGGAGTTACATCTATTCCCCTTTCTGTGATGTTTCTCCTCTTCACTTAGACTAACATCCTCTTGTTTGGCATACTGGGTTACACCAGAGCATGTCCATTGGATCAGTGACAATTAGAGGTGTTGGTTTCCTCCGTACATTTCACTGATTGTAATGGACCTACTCTAGCCACTGAGTTCTCAATTTCTGGTGGATTACTTTCCATTTGTATGATAAAAGAAAGACAAGATGCTGTATGATCGTGTCACACTTTTCATTCTGCATATGAATCCTGCATAAATTGCCTATAGAGGAGAACACAAACATAGATTCTCTCTGTGCATTTTCCCTCATAGGAGCACCAGAAATACATGAAGGTATGATCAGAGCCAATTCCTTTTGGCTATCAAGTTTGTCGTTATACAAGAAGAATGGATTCAGCTGTGTATTAATTAACGAGGAGATTTGTATTCTGAAGGCCATGTTTGCTTTCAGCCACAGAAAGTTCAAAACTTAGTCAGTGCTTTTATTATGACGTGTATGTAAATTTCCCACCACAGCATCCTCTTTAAATCACTCAGATGAACACCCTCGCCAAGAAAACACTGTAGCATAGAGAATTCTGAGGAAGCAGAAATGATTGTGTTGCTTCATTTACTTTTCTATTATGCTGTTTTCAGGGGTAAATACAGCTCCTTTCGAATTCAAAGTTTTCCCGCTAAAGTCTATACGTTTGTGTGCATCCAATGTGCTTACAATGCCTCTTCTTCCAGGTGCCCGGTCGGAGGTTCTGCTGGTTGAGTCTGGAGGAGATGTAAAAAGGCCTGGAGATTCCCTCCGCCTCTCCTGTCGAGCCTCAGGATTCACCTTCAGCAGCTATGCAATGGGCTGGATTCGTCAAGCTCCTGGAAAAGGCTTAGAATGGGTGGCGTACATTGACAGAAGCTCTACTCCCATTTACTACTCAGATGCTGTAAAAGGGAGGTTCACCATTTCCAGGGATAATTCCAACAGCCAGCTGTATTTGCAAATGAACAGCATCAAATCTGAGGACACCGCGGTGTATTACTGTGCAGGATACACAGTGAGAGGAAGTGAATCAGGAGTCGATCAGAAACCCTGTTTTGATCATAGACATCAGCAGGTTTCATACAAGCCAGACTGAATAAGCCTTTGTAGATCTCTGAACTTCCAGCAACTCACAAATTTTTTGCAAGGGCTTCGCTGAGAGTGGAAGGTACTACTTCTGGTGCACATACAGAAATCAAGGCAACAAAAGAAACAACTGCTGGATTGCTCAGTGGCTTAGAAATCTGGCTTTGGAGACAGCGTTTGAGAGATCAATTCCCCGCTGTGTCAACATCACGGCGGCAGGACTTGATAAACTATGGGATCCTTTTCATATCTGTAGATCAAAGATGATGCTGGAGGTGATAACTAGCACAGTCTGCAAGAAATGTTTCTATAGCTGGAAGTGAAGAAGTGCTTGATGAGGAAAATGTTCTTCCATTGGGAAACAGTGGTGGAGTTAAAACTCCTTCCCTCTCTCCAATGTCTCTCCTCTTAGCTTAAACTCATATCCTGTTGCTTAGCATACTGGGTACACCAGAGCATATCCATTGGATCAGTGACAATTAGAGGTGTTGGTTTCCTCCGTACGTGTCGTTGATTGTAGTGGACCTATTCTAGCCACTGAGTTCTCGATTTCTGCTGGATTACTTTCCATTTGTATAATAAAAGAAAGGCAGGCTGCCGTATGATCGTGTTACACTTTTCATTTTGCATATGAATCCTACATAAATTGCCTACAGAGCAGAAGACAAACATAGATTCTCTCTGTGCATGAACCCTCATAGTAGCACCAGAAATACATGAATGTATGATCAAAGTCAATTCCTTTCGGCTATCAAGTTCATCGTTATACAAGAAGAATGGATTCAGGTGTATATTAATTAACGAGGAGACTTTGGAAGATCATGTTTGCTTTCAGCCACAGAAAGCTCAAAACTCAGCCAGTGCTTTTATCTTGACCTGTATGCAAATGTCCCACCCCAGCTTCCTCTTTAAGTCAGTCCGATGAACACCCTCTCCCAGGTACAGTAGCCCTTAGAATTGGAACCACTTTTTCCCCAACTAACTGAAAGGGCCTGAGGAAGCAGAAATGATTGTCTTGCTTCATTTACTTTTCTGTTCTGCTGTTTTCAGAGGTAAATATCTCCTTTCGAATTCAAAGGTTTCCCAGTACAGTCTTTGTGTGCATCCAATGTGCTTACAATGCCTCTTCTTCTAGGTGCCCAGTCGAAGGTTGTGCTGGTGGAGTCTGGAGGAGATGTAAAAAGGCCTGGAGATTCCCTCCGTCTCTCCTGTCAAGCCTCCGGATTCACCTTCAGCAGCTACGGCATGCACTGGATTCGTCAAGCTCCCGGAAAAGGCTTAGAATGGGCGGCGTACATTAGCACAAGCTCTAGTCCCATTTACTACTCAGATGCTGTAAAAGGGAGATTCACCATTTCTAGAGATGATTCAAACAGCCAGCTGCATTTGCAAATGAACAGCCTGAAGTCTGAGGACACCGGAGTGTATTACTGTGCAAGAGACACAGTGAAAGGAAGTGAATCAGGAGTCAATCAAAAACCCTCTTTTGATCATAGCCAGCAGCTGGACCTCTCAGCAGCTTTCGACACCATCGACCATGGCTGTATTTGAATCAATGTAGTTTGTTGTACATTAAAAAAATATCCCCTGAAAATAATCCCTAATGTGTTTTTGGAGCAAAATTAATATAGGACCCTGTCTTATTTTCTGAGAAACACAGTTCCTGGCCAATGATCTGCCTCCTCACTCTTACTCCCTTCAATTTCCCACCCCTTCAATTTCCCACACTTCCTGCTTTAATTTTAATTTAATTATTTTTTAAAATTATTTTAAGGAAAGGGTGGAGGGGGTGGAGGAGTAGGGGGGAGAGCTCAGAGACTCCCTTACAGCAACTGTACCCCCTTATTACTCCTCACCTCCCAGCTCATCATCCCCTGCAACTCTCTGTACCAATGCCCTAGGGCACGCTTGTGCAACCTTGGCCCTCCAGATGTTCTTGGACTTCAACTCCCAGAAGCCTTCAGCACCACCTCTGCTGGCCAGGATTTCTGGGAGTTGAAGGCCAAGAACATCTGGAGGGCCAAGGTTGGACAAGCCTGCCCTAGGGCCTTGAAGGCAAATTATTATTTTAATATTACTTTTATTTTATTTATTTTAAAGAGCTCTGGCAATGCTGCCAAGGCACAGCTAAAACTAAGATCCCCCAATACCTTGGGGCACGGCTCAAATCCCAGCAGGGATCCTCCAGAGCTGCTCCAGCCACGAAGGGTGAAAGTGAAAGTGGTTGGCTCCAAGGAAGCAGTACAGTGGGGTCTCGAATTACGAACTTAATCCGTATTGGAAGGCAGTTCTCAGGTCGAAAAGTTCTTAAGTCAAATCTGCATTTCCCATAGGAATGCATTGAAAACCATTTAATCCGTATCTGCTCTTTTCGTCCATAGAAATTAATGGGAAGCTGCTATTCCGCCTTCTGCCACTAGAGGGGGATATTTTTTCTTTTTTTCTTTTAACCTAAAATGACTTAGCTTTTAAAAAAAGGAAAAAAAGAGTTCGTAACTCGAATCTAAGTTCGTAAGTCGAGTCCATATATTCCTATGAGAGTGGTTCGTAAGTCGAAACGTTCGTATGTCGAGCCGTTCGTAAGTCGAGACCCCACTGTCCTCCTCTTCACTTTGCAAGTAGAAAAGAGAATAGAGCAGGCACGGCCAGGCAGACTTAAAGGGTTGCCTTTAGCCCTGCCTGACTGACATCCTCTGACTTTCCCTGCTGACATTTCTACCAGATGGGCAGGCAAAGAAGTCCCACCCCAGCAGCTCTGCCCTGTGCCGACGGAGTCTTGTGTCTCCCGACACAAGGGGGCAGCAATGGCTTAAAAACACAACTATCTGTTCACCCTCAGTAGGCTTTAGTGGATTGTGGTTTTCAATGTTGGACAGTTTTGTAAAACGGTTTCATGAAGACATAATATTTGACACCTCCACCACCCATGGGCATTGGGCTAAGTCATCTGGCTGTGGAACCAGAGGTTGGGAGTTCAGTTCCACCCTCTTCCTTGACAGGGGCAGGACTCCAAGATCTATAGGGTCCCTTCTAGCTCTGCAGGTCCAAGATGATGAGGATGGTGATAACCTGCACAATCTTAAAGAAATGTTTCCATAGCTAGAAGCTGCAGGGTGCTTGACAAAGGACTATGTTCTTCCACGGGGAAGTAGCAGTTGAGTTAAATCCACTCCCTTCTCTCTGATGTTTCTCTGCTTCACTTAATCCAACGTTTTCTGGCGGACTTCACATCCTGCTTCCTGACTCCTTCCATCACATAATGCTGGCTAAAATCCTGTTGTTTGGTTTACTGAATTGCCCCAGAACATGTCTGTTGGAGCATTGAGGATTTGTGATTCGAGTTCACTCCATCTGTTCTATTGAATCTACTGGGCGTACTCTAGATGCAGCTAGAGAGAGGCGCTCAACATGATTTGGGTCTTCAGTGCAGTTCAGTGGATTGGGCCCACGGGGGTTGCCTGGGCACCCTAGATTTCCCCTCCCCACCTCCTCCCACAGGTGTCCCATCAGAAGCATGTCACAGGCTTCCCTACCCCATTTCCTCCTTTAAGTGGGTACCCACAAGAGTAAGGAGGATGTGGAATCAGGGGCTCCTCCAAACCTTCTGTACGCCCAATCCACCAAAACACACCAAAGCCCCAAAGCGTGTTGAATGCCCATTCCTAGTTATGACTTACTTTAGGATAGTTGAAACTGGAAGAGGCGCACTTGAATCAATGGAACTTATAAAGGAGTTGACTCGTAAAATGCCAACTGATTCAATGGGCCTGCTCTTGTGTGACTTACCACAGTAAGCACCAGGATTTCAGCCACTTAATGCTCTATTAATTTCCATTTGTATGATTAAATATACTGTACATAATTATCTGTACATACAGAAAAAGGAAGGCTGCTTTAGGATCGTACTGGTCTTTTAATTCTGTATGTGAATCATGCTTAAATTGCCTATAGACAAGAACACGCACATGGATTCTGCCTAGATTTTTAATAGAAACACATGAAGGACTCATCAAGATCAATTCCTTTTGTCTTTCAAGTTCCTGTACATACAAAAAGAATTCATTACATTCTATATTAGTAAACAAGGGGATTCAGATTCTAAAGATCATGCATGCCTTCGGCCACAGAAACATCAAAAGCTCAGCTACTGCTTTTATCTTGACTTGCATGCAAATTTTCCAGCCAGGCTTCCTCTTTTAATTAGTCAGATGAACACCCTCTCCCAGGTACACGCGCTTCAAGACTTGGAACCACATTTCCGTCAACTAGATCAAAGCATCTGAGGGAAGAGAAATGATTCTCTTGCTTCATTTGGTTTTCTGTTCTGCTGTTTTCAGAGGTAAAAATGTCTCCTTTTAGATTCAAAGCTTTCCCACTGCAGTCCATGTGCTTGTGTACATCAAGTGTGCTTACAATGCCTCTTCTTCCAGGTGCCCAATCAGAGATTCTGCTGGTGGAGTCTGGAGGAGATGTAAAAAGGCCTGGAGATTCCCACCAGCTTTCCTGTCAAGCCTCCGGATTCACCTTCAGCGATTATTCAATGAGCTGGATCCGTCAAGCTCCTGGAAAAGGCTTAGAATGGGTGGCGTACATAAGCTCTAGCTCTGGTACCATTTACTACTCTAATACAGTAAAAGGGAGATTCACCATTTCCAGAGATAATTCAAACAGCCTGCTGTATTTGCAAATGAACCGCCTGAAGACTGAGGACACCGGAGTGTATTACTGTGCAAGAGACACAGTGAGAGGAAGTGAATCGGGAGTCAATCAAAAACCCTGTTTTGATCATAGTCATCAGCCGCTTTCATACAAGCCAGATTGAATAAGCTTTTATAGAACTTGGAACCTCTAGCAATTCATAACTATAGATAGATAGATAGATGGATAGATGGATAGATGGATAGATGGATGGATAGATAGATGGATAGATAGATAGATAGATAGATAGATAGATAGATAGATAGATAGATAGATAGATAGATAGATAGATAGATAGATAGATAGATAGATAGATAGATAGATAGATAGATAGATAGATAACATAATATATCTAGAATCTTTTTTATTCTTAATGTTTTAACTGCGTGACAAATATTCCATGCATGTCCCATGCTTTGAGCAGGAGGACTTGGTCTTTGGTTTCAGATTCCTTCCTTTGGGAGGGCACACTTCAATGCCATGTTCTCCTTTTAAACCCAGTACCCTATGTGTCAGGAATAGTCAGTTGAATACATTAGCTGTAATCTGATATCAACATTAGAAAATGAAGCCATTGGGTTTTGCATGGAGACATCCAGTCTCCAGAATCTTTCCTCTGCTCAAGATCTTTATGTATTAAGCATGATCTCTGGTAGAACATACTGGAGGGTCTTCAAGCATTTGAAGTCCCTGATTCTCCTGACACAAGGTGGTAGCAATGGTTTAAGAACACAACATTCTGTTGACACAGAGAAGGGTACCGGGTGATGGTTTGTGGTTTCAGATGTGACTCTGACAGTTTCCACAAATGGTCTCATGCTGCCTCGTAAAGTATTTGTCACTTCCACAATTCATGGGAATTGAGACTCACCAAGAATTTTTTTTGCAAGGGCTTTCCTGAGAGTCGAAGATGGCCGTTAATGAAAAATGTGGACAAATCATGGCTAGATGAAAGAAGATCTGCTGGTTAGCTCAATGGCTTAGACATCTGGCTGTGGAACCAGATGTTGGGAGTTCAATTCCCCACTTTGTCTCCTTGACAGAGGCTGGAATCAATCATCCATAGGGTCTCTTCTAGCTCTGCAATTCCCAGATGTTGATATCTTGCACAATCTGTAAGAAATGTTTCTGCAGCTGGAACTGGAGTAGTGATTTATGAAGTACTATGTTCTCCCTCTGGGAAACTGTGGTCGAGTTAGAATAGTTTCCCTTAATCTAATGTTTCTCCTCTTAACTTCAACTAATTTCCTTCAGGTGACTTCACATTCTTCTCCTTTCTCCTTCCTTCACATACCACTGGCTAAAATCCTGTTGCTCAGTGTACCACATTACACCCAAGCATGTCCATTGGATCAGTGAAGATTTGGGGGCTTCGGTTTCCTACATCAGAACTCTATTTCTTCTTGGGCTGCATCAGCATTATGGTTGCCCTCAAAGGGCCGGTTGTATCTGTAAGACTGTATAAATGTATCTACTCTTTATCATATTAAATATAATCCTTCTCATTTAATTATCACTTTCTGACTCTTCGGTGCTTGAAATTAGAAGTCCTGCTGGGTGGGTGACGAGCATCCTTGTGGTGCATTATGGGTGACAGAGTAAGCGCCTGCATATTGCATACTGCACAGCAGCAGGCATTGAGTTTGACACATATGTCCTACATGTATCTCAATGATGCCAATGGGCCTGCGCTAGGTGTCACTAAGGATGGACACTCACCATGCTTTGGTGTGGTTTGGTGGACCAGGCCCACAGTTGCCATGTGGGGCCCTCAGATTCCACACCTCTCCTCTTTCTACATGCACCCCATCCGAAGCAGTCCCATGGGTTTCCTCGCCCCACCTCCTATCATAGTTCGGTGCCTGTGGGAATAGGCAGGGTGCCGAATCCAGGGTGCCCATCCAAGACAGAACTGCACCGAAGTGCCAAGGTAGCTACCTCTGTCTTGTTACAACTTATTTTAAGATAGTAAGTTGCAACTAGAACTGGCCCATTTAAATCAATGGAACATCCAAAGGAGTTGACTCACAAATGCCCACTGATTCAATGGGCTTCTGTTTACCACACCAAACATTGGGATTTCAGCCACTGAAAGATTGACCGCATGGGGACTGAGACTCACCCCAAAGTTTTCTGCAAGGGCTTTGCTGAGAGCAGAAGGTACTACTTCTGGTGCACATATCAAGGCAAGAAAAAAAAAACAGAACTGCTGCATTGTTCAGTGGCTTAGGAATCTGGCTTTGGAGACAGAGTTTGAGAGATCAATTCCCCACTGTGTCAACAGGGCCAGGACTTGATAAACTATGGGATCCTTTTCATATCTGTAGATCAAAGATGATGCCGGAGGTGATAACTAGCAGAATCTGCAAGAAATGTTTCTATAGCTGGAAGTGCTTGATGAGGAAAATGTTCTTCCATTGGGAAACAGTGGTGGAGTTCAATCTCCTTCCTTCTCTCCAATGTCTCTCCTCTTAGCTTTAACTCACATCCTGTGGCTTAGCATACTGGGTACACCAGAGCATATCCATTGGATCAGTGAGAAGAATAGGTGTTGGTTTCCTCCGTTTGTGTCATTGATTGTAGTGGACCTATTCTAGCAACTGAGTTCTCGATTTCTGCTGGATTACTTTCCATTTGTATAATAAAAGAAAGGCAGGGTGCTGTGTGATCCTGTTACACTTTTCATTTTGCATATGAATCCTACATGAATTGCCTATAGAGCAGAACATTAACGTAGACTCTGTCTCTGCATTTTCCCTCATAGTAGCACCAGAAATACATGAATGTATAATCAGAGTCAATTCCTTTTGGCTATCAAGTTCACTGTTATACAAGAAGAATGGATTCCTCTGTGTATTAATTATCGAGGAGACTTCGGAAGACCGTGTTTGCTTTCAGCCACAGAAAGGTCAAAACTCACCTAGTGCTTTTATCTTGACCTGTATGCAAATTTCCCACCCCAGCTTCCTCTTTAAGTCTGTCAGATGAACACCCTCTCCGAGATACAGAGTAGCCCAGAGAACTGGAACCACTTTTCTCTCAACTAACTCAAAGCATCTGAGGCAGCAGAAATGATTGTCTTGCTTCATTTACTTTTCTGTTCTGCTGTTTTCAGAGGTAAAAATGTCTCATTTCGAATTCAAAGGTTTCCCACTACAGTCTATACGTTTGTTCGCATCCAATGTGCTTACAATCCCTCTTCTTCTAGGTGCCCAGTCAGAGGTTCTACTGGTGGAGTCTGGAGGAGATGTAAAAAGGCCTGGAGATTCCCACCAGCTTTCCTGTCAAGGCTCCGGATTCACCTTCAGCAGCTATGATATGAACTGGATTCGTCAAGCTCCCGGAAAAGGCTTAGAATGGGTGGCGTACATTAGCACAAGCTCTGGCTCCATTTACTACTCAGATGCTGTAAAAGGGAGATTCACCATTTCCAGAGATAATTCCAACAGCCTGCTGTATTTGCAAATGAACCGCCTGAAGTCTGAGGACACCGGAGTGTATTACTGTGCAAGAGACACAGTGAGAGGAAGTGAATCAGGAGTCAATCAAAAACCCTCTTTTGATCATGGCCAGCAGCAGCTTTCCTTCTTTCAATACATTTGCTCACAAGAGCAGCAATAGCATTTTACAACTTTTGCTAGATTGAGGAGATATCAGAGATGCTAACAGATGAGTTTTGGGTTCCAGATTACTTTCTTTCAGAAGAATATCTGTTCCATTATAATATTTATTTATTATTGATCTAAAACCTTTTCATCCTGCCTTTCTCCCCAAAAGGATACAAGACGTCAAAGGAATATAGCCCTTCGGTTTTGCATGCAGAAATCCAGATTCCAGGATCTTCACACTTCCGGAAACCTCTATGCTTTAAGAATAATGTTTGGCAGAACATCCTTTTGGGAACCTTGTGCTTCTTGACACATGGTGGGGGAAGTACTGGCTAAAGAACACAACATCCGCTTGATCCCCAGAAGGATTCAGGCTGATGGTTTGTGGTTTCAGATGTGACAATTTTCCAAAACAGTTTCCAAAACAGGCGGCGTATTCCAGAGTACCCATGTGACACCTGTGGGCCTGATCTACTGAGTGGCACTAAACTGGAGTAAATGCCACTCTCTAGTTATTACCTAGGCCATGATTGCACTGATCAAAGATCTGGGTTCTGAAACATATTGACATTCAAATGAACTGACTTTTGAAAGAGTGTTTCCATTACGCAAATGGAAACCCTGATTTCTTTTTCAGGGAAGTGTGTTTTATCAGTGGAACGCAAACTGAAATACTCTTCTCTCTGAGTGTTGTTTAAAACGGGAAGAGTACACCTTCCATTACATCATTCCATTTTAAACTGAGTCCCACAAACCCACCCTGTGTTTGAGAAAAGATCTCTTAAATCAGACAGATCCCAGCATGAGGGAAGAAAACCTTCAGTAGCGATAGCTGTTATCATAGATCCCACCAAAGGATTTCCCACCAAAATGGAGGTTGCGTGTGGGAACTCTTCTATTATTCCTATTGTTTTAACTGTGAGAAAGAGGACTTGGTTTTGGGTTCTAGATTCCTTTCTTTCTGGAGGACAAATCTTCAACAATTTCTTTTCATTTTAAACTGAGTTCCCCACCCACCCCAGCCTTTGTTTCAGCAGTACTCAGTTGAATTAAAAAGATGTAATCTGATTCCAACATTAGAGAATAAATCTATTGGATTTTCTATGGAGAAATCCAGTTTCCAGTATCTGCACCCTGCTGGAATACCTTTATGCATTAAGTAAGAGCTTGTTGGAGATCCTTCATGCATTTGGAAACCGTGTGTCTCCCGACACAAGGGGGCAGCAATGGCTTGAAAACACAACTACTGTATCTTATAACCCTCAGAAGGATTTAGTGGGTTGCGGTTTTCAGTGTCATTCTGACAGTTTTGGAAAACGGTTTCATGCACACATAATATCTGACACCTCCACAACCCATGGGCATTGGGCTAAGTTATCTGGCTGTGGAGCCAGAGGTTGGAGTTCAGTTCCACCCTGTTCCTCCTTGATAGAGGCAGGACTCCAGGATCTATAGGGTCCTTACTAGCTCTGCAGATCCAAGATTATGCCGATGGTGATAACCTGCACACTCTGAAGGAAATGTTTCCGTAGCTAGAAGCTGCACGGTGCCTGACAAAAGACTATGTTCTTCCACGGGGAAGAAGGGGTGGAGTTAAATCCACTCCCTTCTCTCTGATGTTTCTCTTCTTCAATTACGCTATCATTTTCTGGCTGACATCATCTACTGCCTCCTTCCTTCACATAATGTTGGCTAAAATCTTGTTTTTTGGATGACTGAATTGCCCCAGAGCATGTCTTTCTGTTGGATCACTGAGGATTTGAGGTTTGAGTTTACTCTGTTTGTTCTATTGACTCTACTGGGCCTACTCTAGATCCAACTAGAGTGAGGTGCTCAACATACTTTGGCAGTTCAGTGCAGTTCAGTGGATTGGGCCCACAGGGGTTGCCTGGGCACCTTAGATTCCTCACCTAACCTCACACTCCTCCCACAGGTGCCCCATCAGATGCAAGCCACAGGCTTCCCTACTCCATTTTGTCCTTTGAGTGGGTATCCACAGAAGAAAGTATGTGGAATCAGGTGCTCCCTCAAACCATCTGTGGGCCCAATCCACCAAACCACACAAAGTCCCAATGAGTGTTGAATGCCCATGACTGATTTTGACTTATTTTAAAATACCAGTTAGTTGAAACTGGAAGAGGCACACTTGAATCAATGGAACTTATAAAGGAGTTGACTCACAAAATGCCAAATGATTCAATGGGTCTACTCCTGTGTGACTTAACACATTAAGGCCCAGGTTTTCAGCCACTGAATGCTCTATTAATTTCTATTTGAATGATTAAAAGAATCATTAAAAATGCATAATTATCTGAAAAAGGAAGGCTCTTTTAGGATCGTGTTGATCTTTTAATTGTGTCTTTTGTCTTTGAAAGTCCTGTTTATACAAAAGGAATTCATCACATTCTGTGTTAGTAAACAAAGTGATTCAGATTCTAAAGATCATGCATGCCTTCGGACACAGAAACATCAAAAGCTCAGCTACTGCTTTTATCTTGACTTGCATGCAAATTTTCCAGCCCAGCTTCCTCTTTAAATCAGTCAGATGAACACCCTCTCCCAGGTACACTCACTTCAAGACTTGGAACTGCATTTCCTTCAACTAGATCAAAGCACCTGAGGGAAGAGAGATGATTCTCTTGCTTCATTTGGTTTTCTGTTCTGCTGTTTTCAAAGGTAAAAATGTCTCCTTTCACCTTCAAAGCTTTCCCACTGCAGTCCATGTGCTTGTGTACATCAATCAAGTGTGCTCACAATGCCTCTTCTTCCAGGTGCCCAATCGGAGATTCTGCTGGTGGAGTCTGGAGGAGATGTAAAAAGGCCTGGAGATTCCCTCCGTCTTTCCTGTCAAGGCTCCGGATACACCTTCAGCGATTATGCAATGAACTGGATTCGCCAAGCTCCTGGAAAAGGCTTAGAATGGGTGGCGTACATAAACTATAACTCTGCTACCATTTACTACTCTAATACAGTAAAAGGGAGGTTCACCATTTCCAGAGATAATTCCAACAGCCGGCTGAATTTGCAAATGAACCGCCTGAAGTCTGAGGACACCGGAGTGTATTACTGTGCAAGAGACACAGTGAGAGGAAGTGAATCAGGAGTCAATCAAAAACCCTCTTATCACATCAGCAGCAGCTTTCATACTAGCCACAAAAAATAAGCCGAGTCTCACTTCTTAACTGGGTGTCATTTACAGCTTATGCCACACACACACACACACACACACACACACACACACACACACACACATTTACATACCATTTTCCTGTCAAAGTAGAACTACGCTGTTTTCTGTATATTTCTACAGTTCCCTTTTTCAATACATTTTACTCACAAGAGCAGCGATACCATTTGACAGCTTTTCGTAGTGAGAGAAGATATCAGAGATGCCACCAGATGGGTTTTGAGGTCCAGATAGCTTGGTTCCCCAGAAGAACATGTGTTCCTTTACATTAATCATTTCTCTATTCTTTATCTAAACCAATATCTAAACCCTTTTTATCCTGCCTCTCTCCCCAAAGGACCCAAGGCGGCTAATTACATCTTTTCATTTTGAACCGAGTCCCCCACACCCAACCTTTGTTTCAGAAGGAATCAGTTGAACAGAAGAGATGCCACCTATTCCCAGGATTAGGGAATCAAGCCTTTATGTTTTGCATGCAGAAATCCAGTTTCCAGGATCTTCACACTTCCAGAAACCTTGGCAGAACACATTGGATATCCTTCATGGATTTGAAAACTATTGGCCTCCTGACACATGGGGGCAGTATTGGTTAAAGAACACAACATCCTGTTAATCCTCAGAAGGGGTTCAGGGTGATGGTTTGCAGTTTCAGATGAGACTCTGACAATTGTCCAAGAAAGTTTCACATACACTAATAAAGTATTTTACATTCCCACTATCCATGTGAATTGATCACCACCAAAAAAAAACCTTTCTGCTAGGACTTTGCTGAGAGTGGAAGATAATCCTTCAGGCAAAGATGGAGAAAGCATAACAATAAAAGAAACAACCTCTGGATAGCTCAGCGGCTTAAGCATCTGGTTCTGGAGCCAGAGGGTGGGAGTTCAATTCCCCACTCTGCCTTCTTGATGGGTCATGACTTGGTGATTCCACAGGATGTCTT
The DNA here is from genome assembly GCF_051106095.1 of Pogona vitticeps. Lineage (NCBI taxonomy): Eukaryota > Metazoa > Chordata > Lepidosauria > Squamata > Agamidae > Pogona > Pogona vitticeps. The sequence goes on from NC_135788.1 coordinate 117,270,986, forward strand.
CTGCAATTCCAAGATGATGATTTTGATTATCACAATCTGCCAGAAATGTTTCAACAGCTGGAAGTGGAGAAGTGCTTGATAAAAGACTATATTCTTCCACTCGAAAGTAATGGTGAGGGTAAATCCCTTCCCCATGTCTGATGTTTCTCTTCTTCACTTAAATTTCTTTTAATTAATTAAAAGGAGAGTTACAAATAACAGAAATATATCCAAAACACTCAGTAGTGACTACACACAATACACAACAAACATTTCCCACCCATGCCGCCTTCACCCTCAGGACTAGGTGACCAAGAATAGCACTTTATACCACTTTTCATCCCATTCCTCTCCAAATATACATTGACTCTTTTGCTGGCAAAGAGTGTTTCCCCTTTGAAAAGACATAGTCAAAGTATAAACTCCACACATCTTTGAAATCCTTAGACTTTATCATTCCTCTTCTTATTTTCATTTATAATGTTAACTTCTGATTATTTGCTAAACCCCACATTTCTTTATACTAATCTTCAAGATTAATTTGCAAATGAATTCTGCATAAATTCCCTACAGAGCAGAACATAAACATAGTTTCTGTCTGTGCATGGACTCTGGTGGTAACACCAGAAATACATGAAGATATGATCGGAGTCAATTCCTTCTGGCTATCAGGTTCCTCATTATACAAGAACAATGGGTTCAGTTGTGTATTAATTAACGAGATTTGTATTCAGAAGACCATGTTTGCTTTCCACCACAGAAAGCTCAAAACTCATCCAGTGCTTTTATCTTGACCTGTATGCAAATGTCCCACCCCAGCTTCCTCTTTAAGTCAGTCCGATGAACACCCTCTCCCAGGTACAGGAGCCCTTAGAATTGGAACCGCTTTTCCCTCAACCAACTCAAAGGGTCTGAGGAAGCAGAAATGATTGTTTTGCTTCATTTACTTTTCTGTTCTGCTGTTTTCAGAGGTAAATACATCTCCTTTCGAATTCAAAGGTTTCCCAGTACAGTCTTTGTGTGCGTCCAATGTGCTTACAATGCCTCTTCTTCTAGGTGCCCAATCGGAGATTGTGCTGGTGGAGTCTGGAGGAGATGTAAAAAGGCCGGGAGATTCCATCCATCTTTCCTGCCAAGGCTCCGGATTCACCTTCAGCAGCTATCATATGAGCTGGATTCGCCAAGCTCCCGGAAAAGGCTTAGAATGGGTGGCGTTCATTAGCACAAGCTCTGGCTCCATTTACTACTCAGATGCTGTAAAAGGGAGGTTCACCATTTCCAGAGATAATTCCAACAGCCTGCTGTATTTGCAAATGAACCGCCTGAAGTCTGAGGACACCGGAGTGTATTACTGTGCAAGAGACACAGTGAGAGGAAGTGAATCAGGAATCAAGCAAAAACCCTATTTTGATCATAGCCAGCAGCAGTTTTCCGACTTTCAATACTTTTTGCTCACAAGAGCAGCAATAGCATTTTCGAATTTTTGCTAGAGAGAGAAGATATCAGGGATCCTAACAGATGGGTTTTGGGGTTCCAGATTTCTTTCTTTCAGAAGAATATGTGTTCCATTTTGTCCCACTTCGTTTTTCTTTTTCCAATTTAGGCACGCGAGCCCAAAAAGGTTCGCCACCAAGGATCTAGGTCATGATTGCACTGATCAAAGAACTGGGTTCTGAAACACATTTGCATTCAAATGAATTGACTTTCAAAAGAGTGTCTCCACTATACAGTTGGAAACCCTGATTTCTTTTTCTGGGAAGTGTGTTTTATCAGTGGAACGTAAGCTGAAATAGGGTTGTTTAAAATACACTGAGTCACGCAAGCCCACCCTGTGTTTGAAAAGTGAACTCTTAAATAAGATAGGTGTCACCTGATCCCAACATTAGGAGAGAAAACTTTCAGTACCAATAGCTGTTATCATCGATGCCACCAAAGGGACTGATTTAAGGATGTCACACCAAAATGAGGGTCCCATGTGGGAACTCTTTTATTATTCCTATTGTTTTAACTATGAGAAAGAGGACTTGGTTTTGGGTTCTAGATTCCTTTCTTTCTGGAGGACAAATCTTCAACAATTTCTTTTCATTTTAAACTGAGTTCCCCCACCCATCCCAGCCTTTCTTCCAGCAGGACTCTGTTAAATTAAAAAACTGCAACCTGATTCCAAAATTAGACAATAAATCTGTTGGATTTTCTATGGAGAGATCCAATTTCCAGTATCTGCACCCTGCTGGAATACCTTTATGCTATAAGCAAGAACTTCTTGGAGATCTTTCAAGCATTTGGAAACCTTGTGTCTCCCGACACAAGGGGGCGGCAATGGCTTAAAAACACAACCGTCTGTTGACCCTCAGAAGGATTTAGTGGATTGTGGTTTTCAATGTCATTCTGACAGTTTTGTAAAGGGGTTTCATGCAGACATAATATTTGACACCTCCACAACCCATGGGCATTGGGCTAAGTCATCTGGCTGTGGAACCAGTGGTTGGGAGTTCAGTTCCACCCTGTTCCTCCTTGATAGAGGCAGGTCTCCAAGATCTATAAGGTCCCTTCTAGCTCTGCAGGTCCAAGATTATGGTGATGGTGATAACCTGCACACTCTGAAAAATTTTCTTCCATAGCTAGAAGCTGCACGGTGCTTGACAAAGGTCTATGTTCTTCCACGGGGAAGTAGCGGTTGAGTTAAATCCACTCCCTTCTCTCTGATGTTTCTCTTCTTCACTTAATCCAACATTTTCTTGGTGACTTCACATCCTGCCTCCTGACTCCTTCCTTCACATAATGTTGGCTAAAATCTTGTTGTTTGGTTTACTGAATTGCCCCAGAGCATGTCTGTTGGATCATTGAGGATCTGAGCTTTGAGTTTACTCTATTTGGTCTATTGACTCTACCGGGGCTACTCTAGATCCAACTTGAGTGAGGTGCTCAACACACTTTGGCAGTTCAGTGCAGTTTGGTGGATTGGGTTCACAGGGGATGCGTGGGCAGCCTAGATTCCTCACCCCACCTCCCACCTCTCCCACAGATGCCCCATCAGAACCAAGCCACAGGCTTCCCTACCCCATGTTGTCCTTTGAGTGGGTACCCACAGAAGAAAGCCTGTGGAACCAGGGGCTCCCCCACACCATCTGTGGGCCCAATCCACCAAACCGCACCAAAGCCCCAAAGCGTGTTGAATACCCATTCCTAATTTTGACTTATTCAAGATAGTCGAAATTTGAACAGGCCCACTTGAATCACTGGAACTTCTGAAGCTGTTGACTCACAAAATGACAGCTTATTCAATGGGCCTACTCTTCTGTAACGTAGCACATTAAGCACCAAGGATTTCAGCCACTAAAGGCTCTATTAATTTCCATTTGTATGATTAAAAACTGCATAATTATCTGTACATACAGAAAAAAGAAGGCTGCTGTAGGATAGTCTTTTAATTCCGTAGGTGAATCATGCTTAAATTGCCTATAGACAAGAACATGCATATGGATTCTGTCTAGATTTTCCCTCTTTTTTACAGAAATGCAGGAAGGACTGATCAGAATCAATTCCTTTTGTCTCTCAAGTTCCTGTTTATACAAGAAGAATTCATCACATTCTGTGTTGGTAAAGAAGGCAATTCAGATTCTAAAGATCATGCATGCCTTTGGCCATAGAAACATCAAAAGCTCAGCTACTGCTTTTATCTTGACTTGTATGCAAATTTTTCAGCCCAGCTTCCTCTTTAAATCAGTCAGATAAACACCCTCTCCCAGGTACACTCGCTTCAAGACTTGGAACCACATTTCCTTCAACTAGATCAAACCATCTGAGGGAAGAGAGATGATTCTCTTGCTTCATTTGGTTTTCTGTTCTGCTGTTTTCAGAGGTAAAAATGTCTCCTTTCACGTTTTCCACTACAGTCCATGTACATCAAGTGTGCTTACAATGCCTTTTCTTCCAGGTGCCCAATCGGAGATTCTGCTGGTGGAGTCTGGAGGAGATGTAAAAAGGCCGGGAGATTCCCTCCATCTCTCCTGTCAAGCCTCCGGATTCACCTTCAGCAGCTATGGCATGAGCTGGATCCGTCACGCTCCAGGAAAAGGCTTAGAATGGGTGGCATACATTGGCACAAGCTCTACTCCCATTTACTACTCTAATACAGTAGTAAAAGGGAGATTCACCATTTCCAGGGATGATTCAAACAGCCTGCTGTATTTGCAAATGAACAGCCTGAAGTCTGAGGACACCGGAGTGTATTACTGTGCAAGAGACACAGTGAGAGGAAATGAATCAGGAGTCAATCAAAAACTCTCTTTTGATCATTGCCAGCAAAGAGAAATAAGGAAAAAAATACTCTTGGTCTGTGGTTTCAGATTCCGTTCTTTCTGAGGGTTCACCTTCTACTATATCTTTTCGTTTTAAAACTCAGTATTCTACCTCCACCCCATATTTTGGAAATAATGAGTTGAATAAAATGTAAAATGTAACATGATTTCAACATTAGGTATACATCCCATTTCCAAGATTTTTGTCCTTCTGGAGACCTTTAATCATTAAGCACGATGTTCGGAAAAATATGCTAGAGATTCTTCATAGATTTGGAAACCTTGTGTCTCCTGACATGAGGGGGGAGCAGTGTCAGAAGGATTCAGGTGATGGATTGCAGTTTCCGATGGGACTCTGGCAGTTTTCAGAAACGGTTTTATGCAAACTCATAATATATTTGTTGCTTCTACAATCCATAGGGATTGAAACTCACACAAAATTATTCTGCAAGGGCTTTGCTGAGAGTGGAAGATGCTACTTCTTGGACACATTCAGAAATCAAGGCAACACTGGACTAGCATTCCTGCGCTCAGGGGAGCCAAATGCCATCTGCCGTCTACAGGTCACTGTGTGGGAGACAGTGGGACTGTGGCTGAGCTGCTGTTGGCTGCCAGATTCCCTGAGGGAACTGGCTGGAGAATATGCTGGAAACAGGAGAAGTTGGGGGGTCTCTGGGGCAACCAATAGAGACTATATATGGCAGGGGAAGATATGGCATTGGGAGTAGAAACCTTACACTTATCCCCCTTTCTTAGGGTCGCCAGACGTCAGGCAAAAGGAGGACATGTCCTCCTTTTTAGCCTAATGTCCTCCGTCAGGCAGGCAAAGATAAAAACCTTTAAAATGTCAGGCTTTTCTATATTTTATGTTATAATTTTGGATGGGAGGGGGAGAGGTGGAAGGACCCCCTTCCCCCCGGCTTTCCCCACCCCCACCTGCCCTCCCACTCCCAGTATTCTGAAAAAACAAGCCTCCATTGAATTTATTTTTAATTTTTAACATAACTGTTTCTTGGTCGGTTCACTAAGAGACATTTATTGACAGCTATTGTAATCAAATTATATTGATTGTGGGTTTAATCTGGAATAATCCAAATGAAACATTCAATATGTCCTCCTTTGTCCTCCTTTTTGTCTTTCTATGTCCTCCTTTTAGTACCCGTGTATCTGGCAACCCTACCCTTTCTAGCTCTAGAAAGCAACTGCAACTGGCAGAGAACTGGGCTGCGCGGCTGATAAGTGGTGCCGCCACATGGACTCATATCATGCCAGTTCTGAAAAATTTACACTGGCTGCCGGTTGCTGCTTAGGCCCAATTCAAAGTGCTTACTTTGACGTATAAAGCCCTAAATGGCTTAGGACCTGGTTACCTAAAGCAGGGGTCTTCAACCTTGGGCCTCCAGATGTTTTTGGACTTCAACTCCCAGAAATCCTGGACAGCAGAGGTGGTAGTGAAGGTTTCTGGGAGTTGTAGTCCAAGAACATGTGGAGGCCCGAGGTTGGGGACCCCTGACCTAAAGGACCGCCTTCTTCTACATGAGCCTGCCTATAACCTAAGATGAGGCCAGGAGGCCCTTCTGAAGGTGCCATCCCTGAAAGACGTTAGGGGGGCGGCATGCTGAAATACAGCATTCTTGGCTGTTGCCCCCCTCCAACTTTGGAATGCCCTCCCTATAGAGATCCGCCTGGCTCCAACACTTTTGGCTTTTCGGTGCCAGGCAAAGGCCTTTCTGGGGTCTTATTGGGGGTCAAAATGAGGAGGACAAATCTTCAACATTTTCTTTTCATTTTAAACTGAGTTCCCAACCCATCCCAGCCTTTGTTTCAGCAGTACTCAGTTGAATGAAAAAGATGTAACCTGATTCCAACATTAGAGAATAAATCTATTGGATTTTCTAGGGAGAAATCCAATATCCAGTATCTGCACCTGCTGAAATACCTTTATGCATTAAGTAAGAACTTGTTGGAGATCCTTCATGCATTTTGAAAACCTTGTGTCTCCTGACACAAGAGGGCAGCAATGGCTTAAAAACACAACTACATCTGTTGACCCTCAGAAGGATTTAGTGGGTTGTGGTTTTCAATGTTATTCTGACAGTTTTGTTAAACGGTTTCATGCACACATAATATCTGACACCTCCACAACCCATGGGCATTGGGCTAAGTTATCTGGATGTGGAGCAAGAGGTTGGGAGTTCAATTCCACCCTGTTCCTCCTTGACAAGGGCAGGTCCAAGATGATGAGGATGGTGATAACCTGCACAATCTGAAAGAAATGTTTCCATAGCTAGAAGCTGCGCGGTGCCTGACAAAGGACTATGTTCTTCCATGGGGAAATAGCCATCCCGTTAAATCCACTTCCTTCTCTCTGGTGTTTCTCTTCTTCACTTAATCCAACATTTTCTGGGTGATGGATGTTGTGGGTTTTTCGGGATCTTTGGCCATGTTCTGAAGGTTGTTCTTCCTAACGTTTTGAGAGTCTCTGTGGCCGGCATCTTCAGAGGGCAGCACTCTGTACTCTGGTGCAGTTTGTTAGGGAGTTGAGTATTTATGGCTGTGAGATCAGCTTTTGTCCTAATTAATCTCTCCTCCTTATCACAACAATACACCCACAACAAAAACACACTGATCACCATAATCACCCATCTCCTGAAAAGGACAAAAGCTGATCTCACAGCGATAAATACTCTACTCCCTAACAAACTGCACCAGAGCACAGACTCCCGTCCTCTGAAGATGCCGGCCACAGAGAGTATGGATGTGGAATCAGGCCCCCCCTCACCATCTGTGGGCCCAATCCACCGAACCGCACGGAAGCGCCAAAGTGTGCTGAATATCCATTCCTAATTTTGATTTATTCAAGATAGTACATACTGGAACAGGTCTCCTTGAATCACTGGAACTTCTGAAGCAGTTGACTCCCAAAATGGCAACTGATTCAATGGGCCTACTCTTGTGTGACTTGCCACATTAAGCACCAGGTTTTCAGCCACTTAATGCTCTATTAATTTCCATTTGTATGATTAAAATGCATAATTATCTGTATATACAGAAAAGGGAAGGCTGCTTTAGGATCATACTGTTCTTTTAATTCTGTATGTGAATCATGCTTAAATTGCCTATAGATAACACACAAGGATTCTGTCTAGATTTTTCCTCTTTTTCCAGAAGTGCATGAAGGACTGATCAGAATCAATTCCTTTTGTCTTTCACGTCCCTGTTTATGCAAGAAGAAGTCATCACATTCCATGTTAGTAAACAAGGGAATTCAGATTCTAAAGATCATGCATGCCTTCGGCCACAGAAACATCAAAAGCTCAGCTACTGCTTTTATCTTGACTTGCATGCAAATTTTCCAGCCCCGCTTCCTCTTTAAATCAGTCAGATGAACACCCTCTCCCAAGTACATTAGCTTCCAGACTTGGAACCACATTTCCTTCAACTTTATCAAAGCATCTGAGGAAAGAGAAATGATTCTCTTGCTTCATTTGGTTTTCTGTTCTGCTGTTTTCAGAGGTAAAAATGTCTCCTTTCACCTTCAAAATTTCCCCACTTGCTTGTGTACATCAAGTGTGCTTACAATGCCTCTTTTTCCAGATGCCCAATAGGAGATTCTGCTGGTGGAGTCTGGAGGAGATGTAAAAAGGCCGGGAGATTCCATCCATCTTTCCTGTCAAGCTTCCGGATTCACCTTCAGCAGCTACGATATGAGCTGGATCCGTCAAGCTCCTGGAAAAAGCTTAGAATGGGTGGCGTACATAAGCTCTGGCTCTAGTACCATTTACTACTCTAATACAGTAGTAAAAGGGAGATTCACCATTTCCAGGGATAATTCAAACAGCCTGCTGTATTTGCAAATGAACAGCCTGAAGTCTGAGGACACCGGAGTGTATTACTGTGCAAGACACACAGTGAGAGGAAGTAAACCAGGAGTCAATCAAAAACCCTCTTTTGATCATTGCCAGCAAAGAGAAATAAAAAATAACTCTTGGTCTTTGGTTTCAGATTCCTTTCTTTCAGAGGGTTCACCTTCTGCTATATCTTTCCATTTTAAAACTCAGTACCCTACCTCCACTCCATATTTTCAAAGTAATCAGTTAAATAAAATGTAAATTGTGACTTGATTCTAATATTAGGGATATGTTGTTCGGATGAGATAATGGATTTGGAAACCTTGTGTCTCATGACAGGAGGGGGCAGCAGGATAGATAGATAGATAGATAGATAGATAGATAGATAGATAGAGAGAGAGAGAGAGAGAGAGAGAGAGAGAGAGAGAGAGAGAGAGAGAGAGAGAGAGAGAGAGAGAAGAAGCGGACCCTTGATTTACAGACGGCTTGACTTACAGACTATTTGAGTTACAGACTTCTCTGGCCGCAAAATTTAGGTTTGACTTGCAGACTGAGATTTGACTTACAGACCAGAAAAAAACCAAAATGGAACAAAAACCGCCTGTTACGGGATTAATCGGTTTTCAATGCACTGTAGGTCAATGGAGACTTGATTTACAGACTTTTTGACTTGAGAACCGCCTTCCAATATGGATTAAGTTCTCAAGTCAAAACCCCACTGTAATCAAATGGCAAAAATAGGACTGTGCCATGGAGATGTGCAATGTGTAAATAGATTGTACATGGTATAATTTGCATCTTCTACCTATTGAACCATCTATAATGGGTATTGCTGTACTTACAGTAGTACATGTAAGTATTTGTGTCTTTACAGTTATATCCTGTACATGGCTCTTGTCCTCCACATTTTTCCCTCAGAAAAATCCTGTGAGGTAGGTTTGGCTGACGGTCTGTCACATTATGCTAAAGTAGTATGCAAAGCAATTAGACTGTCCAAGAGAGAATTCCTACATTAAAGCTTTTCCTTCATTTCTCCCAAACCAATCTTTAGGGTCTTTGTTTCACCTCATGAATGACACTTGCTTTTTCTGTTGGGGCTTTTTGAGTCCTGTAAGGCCAGACAAATTCTGTAGGGTTTTCTAAGGGGAAGAACAGAAGGTCCCATGACCCTAGCAAAAATGAGAGGAAACTACCCCTCATAGTGAATCCACTTTCATGTTGCCTCCCAGTCTTTTTCAGATCTGTTTCTGGCCAAAGATGGCCAGAGATGCTGTTTTATCTTGAGTTGTATGCAAATATAGAGGGAGCCTCCTGTTTATATTAGTTTGATGCTCCCTTCCAGGCCCAGCAAGACCCAGCGCCCGCCTCTCTCTGATAACTTCCCAGTCAATATATCTCCAAGTAAAAGAAAGAAAGAAAAATGATATTTTGGCTCCACCTTGTTGTCTTCTTATCAGTCTGCAAAGGTTATTTGCCTCCTTTCAAACATAGAGCACCATTCTAACTCTGTCGTACTGTAAAGGGAGTTATTTAATCCTTCTCTCTTGCCATTTTCTTCCTCCTTCTCTCCATTTCCAGATGTCCTCTCAGAAATCCAACTGGCGGAGTCTGGAGGGGACATGAAAAGACCGGGAGAATCCCTCCGACTCTCCTGTCGAGCCTCTGGATTCACATTCAGCAGCTACTGGATGCACTGGATAAGGCAAACTCCAGGGAAAGGCCTGGAGTGGGTGGCAAATATCCGTGGCAATGGTGACAACTATTTCTATGCTGACGCAGCCAAAGGGCGCTTCACCATCTCGAGGGATAACCCTTCCAGCACTCTGTATCTGCAGATGAACCGCCTGACAACGGAGGACAGTGGCCTGTATTATTGTGCAAAAGACACAGTGAGGGGAAATGAATCTGAAGCCATGCAAAAACCTCCCTTTCTCTAGAGCAGCTCTCCACATCAGTCCAGGAACATTCAAATGTGAGGCTTGCGAGAATGCTCAATTATTCAGTACTTTAGATTTTAATCCCAAGGATATACAAGATAGCTCAGTGGTTTGGGCCTCTGCTTGTGAAGGCAGAGGTTGAAAGCGGAAATTGAAATTGTAATCGATTGAGTAATGTGTCCAATTAATTTCAAGAACAATTCAAGTTTTAGGACCTTCTCCTCCTCCTCCCTCTCCTCCTCCTATTCTTACTAGTAGGTCTTTGGGAGTAAAAATCAAACTATTTCTAATAAGAAACTGTTAGGGTGATGAACCACCAAGTTGGAGCTCACATAGTGACCTTAACAGGTCTTCCAAGGTAAAGCCGCCCAGAGTGGTAGAATATACCAGATGGGCAGGATATAAATCAAATAAATAGATAGATAGATAGATAGATAGATAGATAGATAGATAGATAGATAGATAGATAGATAGATAGATAGATAGATAGATAGATAGATAGATAGATAGATAGATAGATAGATAGATAGATAGATAGATAGATAGATAGATAGATAGATAGATAGATAGATAAATAAATAAATAAATAAATAAATAAATAAATAAGAGGCAGTTTTACCAAATCCACACCCGCATGGCTGAGGAGAAAGTCAAGATCTTGTGGGATTTCCAGATCCAAACTGATGGACACCTTGAACATAACACACCAGGCACAGTAGTCCTAGAATGAAGAAATGTCTGCATCATCATCATCATCACACCATCAGAGCTACAAAAAGCAGCACTATTAGGAACAGTGTACATACTGCCCCGATGTTTAACAGATACATAGGTTTTTGGTTAAAACTTGTATCTGTTATATAATACCAGTCAATGTTTTTTATAATTTGGACTGTGCCTGGTGTTTTTTTAACAACAACAATAACAGCATGTCATCATTCTGACTTAGGGTGATCCTATCCATCTCAACGGTTTGCCATTCCCATCTTCTGGGGTTTCGCCCGAGTCTCTGAAGCTTGCCTAAGGCTGCACAAGCTTCTTCTACAGAAGCCCAGTGTACAAGATCTTTAGCAGGGTGCATATAAATTGATGGGACTGAGTGGCACATAACAAAGCCTTGCAGAAGGATTTTTGAGGCTTCTGTTCCTAAGGTCTTTGAGCCTGTATTAATAGTGCTTTCCAATGCCATGCTGTCCGATTTATGCAAAGTCAAGAGTACTTTCACTTCCTATTTAATTGCCAAGACACTCACCCCACACAGGCTTCTTGTCACAACTCGGAGTCCTTTTGAGATCCAGTCAATCTATCAGCAATGCTGTTCCTGTTACCCATAGTTGTTGCACTGGCTGGCTTTTCTTCATGTGTGTTGGGTTTTACATTTTACTTCCATGGATGATTTGCAGTCTGATGCCAAAAAAAGTCTCTTTCTTTCTTTCTTTCTTTCTTTCTTTCTTTCTTTCTTTCTTTCTTTCTTTCTTTCTTTCTTTCTTTCTTTCTTTCTTTCCTTCTTTCTTTCTTTCTTTCTTTCTTTCTTTCTTTTTCATAATCTTCTCTTTCCTTTTCCTTATCAGGTTCTTTCTCTCAGGTGATTCTGACCCAGTCAGATCCAGTAGCCAAGAAACCTGGAGAAGCCCATAAACTGGCCTGTGCAGTGACAGGATTTGACATCAACAGCTACTATATGGCCTGGATCAGACAGAAACCGGGCAAAGGAATGGAATGGCTCGTGAGCTATCATCGTCCTGGATCAACCGATTATTATTCCTCTGAAATCCAAGGGCAATTCACAGCATCAAAGGAAGGGTCCAACTTCTACTTGCAAATGAACAGCCTGAAAGCAAAAGACACAGCGGTGTATTACTGTGCACGAGACACAGTGGGTGGAACCATACCAGGTCTTAGACAAAAACCTTCCACTGCAGTAAACGTACATAAAAGTGACCACAGATGGCAGCAAAGGACCGCAAAGCAGAAATCTCAAAGACAGAACAAATATACTTAAGACAACATTTTACCACTATCATCAGTAGAAAACCTCACTAATTTCTTGCCCCAGATCCAAGTTGTTTTGGACTGTGCTAGGGTCTTCCTGGGGATAAACCAAAATAAATTTGTACATTCATCTCTGCCTCTTATGCTTAGAGAGCGACAAAAATTATGACTGGGCTGGGGCACATCCCTTATGAGGAAAGGCTACATGGCTTCACCTGCTATGGAATTTTCCTCCTGGAATCTGTCCAATCCCCTTTTGAAGTCATCTAGGTCAGATGCCATCCTGTGGCAGGGAGTTCCTTGCCAGCGTGTCAAGAAAATATTTCTTTACATGCTGGGTCAAGAAATATTTTCTTTGGTTTCTTCTCACTCTCCCAACGCTCAATCTGAGTGGAGGTCCCCTGGTTCTAGTAGGGAGGGAAAAGAGCTTCCCTCTATCCACTTTATCCATACCCTGCATAATTTTATATGTCTCAATCATGCAGGAACTTTTTTCTCTAAACTAAAGAGCCCCACACAAACTGATGGAGTCTTATTGGTGGAGTTGCTGACCTTGAGCCAGACATCCTGGAGAGTGAAGTCAAGTGGGCCTTAGAAAGCCTGGCTAACAACAAGGCCAGTGGAGGTGATGGCATTCCAGTTGAACTATTTAAAATCTTAAAAGATGATGCTGTTAAGGTGCTAAACTCAATATGCCAGCAAGTTTGGAAAGCGCAACAGTGGCCAGAGGATTGGAAAAGATCAGTCTACATCCCAATCCCCAAGAAAGGCAGTGCCAAAGAATGCTCCAACTACCGCACAATTGCACTCATTTCGCACGCTAGCAAGGTTATGCTCAAAATCCTACAAGGTAGGCTTCAACAGTATGTGGACCGAGAACTTCCAGAAGTACAAGCTGGATTCCGAAGAGGCAGAGGAACTCGAGACCAAATTGCTAACTTGCGCTGGATTATGGAGAAAGCCAGAGAGTTCCAGAAAAATATCTACTTCTGCTTCATTGACTACGCAAAAGCCTTTGACTGTGTGGACCACAACTATGGCAAGTCCTTAAAGAAATGGGAGTGCCTGACCACCTTGTCTGTCTCCTGAGAAACCTATATGTAGGACAGGAAGCAACAGTTAGAACTGGATATGGAACAACTGACTGGTTCAAAATTGGGAAAGGAGTACGACAAGGCTGTATATTGTCCCCCGGCTTATTTAACTTATATGCAGAATACATCATGCAGAAGGCTGGACTGGAGGAATCCCAAGCCGGAATTAAGATTGCCGGAAGAAATATCAACAACTTCAGATATGCAGATGATACCACTCTGATGGCAGAAAGTGAGGAGGAATTAAAGAACCTTGTAATGAGGGTGAAAGAGGAGAGTGCAAAAAACCGCCTGAAACTCAACATCAAAAAAACTAAGATAATGGCCACTGGTCCCATCCCCTCCTGGCGAATAGAAGGGGAAGATATGGAGGCAGTGACAGATTTTACTTTCTTGGGCTCCATGATCACTGCAGATGGAGACAGCAGCCACGAAATTAAAAGACGCCTGCTTCTGGGGAGGAAAGCGATGACAAACCTTGACAGCATCTTAAAAAGCAGAGACATCACCTTGCCAACAAAAGTCCGCATAGTCAAAGCTATGGTTTTTCCTGTTGTGATGTATGGATGTGAGAGCTGGACCATAAAGAAAGCAGACCGCCGAAGAATTGATGCCTTTGAATTGTGGTGCTGGAGGAGGCTCTTGAGAGTCCCCTGGACTGCAAGGAGAACAAACCTATCAATTCTAAAGGAAATCAACCCTGAGTGCTCACTGGAAGGACAGATCCTGAAGCTGAGGCTTCAGTACTTTGGCCATCTGATGAGAAGAGAAGACTCCTTGGAAAAGACCTTGATGTTAGGAAAGTGTGACGGCAAGAGGAGAAGGGGACGACTGAGGATGAGATGGCTGGACAGTGTCTGCGAAGCAACCAACATGAAATTGACAGACCTCCGGGAGGCAGTGGAAGATAGGAGGGCCTGGCGTGCTCTGGTCCATGGGGTCACGAAGAATCGGACACGACTAAACGACTAAACAACAACAACAAAAGAGTAAAAATGATTGTCATTTCTAATTACTTTACTGCCCAATCAATTCTTAAAAGCATGTCTAAAAGTGATGGTCTTCCTCTGCCCTCAAAAGGACAAGAAGGAGGGGAGACTAAGGAGCCTCGACAGGGAGCAAATTCCACAGTGTGGGAGCAGCTTCTCAGAAGGCCCTCTCTCAGGTTTCTACCAGCATGCCAGTGAAGGCAGTGACTCATTTCAGTCATAACAGGGAGCAAAGCTCCTTTCCAATGCTCCTCTGTCTTTTCCATAAGGCACACATGGTTTCATGCACAAGGGAGGTTCAGCTGCTTATTCCGGATTGAAGGAAACTCAGGCATATTCCTAGTAGTAAAGAGAAGGTGGACACTTTTCGTTGCCCAGACAAGGTCTTAGAGGACACAGCTCTGCCGTAGAACCTGAAGAGCAGGTCATATCCATTTGGCAATGATGCAGCAACTGCTAGATCTTGGTGGCTTATGTGTCTTCATAGGGGGATGCAGTTTTGTGTGATCTAGTCCTTTACATTATGCACTAAAATGTCTCGGATGACCCCTAAAAGACATTCAGCTTCTTACCTTCTAAAGGCAGTTACAGAAGGCAGAAGAGAGAACAAGGAGGTCCTTGAGAGCTCCTTATCAGCCACACCAAATATGACTGAGATCTGCAATGGGGCACAACCTATGCACATCACAGTTTGACAAGGTAGAATCCAAGGGGAAGACAGATCAATGATAGGAAGCTGAGACCCATTAGATGGCAGTGATAGGTAAACAACAATAATTGCTGGTGGTCATCATGAGTGAAATAGAATGGGGATCTGAGACTGTTGGTTTGTGGTTTCAAAAGAGATGCTCAACAATTCCCTGAGTGCATTCATTTTTGCAGATCGTTGTCATTGATGACAATGAAGTGGAAATGTGGCCCTGGTCTGGTTCTCCTCCTATCCTTTCTATTTCCTCCACCACCCGATTATTTTCAGCATCCTGTTGCCTTTTTCCTTTTCTGCCTTGTCTATTCCAGCACTACCAGGTTGGCCTGTTGCCTTCACTCACCGTGGTCTTCAAGAACAGAACAGTGTTTTATACAATCTGCCCTGGGACTCTCAGGCTAATCTGTTGCCCTCAAGGTCCATTCACGATGCTGCCTTATAAGTAGTGTAGGAGGAAAAAATTCTCAAGACTCTCTACCCTTGCCATTTATTCTCCAGTCCATTTCGTCCATGACCTTGTCTTCATCTTTTCTCATGGCCTTGAGGTAGACACCCTAAAAGAGATGACATTCAGCAGGCTTTAAAATATGGAGTCCATGCAAATCACCCTGATTGATCCACCTATTTAAAGGCATGCCTGTTTAGCCACTTACACCTTTGCAACACTGAGCCCACCAAGTCACTCCATAGAGCCATTAAAACAGTTGGAGACATGGTCCTTTGGTTGACCCTTCTTCCGTTCTTTGCTATGCTCTCAGGTAATATCTCTCACAAGAAAAAGCCAGCACTTTAGGGCTTTTCTTTATTATCTTATAATTATCTTATAATATTTGACTTATCTTTCATTTCAGGCTGCCATTCTGAAGTTCAACTGGTGGAGACAGGAGGAGGTGTTGTGTCACCAGGAGAATCCCTTCGCCTCTCCTGTAAAGCTTCTGGATTCACTTTTAGTAGCTACTACATGAGCTGGATCCGACAGGCTGCCGGGAAAGGGCTAGAATGGGTGGCCACAATAACTCACACTGCAAGTAGCCAGTGGTATAACTCCAAGGTTCAGGGAAGATTCACCGTCTCCAGAGACAACGCCCAGAGTCTGTTATCCTTGCAGATGACAAGCTTGAAGGCTGAAGACTCCGCAGTGTATTACTGTGCAAGAGACACAGTGGCAACTTCTGCTTCCAGGCTTGTACAAAAACCTCCATATCCTGTCCAATCCCTCCACACACACTCACAACAATTTGCTTCAAATAGAAGCAAAAAAGGATAGAGGTTTTAAAGAACAGAGAAAAGAAATCAGAAAGTATGAGGAGAAAAATACATACTGTAGGAGGTTGTGAACCCGACATCACAATATTGAAATGGGATGGTATGACTTGCAAAGCTGTTTCATTTGGAATGAACTGAAACATTACATTTGAATAATCAGATCATTTTACCTTATTTAATAATGTGTACAAGAGTGCCTGCACAGTCTCTGCCTCCAATGGTAACATACATGTTGATTGAGTTTACTTGCTAGATTAGAAAGCAGTAAAATTTATTGCAACTCCTAATAACTATCCCAACCAATCAGTTCTTGTAAGCATGTCTATTCCAGATTGAAGATAATTCATCAGTATTTCCACAAGTAAAGAAAGAAAGCAACCACCTCTGGTGGCCTAGACAAGGTTTTTGAGGACATAACTGTGCCATAGACCCTGAAGAGCATATTTTATCCACTTGGCTATGACGCAGCAACTGCCATATCTTGGTGGTTTCTACGTCCTGAAAGAGAGATGCATTTTGTGTCATCTAGTCCTTTGCCTTTGACACTAAAATGCCTCAGATAACCCCTAAAAGACCTTCAACTGCTCACCTGGTACAGGTGGTTACAGAAGGCAGAAGAGAGATCAGGGAGGTACTCTGGAGCTCCTTATGAGCCATAGGAAACATGGCTGAGATCTGCAATGGGGCACAACGTATGCATGCCAATGTTTGGCTAAGAGGGATGGAAGGAGACCGTGGGTCAATGTTTGGGAGCTGGGGCCCACTAGATGGCAGTGAGAGGTAAACAATAGCAATTGCTGGTGGTCATGAATGAAACAGAATGGGGATCTGAGACTGGTGGCTTATGTTTTCAAAAGAGATATTATTCCCGGAGTGCATTCATTTTTGCAGGTCCCCTGAGAATATGGACTCTTGGGCTTTTTTCAAAGTCATTTTTAAAGGCAGCGGCTACAGCAACCGTCTTCCTTGCAACTTATGCTTGCGATGAAATAGCAACATTTCAATAACTACGTCTGCACTCAAATAATATATTTTTTTATATTGAGTTCCCTAGCAGATCATGTTGAGCAGAGCCTCTTTGAAATACAGTAACATACAGTGGACCCTCAACTTACAGACGGCTCGACTTACAGACTTTTTGAGTTACAGACTTCTCTGGCTGCAAAATTTAGATTCGACTTGCAGCCAGAGAATCGACTTACAGACCAGAAAAAAACCAAAATGGAATAAAAATAGAATAAAAACCACTGGTTATGGGATTAATCGGTTTTCAGTGCATTGTAGGTCAATGGAGATTCAACTTACAGACTTTTCGACTTGCAGCCACCATTCCAATATGGATTAATTCCTTAAGTAGAGGGTCCACTGTATAAGATGAAGAAATCATAAAATACTGATGTTGAGGGAATTCACTGTCTAGTGGGATCCTCACCTTCGTTTTATTCACATACAAAGAATCTCCCCAGCTTCTCCTCTCCCCCCTCCAAGAAAACTAATAATAATTTTTACGCGTTTGGGGGTAGTTTTCATCTCCCAGGGTGTGATTCATCTGTATAAGTTCAGACTTCATGAAGCTTAAGGAGGTCCAACATTTCTGCAGATATCCCATCATAAACATTCCTGTGAGAAATTTTAAAAGTTTTCTCTGGGTCTTGGATGCCTCACAGAGGAAACACAACTTCTCCATTTCCACAGAAATAATAGCCCAGATGGCAGATGGTGTACTCTTCATGTTGTGTCTGACCCTTTCCCTAGGAAACCAGGGTCTAAAAGAGAGGAATTGAAGCAGCCTTTAAAACATGTAAAAGGTAAAGATAAAGGTTCCCCTTGACAATTTTTGTCCAGTCGTGTTCGACTCTAGGGGGCGGTGCTCATCCCTGTTTCCAAGCCATAGAGCCAGCATTTGTCCGAAGACAATCTTCCGTGGTCACATGGCCAGTGCGACTTAGACACGGAACGCTGTTACCTTCCCACCGAGGTGGTCCCTATTTATCTACTTGCATTTGCATGCTTTCAAACTGCTAGGTTGGCGGGAGCTGGGACAAGCGACAGGCGCTCACTCCGTCACGTGGATTCAATCTTACGACTGCTTGGTCTTCTGACCCTGCAGCACAGGCTTCTGCGGTTTAGCCCACAGCGCCACCACATCCCCTTTTAAAACATGGGGTCCATGCAAATCAGTCTGGCTGGTCCATCTCTTTAAAGGCTGCCACGTTTAATCACCTAGAACATTGTGATCTTGAGCCTGTCAAAGAAACTCCTTGTACCCACTGAAGCAGTCATAGATATGGGTCCTTGGGTGAAACTTCTCCTGCTCCTTTGGAGTTTTTTAGGTAATTTTTCGCCATGAGGAAAACCAGGGATTTGTGTGCTTTTCTCCTTCATTGTCCTCATCACCCATTTGGTCTTTTCTTAACAGGCTGCCACTCAGAGGTTCAACTGGTGGAGACAGGAGGAGGTGTCGTGGCACCAGGAGGATCCCTTCGCCTCTCCTGTAAAGCTTCTGGATTCGCTTTTAGTAGCTACTGGATGAACTGGGTCCGACAGGCTGCTGGGAAAAGGCCAGAATGGGTGGCCAGAATAACTAACACTGCAAGTAGCCAGTGGTATAACTCCAAGGTTCAGGGAAGATTCACCGTCTCCAGGGACAACGCCCAGAGTCTGTTATCTCTGCAGATGACAAGCTTGAAGGCTGAAGATTCTGCCGTGTATTACTGTGCAAGGGACACAGTGACAACTTCTGCTTCCTGGCTTGTACAATAACCTCCGCCTCCTGTCCAATCCCCCCCAGTCCAATTTGCTGTACTGTTTGAATAGAAGCGAAGAAGGAGAACGTTTTTTGGAACAGAGAGAAGGAATCAGAAAGTATGAGGAGAAAAATCCATAGGAGGTTGTGAACCCGACACCACAATATTGAAATAGGATGTTATGATTTGATTCATTTGGAATGAACTGAAGTGTTACTCCTGAATAATCAGATTATTTTACTTTATTTAATAATGTGTACTAGAGTGTCTTGCGTAGCCTTTGCCTCAGATGGAAACATACATGTTCATTAAGTTTAATGGCTCGATTCCAATGTAAAAAAGATTCACTAATAACTATCCTACCCAATCAGTTCTTATAAGCATAAGGTAACCCCTAAAAGACCTTCAGCTTCTCACCAGGTATAAGTGTTTAAAGATGGGGAAAGGGAGAACAAGGAGGTACCCTGGAGCTCTTTATGAGCCACAGGAAATATGGCTTAGATCTGCAAAGGGGCACAACCTATGCATACCACAGTTTGATAAAGTAGGATACAAGGAGATCATAGATCAATGATAGGAAGCTGAGACCCACAAGAGGGCAGTGATAGGTAAACAACAGTAATTGCTGGTGGTCATCATAAGTGAAAGAGAATGAAGATCTGAGACTGTCGGCTTGTGGTTTCAAACGAGATCTTCACGACTCCCAGAGTGCCTTCGTTTTTGAAGGTCCCCTGAGAATATGGACTTTTTGCAAAGTCATTTCTAAATGCAGCCGCCACCTTTCCCCCAACCGTTCCAACAAAGAGAGTAAACACAACAGCTTGCAAACAGTAGCCTTATGTCTTTCTTCCTCTATATTCACTAGGCATTATGACAATGATATGGAAATTTGGCCCTGGTCTGGTTCTTCTCCTTCCCTTTCTAGTATTTCCCTCCCCTATTCTTTTCAGCAAGATGTTACTCTTTTTCCTTCTCTGCCTCCTCTATTCCAGCACTGTAGGATTGATCTGTTGTCTTCACTCAGCGTGGTCTTCAAGAACATAACTGTGTGTTATACAATCTGCCCTGCGACTTTCAGGCTAATCTGTTGCCCTCAGGATCCATTCACGATGCTGCCTTATAAGTAGTGTAGGAGGAAAAAATTCTCAAGATTCTCTACCCTTGCAATTTATTCTCCAGTTCATTTCGTCCATAACCTTGACTTCATCTTTTCTTGTGGCCTTGAGGTAGACACCCTAAAAGAGATGACATTCAGCAGGCTTTAAAATATGGAGTCCATGCAAATCACCCTGACTGATCCACCGATTTAAAGGCATGCCTGTTTAGCCACTTACACCTTTGCAACACTGAGCCCACCAAGTCACTCCGTAGAGCCGTTAAAACAGTTGGCGACATGGTCCTTTGGTTGACGCTCCTTCCGTTCTTTGCCATGCTCTCGGGTAAGATTTCTCACAAGAAAAACCCAGCACGTTTGAGCTTTTTCTTCATTTTTATCTTATAATATTCAACTTATATTTCATTTCAGGCTGCCATTCTGAGGTTCATCTGGTGGTGATGGGAGCTGTAAAGCTTCTGGATTCACTTTTAGTAGCTACTACATGAGCTGGGTCCGACAGTCCGCTCAGAAAGGACTGGAGTGGATGGGAGAAATAAACCCCAGTAGTGGTAGCACATATTATAACTCCAAGGTTCAAGGAAGATTCACCATCTCCAGACACAATGCCCAGAATCTGTTATATCTGCAGATGAATAACCTGAAGCCTGAAGACTCGGGGGTGTATTATTGTGGAGGACACACAGAGACAACTTCTGCTTCCAGGCTTGTACAAAAGCTGAGCTCCCCATGACTGTGCAGAGTGAAGGCAATCAGAAAACCCTAAGTTTATGTACTGTTGAAATGGAGGTAATTCGTTTCGTTCATTTAGTCGTTTAGTCATGTCCGACTCTTCGTGACCCCATGGACCAGAGCACGCCAGGCCCTCCTATCTTCCACCGCCTCCCGGAGTTGTGTCAAATTCATGTTGGTTCCTTCGCAGACACTGTCCAGCCATCTCGTCCTCGGTCGTCCCCTTTTCCTCTTACCCTCACACTTTCCCAACATCAAGGTCTTTTCCAGGGAGTCTTCTCTTCTCATGAGATGGCCAAAGTATTGGAGCCTCAGCTTCAGGATCTGTCCCTCCGGGGAGCACTCAGGGTTGATTTCCTTTAGAATTGATAGGTTTGTTCTCTTTGCAGTCCAGGGAACTCTCAAGAGTCTCCTCCAGCACCACAATTCAAAGGAGGTAATAGAGGTAATAGAGAGGACAAAGTTGTCAGGAAGGCCAAAATGAAGTCAAATGGCGTGAGAAGAACTCTGGGCAGGAAACTAACAACGGAAGACTATTTTCTCTAAATGGCGTTGCATTTTTATTTTTTACTTTCTATTTAAAATATTTTTACAGGTGGCATATGACTCCAGAAAAATTGTCGAAGATTTATACAGATGTATCAAATGTCTGTTGGAAATGTGAAGCACATGTGGGAAGCTATTATCATATGTGGAGGGCTTGTAGAGTAGCGAAACAATATTGGATAGGAGTGCATACTGTGTTACAACAAATATTGCTTTGTAAGGTTCCATTAACTGTTTCTATTGAGTATGATACCAGATAATATACATAAAGCAGAGAAATGTATAGTTTTATAAACATGCAGCCAGAATTCTCTATGCCAAAAATTGGAAAAGTCCGTGGGTACCGAAACAAGAGGATCTTATTGAGAAGATAAGGGAAACAGCAGAAATGGACATTCTATCAGAAGTGATGAAGGACTGTCCTATACAAAAGGCAACTGAAAGATGGGACTTGTTCTACAAATGGTTAGAGTCACCAGATAGTGCTTGAATAACATAGAACAAAACGTGAACTAAAATCTGGAAGGCAGAAAATAGTAGAAAAAAATGGAGTTTGAATTTTGATATTGCAATATGAATAGAAGAGATGTTTCTATATTTTTGTTTCTCCTCCCCCCCTCAACCCCAACCCTTTTTCC
This sequence comes from Pogona vitticeps, assembly GCF_051106095.1. NCBI lineage: Eukaryota > Metazoa > Chordata > Lepidosauria > Squamata > Agamidae > Pogona > Pogona vitticeps. The sequence continues at coordinate 117,292,878 of NC_135788.1, forward strand.
CCCTCATACCCCGTCTTACCTTCTGTATCCCACACCCTAACCGAAGTGATCAAAACAATAAAAAACCCCACCACCCACACAGGCCCTACTGGTTCCTCCAGAAAGGAAGATGGGATGTTCTACCGACATAACACATCTTCCTGGAACTCACCGAATCTCTTTCCCTCACACTTCCCACAGTTGTGACCTATTAAGTGTGACATCAACTATCAATGACACACTTTAAAATATTTACTTACTCAAATGACACTCTAAGAGTAAGAATGAGATGAGCAAAAACTCACCCGCTTCCGATTGCCTGCCAATCAGGGAAGCAGGCCCAAAATTCCCATTCCAGCCCCGAAACTACTGTCATTCTTACTTTTACAGGGTGGGTATAAGGGTTGCTCGGCCGATTGAAGAGAAAGGCAAACGTTTTAATGAGTTCTATATGCAAAAGTACTTTGCTGCACTCCTATGGAATATGGCAACATATATGCTGATGAAATCCAACTGCTTGGGTACAAAATATTAAGAGCAACATTCACTCTCCAATGGATTTCCCATCTCCATGACATCTACAGGCAAACGAATCCCTCTCAGTGTCATCCTATCCCAAACATTGGGAATGTGCAATGTGCAACGGATCGTATGTGTGACTATGAAGTGCAATTTTTGCAACAGAAACCATTGGCTATGACTTATGTTATTGTGAATAAGGAAGGTCATCCTTTACTTGGGTTTCCCAGATTCAGAAGGCTCAGAGCAGGCCACATTTTTAGCCAAGGAAGGACGACAGGTCAATGATTTGAGGGCATGATCAAGAGGGCATCATCGTTTAGTCGTTTAGTCATGTCCGACTCTTTGTGACCCCATGGACCAGAGCACGCCAGGCTCTCCTATCTTCCACTGCCTCCCGGAGTTGTGTCAAATTCATTCTGGTAGCTTCGTTGACATTGTCCAACCATCTCATCCTCTATCCCCTTCTCCTCTTGCCTTCACACTTTCCTAACATCAAGGTCTTTTCCAGGGAGTCTTCTCTTCTCATGAGATGGCCCAAGGATTGGAGCCTCAGCCCCACAAGAGGGCAGTGGTGTTTAAACAACAGAAAATGCTGCTAGGGGGTGGAAGGTGTATTGGAGACTGGTGGTTTGTGGTTTCAGCAGTGAAACTGATGATTCTCTAAGCGGCTTCTTTACTTTGTATAAGCCCCTTGAGAATTTGGCTCCCTGTGCGTTTTGCAGAGTCATTCCTAATGGCATCAGGAACAACTGCCTCTTTCAAATGTGCCAACACAGAGTGGGAACATTACTTCTTACACTGAATCGCCGTAGTCACTAAGGTGACAGCCATGCCATATAATCCCTCCCTATTCCTTCTATCCTTGAAACAAACTCTAGGACAGGGATTATTTGCGTTGTGCCACAAAAAAAGCTTGCCTGCGCCATCTGACCCAGGAAAGAAGACTGAGGAGAGATAGAATAGCACTTTTCAAATACTTAAAGGCAGTCATACAGAGGAAGGGCAGGATCTGTTCTCAGTCATTCCAGGGTGCAGGACACATAATAATGGGCCAAAGCTAGATGATCCCAGATTTAGGCTGAGTATCAGGAAAAACTTCTTAACTGTTAGAGCAGTACGACAATAGAAGCAATGGCCCTGGGAGGCGGTGAGCGCTCCAATGCTGGAGGCATTCAAAAGAAAATCGGACAGCCATCTGTCGAATCCGCTTTGACGTAGATTCCTGCATTGAGCAGAGGGTTGGACTTAATGACCTTACGAGCCTCTTCCCATTCAGTTAATTTATGATTCAATAAACATGGATTTCATGGTTTTCATTTCTAAGGAACCTTCTTTAGACTGAAAAAGGGAGAAAAAAGAGAAAGAGATCAGAGCAGAATCTAGCTGATCAACATACATGTCTTCCTCTTTCTCCGACTTCAAGGGAAATACAACATGAATGCCTAAAATTAGTTGACTTTGAAAGGCTAGCCTCTGTGTTGCTGCGCTGGAATGAAGAATCTTTTTGCAGTCTCCTGCTTGGTCTCAGTGGCTCTTGTTGAAGTTCAACAAAGACCAGTGTTTCCCAACTTATTCCATCTTGAAAACCCCTTTAGTACATGTCCCCATTCCCTTCAAGTCCTTTCTTCTTGGTAGGGGAACCCTGTAGGAACAGAGAATTCCCATGACTTTCCACCATTTCTACACAAAATCCAGTACAGGGGAAAAAAAATACTCTTCATAAGTTCTGATCCTCTGGCTTAAAAACTAGATCCATGCATCCTTTATAATATGGAGTCCATGCAAATCACGATGACTTTCCCCCCTTTTTAAAATGGCTGCCATATGCAGCCACTTAGAACCTTCCTCCATTGAACCAGTCAGGTGAATCCCTGGAGCCATGAACCCACGTGGAGAAATGATCCTTTGGTTGAAACTTCTGTTGTTCTTCACAGTTATTTCAGGTAATTTCCTCCCGTGAGGAAAATTAGAGGCTGTTGTGCTTTGCTTCAGGAATGAACCCTGATACTCTCTCTATTTCTCTTTCTTTTACAGAATGCCATCCAAAACCTCAACTTATAGAGACAGGAGGAGGTGTTGTGGCACCTGGAGGCTCTCTCCGCCTCTCTTGTAAAGCCTCTGGGTTCACCTTTACTAATTACACCATGCATTGGGTTCGTCAGGCTGCTGGAAAAGGACTGGAGTGGGTTGCACAAGTAAGTAAACCCACAGGAAGCAGCCAGTGGTATAATTCCAAGGTTCAGGGAAGATTCAACATCTCCAGAGACAACACCCAGAGTTCGGTGTATCTACAGATGGCAAGTTTGAAGTCTGAAGACTCTGCCGTGTATTATTGTGCGAGGAGCACAGTTGCAACTTCTGCTTTCAGGCTCGTACAAAAACCTCAGTCCTCTGTGGAGAGTGAAAGCAAGAAATCAACCCTCATTTTCTGTACTGCTGAAATGGGATAGGCAGAGAGGATAATGCTGTCAGGGACAAACGAGACATTGTAAAAGGAGGGAAACAAAGCACAATCTCTTTCTCTAAATGACATACAATGCTGCCTCACTAGACGATGATAATCCGTTCCAGGAAAATCGCTGTTCAGCAAAAACATCGTAAAGCGAAATTAAAAAGCCGCTGTTTAGCAAAATCATTGTCTAGCGAAAAGCATTTCCCTATTGGAATGCATTGAGACCTGTTTAATGTGTTCCAATGGGGAAGAATCGTCGTTGTCTAGAGATCGGCCATAGGAAAACTGCTTTGCGAACTGCCGATCAGCTGTTCAAATCGCTGTCTTGTGAAGCTTAGGTCCTGAAAACACCCGTTTTGCGAGCATGCTGTCAAAATCATCGTCTAGCGAAAATCGGTTTGCGAAGCAGGGACCAAACATTGTCCAGCGAAATTTCCCCATAGGAATCACTGTTTTGCGAATCGCTGTAGCGATTGCAAAAAGTCAATGTCTAGCGAAAAAACTGTCATGCAGGGTAACTGTCTAGTGAGGCACCACTGTAGTAGGACTTGAGAACTGGATAAGTTCGGAACAAATGAACATACACTCTTTCCCGCCATCCACTTTTTGCGTCCTCACATAATTCCACAGAGATAGAGTCACTGCTAAACACAATGCAAATATCTAGTGAAGATATCCAAATGAAATTTGGAATTGACAGATGTGCCTCTCTGTTTATACATTGTGGCAAGATGCGAAAACTAGGTGGAATAGAATTTAAAAGATGGCAATATAAAATCACTATCAAGTGATGAAAATTATAAATACTGTACCTTGGAATACTAGAATCAGATAACATCATGCACACAAAAGTTAAATATAAGCATATTAATCCCATCAACTCCTATCCCCACAACAAATGAAGACAAAACATAATCCAAATCGAACAAGACTGTCTCTGGAACTCCCTGCCACTGGAGGCCAGCCTGGCCTCATCTTGGCTGTCCTTCCACAAGCAGGTGAAGACCTTTCTCTTCAGGCAAACTTTCCCTGAGTGACAGGCTGCCTGAGTCAGGTTTTTTAAATGGATTGTTAGGACCGAAGGTGGCTTACATCATTAAAAAGGCAATATTTTAACCACAGTAATTATGAAACTATTTAAAAAGAAATGAACAAATATTACATTAAAATGTAAATCAAATCAACACTAAACACAGATTTAAAAGCAACAGAGCACAACAATTCATTAAAAAAACATACACCCTGTCAGACAACTTGTTACTAAGGGAAAGCCTGCCTAAAGAGAAAAGTATTCTCTCTCTCTCTCTCTCTCTCTCTCTCTCTCTCTCGCACACACACACACACACACACACACACAGAGACACACACAGACACACACTTTGCATTTATGCATAAGAAGTTTGAAGAGAAAGCTACTCTCTTTTTTCCCTTTAATTTTTCTTACATAGATTTTGCATTCGAGCAAAATGCATACTACAATTTTTGGCAAAATTTTGCATTCCCCCCTTCTGCATTTGTGTGCATGAAATCTGGAGGCATGATAGGCCAAGAGGTAAGAGACAAACCCACCAAGATTAAGACTAATAGCTTTAAGGATTTGTGTACTAGGCAGCTTTATAATTTGCTTTTGCAAAAATAGAAATAGTTTGTAGGAGGATCTGTGACCCATTATTCTTTTGTTGTTATATTTACTTTCTTTCACTCTACAACTGCAAGCAGCCATAATACATGGTCAGGTTTGCATAAATCAGGCTGCTTTGAGTTGGAACTTGTTATACAATTACTTTGTAAAAAGACCTTTGTACTAAGCCACAATCAGAAAATGGAAGGAAAAACCCCTTTTTTGTAGTTCTACCTCAGCAACTAGAATTCAGAGGCCTGCTACCCTTGATTCTTCTACAGTGGGATCTCTACTTAAGAACGTCCCTACTTAAGAACAATCCAACTTAAGAACAGCTCCATTTGCTAAATTTTGCTTCTACTTGAGAACAGAAATCCAAGATAAGAACAGGAAAAAAACCTTTCCTGCTCTTTTTTTAACCTTAGGTCATCTTAGGTTAAAAAATAATTCTCCCCCTAGTGGTAGAGTACGTATTAACCAGCTTTGCATTAGTTCCTATGGGAACTAATGCTTCAATGTACGAACGCACCTCTACATAACAAAAAAACAGCCAGAATGGATTAATTGGTTTTCAGTCCATTCCTATGGGAAATTTTGCTTCAACTTAAGAACGTTTCAACTTAAGAACACCATTCCAAAACAGATTAAGTTCTTAAGTAGAGGTTCCACTGTAGTTTCTATGGACGGAAAAGAGCAGATACGGATTAAATGGTTTTCAATGCATTCCTATGGGAAATGCAGATTCAACATAAGAACTTTTCAACTTGAGAACCACCTTCCAATATGGATTAAGTTCTTAAGTAGAGACCCCACTGTATTAGCATAGATAACCCTCAGAACTGGTAGCCACAAAGTGCCATTGTCTAATTATTGAGATGCAAATATATAAGAGTTAAATTATATAATTGCAAAACCCCTTGTTGGCCTCAAGAGTTATCCAGTCTGCATGTTTGACACATTTGCACCACAAGCATGTAACCCTGCCCTGCTTCACAAATGCACACAAACAGCCAATTTGTGTAATGCAATCCAGTCTGGCAGTTGAGTCATGGCAACTGGATTTCTTTCTTGTTAGGTTGAAACATCTCGCTACTCAGAGTTGGAAGGAAATCCCTGATATAGCCTTCATGTTGGCTTCACTTCCCCCTGGTCTGTATAGGCTCGTTAGAAGGACAAAGGACTGGGGGGTGAGGGATAATCCCACTGCTGCAGTCCTTCTCCACCCATTCACCTGCCAAAAAAGAAGTCCAGTTGCCATGACCCGACTTCCAGATGACCACCACCTGCATGACTGAGAATCTTCACAGATATATGCAATCCAGAGGTGAGCATACACAAGAAGAAGGCATTAAAATATTTCTGCCCTGCAGACACTCTCCACACTGTCCCTCTGTGCTCACATTGGGTTGAGAGTGTCATTGTGAGTTGAGATATCAGTCTGGATTTGAGGTGACACAAGTGAGGCTATGGTTTCCTGTACATCTACAGAAAAAGGTGAAGAGGAAGAAATAGGCTTTTCCCACCATAACTCCATACCTGAGAGTGGCTATCCAACTCCCTTTCATACCAGCCTATCTTTTGAGGAACATGATGATTACAGAGAAAGACACCTATTTGGGATTGCCATTAGAAATATTTCCAGCATTTCACACAATGGGGAAACATCTTACTGCACACTGAAACAGAGAGATATACAAAAAAGACCCATATCACAAATATACAAATCATGTAAGGTAAAGGTAAAGGTTCCCCTTGACATCTAGTCCAGTGGTGTCTGACTCTAGTCTAGGGCACAGTGCTCATCCCCATTTCCAAGCTGTAGAGCCAGCGTTTGCCCATAGACAGTTTCCGTGGTCACGTGGCCAGCGCGACTAGACATGGAACGCTGTGACCTTCTCACTGAGGTGGTACCTATTTATCTATTCGCATGTTTACATGCTTTTGAACGGCTAGGTTGGCAGGAGCTGGGACAAGCAACGGGAGCTCCCTCCACCGTGTGGATTTGATCTTACGATGGCTGGTCTTCTGACCTTGCAGCACAGAGGCTTCTGCAGTATAAACCGCAGCGCCACCACATCCCACTTCATGTAGGGGATGAAATAACATTTTCCATTGTGCAGTGAGATACAGAAAGTCAGTAGATGGACCATAGATGAAAACTTGCAGAATAAATAATCTGAGATAACCACATTCAGCTGCCAATAATTCACATGCAAATTGGAGCTCCACCTTTTTGGAGAGAACATGGCAGTGTAGAATATCTATGTATGTTGTTATTCATATGTAGGGTATTCATCCTTATCTCACATTGTCTGATGGATTTATGCAAAGTTAAGAGAACCTTCACTTCCTACTTAAACCCACAGAGCTCCCCACCTCCTCAAAACACCTTCCCACAGCACTTCAACTCCCACTGTGATCCTGCACATCACTCCAGTATGGTGCCTGTGTCGCTGATGCTCGTTTTCCTGGCTGCCTATTCTTCAGGTGTGCTGGGATTTTGCATTCTACTTTTCTCTACATTTGGATCATTAAAATAATCCTTTCTACCATGTGTCCTTGTTGACAACAATTCTATATCTTCCTCTCTTTTTCTTTTGATGTCCAGGTGTCATCTCACAGGTGGTGCTGACCCAGTCAGGTCCAGTCTTGAAAAAGCCTGGAGAATCTCTCAAGCTGACCTGTGCCACCAGTGGGTTTACTCTCAGCAGCACCTGGATGAACTGGGTTAGACAAAAACCTGGAAAAGGACTGGAATGGCTTGTGTACTATCTTGGCACTTCTTCTGGACATAGTTATTATACTCCTGCAATCCAAGGCCGATTCACAGCCTCTAAGGACAGCTCCAACCTCTATCTGCAAATGAACAACCTGAAAGAGGAAGACACGGCGGTCTATTACTGTGCATAGGACACAGTGAGAGAGATCCCAGCAGAGCTGAGACAAAAACTTTTACAATACAGTACCACATTTAGAGAACAGTGACCAGAGGGGGCGCCAGAAACCCATGAATCAGGAGCTCATAAGGCAGAATAATAAAGAACGGTCAAACAAAAATTCAAAATGATTTATTACAATGTGGCCAAGCCACAGTCTTATATGGATTGTTCCAGAATCGTCCTCTTCTGAACTTCCAAACTGCCAGTATAGTTCAGAGGGAGTTTCCACCTTCTTTGATCTTAGACACAATCTTCTTATTTTCCCCAAAGACCTGTTTGTTTGCATCTATGAATTTCACCAAGAGAGAAATCCAGCAGGTGAGCATTTCCATGTTCACCCTACAACACAACAATCAAACTCCAAACCTCTGGCTCTAAAGCCAGAAGTCTAAACCACTGAACTATCCATGGTATCTTCCTAAGAGCCTGGCAGGCTTATAAAGGGATATGCAGATTAGAGATAGCTTGTGCCCAAGATGTCAGTCTGGATTTGAGGGGAGAGAACATGATTTTTGGTCCATAAACAGAAAAAGACTGTTGAAATACAGCCTTCATATTTGAATAGAACAGCCATGGCTTTGAATTTGGATGAGAAATGGTTAACTAATGAAAGAAGGAGTCAGGTTCCTGGATTTCCCCTTGCTTGGTGTCATTTTGTGAATGGTATCAAGCTCATGAAGGTATCCTGTAGAGCAGTTTGACTAGTGCCATGGGTATTGTAAACATTCAGGCTGCCCTTTGCTATGCAAAGCTTTCCCTCTGTTTTCCCTTGCTCCAGACAAGTACGAAATTGTGCAGCCATTTTGGGCCATTTCCTGGCTTTGAATCATGGGGCCAGAAGCACAATATTCCACTTTCAGAAGCAAAGGTTTTTTGAAGAACTGAATTAGACCATAGTGATTATGAGTAACAATATTTTGATTTCCCATGTAGATGCTACAGATATCTAGTTGGAATCATCTGGCCCTGCAATGATGAGACCCAACAAAAACCTCTGTAAAGTGACAGAGTTCTGGACATGGACATGTCAGCCATCTGGGAAAGGTCTGAAATAGGTTGCAAAAATCAAGTGTCCATACTCACAGCAAAGAGGTTGCTATTTCTTTGAGGAGCCATACTTCCATCCCTTCAGGCACCTCTAGTGAGTTCTCTCCCAACGTGCAGTTGCTGACTGTGTTGTGTATTTCTTTACTCACAACACCTCAGGGAGACACTGTGTTACAAGAGGAAGCTGCCCCTCAGAATGGTAAAGAAGGTACGTATGTACCTTCTTCAAACCAATTGTCTTCTTTTATAGCCAGTTATGGAAACACCTGAAGAATTGCAGAAAAGAGCTTGTGCTTTTGCAACATTTGAGGTCAGCAACTATTGCATGAGGTGGATCAGACAAAAACAGGGCAAAGGACTGGAATTGTTCGCTAGCCATCATCACTCCAGGGATACCAGCTGTAATTCTTCACCAATGGAAAGACAATTAAGAGCTTCCTAGGACACTCACAACTTCTCTTCGAAAACAAACAGCCTGAATGCACAGGGCACAGCAGGGTATTTCTGTGCCAGAGACACAGGGGGTGAAATCCTACTACATAGTATTAAGTCGATCCTTTATCCTTCATACATTTTGTTTTTTTCTTTCTTTTCAGAATGCCACTCAGAGGTGCAGATGGTGGAGACTGGAACGGATGTTGTGCCCCCCAGAGGTTCCCTTTGCCTCACATGCAAAGCTTCAGGATTCACTTTTAGTAGCTATAACATGAACTGGATCCAGCAGGCTGTAGGGAAAGGCCTGGAGTGGGTGGCAAGAATAAGGCATGATGGTGTTTTCCAGTGGTATAATTCCAAGGTTTAAGGAAGATTCACCATCTCCAGAGACAAAGAGGCAGTCCCGAAACAAGAAAAACCAGGGAGCAGGACAGGGGACAGATTAGATTTGTCTTCAGTGTGGAAGGGATGGTCACTCTCGAATGGGCCTCCTCAGCCACACTAGACGCTGTTCCAAATCCTCCATACAGAGCACGTCACCATAGTCTTTCGAGACTGAAGGATGCCTAACTAAAGGATGGACAAAACATGGCTTTATAGATTCTCTACGTGTGTTGTTTAGTATGCATACTTATCCTTCTTTGTTTGAGAGATTTATGCAAAGCTAAGGAGACCTTGACTTCCTACTTAAACCCACAGAGCTCCCCACCTCCTCGAAACATCTCCCCAGAGCAACTCCCTTTGTGATCCTGCCCATCACTCCACGATGGTGCCTGTATCCCTGATGCTCGTTTTCCTAGCTGCCTATTCTCCAGGTGTGCTGGGATTTTGCATTCTACGTTTTCTCTAAATTTGTCCTTTTCTCTACATTTCTCTCTCTAAAATAATCCCTGTTCTCCTTGTTGCAGCTTCCTCTCAACTCTATCTCTTTCTCCCTTTTCATTTTGATGTCCAGGTGTCATCTCACAGGTGGTTCTGACTCAAGAAGGTCCAGTCTTGAAAAAACCCGGAGAATCTCACAAGCTGACCTGTGCCACCAGTGGGTTTGCTCTTAGCAGCTACTGGATGTACTGGGTTAGACAGAAATCTGGCAAAGGACTGGAATGGCTTGTGAGCTATTACAACACTGCATCTGGGAACAGTCATTACTCTCCTGCAATCCAAGGCCGATTCACGGCCTCTAAGGACGGCTCCAACTTCTATCTGCAAATGAACGACCTGAAAGAGGAAGACACGGCGGTCTATTACTGTGCAAGAGACACAGTGAGAGAGATGCCAGCAGAGCTGAGACAAAAACCTATTCCTGCATGACATTTAGAGAACAGTGACCAGAGGAGGCACCAGAAAGCCATGAATCAGGAGCTCCTCAGGCAGAATAACAAAGTCTGTTGAAGCTGCATGTATAATTTGGTCCTGTTGACTAACAGTCAACAGTCAACAGGAATTCATAATGAAGTTTTCTTACAATTTGGCCCAGCCTCAGTCTGATATGGGTCGTTCCAGAATCGTCCTGGTCTGAACTTCCAAACAGCCCATATAGTTCAGAGGGAGTTTCTGACTCCTTTGATCTTAGACACACCAAACCTTCAATGTTTTCCCCAAAAACCTGCTTGCATGGGTCCCTGAATTCCACCAAGACAGAAATCCAGTAGGTGAGCATTTTCATGTCCACATCCCCAAATAATAATCAAACTCTCAATCTCTGGCTATGATCCTAAGAGCCTGGCTGACTCATACAGAGACAGGCAGTTTTTGAGATAGTTTGGACCCAGGATATCAGTCTCAATTTGAGGGAGGAGAATATGCTTTTCTGTCCATCAACAGAAAAAGACTGTTGAAAAACAGCCTCATATTCTTTTTTTTTTCTTGTCCGACTGCCTCTCAGAGATGCAGCTGATGGTTTGCCTCCCCAAGGAGGTTTCCTCCGGCTCTCTTGCAAAGCTGCAGGATTGATTGTATTCATCATCTCCAGGAACAATCCCTCCAATATGCTGTCTCTGCAAATGAACAACCTGAAAACTGAGGACACTGCTGTCTATTATTGTGCAAGACACACACTTAGAAAAAGTGAATCTGACACCAGACAAAACCTCTTTTTCCCATCTGGAAGCAAAGCTGATGTAAGAAGCCAAGGTCCAGAATAAAGTGGAAGGACATTAATGAGAAGTGATGGGAAATGGCCCACCAACTCCCTTACCTTCTTTTCCACAATCTATTCTCCACTCTAGACCAGAATACGGAAGCTACAAAATGCTGAGCCCAAACCTTCTCTCCCAGTGGGACAATCCACATTTCCTTAAAGCTTCAGCCTCTCCCTTGTACTTATATTCTTATTTTTTTTTCTCCAGTTGAATGTATAGTATGTACATAATAGTTGGTTTTCTGCCTCTCAAGTGAGCAACCCTAAAACTCCTTTCGAGGTAATCAAGGTATTTAAGGACTTTCCATGGCTGAGTGGGGATTTGAGTTTCCAGTCTCCAGGACTTCATTCACTACATCAAGTTAAGATCCTATATACATAATGTAACATGAACTCCTAAAAGCTTTTACATGAAAACCATGTGCTATGCATGTCTTGCTTAATTTATCTGCCCACTAGGTCTTTTGCTATTTCTTCTGAAGTTCCCTCTTTTCAACGATCCAGAGCCAGTAGGGGAAACACCTGGAGAACTGCAGAAACCGGCCTCAGCAGTCACAGGATTGGATGTCAACAGTTACTGCATGTGGTGAAGGACTAGAATGACTTTTTAAATTCCTAAGCCAGCTCCAACATCTACCTGAAAATGTACAGCCCAGAAGCAGAAGACAGAGCTGAGTATTACTGTCCGAGAGAACCATCTGGTGGCATTCTACTGTACGATTCGTGCCACACGTCTTCACACGATCAAGGACAGGACACTGGGTACTCTGGTATTTAGTTGATTTAAAAGCTACGACAGAGGGCACCAAAGGACCTCAGAAACGAACATATAAGGCAGAAAGGAAGCAGTGACACAACATTTAAAAAGGGAAAACATCTGTCATTTATTGGCCAAACAACTAAACTATTGGTGTGTAGCCTAGTATGATCTATTGTGATCTACCTAGCTTTAGGACGGGCAACTCCGAACTCTCTACCTATTCTTCTTTGTCTCATGCACCAATGCTTTCCTGAATATTTTCATTAAAAAGTGAGGAACAGAAAAAACTGTCCTATTTTGGAGCCCAAAATTCATTCTTAGCCACAGACACACACAAAAGGGCTTGCTCTCCTCATTGGTGGAGGTGGTGAAGCACCCGTTCCCTTTCCATTGTGATGGGCTTGCAAGACCCACCCGAATCTTCCATACTTGTACCATGTTTCTTTTCTGAAAACAAAAACCCATGCTTTCTTTGATTAACAATTTGATCAGGTATCTATTAAATCACACCTGCACAAATAATTTTGTTCGCCACCCAGGCAGGTCCGGCCGCTATTCCCCCCCCCCCCCCGGCCATGAACAAATAACGTCTCGTATAAGCAAGGAAGAAGCCAAAAAGTAGCTGGAAAGAAGCTGGGGATTTGAGCCCTCATCAGCTCTCCCATTTTGTTCCCAAGAGTGGCCACCCAGAGCACTCCTGGAACTCCCAAACTGGATCGAACTCAGTGGCTTTTCCTGAATCTCCATCTCCATTAATGGGGAAAAGGAACAAAAGATATACAGGTCCTGAACACTGATAGTCTACTTTGAAATATTGATGGTTGGACAAATTGGTTGCCGTCCAGGTCTTTTCAAGATGGTGACTTGTAAGTAGCAACAGAGAAACCACTCTTTCTCTCAGCTTCTTGCTGCCTCATAGAGTGTATCTCTGTGCCAAATCACCTGTTGCTCCAGGAATACGATTGGTCTTGGATCGAAGAGAGAGCTAAGGAGCCATGCCCAAAATGGATGAGATTTACCAAAGGATTCTCTAGGATGCAACTGAACACAGAACAATTATAGTTTAAAGTCCCCTGCAAGGGAATACTGGGCCTCTGTGTTGTTTTGCTGAAGAGAAAAATGGAAAGAGCAGCCACAAAGTGGCAAAATACACTGACAAAACATTAAACAGCTGAGGTAAGAAATTAAATTAGTCATATTTTCCTTTTCCCCTTTGGTCTTTTGCTCACGGCAGGGACCCATCAAGAAGGAAATAATTCCTGAGACTCTCCACCATTGCCAGGTCCTCTCTACTCCAGTTAGTACATAACCTAGTCCTTAGCTTTTCTCACACCCTTTACGCACACAACCTAAAAGGGAGGGCTATAAACAGCCCCTAATGTATGCAGTCCATGCAAATCTGCCTACCTGATCCAGTTTTTTAAAGACTCCCATGTTCAGCTACGTACAACCTTGCCACACAGAGCCCTCCAAAGCAGTCCCTAGAGCCATTGAAACAGTCAGAGACATGACCCTTTGGTTGAATCTTCTTCTGTTCTCTGCCTTTTTCTCAGGTAATTTTCCCACATGAGGGAAAGCAGGGATGAATTACTTTTCCTTCATGACATCACCCTGACCTTTCATGTGTGTTTAATTTTCAGAATGTCGTTCAGCGGTGCAGCTGGTGGAGACTGGAGGAGGTGTTGTGTCCCCGGGAGGCTCCCTCCGCCTCACCTGCAAAGGGTCAGGATTCACTTTTAGCGACTACAGCATGCATTGGGTCCGCCAGGCTGCCGGGAAAGGCCTCGAGTGGGTGGCAGGAATAAGGTATGATGGTGCTGATCAGTGGTACAACTCCAAGGTTCAGGGAAGATTCACCATCTCCAGAGACAACGCCCGGAGTTCAGTGGATCTGCGGATGGCAAGCTTGAAGCCTGAAGACTCTGCCGTGTATTACTGTGCAAGGGACACAGTTACAACTTCTGCTTTCAAGCTCGTACAAAAACCTCACATCCCTTTGACTGTGGAGTGTGAAGGGAAGTGTTAAACCCTCATTTTCTCTACTGCTAGAATGGAGGAGGCAGAGAGGAAAACATGGCCAGGGACAGAGAGGTTAAAAATAGAACATTGTGAGGAATCATGGTCAGGAAACTAACAAAACAACCTCATAGAAAAAGTTGACCAATTCCAGGCAAAAAGGCTGAATTGGCTCAAAAGACTTGACACATTTAGTTTCAAAGAATTTTTTTATCAATACAAAACAAATGAAGCTTTCAAGGAAAAACATCTCCTGCCATGTTCAAGATTACAAACGGCATACTAATAACAATATATACTGTATGTACAGACACAGACAGCACATTCCAGATATATTAATTGATTAGTCAACTTTCTGCAGTTTTAATGAGATCAGTGGCTGGGAAATTGGGCATCATTTGTGCTGGGAAGTGGTGGGATGAATTGGGAAGAAGGGCAAAGACATAGTGAGTAGTGGCATCCTATACTGAATTTGAGTGATCCGGTGGTTTCCCTCTATGTTCATTTGGGGTAGTGGATGCTGCCGTGAATTGAACGATCAGTCTAGATTTCTGGAGAGAGACACGAGCATATGGTTCTTGTTCCATCTACAGAAACAAATGGAGAAACGAAAACTGATTTTCCCAACTTAATTCCATATCTGAGAGTGGCTCTTCTACTCTTTCTTCCTACCTGTGTATGATTTGTGCAACAAGAGAAGTATGCAAAAAGACACATGTTTGGGGGCAGCTAAGGTTATTCAGATGAGAAACCTAGTCAGCATCTTAAAAAGCAGAGACATCACCTTGCCAACAAAGGTCTGCACAATCAAAAGCTACGGCTTTTCCAGTAGCGATGTACAGAAGTGAGAGCTGGACCCTAAAGAAGGCTGAACGCCGAAGAACGGATGCTTTTGAATTGTGGTGCTGGAGGAGACTCTTGAGAGTCCCCTGGACGGCAAGGAGAACAAACCTATCCATTCTAAAGGAAATCAACCTTGAGTGCTCACTGGAAGGACAGATCCTGAAGCAGAGGCTCCAATCCTTTGGCCATCTCATGAGAAGAGAAGTCTCCTTGGAAAAGACCCTGATGTTGGGAAAGTGTGAAGGCAAGAGGAGAAGGGGATGACAGAGGATGAGATGGATAGACGGTGACATTGAAGTGGTGAAGCTATCAACATAAATTTGACCAAACCCTGGGAAGCAGTGGAAAACAGGAGGGCCTGGCATGTTCTGGTCCATGGGGTCACGAAGAGTCAGACACAACTTAATGAGTAAACAACAACAACAAGGTTATTCTGAAAGGACATGGTGGCACTGCAGGTTGTTCTGGACTGCCATTAGAATCATTTCCAACAGGGAAACATCCCAAATTGCATCAAAACCAGAATACCAATATCACAAATACACCAATCACACAGAAGAAGCAACATTCTCCGTGGTGCACAGTGAGGAAGTGGATGGACCATAGATGAAAATCTGCAGAATTTATAAAATGCAGTGGCTAGGTTGTCATCATCAAATGCAAATTGTAGCTCCTCCCTTTTCTGAGACAATATGGCACTGTCGGTTCTCCATCAGTGTTCTTTGGTATTAATACTTGTCGCTCTTTACTTGGTGGATTTATGCAAAGCCAAGAGGATCTTCACTTCCTACTTAAACCCACAAAGCTCTCGAGCTCTTCGAAACATCTTCCCGCAACACTTCAGCTCCCATTGTGATCCTGCCATCACTCCATTATGTTGCCTGTGTCGCTGATGCTCGTTTTCCTGGCTGCCTATTCTCCAGGTGTGCTGGGATTTTGCATTCTACTTTTTCTCTAAATTTGTCCTTTTCTCTACATTTGTCTCTCTAAAATAATCCCTGTTCTCCTTGTGGCGGCTTCCTCTCAACTCTATCTCTTTCTCCCGTTTCATTTTGATGGCCAGGTGTCATCTCACAGGTGGTTCTGACTCAAGAAGGTCCAGTCTCGAAAAAACCCGGAGAATCTCAGAAGCTGACCTGTGCCACCAGTGGGTTTGCTCTTAGCAGCTACTGGATGAACTGGGTTAGACAGAAACCTGGCAAAGGATTGGAATGGCTTGTGTATTATTACAACACTGCATCTGGGAACAGTTATTATTCTCCTGCAATCCAAGGCCGATTCACAGCCTCTAAGGACAGCTCCAACTTCTATCTGCAAATGAACAACCTGAAAGAGGAAGACACAGCCGTCTATTACTGTGCAAGGGACACAGTGAGAGAGATCCCAGCAGAGCTGAGAGAAAAACCTATTCCTGCATGACATATAGAGAACAGTCACCAGAGGGGGCACCAGGAAGCCATGAATCAGGAGATCATGAGGCAGAATAATAAAGAACAGTCAACAGGAATTCATAATGAAGTTTTCTTACAATTTGGCCCAGCCTCAGTCTGATATGAGTTCCAGATTCTTTCTGTTCTGAACTTCCAAAGTGGCAGCATAGTTCAGAGGGAGTTTTTAACTTATTTGATCTTAGACACAAACAATCTTCGTATTTCCCCCAAAGACCTGTTTGTCTGCCTCTATGAATTCCACCAAGACAGAAATCCAGTAGGTAAGCATTTCCATGTTCACCCTACAACACAACAATCAAACTCCCAACCTCTGGCTCTGAAGCCAGAAGTCTAAACCAGTGGTTCTTAACCTTTGTTACTCAGGTGTTTTTGAACTGCAACTCCCTGAAACCCCAGCCAGCATAGCTGGTGGTGAAGGCTTCTGGGAGTTGCAGTCCAAAAAACACCTGAATAACCCAAGGTTAAGAACCAGTGGTCTAAACCACTGAGCTATCTGTGTTATGATCCTAAGAGCCTGGCAGGCTTATAAAGGGATATGCGATTTAGAGATAGCTTGGACCCAAAACGTCAGTCTGGATTTGAGGGGAGAGAATGTGGTTTTTGGTCCATCAACAGAAAAAGACTGTTGAAAAACAACCTTGGCAATTGAATTGAAGAGCTATGGCTTTGAATTTGGACGAGAAATGGTTAACTAATGAAAGAAAGAGTCAGGTTCCTGGATTTCCCCTTGCTTGGTGTCATTTTGTGAATGGTATTGAGCTCATGGAGGTATCAGACCATTTTGACCACTGCCATCGGTGTTGTCCATTCAGGTTGCCCTTTGCTATGCAAAGCTTTGCCTCTGTTTTCCTCTACGCAATGAAGGTATGAAATTGTGCAGCCTTATCAGGCTATTTCCTGCCTTGGAATCATGGGTACAGAAGCAGAATAGTCCACATTCAGAACCAAAGATGTTTTTGAAGAACTGAATCAGACCATACTTAGTAGGAATCACAATGCTTTCTTTTCCCAGATAGCTTCTACAGACATCTAGGTGGAATTATCTCGACTTAGAAAGGTGAGATCCAGAGAAAATCTTTGTAAGTGACAGAGTTTTGGATAGGGACATGTCAGCCACCTGGGAAAAGTCTGAAATAGGTTACAAGAATCAGGGTCCATATTGACAGCAAAGAGGTTGCTATTTCTCTGAGGAGCCTTCAGGCACCTCTAGTGAGTTCTCTCCTCACATGCAGTATCAGAAATACTCAAATTACGCAGGAGATGAAGCAACATTCTCTACTGAGCAATGAGACACTGGGAGGTGGTGGATGGACTGTAGAAGTAAATCTGCAGAATAAATAACCTGAGATGACCACAGACACTCAGCTGCCAATCATTCGCATGCAAAACGGAGCTCCGCCTTTTTGGAGAGAATATGGCGGTGCAAAATGCCCAAGTTTGCCATGTAGAATTCATTATCTCACTTTGCTTGATGGATTTATGCAAAACTGAGAGGACCCCGACTTCCTATTTAAACCCACAAAGCTTCCCACCTCCTCGAAATATATTTCCACCTCATTATAACTCCCTTTGTGATCCTCCCATCGTTCCATTATGTTGCCCGTGGCACTGATGCTCATTTTACTGGCTGCCTATTCTCCGGGTATGCTGTGATTTCATTTTGTCAACATCTGTATCTCCAGAATAATCCTTGTTGCCACATGTTCATGTTAACTATCTCTTCCTCTCTTTTTATTTTGATGGCCAGGTGTCATCTCACAGGTGGTTCTGACTCAAGAAGGTCCAGCCTTGAAAAAACCCAGAGAATCTCACAAGCTGACCTGTGAAACCAGCGGGTTCACTCTTAGCACCGCCTGGATGGACTGGTTTAGACAGAAACCTGGCAAAGATTTGGAATGGCTCGTACATTATTACAGCACTGCATCTGGGCACAATTTTATTCCCCTGCAATACAAGCCCGATTCACAGCCTCTAAGGACAGCTCCAACTTCTATCTGCAATTGAACGACCTGAAAGAGGAAGACACGGCCGTCTATTACTGTGCACGGGACACAGTGAGAGAGATCCCGGCAGAGCTGAGACAAAAACCTTTCACAACATGACATTTAGAGAACAATGACCAGAGGGGGCACCAGAAACCTATGAATCTGATGCTCATAAGGCTGAACAGAGATGCCTAGTCAAACAGCAGTTCATAACTGCGAATTCTTACTGTGTGGACCAGCAGTAGCTTGATATGGGTTGCTGTAGAATCTTCTTGTTCTGAACTTCCAAACTGTCAGTATAGCTTGGTGTAAAGAGGTGCAGGTGTTCACCCCAAGTGAACCAGAGGGCCCTGCACACCAGTATTTCTTGCCCTCCTTTACACAGCCCTTCGGTAAAAGTTGTGTGTCCTGGATCTAAGCTCTCTCCCCATTCCTACCTTTCAGAACATGGACTCCAGGCAAATTCCAATGAAACTGGGGTTCTAAGTTGGCAGTTTAGACTCTGTAGTTTGACCCTATGGGACTGTGGGGAGAAAGGGTCAAGAGAACCGCTGCTATAAGTCTAATAAAAACTACTGAAAAGACAGATAATCTCTCCTCCTTATCACAACAATACACCCACAATGACACACTAATCACCCGTCTCCTGAAAAGGACAAAAGCCTATCTCACAGCCATAAATACTCCACTCCCAAGTAAACTATACCAGAGCACAGGGTGCTGTCCTCTGAAGATGCCGGGAAGAAAAACCTTCAGAACACAGCCAAAGAGCCCAAAAAACCCACAACAACTAATAAAAACTAATAGAAGTTAAGAAGCAGAGCTACAGTCCATATGATTATCAACAGGGAACCCCTGCGGCATCAGCAAGGGGGCTGGTGGGATGTACAATTGGAGTAAGTTTCCATAGACTCAGGCAACTTTGAAATAACGCCAGAACCAAATTGGGGGAATTTGGGCAAAATATTTTCATAATTTTTTTTTTTAATGTACAAATGCCCACGTGCAGAAAAAAGTGACCTAACTGTCCCCAGATTTAAAAGAGATCAAATAAATGGAAAAGACCATCTTTTTTAAATTTTAAATGAGAATGGTGGAACTACTCACTTCTTTAAAAAAAAATGGATGGAATCCAGGCTGCAGCGGCTGCAATATTAATGACTAAAAAATTCCAAAAAGTGTAAAATGGTGGTTTTGATATAAACTGACCCTGTGGGGAACAGATTCACCAGCTAGAGTATTCCATAGTAGATACATGGGTGCAACTTCATGGACCGGGAAGGGAGATGATTGGAGGATAATGAAAGGTCTGAACCTTGGGCAGAGCAAGTGGTTGTTAGGTCCACATCCCTCGTCTGGTGTCAGAGCAAAGATACTAGAGACTAGAGCTATGTGTTCATCAATCTGTCCTGGGAGGCGCAGGCTAATCAGTTGCTCTAAGCTTCTGTTGAGGATGGTATCTTATTAGTAGCAGTGCAGAAGCTACCTCTGCTCTCAACTTCATGGTTTCTGGATTCACACTAACCCATCCTTTGCTCTAGGAGCAGAATGTTTTGAGCCAGGGTCTAAGGCAAGGCACTTCTGACTGTCTTGCTTAAGAAGACAAAGGGGGGGAAAGGATGAGGTGGATTCTTGATTTGGTGGGTCCACGGAAAAGACACTGATGTTGGGAAAGTGTGAAGGCAGGAGGATAAGGGGACGACAGAGAACGAGATGGCTGGACAGTGTCATTGAAGTGACCAACATGAATTTGACCCAACTCCAGGAGGCAGTGGAAGACAGGAGGGCCTGGCATGCTCTGGTCCATGGAGTCACAAAGAGTCAGACACAACTAAATGACTAAACAACAATAAGAGATTTCATTTTATTTCATTTCATTTCATCCATCCATCCATCCATCCATCCATCCATCCATCCATCCTTCCATCCATCCATCCATCCATCCATCCATCCATCCATCCATCCATCCATCCATCCATCCATCCATCCATCCATTCATTCATTCATTCATTCATTCATTCATTCATTCATTCATTCATTCAATTTTTATATTGCACCATCTAGTGGTCTTGCCACAACTCTGGGTGGTTTCCAACAATAACATAAACATTAAGAACACCGCTGAATCCCACCCAATTCTCAAAATATAAAGAAGTAGAATATAAAAGAAGAACAGATCAAAAAATGAAGATGGCACCAAGAGACAAAAAGGCTGCAACATATAATAGTCAAAATTAAATGAAGTGACCAACGACTGCAAGTGGAGGGTATTCTGAAATGCCACCCTGAAAAACAAAGATTCTCTACGCATCCTGAATATGGAGAGGCAAGGGGCCAAGTCCATTCTGATTGAAAGTGAGCGGCAGGTAAATGGAGGGACTCTGTGTGGTTTTGCTGATGAAAGCCATAAAAATAGCATGGAAACTTATCATGGAATTTTGAGATTGGGTTGATGCACGGAGGCTCAAAGATGCCTAGCTTTCACCATCCCCGCTGATCATTTCCCCCCCCCCTTTCCACTGAGGTCTTTTCTCCATAACACAAGGACCCAGTAGAAGGGAAGAGTTTCCAAAACCCCACCATTTCCATGTCAAGGTAACACAGATCTTATGCTTCATATTTCTCTGACCCTTTAGGTAGACCACCCAGGTCTTAAAGGGGAAGCCTCGAACAATCCTTGAAATAGGCAGCTCATGCAAATCACTTTGGTGAATCCAGCTCTTTAAAGTCTGTCACATTCAGCCAGTCAGAACCTTGCAACGTTGACCCGGTCAAGTCAATCTCCGAAGTCGGTAACACAGTAGTAGACATGATTTCTTGGTTGAAACTTCTCCTGCTCTTTGCTGTCCTCTCAGGTAATTCTAATCCTGGAGTAAAAGCAGGAGCTTCTGTGATTCATGATTTTTTCCTGATTTTTCCTCTGTCTTTCATTTCCAGGCTGCCATTCCGAAGTTCAACTGGTGGAGACCGGAGGAGGTGTTGTAGCTCCAGGAGGCTCCCTCCACCTCTCCTGTAAAGCTTCGGGATTCACTTTTAGCAGCTATGAAATGCACTGGATCCGACAGGCTGCCGGGAAAGGACTAGAGTGGGTGGGAGGAATAAGTGGCAGTGGAAGCAGCCAGTGGTACAACTCCAAGGTTCAGGGAAGATTCACCATCTCCAGAGACAATGCCCAGAGTTCAGCAGATCTACAAATGGCAAGCCTGACGCCTGAAGACTCTGCCGTGTATTACTGCACAAGGGACACAGAGAGAACTTCTGCTTTCAAGCTCGTACAAAAACCTCAGTCCTCTACAACTCTAGAGGCAAAACAATGGCCTTCATTCTCAGTGCAGCTGGAGTGAGGGAGGCAGAGAGGAAACAAGTGGACAGCAAGAAAGAGATCAGATCAAACACCGTGAGAGGAACCTTGTGTAGGGAACCAACAATGCATCCGTTTTCTTTAACTTGGTAGGAAGTGCAGTGGTGATGTATTTGAAATCAATGGAACGTTAAGGGGAGATTCATGATCTTCTGGAACAATCCTTCCAGTATGTTGCAACTGCAAATGAACAACCTGAAAACGGAGGACACTGCTGTCTATTACTGTACGAGGAACACAGAGAGAGGAAATGACTCTGACACCAGACAAAAAACCTCCTTCCCACCCGGAAGCAAAGCTGAAAGAACAAGCTGAAGAAGACGGCTTTTCTTACAAGGAAGGTCCATCTACCCCTGTATCTCCTTTCCCAAAACCTATAGTCGTATTCTCCACTCTAGCCCAGAAGAGGGAAGCCACAAAATGCTGTGCCTAAATATGGGGACTTCTGCCATTTCAGGGGTGTGGTCTTAAAGAGGACAATAGAGCCTTGGATCTCAATATGTTCACCAGTTCATGTGCAAACTGCTTCTCAGTTTTGGATATAAGAAACGTGCTGCTTCCGCTAGTCATAAGCGCAAATGGTACCACAATCCCTAACAGGGCAGATCTTCCACTTCTCTCCCCAGCACACTCCCTTCCAGTTTCACTTCACCCACCCATCAAGATAAGGTCACAGAAGCACAGACTTGTAGAGTGCGAAGGGTCCCCAACCTTGGGCCTCCAGATGTTCTTGGACTTCAACTCCCAGAAATCCTGGCCAGCAGAGGTGGCGGTGAAGGCTTCTGGGAGTTGTAGTCCAAGAACATCTGGAGGCCCAAGTTTGGGGACCACTGCTCTACTCCAAGCAGCTCAAACTTCCCTCCCAGTGGAACAACCCATATTTTCTTAAAGCTTCCAAAGAAGAAGAGTCCAAGATACCCCAAGGAAGTTCACTTTGTTACCAAACAGTTCTTCATCAGAATGTTCTCCCTTACATTTAGCTGGCATCTCAAACTCATAGGCTCGCACCAACAACTACCTACAAATCAACATCCTGAAACCAGAGGACACAGCGTCTTATTGCTGTCCAAGAGAACACAGCTGGTTGCAGTCTAGAATGTGATTAGTTCTAATTATGTGTCTTCTTCACTGTTGAGGACACTACACTGGGTACAATACTATTTAGCTGATATAAAAGTCACCACAGATGGCACCAAAGGACTAGAAAAAGAAACTCTTAAGGTGGAACAGAAGTAGATACACAACATTTAATAATGGAAAACTTATCATATTGACCAAACAAGCAAGCAGTTGCTGTGTGTGCTAGTATGATCTAGTGTGATCTTTCTGGTAACAGAGTGGGTTGGATGGAAGCTCTATTCCTTCTCTGCTTATTATTCTCCATCACACGCACAAAGGCTTTCCTGTACACGTTCTATGAAATGTGAGGCAAAGAAAACCTGTCCTATATCTGAGCCCTGAATTCCTTCTCAGCCACAGACGCCTACATACTTGCTTGAACTCATCATTAGTGGAGGAGGTGAGGCACCCGCTCCCTTTCCATTGTGAACACCTTGCAAGTTGAACCTCAATCTTCCATAACTCTAGCATGTTTTCTTTATGAAAACAAAACCCATGCTTTCCTTGATTAACACTTTGCTCGTGTATGTATCAAAGCACACCTGCACATATACCATATTTTTCAATGTATAAGATCCCCCCCACTTTTAAAATCCAAAATTAAGAAATCTAAGTGGGGCTTAGCAAGGGTGGGGGGAAAGGGATCAAAGTGCTGCAGGATCGTTTTGATCCCTGCTTTCCGCTCCACTTGTTTTTGTTCTCTCCTCAGCTTACTTCTGTGTATAAGACGACCCTCAATTTTTATTCTAAAGATTTTAGACAAAAGTATAGTCTTATACACAGAAAAATATGGTAATTTGCTCTTCCACAAAGAAAGCAAGTTAGCAGCCTTTCCCCCCATGAACAAGTAAATGCTCATATAAGCAAGCAACAATCCATAAAGTAACTGAAAGAAGCTGGGGATAAAGAGGGAAGGTTAATGACTGGGCCTTTCTCTGCTCTTCCATTTTGTTCCCAAGAGTGGCCACCCATCTCTAGGAACAATCCCTCCTGATGCTCCCAAACTGAATCAAAGTCAAGGGCTTTTCCTTAATTTTAATTTGGAAAAGGAACCAAAGTTATACAGGCTCTAAATACTGATGGTCTGCTTTCAAACATTGACGGTCACCCTGAATTCATTCTTAGCCACAGACACACAGATACTTGCTTGCTCTCATCATCATGGCTGCCTTGCATTGGCTGCCCATTCATTTCCGCATTGATTTCAAAGTGCTAATGATGGCATACAAAGCTCTAAACGGTTTAGGACCTTGATATCTAGCAGAACGCCTCCTCCCACCTAGATCTACTCGAGTCACTCGCTATAGCCAGGAAAGACGGCTGAGGAGCCTGATGTTGAGAGAGGGCTGGAAAGAAAGAACTAGAAACCGGGCCTTCTCAGCGGTGGCCCCTCGCCTTTGGAACAGCCTGCTGTCAGAGATCAGCCTGGCTCCCTCGCTGGGTGTTTTTAAGAGCCAATTAAAGACTTGGCTCTTTAGGCAGGCCTTCCCTCCTGTCAATACTTGACTTTTATTTCTTGCTTAGTTTTTTGTTTATTATTTTCCCATCTTGATTAATACTTTATTGTCGATTTAATTGTTGTTTTAACTGTTTTATGAATAATTTTATTGTAAGTCGCCCTGCGTAGATAGAAGGGCGGGATAAAAATCTAATAAATAAATAAATAAATAAATAAATAAATAAATAAATAAATAAATAAATAAATGAATGAATGAATGAATGAATGAATGAATGAATGGAGGTGGCGAGGCATCCGTTATCTTTCCATTGTGAACATCTTGCAAGGAAAACCTGAATCTTCCATAAGTGCACCATATTTCCTTTCCAATTCTGAAAACAAAAAACTCATGATTTCCTTGATGGACAATTTGCTCAGATACCTGTTAAATCACACCTGAACAATGTGGACCTCCAGAAAGAAGGACAGATGGCAGTTATTAATTTTTATATCAGTACAAATAAGGACTGGTATAAGCAAAGAACAACCCATAAAATAGCACAAATAAAGTGGGGATAAGGTGGGACGGTTAAGGACTGAGCCCTCATCAGCTCTCCCATGTTGTTCCCAAGAGTGGCCACCCAGAGCACCTTGGGAGCTCCCAAACTGGATGAAAATCAATGGCTTTTCCTGCACCTCTCTCTCTCTCCACATTTGGGAAAAGGAACAAAAAATATAAAGGCTCTGAACACTGATGGTCTCCTTTGAAACATTGACAGTCAAACTGATTGGTTGCCCTCCACGTCTTTTCAAAATGGTGACTTTTAACTAGCCGTGGAGAAACCACTCTTTCTCTAAGCTTCTTGACGCATCATGCCTCTGTGCCAAATCACTTGTGGCCCCAGCAATAGAATGAGCCATTACATTCATTTTATCTGAATAATCAAGCAGAAATAGACAAGAGTCGTGGTATCATGTGATGGCATGTGTCCTTCTGACTCCTTTTTTGTCATCTGTGCCATTTTGATCACATGGAGGGGCAGGCTTGATCCAGAACGAAGCTAACCTTTTATTTAGAGGGTTATGCAAATACTCAGAGAAATTCTGGTATATATCTGTCAGTGGCTTCACTCTGCCCCACTTGAGGCCAGAGAGAGAAGCCTTGTTTCTGTGATTACGTGCCAGTCAATCTCTCCAAATCCAGGAAAAAGGATTTTTAAAAAAATGGTATCCTGGCTCCACTTTGTTTTATTTGTAACCATAATCACAGGTATCCTTTTTTCCTCTTTTTAAACAATCACATGACCATTTCCTTCCCTAGATCACTTTTAAACAATCTTGACTGTGTATCTTTTGTTTCAGGAATCCACTCGCAGAGCCAGCCCTCACTAGAGGAGTCTGGAGGGGGCTTGAAAAGGCCAGGAGAGGCTCTGAGGCTCTCCTGTCGAGCCTCTGGGTTCGTCTTCAGCAACTACTACATGATCTGGGTGAGACAAGCCCCTGGAAAGGCACTGGAATGGATTGCAGGGATATACACGGATGGTAGCCAGCAGCAATATGCTGAAACAGTGAAAGGGCGGTTCACCATCTCCAGGAACAATCCCTCCAACATGCTGTATCTGCAAATGAACAACCTCAAACCTGAAGACACTGCTGTCTATTATTGTGCTAGAAGCACACTGAGAGGAAGTGAATCTGACACCAGACAAAAACCCTCCTTCCCATCTGGATGCAAAGCTGAAAGAACAAGATGACGCACAGACCGGCGAGGAAGGACCATATTGGAAACATTTGAAGGCTGTTTTTCTTAGGACAAAGGTCCATCTGCTCCCATATCTTCTTTCCCACCGTCTATTCTCCACTCTAGCCCAGAATAGGGAATCCAGAAAATGCTGATATGGGGACTTTTGACATTTCAGGGGTGTCATCTTGGAGAGGACAATAGAGCCTTGAATCTCAATATGTTCACCAGTTTGTGTGTAAGGAGAAACTGTTTCTTCTCCTTACACACGAATAATATTAATTATTTTATTTATATTGTTGTTAGCCAACAATATAGACTTGTGTCTAGATGGGCAGGGTATAAATTTAATGAATGAATAAATAAAATTTGTGTGTCATGCATAAAATGCCCTCAAAGCCTGCCACATTCAATGCCGCCAACATGTTCCGCCCAGCATCTGTGGCCATGTGGTCACGGGTCACCTCCCCCTCCGGTGCTCACTCCTGCAGCGCGGACAGGAACTCATAGGTGACTAGAAGTTTCACACTATCCAGGGATGGAGGCAAAGGCAAGCTGCGCTGCTGAAGTTCAGCTCAGCAGTGGCTCGAGCATTATATTTTAGAAGCTTTCTCTCCCCAGTGGCTGAAATAATGGAATAATGGAAACACATTTCTAAATAACCATGCAACAGTAGATAGTCTTCCCGGTCATGCACTGACAGATTTTATAACACTTTCAGCTGAGGAACCATCTATGTTTCTTTAAAATACAAGGGCGAATGAAAAACTTTTACACAGTAATGGCCTGAAACAAAACGCAACGAAGGACAGTTGTCTCCATCCCATTGATGCTACAGCAGCTGTGGATGTCCACCTCTGCCTGTCCATACATGTATTCATGCATGTCTGCTCAAGAGTGACATTCCATAATTCTTCCTCTTTATTAAATGATCCTTACTGTTTAACTCTGGCCTCAGCAGAATAATATAGCATTTGGGGAAAAAGATACAACTAAGTAGCCCAGCACTGGAGGCTAAGATGGAGAAAATCTCCACAGCCACCGTGTATTTCCCTTTGGTGCTCAGGTAGCATGGGACGAAAGACAACCAAACGCTGCAAAAGACCAGCATGCTGAAGGTGATGAACTTGGCTTCATTAAAAACATCTGGCAACTTCCTAGCCAGGAAAGCCACTGTGAAGGAGATGACAGACAAGAATCCCAGGTATCCCATGACTAGAAAGAGCATGAGAACTGAGCCTTCCTTGCATGCTGCAATGATTTCTCCAGGCACTGAGTGCATATCCAAATGCCAAAATGGGGGAGAGGTGCCTAGCCACACAGTACAGAGACCTGCTTGAATGGCAGAGAAGCAAAGGACAATGGATTTGGCGAGTCTTTTCCCCACCCACTTCCTCATACCAGATCCTGGTTTGGTGGCCATGAAAGCTACCATGACCATAACGGTTTTGGCCAAGATGCAAGAAACAGCCACTGAGAAGATGATCCCAAAAGCTGGTTGTTGTAGAAGACAGGTCAGCTTCCCTGGTGGGCTGAGGAATAGGAAGGTAGAGAGGAAGCAGAGAAAAAGGGAGATGAGCAGTGCGTAGGTGAGCTCCCGGTTGTTCGCTTTGATGATAGGTGTATCTCTGTGTTTAATAACAATGCCCAACACCAGCAGTGTGATCGTGGACAACGACAGAGCCAATAAGGCTAAAGTGATCCCTAAAGGTTCTTCGTAAGAGAGAAAAGTTACAGTTTGGGGAATACACTGATCTTGTGCGTTGCTTGGATATTGATCTTCTGGGCATGTGATGCAATATTCTGCATCTGAGGGGAAAAAAGGCAATGCACCATCTCAACATCTATTCAGCATTAGCTATAGTGAACTCCTCTTAAAGGTAGCTACTGTTTGTTCTGCTCTCCATGTGCAGTCAAGTTGTTTCTGATTTATGCAAACCCTCATAGAATGAAAGAATAGTTTATCATTACCACTCTCATAGTTTACATGACCAATGTGAAATTTAAGTCCAGGCCTCTTGAGCCCTATCCTGACACCATAGTCATTGCACCATACAAGCTCTCAAAGAGCAAATAGAGTGGTGCCTCGCTAGACGGTGCTAATCCATTCCGCAAAGATCGTCTAGCGAAGCGCGGTTCCCCATTGGAATGCATTGACAGCTACTCAATTCATTCCAATGGGGAAAAATTTTCGTCTAGTGAAAATCACCCATAGGAAACCATCGTTTTGCAAAGCGCAACAGCGATTGCAAAAACCCATCATCTAGCGAATTCCTCATCCCGCGAGGCAATCATCTAGCGAGGCACCACTGTAGTCTTTTTGGATCTTTAACTCTACCATAATTTAACGTAAGGTTTATGTACCCACAGCTATGACTAAATTTCCCACTTCAGATGGTGGCATGAACTAAAGGCTTTCTTAAAATCATTTTGCTTTTCAATCATCATAATCATCATAATGTGCCATCAAGTTATTTTTGACTTATGGCAACCCTTTTCAGGTAGAGAATACTCAGAAGTGGTTGACCCTTCCCTTCTTTTGAGGACACCCTGGGACTGTGCAGCTTGCCCAAGACCACACCGTTTCTCTCAACTTGAGTGCTGTCAGTAAAAGCATCCCTGACTGAAGATGGAATCCCATGGAGAAGAATCACATTGTTCTTTATCCTTGACTGAACAAAGAACACCCTTAAAAATCATTCTGCCTGAGATTTGAGAAAACTCTCTCTCTCCGGACCTGATGAAGTCGTATCATGTTTACCATTTCCCAGACTGCCAGTTGATGAAGTGCTGAACAGTGGATCAGGATCTTGTGGCCAATAAATCAAGTAAAGCTCCCCAAGTAAAGCTCTCCTTGACAACTGAATTCTACCCAGCTGATATTTCCTGCCTTTGTTCTGGATTCTTAGCTCCATCCTATTCTTTCCCCAGACACCATGGATGGAGGGAAACATGTCAAGATGTTCAGGCATAAGGTCTGATGCCAGTATCATTTTTGACTCTTTCTAGTGGAAAGACAGCTACACAAGTCTCTGCCTACTCTGGGCGCCAACATTGCAGACAAGGGAAATGTTGGCACTGACAACTTTTGACTATGTAGCATGTAGTAGAGTAGGAGTCCTGTATCCTCAGGGAATCAGCTCCAAGCCCCTGCCATGGATGCTGAAAAATGCAGATGATAGCAAACACTATACATAGCATGGTCTCTGGCTTCCTCTAGTAGCCAGTTCTGGTAATACCATCATTGGAAATATATAGTTTGTGCGGGTTTTTAAAAATGTTTTTAAAGGCTGTGGATAAGTGAATCAGAGGATACCGATCCCGCAGATAAGGGGGTCCTACTGTACCAGATTGTTATGTCATTTGTCTTTACTCTGCCATTGTTGCATACTAAATTACCTACCCTTCTGGTTCGACATCTTTCCTTCTGGACATTGGACACAAGTGTAGCAACAAAATTTTTCCCCTTCTATTTTTTCCTTGTGGTAACCAAGAAGGCAGTAGGAGTTACATAAAGAGATTGGCCGTGCCTGTTCAAAATCATGAAGTGTGGTTTTACAGCATGAGAAGCGATCACTGTGGACTCATTAGTGGATAATTAATCAACAAAGATACAAAAAAAATGTTGAAGTCAAATTAGAAGTCATGGGGCGAATATCTGCACTGATTTCTATACAAGAACATAGGTCCATTGTGGATCTCAGACATTTGGCCTCTGACTTACATATCAAATGTGCCTTCTTTGCTATTTTGGTACTGTCCCAGATAGTCCCAAAACTTAGATTTTTAGCTGCCACCATGATGGCAGCAGAGAGCACCTTGTGGAAAGCAGAAGTGCCCATTTGAAACTGGATACAAACACAACACCCTGGAATTGTTGAAACTCCTGAGCACTACACAGCCCAAAAAACATAGGATACCAAGTGTAAGAAACACAGGGACAGTTTTGTATTGAGGGCCCAGGTCTCTGCTAGTTGGGTATGGACTTGACTTAGGTAAAGGTAAAGGTTCCTCTTGACATTTAGTCAATCGTGTCCGACTCTAGGGGGCGGTGCTAATCCCCATTTCCAAGCCGTAGAGCCAGTGTTTGTCTGTAGAGCTTCCGTGGCCACGTGGCCAGCGCGGCTATACATGGAATGCTGTTTACCTTCCCACTGAGGTGGTCCCTATTTATCTACTCGCATTTGCATGCTTTCGAACTGCTAGGTTGGCGAGGAGCTGGGACAAAGCGATGGGAGCTCACTCCGTCACGTGGATTCGATCTTACAACTGCTGGTCTTCTGACCCTGCAGCACACAAAGGCTTCTGTGGTTTAGCCCACAGTGCCACCACGTCCCACTTGGACTTGACTTATAACTACCCAAATAATCTTCTCATGGTATGTGAAATATTTATGTCGTGGTTTTACCAGTTCCATTCCCCTAGGGAGCTTCCGTGGCTAAGTGGGGATTTGAATGTTGGTCTCCAGAGTTCCTGTCAGTTACTCTATCCACTGTACAGCACCGGGCACCTCTGCTCATTCCCAACCAGAAATAAATGTTTTCAGCCTCTGGAGGCATTAGAGGGCTCTTTTGGTAAAATAAAATAAAATTTTTTTTGGAAGTTTTTAAGAAAATGTACTGAAGGGTCAACAAGGTCCAGAGCAGGAGGTTGTAGTCATGAGATCTCTGGAACTCTCCTACACTGGAATAGAACAAAGTGGATTGTTTGAAAGGATATATGTAGTATATTTCTCTTTAGTTCCACGTTTATGAAATTAAAATGTTCTTTTCAATCTTACAGAGAAATAGTTATCATTTACAGCGGAATGTATTTCACGTTTGTATTTTATTTTTCATGGTGCCCTGTTCCACAGACAACATGATAGCAGTTCTGGACGCCATACTTCTAGAAGGATGTTTGGAAGTTAATAAGCAATTGCCACGACTCAACTTCCAGATAACCTCACCTGGAATGACTGAGAAGCTTCACAAATTCAAGAAAGATGCTGACAAATTGGAACAAGTTCAGAGGAGGGCAACAAGGATGATGAGGTGGCTGGAAACCAAGCCCTAGGAGGAAAGACTGAAAGAACTGGGCATGTTTCGCCTTGAGAAAAGAAGACCGAGAGAAGGTAGAATAGCACTTTTCAAATACTTGAAAGGCAGTCCTACAGAGGAGGGGCAGGATCTGTTCTCAATCAACCCAGAGTGCAGGGCACACAACAAGGGTCTCAAGTGACAGGAAGCCAGATTTTGGTTTAACATCAGGAAAAACTTTTTAACTGTTAGAGCAGTATGACAACGGAACAAATGACCTTGGGAGGTGGTGAGTGCTCCAGGACTGGAGGCATTCAAGATAAATTTAGACACCCATCTGGCAGATATCCTCTGATCTGTATTCCTGCACTGAGCAGGGGGCTTGTCTCGATGGACTTATAGGGCCCTTCCAACTTCATAATTCTATGACTAATGGAAGGACCCTACAGTCAACCAAATGCTTCTTCACCAATTGACAGAATGTCATCTTCAGAATGATTCAATCCCCATGCCACCCACACACATAGATTCTAAAACCAGCTATGTTTCACCTGATTAAACCTTCTGTGCCAAACAATTAAGTCCTCGTTGAGGAGGATTTTTGTTTCGCCGGCTTCAGGATCCACCTTTCCAACTTTTACCCTCACAAATGAATTGTTTGAGAAGTTAACAAAATTTGTAAGATCAAAACTACTCATCACTTCCTGTTTCTCGTTAAAGAACACTGTGTCTCCTGCAGAGTTGTTAAATGAAATACTTTGGAGAAACGGATGAACCTGGTCAAATAGACAAAAGAAGGGGGAAATAAAGAGATAAAACGGTCTTTTCTTGATAGTAGAGAGAACAATTTTAGGAGAAGGTATATGCATAGTCATACAATAATGCCAACCTATCAATGATATGTCACTTTTAAGGAATATAGTAGTGCCTCGCATAGCGATCGCTCCGTTTTAAACGAAATCGCTTTGCGACGCTGTTTTTGCGATCGCAAAAGCGACCACTTTGCAATGTTCCCTATGGGGAAAATTCGCTTTGCAATGATCGCAGGGAAGCGATCACCGCAAAGCCCCCATTTTCGGCCACCAGGTAAACCAAAATGGCCACCAGGTAAACCAAAATGGCCGCCTGCTGTGTTGCCTCGCTTTAGAGGTACCAAAAATGGCTGCTGCAATGGAGGATTTTTGCTTAAGGTTAGTTTTGAAGCCCATAGGAACTCATTAATAGCGTTTTGATGCATTTCTATGGGCTTTTTAATATCGCTTAACGATGTTATCGCTTTTAAGTGATTTCTTCTGCATGGATTAACATCGCTAAGTGAGGCACCACTGTATTACTATGCACATTCTTTTAACTCATACATAGTCTGTATAGTATCCATCAACTAGTTAACAAAAAAAGTCTTTGTAAAGTGTACAAAATGTATTCAAAGGCAAATCAAGCCATCCCAAATCAAAATTCTAAAGGTTTCATAAGGAGTAAAATAAGTCCCATTTGCTCAGTTTATCTCATTGCAATCTGGAAGAACTTGAGGCTGAGAAAGTAAGAAGAAATGGTGGTAGATAAATGAAACAATCCATAAGATTTATTCTATTTGCCTCAAAATGAAGGAATTATATGTGCTGACATTTAGTGATCCTAATAGGGCTTTCAAGGTAAGTGGGATCTTTGGCTTTACCAGTTCCACCCCACCAGTGAGTTTCTGTGAATGCGAGGGGACTCAGTCCCCGGACTCCTGAATCTTTGTCCATCATTCTATTCACTACATCACACTGGGTCTTCTGATGAGTACACTTAATTTCTGTTCTGCAATAATTGTAAAAATTGCAACGACGCACAATATCTAGGAGAGATTCCAATGCCCTAAACCAACCTGAGCTGTGATTATTAGTGCTAATAAACCTATTCACAAGCAAGGTAAAACTCCAGATAATCACATGATGCTTTAGTTACCATATTTTTCCATGTATAAAATGACATTTTCTCAAAAATTATTAGAGGGAAAAATTCAAAGTTGTTTTGCACACAGAAGGCAGCAACAGGAGGTGGAGATAGAGGCAAAGGAGCAGCTGTGATCAGCCACCTCTCACGGCTGCCCATTGACTGCTCCTCTGCCTCCAGCAAGGGTAAAAATTAGGGGGTCATCCTATACATTGGGAAAATACATGGAAAATACGGTAATTAGTGATAATTTTACCAGCCAAGGCTGAAGATCTTGAGGCTCATGATATCTGTTCCCCATCTTGCTGTTCATCTTTGATCTAGTTGACTTTGCGGCATGAAGAGCATAAGCAATGGCATATACAGCATTATAGATACTGTAGCTGTGGCCAGTCATGGCCATTTCAAAGAATAGGTTTGGGACATTCTCCAGCCTTTCCTCCCCAGTACATGTTCTGTCAGCATCGGTTGGCTCACTTGGATTTGTGAATGAACAGCCAAAGGCGTGCTCCCAAAACACCTTCATAAATCCGTTTCCTTCTGTCTCTCCAGGATGTAAGGTTTGAAGGTATGTCTGGAAGTCCGGCAGTTCATTTGAATGAATGTTTAAGGAAATAGTTCCATGGAACATCTGCAATTCCAAGAACCCCTGAAAGCCTGCTAATGCAAAGTCAATCTGGGCTGTCATTATCCACACTTTTCCAGCAGGCTGAAGTTCTTCTTCTTCAGAAAGAGAATCTACTACAGTGTAGGCCAACCAAATGAAAGATGTTGTATCCCCATGGACCAGGTATACTCTAGCTTTCTTTTCTTTCAGAAGCAGATAATATTTCCTGTTCATCTCCAAAATATCATACAGATTTAAAAATAACGCCACATTTGGTGTTCTTTCTATGAAGGCGGAACAAAGTCCATTCTGAAAGAACAATGACTCCAAAGCCTGCAAGAAATGATCTCCTCCATCATCCTGCACAGCAAAGATCCCGATCCATCTCCACTGAAAGTATTTAAGCAAGTGGATGATCCCGATATACTGATGGGATTCATCTGGGACCATGCGGTAATAGGAAGGAGACAGGGTTTGGTATGTATCCTCTTGGGCAAATGACCCATATGTGACCTAAGAAACAATGAATGAATTAATGAATGAACGAACGAACGAACGAACGAACGAACCAACCAACCAACCAACCAACCAACCAACCAACCAACCAACCAACCAACCAACCAACCAACCAACCAACCAACCAACCAACCAACCAACCAACCAACCAACCAACCAACCAACCAACCAACCAACCAACCAACCAACCAACCAACCAACCAACCAACCAACCAACCAATGAGCTAGTAAACAAAGAAACAATTTAAAGGTACGTAATTTCTGGCTGTGTGGGTATGTGTCAGATTTGTTGAGATAAATTCCAGATTTGGATTTCTCAAGAATTTCCTACTGAACTATCTCAGTGGGCAGATAAAATGATGGAAAACATTCATAAGAAAAAATAAAATAAAATTATGCTTCAGGGTTCTTATGCAAATAAGATGTTGCTTCCATCTCTCTCATGATCTGACTGTAGGGTTAATTGTGGCTTCTCTAGAAATGGTGACTGAAATATTGCTAAAGGGGAGTCCATGTTAACCAAGTGTCTTTCCCTTTCTAGAAAACAAATCAAAGTGAGGTTTCAATATTAGATTTTCACAGAATCATAGAATCATTGAGTTGGAAATGTCCACCACCTTGTTCAAGGCAGGAATCCAAGTCAAAGCAGATCTGACAGAGGGTTGTCCAATTTTCTCTTGAAGGCCTCCAGTGTAAGAGTGCTCACCACCTCCCACTGAGGCCATTGGTTCCCTTCTCATCCTGCTCTAACAATTAAGAAATGTTTTATCTGAGGGGGTTGTTACAAAGATTAAAATGTCGCCAGTGATGAAATCAGTGAAAAAAGCAAGCAGTGGGTTCTTTAGAGATTGATGATAAGGATTTTGTATTAACCAACCCTCACACACTATAAAAGCACTCTATTTCAGAAAACCTAGATTTGGGAATTCAGAGTGTTTCCCTTAGCACCACCCCTTGGTTCTACCTGAGGAATTTTGTAGAGGCTTAAGATGTCCGCCACATGTGAGGAGATTGTAGAACTAAGACCGCCAATGACAGCAATGACGTTTTCCTGCTGGCCACATTTGAAATTGGGTAGGAACCTCTGTGTTTTTGAGAGCATGTCCAACATAGCCCGATAGGTCATCCTTGCATTGTAGTAACTGTCATAGATGTGGAAACCTATGGTGACATTGGGCAAAAGGCGGGCATCCTTGTTGATCTCATTCACAGCAAATGCCAAGGCAAGGACATGCTGGTACAACTTGGTCATCATCCTGAAAAAATACAGAAAAAATGCATGAGGTGTTCACAATGATTTTTCAGAAAAAGTATTCTAAAAATCGGTACATTTTTTACAATTCGGTGCATTCTTTCTTTTGCCTAGAAGAGACATGTAGCTGAACAGATTTCTTGTTTCCTTATGATTCCATTTACTGTTCTATTGATATTTGACATCTTTAAACTGTCATTTGACCTTCCCACTACCAAACTATCTCAAAATCTGCCCTTCATTTTTATATCTACTTATCTCTTAAAGACATGCTACTTTGTTCTTTACATGCATCAAGATTTTTCACATATCCTGAGAAAGACACAATGTCATAGCAACACTTATCCCTGGATGCCATCAAATCTCAACCAGGACTTCTTGATAAAGATAGCCTTGGTGGATTTAATCCAGAGTGATCGCTGCGTTTAGATGGATATCTTATCCATAAAAATATATTGTAGGTTCAGTGAATTTGCTCCCAAGTTCAATCAGTAAAATATCCTCTCTCTTAAAGCAGACTTTAAGAATCACACAGTTCCATACCCTGCTCTCTGGTGTAAACTTAGCGTCCACCTTCAGCAGTTAGCTGGTCATTCTAATTTCTCTACCTATCTTTCCACCTGTTTTCTAAGTCTTCTTTTCCCGAATTTCTTCAGTTTTTTTCTTCTTCTTTTCTTTTGCTACACCAAATGGCTGGTCCACACTGCTCCTCTTCTTCAATCCGTCCCCATTCTATCCTTCCCCGTTACTTGTCCTGCCACATCTTCTTCTCTCCATATTCTACCTCCCATCACTTCCATAGTTCTGAGGAAATTCTTCAGCTCCCTTCCAAATACCATGCCATACTTTCTGTACTTTTCATCCTCATGATTTTTTCTCCTCCAACTCCACCTTTCATTCTTTCCATTCAGTCTTCCATCCAGTAAAAGTCATTGCTAACGTATTATTTCTAATTCACCTTGTGATTCTTTCCACAAGATGTGGATGGCATAAGTTCCATATAATATAATATAATATAATATAATATAATATAATATAATATAATATAATATAATATAATATAATATAATATACTACAATACAATACAATACAATACAATACAATACAATACAATACAATACAATATAATATAATATAATATAATATGATACAAGATAAGATAATATAATATGAGATAATATGAGATAATATGAGATAATATAATACAAGATAATATAATATAATATGAGATAATATAATATAATATAGTCTTAGAACTCCAGAGCTGGAAGGGACACTATAGATTATTGAATCCAGCCCCTGCCAAAGAGGCACAGTGGAGAATCGAACTCTCAACCAACCTCTGGCCCTGGAGCCAGATACCTAAACTACTGGCCTGTCTAGCAGTTCTACAGTTAGTGTCCATCACACCTTCCTTGGGAAAGTGTAGCTGAACCCTTCCCTGTTACTGCAGCTTAGACTTGTGAAATGCTATCCGAATGTTCAATTTTTGTATGGACTTTGTCTTTGCCAGAGAGAACTCCCAGATCTGAAGTTCAATAATGCTGAAGAACAAACCAAGCCACCAGAGTGAGAAAAATAGGTTGGTTGGTCTTCAAGGAGACATTAGATACTCAATGCAAAAGAAAGCAATCACCCACTTTTGTGATACCTGGGTTTCCTACAAGTATCTGGCATGATTACCACAGGGGTATGATCCTGGGCACAGCAGCATGTTCTCTCTGCCCGATATATGAACAAAGCCAACAGATTGGCACCTTCTAGGAACCAACTCTTCTCTCTACAAGCTTTGAAAAGCTGTCAGGGACCAATGATGAACAACAGACAATACCTCCCATTGGTGGAAACGGGGGACTTTGGAGCCAAATGCAAGGGACACCTTCTCTGACCAGGACACTTCATAAGACAAGTTACTCCTAAAACAATAACTTTGTGAACTCATAAAGTCTCAAGAGGAAAGAGGAAGAGCAGCAACACCAGACTTTAATCTTCATTAATCTTCTTAAACTCCATTGCCTTTCTCAAGATTTTGCAAAGCAGACTGAACTAAACTTTAGTACTAATGTTCACCTACACCACAGGTACCTTGAGTTGAATTATGTTTCTTAATTCATATTCTGATGTTTCAAAGCTTGCATGTCAAAGGAAGAGGAGAAAAGCATTTCCTTACATCAGATCTTCAGTGACTATCTCCTCTAAATGAGGGGCTTTCTTGAAGGTCATTTCGTCTGAAAAATAAAACATCTGAGACGTGATCCCACCAACGAGGATGTCACCTGGCTGATACCACTCATGATGAATTTGGACGGGATGATTTCCGGAGCATCTTGTGGCATCAAATATATGCATGGGAAGAGATAAAAGCAGCAAAACTTCCAGCATCCCTTTCCACTTGGAATAAAGTCTCCCTAAATCAGATGGTCTTCATCAGGACAGAGTTTAAGGAGACTCTCAGCAAAGTCTGTTAGATGTTGGTGGTCTTCATCAAAGTGAACTGTAAAGCAAATAGTATTGACATGTTAAGTCTCACAGCTACTTGGTTAGAAAAGCATGCTGTGAATAGCAACGGAGACATACGGGCTGTAATTACCATGTCGTCAAGGAAGATTTTCCACGGAGGTTGCTGTGTGGGTCAATGCAAGTGAAAACAATAGAGCATCTTGGGGCATGTTGAAGATGAACATGTTCCATCTTGCATGAGTTTCAACAGATGCTATCCTATCATGCTCAGTTGAGTTTCAACAGACATAACATATTCCCTCTGATGTCTGGAGTACCAGAATGAAGCCACAGGTTTGTATATGCACTGTTTGTACGCATGGGAGTTGGGAAGAATGAAATGAGATGCACAACATGATCACCTGGGAAGGGGGGAAAAAGCTGATGAGCACCATACATGACCTGCCTTCGGGCAAATAAACAAAAAGGGTGAAGCCTGTTGATGTAATCTTGGTCAGCTATTCCCATGTTGACTCCTTTCTTGTAGAAAAGCCACTTGAGATCTGTGGTGAAATACCACATTTGGAAAAGCTGGTCCAAATTGCCATGAAAAATTATTTAATTGTAATTGGAATGGAGGTAATTGCCTGTGGAAGGATTAGTCTCTGAGGATCGCCACTAGGTTAGTCAACATATTGACATTGTATTCCATCACTACCCGACTGTTTTGTGAGGCAAAAGTTGTGGGTGGATTTAGAACCACTAAGAAACTCATGAGAGTAAAAGGAGGTGAAAATGGAAATCCTTAGGGATTCTCACCTGAAGTTGTCTGGGCAAGCTTCAAGCTGTTCTTGAATGCAGCCAATAATATTGTTTGATATTTCATTGTCATGTCGCACTATTTCCAAACCACTGAAATCCCCATCTCTGCATTATACCTTTAAATTAAATGGCAAAAGACTCAGTTTAGTTTGGTTTTCGTCTATGTAAACCAGATCATTAAAGCTATGGCATGAGTTGTCACGTCTGAGTAGGACTTTCCAACCTTGGGTCCCCTGATGGTCTTGGAAAAAAACTCCCAGAAGCCTTTCCCACTAGCTGTGCTGACCAAGATTTCTGGGAATTGTAGTCCAAGAAGTTCTGAGGACCTAACGTTGGGGACAATTTAAATAAAGCTATCAATATACTTCAACAGATATCACACTAAGAGATACTAGAGATGGGAGAGCCACCCATATAGTTTTTCCATCCATCCTACAGTACTATGCAGAGGAAAAGAAAGGGAAAGGAAAATACTCCAAGTGAATAACTACTGTAGCTATGAATGTGGTGTTGATGTGGGATTTGGTTTTGGGGACTACGGGCTAAGCTTCCGGGAAGAAGGACAACTAGCAAGAGATGGCTTGCCCCTAACAAGGACTGGGAAGATTCTGTTTGACCACAGCATGAAGAACTTCATCAGGAGGGCTTTAAACTGAATTGGAAGGGTGAGGGAGATGCACGAATAATAGAATCACAGAATCACAGAAAAGTGATGTTGGAAGGGGCCTACAACGCCATCAAATACAACCCCCTGCTCAACGCAGGAATACAATCAAAGCATACCTTCCAGGAGCTTACCTAAATTTTTCTTGAATGCCTCCAGTGCTAAGACACTCACCAACTCCTGAGGTAACTGGTTCCACTGTCACACTGCTCTAACAGTTAGGAAGTTTTACCTGATATTCAAGCGAAATCTGGCTTCCTTTAACTTGAACCCATTGTCATGTGTCCTGCACTCTGGGATGATCAAGAACAGATCCTGCCCCTCCTCTGTATGACAGCCTGTCAAATATGTGAAAAGTGCTATCTCATCACCCCTCAGTGTTATTTTCTCAAGGCTAAACATGGCCAGTTCTTTCAGCCTTTCCTCATAAGGCTTGGTTTCCAGCCCCCTCTTCGTCACACTACTCTGAACTTGTCCCAATTTGTTAGCATCCTTCTTCAATTGTGGTGTCCAGAACTGGACACAATACTCAAGTTAAGGCTAACCAGTGCTAAATAGAGGGGAACTAGCACCTTGCGGGATTTGGAAACTATACTTCTATTAATGCAGCCATTCTCACAACATTTCAACAATGAAATATCAAACAATGTCGTGAGAATGGCTGATGGTCGGATTCCAAAAGATCTCCTGTATGGAAAATTAGTGCAGGGAAACCACCCCAGAGGGAGACCACAGCTGCGATACAAAGACATCTGCAAGAGGGATTTGAAGGCCTTAGGAATGGACCTCAACAGATGGGAAACCTGGACCTCTGAGCGTTCAGCCTGGAGGCAGGCGGTGCATCATGGCCTCTCCCAATTTGAAGATACCCTTGTACAGCAGGCCGACGCAAAGAGGCAGTCCCGAAACAAGAAAAACCAGGGAGCTGGACAGGGGACAGATTGTATTTGTCTTCAATGTGGAAGGGATTGTCACTCTCGAATTGGCCTTCTCAGTCACACTAGATGCTGTTCCAAGACCTCCATACAGAGCACGTTACCATAGTCTCTTGAGACAGAAGGATGCCTACACTATTAATGCAGCCTAAAATAGCATTTGTCATTTTTTAATAGCCACATCACACTGTTGACCCATATTTAGCTTGTGATCTATCACAATTCCAAGATTCCAAAACTATTCACTTGTGGTTTTGTTGAGCCAGGTATCCCTCATTACAGAAACTGTAATCGGTTTCTTTTTCCCGAGGTGCAGTACTTTCCACTTAACCCTGTTGAATTTCATTCTGTTGCTTTTGGCCCAGTGCTCCATCCTATCAAGGTCATTTTGAAGTTTGTTTCTGTCTTCTAGGGTATTAGCTATTCCGCCCAATTTGGTATCATCTGCAAATTTGACAAGCTTTCCCTGCACTCTGTCATCTAGGTCATTAATAAAAATATTGAAGAGCACCAGGCCCAGGACTGAGCCTTGGGGTACCCCTCTTTTCCCCTCCTCCCATTTAGAGAAAGACCCATTAATCATCACCCTCTGAGTAGGATTCTGTAGCCAATTGTGTAACCACCTGATACTTGATCTAT
The DNA here is from genome assembly GCF_051106095.1 of Pogona vitticeps. Taxonomy (NCBI): domain Eukaryota; kingdom Metazoa; phylum Chordata; class Lepidosauria; order Squamata; family Agamidae; genus Pogona; species Pogona vitticeps. Next base: position 117,333,558 of record NC_135788.1, read on the forward strand.
CCAGCCCACACCTAGTTAGCTTGCTAATCAGGAGATCATGGGCTACTTTGTCAAAAGCTTTGCTGAAGTCAAGATATACTATGTCTACAGCATTCCTTCTGTCTATCAGGGAGGTGACCTGATCAAAAAATGAGATCGAATTAGTTTGGCAGGATTTGTTCTTGATCAAATCTGCGTTGGCTTCTAATTATTACTGCATTGTTTTCTAGGTGCTTGCACAATGACCGCTTTACAATCTTTTCCAGAATTTTGTCTGGGATTGAGGTCAGGCTGCCTGGCCTGTAATTCCTAGGTACCTCTTTTTTGTCCTTTTTGAAGATAGGGGCAACATTAGCCCTCCTCCATTCCTCTGGCACCCCCACCCACCCACCCACCCCACCCCCGTTTCCCATGATTTCTGAGAGTTCTTCAGCCAGGTCCTTCAGGACTCTCGGATGCAGTTCAATCCTCCCCCCCCCCTTGAATTTCCAATTTGTTTTGAAGTTCATAGTCTGTCTTATGGGAGAAGACTGACTTAAAATAGGAATTGAGCACCTCTGCCTTTTCTTTGTCCTCTCTTATCATTTTTCCATCTCCATTGTGGAGCTGTCCCACTATGTCTTTTGTTTGGTTTTTTGCTGCTCACACACCTGAATATCTTGACTGCTTCCATAGGTGTTCTCAACTTTCAGGCTGCCTTTTGTACGCAAAGCTTGGCAGGCACCCTTTTTCCTGCTGACAACTGGGGCATGATATTGTGCAGCAATATTGCGCTGTTTCCTGGTGTTTGAATCATAGGTGCAGGAAGTGCAACATCTCAATCCTTCTTTTTTAAAAAGAATTGAATTTATAACATGTCATGAACTCCCCATCAAACCTTCCTAGTGCGTTTCCAGATGGAGTGTCCAGGGAAGAATTTGTGATTTACTGAGGGCAGCTTGAAACTTTTTTTTTTAAGGGAGAAGATCATTCATCTTCATTTGTGTCAGAAGCAAGAGACCATATACTGTTAGATTCCACAAATTCTGAAAACTAAGGTCAAACCAAGAAACTCCCCCATCTCTGGTTATTTATTTATTTATTTATTTATTTATTTATTTATTTATTTATTTATTTATTTATTTATTTATTTATTTATTTATTTATTTATTTATTTATTTATTTATTTATTTATTTATTTATTTATTTATTTATTTATTCATTCATTCATTCATTCATTCATTCATTCATTCATTCATTCATTCATTCATTTATTTATTTATTTATTTATTTATTTATTTATTTATTTATTTATTTGTGCCACCCATCTAGCCAGAGGCCAATCTGGCAGGTTTTTCAACATAGCATAAGACATTTACCCATTTAAGTATTTAAATAGCTAGTATAATAATCTTGCTGGTTGATCATTTTATTGGGATCCCTTTCATGGAGCAAATATCATACATCCTTGTGTGACATTTAGTGAGGTCCAATATTTCTAATGATGTGGATCCCAACCTTGGGTCCTTAGAAGTTCTTGGACTACACAACTCTCAGAAATCCTGGTCAGCACAGCTAGAGGTAAAAGCATCTACGAGTTTTAGTCCGAGACCATCTAGGGACCCAAGATTTGGAAGCACTACTCAGTTGTGACAACCGAAGCCCTAGCTTTACACAGAGGAAAACCAACCTTAACCACTCTTTTTGCTATTTAATTTAAAGGTATAATGCAGAGATGGAGATTTCAGTGCTTTGGAAATAGTGTGACATGACAGTGAAACATTAAACACGTATTATTTTCTGTATTCAAGAACAGCATGAAACCTACCCAGACAACTCCAAGTGAGGGTCCTTAGGGATTTCCATTTGCACCTGATCTTGCTCTCATAAATTTCTTGGTAATTCTAAATCCACCCACAAAACAGTAGGGTACTGATGCAATACAATGTCAATATGTTGACTAACCTAGCGGTGATCCATAGAGACAAATCCTTCTACAGGGAATTACCTCCATTCCAATTATAACTAAACAATCTCTCATGGCCATTTGGACCAGCACTTCCAAACATGGTAGGAAAATATGCTAAAAGCAATCTCTTAAACCCACAAAATTTCTCCCTAGATATTCCACCTCAGATCTCAAGCAGCTATTCTACAAGTAAAACATCAACATGGGAATAGCTGACCAAGATTACATCAACAGGCTCCCTCTGTCTCTTTTGGCTTAAAGGAAGATCTTGGTCTTTGTCTTACTATATTCATCAGGTTTTTTTTTTCGATTCCCAGATCATTATGTTGTGCATTTCATTTCATTCTTCCACACTCCCATAAGCAAAAACAGTGCATATAGAAACCAGTGGTTTCATTCTACTACAGAAGTTAGAAGAAATAGATTATGTTTGTTAAAGTTCATGCAAAATTAAATATGTTAATCTTATACATGCCACAAGATGCTTTATTGTGTTCACTTGAATTGACTCACACAGCAAGCTCCTTTACAATCATGCTACTATTTACAAATAAATGTAATCTATTTTTAAATAGACATGCACATTAAATAGTACAAAGGTTCAAAGTTACAAGCTGTCACTTTGTTTGTCAATCCACAGCAAGCTCTTTCCTTCTTGTTTAAGCACATTCAGTTCTCTCTCTGTGTGTGTATGTACACATATACTTCAGCTCTCAGGATTATTATGGTACAGTCCCCTTGCTCAGCTGGAGAGCTGGCTAATTATTTTCAAATGGCTATAGTAAGCTATAATTCAAGTCTCAGTTCCATGAGCACTTTCATTTTCAGGGCAACTTTTTTTATAAGGCCCTTAAATATTTTAACACTACGCATAAAAACTTTCTCATCTTGCCAGCGCCTTCAGCCCATGCCTGGGATCCCTTAAGCCTGGGTCCCCCCCCAGCTCAGCCTGGCCTCTGCTCTACCCTGCAGATGTGGCTCAGAATCCTTGGCCTTCTTCCTCCCATCTGGAACTTTACTCTTCCTCCCATGGCTCTCAGTATGGCCCTGTCACAGCTAGAGAACCTCCCTCAGAGCTAGGATTCTGATGACCAGGAGTGCAACATGCCAGCTCTGGAACTCCTTCTATATTTGGGTTGTCATTACACAAGCTGGAAATCACCCCAGTGAACCGGAATGGGGTTTACATTCTTGTCAGGAAATTCTGGATACTTCCTGGCACAAGTTGTGTAAAAGCCCCTCAGTACAGACAATAGAGACTTCTCAAGGAATTCATAATAGAATCCAATATTTAGTTGCAACACATTAACAAAGGAGATATTTTTAAATATATGCATTGTTCTTTTGCTCATAACTGTGACGGACAACCCGCACATCACTCCTGTCAATCATTTTAAAGCTGCAGTGCAGGAGCCTATGACAGGACAGGAGGGGTGGAGTCAAGAAAACTGGGAGTGCCAGAGAGGCAGTTGGAGAGAGAGACAGAGAGCGTTAGGGAAAAGATGGTGAAGCTTTAGAGAGAAGACTGTGAAGTGTTTATACTAGATATTGGACAGTTGGTTAGTTAGAGAATATTAAAGAGTTAAAATGAATTAGAAGCCCATTGACAGTCAGAAAATATTGAGCTCTTTATTGAAGTAAATGAGTACAAGCAAGCTTATAAGTAATGAAATCCACGTTTAATGAATGAATGATAATAGAACATCCATGATTTTCCTTCTGTGATTCACTTATTTATCCTTAAATAAACCTTGTTTTATTTGGCAGCAAGAGTGTGAGACTCATGATTGATATAGTGAGGATAATATCCTCTGGTGGCAGCGAAAAAGGGGTAAAGAACAAGCTGTGTCCAAAGGTGAACTTGTGTGAGAGGCAAAACACACAGGGGTCACTGGGGGTACACAATAATAACCATCTTGCCCAACAGAGGAAAAAGCTTTCACTGGGATGCAGTGTAAAAAGATTTTAATGCTTTCTCTGTATCATTTGCTCCCTGTTGTTCAGCTCAGGTCTCCACAAAATTATGTAACACTTAGGGAAGAAAATGCAACCCAGCAAGGCAGCAGCAGAGGACAAGATGCAGAAGATCTCCACAGCTACCATGTCTTTCCCTCTGGAGCTCAGATAGGAGGGAACAAAGGAGATCCACACGCTACAAAAGGCCAACATGCTGAAGGTAATGAGCTTGGCTTCGTTGAAACTGTCTGGTAATTTGCGGGCCAAAAATGCTACCATGAAGCTCAGGAGAGCCAAGAGGCCCATGTAGCCCAAGACCACATAAAACATGGCAGCAGACCCTTCATTACACTGAGCAATGATTTTCTCTCTTGTGGAGTGCATGTCTAAATCAGGGAATGGGGGAGACATGACCAGCCAGGAAATACAGATGCAGCCTTGATTAAGGGAACAGGAAAGGACAATGGAATAAGCCAGCTTATTCCCCACCCATTTCTTCATCTGAGAGCCAGGCTTTGTAGCAATGAAGGCTAAGGAAACAATGGTGGTTTTTGCCAAGACGCAAGAAACCGCCACCGAGAAAGTCACACCAAAGACAACTTGTTGAAGGAGGCAGGTCACCCTCTCAGGTTGGCCGAGGAACAACAAAGGAGAAAGGAAGCAGAGCAGGATGGAAGCCAAGAGGATGTAGGTGAGGTTCCGGTTGTTGGCTTTGACAATGGGGGTGTCTCTGTTCTTGATAAATGTGCTGAGAATAAATATTGTGAGGAAAGCAAAAGAAATACTAACGGTGGCAAAACCCATTCCTAAAGCATCTTCAAAGGTCAAGAAGTCGATGGTCTTGGGGATGCATCTCTCTCTCTCCTGGCTTGGGAAGTGATCTTCTGCACATAGGAAACAGTCATCCATATCTGAAGAACACAAAGAGATTCTTTTCCAGTTAAATTTTGTGTTTCTTCCATCTGGATTAATCAGATCGTGCAATTCTAACTGCTCCAGTTCACTTCTGACACCTGGTTCCATGTCAGTAGTAGACTAACAATGGACATAGTGAGAGAGATCATTGATCCTCTATTTATTTTATTTATTTATTTATTTATTTATTTATTTATTCAATTTCTACCCGGCCCCTCTAGACAACGTCTACTCGGGGCGGCTTACAAACATTAAAACACATTAAAACAATGTAGAAAAATAACTAACATAATGCAATTATTATAATTAATATTATCCAAGATGGCAACATTAAGAACCAGAAAAAAGGGGGAAGGAACTTAGGTGACTGGGGGGAAGGCCTGTCTGAATAACCATGTTTTTAGTTGGTTTTTGAACACACCCAGCGAGGGTGCCAGCCGAATTTCAGTGGGAAGTGTGTTCCACAGCCGAGGGGCAACTGCCGAGAAGGCCCGGTTTCTTGTTTTCTCCTTCCGGGCCTCCCTCGGCGTCAGTCCCCTCAGCCGTCCCTGCTGGCTATGTCGGGTGACTTGGGTAGATCTGGGTGGGAGGAGGCGATCTGCCAAATATTGAGGTCCCAAACCGTTTAGGGCTTTATATGTAATCATTAATACTTTGAAGTCAATGCGGAAACGAATAGGTAACCAGTGCAGCGCAGCCAGAGTGGGGGAGATGTGCTGATATTTTCTCACCCCACTAATAAGCCTGGCTGCTGCATTCTGGACCATCTGGAGTTTCCGCAAGAGCCTGAAGGAGCAGAGTTAGCCTACCTGTCTTATTTGAAATCTTCCCTTCTGAGCACGGGACACAATCATAGCAGCAGAATTTTTGCCCTTCTTTCTTCTTCTTCTGATTACCTGGAGGACAATATTCGTTGCACAAAGAAAGGGGAGGCACCTAGATGGAAAAAGGAGAGAAGATGCAATGGGAAGATTTTCAAACTACATGGTTGAATTTCAGATTTGCCGAGAAAGAGGTTGACTCTTGTGCAAGCGAAAAGAATGGAGAGAATGTGGTTGGTTCTGAAGACAGTTCACCCAGCTGTCACACAATTGTTTAACATCAGATCATGTCGGCAACAGAGGAGATTTGCCCAAGGAAATCTGCTAATGAAATTCTTACCTGCTTAAATCCTGTAGGCCAGACTAGCATCTTGTCTTGAATGATCAATTCGTTTCCTCTGGGTCTATGGCCATCCACTCTTCCAACTTTGATTCTCTGGAAGGATTTGTTGGGGAATATCACCAAATTCATGATGTCGAATCCACCTCTGATCCCCTTCTTCTCATTAAAAGATATGGTTTCTCCAGCTGTGTTGTTGAACGAGATCCCTTGAAGAAATGGATGAAGCTAAAAGAAGAAAAAGGGGAGGGAGAGATTACCCAACATAAGGTGGAAGGCAGGAGGATCATCTGGTCTTCTCTTTCCTCTCTTTGCTTCCTCAACACGGTGCTCCCAGTTTTCATGGGGAGTTGCTCAGTAGGTGCACCTAGATACAAGCAGGATCCTCCTTTTCAAACACAGCCCACTTCACATACACTAGAACATCTCTTTGCATCTCTCTACCTCAAATACCAGAAGGAGTCTGGAAGCAGATGTCACAACTAGAGTTGGACATGAATTAAAAAACACAAATCACCAAATTCATCCTAAACGGCTAAGTTGTCGATCTGTACTCATACAAATCAATGTCCCAAATGACTATGAATCAATTAATTGTTAGTGATTTTTAATTCATCAATTCATTTAGGCTATAAAACAGCCCCAAGGAACTTAGAGACATCAATATTGTGTGGAAATGTCTTCTGATGCTTCTCTACAATTCGTCCAAGTTAGGTCAAAACTGGGTTTCAAATGTGGAAAAAAAAAAACCAAAAAAATAACCAAAGGTGAAATGGGAAGATAAAGATCAACAAAGAGTCCTTACATCTGTAAGCGGTTTACTTTTAAATACAGTTTCTGATGAAAAATCTAGTCAAGGAACACAGGATAAACCTAAATCTTATCTGCAAAGAAGACATGTAAGGCCCTTGATACCTGGCAGAATGCCTCCTTCCAGTGAGATCTGCCTGACCCACGTGATCTTCCCAGACCAGGCGGTTGAGATCTCTGATAGTGAGACAGACCCAGAAAGAGAAGACCAGGATCCAGTTTTTCTCTGTGGTCATTCCCTGTCTATGGAATAAACTCCCACCTGAAATTCACCTGGCCCCTTCACTGATGGTCTTCAAGAGACTGCTCAAAACATGGTTATTTAGACAGGCATTTCAAGATAATATATTAACATAGCGCAGAAATTTTGTCAGCTCTTAAGCTTCCAATGCTGCCGTCTTTGCTTTTTAATTTTTTTAAATTTTGCAGTCATTGATTCTTTCATGTTGCTTTCTTTTTTGTTTAATTGGCTGAAATACATCTACAAACTGTCTTTTCCAAATGATCTCTACTATTACCTGCAGAATAAGGTCACCTAACAGCACTGACTCCTCAACACTAGGAAGAGCATCCAGTGACACTGAGTGCAAGCGAGCGAGCGAGCGAGCGAGCGAGCAAGCAAGCAAGCAAGCAAGCAAGCAAGCAAGCAAGCAAGCAAGAAAGAAAGAAAGAAAGAAAGAAAGAAAGAAAGAAAGTCTGGAATGCAATGAATTTACAAAAGGCTATATGAGCAGATTTAAGGATACTGAAATCAGCAGCAATACATGACATTTACTGTCTCCATGTACTGAGTAAGTGTTTGCAGATTTTTAAAAATTATTGATTTTGACAGAAAATCCTCAAGTTCTATGCTATACTTCCACTACGGAAGGCCATGGTGTCTGACATCGAGCAGCATACCTGTTACCTTGGGTTGGTGCAGATGGAAGGAAAAGAAAAGACGGAGGAAAGGTGATTGTGTGAATTCGTGACTACCATTTGTTAGGGACAGCTCTTCTACAACATGGCACTTCCCTGATGCTTTCGACTACAAACCCCAGGACATTGAGCATCTAATTATGGGATTTGTATGAGTTTTGGAAAGTGCAAGTTTTTCATGAATGATAGCTTGTGAAAAAAAATGTCAAGAATTCAAGGGTGTCAGTTCAGGTGTAACATACCAAGATACCTGCTGGTCTAAAGCACTATAAATTAATAACTAACAACAAAAAATGAGCTTATCTTATTTTCTTACATTAAGAAAAGAGATTCCTGAGCTAAGTAATGGTTAAGTAAACTTTCAAACTTTTTTTTAGAGAGAAATTCCATTTCATACATGAAAAACTAAAAAGCCCACTAATGAATCAATTTCACATAAGTTTGGTTCCCATTTTAAGAAATATGAAACACAGAGAACTTTTCTGTTTTCCCATCTTGAGCACTACAAAGTATTACTAATTGCTGTTGTTTTGAATTGTTTTGAATTGCTTTTAACTGTTCTAGTTTATAGTGTTTGATGGAAACCGCCCAGAGTAGACTTTGTCTAAAAGGGTGGGATAGAAATCTAATAAATAAATAAATATAAACTTCTATAAGCAGCACATAGAATTCATTATACCACCTATTAAAGGGGGTTGAGCTATTACCTTCCAAGCCTGGAAATCCTGCAGTTCAGCTGTTTTACATCCTGTCTTAGGAAACACACATCTCATTGCCCTTTGGGCGGAGAGAGATGAGCCCATGGCATGTAAAGCATGAGCCACAGCATAGACTGCAGTATAGATGCTGTAGCTGTGACCGGTCATGGCCATTTCAAAATGAGGCCCAGGAAGACTCTCCAGTCTCTCCTCCCCAGTACAGATTTCACTGGCATATAATTCCATCCCGGGCTTTGGAAAGAAGCAGTCAAATGCTTGTTCCCAGAAAAGTTGGAGAAACCCATCTTCTTGGTTCCTGTTGGGTTTTATCGTTTGAACAAAGTTCCTGAAGCCTACCAGATCTTCAGAATGGTATGTAAGGGAAAGGGCACCTTGAAACATTTGGAGATCAAAAGCCCTGGAAAGTCCTGTCAAAGCAAAATCTAGCTGAGCCGTTATGATCCAAACCTTCCTAAATGACGCACTTTCATCATAACTTGAAGTTTGGATGAATATACTCGCTCTGACCACTGCAATTGTCAAGGATTCTCCATAGATAATGGATGTAGCGGTTTTAGTATCTGTTAAGTGCAAATACATATTAAAGGCTAAGTAGCCTAGTTCAACTGGATTATCCAGATGAGCTCTATATGATAGTCTAACAGTGAAGGATGAACAGATTCCATTTTCAGAAAGCAGTGGTTCCAGCGTCTGCAGGAAATGCTCTCCTCTCTCATTGTCTATAACAAAAATCCCAATCCATATCCACCCGAAATGCTGAAGCAAACGGATAATGCCAATATTCTGATGGGATTCATTTGGAACCATGGAATAAAATGAAACATCTCGAGTAGTGCGCATGCTTTGAAGATCAAATGAACTATATGTGAGCTGAAAAAAAGAAGAAGAGATAGCATAGAATCAAATCAAGGTGTTTTATGGCCATTTAGGCAAGAAATATTTCTTGGAGGAACACATCTTAGAAGAAAAAATTAAAAGACAAGTTATAATTGAAATTTCATTCAAGAAACCGAAGACAAGTTCAGAAGAATCACCCATTGCCCTCTGGCCCTTTCAGCAGCTAGGTAAAGGTAAATATTCCTCTTGACATTTAGCCCAGTCATGTCCGACTCTAGGGTGTGGTGCTCATCCCTGTCTTCAAGCCACAGAGCCAGTGTTCGTCTGTAGACAGTTTCCGTGGTCACGTGGCCAGCGCGACTAGACACAGAATGCCGTTACCTTCCTACTGTGGTGGTACCTATTTATCTACTCACATTTACATGCTTTTAAATGGCTAGATTGACAGGAGCTGGGGCAAGCAACGGTAGCTCCCTCCATCGCGTAGATTCGATCTTATGACTGCTGGTCTTTTGACCTTGCAGCACAGAGGCTTCTGTGGTTTAACCCGCAGCACCACCACGTCCCTAAACTAGCCACTCAGCAGCTAGTTTAATCAAAATTCACAAGTAGAATACCCACAGAAGAGCACTCACCTGTGGAATCTTGTAAAAACCGAGTAAGTCAGCTATATAGTAAGTGGTAGCAGAGTTGAGCCCACCAATGATGGCCACCAAATTTCTTTGTTTGTTGCAATGGTAATTGGGGATCAAGCTAGGCGATCTGAAGAGCAGGTCCAGAGTAGTCCAATAAGTCATTGCAGCATCGTGATAGGTGTCCTGGATGTGAAACCCAAGTGTGACATTTGGCAAGATTTGGTGGTTTCTGTTGATCTCACCAACAGCAAAAGCCAAGGCAAGGCTATGCTGGTAGAATTTTGTTATCATGCTGCGAATGGAATCAGATTACGAATTCAGAATCAATCCTTCAACGAAGGGAGCATTTGGGCCACAAAACCTAGTAAATCCCCCTGGCTAATCTGACAGGGAAATAAATTCCTTATGAATGTTGGTTAAATAATGAATACTTCCCCTTTATCTTTTAGAAATAAATCCTGGAATGGATTTAATGTTTGTATTTGATTCCCTCTAATTAATTGTACAAGAAAGGAACTCCTTATTGATGTTAGCAAGTTAATGAGCAGTTTTCCTTTTCATCTGAAAAAAAATGATTTCTAACATATACTTATGGCATATTCCATAAAGTATGGGGTGGCCATACTTTATTAGACTATAATCTAATTGGGGTTGGATGGTGTGCCATTCCACTTACTTTTAGGGAAAAACTAAATATTCTTTTTCTTTTTCCTCACTTCTGTCACTCCCTTATGTTTGTTGTAAATTATGTCACCATGCTATAAGTAGAGTCAATGTAATATTTCAGAATTAAATTGTACAGTGCATGAAATATATGTATCAAAAAATAGGCATTTCCATCTATTATATTAAATAATAAGAAAAAAGGACAGAAAAGAATGGTTTTCTGTGCAAACCACAAAATGATTTATCATATGCTGATGTAACCTTTTACCTAGGTGTAGTAGGATATAATTTATCATATGCTGATGTAACCTTTTACCTAGGGGTAGTGTGATGCAGTGATGGGCTAGGACTCAAGAGATCTTGGGTCAAATCCCTGCTCAGCCATGAAAGGTCACTGGGAGTGTGAAACTAGGAAAACCTTAAATATCTCACTTACCTTGAAAGCCTTATTAGGGTTGCTGTACATCAGTTACAACTTGACAGCACATAGGAACAACAGTGTAATCAGAACAATGCTTCGATATAGCCATCTATGGGAGATAACTGATGGATGTGTCCTTTGCCAGGCTCTAAACGTATAATAAAACTTTGTGGGATATTATCTAACTTATTTCTGGGGAAAAATAAAACTGCCCTCCTACCTCAACTTTTATGAACTTTGCTTTCTTCCCTACTTGAAGACTCCCTATTGGAATAGTAAGGCAGCTCCACAATCTTCACCCTCTTAATATTCTGCTCTGAAAGTTTTTCAATGGCGGGGATTAAAATCTGTTGACAAAGCTTGGAGCACCATACTACTTAGCGATCACTGAACATCTCAAATAGGACAACAGAATTTGTCTCTTGGAGTCAAAATTAAAGACTAACAGGTTTCGTTCTGGCATGAGGTTCTGTTCACAAATGCTTATTCTGAATAAAACCCAGGGGATGTTGGCAAGTCTTTGGGTCGAGTCCCAAGTCTCAGTCTTTGGCACAAGTCTTGAGTCTCGAGTCCCAAGTCTGAGTCCCTATTAATTCCAAGTCAAGAGCTGAGTTCATTGAAATAAACACATGAGTCTAGTCCAGGTCAAGTCACCAATGTGACTTAAGCATGACTTGAAAGTGAGTTCCACAGCTTCAATCCCAACCCTGATAAAAACCTGTTAGTTTTTAAAATGCCTAAAGATGCACTCTTGTTCTTGTGACCTCCCTAAGACAGAAAGATGTGAGGGAGGGGGAGAGAAATCATAACTTCTTACTCTGGAACATCAAATGAATCTTGAGAAGGGTGTCCACTGAAAGAAAATTCAAAAGTAGGGTAGATAATCTGAGAAGTAATTCCACCAAGAAGGAGGTCACCTGGTTGGTACCATTCATGTGGAACCGGGCGGACGTAAACTGCAGGGCATTTCAGAACATCTTTTTTACATGCAACAGGAGACGACAGAAAAACGACCATGAACATCCACAACATTCTGGCAGTAAAATGATTTTCAAAATGCAAAACTCTTCAGCATCCATCCATGTCAGCCGCCTGATTGAAATATGGGATTGTGGATTGCACCTCCCTCTGCCAATGAATTTGTCCTAAAAAGAGGAACTTTTGTCATGAACATGAATGCAGATGTACGAATGTCAACAGAGATTGCCAAGGCACCAATTTCAGTAAAGTGGGAAGTGGGGAAATGTTGGGAATGAAACTGACGGAGCCCTGCCTAGGTCTGGCCCCCACTCCCCACTTTCCACAGAATGGGGGGATATTTAAAGCCACTGCCAGGATTTCTTATCCATTGCTTTCTAAAGACCTCTCAAAAAACATGGCCCAAGCGCAGAAGCAAATTATAGTGATTCCGGAAATCCAATGGGAAATCACCTGCTTTTCGGTGTTTGATCCTCCAGTGGCCTTTTTGCCAGCAAACAGATGATTTCCATCCTTTGATTGAGAAGTAGCAGATGGCGGACTTTGTGGGCCAAGAAGAAAGTTAGGGCCAGCTAGCCATGAAGTACAACGTAGCACTAAACGATGAAAATAAGGTGATTTCCCAGCTCGTTTCAGTAAGACAGTGGAAGTTAGCTTTTTCTATTCAATGGTGTAGGACAGCGGTCCCCAACCCCCGGTTTGCGGCCCAGTGCTGGTCCGTGGACCGAACCAGACCAGGCCGCGAAGACAGACCTCCTGCCCCTCTGCATGCACTCACCACCACACAACTGATTTGCACATGTGTGTGTGCTCATGCTTGCATGAGAAGAACAGCATGCTTGTTCACACATGCGCACGAGTGTGGGGTGGTGCCTCGCCTTCCCCAGCTGGTCTGTGGGGTGAAAAAGGTTGAGGGTTTCTGGTGCAGGAGATGAAGATCAGCTTGAAATAGGTGAAAAATGAGAGAATAATTTTTATATTTAACCACTGCTTAGCAGGTTGTGTCTTCCATGAATAGGGCACAATAAGTAGTAAACTATGATCATAGTACTATTAAATGTGGCATTAAGTGAAGCATTGGTCAGATAAACTTGTTGAATATCTTTCTTCACATCGTATGGATGGTTTTGACCTTGGTTTCCAGTGACAATCTTGGCTCACTTCTACCTCTCCCTTTAAAAACAATAAAATTCAAAAGGTGAGGGGACATCTTTTGGAAAACAAGCACACAATATTTTTGTATAGCTTTAGGTCCAATATAGCTTTTCTTTCTTTCTTAGGTTGTCCATCCCAAAGAGGAAAAATTTAGAAATTGGAATGTAGTTGTCAAGTCTGCAATATTTAGACCAAATTGTAGTTCATTGGAAAGGTTGAAGGGTGCACATTTCCCCCCCATTATTTATTATACTTATGCTTCACCATTTCATGAAGTCCAAAACAGCCCTTCAAAATATTTTGGCACGGAGGGACTACAGTCACATCCCAGCTCTGCATATATTTAAAAATATCTCATTAATGTTAATGTGTTGCAACTAGATATTGGATTCTAATATGAATTCCTTGAGAAGAATCTTCTTATTTTTTTTTCCTGTGCATGTTAGTCTCTACTGTCTGTACTCTGGGGATTTTACACAACTTGTGCCAGGAAGTATCCAGAATTTCCCTACAAGACTGTAAACCCCATTCAGGTTGACTGGGGTGATCTCCAGCTAGTGTTCATAGGCATCCTTCAGTCATGAGAGACTATGGTAACATGCTCTGTATCGAGAAGTGTCCTCTCCAGAGCATGGAGCCTGGGTAAAGTAGTATGGAGGACAGGCTGTTACCCAAGCAGCAAATCCCCCCTCTCCACGTTGCTGAAATGGTTCAATGGAAAGGCAAGAGCCAATACAACTGGTTCCAGCAACGTCGCAGGACACAAACTGCCTTCGGGACTCCAGCTCCGGATTTTGTCTCTAGGTTAACTCCTGAAGCTAGTGTAATGATAACCCAAATATAGAAGGCGTTCCAGAGGTGGCATGTTTCACTCCACTACTGGTCATCAGAATATTCACAGTGAGGGAGATGCTCCAGCTGTGGCACAACAGCCTGGGTACAATTGGAGGAAGTGTAAAGTAAAGTGAGGAAGAAGGCCAATGCTGATAAGCTGCATTTGTGGAGGGGAGCAAAGGCCAGAATGTGTTGGTGTGACCCAGGCTTAAAAGAAGTAGTCGAAAGGTAGGGGAAAGACTGCTGGTCATCAGAATCCTAGCTCTGAGGGAGGAACTCTAGCTGTGACAGGGCCATACTGAGAGCCATGGGAGGAAGAGTAAACTTCCAGATGGGAGGAAGAAGGCCAAGGATTCTGAGCCACATCTGCAGGGTAGAGCAGAGGCCAGGCTGAGCTGGGGGGGGGGACCCAGGCTTTAGGGATCCCAGGCATGGGCTGAAGGTGCTGGCAAGATGAGAAAGTTTTTATGCGTAGTGTTAAAATATTTAAGGGCCTTATAAAAAAAAGTTGCCCTGAAAATGAAAGTGCTCATGGAATCGAGACTTGAACTATAGCTTACTATAACCATTTGAAAATAATTAGCCAGCTCTCCAGCTGAGCAAGGGGACTGTACCATAATAATCCTGAGAGCTGAAGTATATGTGTACATACACACACAGAGAGAGAACTGAATGTGCTTAAACAAGAAGGAAAGAGCTTGCTGTGGATTGACAAAGAAAGTGACAGCTTGTAACTTTGAACCTTTGTACTATTTAATGTGCATGTCTTTTTAAAAATAGATTACAATTATTTGTAAATAGTAGCATGATTGTAAAGGAGCTTGCTGTGTGAGACAATTCAAGTGAACACAATAAAGCATCTTGTGGCATGTAGAAGACTAACATATTTTATTTTGCATGAACTTTAACAGACATAACCTATTTCTTCTGATGTCTGAAGTACAAGAATGAAACCACAGGTTTCTATATGCACTGTTTGTGCTTAGGGGAGTGAGGAAGAATGAAATGAAATGAACAACATAATGATTTAGGAATAAAAAAAGCTATTGCATACAGTAAGACAAAGACCAAAAGAGACAGAGGGGAGCCTGTTGATGTAATCTTGGTCAGCTATTCCCATGTTGACTTCTTCCTTGTAGAATAGCTGCTTGAGATCTGAGGTGGAATATCTAGGGAGAAATTTTGTGGGTTTAAGATATTGCTTTTAGCATGTTTTCCTACCATGTTTGGAACTGCTGGTCCAAATTGCCATCAGAGATTATTTAGTTATAATTGGAATGGAGGTAATTCCCTGTAGAAGGATTAGTCTCTATAGATCACCACTAGGTTAGTCAACATATTGACATTGTATTCCATCAATACTCTACTGTTTTGTGGGTGGATTTAGAATTACCAAGAAATTCATGAGAGCAAGATCAGGTGCAAATGGAAATCCTTAGGGACCCTCACCTGGAGTTGTCCGGGCAGGTTTCATGCTGTTCTTGAATACAGCAAATAATACATGTTTAATGTTTCACTGTCATGTCGGACTATTTCCAAAGCACTGATATCTCCATCTCTGCATTATACCTTTAAATTAAATGGCAAAAAGAGTGGTTAAGGTTGCATTTCCTCTATGTAAACCAGATCATTAAAGCTAGGGCATCAGTTGTCACAACTGAGTAGTGCTTCCAAACCTAGGGTCCCCAGATGGTCTTCGACTAAAACTCCCAGATGCCATTACCACTAGCTGTGCTGACCAGGATTTCTGAGAGTTTTGTAGTCCAATAACTTCTAAGGAGGCAAGGTTGGGATCCACATCATTAGAACTATTGGACCTCACTAGATGTCACACAAGGACGTATGACATTTGCTCCATGAAAGGGATCCCAATGAAACGATCAACCAGGAATATTATTTAAATACTTAAACGAGTAAACGTCTTATGCTATGTTCATAAACCTGTCAGAGTGGCCTCTGGTACAAACAAACAAACAGACAGACAGACAGACAGACAGACAGACAGACAGACAGACAGAGAGACAGACAGACAGACAGACAAACAAACAAACAAACAAACAAACAAATAAATAAATAAATAAATAAATAAATAAATAAATAAATAAATAAATAAATAAATAAATAAATAAATAAATAAATAAATAAATAAATAAATAAATAGAGATGGGGGTCTCTTGGTGTGACCTTAGTTTTCAGAATACCGTATTTTTCGCTCCATAAGACACACCTGACCATAAGACACACCTACAGTAATTTTTAGAGGAGGAAAATAGGAAAAAAATAAACTGTAGGATAAATGGCCAACGGAGCTGCTGCCTAATGGGGCTACTGCTCTGACAAAGTCGACCATCTTAATGTGTTCTCACTGAACACAGGTGGGGCAACATTCGTTTGTTCAGGCACAGGTGCCACAGTTATGGTGACTACCTGTGATCTCCCTCCTCTCCCTGCCAGTACAAGGAATGTTTCCCGCGAACAGCGCCGGAAGTAAAACTTCACCCCCCTTTCAGAGAATGGTACACTCTGTCTTCTTGTACGTGCCTACAACTGCTAAGACATCAGGGTAAGGAGCCCCCAGCTCCCTTACCACCCCAGCCAGCTCATCATCTCTATGGGACTCATCATTTGTCCACTCTTGGTCCAGAAGCGCTCCCAGGCCCTGCCCTGGAAGGGGAGGAGAAGGGCAGTGTGGTGGTGATGGCGGTGGGGGGGGGGGCTCGGCCCAGCGCTGAGTGAAGCAATGTTGGTGGAAGGCATGAGTGGGGGAAGCCGGAGGCAACAGTATGGAAGATGGGAGGTAGAGCTCACCTCTTTCCCTGTGGAGTAGGGCTTTTGTTGCCGGCAGTGGGAAGCCAACGAAGATTCCCAGGGCCTCCTGTCGAGCTTGGATTGGGGAGGGTAAAATAAGACTGGAGGTCGTGGGGGAGAAGTACAGAACCCAGCCAGGAATGACAGCGGCCTGGACTCTGGGGAGGGTCTGTTAAAGTCCACAAGTTGCATCATTTTTTTACAGTATTCACTCCATAAGACGCACACACTTCACCCCCCCCCATTTTTGGGTGGAAAAAGTGCATCTTAAGGAGTGAAAAATATGGTATGTGGAATCTAGCAGTATATGGTCTCTTGCTTGTGACACAAATGAAGACGAATTATCTTCTCCCTTAAAAAAAGTTCCAAGACAAACAAAAGACTTAGTGGGACAGCTTCACAATGGAGATGGAAAAATGATAACATAGGACAAAGAAAAGGCAGAGGTGCTCAATTCCTATTTTAAGTCAGTCTTCTCCCATAAGACAGACTATGAACTTCCAGACAAATTGGAAGTGCAAGGGGGAGACAGGATTGCAGCTGGAGATTGATAAACAAATAGTCAAGGAATACCTTATCACCTTGAACAAGTTCCAATCTCCAGGTCTGGATGAAGTTAGGGGAAACAATGTCTGCAATGTTGGTGTCTCTAGGTTCCTGGATGAGGAGACTTTCCTGGGGGAAGCTATTTCTCGGTTCATAATTCTGACATTTTGAAGGGCTGTTTTGGGCTTCATGGAATGGTGAAGCATAAGTGTGAGTAAACACAATACATGTAATGGGGGGGGGGAAATGTGCACCCTTGAATCTTTCCGATAAATTAGTGTTTGGTCTCAAGACTGCAGACTCGACAGCTACCTTCCAATTTCTAAACCCTTTCCTCTTTGAGGTGGACAACCTAAGACAGAAAGAAAAGATATATTTGACCTAAAAAGGTAAAGGTAAAGGTTCCCCTTGACCATTTTTGTCCAGTCGTGTTCGACTCTAGGGGGCAGTGCTCATCCCCGTTTCCAAGCCAGAGAGCCAGCGTTTTGTCTGAAGACAATCTTCCATGGTCACCTGACCAGTGCGATTTAGACACGGAATGCCGTTACCTTCCCACCGAGGTGGTCCCTATTTATCTAATTGCATTTGCATGCTTTCGAACCACTAGCTTGGCGGGAGCTGGGACAAGCAATGGGCGCTCACTCCGTCGCATGGATTCAATCTTACAGCTGAAGATCTAAAGACCTTACAGCACAGAGGCTTTTGCGGTTTAACCCGCAGTGCCACCACATCCCTTATATATTGGACCTAAAGCTATACAAAAATATTGTGTGCTTGTTTTCCAAAAGATGTCCCCTCACCTTTTGAATTTTATTGTTTTTAAAGGGAGATGTAGAAGTGAGCCAAGATTGTCACTGGAAACCAAAGTCAAAAATCACCCATACTATGTGAAGAAGGATATTCAAAAAGTTTATCCTACCAATACTTTACCTAATGCCACATTTAATAGTCCTTTGATCATAGTTTACTACTTATTGTGCCATATTCATGGGAGACACCACTTGCTAAGCAGTGGTTAGATATAAAAATTCTTCTCTCATTTTTCACTTATTTCAAGCTGATCTTCATCTCTTACACCATTTAATAGAAATAGCTAACTTCCACTGTCTTACTGAAACGAGCTGGGAAATCACCTTATTTTCATCGTTTAGTGCTACGTTGTACTTCATGGCTAGCTGGCCCTAACTTTCTTCTTGGTCTTGGCCCACAAAGTCTGCCATCTGCTACTTCTCAATCAAAGGATGGAAATCATCTGTTTGCTGGCAAAGAGGCCACTGGAGGATCAAACACCGAAATGCAGGTGATTTCCCACTGGGATTTCTGGAATCACTATAATTTGCTTCTGCGCTTGGGCCATGTTTTTTGAGAGGTCTTTAGAAAGCAATGGATAAGAAATCCTGGTAGTGGCTTTAAATATCCCCCCCATTCTGTCGAAAGTGGGGAGTGGGGGAAGACGGAGGCAGGGCTCCGTCAGTTTCATTCCCAACATTTCCCCACTTCCCACCCCTACTGAAATTGGTGCCTTGGCAATCTCTGTTGACATTCATGCATCTGCATTCATGTTCATGACTAAAGTTTCTCCTTTTAGGACAAAGTCATTGGCAGAGGGAGGCGCAATCCACAAGTTCCTATTTCAGTCAGCCGGTTGCCGTGGAGGTATACTGGAGAGTTTTGCATTTTGAAAAGCATTTTAATGTGAGAATGTTGTGGATGTTAATGGTCGTTTTTCTGTCGTCTCCCGTTGCATGTAAAAAAGATGTGCTGAAATGCCCTGCAGTTTACGTCCGCCCGGTTCCACATGAACGATACCAACCAGGTGACCTTCTCTTCGGTGGGATTACTTCTCAGATTATCTACCCTACTTTTGAATTTTCTTTTAATGGGCATCCTTCTCAAGATACTTTTGATGTTCCAGAGTAAGGAGTTATGATTTCTTCCCTTCACATGTTTCTTCTTTATTATTATTATTATTATTTTTAACAACTAGGGATAAGGTAAGGAGCACAAAAGGCAGAATGTGATATGGGGGGAAAGAGGGGGAAGGAGAACACAAAATCTCCTGTCATCCAATCTGTTCATGTTGCGATATCAAGTCCACTTTTTGCCTTTCTACAATTTGATTGTCCTCCAGGTTTCAACTTTCAGTTACATCTTAGTTTTATTCTATGTTATTCAAGCACTATCTGGTGACTCCAGCCATTTATATAATAAATCCCATCGTTCAGTTGCCTTTTGTATTGGACAGTCTTTACACACTTCTAATATCTAATTTAGATATATAGAGACATTAAATATGTCTGAACTACAAAAGTGACTATGTAGATAAGATTAGATATATCTTTTTGTCTTTAGAAATGGAGATCTTTGATGATTGTACTGGCCTTTTTTGGACTTTATTGGTGGACAAGTAATTTTAAAAAATGAAATCAGGAATGTTTATGATGAGAATTGGATAGATCGAAATGCAGGTGAAAGAATTTATAAAAATTATTATAAATTTAGGATGTTAGATACTGAATTAGATGTTCAAAATAGGGATATGAAATATAACATGCGTAGATATATACAGATATAGTATGATGTAGTATGGGAATAGGGCATAAGGTCTGTTTGTAGTCAGAATTATATAATGGATAAGTCTGAATGGGAAATACCTCCCCACCTATATGTTTTGTCTGTCTTACATGTTTTTGATTGTCTCATAGGTTTTTGTATGTATGTATGTGTCAAAAAATAATAATTTTTATAGAAAAAACACTTCTGATAGAATATCCATTTCTGCTGTTTCCCATATCTTCTCAATGAGTTCCTCTTGTTTCTGTATCTCCGATTTCTTCCAATTTTTAGCATAAAGAATTCTAGCTGCAGTGACGATATATATGACTAGGTAGTTCTTTGTCTCATCTATATTATCTGGTATAATGCTCAGTAAAAACAATTCTGGGGTTAGTGGAACATTACAAAGAAGGGTTTTTTTGTTTGTAATAGAGTATGTACTGCTATCCAATACTGTTTGGCTACTCTACAAGTCCACCACATACGGTAAAAGCTTCCCTCTTGTGTTTCACACTTCCAACAAACATTTGACACCTCTGTATAAATCTTTGACAATTTTTCCAGTTATAAAACATCTTATATATGTTCTCCTTGAAATTTACTGATTTTGTGAGCTTTATGTTATTTTTCCATATTTGCAACCATTGAACAATATCAATATTATGTCCTATATTTTGTGCCCACCTAATCATACACTCTTTTACCATCTCATCTTGCATTTTCATTTCAAGCAAATAATCATACATTTTCTTAATTACTTTATCATTTGAGCCCAGCAGAAGTTTATCGAATATCATTTGTTCTGTGCAAAAGCCCTCTATTTTGTCCTTTCTATACCTAGATTCCACTTGTGCTCTGGACCACCAGTCAAGATATATGTTTTGTGTTTCTAACTCTTCTTTGGACCTTACAATCATTTTAATAGATCTTGATATCTTAAAAGTTTCACTTCTGTCATGAGGTTAAGGTTGTTTAAAGGTCTCTATGGGTGATACCCAGCCTGGTGTTCGTTGGTAGATCTGCTGGATGAACTTTTTCCAAGTCCCTAGTAGGGCTCTTCTTATCATAAGTGAGTTGAAACCTTTCTGCTTTTTATCTCTTTTTTTATGCCATAGAAAAGCATGTCAACGTAACTGTAAATCATGTCCTTCCAGCTTGAGTAGTCTATCATTATCTAAAGTTATCCATTCCTTTACCCAGACTAAGACACAGGCTCTATAATACAATACCCAATCTGGGAGACCAAAACCTGCTCTTTGTTTGGCATCTTGCATTGCTTTGATTTTAATTTTTGGTTTTTTACCTTGCCACACAAATCTCATGATTATCTTCTTAAGTTCTTGAACAAAATGACTATTTTAATATTATGGGAATTGTCTGAAATAAAAATACAATTTTAGGTAGAACATTCATTTTGATGGTTGCTATTCTTCCCATCAACGATAGCTGCAATTTGTCCCATCTCTCCAAGCTGATCTGTATCTCTTTAATCAACTTCATATAATTCTCTTTGAATAATGTATTCATTTTCTTTGTGATTTGGATCCCTAACTATCTGACTCTTTTCTCTTCTTGAAAGTTAGTCCTTTCTATTAATTTCTGTCGTTCTTGATCTCTCATATTTTTAACAAGTATTTTTTTGGTTTGTTGGTTTATTTTCATTCTCGCCATATCACCCAAATTCGATTTAATGACTAAATAACAAATGAAATGCCTAATTGTTCTGATACATATATTTGATACACAGTACATTTTAGTTCTGGCAAACATAAGGGAGTGTCTGAAGTGGGAGACGGAAACAGAACATTTAAGTTTTCAATAAAAATAGAGTGACACCCCTTGGAACCCCAATCAGTGCCAAGTGGAATCAGAAACTATGGTCTAATAAAGTCTGACTATCTGTACATCATTTTCAAAGTACTATATGGGATCCCGATTTGTGAATTGAAAAGGAAAGTCTTAATTAGTTTACCAACATCAGTAAGGATTTTTTTTTCTTGTACAATTAATTCAACGGAATGAAATATAAACATTTCATCCATTCCAGGATTGATTGCTAACAAATAGCAGTATGTTGTTCACTAGATTACCAACAATCATAAGGAATTTCTTTCCCTATCAAATCAGGCAGGGGGAAATTACTAGGTTTTGTGGTCCAAATGCTCCCTTCATTGAAGGATTGATTCTGAATTCGTGATCTGCCTCCATTCGCAGCATGATAACAAAATTCTACCAGCATAGTCTTGCCTTGGCTTTTGCTGTTAGTGAGATCAACAGAAACCCCCAAATCTTGCCGAATGTCACGCTTGGGTTCCACATCCAGGACACCTATCACGATGCTGCAATGACTTATCGGGCCACTCTAGACCTGCTCTTCAGATCACCTAGCTTGATCCCCAATTACCATTGCAACAAACAAAGAAATTTGGTGGCCATCATTGGTGGGCTCAACCCTGCTACCACTGACTATATAGCTGACTTACTCGGTTTTTACAAGATTCCACAGGTGAGTGCTCTTCTGTGGGTATTCTTTGTAGTGTAGAAAATACCTAGGAACTTTGATTAAACTGGTTGCTGAGAAGGCCAGAGAGCTATGGGTGAGCAATAAAACCTAGGTACATTTTTTATTTTATTTATTTATTCTACTTATATCCCGCCTATCTGGTCTAGCGACCACTCTAGGCAGCTTACAAACACTTAAAAGAACAAGTAAATATAACAAAAAAATTATTACATCAAATGACCAGTTCTTCAAGATGGAGAAAATAAAAAACAAAAGAGAAAAGAGAAAAGAATCAGATATTAACTGGAGGGAAGGCCTGCCTGAATATCCATGTTTTTAATTGATTTTTTAAAATACCCAGCGTCAGGGCCGCACAAATCTCCGGAGGCAGATTGTTCCAGAGGTGAGGAGCTACCGCAGAGAAGGCCTGGTTTCTTGTTTTTTTCCTTCTGGGCCTCCCTCGGCGTCAGGCTCCTCAGCCTCCCCTCCTGACTCACTCGAGTGATATGGGTAGATCTTGGTGGGAGTAGGCGTTCCGCCAGATATCGAGGCCCTAACCTGTTTAGGGCTTTATACATAAGCATTACATCTGAATTTGTCTTCTCTTTATTGAACTTGATTTCAATTAGAATTTGTCTTTTACATTTTTCTTCTCAGATGTGTTCCTCCAAGAAATATTCCTGGCCCAAATGGACATAAATCAACTTAATTTGATTTTTTTGCTATCACTTCTTTTTTTCCAGCTCACATATAGTTCATTTGATCTTCAAAGCATGCACACTAGTGGAGATGCTTCATTTTATTCCATCGTTCCAAACGAGTCCCATCAGAATATTGGCATTATCCGTTTGCTTCAGCATTTCGGGTGGATATGGATCGGGATCTTTGTTATAGACAATGAGAGAGGAGAGCATTTCCTCCGGACACTGGAACCACTGCTTTCTGAAAATGGAATCTGTTCATCCTTCACTGTTAGTCTATCGTATAGAGCTCATCTGGATAATCCAGGTGAAATAAGTGATTTAGGTTTAAATATGTACAGTCACTTAACAGATAAAAAAACCACTACAGTCATTATCTATGGAGAATCCTTGACAATTGCAGTGATCAGAGCGACTGTGTTCATGCACACTACAAGTTATGCTGAAAGCGCATCATTCGGGAAAGTGTGGATCATAACGGCTCAGCTAGATTTTGCTTTGACAGGACTTTCCAGGGCTTTTGATCTCCAAATGTTTCAAGGTGCCCTTTCTCTTACATACCATTCTGAAGATCTGGTAGGCTTCAGGAACTTTGTTCAAACGATAGAACCCAACAGGAACCAAGAAGATGGGTTTCTCCAGCTTTTCTGGGAACAAGCCTTTGACTGCTTCTTTCCAAAGCCCGAGATGGAATTATATGCCAGTGAAACCTGTACTGGGGAGGAGAGACTGGAGAGTCTTCCTGGGCCTCATTTTGAAATGGCCATGACTGGCCACAGCTATAGCATTTATACTGCAGTCTATGCCGTAGCTCATGCTTTGCATGCCATGGGCTCCTCTCTCTCCACCCAAAGGGCAATGAGATGTGCGTTTCCTAAGACGGGATGTAAAAGAGTTGAACTGCAGGATCTCCAGGCTTGGAAGGTAATATCTCAACCCCCCTTAATTGCTAGTAAAATTGGTATTAAAAATGACAGTAAAATATATGAGCTATTTATAGAAGTTTTTTTTTTTTTTTTTTTTTGATTTGATTTATATGCCGCCCACTCTACCCAAAGGTCTCTGGGCGGCTCACAACAACCAAAATTCAATGCAGTAAAACAAAATGATTAAAATATAGTTAAAATACAATTAAAATACAATTAAAAAATACAATTAAAGTTCTCTGTGTCTTCCACAGTTCTTAAAATGGGAAACCTTAACTAATGTAAAATCTATTGATTAATGGACCTTTTCAAATCTTTGTCTATGAAATGATATTTTTCTCTATAAAACTTAGTTTAGTAGACTTTTATCGATTTTTATATTCTTGTCATGTTTATATGGCTGTTATTTTATATTTTATTGCTGTTGTGTTGTGAACCGCAGGGGGGAGGGAGGGAGGGAAGGAAGGAAGGAAGGAAGGAAGGAAGGAAGGAAGGAAGGAAGGAAGGAAGGAAGGAAGGAAGGAAGGAAGGAAGGAAGGAAGGAAGGAAGGAAGGAAGGAAGGAAGGAAGGAAGGAAGGAAGGAAGGAAGGAAGGAGCGAGGGAGCGAGGGAGCGAGGGAGCGAGGGAGCAAGGGAGCAAGGGAGCAAG
Organism: Pogona vitticeps; assembly: GCF_051106095.1. Classification (NCBI taxonomy): domain Eukaryota; kingdom Metazoa; phylum Chordata; class Lepidosauria; order Squamata; family Agamidae; genus Pogona; species Pogona vitticeps. Next base: position 117,358,179 of record NC_135788.1, read on the forward strand.
GGAGGGAGGGAGAGAGAGAGAGAGAGAGAGAGAGAAAGAAAGAAAGAAAGAAAGAAAGAAAGAAAGAAAGAAAGAAAGAAAGAAAGAGAAAGTATCAGGAATCTGTCTAGATGAGGTTTGTATGCTGTTACATCTGGAATGTAATGAATCTAGAACAGCCACACTTCAAGATATTGTTAAAAGAATCAGAAACAGCAGTAATGAATGACATTAGCTGTCTCATGTTGGGTACTCTCTCCCTCCCCTTTTTCTTCTTTTAGCTTCATCCATTTCTTCAAGGGATCTCATTCAACAACACAGCTGGAGAAACCATATCTTTTAATGAGAAGAAGGGAATCAGAGGTGGATTCGACATCATGAATTTGGTGATATTCCCCAACAAATCCTTCCAGAGAATCAAAGTTGGAAGAGTGGATGGCCATAGACCCAAAGGAAACGAATTGATCATTCAAGACAAGATGCTTATCTGGCCTACAGAATTCAAACAGGTAAGAATTTCATTAGCAGATTTCCTTGGGCAAATCTCCTCTGTTGCCAACATGATCTGATGTTAAACAATTGTGTGACAGCTGGGTGAACTGTCTTCAGAACCAACCACATTCTCTCCACTCTTTTCGCGTGCGCAAGAGTCAACCTCTATCTTGGCAAATCTGAAATTCAACCAAGTAGTTTGAAAAACTTTCCATTGCATCTTCTCTCCTTTTTCCATCTAGGTGCCTCCCCTTTCTTTGTGCAACGAATATTGTCCTCCAGGTAAACAGAAGAAGAAGAGAGAAGGGTCCAAATTCTGCTGCTATGATTGTGTCTCGTGCTCAGAAGGGAAGATTTCAAACAAGATGGGTAGGTTAACTCTGTTCCTTCATGCTTGGCTATAGGATCAGTGACTTCACTCACGTTGCCTATTGTTAGCAAAATCAATCAATCAATCAATCAATCAATCAATCAATCAATCAATCAATCAGAACAGGATCCTCTGAATGCACGGGAAGGTGGGAAATGGAACAGCATTCATTAGTTCCTTTGTCTACTCCAATCTTTGGCTGGCCAAGTTGTGGGTAGGTCTATGTCCTCAAAATTGCTAGAGGTTTGAGGACACAGATGACATTAGTCAAAGAAGTGCTACTGAATTTCACAGGGAGATTAAGGCAAAATATCTAAACTAGAGATGGGCACTTAGCATAGTAAGTGATTTCGCAGAGTTTGGAGGCTCAAACCTAGAGGTGTTGTGCTGACACACTGGATTCCAAACCCTGTTTCCTTCTCTGAGTGGGAACTCATAGGAGGAGGTCGGGGGCAGAATCTGTGGGCCCAATCCTCCAAACCACGACAAAATGCCAAACACTTGTAATTGCCAATGTCTAGTCTAAACAATAGGTTTATATTTGATTGTCAAAGGCAAAAGGTATTTGGTTCTATAATGTACATATTGTACATGAAAAACAATCACTCTAAGGAAACCCAACCCAAAGAGAAACAAAACCGCCTGTTTATTTATTTATTATTTATTTATTTATTTATTTGATTTATACCCCGCCTATCTGGACTACTCATCCACTCTTGGCGGCTGGAAAGTTTGCTTGATTTTCATGATGTATTTATTTATTACATTTGTGTACCGTGTCAATTAATGCTAGGTGCTCCTCTGGACGGTTTATATAAACACAAAATTTAACTGGAAAAGAATCTCTTTGTGTTCTTCAGATATGGATGACTGTTTCCCGTGTGCAGAAGATCACTTCCCAAGCCGGGAGAGAGATATATGCATCCCCAAGACCATCGACTTCTTGACCTTTGAAGATGCTCTAGGAATGGGTTTTACCACTGTTTGTATTTCTTTTGCTTTCCTCACAATATTTATCCTCAGCACATTTATCAAGAACAGAGACACCCCCATTGTCAAAGCCAACAACCGGAACCTCACCTACATCCTCCTGGCTTCCATCCTGCTCTGCTTCCTTTCTCCTTTGCTGTTCCTCGGCCAACCTGAGAGGGTGACCTGCCTCCTTCGACAAGCTGTCTTTGGGTTGACTTTCTCGGTGGCGGTTTCTTGCATCTTGGCAAAAACCACCATTGTTTCCTTAGCCTTCATTGCTACAAAGCCTGGCTCTCAGATGAAGAAATGGGTGGGGAATAAGCTGGCTTATTCCATTGTCCTTTCCTGTTCCCTTAATCAAGGCTGCATCTGTATTTCCTGGCTGGTCATGTCTCCCCCATTCCCTGATTTAGACATGCACTCCACAAGAGAGAAAATCATTGCTCAGTGTAATGAAGGATCTGCTGCCATGTTTTATGTGGTCTTGGGCTACATGGGCCTCTTGGCTCTCCTGAGCTTCGTGGTAGCATTTTTGGCCCGCAAATTACCAGACAGTTTCAACGAAGCCAAGTTCATTACCTTCAGCATGTTGGCCTTTTGTAGCGTGTGGATCTCCTTTGTTCCCTCCTATCTGAGCTCCAGAGGGAAAGACATGGCGGCTGTGGAGATCTTCTGCATCTTGTCCTCTGCTCTTGCCTTGCTGGGTTGCATTTTCTTCCCTAAGTGTTACATTATTTTATGGAGGCCTGAGCTGAACAACAAGGAGCAACTGATACGGAGAAAGCATTAAATTTTTTTCTACACTGCATCCTAGTGAAAGTTGTTTCCTCTGTTGGGCAAGATGGTTATGAGCAAAAGAACATTCAATGCATATATTTTAAAATATCTCCTTAAAGTTCTTGTGTTGCAACTAGATACAGTGGTGCCTCGCATTACGATCACTTCATTTAACAATGAAATCGCATTACGATGAACTTTTTGCGATCACAAAACGATGTTTCCTATGTTGGAATTTCGCTTTGCGATGATCGGTTCCCTGCTTCGGGAACCAATTCTTCACAAAATGATGATTTTCCAACAGGTGATTGGTGGTTTCAAAATGGCCACGGGATTAATAAATTGCCTCCCCGCTGTGTTTAGGGATGGATTCCTCACAGGACAGGCAGTGAAAATCGCCGCCCTATGGAGGATCTTCGCTGGACAGTGAGTTTTAAGCCTATCGGAATGCATTAAACAGGTTTTAATACGTTTCTATGGACTTTTTAATTTCACTTTACGATGTTTTCGTTCTACAGCGATTTTGCTGGAACGAATTAACATCGTAATGAGAGGCACCGCTGTATTGGATTCTATTATGAACTCCTTGAGAAGAATCTTCTTATTTTTTCATTGTGCATGTTAGTCTCTATTGTCTGTACTCTGGGGCTTTTACACAGCTTGTGCCAGGAAGTATCCAGAATTTCGCTACAAGACTGTAAACCCCATTCCGGTTGACGGGGGTGATTTCCAGCTAGTGTAATGACAACCCAAATATAGAAGGAGTTCCAGAGGTGGCATGTTTCACTCTGCTACTGGTCATCAGAATATTCACAGTGAGGGAGACACTCCAGTTGTGGCACAACAGCCTGGGTGCAATTGGAGGGAGAGTAAAGTAAAGTGAGGAAGAAGCCAATGGTGATAAGCTGCATTTGTGGGGTGAGCAGAGGCCAGAATGCGTTGGTGAGACCCAGGCTTAAAAGAAGTAGTTGAAAAGTAGGTGAAGGATGTGTCACTTTTTACAGACACTTAGGGGAGGGAGCATGTGAAGGTGCAGAAAACATGGGATTTATCTTCTGTTCCTCAAGGACAAAGGGCTGCTGGAGATCCAGAACCTACTGTATGGCCCGGGATATGAGTCTAGTTCTGGCTTTCTAAAAGGCAAGGACATGGAAGAGGCACAACACTATTTTATTTTATTTATCAATTCAACTTATATGCCACCCACACTCTGCAAGAGTATCCCACCAATGCTAGAGGTTTGGGAAATTAGACCCCAGGCATGTGCTGTAGATTGTTCTGGCCCTGTCAATATGTGAAAGGTTTTGTGCAGGGGGTGTAGAAAAAGTAGCCTTGAAAATGGAAGTGGTTCTAGAATTGAGACTTGAACAATAGTTTTCTACAGCCATTTGAAAATAATTAGCCAGTTCTCCAGCTGAGCAAGGTCCCTGTACCATAGCAGTCCTGACCCCTGAAACATATGTGGACATACACCAGAGAGAGAACTGAATGTGCTTAAATTGCATGGAAATAAGGTAAAATAGCTTATTGTATGGTCATACTCGCTGAATGATAAATAAAGTGACAGCTTGTAACGTTAAACCTTTTTATTCTTTAATGTGCGTTTTTTTAAAAATTAAACTATTTGTTGTACAAACCCTGATTATTATCTTAAGATATATCTATATCAGTTATAAGAAATGATAACCACATACACTACTGTCTAGCCCTGGGACAATTAATTTGTGTAGTGTCAGCAAAGTAATGGAGGCTTTGTGTTTCACCAGAAGCATTCTTAGTCTTTGACCCGGAAAGTATAAATCAAGCCTTAGCTGTTATGGCGGTGGAGCTGTTACAGGAAAAAGAATTCTGGCTTTTTGCCCGTGTTGGTTATACGGTAGTCAAGGAGAAATGGCATTTGTTAACATGTTAGCCTGCAAATGCAAAGTTACTGCAGGGAGAGAAATCCATGATGTGCTTGCTTCCAAAGGCCACTCAAGATTCAAAGCACTGAGCAGAAGATATTTTCTCTATGTAATTTTGGCAACTTCTGGATGGGCCAGCTAGAATCTTGTCCTGGTGGGAGATTTGGAGGTCACTTAATACAGAGGTCCCCAACCCCTGATCCGGGCCCGTGCTGGTCTGTGGCCTGAGCTGAACTGGGCCACAGAGACAGACCTCCCCCCACCCCTGCACGCAATCCCACCCCAACACACCCCATTTGTGCATGTGTGCATGCACCTGTGCCTGCACAAGCACTCCCCCACACCTTTGCACATGTGCATGAGTGCCCCCAAGCGCTGCACCACCCTTCACACATGCGCACGAGCATGCACGCATGACACCTTCTTGCTCCTTTGTGCATGCACACAAGCATGCTCGCATCAGCTCCTTCACACACATGTGTATGAGTGCACCCACACCTGTGCAAGAGCGCACCTGCTCCTTCGCGCATGCGCATGAGCACTGAGGGTAACCCTCCTTCCTCAACTGGTCCGCGGGGTTAAAAAGGTTGGGGACCGCTGACTTAATAGACTTCAATGTTCTTTTTCTTATTATTATTTTATTTATTCAGTTTGCATCCCGCCCCCATTATTGTGACAGCACTACTCTGGCCAGGTTACAGCTCCTAAAATAGAAAACGAAAATGAAGATAGAAATACTAAAACCAATAACAAATATTAGAACTTATAAAAACAATTATTGAGACCTTTAAAATGTCAGCACTATGTCATCCTGCTGAAAGATGGTATCTGAAGTAGGTAATATCCTTTGTGGCATGTCAACTCATAAGTCAAATGAACTCATCAATCATTGTTAATTAATTAGCCATTAGGTAAAATCCTGGATGGCTCGTTGTTTTAGGTATCTGGCGGTGGAGCCAGAGGTTGGAAATTCAATTCCCCACTATGCTTCCTTGACAGGAGTTGGACTCAATGATTCATAGCATCCCCTCCAGTTCTGCAGTTTCAAGATTGCTACTTGAAATGCAAAATCCAATGCAAAATCAAAATAGTTGGGCCCAAAGAAAGGACAAGCAACAGGAACCATGAAAATGGTTCCCTTTCAGGTCTGCCCACTGAAGAACAGTGTATTCACTTCTGAAAAATCACAAGCAGCCCTTTGGACTGGAGGGAAGGGCCCTCTGGGAATGATCTACCAAGGACCTCCACACAGCATGTGCCAAGGCCCCAGAGGCAGGCAATGTGCCTGTATTGCAAGGCCAAATCAATCTCACGTCTTTTCCAGGGGTTCAATGAGAGAAATGAAATCCTAGGTCTAAGTGGCTGGACACCAGGACCAATCAGCTTTGGGAGAGGTTGTCTGAATGGGAAGGAGGTATGCTGGCAGGATGGTCTGGAGACCATTGGAAGAACCTCCAGAAGCACCTCCAAACTTTTCGTGCTCAGGTGGAGCTAAATTCTCTCCAAACTGTTGAGCCAACGGATGAACTGGGACAAACTACTCAACCGGTGGTCTGTGGCCATCTCAAGTCTCTCTTACAACAGTTGCCTCCTTTAGCTTTAATCCCAAAGGAGAAGTCTGTTGGCCCCTTGCTGTTTCCCTCAGACTTAATATAGCACAGGACGACTGAAGCATGGAAAGAATTCCCTGCCTCCCTCAAAAGACAAGAACATTTGCAAACTACATGCAAATCTGTCTGCTCCCTGGACAAATTAAAACACCCCCAGCTTTTCTTTTCAATTGGCCATTTTCATGCATAGGGATTTTCACCGCAATATAACACACTCGTACACTGGTGCACATACTCATCTACATGAACATTTTTCCCCTCAAAATGAAGTGCTTGTTGACGCTTATTGCCCTGTTAGCGGCTTCTGCCAGTGAGTTGATCCACAAGGGCGGGGTTGGAGTGTAGAGCACAACACAGGCATAAAGAAGGTTTTAATGTATTTTTCTTGCTCTCTCTCTCTCCCTTGCTCAAAGGAGTCCTCCTGGGTGAAATACAGCTGCGCCAGTCCGGTGATGGAGAGGTGAAATTAGGCCAAACTTTGCGTCTCACCTGTACTATTTCTGGACTCCCAATTGCTACGGAGAATATATTCTGGCAATGGATCCAACAGCCAGCAGGGGAAAATCCAAAATGGCTGGGTTGGATCTATCCATTCAGTGGAGTCAAATACATTGATGTGTCTCTCCAAGGGCGAATTGAGCTCTCCGCTGACACAGCCAAGAATGAGATCTATCTTCAGCTAAGTTCTCTGACAGCTCAGGATGCTGCCACATACTACTGCACTCGAGATGCACAGTGATTCAGGCCAAAACAAAAAGCTTGAAAGGGAGAGACTGTATTATAGAAATTCTCAAGTTAGTTACCATCACAATTTGCTCTCCTTCCCTTTCTGGCAGGCTGCATATAAAGACATGCAGACCTCAATAAACTGGGAATCAAGACACATCACTTGCACAGTTGAGGCTTATCTTTGGACCAAGCATGTTTTAAGAGATTTCCAGAAGAAGAGGTCAGCAGTGTTTGCATGTTGGTGAAAAAATGACAAAGAATCTTTTGCACCTTAAAGAATAAGTGCTTCCATGGATTGTGACTCACTTGCCTCTGATCAAGTGTTGTTGTTTTTTTAAGAAGGGACACAACATCAAACACTAGGCACATATCAAGGGAAATAAAAATTGGAAAATGGTTGAAAAGGAATGGTCTAATTGAGGGTTAGCATACTTGAAGCTATGGTTTTTCCTGTAGTGATGTATAGAAGTGAGAGCTGGACCATGAAGAAAGCTGACAGCCCAAGAATTGATGCTTTTGAATTGTGGTGCTGGAGGAGACTCTTGAGAGTCCCCTGGACTGCAAGGAGAACAAACCTATGCGTTCAGAAGGAAATCAACCTTGAGTGCTCCCTTGAAGGACAGATCCTGAAGCTCAGGCTCCAATACTTTGGCCATCTTATGAGAAGAGAAGACTCCCTGGAAAAGACCCTGATGTTAGGAAAGTGTGAAGGCAAGAGGAGAAGGGGATGACAGAGGACGAGATGGTTGGACAGTGTCACCGAAACGACCAACATGAATTTGGCCAAACTCCGGGAGGCAGTGGAAGACAGGAGGGCCTGGCGTGCTCTGGTCCATGGGGTCACGAAGAGACAGACACGACTAAATGAGTAAATAGCAAGTAGAAAGAAATAAAGAAGAACCTAAAGGTGCTGCTTCATTGAGTTTTGTTAGAGAGGTCATCAATTTATCTATGAATATAAGATTATGGACAAGAGATTCTGGACACACTTGCCCCGACAGCACAAAAAACTCTTCCCAATGCCCAGTTTTGGAGTCCCAGTGGCAGGCTATGTTGAGCTTCCGGCTGCACTGGGACTTCCCGAGTCTTGAACTCCTCCCTGTTGACGGCATTCACTGAGGGGTGTTCCTTGTCGCCATTGATTTCCTCCTTTAATCCCCAGCACTCCAAATCGACTCAGGTGGCCCAGGGCTATTATCTGCATCACCCTCCCAGGCCACCAGTGAACTGAAAGTCAGGAATCTTGCTCTTCCTCTCAGAAAGGTGGAAATCTCACTTTCTCTTGTAGGGAGAGCGAGACAAGCATTTGTGATTCCAAGTAAATATTTTATCCCCTTCAGGCCCATCCCTTTTCAGTGGTAAAACGGTTATAAAATCTAGAGGAGTAGTCACTGAAGGTGGCAGCAGAGAGCCAAAGATAGGAAGCATATACAGTAAAGCAGAATTAGTATCATGGAAAGAAACCGCGATGTTGTTATTAACAGTCAACCCTGCCATTTGCAGGTTGAGTTCCAGCTTGTTGTGGCTTTGGACTCCTCCTATTCCAGCACATCAAGCGAGACCTCCTCTTCTAAATATGTCTCTTTCTCACTAACCTTGAACATGGTGTAGGAAAGCAGATCATTTACAATACAGATGGAAAGACCTGCTTGGTTGCTTCTCCCTGGTGTATTTCTTTTAAAAATGAGAAGGTCTGGCTGTTGATGAGGAAGTTGATCATAGCAAGGGGAAGGCTTCCTGTCCACCATGCACATGGATTAGATAAGATTTATCCAGAATATCTCCTTCCTTTTTAGTTACTCAAACCTGATAACAAAAATATGGGCCATCCGAATTTGTGCGTCTTCAGAAAAGGTGGATCTTCCTTCTTAATGATGGAGGAAGCACAAGCCTGCAATTCAACTCCCCTGCTGGTTTTCTTTTGTAGATTGAAGGAGGGGCTCATGCAAATGTATTTCTTTAGAAGGCCTCTTCAAAAGGATCTTTCTCTTTCAAGGATCCACGACAGGTTCTAGATCCATAGGTGACAGGGTTGTGTGCTCTACCTTCAACAAGATGAATTTCTTCCTGTTCCTCTTCTTCTATCTGGTGGCCATCTTCAGATGTAAGTAAACACAGTCCAAGCGAAAGCTCCCAAATGACATTTGTAAAGATGTTTGATCATTTCTTTTGGTTCTTCTGCCTTAGGTACTTTAGCCAGCATACAACTCGTATCTTCTGCCCCAGCCACAGTGAGACCTGGAGAAAGCCTCAGACTGGTTTGTAAAGTGACAGGGGTCTCTCTGACTGATTCCTCTTATGTTTGGAACTGGATCCGACAGCCTGCTGGGAAAGGTCTGGAATGGGTTGCAAGAATATACCCCTATGATGGGAGAATCTGGTTTGCCTCTTCTCTTCGGAGCCGTACAACTATCTCTTCAGAGACTTCCAAAAGTGAATTCTATCTCCAGCTGAACTCCGTTGTAGCTGCTGACTCAGCTGTGTATTTCTGTGCCCGAGATGCACAGTGAAGTAAGGTTAACAGAAGCTCTGTACAAAAACCAGGAAGTTGAATTCTACATCCAGGGTCTAAATTATTCTAAATGATTCCAGGAGAAACTAATCCAGATTTTTTAAAAAGAAGATCTATAAATCATGGAGATTATCTCAAAACATGTTGTATATTCAAATGTTTAATTGTGTGCATGTTTTTTTGTAACACTTTGTCCTATCAAAAGCCTTTTCTACAAACCGGATAGAAAAAGAAAGAAGAAATCAAAGATGCCATTTTGTTGAGTTTTGTTAGAGAATTCATCTGTTTATCTACAGCTCTGATAATGTTCACTTTTCAAGATCAGAACCCATGAATCAGTTGAGTCTTGTGTAATGGAATCCCCATGAATATTGATGACAAACTGCCATGACGCATACCATGGACAATGCAGTTCAGTAGACTGGGCATGTGAATAAGAAAAACAAGTTGCGATACTTGAGACATTGCTGATTCATGATTCTTCCCTTCATATTTGTCAGTTCTGGACACCCTGAGGAATACAAAGGGATGAATATTAAACCCTTTTTATTCATCCCTCATATCCAGAGGGGAAAGGCTAAGCTGATGGCAGCCTAGCCTTCTCTCTCTGCCTATGGCCTTCCATCTCTGCCTACGGGTCCACCAATCAGCTGATTGATGGGCCCATATGTAGAAATGAAAGGGCTAGGCTAGGCTAGCCCATGCCCCCATACTTGAGGCCCCCAAAACCAAATGCCTGACTCCTGCCCCATTCCCACTGCCCCCATCGCCTCTTTACTTTTGCTGCTTCCTCCTGTGCCACCACCAGGCCCACCAACATTTAAAAAATGACAGATGACGCTTCCCTTAATGTTGACTACAATGTCCCAAGGGAATGAAAGCCACCTTTTGCATTGGAACCAGCCCTAAAGGAAGCTGGCATTTCATCTTTGCAAAGGGTGGCTGTGGCTTCCGTTCGGGCACTGTAGCTGGCTCTAAGGGAAACCAGGCCACCTGTCACAAAAATGCTCATGGCAGCATCCCATACGGCATTCCCTAAGGGAAGCACAGCTGCCAGGTTTGCAAAGACAGCGGTGGTGGTGTTGGCAGGGGCTGCGGTGGCAGAGTGTTGGGGCAGTGGTGGTGGGGCAGTGGTAGGGCAGTGGTGGCAACCAGAGTAAAGAGGCAACAGGGGCGGAGGGAAGGAGGAGAGGGGGCAGGCTGTTGGGCCAGGGGGCTTGGGAATCTTTTCTTTTTTTAAGATATCCACAGTATGTCTAACCCACCCCCAATAATCCAAGAAACTAATTCAGTTAATTGGGATAAAATTCATGGTTCATGATTCATCAGACTTGTCCTCTCCAGTGTTATAAAAATAATTCTTCTTGTTTTATGCAATCAAGTTGGTCCACCTGTCGCTTTCTTGCCTTGCCTCAGCATATCTGGACACGCTTGCCCTGCCAGCACAAAAAACTCCTCCCAATGCCCAGTTTTGGAGTCCCAGTGGCAGGCTATGTTGAGCTTCCGGCTGTACTGAGAATTCCTGAGTCTTGAACTCCTCCCTGTTGACAGCATTCACCGAGGGGTGTTCCTTGTCGCCATTGATTTCCTCCTTTAATCCCCAGCACTCCAAATCGACTCAGGTGGCCCAGGGCCATTGTCGGCATCAACACCACAGGTGAATTGAAGGTCAGGAATCTTGCCCTTCCTCTCAGAAAGGTGGAAATCTCATTTTCTCCTGTAGGGAGAGCGAGACAACAAGCATTTGTGATTCCAAGTAAATATTTTATTCCCTCCTGGCCCATCACTTTTCAGTAGTAAAACAGTTATAAAATCTAGAGGAGTAGTCACTGGGGGTGGCAGCAGAGAGCCGAAGATAGGAAGCATATACAGTAAACCAGAATTAGTATCATGGAAAGAAACCGTGATGTTGTTATTAACAGTCAACCCTGCCATTTGCTGGTTGAGTTCCAGCTTGTTGTGGCTTTGGACTCCTCCTGTTCCAGCACATCAGGCGAGACCATAGCTTCCTCCCTCGTTTTCTAAATATGTCTCTTTCTCACTAACCTTGAACATGGTGTAGGAAAGCAGACCATTTACAATACAGATGGAAAGACCTGCTTGGTTGCTTCTCCCTGGTGTAATTCTTTTAAAAATGAGAAGGTCTGGCTGCTGATGAGGAAGTTGATCATAGCAAGGGGGAGTCTTCCTGTCCACCATGCACATGGATTAGATAATATTTATCCGGAATATCTCCTTCCTTTTTAGTTACTCAAACCTGATAACAAAAATATGGGCCATCCGAATTTGTGCGTCTTCAGAAAAGGTGGATCTTCCTTCTTAATGATGGAGGAAGCACAAGCCTGCAATTCAACTCCCCTGCTGGTTTTCTTTTGTAGATTGAAGGAGGGGCTCATGCAAATGTATTTCTTTAGAAGGCCTCTTCAAAAGGATCTTTCTCTTTCAAGGATCCACAACGGGTTCTAGATCCATAGCTGACAGGATTGTGCGCTCTACCTTCAACAAGATGAATTTCTTCCTGTTCCTTTTCTTCTATCTGGTGGCCATCTTCAGCCGTAAGTAAACACAGTCCAAGAGAAAGCTCCCAAATGACGTTCGTAAAGATGTTTGATCATTTCTTTTGGTTCTTCTGCCTTAGGTACTTTAGCCAGCATCCAACTCGTATCCTCTGGCCCAGCAACGTTGAGACCTGGAGAAAGCCTCAGACTGGTTTGTAAAGTGACAGGGGTCTCTCTGACTGATTCATCTTATGCTTGGAACTGGATCCGACAGCCTGCTGGGAAAGGCCTGGAATGGGTTGCAAGAATATACCCCTATGATGGGAGAATCTGGTTTGCCTCTTCCCTTCGAAGCCGTACAACGATCTCTTCAGAGACTTCCAAAAGTGAATTCTATCTCCAGCTGAACTCCGTTGTAGCTGCTGACTCAGCTGTGTATTTCTGTGCCCGAGATGCACAGTGAAGTAAGGTTAATAGAAGCTCTGTACAAAAACCAGGAAGTTGAATTCTACATCCAGGGTCTAAATTATTCTAAATGTTTCCAGGAGAAACTAATCCAGATTTTTTAAAAAGAAGATCTATAAATCATGGAGATTATCTCAAAACATGTTGTATATTCAAATGTTTAATTGTGTGCATGTTTTTTTGTAACACTTTGTCTTATTAAAAGCCTTTTCTACAAACCGGATAGAAAAAGAAAGAAATAAGAAATCAAAGATGCCATTTTGTTGAGTTTTGTTAGAGAATTCATCTGTTTATCTACAGTTCTGACAATGTTCTCTTTTCAAGATCAGAACCCATGAATCAGTTTAGTCTTGTGTAATGGAATCCCCATGAATATTGATGACAAACTGCCATGACACATACCATGGACAATGCAGTTCAGTAGACTGGGCATGTAAATAAGAAAAACACTTGCCCTGCCAGCACAAAAAACTCCTCCCAGTGCCCAGTTTTGGAGTCCCAGTGGCAGACTGCATTAAGCTTCCGGCTGCACTGGGACTTCCTGAGTCTTGAACTCCTCCCTGTTGACAGCATTCACCGAGGGGTGTTCCTTGTCGCCACTGATTTCCTCCTTTAATCCCCAGCACTCCAAATCGACTCAGGTGGCTCAGGGCCATTGTTGGCATCAACGCCACAGGTGAACTGAAGGTCAGGAATCTTGCCCTTCCTCTCAGAAAGGTGGAAATCTCACTTTCTCTTGTAGGGAGAGCGAGACAAGCATTTGTGATTCCAAGTAAATATTTTATCCCCTTCAGGCCTATCCCTTTTCAGTGGTAAAACAGTTTTAAAATCTAGAGGAGTAGTCACTGAAGGTGGCAGCAGAGAGCCGAAGATAGGAAGCATATACAGTAAAGCAGAATTAGTATCATGGAAAGAAACCGTGATGTTGTTATTAACAGTCAACCCTGCCATTTGCAGGTTGAGTTCCAGCTTGTTGTGGCTTTGGACTCCTCCTATTCCAGCACATCAAGCGAGACCATAGCTTCCTCCCTCCTTTTCTAAATACAGTGGTGCCTCGCTTAGCGAGTGCTTCGCTATGCGATGAATTCGCATAGCGAGGGGGTCCGGGCCATCGCTGGAGCATTCGCTCAGCGATGGCCCCTATGGCGATTTTTCGCTTTGCGATGATCGCTAAGCGATTCGCTTAGCGATCCTCGCAAAACGAAGCGGGGGAGAACAGCTGATCGGTGGTTCCAAAATGGCCGCCGGAACGTCCGCACCGCATTTTCGCGCCCTGCCCTCGCTTACCGAGGGCGCGAAAATGGCGGCGCTATGGAAGAAACATCGCTTAACGGTGAGTTTTCAAGCCATAGGAACGCATTGAACAAAGTTCAATGCGTTTCTATGGCTTTTTTAGTCCCGTTTAGCGATGTTTTCGCATAGCGAAGGTTAATCCGGAACGGATTAACCTCGCTATGCGAGGCACCACTGTATGTCTCTTTCTCACTAACCTTGAACATGGTGTAGGAAAGCAGACCATTTATAATACAGATAGGAAGACTTGCTTGGTTGCTTCTCCCTGGTGTATTTCTTTTAAATTTGGAAGGTCTGGCTGTTGATGAGGAAGTTGATCATAGCAAGGGGGAGTCTTCCTGTCCACCATGCACATGGATTAGATAATATTTATCCAGAACATCTCCTTCCTTTTTAGTTACTCAAACCCGATAACAAGAATGTGGGTCATTCAAATTTGTGCGTCTTCAGAAAAGGTGGGTCTTCCTTCTTAGTGATGGAGGAAGCACAAGCCTTCAATTCAACTCCACATTTGGATTCCTTTTGTAGATTGAAGGAGGGGCTCATGCAAATGTATTTCTTTAGAAGGCCTCTTCAAAAGGATCTTTCTCTTGCAAGGATCTACAACGGGTTCTGAAGGTTGTGTCCTCTACCTTCAACAAGATGAAATTCTTCCTGTTCTTCTTCTTCTATCTGGTGGCCATCTTCAGATGTAAGTAAACACAGTCCAATAGAAAGCTCCCAAATGACGTTTGTAAAGATGTTTGATCATTTCTTTTGGTTCTTCTGCCTTAGGTACTTTAGCCAGCATACAACTCGTATCTTCTGGCCCAGCCACAGTGAGACCCGGAGAAAGCCTCAGACTGGTTTGTAAAGTGACAGGAGTCTCTCTGACTGATTCATCTTATATTTGGAACTGGATCCGACAGCCTGCTGGGAAAGGCCTGGAATGGGTTGCAAGAATATACCTCTATGATGGGAGAACCTGGTTTGCCTCTTCTCTTCGGAGCCGTACAACTATCTCTTCAGAGACTTCCAAAAGTGAATTCTATCTCCAGCTGAACTCCGTTGTAGCTGCTGACTCAGCTGTGTATTACTGTGTCCGGGATGCACAGTGAAGTAAAATTAACAGAAGCTCTGTACAAAAACCAGGAAGTTGAATTCTACCTATGACTGGTTTTTAACTGCTAAATCACTGTAAATAATTTTAAATTGCTTCCAGGAAAAACTAACCAAGAGTCTTATTTCTCTAGCCCATGGAGATAAACTCAATGCATTTTTTTTCTTTTTTTGGACTTATATACCGCCCCATAGCACTACAAGCACTCTCCGGGCGGTTTACAATTTAATTATACAGACTACACATTGCCCCCCCCCAGCAAGCTGGGTACTCATTTTACTGACCTCGGAAGGATGGAAGGCTGAGTCAACCTTGAGCCAGCTACCTGGGATATGAACCCCAGTTCGTGAGCACAGTTTTAGCTGCAGTACAGCATTTTAACCACTGCCACGAGGTATCTGCGATGTAACCATGTTTAAAATTCAGAACCAGAAGCCATAAGTCAGCTTAGTTCTATGTAAATGAAGTCACATAAATGTTGATGCCAAAATTTCATGACATGTAACATGGACATACTGTATACCAGTTGTATAAAAATAAAGGTTGTTATGAGTGGCTAGAAATGGGGATGAATATAAAAATGGATTGCTTTTCCGGACGAATATAGCCGATTTGTTAAATATTCATTGATCAGTATTTTTTGGTTCCAGAGACCCCCACGAATATGAAGGGATGAATATTTACCCATTTTTATTTGTTCCTTTGTATTTTAAAAAAACACAAACACCATTCTGCCTACCGGCTGATCAGCTGATTGGCGGCAGAAAAGCATCCACCACCCCACACAGCCACCCAATACCACATCCCACCTTTTTTTTTTTTACACATGACTTCTCCCTTTAAGCTTTATTTCTGTAAAATTAATTATTTTACAGAATGGTTCCCATCCCTTTTCAGAGGTGAAATTACATTGGTCTCTCTCTCTCTTTCTGTTTCTTTAAAGGGATTCTTCTATTTCCACCATTTCTGTCAGAAACTTTATCAGAGAAAACCTGTTTTATCTGATACCAGCTTTGAAAAAGGAGGCTCTGAATGGGACAACTCCTTATCCACAGTACGAAAATATTAAAAATATATTTTTAAAAAAATTCCCCTATCATCCTGGTACAAAGGAAAGAACATTCTTGAATCCAACTTGGAAATGACGTGACTAAAGCTAAAGTTTCTTCCCTGAAGTCCAACTCTGAGTGCAAATTCTGAAGAAGTCATTATCTCTCCTTTTAATCATTATAATAGTTATAATTTGTTCACCAGAGTAAAGCTCCAGGGACTTTCCAGAAGTGCTAGAAAGAATAATAATAAGCTAGGTTGAAAAGGGTTATAATTAAATATTTTGTGTATTCGCGAAATGATATGCGAATCATTTTGTGTATTTGAGACCTGGGACAAATGACTGTTTTAAGGTCTTGTTGGTTCTGTTTCCAACATTTTTCCACTTCTGTTGTTTTAGCCAAAGGTGAAATAGGAGGTGTGACCATCTTAACTACCAGTAATGTCTCCTTGCAGACAATTCTTTCAAGGAGCTTACTCTCACCCATTGATGCCAATTTAGATCCTGAAGTTTAGAACCAATACAGGAGAGTCGGTGGCTGCAGGAAAGTACCGCAGTCACAAGAGTCGATTTTTTTGGTGCTGCTGAACCATCCTACCTATTACCGCAAAGAAGGAAAATAAATGAGTTGTTCTGTGAAGGATCCCCTTCCATTTCCCCATGAGTAGTACCAGCCAGGTGGACTCCTCGTCGCTGGGATACTTTCCTAGGTGAGTTATGTTTTCCATGAAGCTTTCTTCTAGGAGCGTCCTTCTCTGAGCCTTTTTAATATTCTCACATAAGGATTTTTATCTATCCTCTCCTCACCTGACTTTTCAGCCTCTCAGTTAGGCAGGTAAAAGAAATATGTGTCATCTCACTCATGATTAATTTCCTCTCCTCCCCAATCCACCTTGTAGGAATGTACTATGTATTATTGATACGCTGCTGATACTTCAATGAATGCAACGGTTATGGCACTTGAACATCCAGGATGCATTTATTTTCCAGCATCTAATACTGAACGATAACTTTGCATTTAGGATAACTAACACCTAGCCCCGATTTGCTCCAAAATCTGACCACCATCGTTCTTCCAATCTGCGAGTATGTCAAAGTTTATTTTTTTATGTGCCTCCTGCCTCTTGCACAGATTGAAAATATTAGAATCGCAAAGATGATGACAATGATTACTGTTATTATTGGGTCTGTTTATAAATCATTCCGTCATGATCACCCAATAAATTAACTTGCAAAATTCCGGCTTGGTTTCTTCAAAATGGGCTCAAATCCTGCTTTTGTGTTCTTTCTAATTACACAGCAGACCAAGAACGATGTAGTTTGGTTCAGAACTCTTAGTTGTCTTCAACCAATTGTGGTCATAACTGCTAAGCATAATCACATAGCGCCAATTATTTCTCAACAACAACATAGCAACGGTGACAGTGAGAAATAGACAGAAACCATCTGTCTCTCTGCTTATTCAGTCGTGCTTTGTATTGTTATTACCCTGTTCACTTTGTCTCCATGCTAGAGTTTGTTTGTTTGTTTATATCCTGCCTTTCTCCCTGGAAGGACTCAGGGTGGCTTACATTGTTAAAACAGTATTTAAAAGCTAAAAACAGTATAAAAAAGAATTAAACAAATACTACAGAAAAACGGTAACTAAGATCCATGTTAAAATACATTTAAAACAACAGAGCACAACAGTCCATTTAAAATCCTTCTCAGACCACCGGTCATTAAGGAAAAGCCTGCCTGCAACAAAGATGAGGCTAACCTAGCTTCCTGTGGGAGGGAGTTCCAGAGTCTCGGAGCAGCAAGAGAGAAGGCCCTTTCTTGTGTCCCCACCAAGTGTACCTGTGAGGATGGTGGGACCGAGATAAAGGTCCCCCCTAATTATTTTAATGCTCAGGCAGGTTCATAGAGGGAGTTTTCTATTTGTTTCTATTTGCAATTTTTTTGCAATTTTTCATTTGCAATTTTTCTCTTGCAATTTTTCAATTTTCTATTTCTACTTACCTTGCGATCTAAAAGGCACCTATGGTGACATACAGGGACACACGCAAAAGGATCTACTGTAGATTGGGTCTTCTATGAATCAGAAATCTTGAAATGAACCGTAATACTGGAAAAGTTTGTGAAGGGATTTTTAAAAGTGATTGCACACCAGTCTGAGGACAGCGCTCCAAGACTCATAGCATTCATCACTGTAAAGCTCAGATTACCAGACTCAAGATGGTAGGTCCATCCTTCTATTCTCCTTTGTTACTCTCTGTTATGAAATATCTGAGCCCTTTTCTCTCAGCTATAGGAAAAGAACCTTTGGGCAGATTGTGGCTCTGGGCATGTGGAGAATGGGGCATGATCTCAGAATAAAGTGCCCTGTGACTTCCATTACATTCCTAATAGGGACAAAATTTAAACCAAGCCAAGATGTCAATGTTTTCTTCCCAGTGTTTGCAAAGGGAGGAAGTACTGGAGGAAGGATAAGTTCAAAACACAGTTAGCTCGCTTAGGAAATGTCAGTATTCATAATTATCGAGGGCTTTCAGATAACAATAGGATTGATCTGCTTTCCTATTTCTGTTCTTGTGGTTTTCATGATTTTGTGATTTGTTTATTGTTTGTGTTATAAACCACTCAGAGCGGCCTTTGGCCAGATGGGCATTATATAAATTGGATGAACAAATGAATAAACAAACGAACACACAAACAAGCAAATACTCTTAGATAAACTTGAAGCCAAATCAATGTCAATAATGAGGACAAAGAAAACTCAAGTGTTCTTTCAAGAAGGATAGAAAACTGCTGATGATCACCTGAATCATTTAGCTTACAATGAGATCCCAACTGATCCAGATGAACTTATCTCTGCGTAGTCAGACACAGATAAGATTTTGTTCTTAAAAGAGAAGGAAATGATCGGTGTTAGGGTTAAAACATCCTGACCATAGAGTTTTCTTTTTAATCCTAACCTAGCTCTCTTGGCAGCATGGTACCAAAATTCTACCAGCATGCCCTGGCCATGGCATTTGACAATTTGTCACGTTCCTACTTCTCCCTCAGTTGTTTCCCCAGGACACAAGCTATGGGTCGTGTCGCTGCCACCAGTTCATTACATCAACTTTCTTCATTATTAATCACAGAGGTCCAGACAATGTGTCATTTAAAAAAGAACCAAATAGAAATTGTTTATTGTTACCGGAAATAAACATTCGGTCAGTGTTGTTGACCCTCAACTAAAACAACATTCCTTTCTATTCTCTACCACCTTCCCAAACTCTCTCTCTCTCTCTACACCAGACTCTCAAACTCGAACTCTCAAACTCTCAATCTCCAATTTGTCACGTTCCTGCCTGTCCCTTGGTTGTTTCACCAAACAAAGGCACAAGTTATGTATCATTCAGCGGCCACCAGTTGATTACATCAATGTTATTCAGTATTAAAGACAGAAGTCCGGTCAACGTGTCATTTAAAAATCAAGTAGAAATTGTTTATTGTTACAGGTGATGAAGGTACAATTCAATGTCTTTAACTCTTGACCAAACATCCCACTTCAACAACCCTCCACCACCAACCCTCTCTCTATCCACCCCCAAACTCCAAAACTCTCCCACTCTCCAACCCTAAAATCCTGCTCTCTCAATCCTTCAAAATTCCCATCTCTTCAACTCCTCCTTCTCCTACAGAGATGCTTATATCTCATGACTCTGTCTCTCCAGCACTCTCCTTGATCCATGCAGATAGCATATGAATATTCATGACCTGGGTGGACACCACACTCTTCCCCCTTAATAAGTTTGTGACAGGAGGGGAAACTTAAAAAGTTTGCCCTCCTAAACAAACTTAAATGTATGTTGTTGTTGTTTAGTTGTTAAGTTGTGTCCACAAACTGCTTGCCAACTTTTCATGCTGTTTGAGGGCCATGGACATTCTTTTGTCCAATATGGAAACTACACAACATTAACAAAAGAACAGTTATTTAAAAATCCTTCTATGTAACTGAAGTCTGGGAGTGATGCTGGGGAGAGGCTCTGATGGTTCTGTGGATTTCCGTTTCTGATAGTTTCCTGCTTCTGTGTCTTTCCAGCCAAAGGTGGAATAGGAGCCTTTCCCACTCCATCTACTGTTGAAGGCATGCCTGCATAAATCAGTTGAGCCAGTTATTCCAAGGAGCTTGGCATCACCGTTTGGAGCCAATCTGGATCCGACAGTTTGGTTCCAACACAAGGGAGTTGCTGACTTCATGGAAGTACGGCAGCCACAAAGATCAGCTTCTTGATGCTGCTGACCTGCTTCCCTGTTGCATGCGCAGAAGAGAAGACTATGAGTTGTTCTGTGAAGGATCCCCTCCCAGTTCCCCATGAATGGTACCAGCCCGGTGAAGTCCTCATTGGTGGGATTCTTTCTCAGATCATCTACATTTTTCAAGAAGCTTCCTTCCAGGAACATTCTTCTCAGAACCTATTTGATTTAATAATGTAAGCATCTCTTTCTCCTGCTTATTTGACCCCTTTATCTTTTGTTTTAGGCATCTTAAAGAAAGCTTTCTACCAGCAATAGTTAGAAAAACAATTCCAACTTTTAGGCCAATGAAAAAAGCATCAACATGTGTGCAAACCTTTCCATTCTTCAGATTGCTCTTTCAGATATGAAGTTCCAAAGACAAGGTAGTAGTGAGCATGTGTTATGGGTGGGGGAATGAATGGATCTTAAACCTATGCACCATACATGCTTTTTAAAACTGTGATGTCAAATAAGGGATTTGGGAACTGGATTTATTCAATGACCATTAGTCTTTTTTTAAAAAAAAAATATTTCTTTTATTTTTTTCAACACAAAAGCAAATGTTAAAATACAAAATACTTACTATAGAGTAGGTATGGGGTTAACTACCATGCACCCCCATACCCACAGGACCCCTTAGAACAGTACTTTTTAATACAAACTTCCTTTCCAAAATTCTATTTTGTTGTTTAGAGGCTTTCCCCTTTCCTTTCACTAATGTCCTTAAACAAATCAACTAAACCCTTTAAATTTTCTGGAAAATTTTCTATTTCAGCAACTAATTCTAGTGGTGAAGTAAAGGGACATAGCTTTTATATACTGTACTGTCTATTCCATATATTTAACATATTTCTTAAAAAGGTTCACCTGATTTATTGTATTTCTTTTTACTACATTAAACAAATATTTTTCAATATTTCCATTTATTTCTGAGGATTCTGCATCCCACCAAATTAATTTTCTTTTTTGTATATAATATCTCCAATAAATCTTAACTGATTCGCTGTTGTATTGCTCTAATAGTTAAGACGTTTTCCCTGATATTTAGCCTAAATCTGTCTTCCTGTAGCTTAAGCACATTGTTATAGAGCTTGAGCCCATTTGACTGGCCAGGAATCATTTATATTTCAGGGTCTAATATGGAACGATAACTCTCCATTTAGAACAACAGGTGACTAGTTCCAATTTGCACAAGCGGGTTTAAATCTGACCACCATTTTTCATTTCCCCAGGGCAGGAGGTGAACGTTCTCCTTACATAGAAAGCAAAACAGTTATATCTGCGGCTTTAAAAGAAATGGGTCAAAAATCCAGCCCCATCTCCCTCATCAAGTTACAGTGGTGCCCCGCTAGACGATGTTTATTCATACCATTGAAATCGCTGTTTAGTGAAAACATCGTCTAGCGAAAAGCCTTTCCCCATTGGAATGCATTGAAAATCATTTAATGCATTCCAATGGGAAGAATACGTCATCGTCCTGCAAAGATCACCCATAGGGAAGCCGCTTTGTGAACCACCGATCAGCTGTTTCAAATCACTGTCTTGCGAAAAACGGGCCCAAAAACACCCGTTTTGTGAAGATCAAGCTGCTGATCAGCTGTTTTAAATCATCATCTTGCGAAAAAACGGTCCGCGAAGCACGGACCAAATCGTTGTCCAGCGAAATTCCCCCATAGGAATCACCTGTTTTGCGAAGCTAAATGGCAGTCATAATGCAGATTCGTCGTTTTCAGGGGTAATCATCTTGGGAGGTACCACTGTATTCACATTGCGTGGCTTGCGGCTCCCTTAACTTGCTGGCCACTGGCCATGGCTCCCCCAATAGGATACTTTGGATGATGCAGTGGGAGCAAACAGAGTGGGGAAGGCCAGCCACTGCCATCTTCATCCCCTATTATTCTTTGTTCACTGAAGCCGGGACCAGATGGCAGTTATACCTGGGTTCAGCAAGCAGGAACCAGTGGCAAGGGAGAATCAAGAGGGAATGAGAGGGCAGTCATAGAAGAAGAGAGAGAAGAGGCTCCATCTTAAAACTGAAAATAATTGGGGGATGGAGAGGTAATTCCACCCCTGGCTCTTTCAAGCACAATAGAGAAGGGTTATGAATAACCTCAATCATTTACAGCGCTGTGCCAAATGGTCTAGATTTCAGCACTGCTGAACTTTACAGGATGGATCTCTCTGTAAAAGGTAAAGGTAAAGGTTCCCCTTGACAATTTTTGTCCAGTCGTGTTCGACTCTAGGGGGCGGTGCTCATCCCCGTTTCCAAGCCATAGAGCCAGCGTTTGTCCGAAGACAATCTTCTGTGGCCACATGGCCAGCGCGGCTATACACGGAATGCTGTTTACCTTCCCACCGAGGTGGTCCCTATTTATCTACTTGCATTTGCATGCTTTTGAACCGCTAGGTTGGCGGGAGCTGGGACAAGCGACGGGCGCTCACTCCGTCGCGTGGATTCGATCTTACGACTGCTTGGTCTTCTGACCCTGCAGCACTGGCTTCTGCGGTTTAGCCCGCAGCACCACCACATCCCTGTATGCACATGTAAAACTGCATTTTTAACACAGAAGTAAATGATCTCTGTTATACTTCATAGATGGTATTCTTGTAACGCTAAGCTAACTCTCTTGTCAGTGTGGTGACAAAATTCTACCAGCATGCCCTGGCCATGGCATTTGCCGTCAATGAGATCAACAAGAATCCAAACATCTTGCCCAACCTTACCCTTGGCTTCTACATCTGTGACAGCTACTATGATGGGAGGATGACCTATCGGACCACTCTCAACCTGCTCTTCAAAGGGCAGAGATTTGTTCCCAATTATGAGTGTGATGGGCAGAAAAGTCTCACCGCAGTCATTGGGGGGCTTGGCTCCGACACATCTGTTCTTATGGCTGATATCTTAGGTCTCTACAAAATTCCACAGGTAGGATGGGATGCGGGGATATTGCTCTGAGAGGGAAGGGACAGCTCTCTTCTTTTGTTATTTTCATGGCAAGTTCACGTTCAAGGGAAAAATGACATATTCATTTGTAAAAAAAAAAAAGGGCAAGGGATGCCCAGAACCTGAAAATGTTGTTACATAGCTAACTGTATTTGCAATCTGAACAAATCTTCAAAATCCTTCAGCAAATATTCGTTGCTTGAGCAATAAAGTGTGTACAAAGACTACTATTAAATTTTGACTGTGGCGCACATTTCTTATAGCTCACGTATGGATCATTAGTTCCAGAGGTTGAGGATGATACAATATCGCTCCCTTACTCTTACCACATGGTCCCCAATGAAGGCCATCACTATGTGGGAATTCTCCAGTTGTTGCAATATTTCAGATGGACCTGGGTTGGGATCTTCTTCCGAAATGATGAGAGTGGAGAACACTTCGTAAAGGTCATGGAGCCACTTCTTTCTCAAAATGGAATCTGCTTGGCCTTCACACAAATATTTCCCCAACAGCCCCATCTGGACAGCTTAGATTTTACCATCTTCAATGATTTTCACATCCCTTTTGAAGATGAGAAAGCCAATGCATGGATCATCTATGGAGAATCCTTGACAATTGTGTGGCTGAGGACTATTTTATTTCTACAAGACCCTACAAATACAGTGAACACATCATTCAATAAAGTGTTGGTTACCACAACCCAGATTGATTTTATATCAACAGGAATTCAGAAGGATTGGGATATTCAGGTGTTTGAAGGTGCCATTGCCTTTATGATTCACACAAAAGATCTTTTAGAATACAGAGATTTTATTCAACTCGTAAAACCAGGCTGGAACCAAAGAGATGGTTTCCTGAAAGATTTCTGGGAACAAGCCTTTAACTGTTTCTTTGGAGAAATCCTTCCAGTCAGTGAGAAATGCACTGGGGAGGAGAAGCTGGAGAGTCTTCCGGGAACCTCTTTCGAAATGCGGTTGTCTGGTCACAGCTATAGCATCTATAATGCCATCTATGTCTTGGCACATACTTTGCATGCCATCTACTCATCTAGGTCAAAACACAAGACAAGGATATATGGTGCAGGTCTTGAACTTCAAGACCTTCAGCCTTGGCAGGTAATTGCTCGGGAATATAGATGTATTTTAACTCTAATATGTTAGCAGATGGTAAGGTTGCATTCTACTTTGTCCTCCATGGGTAACCCATATTCTCTAATTAAACAAAATATTCATTGATAAAATAACATGGGTTCCATCAGTCCATTCTATATATTTGTACAGACAGATATAAAATACTGATCAATCAATCAGCATATGGTACAGTGGTGCCTCGCTTTATGATTGCCCCGCATTATGACGAAACCGCATTACAACGATCTTTTTGGGATCGCACGATGGTCTGAATGGGATTTTTTCGCTTTGCGATGATCGGTTCCCTGCTTCAGGAACCGATTCTTCGCAAAATGATGATTTTCCTCCAGTTGATCGGTGGTTTCAAAATGGCCGCCGGATAAATAAAATGGCTCCCCGCTGTGTTTTGGGACAGATTCCTCGCAAGACAGCCACCGAAAATGGCCGCCCTATGGAGGATCTTTGCTGGACAGTGAGTTTCCAGCCCATTGGAATGCACTGAAGGAGTTTCAATGCATTTCCATGGGCTTTTTATTTTCGCATTACGACATTTTCATTCTACAGCGATTTCGCTGGAATGAATTAACGTCGTAATGCGAGGAACCACTGTACAGTTGGACTGCTTTCTTCTTCTTGGTAACTGATATATTCTAAGGAGTTTATTCATTGATATAATCACATGGGTTCCCATTGTAGCTTAGAAACAGAACCTGGCAAGCTAATAAAGACCTCCATGCCATCCTTGGGCTTTGCTAAAAGAATCAAAAACAAAATTATCTGCTAGAATAATATTGACTAGAAAATACATTGTTTTATCTCTTTTACACCCCAAACCTCTGACTCCACTCATTCCTTCTCTTTTATGATTTTTATTTTTAATGAAGCTCCATCCATTCCTTCAGAGCATTTCGTTTAACAATTCAGAGGGAGAAACAGTGTCCTTTAATGAGAAAAGAGGGATGGGAGGAGGCTTTGACATCATGAACGTGGTCATCTCCCCCAACAACTCTTTCCAGAGAGTAAGAATTGGAAGGGTGGATCCCGATGCCATTGAAGGAGAAGTTGTCGTGATAGATTGGGGCAGAATTGTTTGGCCCAGAGCTTTCAACCAGGTATGAATTATCATACTTTATTGTCTCATGGGTTCATTTTGGTGAATGAATCTCCCTTTCTCACTAACCTATGTCTATGATGGTTGAATAGTCTTTAAAATACAGCCAAAGCTGTATTTTCAAAATACAAAATGTGGATGCTACAGATAAATCTCAAAGGCAGCCATTCTCTTTTTTTTGGGGGGGACCCTCTTTTCTTCTGTTAAAGTAAAGATTTCTCATTTCTATATTTACTGGAGTGTTCTGCATGGAGTTGAGATGGAATTAATCCACAGATCACAAAGAAGTGTTCACTCTTCCTGTGGATATTGAACTAGGCTCAGAAGTCAAATGAGTCTCCACTTTCTTTAGAAGGATTGGCTATGATATTATGAACTCCTTCTGACCTTCCACTCTTTTCATGGATAGGCAACTCCCAGTTCGAAGTGTAATGAATACTGTGAACCTGGTTTTCAGAAGAAAAAGAAGGAAGGAGAAAACTTTTGTTGCTATGATTGTGCTCCTTGCCCAGAAGGAAAGATTTCCAATAAGACTGGTAGATATTCTATTTTTCCCCTCACATGAAGTTAGCTGAGGTTTTTATGTTGGGTAACCAAATGGAGATGTGTTCAGTTGTCCTGACTGGCATGAACAGATATAAAATTAACAATTGAGAGTTCAAAAATATGACAACAGAACAAATGGGAAATGGATTACTGGATAACTCACCTATAGGCGAGGTTTCCAAGTGTAGTGTAGTGAACGGAGTGATGGACTAGGACTTTGGAGAATGGGGTTCAAATCCTCACTTTGCCATGGAATCTCACTGGGGATATGGAACTGGTAAAATACTCCTTACATATCTCATTTACCTTGAAAGCCCTATTAGGATTTCTATAGGTTGGTTCCAACTTCACAGCATTGAACACACACACATTCCTTTAGATGCCATTGATTTTTTTTGTTTAATCTTTCTAAATTCAGCCACTTTGATGTCCAGGTGAATGTGTGGAAATAGAACACTCAGACAATGTAGTACCAAATGAATACAGTGGTGCCCCGCATAGTGAGGTTAATCCGTTCCGGATTATCCTTCGCTATGGGAAAACATCGTTAAGCAGAACGGGGAAACCCATTGGAACGCGTTAAACTTCATTTAATGTGTTCCAAATGGGCCCAAAACTCACCATTCTCCGATGTTTTCCCATGTTCCGGCGGCCATTTTGGGTGTCCCGGTGGCCATTTTTGGTGTTCCGGCGGCCATTTTGGGTGTTCTGGTGGCCATTTTGCGTGTCCCGGTGGCCATTTTGGGTGTCCTGGTGGCCATTTTTGGTGTTCCGGTGGCCATTTTGGGTGTTCGGCGGTTCCAAAATACCCTCGCATTAGCGATGGGGAAATCCGCATCGCAATGCGGATTCATCGTTCAACGGTGCGCTCGTTATGCGAGGCACCACTGTAATAACATAAAACTCACAGAGTGCAACACACTACCCTACTTTTCTATTTTAAAAAAATAACTTCTTATGTTAAGGAGATGTTAACATGCTGAATGGCACTAGAGGCATGAAAAAGGAATTAGCATTTTTAATGAGGCCAAGTTCATTACCTTCAGCAGGGTGGTTTTCAATTTCCTACTCTTGTGAGTACTTAGAACTGCTAGAGAGATCAGTGGTTGAGGTCTCTGGCTGTGGACCCAGAGGTTGGAAATTTGATTCCCCACTGGGCTTCCTTGACAGGGGCTGGACCAGATGATCCATAGGGTTCCTTCCATTCCTGCAGTCTTAAGATTATGTGGCGGGTGGAGTGAAATCTATGGGGAGAATATATCAGGGGTTTCCTAGCAAATCTTCTCAGACTGAAGAAGCTACTTGGATGAGTACGAAAACATTTCAACCTAATAAGAAAAAAGTCCAGTTGCCATGACTCAACTTCCAAAAGTGATACATATATCTATTTTTCAGATATGGATGACTGTTTCAAATGTCCAGAAGACCATTATCCAAATGAGAATAAAAATAGATGCCTCCTGAAAGTTGTCACTTTTCTGTCCTTCGAGGAGCCTTTAGGGTTCGGTTTAGCCTTGGTTGCTCTCTCTTTTTCCCTGATCACAGCCTGGGTTTTAGGACTTCTCATGAAGCACAAAGACACCCCCATTGTCAAAGCCAACAACCGGGACCTCACCTACATTCTCCTCATCTCTCTCCTCCTCTGCTTCCTCTCTTCTTTGCTCTTTCTTGGACGACCTGGAAAGTTGAGCTGCCTCCTCCAACAGCCGGCCTTTGGCATCATCTTTTCAGTGGCCATATCTTGTGTGTTGGCCAAAACCATCACCGTGGTTGTGGCTTTCATGGCCACCAAACCAGGATCCAACATGAAGAAATGGCTGGGAAGAAGGACAGCAAACTGCATTGTGCTCTCCTGCTCTTTGGGTCAAGTAGGAATTTGTTCTGTGTGGTTAGGAACATCTCCCCCGTTCCCAGCATTTGACATGCAATCGTTGACTGAAGAGATTGTCGAATTATGTGATGGAGGCTCTGTTTTCATGTTTTATCTTGTCCTGAGCTATATGGGCTTTTTGTCCCTCGTGTGCTTCACGTTGGCCTTCTTAGCCAGGAAACTGCCAGACGCTTTCAATGAGGCCAAGTTCATCACCTTCAGCATGGTGGTCTTCTGCAGTGTTTGGGTGTCCTTTGTTCCCACCTATTTGAGCACCAAGGGGAAACACATGGTCGCTGTGGAGATCTTCTCTATCTTAGCTTCCGGTGCGGGTCTCTTGATTTGCATATTTGCTCCCAAGATTTATATTATTCTATTTCGGCCAGAGCTGAACACCAAGGAACAACTTACAAGAAGGAAAAGGGAATGAAATTTCTTCTCTTGCTTAAAGCTATCTCTTCCTTTGTATCTAATACATGGAGATGATGAGTTGGATCTAGACTTGCCATTCCACGTTAGCCATTACTAATTTAGCTTTTATTGATTCCACTGGATATGTCCTAAGGGGGCATTCATCCTCATCCACATGGCTGACATGACTTTGCTCATGTTTGTCAAGAGAGGAAAGTAATGTGAATTTAGGATGAAAAGTAAAGCCTTAAACTGATGTTCCACACACATTCTTTATCAGGTTCTTGATATAATTAATATGCCAAGGCAGATAAGAGGAAAATGATTCTGATTCTTCAGTAGGAATAAATCTGCTCCAGATGTTAGTGCAAATGTCAGAGGAGATTGTGGGGGTGCCATTCCCAAGGATGCTAAGCCACATGGGTGTTGTAGTGTAGGGAAAACTCTCCTAGCATCCTGTGGCTGCTTCTGAGGGGAGGAGTTGCTGCCATCCTTCCTCTTTCTCATTATCATAGAGAGCTTGCCATAGAGGCCTTTCCTTAGGCCAATCAGAAGCCTTGATTAATTGCCTTTCCACAGACCAACTCTAATAACATAATGTAACCATTGTCCTATCTGAACCCAGTCTACTATCTGTAATGCTGTTACTACCTGTGACCTTGTAATGTTAATAAAAGGACAGTCTCCTGGGGGCAGGAGTCACCCACCAGGAGTACTGCTGGCAGACATCCATCTGTGTGTGTGTGGCTGACTTCCTTAAACTATTGCTAAGAGACTCTTTGCTATTCTAGTATCTGGTGATCACCACAAAGCCCATCAGCCTGCTCATTGCCTGAACCCAACAGGAGATCAGTGATTTGCAGAACACTACACTCAAACGTCATTCAATATGTTGGACTATGATTTCAATGGTTGATAGTGCAAATATAACGATGAATCCGCATAGCGATCTATTTTTTTTAGATCTGAATAGGCAAAACATCGCATTGCGATGATCAGTAAGTGTTTCGCTTACCGATCTTCGCATTGCAATGTTTTTTAAAACAGCTGATCGGTGGTTCCAAAATGGCCACCGGGTGCCCAAAATGACCACCGCAAGTTTTTACACACCCTGCCCTCACTTACCGAGGGCGCGAAAATGGCGGCGCTATGGAGGAACTTCGCTGAACGGTGAGTTTGGGAGCCATAGGAACACATTAAACGAAGTTTAATGCGTTCCTATGGCTTTTTCCGTTCCGTTTAGCGATGTTTCTGCATAGCGACGATTAATCCGGAACGGATTAACGTCGCTGTGCAGGGCACCACTGTATCCTGTATTATTTCCTGTAAGATGAGTGCCCGCTCTAAATTCCTTTCACCAATCAGCATCCTTCCTTTGTGTAGAAAAAAAAATGGGTTCTTTAAACTTTGGACCTGTGTGTTTAAGAGGGCAAAGCAAAGAAACCAATGGACCCTTTTAAATTGGCCAAGTTCTTTTTTTTTTTTATTTATGTTTAGTTTCAGTCATAAATAGTAAGATGACAAATAAGACATAAAAGAAAAATGCTTAACCACAAAAAACATAAACTCAACTGCTAATCATAACTGAAATAATCTTGCCAGCGTTGCCCATCACACTTGTTTTTTCCCCTTTAATAACAGTAATTTGCATGCTATTTATTTTATTTATTTACTTGATTTCTATACCACCCATCTGGCAGCAAAGGCCATGTTCTGTGTCTCTCCAAAAATACAATGATTCTTGTCCTAAGATGTTACCTTTACCTTTACCAACTACATATACTAAAAAAACCCATATCTCCTTCAAATAATGTCTTTCGATATTCCTTTTCTAACTTTCAATCCACATGTTAATGTATCATTGATAGCCGTATTCCACATCAATCTTCCATATTACGCTGACTGATGTTTTTCCTAATCCTTACAAATCTCAGTCTTGCAACTGTTTCCATAGTAATAGTTAATTCTCTTCCCCCTCATTCTATGTAATTGGATGTTTTCAAAAATATTTAATAAAGCTTCCATTGAACACCTTTGTATATCTAAATTGCTTAGCTTCTAAAAATGTCTGTGTACATTGGGAAGGACACTGTTTCAAAATCATTTTTTCTATCGAGGTGCATTTTGGACACTCTTTCAGACTGAGGACGTCATTAAAACATTCAGGAAGAACGCAGAGACGTCACCAATCTGAATCTGGGAATGAAGAAATGCATCAGATGATAAGAAAATTGCCAGATGATTGCAATGCTGAAGTCTCCTTAGAGTAGAGTCCAAAGATGGTGGCCACAGTCATAATGGACCTGATCCAAACTCTCATCTACTTTCCTGCACTATTCTGATAGGTTTTTAAGTATGCATAGAGTGGCACTGGAGAGGAGAGAGAATCAAAACAGCTCCATGTTTTCCATAATCTTTTTGATCAGAAAAACATTCCTGAAGAGGTAGAATCTGCTGTACTTAGGTGGTCTTTCTGTGCATGAAGAGACCTAACTTTGGATGGAACGCTCCCTTCTTCAGGCTACCATTTCTGTGTGGAAAGTGTCAACAGGGTGTGGTTAGCATATTCCCCTCAATCCTTGTACAAATCTCCTGAGACAGAGAGACAGACAGAGTAAGAAAGAGAGAAAGGGAAAGAGAGATCAGCACTGAAACTTAGCGCTGGAGTTAATTCGCTAACATTAAATGGGAAATATTGTGTGTGTCTTCTCAGCCTCAGCATCCTTCATTGCATGGTGTGTCTTTGCGTCAGACACAGGGAGGAAGGAGGCTAAAAGCAAATATGAAGCCAGTCAAATATTCACTGACATGGCATAAGGAATATTCTTCCGTCTTCCCTTCATTCATTTATTTATTTTTAAAATCTAAGCCTTCTGTCTTTCCTAGAACCTTTAGAGAACTAAAAATGTCAATGAAGGCACATTCACCAAATATGAAAGGGAAAAAAGGGTGGAAAATGTCCAAAGAGAAAGAAACACTGAAATGCAGTGTTTATTCATTAACATATTTACTGACATTACATGAGAAATCTTGTTTTAGTCCAGACATCCTTCATTATAAGATACGTCTATGTGGCACACCCATGGAGGAAGGAGGCAAGAAACAAATATGAAACCCGCCTTTCACCTCAGAGCCTTTTTATAATTCGTAGATCATCAGAGAAAGAGCTCATGCAAATTCTGGAGGAGATTCTGGGGCTGTGGAGAGTTTCTCTTCATAAATTGTCTCTCGTATTTCAAATGTCACTTTCTTCCCAGTCCAGAGAGATTTGATCCTTCCTCCTCTGCTAAGTGATCTCTTCGTTAATATAATGAAGTTACTCTTCTTTTTCCTCTCCTTGGTGTCTACTCATAGATGTAAGCACACAAACTCATGTTGGAAGTGTAAAATTGCTAAATGCAGTTATTATGAGGCGTGTTGCATTACGTGAAATATTCTCTTTTTCTCCAAGGGGCCTTCTCCGATATCCAGCTTGTATCATCTGGTCCAGAAACAGTGAGACCTGGAGAGACTCTTGACCTGGTCTGCAAATTGACAGGTTTCTCCATCAATACTCAGTATTGGCATTGGATTCGACAGGCTCCAGGAAAAGGTCTACAATGGGTTGCACTTATGTACCCCTCCAGTGGAAGGAAATGGTTTGCCTCCTCCTTTCAAAGCCGTGCCACCATTTCTTCAGATGCTTCTAAAAACGAGGTCTACCTCCAGCTGAGATCTGTGACAGTTGATGACTCGGCTGTCTATTATTGTGTGGGAGAGTCACAGTGACAGAAAGTCAGCCGGAGGGCTGTACAAAAATAGGAAATTGATTCCCAACACACATCACTGGCATTACTTCACCGCAAAAAGTGGGGACCAAAAGAATCCTCTCTAATTTCCTGTCACATGAATGCCAGTTCTGAATTCCTCTTACACAGCAGCATTCTCTGTTTCATAGAAAAAAAGGGTGAGTTCTCTGAATTTTGGACCTGAACGGTTGATCGAACAGGGAATACATCAGCACACGCTCTTTCCAATGGCTTAACGTCTAACAGCTTCTTTGTACACCCAGCAGGGAGGGCTTGTGCAACGCTTGGATTGTGAAATTTAAAAAAGGTATTTATAGTCCCACCAGCCCAGAAATAGAAAGGTAGCACATGAGTGATGAGTTTACATTAACACCACAGCTTTATCTACTTGGTGGTGGGGACAGCTATGGCAACTATAAAAAGAAAGTCCATGAGTTCATTTCATGTTCTTTTCCTTTCCTTCAGACAGAAAAACAACTCTTTCATTCTTTGTTCCTTATCACCTTCTTTAAAGGAGGGGGGGGCTTAAAATGGCAATAGGAAGCATTTTAACCTCAGAAAAATTTATAATAAGAAATAATAATGACATGCCATCAAGTCAACTCCAATGTATGGTGAAATTTTCCAGGGTTTTCCTGTTACAGAGTTTTCAGAAGAGTGTGTGTGTGTGTGTGTGTGTGTGTGTGTGAGAGAGAGAGAGAGAGAGAGAGAGAGAGAGAGAGAGAGAGAGAGAGAGAGAGAGAGAGAGAGAAGTCCGGTCTGGAGGAAGAAGATTGCCAGAAGAAATATCAACAACCTCCGATATGCAGGTGATACCACTCTGATGGCAGAAAGTGAGGAGGAATGAAAGAATCTCTTAATGAGGGTGAAAGAGGAGAGCGCAAAAAATGGTCTGAAGCTCAACATTAAAAAAAAAACAACCAAGATCATGGCCACTGGTCCCCATCACCTCCTGGCAATTAGAAGGGGAAGATATGGAGGCAGTGACAGATTTTATTTTCTTGGGCTCCATGATCGCTGCAGATGGTGACAGCAGCCACGAAATTAAAAGACGCCTGCTTCTTGGGAGGAAAGCAATGACAAACCTTGACAGCATCTTAAAAAGCAGAGACATCACTTTGCCAAGAAAGGTCCGCAGAGTCAAAGCTATGCTTTTTTCTGCAGTGATGTATACAAGTGAGAGCTGTACCATAAAGAAGGCTGATCACCAAAGAACGAATGCTTTTTTTTTTTTTACTTATATACCGCCCCATAGCGCTACAAGCACTCTCCGGGCGGTTTACAATTTTAATTATACAGGCTACCCATTGCCCCCCCCCCAGCAAGCTGGGTACTCATTTTACCGACCTCGGAAGGATGGAAGGCTGAGTCAACCTTGAGCCGGCTACCTGGGATTTGAACCCCAGGTCGTGAGCACAGTTTTAACTGCAGTACAGTGTTTTAACCACTGCGCCACAAGGCTCTTTTGAATCGTGGTGCTAGAGGAGACTCTTGAGAGTCCCCTGGACTGCAAGGAGAACAAACCTATCCGTTCTGAAGGAAATCAACTCTGAGTGCTCACTGGAAGGGCAGATCCTGAAGCTGAGGCTCCAATACTTTGGCCATCTCATGAGAAGAGAAGACTCCCTGGAAAAGACCCTGATGTTAGGAAAGTGTGAGAGCAAGAGGAGAAGGGGACGACGGAGGATGAGATGGTTGGGCAGTGTCATCAAAGTTACCAATATGAATTTGACCAAACTCCGGGAGGCAATGGAAGACAGGAGGTCCTGGTGTGCTCTGGTCCATCGGGTCATGAAGTGTCCTTTTTTAACTGGTTTGATTAAAGGGAAAAAACAGAATGGGAACGATAGGGAAGGAGTGGAGGATGGTGTTGCATGGCCGTTAGGCTGGGCTTGCACTCCCAAGCAGCTCTCCATCCTCCTTCTCTGATTGCCAAAGAAGAAGAGGCAGAAGGTGGGAGGAGCCTTAACATAAATACACACCCTCTCTTATCCTCTCATCTCTCTCTGCGAGCTTAACTTGTCTCGCATTATCCCAGGAATTGGACAATATTGGCTCCACGCTGCTGAAGAACTCACTAGGGAACTGGGCAAAGATTTCCTCAATGCCATTCCATAGACAATCCATTCCGCACCTCTGTAGTCCATTCCATAAGGCGTATGTCTGTAGACCAGTTCCGGACACATGTCCATAGGGCTTTTCCCAGAGATCATTTGTACCTAAAATTTGGACCTGATTAAAAACTAGTACCATGAATTAGGTGTGAAAACTAATAGGGAGACTATGTGGGCAAGCCAAGATGGGCCATATGCGATCAATCTTATTAGTCTATCTTTCAGGTCTTTAACCTTCTGCAGTTTAACTATTGTTTTCATGGGCAGTCCTATGTTAAGCTTTGATTAGACTATTTTGAAATTTCCAATGCATTCGCCAAAGTTATCAGGCATCTCCTGCCAAGATACGGGGGCAACAGGACAATCAACTGAAATACATAAAAGGCACTCCTGGCCACAGCCAATCTTTCAACTTTTTTAGAAAAAATTGGGTAGAGGAGCACACTCAAGCTTCAAACCTGATAGTATTTCAGGGGGGATGTAATCCGATCCAGGCCAGGTAGATTTCCCTCTAAACAGTTCAGATTGACCTATCAGAAAATTTACCTTCATCTTTTCAGGACTCAGTATGAAATTGGCCTCTGTACTGTCCATTATCATGTCAGGGCAATGCTCCATGACACAAACATCCATTTTCTGCTAATGAAGCAAAGGAAACAGAGAGCTGCCTGTTACAATTATAATGATGGCACCACACCATAAAGCTCCCAATGACTAGTGAGTGAGCAACCCTATATCTAGTATATCTTTTCCTTGGGAAGTAAGTTTGTATGCTAGAAATGTTTTTTTCATTTCATTCTTTTTTCCACCTTCTAAGCTGCTCCTTGGTGTTTAACTCAGGCCTCAAGAGAATAATGTAAACCTTGGGAGCAAAGATGCAGATCAAGAGGCCAGCACTGGAAGCTAAGATAGAGAAGATCTCCACAGCAACCATGTGTTTCCCCTTGGTGCTCAAATAGGTGGGAACAAAGGACCCCCAAACACTGCAGAAGACCACCATGCTGAAGGTGATGAACTTGGCCTCATTAAAAGTGTCTGGAAGTTTCCTGGCTAAGAAGGCCAACATGAAGCAGATGAGGGACAAAAAGCCCATATAGCTCAGGACAAGGTAAAACATGATAAAAGAGCCCCCATTACATAATTCTATAATCTCTTCAGTCAATGATTGCATGTCAAATGCTGGGAATGGCGGCGATGTTCCTAACCACACAGAACAAATTCCTGCTTGACCCAAAGAGCAGGAGAGCACAATGCAGTTTGCTGTCCTTCTTCCCAGCCATTTCTTCATGTTGGATCCTGGTTTGGTGGCCATGAAAGCCATGACCACAGTGATGGTTTTGGCCAAGACACAAGAAACGGCCACTGTAAAGATGATGCCAAAGGCCGGCTGTTGGAGGAGGCAGCTCAACTTTTCAGGTCGTCCAAGAAAGAGCAAAGAAGAGAGGAAGCAGAGGAGGAGAGAGGTGAGGAGAGTGTAGGTGAGGTCTCGATTGTTGGCTTTGACGATGGAGGAGTTCTTGTGCTTCATGAGAATTCCTAAGACCCAGACTGTGATCAGGGAAAAAGAGAGAGCAACCAAGGCTATTCCCAACCCTAAGGGCTCTTCATATGACAAAAAGATGACAAGTTTGGGCAGGCATCCATTTTTGTTCTCTTTTGGATACTTGTCTTCTGGACATTTGAAACAGTCATCCATGTCTGAAGAACAAAAACAGAAGAAAAGATCATTGAGAATAAAAATACAGTAACATAAAATAAATTGAAATTATAATATTCAGGTGTGAGATACAATCCCTTTCACAGTGCTGTTTTAGTTCACAAGGACATGTGCCTGCTTTATTCAAATAAGCTAATGTTAAAAAATTGAAATATTTTCGCAACTTTGAAAAAAAAAATATTTTTAGCAACTTTGAAATTCATTGATTTATGATATCCCGGATTTCTAGAATCCTACTGCTAAATTATGAAATTTGTGTAATTCAGTTCATTCAATAAGGCTGTCTTAAAGTCAATTAATAGAGCAATCCTAGTAATCCACATAAGACTACTGTCATCCAGGGATGCCATCCATAAAGGTCTTAGGAGGACCCTGAGTCCGTGAGGGATTTTGTTCTACTCTCCATCTTCAGCTGTGGAGGAAGTCGTTCTTAAGGAGGACAGAAGCCCGACTCTCCTTCCTCTGATTCCATTAACTAAAGGAAATGATTTCCCAGCTATACCCCCGACGTTATAAGAAATGCCTAACAACAGTGATCCATGAGTTCTTAACCTCCAAAATAAGCGAGTGTAATACTCTCTGCGTGGGGCTGCAGATGAGGACTGTATGGAAACTTCAGTGGGTCCAGAATGTGGCAGCTGAATGGATTACAAGAACCAGCACATATGAACACATCTCCAGTCTTGGCATGCCTTCCTTGGCTCCCTGTTAGTTTCGGTGCGAATGTAAAGTGTTGGGCATAACCTACTGAACCATGATTAGAGATGGGCATAAAAAGCTATGAAGAGCTTTGTGCCAAATCAAACATGGTGTACCAGGGAATCTGCATTTTACCTTCCCCCCCCCCCATCGCTCAACTGGGAGGCTCACTCACCACCATCAGCACACCACTTGGGTCCTTCCTTGCCAGGGGCACGTAAGTTAGGGATGGATCTTGGGCTCCCCTTCCTATATTTTGGCTGCATACCGATGGTCAAATTGCTTTTCATTTTTTTTAAAATTTCTTTGAAGCAGCTCCAGCTAGTGACAGGGCTCAATGATATTTTATTCTTTCTTCTTCTTCTTCTTCTTCTTCTTCTTCTTCTTCTTCTTCTTATTCTTATTCTTATTATTATTATTATTATTATTATTATTATTATTATTATTATTATTATCATCATCATCATCATCATCATCATCATCATCATCATCTTCTTCTTCTTCTGATTTTCTTTATTTTTGTAAACCAAATAGAGCATGGCAACACTAAGAAAGTAGTATAGAAACTAAACGAAAAGGAAGGAAGGAAGGAAGGAAGGAAGGAAGGAAGGAAGGAAGGAGGGAGGGAGGGAGGGAAGGAAGGAAGGAAGGAGGGAAGGAGGGAAGGAAGGAAGGAAGGAGGGAAGGAAGGAAGGC
Source organism: Pogona vitticeps (assembly GCF_051106095.1). NCBI lineage: Eukaryota > Metazoa > Chordata > Lepidosauria > Squamata > Agamidae > Pogona > Pogona vitticeps. The sequence continues at coordinate 117,395,225 of NC_135788.1, forward strand.
TCCATGAAGATGAATACTACAGTGGGGTCTCTACTTAAGAACGTCTCTACTTCAGAACAATCCAACTTAAGAACAGCTCCATTTGCTAAATTTTGCTTCTACTTGAGAACAGAAATCCAAGATAAGAACAGGGAAAAAAACCTTTCCTGCTCTTTTTTTAACCTTAGGTCATCTTAGGTTAAAAAAAATTCTCCCCCTAGTGGTAGAGTACGTATTAACCAGCTTATTTAGAGGTGTGTACGAACACACCTCTAAATAACAAAAAAACAGCCAGAACGGATTAATAGGTTTTCAGTTCATTCCTATGGGAAATTTTGCTTCAACTTAAGAACGTTTCAACTTAAGAACACCATTCCAAAATGGATTAAGTTCTTAAGTAGAGGTTCCACTGTAGTTTCTATGGATGGAAAAGAGCAGATACGGATTAAATGGTTTTCAATGCATTCCTATGGGAAATGCAGATTCAACATAAGAACTTTTCAACTTGAGAACCACCTTCCAATACGGATTAAGTTCTTAAGTAGAGACCCCACTACAGCTAAGGGAACAGTTCCCTGCTTCAGGTTTTAGATGAAGACATCTGAATCACACGCAGTAAGGATTAGTTGAACCACTGAGGGCTTAAAATTGCACAACATGTTAATTAGCAGAAATTCAGCACTGCAGGGGACATCATTTTTCTTATACTGATGTAAGTCAGGGAAGATTACTCTGGACTGTTTCATCTATTGCTGTTTTTTTGCACATAAGATGGCATTGAAGCCTAGACACCTACAATATATTTTCAAGTTTCCAGCTGCTGTTTAGCTCTGTGCAAATATGTTTCCATAGAGAGCCTTTGAGGACTTCAAGATAGGGTGGGGAAAAGAGGTGTTTTGAATGGCCCTAAATCATTGCTGAGTTGCTGCTGATGGTCCAGATGTACATGTTGTGGTGGTATTACAAGTACTGCTCACTCTCTGAATTAATGGAACAATAGCATAAATCACCTGAGGATTATATCATCCAGTTTTCACTGTGTAAAGATGTAGAAGAAGATATGGTTTTCTGACTGCATCAGTAGTTGTTGAAGAGTTTTATAGTAACATACCAAACATGAGAACTCTTCTTAATTTTTTAATTTGACCTAAAAACAACCCCTAAATTCTCTTTATATGACAGATTAAACTAAATGAAAAGAAAACTGGAACATCTACCTGTCTGGTTTGAAATCCTTCCTGCTGGGCATAGAACACAATCATAACAACAAAACTTTTCGCCTTCCTTACTTTTCTTCTGAAAGCCAGGATGGCAGTACTTGTTGCAAACTGAAATGGGAACCACCTGTTCATAAAAAGGACAGAGTTGAGAAGGGTCATCATAAGGAGATCTGGAATAGTCCTCCTAGTCAAATATCTACAGAAACCTAGTTGGCCAACTGGGTTCTTTTGAATCAATCATCTCTGGATCCCTTCATAAATCACCAAGACTCAAGACATGCATAATAAATGTTCAGTTCTACAGGGGAAGAAAATGTAAAATATTCTTATTTTTAAATTGGGAATAGATATATATGGGACAGGATTGGCAATAGGTATATATGTGTGACAGGAAGCAACAGTTAGAACCGGCTACAGAACAACTGATTGTTTCAAAATTGGGAAAGGAGTACGACAAGGCTGTATATTGTCTCCCTGCTTGTTTAATTTATATGCAGATTACATCATGTGAAAGGCTGGACTGGATGAATCCCAAACTGGAATTAAGATTGCTGGAAGACTCAGACACGACTTAATGAATAAACAACAAAAACAATTTATGGGAAGTCAATAATTAATCTAGTTTTAGAAAATGGGCAGTAACTTTCATAGAATCAGAGAATAGTGAAGGCCATCAAGTTCACCCCCTTGTTTGATGCAGGAATACAAATCAAAGTATATCTTGCAGGTGCTTCCAACTAGCTATTAGTAGCAGTATTCTCAAGGATAGAATCAAAAGCATAGAAGGAATTACATATAAGGCAAACATTTTGTTATCACTTTGATAGGGATTTCCTTGCTACTTCTGTGTACTCATCCTTGTTGACCTGACATTCTTTCCGCTTTTTATACAAGTCGTGGTTTTTTTTTTTGTTTTGTTTTCAGGTCTTCAAAGCTTTTTGTGAAGCCACACTGACCTTTTTTGCAGCCTCCCATCTTCTCCTCCTCCTTGGAGAAGAAGGAATCTTCAATCACCAACATGACCTCCTTAGGGAAGCCCCCCCCAATAACCCATACCTCGTTAAAGCCTCGGTGCCACACAATTCTATCCCAATCAATCACGACTTCTTCTCCTTCAAGAGCACCGGGAATCACCCTTCCAATTTTCACTTGATGGAAAGAGTTATTGGGGAATATGACCACGCTCATGATGTCAAATCCACCTCCTATTTCCCCTTTCTCATTAAAAGACACTGTTTCTCCCTCTGAGTTGTTAAATGACGACCTTTGCAGGAATGGGTGAAGCTGGTTGAAGGAAAAAGAAAAAAAAATGGGATAGAAAGACAAGCAGAGACTGAAACTAGCAGAGAAAGCAAAATATTTTCTAGACATATGTGGTCAACATCCAATTGAATGTTTACAGGAACCTGAAATTCCAGCTGAGTAAGTTGGCTCAAATATTTGACAAGATACCAGTAAGTTTTTAATGGCACATCAGCAGCACCTCATCAGATAAGCACAACAGCTTTTTCTGTTGGAAGATGTACATAAATCTAGAATAAGTTACTGTCTCAGATTTATTTACTTATTATATTTCAACTGTTGAAACCCAGTAACCACATGAAAAAAAGCAAAAACACATTCATTCTAAACATTCTGAAATTTAATTGCATTCCATGCCCCACATCTAAAGGAAAAGTGGAACACATTTCCTAATTCTCAATTATAGGTTATCCATGAAGAAAGAGAAATCACTTCTGTGTATTCTGTACTTTGAGAACCCTGGAAAGGGTTGCCAGAAGTTGGAATTGATATGACCTCACACAAGACATACAAATATAAATGAAAAAGGGAAATTTAGAGAGTCCCACTGTGTGCTAGTTTAGACTAGGCATCCTTCAGTAGTGAGAGACTAGGGTAACATGCTCTGTATGGAGGACTTGGAACAGTGTCTAGTGTGGCTGAGAAGGCCAATTCGAGAGTGACCATCCCTTCCATACTGAAGACAAATACAATCTGTTCCCTGTCCAGCTCCCTGGTTTTGCTGCTTCGTGACTGCCTTTTTGCCTCGGCCTGCTGGACAAGGCTCTCTTCAAATTGGAAGAGGCGTGATGCATCACCTGCCTCCAGGCTGAAAACTCAGATGTCAGGGTTTCCCATCTGTTGAGGTCCATTCCTAAGGCCTTCAGATCCCGCTTGGAGATGTCCTTGTATTGCAGCTATGGTCTCTCTCTGGCGCAATTTCCCTGCACTAATTCTCCATACAGTTGATCTTTTGGAACCCAACCATCAGCCATTCTTATGACGTGCCCAAGCCAACGTAGACGTCGCTATTTCAGTAATGTATACATACTAAAAATTCCAGCTCATTCTAGGTCTACTCTATTTGGAACTTTGTCCTGCCAGGTGATACCAAAAATGCGTCGGAGACAACACATATGGAAGGTGTTCAGCTTCCTCTCCTGCCATGCACAAAGGGTCCAGGACTCACTGCAGTACAGGAGTGTGCTCAGTACACAGGCTCTATACATAGTGCTAGCATATTAATCAAAATATTTAGAGATGTGTACAGATCTCACCTGCCAAGGCTGAAGATACTGAAGTACAACATCTGGATTCTCAATCATGGTTTTCTGTCTCAATCTGGATGTGTACTTTTCATGGAAAGTATGTGCCAGGACATAGATGGCATTGTAGATACTATAGCTGTGTCCCGTCAAATGCATGTCAAAAAGAGGCTCAGGAAGGCTTGCCAGTTTCTCCTCCCCAGTACATTTCTCACTGTCTGGAACAGTTTCTCCAAAGAAGCAGTCAAAGGCTTGCTCCCAGAAATCTTTCAGGAATCCATCTCTTTCATTCCAGCCAGGTTTGACATTCTGAACAAATTTTTCAAACTCCACATGGACATTTCTGTGAATCATAAAGGCAATAGCACCTTCAAACATCTGAAGATCCCAAAACCTTTGTGGTCCTGTTAATATAAAATCTATCTGAATTGTTGTTATCCACACTTTTCTGTATTCGGAATACCTAATACTTTCCCGATCATAAAGAAATATAAGTGTTCTTAGCCATACCATTGTCACAGACTCTCCGTAGACGATACATGCACTGGCTTTTTGATTAGTTAAAGGTTCATATATTTTCAGAAGGACTGAAATAATGTTTTCATCAAAGTCATCCAAATTAGGTTGTTGTGGAATTCTTTGTACGAAAGCTGAGCATATTCCATTTTGAGAAAAGAGTAGCTCCATTGTCTGCACAAAGCGCTCCCCGCTCTCATTATCTGCCACAAACATCCCGACCCATATCCATCTAAAATGCTGAAGCAACCGGATGATCCCCATGTATTGAGGGTCTTCAGTGGGGACCATGTGGTACAAGTAAGGATGCTGAGATGTATGAATCTCCCCTGGAGCCAAAGAGCCGTAAGTGAACTATAAGACAGGGAAGAAGAAAAAAACGATCGTTGTAATAATTTGGAATTTCTGAAATTTCAATAATTATTCTAACATTTTCTCCTCTTCTTAAAAATCTATTTTATTTCTACACTTGTATTTTCTACTCATCCTGAAAGCATAACTTGCCACTCAAAAAAAAAGGGGGGGGGAGAACACACAAAAGGATGCTGTCCTAACTATACCTGCATCTTAGCCTACCTGAGGAATTTTGTAGAGACCTAAGACGTCAGCCATAAGAACAGAGGTGTCGGAACCCAGTCCCCCAATGACTGCTAGGAGATTTTTCTTTCCATCACACTCATAATTGGGAACGAATCTCAGCCTTTTGGAGAGTAGGTTGAGAGTGGTCCGATAGGTCATCCATGAATTAGAATAGCTGTCACAGATGTGGAAGCCAAGGGTGATGTTCGGCAAGATTTGGGGGTTCTTGTTGATCTCATTGATGGCAAAGGCCATGGCCAAGGCATGCTGGTAGAATTTTGGCACCACGCTGTCAAGACAGATACTTTAATATTGCAACAAAATTTCTAGAGTTTACGAACTGGCATTCTTCTTCAAACTAGATTTTCCTTGAAAGACATACCGTTGCAAATCTAGCTTGATCTCAGACTATTGAGTACAGTGGTTCTGAATCCTGCGTATGCTGTTATGCAGGCAATACTTCTAATCTGCATTATGACTTTCTGCTGTACTTGAACATGGTTCCTTCTCTCGATATTCTCTGTGTGCACATAGCTGAAATAAAATGAATCTGACAAACAGGAGGCAGAGCAATCTAAGTCTTCTTAGTCAACATTCACTGAGTGCTACACTGCCAAGATATCTGTGTAATAAGTTTCACAATATCTTTAGTAAAAAAAAAAAAATTCTACATTCCGGTGCCAAATTCCTTTCAAGCAATAGCAATACTAAAAAATATTTTGTTCCAAATGTTCCAATTCCTTCGTAAGCTACTTGTCATTCTCGGTTCAGAATGACACTTCATTTTTCCTTTCCTAGAATTGGTGGAGGAAAATTTTTGGTTTTCTTTACTTTGATGAATCTTATCAACGACACATTTAAACGAGCCACTATTTGTACCTCTTCAGCTTCCCTAATCAACTTATTCTTGAACTTTGGATTTCAGAATTTGTTGAGTATTACTGGCATCAATTGCTATAATGTTGTGCTTTTGCCCAGCTTAAAAAAGGCAAAGGATGTGGAGAGGAATGAGTACTTACGTAACATCAAAAAGGTGCTGCGAAGGCTGTTCTTTGAAAGATATTCTATGAAAAAAGTGAATTATCTGAGTCAGAATCCCTCCGATGAGGAGGACACCAGGCTGGTACCACTCATGAGGAGCTGGGAGGGGATCTTTCAGGGAACAACTCATCCTCTTTCCTTCCTTGCACACGGCAGAATGGTAACTGAGGTCCCAGGACTAGAAACCCATTTCTGTGGCAGCAAAGCCTCTGCTCAGACACATTCTTATGAATCCAAATGACTTCGCTTAATTTGGCTGTAATGAATGATACCAATGGACAGCAAGCCCTCCTCTGAGAAGGTGCTATAAAGGCCTTTCTTCAACTACCAACAAATAGAATTGCAAACCTCGAACAGTATCTGAGATGATCTCTGATGGATAACTGACAGAAACGGCATCAACAGAGCCCTCCCAGCCTCTTCCACCCCCAATGCTCCCAGCATCAATTCCGCCAGAGGATTTTTATAACCTTTTTCTGACTTGTTTATTCATTCTCTTCCAAAATACCCTGGAAATCCTCTAGTGCTTTAGTCTGGAGAACAAATTATAATCATTATAATAATCACTAGGAGAAGCAACTACGCCTTCCATCTTTAGACTTCAAATAAGTTGGAGATTTGGGAATAAAACTTGCTAGATATTTTATTTTGTTTATAAATTGGAGAGGGATACTTATCTACATACCACCAGGATGAAAAGTTGTAAAGCTCTTGCAGACTTCGAGGATAAGCAATTACCTATTAAAAGTAATTGCCTGAGATAAATTCATTGTGTTGATTTGGTAGGCAAAGCCGTGTAGAATTCCAGTTTCACAGGAGTAAAAATGTATATGTCTGTCTGTCTGTCTGTCTGTCTGTCTGTCTGTCTGTCTGTCTGTCTGTCTGTCTGTCTGTCTCTCTCTCTCTCTCTCTCTCTCTCTCTCTCTCTCTCTCTCTCTCTCTCTCTCTCTCTCTATCTATCTATCTATCTATCTATCTATCTATCTATCTATCTATCTATCTATCTATCTATCTATCTATCTATCTATCTATCTATCTATCTTCCCTATTAATACCACTGTGTGTAGTGTTCTACTGTTCTAAGGACAGATTTTAAAAACTGAGGTAGAGAAACAACAGGAGAACAGACCTCAAAAAAATGTCAAGGTGGCCACACCTTCTGTTGTTTTTTTTAATTGACCCTCTATCAAAGTCATTCTCCTTCAAAATAGTGAATAATGACACTTCCTACATATTTGTCCCCCGCATTGACCCATTTTTGGGTTAGTCTGGTTCTCAAAATCAGGATCTACAGGATCGCCAATAAAGAGGGTCGATCTGTATGGAATAGGCTGAGTATATGTATTTCTGTCCCGATGCACCCACTTGCAAAACCCTATCCTTCATCCCTCCCCTCCCTCAATCTCCATTTCTTGGGATGAGGGCTCTTCTACTTCCTGATCTGTGACAAACAACTACTCCCCCACCATTCGGGACCAATTCACGGCCTCAAAGAATGGCTTAACATTTTACCTGCAGATGAAGGCTCTTCAGCCCCAAGGCACTGCTGTGTATTACTGTACGAGGAGAGAGGCACAGTGAAGGAGAGGAAAGCAAAAAAGCCCTTGGAGATGTAGATGGCATGTTCTCCTTCACCCACCAGGAGGCAGCAGGAGAAGGTCTCAACTTTGAAATCCATTGCATCTGTTCTCTCTTTTGAGGAAGCAAATCTTTATTTATTTGGCTGCTCAGAAAGAAATATTTCAAACATTTTCTTCTTGCTGAGTGAGACGACAACAAAACTTTGTGCATATATGATGGGATGGAATTTGACATAAAAGTTTGGTTTTGGAGGGATTGTGAGCTGATATGTGTAATTTACCCATTAGAGAACTTTCTTGAGACAAACTCTCCCTCTTTGGGTAATACTGCTCATGACTAGGATAAAAAAAGGAAGCAGACAATGGTATATTTGCTCTTTGGCAGGAGTTAAAAAATCTCACAACAGTTGACATTGTTCAAAAGTGTTTCTCCATGTGTTGGTTTGAGAGAATTTCTGAGACCCTGAGTTGATGTCAAACATCTGCACCCAAATTTAAAAAGATTCAACTGTGCAAGTGTAAAATGTTGAGGAGACCATTAGGATATTTTATATCCATCTCAATATTAACTTTTCAGTTTTTAGTTCACAAGACATGAATGAATTCTAAATGAAAATAACCCTTCACAGATTGTTGCCTTGTCGTGGCGAAGTGGCTTGAGTAATTCAGAGAAGCTATGAGCTATGCCGTGCAGGGATACCCAAGACGGACAGGTCATAGTGGCGAGTTCTGACTAAACACGATCCACCTGGAGCAGGAACTGGCAAGCCACACCAGTATATTTGCCAAGAAAACTCCATGGACAGAAACAAAAGGCTAAAAGATATGATGCTGGAAGATGAGCCCCTCAGGTCAGAAGGTGTCCAACATGCTACTGAGGAAGAGCGGAGGACAAGGACAAGTAGCTCCAGAGCTAATGAAGTGGTTGAGCCAAAGCCGAAAGGACAGTCAGCTGCGGACATGCCTGGAAGTGAAAGGAAAGTCCGATGCAGCAAAGAAAAATACTGCATAGGAACCTGGAATGTAAGATCTATGAACCTTGGTAAGTTGGATGTGGTGAAACAAGAGATGGCAAGAAGAAACATTGACATCCTGGGGGTCAGTGATGTAAAATGGACAGGAAGGGGAGAATTCAGTTCGAACGATTATCATATCTACTATTGTGGGCAGGAATCCCATAGAAGAAATGGAGTAGCCCTCATACTCATCAAAAGAGTGGGAAAAGCTGTACTGGGATACAATCTCAAAACTGATAGAGTGATTTCAATACGAATCCAAGGAAGACCTTTCAACATCACAGTCATCCAAATTTATAAAACAACCACCAATGCTAAAGAAGCTGAAATTGACCAATTCTATGAAGACTTACAACACCTTCTAGAACTGAAACCAAAGAAAGATGTTCTTCTCATTATAGTGGATTGGAATGCTAAAGTAGGGAGTCAAGAGATAAAAGGAACAACAGGTAAGATTGGCCTTGGAGTTCAAAACGAAGCAGAGCAAGGGCTAATAGAGTTTTGTCAAGAGAACAAGCTGGTCATCACAAACACACTTTTCCAACAACACAACAGGCGACTCTACACATGGACCTCACCAGATGGGCATTACTGAAATCTAATTGATTATGTTCTCTGCAGCCAAAGATGGAGAAGCTCTATACAGTCAGCAAAAACAAGACCTGGAGCTGATTGTGGCTCTGATCATCAGCTTCTTATAGCAAAACTCAAGCTTAAACTGAAGAAAGTAGGAAAAACTACGGGGCTAGTCAGGTATAATTTAAACCCAATTCATTATGAATACACATTGGAAGTGAAGAACGGATTTAAGGAACTCGATTTGGTGGACAGAGTGCCTGAAGAACTATAGATGGAGGCTGTAACATTGTACATGAGGCAGCAACAAAAACCATCCCCCCCAAAGAAAAGGAAATGCAAGAAAGCAAAGTGGCTGTCCAACGAGGCCTTACAAATAGCAGAGAAGAGAAGGGAAACAAAAAGCAAGGGAGATAGGGAAAGTTACAGAAAATTGAATGCAGACTTCCAAAGACTAGCAAGGAGAGACAAGAGGGCCTTCTTAAATGAGCAGTGCAAAGAAATAGAGGAAAATAATAGAAAGGGAAAAACCTGATTTCCATTCTATATAAAGTAGGGTTATTTTATTCTAAATTATTTTATTCTAAATAAAACAAGCAACCAGTTTGTGCTTGAAAACATGTGGAGTCCACATGTACTGAAGTGAGCATGGTGGCCCCATCCTCTCAGTAATGGGAGACTGAAGAGGGGGAGTTCCCCCTCCAAAACTGGGACTCTTTGTGCATTGAAAGCCTATATAAACTCAAATGCTTTCCAGAATGTACTAATGAGGTTCTCATTAAAACAAAAAATGATCCAAAAAGCACATTAAGAGAAACATATATCAAAAATAGATACTTGTGGAAAAATTGGGTTGCAAAATGCCCTCTTGTAGGTTATAGATACTATTTCCTTTGGATTCATGTGATACATGCTGTTGAGAAAGTGAAAACACCATCCTAGGTTGGTGCTACCAAACCTGAAGGGCAATTTTTTCCATCTGTGGTGCACTGCCTTTAATAATACTAGACATGCAAATAGTCCCCTGGTATTTCTGACTCTTGACTGATGATATATCACTTGTGTTTTAAGCAGAGAACACACAGGAATCTTCAGTCCCTCGCTCCTTCCTTAGAAAGTCTGAATCACACACCCAGCTGGGGAATTCTTTCCTTGCACACGACAAAAATCCTCTCCTGGTATACTTTCATCATCCTTCTTGCATCCTTCAAGGGTATGTGCTTTTCCTCTGACCACAGGCCGAGAAAGAACGACAGCTTGAAATACGAATTATTTTCCTTGCCCTGTTAAGAATTGCCAAAGCAATGGGGATTTCTCTTCTCTTCCCTCACGTAGGGGCCCAGTTTCAAGCCGTTGTGACCCAGTCAGATCCTGTGGTGAAGCGACCAGGAGAATCAACCCAACTGACCTGCACCATGGACAAGGCGGACCAGTGGTGGATGTCGTGGCTTCGACAAGAGCCTGGGAAACCTCCTGAGTGGCTGATCAGCTACTGGAAACCGTCCGTCACAAACTACTACTCCCCCACCATTCGAGACCGGTTCACGGCCTCAAAGGATGGCTCAAAGTTCTACCTGCAGATGACGGCCCTTCAGCCTCAAGACACTGCTGTGTATTACTGCACGAGGAGAGAGGCACAGTGAAAGAGAGGAAAGCAAAAAAGCCCTTGGAGATGTAGGTGGCATGTTCTCCTCTCACCCACCAGGAGGCATCAGGGGAACATATCAACTTTGAAATACGTTGCATCCCTTCTGCCTCTTGGGAAAAAAAAATCTTTGTTAATCTGGCTGGTCTACATGAAATACTTCAAATGTCTTCTCCTTGCTGAGCCATGCAACAAGACCCATTGGGCACATTCAATATGATGGGAACAATCAAAAGTTTGATTTTGAGAGTTTGTGAGCTAAAATATGCAATTTACCCATTAGACTGGATTTTCATGAGACAAACTGTTCCTCTTTGGGTAATGCTGCTCCTGACTAGGATGGAAAATGGGAGCAGGCATTGGTATATTTGCTGTTTGTCAAGAGTGACAAATCTCAAAGCAAAGTGTTTTTAGTGTGTTGATTTGAAACTGTTCCTCAGACCCTGAATCTATGGCAAACATCTGCAACCAAACTTTAAATAGATTCAACTGTAAATGTTGAGGAAAGCATTAGGATGTTTTATATCCATCTCAATATTAACTTTTTAGTTCATAAGACATGAAGGAATTGCAAATGAAAATCCCCAGAGAGAGAGAGAGAGAGAGAGAGAGAGAGAGAGAGAGAGAGAGAGAGATGAGCATCGCACCTTACTGTTTCTTTACCGAGATTTCACAAGAAATGTTGTGTGTTCTTCTTTTGGTTTAAACTTCCTTCGTTGCTGGGTGTGACATATCATGAGAAAAGAAGACTCCCTGGAAAAGACCCTGACGTTGGAGAAGTGTGAGGGCAAGAGGAGAAGGGGACGACAGAGGACGAGATGGTTGGACAGGGTCACCGAAGCTGCCAACATGAATTTGACCCAACTCCGGGAGGCAGTGGAAGAGAGGAGGGCCTGGCGTGCTCTGGTCCATGGGGTCACGAAGAGTCGGACACAACTTAAGGACTAAACAACAACATACACTTATGTTCATTTATTAGAGCAAACCATTACGTTTCCCCTCCTGTCACAAACTTATTAAGGCTTAATGACTAAAGAACAATGTCAATTTGCATAAGCCAGTTCATGCAAATAGTTCTCATTCAGCCTCCCTTTTTCTATAGCAGCTCAAAAGCTTTGGCAGAGGCAAGGTTTGACGCAGTAGGAAAACCCATCTCTCTTCCCATTTGTGGTTCCTTCCTCACCCCCCAAAAAGGATGCATTATTTTCTCCTCTCGCTCGTGCTGTTTGGAATGAGAACCTGTAAGTATAATCCAAAGAGCCAACATGAATTGTTGCTGTTTCCCATTTGTAAGAGGAAGTTTTCCTTCCCAATTAATGGACCTCTTTTCTTCTCCTTTCCAGACGTCAGTTCTCAGGTGACCTTGGGCCAGGACCCTTCCGTGCAGCTGAAGCCTTCAGAGACCCTCCGGTTGACCTGCTCCATTTCTGGTTTCTCCCTCACTGATTCTGGGGAAGCTGTGAGCTGGATTCGCCAGACCCTCAGGAAAGGACTTGAATGGCTCTCCCTTGTCTATTGGGATGACGACAAGCGCTACTCCAGCACCCTGAAAAACCGCCTCACAATATCCAGAGATGTTTCCAAGAGTGAAGTTTACTTGGAGTTCAGAGGCATGGGGACAGGAGACTCTGGCACATATTACTGTGTGCGTAGAGACACGTGTTACATACAGCACTGATGTTACCTGTCTGTCATGGGTTTGGAGGGAAAGTTCCATCCTATGGGGAGTGGAAGGCGGGACATCAGGAGGAGGGGCTGTACTGTATATATATATGGATCCTGTGTGGAGAAGTTCAGAAGAAGCTGGAGAAGCTGGAGAAGAGCTGAGAGAAGAAGCTTGAGTGGGAGTCTGCGTGTCAGACAGGGTACTACTGTGTGTCAGTCAGTACCAACCTGATAGGTTCAGGTGTCTGTAGGGTAGCCAGAACTGATAGGTTCAGGGTCTGTGCTTCAAGTTAAGTGTTCTGTGTGAACCAAACTGTGTGTATGTATGATTGAGACTAAGCCACGTTACTGTATCTTATTCACCTGATCATTTTATTTTCCCTGTGTGTTATGTAAATAAACCTTGTTCTTTTATTTGTTTAAAAATCCATCCCTGGCCTGTGTGACTTCTTATAGGGAATGGTTGGTGGCAGCTTAGTGAAACTGTGGCATATCCCAGTAGGTCTGGGTTTGTCACATTGATTGGTGTCCAGCGTGTGGGATACGACTGGTCCAGTTGTCCAGCGGTCCAGCAAAGCCTTGGCAAGTGTGCCCAGAGCAAGGGGGGTCTAGTCAGGGACAATCTGAGAGCGCGTAGGTAATCTTCTAGGCTTACCTCAGGGGGAGGTATGCTAGTGGAAGAACGTGTGACCTCAGATTGGTGGGACTAGATTAGGGAGCTCTGAGGCAACCTGTTTTGGCGGGAAAAGGCTGAGGCAAAGCTGAGTGAAGTAGCAGTAATCTAGCTTGTCTGCTGAGAGGCCTAGCAGAGGGGGGTGGACTCTGGCTGGCAACAGTTGCAAGTTAGTGCTGAAGAACAGCAGCAATCTATAGAAGGCTGGTTCTGAGGCAAAAGAAAAAAAAAGTGGTCGCTTTATTTTGAGGCTTGACTTTTGAAAGCAGCCTGTTCTGGGGGGGGGATTATGCCCTTGACTCGAAGCCAAATGGCAGAAATGGGTGAAGTGAGGGAACCCCAGGTGGACCAAGGTTCTGAGGATGAATTTGGCTCAGTGCAGGATGAGAGCACGGGAGAACAGAACCCAGAACTCAGAAAAATGCTCCTAGCCCAACAGCATGAACTGAGGATGAGGGAATTAGACTTAAGAGAAAGATCTGAAATCAGTCAGGCAGAGGCAGATGCCAAGGAAAGGGGAATGGCCATGAGGATAAAAGAGATGGAACTGAAACACAGAATTAGAATGGCACAATTAGAATTAACATTCCTCAATAAGAGAAATAACGATTTATCAGTTGAAGAAATTGCGGAAAGAGAAAAGTATGAGGCTCAGGCCAGACAAGTGAGCAAGATCTTGAAAAATATAATCAGCAAAAAGACATTAAGTTAAAAGAAATCAGAGATAAGACTGAAGAAAAAGTAAAAGAGATAAAAGCTAGGGCTGAGGAAGAAATTTTACAGATCAGGGCTGAGTTTGAGGCTAAGCAAAAGGAGCTGGATTTGAGAATAAAAGAGAAGAAATTGCAGCTAGAAAAGAAACCAAAAGAAGGCACACAGGTTAAGGCACAACGTCAAAACCTGAATTATTCTGAAGAAAACATGAGGGAAACATGGGACCCCAAGTACTCCAAAGGGTTAGTTCAGAGCCCGCCAAAAATGGGCGGCCATTTTGTTGATAAAACTTCTGGGCAGAGCCAGTCCAGAAACCAGATTTTGGAGGGAAAACCAAAACCAGATGAGAAAGACTCCAAGTACAGCAGAAAATGTTATTTCTGTCAGGGAAAGGGCCACCTAATCTCAGGGTGTGAGAAATGGAAGCAGATAAAGGGAAATTTGCCTCATGATTTGAGTGGAACCAAGCCAAAAGCTGTGTTCTGTGTCCAGAAAGAGCAAAGCTCCTTGCCACTGAGGGAGCCTGTTGCCATGGCTACTCAATCTGGAACAGTTACATCTGCTGATCAGGCTGAGGAAAATGGTCCTCTTGTGGAGGTCAAGCGCTGCTTACTTGTGAGAACAGATTCACAGTTGTTTGAAACCGCAGGGGTGGACGTAGGAATACTTGACCATCAGTATAAGGGGCTGAGGGATACTTGTTCCCAGGTGACCCTGTGCCATCCAGATATTATTCCTAGGGAGTATATAATCCTGAATGAGAGCATGAAGGTGGCAGGGATTGAGGGACAGGTGATCTCGCTGCCAGTAGCTGAGGTACCTGTGAACTTTCAAGGCTGGAGGGGAGTTTGGCGGCTAGCGATTTCATCGACTCTGCCAGCAGCCGTGCTCGTGGGAAATGACCTGGCTGAACATGTGAAACGGGTGCTAGTGATTACACGCTCACAAGCTACCACAGGGACAGTTCAAGGGGGTATTGATGAGCCCGAGACGGAAGCAGAGGGGAGTTCCGAAGCTGTGGTGGACACCTTGACCACAGACAGCCGATTTGGCCAAGAGCAAAAGGCAGACGCCACTCTCCAAAAGTGTTTTGAACAGGTGACAGACGCCCAGCTAACACCTGAAACCCCAGTGAGATTTCGAGAGAAAAAGGGAATTTTATATAGAGAGACCCTGATGAATATCTCAAGAGGGGGAGATGGGATCAGAAGTCAGCTAGTGGTACCTGAAAAGTATCGCCCCATGATCTTACAAAGGGGGCACTCTGACATGTTTGCTGCGCACTTAGGGGTGAACAAAACACAGCAGAGAATCACACAGAATTTTTACTGGCCTGAAATAGGAAAGCAGATCAAGGAGTTCTGTAAGCAATGTGATGTGTGTCAGAGGCAGGGGAATAACCGTGACAGGACCAAAGCAAAGTTGTGCCCTTTGCCTGTGATTGACACTCCGTTCAAATGCATAGGGGTGGATATTGTGGGACCTTTGCCCAAGGCCACAAAGAGGGGGAACAGGTTCATTCTCACCATTGTGGACCATGCCACGAGGTACCCTGAAGCCATACCCTTGACTAACATTGAAACTAACACAGTGGCAGATGCCTTGGTGGGGTATATGTCCAGGATGGGATTTGCCTCAGAAATAATCACAGATTTGGGCGCATCGTTCATATCGAAGCTCATGAAACGCTTATGGCAAATCTGTGGAATTAAGCACAAGGAAACCACTGCCTATCACCCTGAAAGTAATGGGTTAACTGAGAAGTTCAATGGGACTCTGATGCGCATGATTAGGGCTTACTTGGCAGAGAATCCAAACAATTGGGACCAGAAGCTGCAATCCCTTTTGTTTGCTTATCGATCAGTGCCACAAGCCAGTACCGGGTTCAGTCCGTTTGAACTTTTATTTGGGAGAAGGGCGAAAGGGCCCCTTGATTTGATCAAACAAAATTGGGAGCAGATCACCCAGGATGACCCACAAGACGTTGTGACATACATAGACACCTTGATGAATGACCTAAAGAGAAACCTAGAGCTAGCAGCAGAAAACCTGCAAGCTCAGAAGGTCAGACAGAAAACATGGTATGACCACAAAGCCAGAGAGAGGCACTTTGACCCAGGGGAGGAAGTGCTTTGGCTTAGGCCCTGCAGAGAGAACAAACTGCAGCTCAAATGGGCAGGACCATATAGGGTCATTTCCAAGATGTCAGACCTGAATTACCTTATAGAGCAGGAGGAGAACCAAGCAAGGAGGGTGGTTCATGTGAATGCCCTAAAACCCTACTACAGAGGGGAACAGAGGGTTTTATTTGCGATAAAAGCAGCTGAGAGTGAGGAAGCTGAATTACCCTTCTGGGAGGGTAGAGGGGAAGTAACATACAACCCAGAGGAGGTAAAGATCAGTCCTGCACTCACCCAAGACCAGCAGCAAGAACTAAAAATGCTGCTCATTAAATATCAACAGGTGTTTTCCAACAAGCCGGGGATAGTGAAGGGAGTGATGCATCGGATCCACACAGGGGATGCACCCCCGCAGGCAGTATCCCCATACCGAGTGACGGGACCCTATAGGGACAAGGTGCGGAAGGAGCTGGACGAGATGCTTAGGGAGAACATAATCGTCCCCTCTTCTAGTCCTTGGTCCTCTCCGATAGTCCTAGTGGACAAGCCTGATGGGAGCATTAGGTTTTGTGTAGATTACAGGAAATTAAACCGCGTAACCACTCCTGATGCCTACCCAATGCCCAGGCTAGACAACCTGATTGAAACCATAGGGGGTTGTCGGTTCATTTCCTCATTGGACCTGGTAAAGGGATATTGGCAATTAAGAATTGATCCCAGGGATCAAGAAAAGACCGCCTTTTGCAGCCCTTTTGGTCTCTATGAGTTTAGAGTCCTGAGCTTTGGTCTCAGAAATGCACCAGCCACATTCCAAAGGCTGATGGACCAGACCTTAGCAGGGCTCAGTGACTTTACTGTGGCCTACATTGACGACATAGGGATCTTCAGCAATACCTGGGAAGATCACCTGAAACACCTGGAGTTAGTGCTGCAGAGGTTAAGTGCAGCAGGGCTAACAGTAAAGGCGAGCAAGTGTCAGCTGGGTAGCCCAGAAATAAAATATTTGGGTCACATGGTAGGGGGAGGAGTGATCAAACCCCTAGAGGCCAAAATAGAAGCAGTTCGTGATTGGCCCAGACCCAACACCAAGAAAAAAGTCAAATCATTTCTTGGGTTGGTGGGCTACTACAGAAAGTTCATCCCGAGGTTTAGCGAGATAGCGACTCCGCTGACCGATCTGACGAGGAAGAAGACTGATGACCGCATCCCGTGGACCAGCGACTGTGAGGAGGCGTTCCAGAGGTTGAAGGAGGCCCTCATCAACTATCCAGTGCTGCGTGCTCCAGACTTCGACCGGGAGTTCATCATCTACACCGATGCGTCTAACAGCGGGGTAGGAGCAGTTCTTTGCCAGGAGGATGAGAATGGTGACCAGCATCCAGTGTCCTACCTGAGTAGGAAACTCCAGAAAGGTGAGAGACATTTGGCAACAGTGGAAAAGGAGTGCCTGGCCATAGTCTACGCGATCCAGAAGGCCAAGCCTTACATCTGGGGAAGACATTTTATTCTGTGCACTGACCATTCACCACTGCAATGGTTAAAGACAATGAAAACCCACAATAGCAAACTTATGAGGTGGGCTCTAAACCTGCAGGACTATGACTTTGAAGTGAAGGTGGTCAGAGGGTCAGTGAACTGTGTTGCTGACGCATTGTCAAGAAGACCTGAAGAATGAAGACGGCGAAAGAAACATGGACTATGTATATATTTGGTGACCAAAGGTTAAATGTACCTGTTTTTTTTGAACTTGGTTTGTATGAATAAAGGTAACTTGATGTATTGAAAATGGTAAATGTTTAACTTAGAGTGTAAGTATAAGTAAGTATGATATTGTATGTATAACTGTTTTGTGCGTTTTAACCAGGTTGTTTTTTGGAGAAAAGCACCTTAGCTTTCCCCCTACAAAACAACTTATAAAGAGGGGAGGTGTTACATACAGCACTGATGTTACCTGTCTGTCATGGGTTTGGAGGGAAAGTTCCATCCTATGGGGAGTGGAAGGCGGGACATCAGGAGGAGGGGCTGTACTGTATATATATATGGATCCTGTGTGGAGAAGTTCAGAAGAAGCTGGAGAAGCTGGAGAAGAGCTGAGAGAAGAAGCTTGAGTGGGAGTCTGCGTGTCAGACAGGGTACTACTGTGTGTCAGTCAGTACCAACCTGATAGGTTCAGGTGTCTGTAGGGTAGCCAGAACTGATAGGTTCAGGGTCTGTGCTTCAAGTTAAGTGTTCTGTGTGAACCAAACTGTGTGTATGTATGATTGAGACTAAGCCACGTTACTGTATCTTATTCACCTGATCATTTTATTTTCCCTGTGTGTTATGTAAATAAACCTTGTTCTTTTATTTGTTTAAAAATCCATCCCTGGCCTGTGTGACTTCTTATAGGGAATGGTTGGTGGCAGCTTAGTGAAACTGTGGCATATCCCAGTAGGTCTGGGTTTGTCACAACACGGAGTGCAAAAGCAACGGGGAATCTGGACAAAAACAGGCTCTACAATGACTAAAGCTAGATGCCTTGGGTTGACTGCCAGGGGCTATTTTTGGCTGCACCCAAGAAGCCCAGCATGAACCCAACTTTCATCTACCACAATTCATACAATTCAGTGACTAGAGAAAGAGGAAGTGATCCAACAGTCAACCTGTTCGACTAGAACCAAAGCTCATTGTAATTCAGCTACCCTTTACTTTATTCTTTACAGCAGTTACCCTGTTTTCCCCAAAATAAGACAAAACCTGAAAATAAGCCCCAGTATGATTTTTCAGGATGCTCGTATAAGCCCTACCCTCAAAATAAGCCCCAGTTAAGTGAAACCCTGCCCTCCACCCTTGTGCAGCAACCAGAAGATGATGATAGAATTGTCTTTGAATAAATGTAGATCATTATACATGAAAAAAAAAATAAAACAACCCCTGAAAATGAGCCCTAATGCATTTTGGAGCAAAAATTAATATAAGACCCTGTCTTATTTGGGGGGAAATATAGTAATTTTTTTCTTCATTTAAGAACATCTCAGACCATTCCATTCCCAGCTGCAAGACATCAGTACCTGTTCTTAAATTGGGGGGGGGGGGATCCAGGGCAACAGAGATTAGAGATGTGCATGAATCAATGAACCAGCAGTTCATGCCAGTTCATTTCTAGGTGATGGAGTGGTTCCCAGCTCCACCTCCTTCAGTGGATGCCCATTCAGAGGAAGCTCCTTGGCTCCTCTACCCTGCCCCCTCCAGCAACTACCTCTGAGTGGGTGCCTGACAGAGGAGGCAGGGCTGGGAACCACCAAATACCTGTGGCTTCTTGAAAGAGAAAAAGTCGTGATTGATTGGAAAGAAACCAGCAGTTCGTGCCCATCTCTACAGGAGATTACTCCATCTAATCTTCAATGCAAACCTAAGAGGTAGAAGGATTCCCAGTGACATGTGCATCCTTGTCATTTGATAGCTCTTCGTAGAAGGAATCCAGTGCAGATTAAACATTTACATTTCCTGAAATTCACATTTACATCCAGAACACTGATTGGACTCTATATCAACACAGAGATGGGTGGTGGGAGGTTAACAAGGTTTACACATAGCCATGTGCCATAATATGTGTGGACTGACCATGAGTAGAAACCTCTGAGTACAGGACCTCAGAGTAACTGTACATCCTGGTGCGGAATCTAGTGATTCTGTTGTCAATGGGGTAGAAGGCAATGAATTCAATAGGTTTTAGTCCAAACTTTGAATGAGATTTCCAACAAACTGAACGAACACACTCTGGCTCTCAGATAGAGCACTTTGCTTGGCTCCTATGCAGCAGATTAATTGCTCATGTGAAATCAGAGTCATTAAGCTTTTCTGTTTAACATGGCATACTTTCAAGGAAGCAAGGAAATGATAAACAATACAAGAAGAAAACAATATTGCGACAGGGCATCCCAGTAACGTTATTTTCAATTCAGAATTCACATTAGTTTGCTGTCTTCAGACATATGGACAAAATGGCTTGGTATGGACTGTATTTGAAGATGACCAGGTAGATTTAGTTAGGTTCATCCAGATTATAATAATTGTGTGCCACCAAGTCATAATTTTATGACTT
Source organism: Pogona vitticeps (assembly GCF_051106095.1). Classification (NCBI taxonomy): domain Eukaryota; kingdom Metazoa; phylum Chordata; class Lepidosauria; order Squamata; family Agamidae; genus Pogona; species Pogona vitticeps. The sequence continues at coordinate 117,415,179 of NC_135788.1, forward strand.
TTTCAGGGTTTACTCAGTAGAGAATAATGTGACGTAGTTTACCATTCTCTTCTTCAGAGCACATCCTGGGATTTCTGCAGCTTCCCCAGGATTACCAAAGCTAATTTTCTGGAATTCAATGTGGGAAACTGAATGCCCAACCTCTGGTTCCACAGACAGGTATCTGTCTCACTGAGCCATCCGGCAAGCTTCTTCCTCATTAGTCATCACCAATTTAATTTATATTGATCACTGTGTATATGCTAAGGATGAGTAAGACTTAAATCAAACCCATCACCTCCACCTCCTTTGAAGGCAAAGGACACTGCATTCACCAAGATGACCTCCTTAGAGAAGAACCCTCCATAACCCATATTTATTTATTTATTTTTATTATTTTATTATTTTATTTATATCCCGCCTATCTAATCAATTAAGACTACTCTAGGCGGCTTACACCAGCATAAGCAACAACAATATGATTAAAAACAATTTACATAAGGAGGACTTTCAGAAGATGGGACAAACACTGGGAGAAGAAGGGGGTCAGGAACTGACACAGGGGAAGGCCTGCCGAAACATCAATGTTTTTAGTTGTTTTTTGAAAATGCCCAGCGAGGGAGCCACGCGAATGTTAGGAGGGAGGTTATTCCAGAGGCAAGGAGCCACCGCCGAGAAGGCCCGATTTCTTGTCTTTTCTTTCCAGGCCTCAATCGGCGTTAGGCTCCTCAGCCTCACCTCCTGGCTCGCGTGGGTGACACAGGTAGATCTTGGTGGGGGTAGGCGTTCCGCCAAGTATCGAGGCCCTAAACCGTTTAGGGCTTTATACGTGAGCATCAACACTTTGAAGTCGATGCGGAAGCGGATGGGCAGCCAATGCAATGCGGCCAGAGTGGGTGAAATGTGTTGGTATTTTTTCACACCACCAAGAAGTCTGGTTGCCGCATTCTGCACCACCTGTAGTTTCCGCAGCAGCCTCAAAGGTAGCCCTACGTAGAGCGCGTTATAGTGGTCTAATCTTGAGATTACGAGCGCATGCACCAAGGTTAAAGCCTCAGTGCCACACAATGTTATCCCAATCTATCATGACTTTTTCTCCTTCAGAAGCACCACGAACCACTCTTCCAATTTTCACTTGATGGAAAGAGTTATTGGGGAATATGACCACGTTCATGATGTCAAATCCACTACCTATTTTCCTTTTCTCATTAAAGGACACTGTTTCTCCCTCTGAGTTGTTAAATGACAACCTTTGCAGGAACTGGTGTAGTTGGTTGAAAAAGGAAAGAGAATTAATGAGAATAAAAGACAAGAGAGACTGAAGCTACAAGAGAAAGCCAAATATTCTCAAGACATATGCGGTCAATGTCCAATTGAACATCTGCATGATCCTGAACTTCCACCTGAGTAAGGTAGCTGAGATATTGGACAAGGTACCAGTCAAGTTTTTTCTAGAATGTGAGTAGCATCTCATTGGATCAGCACAACAGCTTTTTCTGTTGGAATAGGTACAAGTATGCATCCTTCAGTCTTGAGAGTCTATAGTAACATGCTCTGGTACAGCGTCTAGTGTGGCTGAGAAGGCCAATTCGAGAGGGACCATCCCTTCCACACTGAAGACAAATACAATCTGTCCCCTGTCCAGCTCCCTGATTTTACTGGTTTTGGGACTGCCTCTTTGCCTCGGCCTGCTGGACAAACGTCTCTTCAAACTGGGAGATGTCATGCTGCACCACCTGGGTCCAGGCTGAACACTCAGAGGTCAAGGTTTCCTGAGATAAAGTCATTGTATTGTTTTGGTAGGCAAAGGCAAGTTGAATTCCTTTACATTTCCCCTCCAATAATCTCCATTTCTTTGGGCAAGGGGTTCTTCTACTTCCTAATCTCAGGCAGTAGATTTCCCAAATGAAGTTGTGTGACACGTCTCCAAACACATGGCACAAGTTGTGCAGCAGAAGGAAGTCTCACTCTTCCAGCACAAGATGTTTCTGCCTTGTACCAAACAGACTACAGCTAGGGACTGTTTGATTTTGGATGGGAATCTCCGTCTCTTCTACCAACATCAAAACCCAAACAAAGAAACATCGTGTCTTTAAGACTAATATTATCATGGCACAGGTGTTTCAGGTTAAGCATTTATGGATGATGTTCCATTTCTTCAGACAAATGTGTGAAGCACTGGCCCAGGTTGTGAAGGAACTCTGCAAACTCCACTTAAATTTAGACAACACCTAAATGTGACTTGTCCTTTTTTGTTAAGCAGGTGGGGTTCGCAGAGTTCTCAGTCCCACCTGCAACCTTCTTATCATGTTGATGTGTATATGGATGGGTCCGGCTACTTGAGTGGAAAAAAAGGAGCTCCACCCAAGGGCACAGAAATCTAGGGGTGAAGCAACTGAGGCACGTTATGAGAACAACAACATCTGGATCCATTCTGGACTTTTTGTTCTTTTCTCCTTTTTCGGAAAATGTACAACAGATCCATTGCTCCTGTGAAATCGGAGTCACCCATCTCCTGAGGTCTAAGTTCTACACATTAATTTTATAAAAGAAACAATAAAAGGTGCAACATGAAAACAAGAATTCAATGAGTAAATTCCATGTTGGATTTTCTACCCTCAATTCTATTCCTTCCTTCCTTCCTTCCTTCCTTCCTTCCTTCCTTCCTTCCTTCCTTCCTTCCTTCCTTCCTTCCTTCCTTCCTTCCTTCCTTCCTTCCTTCCTTCCTTCCTTCATTCATTCATTCATTCATTCATTCATTCATTTTCTATAACACCTCACTTAGTGACACCACTACTCTGGGTGTCTTACAAACCCGATCAGAAAACCCCCAGCTAACACCAAACATCACCTTAATACAAACCCAATTGATATGGCAATGACTAGCTACATTTTTTTAAAAAAACTGGAATTTGAAAAGTGAAAGTTCACAACAGAAAATGAAATATCCTTGAAACTTTCATTTATAAATTTATAGTTTCAATAATTTCGTAAAAGTTAGAAGTGACCAAGCCTTTGATACCCCAGATACTAATTTATTCCACACAACAGGAGGGCTACCACTGAGAAGGCTTGATTTCTTCCTGTCATCTCTTTCACTTCACTTTTTCTCTACCCTCAATGCTGTGGTTTGGGAGGAGCATGTAAATAATATGCAGTTTTCTGGGGGACATGCTGTGACGACTACTGAGGTCGCAAATCATTTTTTTGCTTTATAGGTCAGCACCATGGAAAACCCACCTCCTCCTCTTCATCTCAGAATTTCTGAGCTTTAAGGCAACCTGTATTTCATCAGGTCCAAAATTTCCTCTAATCAGTCAGATGGATTTATCAGAAAATTGATCGCCATCTTTTCTGGACTCGGTATGAAATTGGCCCCTGTGCTGTCCATTATCATGGCTGGGCAAAGCTCCATGACACAAACAGCATTTTCTGCTAGTGAAGCAAAGGAAAGAAAGAGCTGCCTGTCCCAATAATAATGGTGACAACACACCCTAAAACTCCTAATGACTACCGAGCGAGCAACCCTAGATCTAGTACATCATTTCCTTAGGAAGTAAGTTTGTATGCTAGAAAAGTATTTTCATTTCATTTGTTCTTCCATCTTCTAATCTGCTCCTTGGTGTTCAGTTCAGGCCTAAAGAGAATAATGTAAATCTTGGGAGCAAAGATGCAAATCAAGAGGCCAGCACTGGAAGCTAAGATAGAGAAGATCTCCACAGCGACCATGTGTTTCCCCTTGGTGCTCAAATAGGCGGGAACAAAGGACCCCCAAACACTGCAGAAGACCACCATGCTGAAGGTGATGAACTTGGCCTCATTGAAAGTGTCTGGAAGTTTCCTGGCTAAGAAGGCCAACATGAAGCAGATGAGGGACAAAAAGCCCATATAGCTCAGGACAAGGTAAAACATGATAACAGAGCCTCCATTACATAATTCGATAATCTCTTCACTCAACGATTGCATGTCAAATGCTGGGAATGGGGGAGATGTTCCTAACCACACAGAACAAATTCCTAATTGACCCAAGGAGCAGGAGAGCACAATGCAGTTTGCTGTCCTTCTTCCCAGCCATTTCTTCATGTTGGATCCTGGTTTGGTGGCCATGAAAGCCATGACCACGGTGATGGTTTTGGCCAAGACACAAGAAACAGCCACTGAAAAGATGATGCCAAAGGCTGGCTGTTGAAAGAGGCAGCTCAGCTTTCTGGGTTGTCCAACAAAGAGCAAAGACGAGAGGAAGCAGAGGACGAGAGAGATGAGGAGAGTGTAGGTGAGGCCTCGATTGTTGGCTTTGACAATGGGGGTGTCTTTGTGCTTCATGAGAAGTCCTAAGACCCAGGCTGTAATCAGGGAAAAAGAGAGAGCAACCGAGACTAAACTCCACCCTAAAGGTTCTTCATACGACAAAAAGATGACAAGTTTGGGCAGGCATCCATTGTTGTTCTCTTTTGGATACTCGTCTTCTGGACATTTGAAACAGTCATCCATGTCTGAAGAACATAAATAGAAGAAAAGATCATTGGGAATAAAAATAATATAAAATAAACTAAAATTGTAATATTAAGGTGTGAGATATGATCCCTTTCACAGTGATGTTTTAGTTCACAAGGATATGTGCCTGCTTTCTTCAAATAATGTAATGTTAAAAAATTGAATATGTTAGCAACTTTGAAATTCCCTGATTTATGATATCCCTGAATTTGAGAATCCCACTGCTAAATTATGAAAAAATTGTGTAATTCAACTGATTCAATGAGGCGGTCTTAAAGTCAATTAATAGAGCAATCCTAGTAATCCACAGAAGACTACTGTCATCTAGGGATGCCGTGCATAGGGGTCTTAGGAGGACCCTGAGTCCTTGATGGATTTTGTTCTACTCTGCATCACCAGCTGTGGAGGACGTCTGGGAAACTGGAACACCTACCTGTCTGGTTTGAAATCCTTCCTGCTGGGCATAGAACACAATCATAACAACAAAACTTTTCGCCTTCCTTACTTTTCTTCTGAAAGCCAGGATGGCAGTACTCGTTGCAAACTGAAATGGGGACCACCTGTTCATAAAAAGAACACAGTTGAGAAGGGTCATCACAAAGAGATCTCTAATATTGCTCCTAGTCAAGTACCCTACAGAACTAGGTTGGCCAACTGGGGTCTTTTGAATTAATCTTCTCTGGAAAACTTCATAACTCACCAAGACTTCAGAGATGCACAATAACTACAGTGGTGCCTCGCATAACGTTTTTAATTGGTTCCAAAAAAGAAAACCTTATGCGAAAAAAACTTTATGCGAAACACCATTTCCCATAGAGATGCATTGGAAACCGGTTAATCTGTTCCAATAGGCACGGATTGCCGTCCTTAAGCGAAAAAACCCATAGGAAACATCGTTAAACGATACAATGTATCCTCCATTGGAATGTATTGTAGCTGACTCAATAGGTTTCAATGGCTTTGCGAAGTCAATTTTTGCAAAATTAAGTGTGTCATAAAAGGGTCAAAAATGGTTTTAAATGCTTGGATTAGCTTCTGCACCCTCTAAAACGGATGCAAAAGTTAATTTGGCTTTGATCTGACTTTTCGTTAATTAATGGTGAATTTTTTTCCCCCAACTTTTGACAGCTGTCAAAATCTGACAGCTCCATTATTTCCTAGGGGGAAGAAAAAATTCACAAAAAATTAATGAAGACTCAGAAACTGTTCTAAATTCTTGGGTTCGTTAGAGGACCCCCTAAGTTGTGTGCAAACCTGATTTGGCTTTGATCTGAACTTTCGTTAATTTTTTGTAAATTGTTTTCTCCCCCATAGGAAAGCATGGAGCTGTCAGATTTTGACAGGTCCATTGGTTCCTATGGGCCAAAAAACAAAAATTCACAAAAAATTAACGAAATGTCAGATCAAAGCCAAATCAGGTTTGCACATGACTTAAGGGGTCCTCTAACGAATCCAAGCATTTAGAACCGCTTTGGACCCTTCTAAGACACTTTTTAAATTGAAAACAAAAAAAACGTTAAGCGAAGCGGGGGACCTAAAACCAAAAACGTTAAGCGAAGCATGGTCCCAAAAACGCTATGCGAAAATCGCCCATAGGGAAAAACGTTATACGAAGCACAATCTGCCTCTGAAAAAATAAACGTTAAGCGAAAAAAACGTTAAACGAAGCAAACGTTAAGCGAGGCACCACTGTATTTACTTCTACGGAAAAGAATGTAACACTAATCTTGTTTTCAAATTAGGGACAGGTATATTTGGGAAGTCAAGACTTCATCTAGTTTTTGAAAGTGGTTGGTATCATTGTCTTTATTTTAGAGGCTAATATGCCAAGTTGACGAGATCTGAAGGCAAACTTCATTCACCAACATGACCCTCTTAGGGAAGTAACCCCCCCTCCATAATTCATACCTGGTTAAAGCCTCGGTGCCATACAATGCTATCCCAATCGATCACGACTTCGTCTCCTTCAAGAGCACCGGGAACCACCCTTCCAATTTTCACTTGATGGAAAGAGTTGTTGGGGAATATGACCACGTTCATGATGTCAAATCCACCCCCTATTTCCCTTTTCTCATTAAAGGACACTGTTTCTCCCTCTGTGTTGTTAAAGGACAACCTTTGCAGGAAAGGGTGCAGCTAGTTGAAAAAGGAAAGAGAAGGAAGGAGATTAAAGGACAAGGGAGACTGAATTGAGGAGAGAAAGCAAAACATTTTCTAGACATATGTGGTCAACATCCAATTGAATATTTACAGGAACCTGAACTTCCAGCTGAGTAAGTTGGCTCAAATGTTTGACAAGATGCCAGTCAGGTTTCTTTGGCACATAAGCAGCACCTCATCAGATTAGCACAACAGCTTTTTCTGTTATGTTGAGTACTTAAATATAGAATAAGTTACATTACTCCGATTTATCTACTTATAGCCATCATTGGCTGTTCACTCCTCTCTTTGGAAGAATTGTATCAGAACAGATGTAAGAGGAAGATATCTAACATACTGAAAGACTCCTCTCATCCGGGACATCAACTCTTTAAACTATTACCATCAAGAAGGAGATTCAGGGTATTGAAAGCAAGGACAAGTAGATTCAAGAACAGCTTTTACCCAAGTGCAGTATTGAGTTTAAATGCGGGGTCATAAGTTTTGGTGGAATTCTAATTGCTGGGAAAAATGGGGTATCTATATTTGTATGGTGAGTGTTGTGTATATTTTAATTTTTTTGGTACTGGTGTTGTCCAGTTTTATCTTGGGGAAGAGCACCTCATTTCATTGCACCCACTTGTGAGTGCAATGACAAATAAATTTCTTATGTCTTATGTCTTATTACTTTTCATGTTTCAGCTGTTGAAAGCCAGCAATGACATAAAAATCATTCATTTAAACATTCTGAAATTTAATTGTATTTCATGACCTACTTCTAAAGGAAAAGTGGAACACATTTCCTAGTTCCAAATTATAGGTTATCCATGAAGAAAGAGAAACCACTTCTGTGTATTCTGTACTTTGAGAACCCTGGAAAGGATTGCCAGAAGTTGGAATTGATATGACTTCACACAAGACATACAAATATAAATGACAAATGGAAATTTAGAGAGTTCCACTGTTTGCTAGTTTATTAATATAGTTAGAGAGGTGTACAGATCTCACCTGCCAAGGCTGAAGAAGCTGAAATACAACATCTGGATTCTCAATCATGGTTTTCTGTCTCAATCTGGATGTGTACTTGGCATGGAAAGTATGTGCCAGGACATAGATGGCATTGTAGATACTATAGCTGTATCCGGTCAAACGTATGTCAAAAAGAGGCTCGGGAAGACTTGACAGTTTCTCCTCTCCAGTACATTTCTCACTGTCTGGAACCGTTTCTCCAAAGACGCAGTCAAAGGCTTGCTCCCAGAAATCTTTCAGGAAACCATCTCTTTCATTCCAGCCAGGTTTGATAGGCTGAACAAACTCTCCAAAATTCAAAAGATCTTTTTTGTGAATCATAAAGGCAATAGCACCTTCAAACATCTGAAGATCCCAATACTTTTGTGGTCCCGTTAATATAAAATCAATCTGAGTTGTTGTTATCCATACTTTTCTGTATTCGGAATACCTAATATTTTCCTGATCATAAAGAAATATAAGTGTTCTTAGCCATACCATTGTTACAGACTCTCCGTAGACGATACATGCACTGGCTTTTTGATTAGTTAAAGGTTCATATATTTTCAGGAGGACTTCAACAACTGTTTCATCCAAGTCATCCAAATTAGGTTGTTGTGGAATTCTTTGTACGAAAGCTGAGCATATTCCATTTTGAGAAAAAAGTAGCTCCATTGTCTGCACAAAGTGCTCCCCGCTCTCATTATCTACCACAAACATCCCAACCCATATCCATTTAAAATGCTGAAGCAACCGGATTATCCCCATGTATTGATGGTCTTCAGTGGGGACCATGTGGTACAAGTAAGGATGCTGAGATGTATGAATCTCCCCTAGAGCCAAAGAGCCATAAGTGAACTATAAGACAGGGAAGAAAAAAAACGATCATTGTAATAATTTGGAATTTCAGAAATTTCAATAATTATTCCAACATTTTCTCCTCTTCTTCAAAATCAGTTTTATTTCAACACCTATATTTTCTATTCTTCCTGAAAGCATAACTTGCCACTCAAAATACAAAGGGGGGAAAAGGACATACAAGAGTGTGCTGTCCTAACTATACCTGCATCTTATCCTACCTGAGGAATTTTGTAGAGACCTAAGACGTCAGCCATAAGAACAGAGGTGTCGGAACCCAGTCCCCCAATGACTGCTAGGAGACTTTTCTTTCCATCACACTCATAATTGGGAACGAATCTCAGCCTTTTGGAGAGCAGGTTGAGAGTGGTCCGATAGGTCATCCACGAATTAGAATAGCTGTCACAAATGTGGAAGCCAAGGGTGATGTTGGGTAAGATTTGGGGATTCTTGTTGATCTCATTGATGGCAAAGGCCATGGCCAAGGCATGCTGGTAGAATTTTGTCACCACGCTGTCAAGACAGATACTTTAATATTGCAACAACATTTCTATAGTTTACAAACTGGCATTCGTCTTCAAACTAGACTTTTCTTGAAAGACATACTGTTGCAAATCTAGCTTGATCTCAGACTATTGAGTAGAGTGGTTCTGAATCCTGCGTATGCTGTTATACAGTGAGTAGTTCTAATCTGCATTAAGGCTCTCTGCTGTACATGAATATGGTTCCTTCTCTCAATATTTGATTCGTTCATATAGCTGAAATTAAATGAATCTGACAAATGGGAGGCAGGACAGTCTAAGTCTTCTTTGCAGACTTCTCTGTGAAAGGCATTTTTTCCATAATCTTTTTTTTCCTATAAGAAAGCATCAACGTCTGCAGAAGGGTTAAGATCTTGTCCAAAATGGCATCATCCCTGGATCCAGTTCCCTGGGCAAATCTTGTGAAATTGGGCAGAACTGCAAATGTTCTCAAAAAATAACATGGAGAAGAAAAAGGAAGGGAGGTTGAAAGGAAGGGAGGGAGGGTGAATCCTAAAATTGGAAATCTTTCCTCAAAAAGGCATTGAGTACAACATTTTCTGGGTGCTACACTGCCAAGATATCTGTATAATAGGTTTCACAATATCTTTAGTAAAAAAAAAAAATCCTACATCCCTGTGCCAAATTCCTTTCAAGAAATGTTTTGGTTTTAAAGAATCTGTTCTATGATATTCAGGCTTTTAGCCACCCAGAGTGGTATAATATACCAGATGGGTGGGATATAAACAAACAAACAAATAAATAAATAAATAGTCCCCGGTATCTGTCTACTTCTCTGCAATTACATGAAGTTTTAGAAGACTTTCTCACGAGCAGAGAGATGCTCAAGTAACAATGCTGAGGATCTCCTTTCAAAAGCTAAATCCAGGGGACAGTAAGGGGATCAGAAAATGAGACTTTCTGAATGCTCAAGAAAAAACAGACAGATGTATTTGTTCCGTAGCTCAAAAAGTCTTCATTTTAAAATAGCACAATGAAACCAAGCATTTTTCCCACTAAAGAGAACAGAAAAATCCAATACAGATTAAAAGACTAGAGAGAAATAAAACTTCATTGTGGCAAAGTGTACATTATATGGAAGCAAACATAATATATGTGAACAAGTTAAATGAAAAGTAGAACTGAATATTGGCAAATAAAAGTGGTGACCCAAAAAAGTTTGTTTATTTGAAATTCATGATCACGGTGATGGCATGCTGTTCTGGAAAGGTAGGAAAAGTATAATATAGGAAATATTATCATTGAATAACAATGAATATATTATTAGATTCTTGAGCACATATGAAGATCAATCCTAATGGTGTTCTAACACAAGCAATAGCAATACTGAAAAGCATTTTGTTCTAATTCCTTCGTAAGCTACCTGTCATTCTCGATTCAGAATGTCACTTCATTTTTCTTTTCCTTGAATTTGTGGATGAAAATTTTTGGTTTTCTTTACTTTGATGAATCTTATCATTTAAATGAGCAACTATTTGTACCTCTTCAGCTTCCCTAACCAACTTATTCCTACACTTTGGATTTCAGAATTTGTTGAGTATTACTGGCATCATTTGATTACTTTTAAGCTGCTTTTCCCCAGCTTAAAAAGACAAAGGATGTGGAAAGGAACTAATACTTACGTTACATCAAAAAGGTGCTGCGAAGGCTGTTCTTTGAAAGAGATTCCATGGAAAGTATGAATTATCTGAGTCAGAATCCCTCCGATGAGGAGGACACCAGGCTGGTACCACTCATGAGGAACTGGGAGGGGATCTTTCAGGGAACAACTCATACTCTTTCCTTCTTTGCACACAGCAAAGGGACAGCAAGCCGTCCTCTGAGAAGGTGCTATAAAGGCCTTTCTTCAACTACCAAGAAGGAGAAGAATTGCAAACCTTGAACAGTATCTGAGATGAACTTTGATGGATAACTGACAGAAACGAAATCAACAGAGCACTGTCAGCCTCTTCCACCCCCAATACTCACAGCATCAATTCCACAGGAGGATTTTTATAACGTTTTTCTGACTTGCTTATTCCTTCTCTTCCAAAATACCCTTGACATCCTCTAGTGCTTTAGTCTGGTGAACAAATTACAATCATTTTAATAATCACTAAGAGAAACAACTACGTCTCCCACATTTAGGTTCTAATAAATTGGAGATTTGGGAATAAAACTTGGTAGATATTTTATTTTGTTTCCAAATTGGAAATGGGGATTTGTCTACATTCCACCAGGATGAAAAGTTGTAAACCTTTTGCAAATCTGACTTCCATGATAAGCAACCACCAATTAAAAGTAATTGCCTTAGATGAAATCATTGTCTTGATTTGATAGGCAAAGGGACATTGAATTCCAGTTTGAGAGAAATGGAAGTTTATGTGAGTATCCTTCCGTCCATCCATTCATCTATAGATCTTCCCTATTAATACCCCTGCATGTGGAGTTCTACTGCTCTAAGAATATTTTTTTAAAACCTAGTTAGAGAAACAACAGAAGAACAAACCTTGACCAAATGTCAAAAGTGTCCACACCTTCTGTTTTTAAACAAAAGCTGACAAAAACTGCCCTTCAAAATAATGACACTTCTTCCATATTTGTCTCCCCCTTTTGCCCTCCAGCTCCCATATTTGGGTTAGTCTGGTTCCCCAAATCAGCACAAATGTGTTTCCCAACTGCTACAAGATTACCAATAAAGGGGTTTCTCTCTGCATGTCTGAATAGATTGAGGATGTGTACTTCTGTCCTGCTCCAGCCACTTGCAAATCCTCTTCCTTCACCTCTCCCTTCCCCCAATCTCCACTTTGGGTTTTTTGGGGGTTTTTTTCGGGTGGGGGAGAGAGGCATCCATTCTGGGGAAATCCAGAATGGATAAATGTCCCAAATGATGTTGTGTGACACATCTGCCAATACGTAGCACAAGCTGTGCAGCTGAGGCATTTTTCCCTCTACCAGCACAAGATGCTTCTGCTTTATTCCAAACAAACTACAATTAGAGACTGTTTGATTTTGAATGGGGTTCTCTATCTCTTCTACCAACATCAAAACCCAAACAATGAATCATAGCATCTTTAAGAGTATTACTATCATGACACATTTGCTTCAGGGTAAGCTTTTATGGATTAGATATCATTTCTTCAGACAAAAGTGTGAGGCTGTGGCCTAGGTGGTGAAGGAACTCTGCAAACCCCATTGTGATTTGGACAACTCCTCCATGTGACTTGTCCTCTTTTGTTTAGCAGGTGGGGTTTGCTGGGTTCTCAGTCCCACCTGCATCCTTCTTACTATGTTGATGTGTATACGGATGGGGACGTGGTGGCGCTGTGGGCTAAACCGCAGGAGCCTTTGTGTGCTGCAGGGTCAGAAGACCAAGCAGTCGTAAGATCGAATCCACGCGACGGAGTGAGCACCTGTCGCTTGTCCCAGCTCCCGCCAAACTAGCGGTTCGAAAACATGCAAATGCAAGTAGATAAATAGGGACCACCTCGGTGGGAAGGTAACAGCGTTCCGTGTCTAAGTCGCACTGGCCATGTGACCACGGAAGATTGTCTTCGGACAAAGCAGTGGCTCTATGGCTTGGAAACAGGGATGAGCACTGCCCCCTAGAGTCGAACACGACTGGACAAAAATTGTCAAGGGGAACCTTTACCTTTATACGGATGGGTCCAGCTACTTGAGTGGAACAAGAGGAAGTCCACCTGAGGGCACAGAAATCTAGGGGTGAAGAAACTGAGGGATATTATGAGAACAACAACTTCTGGACCCATTCTGGACTTTTTATTCTTTTCTCCTTTTTTGGAAAACGTCCAGCAGATCCATTGCTCCTGTGAAAGCAAAGTCATCCACCTCCTGAGGTCTAAGTTCTACACATTAATTTTATAAAAGAAACAATTAAAAGTGCAACAGGAAAAGAAGAATGCAACAAGTAAATTTCATGTCAGATTTTGTACCCTCCATTTCATTCATTCATTCATTCATTCATTCATTCATTCATTCATTCATTCATTCATTCATTCATTCATTCATTCATTCATTCATTCATTTTCTATAATCCCTCACTTAGTGACACAATTACTGTGGTGATATATCCTTGAAACCTTTGTTCATAAAGTTATAGTTTCAATATATTCCTAAAAATTATAAAGGACGGAGCCTTTGCTATTCCAACCCCGGAATAATGACGGGAGGCAAAGATATGGATTAAATATGGCCCACTTTATTGATAACATCAAAATACGATAATGGCAATCCTTTGCCAAAAGAGGGGCCCTGCTGTAGTGCGGAAACAGGTGAAAGGCAGGGGTATACCGACACCCCATATTCAATAAATGGGCGAGTCCCCAGCCCCAAGTTCCCATGGTCTCCAGACAGCAGGAACCTGGACAGCCGCTAATAAAACACCCCCCCGGACCTCAAGCCATCTTTCGCTGATGACTGTTGGTCCAGAAGTGGCCCAGCGCATCCTCCCGCCACAGACACTGTAATCACATGATCCGCAGTTCTGGGAAGCGAGATGCGCTGTTGGCTTAACTGAGATTACAATTGGGACACACTGAAAATATCAGTTATTTCCACACTACCCGACTATGTGACCAAAATTAAACCACCAAAATGCCAATAACCCTTATCAGGTGTGGGATAGGCAAAAAAGCCAATCAGGATGGAGATCAAAAAATCCTATCTGGCCCCTGAAAGGCAACCAGACAAACTCACACTAGAAAAAAGGGAGGGTGTGTGGGAGCCTGAAAAAGGGGAAGAGGGCAGTGCAAGGGGGAAAGCCTTTTACGTACCCAGGGCTTTCCCGCCTCTCACACATCTCGTGAGACTTAAATGCAGTCTCGCTCTATCCCGGGTGGATAGCAAGGGTCGATTGCTTCGGCCAAAGGCAATGCCTTGCCAGCAATCACAGCATTGATAACCCAGATGGAAATTTATTCAACAGAGCAGGAGGGGCGACACTGAGAAGGCCCAATTTCTTCCTGTCATCTTTTTAACTTCACTTTTTCATCACATTCATTGTTGTGGTTTGGGAGGAGCATGTAAATTGCAAGCTGTATTCTGCGGGGAGGTGTTGTGACAACTACTGAGGTCCTGAATCTTTTTTGGGCTTTATAGGTCAGCACCATGGGAAATCCTCATCATCATCTTCTTCTTTGAATTGCAGAGCTTTAAGGCACCCTGTATATCATCAAGCAAGCCCTTGTCAAAGAGGCCCATTAGAGAATTGAACACCTCACCTCTGGTCTGTTCTTTGCACCAGAGGGCAAAAAGTGTAAGCAGAGAAAATGGATCTTCATCTTTCCTGGACTAAGTATGAAATTGGCCCCTGTCCAGTCCATTATCATGGCTGGGCAATGCTCAAGGACTCAAACTGCATTTTCAGTGAATGAAGCAAAGGAGAGAGAGACCTGCCTCTCACAATTATAATGGTGGCAACACGCCCTAAAACTCCCAGAGACTTCACATGGTGGTTTCATAACCTAGTAAGAATTAGTGAGAGTGAGGTACCCTAGATCTAGTACCTCATCTCAATGGGAAGTATGTTTGTATGTTAGGAAAAAAATTTTCATTTCATTCTTTTTTCCACCTTCTAAGCTGCTCCTTGGTGTTCAACTCAGGCCTCAAGAGAATAATGTAAACCTTGGGAGCAAAGATGCAGATCAAGAGGCCAGCACTGGAAGCTAAGATAGAGAAGATCTCCACAGCGACCATGTGTTTCCCTTTGGTACTCAAATAGGAGGGAACAAAGGACACCCAAACACTGCAGAAGACCACCATGCTGAAGGTGATGAACTTGGCCTCATTAAAACTGTCTGGCAACTTTCTTGCTAAGAATGCCAATGTGAAGCAGATGAAGGATAAAAAGCCCATATAGCTCAGGACAAAATAAAAGATGACAAGGGAGCCTCCATTACATTCTTCTATAATCTCTTCACTCAATGATTGCATGTCAACTGCTGGGAATGGCGGAGATGTTCCTAACCACACGATACAAATTCCTGCTTGACCCAAAGAGCAGGAGAGCACAATGCAGTTTGATGTCCTTCTTCCCAGCCATTTCTTCATGTTGGATCCTGGTTTGGTGGCCATGAAAGCCACGACCACTGTGATGGTTTTGGCCAAGACACAAGAAACGGCCACTGAAAAGATGATGCCAAAGGCTGGTTGTTGGAGGAGGCAGCTCAACTTTCCAGGTTGTCCAAGAAAGAGCAAAGACGAGAGGAAGCAGAGGAGGAGAGAGATGAGGAGAGTGTAGGTGAGGTCCCGGTTGTTGGCTTTGACAATGGGGGTGTCTTTGTGCTTCATGAGAATTCCTAACACCCAGGTTGTCATCAGGGAAAAAGAGAGAGCAACCAAGGCTAAACTCCACCCTAAAGGATCTTCATATGACAAAAAGATGACACGTTTGGGCTGGCATCCATTATTGTTCTCTTTTGGGTACTCGTCTTCTGGACATTTGAAACAGTCATCCATGTCTGAAAAGCATAAATAGAAGAAAAGATCATTGAGAATAAAGATAATGTAAAATAAAATGGGCAGGTAATGGAAGACAGGAGGACCTTGCGTGCTCTGGTCCATGGGGTCACGAAGCGTCGGATGCAACTTAACAGCTAAACAACAACAATATAACATGACATTGAAATATTCAAGTGTGAGATGATCCCTTTCACAGTGCTGTTTATCTTCCCAAGGACATATGCCTACTTTATTCAAATAAGCTAATGTTAATAATTTAAATATTTTAGCAACTTTGAAATTCCCTAATTTATAATATCCCTGATTTTTTAGAATCCCATTGCTAAGTTTTGAGAAATTTGTGTAATTCAGTTGATTCAGTAAGGCTGTCTTAAAGCTAATCTATAGGGCACGCCTACTAATCCACTAAAGCCTACTGTCATGTAGGGATGTCACGCATAGGGGTCTTAGGAGGACCCTGAGTCCGTGAGGGATTTTGTTCTACTCTGCATCTCCAGTTGTGGAGGAAGTCGTGCTTAAGGAGGAAAGAAGCCCAAACCTCCTTCCTCTGATTGCATTAACTAAAGGAAAGGATTTCCCAGCTATACCCCTAACTTTGTTAGAAATGTGAAAAAACACTGGTTCATGAGTTCTTAACCTCTGAAACAAATGAGTGTAATACTCTCTATGTGGGGCTGCAGCTGAAAGCTGTATGGAAACTTCAGTGGGTCCAGAATGTGGCAACCAAATGGATTACAAGTCCCAGCACTTATGATCATATATCTCCAGTCTTGGCATGCCTTCATTGGCTCCCGGTTAATTACTGTGCTGAATTTAAAGTGTTGAGCATGAATCACTATGAAGAGCTTTGTGCCAAATCAAACATGTCTGCCTGAGAACACAGCCCAAGCTCCTTCCCCAACTGTCATGGTGAGGGAGGATCCCGGTGGCCTTTCCAAGAAGGTGAGTGGGACTCTTGGCCAAGGCGGAGGGGGAAATTTAATCACAAAACCTGTAGTGTTGCATTGTTAATTCAGCACAAAGCCTTTCATAGAATTTGGTGCCCATCTCTAACTCTGTATGGTTTAGGACCTCTATATGGGGTGGAACGACTCCTCTCAAAACAGCCAGCTGTTCCACACATTCTTCTCAGTCCCTCAAGTTGAGAATTCTAACAGATAAGAAGGCCAAAAAGCAAACAAAATAACCGAACTTTCTTGGTTCAGGCCCTTTTCCTCTGAAAAAAAAAGCTATCTACACAAGTTTAACGTATGCTATCAACGTAAAGTTTAGGAAGCTAATTTTGGCTGCACACCACATAGCTGACCTCTACTAGTCCAGAACTGCCTCCGATGGTCAAATGGCTTTTCATTTTTGTATTTCTTTGAAGTAGCTCCAGCTCATGACAGGGCTGAATGATAGCTTATGCTTTCTATTTTATTATTATATCTTGTCATCGTATTCTGTTTTTCTTTATTTTTGTAAACCACATAGAACATGGCAACATTAAGAAGGTAGTATAGAAACTCAAATGGGACGTGGTGGCGCTGCGGGCTAAACCGCAGAAGCCTGTGCTACAGGGTCAGAAGACCAAGCAGTCGTAAGATCGAATCCACGCGACGGAGTGAGCACCTGTCGCTTGTCCCAGCTCCCGCCAACCTAGCGGTTCGAAAGCATGCAAATGCAAGTAGATCAATAGGGACCACTTTGGTGGGAAGGTAACAGCATTCCGTGTCTAAGTCGCACTGGCCATGTGACCACGGAAGATTGTCTTCGGACAAAACGCTGGCTCTATGGCTGGGAAACGGGGATGAGCACCGCCCCCTAGAGTCGAACACGACTGGACAAAAAATTGTCAAGGGGAACCTTTACCTTTAGCTATAGAAACTCAAAGAAAAGCAAGCAAGCAAGCAAGCAAGCAAGCAATTAAGCAAGCAAGGAAGGAAGGAAGGAAGGAAGGAAGGAAGGAAGGAAGGAAGGAAGGAAGGAAGGAAGGAAGGAAGGAAAATACTACAGCCAAGGGAAGAGTTCACTGGTTAAGACATCTGAATCACACACAGTAAGGATTAGTTGAACCACTGAGAGCTTAAAATTGCAGAACATGTTAATCAGCAGAAATTCAACACTACAGGAGACATCAATTTTCTTAAAGTGTTGTAAGCTAGGGAAGATTACTCTGGACTCTATTTCATCTGTTGCTGTTATTTTGCACATGAGATGGCATTGAAGCCTAGACACCTACAATATCTTTTCCAATTTCCAGCTGCCGTCTCCTCTGTGTAGATGTGTTTGTCTGTATGTTTCTCCAAAGGCCCAAGATTAAGCCTATGCTGATGCATTAAATGGGTCTCTCCTCAGTTTTGTATCCTCACACTTGTTGATTTGCCATGCAAATATAGAGCTCAATGGGCCATTCTGACCAAGACAATGAATGGAACTCCTGCAACTCGGGAGCAAAGTTCTAATGATTTCTACCCCTCTCCTTTCCCCCATAGAGCCTTTGAAGGCTTCAGGACAGGGTTGGGGAAAGAGGGGTTTTGAATCCCCCTAAATCACTGCTGAGTTGCTGCTGATGGTCCAGACGTACGTGTTGTGGTGGTATTGCAAGGACTTCTCGCTCTCTGAGTTCATTGAACAATTGCATAAATCATCTGAGAATTATATCATCCAGTTTTCAGTGTGCAAAGATGCAGAAAATATTGTTTTCGGACTGCATCATTAGTCGTTGAAGAGTTTTATAGTAAGTTAAAAAACATGAGAACTCTTATTTTCTTATTTTTTTCAACTGACCTAAAAAACCTAAATTCTCTTTATATGACAGATTAAATTAAATGAAAAGAAAACTGGAACACCTACCTGTCTGGTTTGAAATCCTTCCTGCTGGGCATAGAACACAATCATAACAACAAAACTTTTCTCCTTCCTTACTTTTCTTCTGAAAGCCAGGATGGCAGTAGTCGTTGCAAACCGAAATGGGAACCACCTGTTCATAAAAAGAAGAGAGTTGAGAAGGGTCATCGCAAAGAGATCTGGAATAGTCCTCTTAGCCAAATAACCTACAGAAACCAGGTTGGCCAACTGGGGTCTTTTGAATCGATCTTCTCTGGATCCCTTCATAACTCACCAAGACTCAAGCCATGCATAATAAATGTTCAGTTCTACAGGGGAAGAAAAGGTAAAAATACTCGTATTTTAAATTGGGAACAGATATATATGGGAAGTCAATACTTAATCTAGTTTTAGAAAGTGGTCGGTAACTTTCATAGAATAGTGAAGTTGGAAGGGTCCTATAAGGCCATCAAGTTCAACCCTTTGTTTGATGCAGGAATACAAATCAAAGGATATCTGCCAGGTGCTTACAACTAGCTATTAGTAGCAGTATTATCAAGGATAGAAGCAAAAGCATCAAAGGAATTAAAGATACGGCAAACATTTTGTTATCACTTTGACAGGGATTTCCTTGTTACATCTGAAGGACCGCCTCCTTCCATATGAACCTACCCGGCAGTTAAGATCTAGCCATGGGGCCCTTTTGAAATAGCCGTCCCTTAAGGAGGTAAGAGGGACGGCTTGTAGAAAAAGGGCCTTTTCGGCAGCCGCCCCCAGACTGTGGAACGCCCTCCCGATTGAGATTCGTCCGGCGCCGACGCTGATGACATTTTGGCACCAAGTCAAAACCTTCCTGTCCCAGATGGCTTTTAATAGAAATAATATCAACTATGGGTCCTGATGGCAATTTTTAGAGTATATATTTTATTTGTTTTAACTTTTTAATTATATTTTAATTGTTGTAAGCCACCCAGAGACCTTTGCGTAGTGTGGGCTACATATAAGTTAAATAAATAAATAAATAAATAAATAAATAAATAAATAAATAAATAAATAAATAAATAAAAGTTCTGCTCTTTGGATTTTTTTTTTTCCAGAAATTTCCACCCTTCTTACGATCTCCTGCTCTGGTACCTTATTCATCCTTGTTCTGAGATTATGAAAAATGGCTTTATTTTAAATCCAGCATCTATCTGTGGCTACACTCTGCTTTACTTTGAAATCAAGCCTTCTAGTAGAATATGCTCACTCTTGCCCAAAGTTCCCCTTATTGCCAATTCCTCCACTATGTCATCTCTATTGGTTAGAATCAAGTCAAGAATATGGTAGATATTTCTCTAGTTTCTTCCTGTAATTTTAATAGGAGAAAAGTGTCAGCCACACAAGCCAGGAATTTCTCAAAATGACCATCCTTGGCTGAATATGCCTTCCAACATATATCTGGATAAATAAGATCTCCCTTCAGTATGACCTCGTATCTCTTTGAAACTCTTGCAATTTGTTTTTCAAAGGTTTCAACCTCTTCCTCTCCCAGATTTGGTGGCTTGTATTATTTCTATGAAGTCATATTTGCCCTCCTGAAATAAAATTTCCACTTCTTTGTTTCCCATACTCCCGGCATTCATATATAGACACCAGAGATGGTGTGATTTGCAGCCTGTTTATACATTTATGTGAATATTACTATTAATGTTAATGTTATTATTTACCAACATTTAAACAAATTAATCTATCCCTCTTATTGTGAGTAAGGGGTCATTTATCTTTAATTCTGTGCTTGCATCTTTTTCCCGCATCCAATTCAGTTTAAGGCCTTCCTGAACAAAGTTTTCATGCTATGGCCAAATATATTCTTCCCAATCCTTGTTTAATACAAGCCATCTCTTGGTATCAGTCCTACTTCTGGTAAGTTTAGCTCATGGTTCAGAAATCTTTGTCTTTATTTTACAGGCAAACACACCATGTTGAAGAGATCTGAAGGGAAAATAACCTTCATTCACCAACATGACCTCCTTAGGGAAGGACCCCCCCAATAATCCATACCTCGTTAAAGCCTCGGTGCCACACAATTCTATCCCAATCGATCACGACTTCTTCTCCTTCAAGAGCACCGGGAACCACCCTTCCAATTTTCACTTGATGGAAAGAGTTATTGGGGAATATGACCACGTTCATGATGTCAAATCCACCCCCTATTTCCCTTTTCTCATTAAAAGACACTGATTCTCCCTCTGTGTTGTTAAATGACAACCTTTGCAGGAACGGGTGAAGCTAGT
This sequence comes from Pogona vitticeps, assembly GCF_051106095.1. NCBI lineage: Eukaryota > Metazoa > Chordata > Lepidosauria > Squamata > Agamidae > Pogona > Pogona vitticeps. The sequence goes on from NC_135788.1 coordinate 117,435,742, forward strand.
TGAAAAAGGAAACAGAACAAATGAGATTAAGGGACAAGAGAGACTGAAGCAAGGAGAGATAGCAAAACATTTTCTAGACGTATGTAGTCAACATCCAATTGAATATTTACAGGAACCTGAATTTCCACCTGAGTAAGTTAGCTCAAATATTTGACAAGATACCAGTCAAGTTTTTCTGGCACATCAGCAACACCTCATCAGATTAGCACAACAGCTTCTTCTGTTGGGATGCGTACATTAATCTAGAACAGTGGTTCTTAACCTTTGTTACTCGGATGCTTTTGAACTGCAACTCCCAGAAACCCCAGTCAGGAGAGCTGGTGGTGAAGGCTTCTGGGAGTTGCAGTCCAAAACTCCTGAGTAACTCAAGGTTAAGAACCAATGATCTAGAACACTGGTTCTTAACCTTGGGTTACTCAGGTGTTTTTGAACTGCAACTCCCAGAACCCCCAGTCAGCACAGCTGGTGGTGAAGGCTTCTGGGAGATGCAGTCCAAAACTCCTGAGTAACCCAAGGTTAAGAACGAATGATCTAGAACACTGGTTCTTAACCTTGGGTTACTCAGGAGTTTTGGACTGCAACTCCCAGAAGCCTTCACCACAAACTGTGCTGGCTGGGGTTTCTGGGATTTGCAGTTCAAAAACATCCAAGTAACAAAGGTTAAGAACCACTGATCTAGAATAAGTTACTGACTCAGATTTATCTACTGATTACTTTTAGTGCTTGATCTGTTGAACCCCAGCAATCACATGAAAAAAGTAAAAGCACATTCATTCTAATCATTGTGAAATTTAATTGTATTCCATGCCCTACTTCTAAAGGAAAAGTGGAACACATTTCCTAATTCTAGGTTATCCACAAAGAATGAGAAACCACTTCTGTGTACTCTGTACTTTGAGAATCCTGTAAGGGGGTTGCCAGAGGTTGGAACTGATATGACCTCACACAAGACATTCAAATATAATTGAAAAAAAATGGAAATTTATAGAGTTCCACTGTGTGCTAGCTAATTGGGCCTCTGGCTGATCAGACACAAACACGTGATGCTCATTCTTTAAGCACTCGAAACTGGGATTTATTGGTACATTCAACGTGTGTTCTGCAACGTTAAACTTGTTATCAGCTTTATCTCTCATCGCCAACGGGTCCAACGAGGGTGTCCATAAGTGTTGTAGAAACAGGTTATAATCAGATTCATACCATGGACCTTTAACGAAAGGGTTAGTGTCCTCATAGTCCGGTGAATCCAAACCATTGTCAATCAAGGGAAGGGTCTCCTCATCTCTTCCCTCCAAGTCGAAGGGGTTGTCTCTCTCGAGTCGTGGGTCCCAGGGTCTGGTAAATACCTCCACCGGCAGGCCTCCTCCAGACGCCATGCTCTCCTTTCTCCTTTCTTGTTCCTTCTGCGTCTTTCTCCTCCCTTAATCTCCTCTGCCACTCTCTGGCTTCGGATTCTCCCCAGTAAGAGGGTCCAGGAGGTAAACCCCTCTGTCTGCAGTAGTCTGCCTCTTCCCGAGGCAATCAGACCTTTTCACATTTCCCTGTCCAGGGATCTTCAATCCAAATCAACTTCCAACCCCCTGATATGTCATCTCTCTTCCCTTTTATATCCACATTTCCCACCTCCATCAACGGTCTGCCTCTTTCTTCCGTTCCCGCCTTTTCAGTCCTGGCCTGGGTAGACACTGATACCTTTGCTATCCCCCGTTCTCAGTCCTGGGTATCTACTCCTTGCTGCACTGTCACGACGCGGGAGGCTGGAGAGTCTGTCTGCACCTCTTGCTCTAGTCTCACAGCTAGTTTAATATTCAAAATATTTAGAGAGGAGTACAGATCTCACCTGCCAAGGCTGAAGATGGTCAAGAACAACATCTGGATTCTCAATCATGGTTTTCTGTCTCAATCTGGATGTGTACTTTTCATGGAAAGTATGTGCCAGGACATAGATGGCATTGTAGATACTATAGCTGTGTCCGGTCAAATGCATGTCAAAAAGAGGCTCAGGAAGGCTTGCCAGTTTCTCCTCTCCAGTACATTTCTCACTATCTGGAACCGTTTCTCCAAAGAAGCAGTCAAAGGCTTGCTCCCAGAAATCTTTCAGGAAACCATCTCTTTCATTCCAGCCAGGTATGATAGGCTGAACAAACTCTCCAAATTTCAAAAGATCTTTTTTGTGAATCATAAAGGAAATAGCACCTTCAAACAGCTGAAGATCCCAATACTTTTGTGGTCCCGTTAATATAAAATCAATCTGAGTTGTTGTTATCCACACTTTTCTGTATTCGGAATACCTAATATTTTCCTGATCATAAAGAAATATAAGTGTTCTTAGCCATGCCATTGTCGAAGACTCTCCGTAGACGATACATGCACTGGCTTTTTGATTAGTTAAAGGTACATATATTTTCCGAAGGACTTCAACAATTGTTTCATCCAAGTCATCCAAATTAGGTTGTTGTGGAATTCTTTGTACGAAAGCTGAGCATATTCCATTTTGAGAAAAGAGTAGCTCCATTGTCTGCACAAAGTGCTCCCCGCTCTCATTATCTACCACAAACATCCCAACCCATATCCATCTAAAATGCTGAAGCAACCGGATTATCCCCATGTATTGAGGGTCTTCAATGGGGACCATGTGGTACAAGTAAGGATGCTGAGATGTATGAATCTCCCCTGGAGCCAAAGAGCCATAAGTGAACTATAAGACAGGAGGGAAAAAACAACTTTGTGATGATTTAGAATTTCAGACATTTCAATAATTATTCCAACATTTTCTCCTCTTCTTCAAAATCAATTTTATTTCTGCATCTGTATTTTCTACTCTTCCTGAAAGCATAACTTGCCACTCAAATTAAATGAGGGGGAAAGGACACACAAGAGTGTGCTATCCTAACTATACCTGCATCTTATCCTACCTGAGGAATTTTGTAGAGACCTAAGACGTCAGCCATAAGAACAGAGGTGTCGGAACCCAGTCCCCCAATAACTGCTAGGAGACTTTTCTTTCCATCACACTCATAATTGGGAACGTATCTCAGCCTTTTGGAGAGCAGGTTGAGAGTGGTCCGATAGGTCATCCATGAATTAGAATAGCTGTCACAAATGTGGAAGCCAAGGGTGATGTTGGGTAAGATTTGGGGATTCTTGTTGATCTCATCGATGGCAAAGGCCATGGCCAAGGCATGCTGGTAGAATTTTGGCACCATGCTGTCAAGACAGATACTTTAATATTGCAACAACATTTCTATAGTTTATGAATTGGCATTCTTCTTCAAACTATACTTTTTTTCCTTCATTGAAAAGACAAATGCTCAAGAAGAAACAGACAGATACATTTGTTTCATAGCTCAAAATGTCTTCATTTTAAAATAGCACAATGAAACCAAGCATTTTTCCCACCAACGAGAACAGAAAAATCCAATACAGATTAAAAGATTAGAGAGAAATAAAACTTCATGGTGGCAAAGTGTACATTATATGGAAGCAAACAAAAAGTATGCAAACAAGTTGAATGGAAAAGTAGAACTGAACATTTACAATTAACAGAGTTGGGAAGAAAAGGTTTGTTTATTTGAAATGCATGATCACAGTGCTGGCATACTGTTCTGGAAAGGTATGGAAAGTGTAATAATGCAGGAGGTAACGTCTGTATTGAGCTCCGCTCCCCACCTACAATGGTTTTAACAGTTATAAATATTTGGAAGGGCTGAGCCCTAAAAAATTTGTAATCAGTCTGCCTTTTTATAGTTAGCCGGTCACAGTGGCAGTGAAGGCTGGGACAAGATCTGTAGCATGTGGTGAGTTGTTACTAGAGCATTCCTTCTCAAGGAGATGGGTGTTGGGAAACAACTCCCTGATGGGGATAAAGAAGATTTGCTTTGCTTTCCTGCAAAGATAATTGACTTTTTTACTGCAGACTCCCGAATTTACACTTCGCACTCCCATAGCCAAGTCCTTCTCTCCTCTGGTGGAAAGTGATAAGGAAGGCAATCAAAAGGGAGAGAATGACAATTGGCCTAAAGAGAGCCCTTAAGAAATTTGCAGACTTCTGCAAAGTGAAGGAATTAGAAATAAATTATCAAAAGACAAAAATGATGGCCTTTGGTAGAAGGTAAAAGAAAAGGTCTTGGACTATAAATGGGCAATCTCTCAAACAGTTTTCCTGTTTTAAATATCTAGGTATGGCCCTTCAATCCACTGGTGAGAGAAAGGCTCATATACAATATGCAGCTACCCAAGGGGGGAAAAACAGCAAATGTCATCTTAAGGTTCTACCATTCCAAAGGGGGTTGATATATTCCAGCAGGACAAAAACTCTTTCAGACAAAGGTGGCCAGCCAGAGGCTCTACGGCACCTTAACAGGGCCTTCATCCAGTTGCTTTGATCCAATAGAGTGGGTTCAGAGTAAATTCCTTAGAGCAATTCTTGAGGTTCCAAGATGCGTAACAAATGCACAAATTCGTTTAGAGACAGGGTCACTAAAAATGGTAGCCAAAATTACACTAGCCTCCCTTTAGTACTGGCTTAAAATAAATTTTCAATTACAGGGATTAACCCAATCTACTTCTAGAGGACAATTTTCAAGTCGAAGTGATTGAAAGTGGTCCTAAATAAATTGCAAGTTATGGGCTTCTCTCTGCAAGCAATATTGAACATGCAATGGGATGAAGCGAAATCAGCCCTTAAACAGATGGAAAGACGGGTAGATCTTAGTAGATGCCCCAACTATAGAGTGATAGACACGCACAAATATCGCTTGCTCCCCATGGTCTATTTATCACAGCTTGAGGCATATAAGTTGGCTAGATGTGCGGCCTTTCCCTCAGCGGTGTTGGAAGGCAGATTTAATAAGATGATCCTGAGGGAACAGAGACTCTGCCCTTGTGGATCTGATGAGATAGACTCTATAGAGCTTACGATGCTCAAATGTAACAGGCATAGCAAGATTCGAGGAAAATATATTACACCTCTCTTAAGAGACATGACAAGCCAAAAAGACTCAGACTACTGTAACCAATTGTTTCTTGATCAAAATCGGACTACTACAGAACTGGTAGCGAAATTTTGGGCAGTATGCCATAGTAGCCAGAATAGATAGCCAAACCCTTAGAAGTTGGTCTTTTATTGTTATATTTGTAGTTTTATTGCTTTTTGTTTATTTGATTTGGTCTTTTGCAGTATATGTCAGTACTTGAAGCTCTGCATTCAGTTTTGTTTTATGTATGGCTTGATGCTGGAACAATAAAATATGTAATATAGGAAATATTACTATTGAATAACAATGAATATATTATTACATTCAGCACATACAAGGATCAATCCTAATGGTGTTCTAACACAAGCAACAGCAATACTGAAAAGCATCTTGTTCCAATTCTTTCGTAAGCTACCAGTCATTCTCGATTCAGAATGTCACTTCATTTTTCCTTTCCTTGAATTGGTGTATGAAAAATTTTGGTTTTCTTTACTTTGATGAATCTTATCAACCACACATTTAAACGAGCACCTATTTGTACCTCTTCAGCTTCCCTAATCAACTTATTCCGACACTTTGGATTTCAGAATTTGTTGAGTATTACTGGCATCATTTGATTACTATAGTTTTGTGCTTTCCCTCAGATTAAAAATGCAAAGGATATGGAGAGGAAGAAATACTTACTTTACACCAAAAAGGTGCTGCGAAGGCTGTTCTTTGAAAGAGATTCCATGGAAAGCATGAATGATCTGAGTCAGAATCCCTCCGATGAGGAGGACACCAGGCTGGTACCACTCATGCGGAACTGGGAGAGGATCCTTCACAGAACAACTCATAGTCCTTCCTTCCTTGCACACGGCAGAACGGTAACTGAGGTACCAGGACTAAAAACCCACTCGTTTGGCAGCAAAGCCTCTGCTCAGACACAGACTCTCCTCTTATGAATCCAAATGAGTTTGCTTAATTTGGCTGTAATGAATGATACCAAGGGACACCAAGCCCTCATCTGAAAAGGCGCTATAATGACCTTTCTTCAACTACCAAGAAATAGAAGAACTGCAAACCTTGAACAGTATCTGAGATGAACTTTGATGTATAACTGACAGAAACGAAATCAACAGAGCCCGCACAATCTCTTCCTCACCCAATACTCCCAGCATCAATTCTGCAGGAGGATTTTTATAATCTTTTCCTGACTTGCTTATTCATTCTCTTCCAAAATACCCTTGACATCCTCTAGTGCTTTAGTCTGAAGAACAAATTATAATCATTGTAATAATCACTAGGAGAAGCAACTAAGTCTCCCACATTTAAGTTCTAATAAGTTGGAGATTTGGGAATAAAACTTGCTAGATATTTTATTTTATTTCCAAATTGGAAAGGGGGACTTGTCTATATTCCACCAGGATGAAAAGTTGTAAATCTTTTGGAAATCTGACTTCCATGATAAGCGACCACCAATTAAAAGTAATTGCCTGAAATAAAGTCATTGTCTTGATTTGGTAGACAAAGGCACACTGAATTCCAGTTTGAGAGAAGTGGAAGTTTATGTCACTATCCTTCCTTCTGTCCATCCATCCGTCCATCCATCTTCCACCTAGTCACCTGTCAATCAATCAATCAATCTTCCCTATTAATATCCCTGAATGTGGAGTTCTACTGCTCTGAGAACATCTTTTAAAAACCTAGGTAGAGAAACAACAGAAGAACAAATTGTCCTTCAAAATAATGACTAATGACACTTCTTCCATATTTGTCTCCCCCTTTTGCCCTCCAGCTCCCATATTTGGGTTAATCTGGTTCCCCAAATCAGCACAAATTTGTGTCCCAACTGCTACATGATTGCCAATCAAGGGGGTTCTCTCTGCATGTCTGAATAGACTGAGGATGTGTACTTCTGTCCTGATCCAGCCACTTGCAAATGCTCTTCCTTCACCTCTCCCCGCCCCTCCCCCAATCTCCATTTTGAGGGGTTTTTTTGTTTGTTTGTTTTGGTAGGAGAGGCGTTCATTCAGTTGAGGCAAGTTTCACTCTACCAGTACAAGATGCTTCTGTTTTGTACTGAACAAACTACAGTTAGAGACTTGTTTGATTTTGAATGGGGTTCTCTATCTCTTCTACCACATCAAAACCAAAAAAAATTGAATTTTTTGAATGGGGTTCTCTATCTCTTCTACCAACATCAAAACCAAAAAAATGAATCATACCATCTTTAAGACTATTACTATAATGACACATTTGTTTCAGGGTAAGCTTTTATCCCCTTCACATATTGCTACCCCTTCACTGATTGCTGACTTGTTGTGGCGAAGGGGCTTGAGTCATTCAGAGAAGCTGAGCGCTATGCCGTGCAGGGACACACAAGACGGACAGGTCATAATGTTGAGTTCTGACTAAACGCCATCCACATGGAGCAGGAACTGGCAATGCCACTCCAGTATCTTTGCCAAGAATGCCCCATGATCAGAAACAAAAGGCTAAAAGATATGACACTAGAAGATGGGTCCCTCGGGTCTGAAGGTGTCCAACATGCTACTGGGGAAGAGCAGAGGACAAGTACAAGTAGCTCCAGAGCTAATGAAGTGGTTGGGCCAAAGCAGAAAGGATGCTCAGCTGTGGATGTGCCTGGAAGTGAAAGGAAAGTCCAATGCTGCAACGAAAAATACTGCATAGGAACCTGGAATGTAAGATCTATGAACCTCGTTAAGCTGGATGTGGTCAAACAGGAGACGGCAAGAATAAACATTGACATCCTGGGCATCAGTGAACTAAAATGGATGGGAATGGGCGAATTCAATTCAGATGAGTATCATATCTACTATTGTGGGCAAGAAGCCCGTAGAAGGAATTGAATAGCCCTCATAGTCAACAAAAGAGTGGGAAAAGCTGTAATGAGATATAAATCTCAAAAATGACAGAATGATGTCAATACGAATCCAAGGCAGACCTTTCAACATCTTCTAGAATTGACACCAAAGAAAGATGTTCTCATTCTAGGGGACTGGAATGTTAAAGTAGGGAGTCAAGAGATAAAAGGAACAACAGGGAAGTTTGGCCTTGGAGTTCAAAACGAACCAGGGCAAAGGCTAATGGAGTTTTGTCAAGAGAACAAGCTGGTCCTAACAAACACACTTTTCCAACAAGTCAACAGGCGACTCTACACATGGACATCAATAGATGGGCAATACCGAAAACAGATCGATTATGTTCTCTGCAGCTAAAGACGGAGAAGCTCTATACAGTCAGCAAAAACAAGGCTTGGAGCTGATTGTGCTCTGATCATCAGCTTCTTATAGCAAAATTCAAGCTTAAGCTGAAGAAAGTAGGAAAAAACACTGGGGTACTCAGGTATAATCTAAATCAAATCCCTTATGAATACACAGTGGAAGTAAAGAACAGATTTAAGGAACTTGATTTGGTGGACAGAGTGCCTGAAGAACTTTGGATAGAGGCTCGAAACATTGTACAGGAGGCAGCAACAAAAACCATCCCAAAGAAAAGGAAATGCAAGAAAGCAAAGTGGCTGTCCAAGGAGGCCTTACAAATAGCAGAGAGGAGAAGGGAAACAAAATGCAAGGGAGATAGGGAAAGCTACAGAAAATTGATTGCAGACTTCCAAAGAATAGCAAGGAGAGACAAGAGGGCCTTCTTAAATGAACAGTGCAAAGAAGTAGAGGAAAATAATAAAAAAGGAAGAACCAGAGATCTGTTCAAGAAAATTGGAGATATTAAAGGAACATTTTGTGCAAAGATGGACATGATAAAGGACAAAAATGGGAAGGACCTAACAGAAACAGAAGACATCAATAAGAGGTGGCAAGAATACACAGAGGAATTGTATCAGAAAGATCTCAATGTCCCGGACAACCCAGATAGTGTGGTTGCTGATCTTGAGCCAAACATCCTGGAGAGTGAAGTCAAGTGGGCCTTAGAAAGTTTGGCTAACAACAAGGCCAGTGGAGGTGATGGCATTCCAGTTGAACTATTTAAAATATTAAAAGATGATGCTGTTAAGGTGCTACATTCAATATGCCAGCAAGTTTGGAAAACTCAACAGTGGCCAGAGGACTGGAAAAGGTCAGTCTACATCCCAATCCCAAAGAAGGGCAGTGCCAAAGAATGCTCCAACTACCATAAAATTGCACTCATTTCACACACTAGGAAAGTTATGCTCAAAATCCTCCAAGGTAGGCTTCAGCAATATGTGGAGAACTCCCAGAAGTACAAGCTGGATTGCGAAGGGGCAGAGGAGGCAGAGACGAAATTGCTAACATGCGCTGGATTATGGACAAAGGCAGAGAGTTCCAGAAAACCATCTACTTCTGCTTCATTGACTACACAAAAGCCTTTGACTGTGTGGACCACAACAAACTATGGCAAGTGCCTGACCACCTTATCTGCCTCCTGAGAAACGTATATGTGGAACAGGAAGCAACAGTTAGAACTGGATATGGAAACACTGATTGGTTCAAAATTGGGTAAGGAGAACGACAAGGCTGTATATTGTCCCCCTGCTTATTTAACTTATATGTAGAATACATCATGCGAAAGTCTGGACTGGAGGAATCCCAAACCGGAATTAAGATTGTCAGAAGAAATATCAACAACCTCAGATATGCAGATGATACCACTCTGATGGCAGAAAGTGAGGAGAAATTAAGGAACCTTCTAAGGAGGGTGAAGGAGGAGAGTGCAAAAAAATGGTCTGAAGCTCAACATAAAAAAAGCTAAGATCATGGCCACTGGTCCCATCACCTCCTGGCAAATAGAAGGGGAAGATATGGAGGCAGTGACAGATTTTACTTTCTTGGGCTCCATGATCACTGCAGATGGAGACAGCAGCCACAAAATTAAAAGACGCCTCCTTCTCGGGAGGAAAGCGATGACAAACCTAGACAGCATCTTAGAAAGCAGATAAATTTCATGTCAGATTTTGTACCCTCAATTCTATTCTATTGATTGATTGATTCATTCATTCATTCATTCATTCATTTTTTCATTCATTCATTCATTCATTCAGTCATTCATTCATTCATTCATTTTTCATTTATTTTCCATAATACCTCACTTAGTGACACAACTACTGTGATGATATATCCTTGAAACTTTTGTTCATAAACTTATAGTTTCAATATATTCCTAAAAATTGTAAAGCACAGAGCCTTTGGTAACCCAGATGGAAATTTATTGCACAGAACAGGAGGGCCAACACTGAGAAGGCCCGATTTCTTCCTGTCACCATTTTAACTTCACTTTGTCATCACACTCATTGCTGTGGTTTGGGAGGAGCATGTAAATTGCAAGCTGTATTCTGGGGGGATATGTTGTCATAACTACTGAGGTCCTAAATCTTTTTGGGGCTTTATAGGTCAGCACCATAGGAAATCATCATTATCATCTTCTTCTTTGAATTGCAGAGCTTTAAGGCACCCTGTATATCATCAAGCAAGCCCTTGTTAAAGAGGCGCATTAGAGAATTGAACACCTCACCTCTGGTCTGTTCTTTGCACCAGAGGTCAAAAAGTGTAAGCGGAGAAAATGGATCTTCATCTTTTCTGGTATGAAAAGTATGAAACTGGGCCCATGTACAGTCCATTATCATGGTTTAGCAATGCTCAGGGACTCAAACCGCATTTTCTGTGAATGAAGCAAAGGAAAGAGAGACCTGCCTCTCACAATTATAATGGTGACAACACGCCCTAAAACTCCCAATGACTTCACATGGTGGTTTCATAACCTAGTAAGAACTAGTGAGAGTGAGCAACCCTAGATCTAGTACATCATCTCAATGAGAAATATGTTTGTATGCTAGGAAAGTTTTTTTTTCCATTTCATTCTTTTTTCCACCTTCTAAGCTGCTCCTTGGTGTTCAACTCAGGCCTCAAGAGAATAATGTAAACCTTGGGAGCAAAGATGCAGATCAAGAGACCCGCACTGGAGGCTACAATAGTGAAGATCTCCACAGCAACCATGTGTTTCCCCTTTGTGCTCAAATAGGTGGGAACAAAGGACACCCAAACACTGCAGAAGACCACCATGCTGAAGGTGATGAACTTGGCCTCATTAAAACTGTCTGGCAGTTTCCTGGCTAGGAAGGCCAACGTGAAACACACAAGGGACAAAAAGCCCAAATAGCTCAGGACAAGGTAAAACATGACAACAGAGCCTCCATTGCATAATTCAATAATCTCTTCAGTCAACGATTGCATGTCAAATGCTGGGAATGGCGGAGATATTCCTAACCACAGTGCACAAATTCCTGCTTGACCCAAGGAGCAGGAGAGAACAATGGAGTTTGCTGTCCTTCTTCCCAGCCATTTCTTCATGTTGGATCCTGGTTTGGTGGCCATGAAAGCCACAACCACGGTGATGGTTTTAGCCAACACACAAGAAATGGCCACTGTAAAGATGATGCCAAAGGCCGGCTGTTGGAGGAGGCAGCTCAGCTTTCCAGGTCGTCCAAGAAAGAGCAAAGACGAGAGGAAGCAGAGGAGGAGAGAGATGAGGAGAGTGTAGGTGAGGTCCCGGTTGTTGGCTTTGACAATGGAGGAGTTCTTGTGCTTTATAAAAGTTCCTAAGACCCAGGCTGTGATCAGGGAAAAAGAGAGAGCAACCAAGGCTAAACTCAACCCTAAAGGCTCTTCATAAGACAAAAAGATGACACGTTTGGGCAGGCATCCATTATTGTTCTCTTTTGGATACTCGTCTTCTGGACATTTGAAACAGTCATCCATGTCTGAAAAACATAAACAGAAGAAAAGATCATCGAGAGTAAAGATAATGTAAAATAAAATGGGCAATGGGAGGCAGGGGAAGACAAGAGGATCTGGCGTGCTCTGGTCCATGGGGTCACGAAGCGTCGGACACAACTTAACAGCTAAACAACAACAAAATAATGTGACATTGAAATATTCAGGTGTGAGATGATCCTTCTCACAGTGCTATTTATCTCCCAAGGACATATGCCTGCTTTATTCAAATAAGCTAAAGTTAATAATTTAAATATTTTAGGAACTTTGAAATTCCCTGATTTATGATATACCTGATTTTTAGAATCCCATTGCTCAGTTATGATAAATTTGTGTAATTCAGTTAATTCAGTAAGGCTGTCTTAAAGCTAATTCATAGGGTAATCCTACTAATCCACTAAAGACTACAGGTACTGTAATATAGGGATGCTACGCATAGAGGTCTTAGGAGTCCTTGATGGAGCTGACCTCTACTAGAGCAGAACTGCCTCTGATGGTCAAATGATTTTTTCATTTTTTTTCTTTGAAGTAGCTCCAGCTTGTGACAGGACTTAATGAGGTTTATTCTTTCTTTTTTTATTATTATTCTTGTCATAATATTCTGTTTTTCTTTATTTTGCTAAACCACACAGAGCATGGCAACATTAAGAAGGTAGTATAGAAACTGAAGGAAGGAAGGAAGGAAGGAAGGAAGGAAGGAAGGAAGGAAGGAAGGAAGGAAGGAAGGAAGGAAGGAAGGAAGGAAGGCTCCATGAAGACAAATACTACAGCCAAGGGAACAGTTCACTACTTCAGGTGAAATGAAAAGAAAACTGGATCACCTACCTGTCTGGTTTGAAATCCTTCCTGCTGGGCATAGAACACAATCATAACAACAAAACTTTTCTCCTTCCCTCCTCTGCTTCTGAAATCCAGGATGGCAGTACTCATTGCAAATTGAAATGGGAGGCACCTGGTCATAAAAAGGACAGAGTTGAGAATGGTCATTATAAGAGATTGTGTAATATTCCTCCTAGTCAAATAACCTACAGAAACCAGGTTGGCCAACTGGGGTCTTTTGAATCAATCTTCTCTGGATCCCTTCATAAATCTCCAAGATTCAAGCCATGCACAATAAATGTTCAGTTCTATGGGGGGGGGAGGTAAAAATACCATTATTCTTAAATTGGGAACAGGTTTATATGGGAAGTCAACACTTAATCTAGTTTTAGAAAGTGGTCGGTAACTTTCATAGAATCATAGAATTGTGAAGTTGGAAGGGTCCTATAAGGCCATCAATTTCAACCCCCTGTTTGAGGCAGGACTACATATCAAAAGATATCTGCCAGGTGCTTACAACTAGCTATTAGTAGCAGTATTATCATTAATTAAATTAATAAACGGCAAACATTTTGTTATCACTTCAACAGGGATTTCCTGGCTACTCCTGTGTACTCTTCCTTGGTGGTGACCTGACATTCTTTCCACTTTTTATACAAGTCCTTTTTTTTCCCCAGGTCCTCTGAGCTGCTTGCAGCCTCCCATCTTTTTCCTTGTTGGCATTGTTTCTGCTTCTGCTCCTTGGATTTCTTTTTCCAGAACTTCCCACCCTTCTTAGGATCTCCTGCCGTGGCAACTTACTTAACCCTTATTCTCAGATAATGAAAGAAAGGCTTTATTTTAAATCCAGCGTCTATCTGTGGTTAAACTCTGCTTTGGCTTACTTTGAAATCAAGGCTTCTAGTAGAATATAATCACTCTCGAACAGAGTTCCCCTTATTGCCCCTTCCTCCATTATGTCATCTCTATTGGTTAGAATCAAGTCAAAAATAATGTAGATAGTTCTCGGTTTCTTCCTCTATTTTAATAGGAGAAATGTGCCAGCCACAGAAGACAGGAATTTCTTCATTCACCTACATCAGTGGTTCTTAACCTTTCTTACTCGGATGCTTTCAAACTGCAACTCCCAGAAACCCCAGTCAGGACAGCTGGTGGTGAAGGCTTCTGGGAGTTGCAGTCCAAAACTCCTGAGTAACCCAAGGTTAAGAACCAGTGACCTACATGATCTCCTTAGGGAAGGATCCTCCACAACCCATACCTGGTTAAAGCCTCGGTGCCACGCAATTCTATCCCAATCAATCACAACTTCTTCGCCTTCAAGAGCACCGGGAACCACCCTTCCAATTTTCACTTGATGGAAAGAGTTATTGGGGAATATGACCACGTTCATGATGTCAAATCCACCTCCTATTTTCCCTTTCTCATTAAAAGACACTGTTTCTCCCTCTGAGTTGTTAAATGACGACCTTTGCAGGAACGGGTGAAGCTAGTTGAAGGAAAAAGAAAAAAATGGGATAGAAAGACAAGCAGACACTGAAACTAGCAGAGAAAGCAAAATATTTTCTAGACATGTGTGGTCAACATCCAATTGAATATTTACAGGAACCTGAAATTCCAGCTGAGTAAGTTGGCTCAAATATTTGACAAGATACCAGTCAGTTTTTTCTGGCACATCAGCAGCACCTCATCAGATCAGCACAACAGCTTTTTCTGTTGGAATATGTACATAAATCTAGAATAAGTTACTGACTCAGATTTATTTACTTATTATATTTCAACTGTTGAAACCCAGGAACCACATGAAAAAAGCAAAAGTACATTCATTCTAAACATTCTGAAATTTAATTGCATTCCATGACCTACTTCTAAAGGAAAAGTGGAACACATTTCCTAATTCCAATTTACAGGTTATCCATGAAGAAAGAGAAACCACTTCTGTGTATTCTGTACTTTGAGAAAACTGAAAAGGGTTGCCAGAAGTTGGAATTGATATGACCTCACACAAGACATACAAATATACAGTGGTTCCTCGCTAGACAGTTACACCGCATGACAGTTTTTTCACTAGACACTGACTTTTTGCAATCGCTATAGTGATTCGCAAAACAGTGACTCCTTTGGGGTAATTTTGCTGGACAATGTTTGGTCCCTGCTTCGCAAACCGATTTTTGCTAGACGACGATTTTGACAGAACCGTCTGTGCTCGCAAAACAGGTGTTTGGGGGACCTAAGCTTCGCAAGACAGCGATTTAAACAGCTGATCGACAGTTCGCAAAGTGGCTTTCCTATGGCCAATCTTCAATAGACAACGATGATTCTTCCCCACTGGAACGCATTAAACAAGTTTCAATGCATTCCACTGGGGAAATGCTTTTCGCTAGACAATGATTTCGCTAAACAGTGATTTCAGTGGAACGGATTATTATCGTCTAGCGAGGCACCACTGTAAATGAAAATGGAAAATTTAGAGAGTCCCACTGTGTGCTTATTTATTAATCTAAATATTTAGAGAGGTGTACAAATCTCACCTGCCAAGGCTGAAGATGGTCAAGAACAACATCTGGATTCTCAATCATGGTTTTCTGTCTCAATCTGGATGTGTACTTGGCATGGAAAGTATGTGCCAGGACATAGATGGCATTGTAGATACTATAGCTGTGTCCGGTCAAACGTATGTCAAAAAGAGGCTCGGGAAGACTTGACAGTTTCTCCTCTCCAGTACATTTCTCACTATCTGGAACGGTTTCTCCAAAGACGCAGTCAAAGGCTTGCTCCCAGAAATCTTTCAGGAAACCATCTCTTTCATTCCAGCCAGGTTTGATAGGCTGAACAAACTCTCCAAAATTCAAAAGATCTTTTTTGTGAATCATAAAGGCAATAGCACCTTCAAACATCTGAAGATCCCAAAACTTTTGTGATCCTGTTAATATAAAATCAAACTGAGTCGTTGTTATCCACACTTTTCTGTATTCGGAATACCTAATATTTTCCCGATCATAAAGAAATACAACTGTTCTTAGCCATACCACTGTCACAGACTCTCCGTAGACGATACATGCACTCGCTTTTTGATTAGTTAAAGGTTCATATATTTTCAGAAGGACTTCAACAACTGTTTCGTCCAAGTCATCCAAATTAGGTTGTTGTAGAATTCTTTGTACGAAAGCTGAGCATATTCCATTTTGAGAAAAGAGTAGCTCCATTGTCTGCACAAAATGCTCCCCGCTCTCATTATCTACCACAAACATCCCGACCCATATCCATCGGAAATGCTGAAGCAACCGGATTATGCCCATGTATTGATGGTCTTCGATGGGGACCATGTGGTATAAGTAAGGATGCTGAGATGTATGAATCTCCCCTAGAGCCAAAGAGCCATAAGTGAACTATAAGACAGGGAAGAAAAAAAACGATCATTGTAATAATTTGGAATTTCAGACATTTCAATAATTCTTCCAACATTTTCTCCTCTTCTTCAAAATCAATTTTATTTCTACACCTGTATTTTCTAATCTTCCTGAAAGAATAAATTTCCACTCAAAATACAAAGGGGGGAAAAGGACATACAAGAGTGTGCTGTCCTAACTATACCTGCATCTTATCCTACCTGAGGAATTTTGTAGAGACCTAAGACGTCAGCCATAAGAACAGAGGTATCGGTGCCCAGTCCACCAATGACTGCTAGGAGATTTTTCTTTCCATCACACTCATAATTGGGAACGAATCTCAGCCTTTTGGAGAGTAGGTTGAGAGTGGTCCGATAGGTCATCCACGAATTAGAATAGCTGTCACAAATGTGGAAACCAAGGGTGATGTTTGGCAAGATTTGGGGATTCTTGTTGATCTCATTGATGGCAAAGGCCATGGCCAGGGAATGCTGGTAGAATTTTGGCACCAGGCTGTCGAGACAGATACTTTAATATTGCAACAACATTTCTATAGTTTACAAACTGGCATTCTTTTTAAACTAGACTTTTCTTCCTTCATTGAAAAGACAAACCGTTGCAAATCTAGTTTGATAGGCTATTGAGTACAGTGGTGCTGAATCCTGCCTATGCTGTTATAAAAGCAGTAGTTCTAATCTGCCTTAAGGCTCTCTGCTGTACTTTGAACATGGTTCCTTTTCTTGATATTCAGTGTGCGCACATAGCTGAAATTAAATGAATCTGACAAATGAGAGGAAGAGCAATCTAAGTCTTCTTTGCAGACTTCTCTGTGAAAGGCATTTTTCCATAATCATTTTTTCTCCTATAAGAAAGCATCAACTTCTGCAGAAGGATTAAGACCTTGCCCAAAATGGCATCATCCATGGATCCACTTCCCTGGGCAAATCTTGTGAAATTGGGCAGAACTGCAAATGTTCTCAAAAAAAATAATAAGGAGAAGAAAAAGGAATGGAGGGAGAAAGGAAGGGAGGCAGGGAGAATCCTAAAATTAGAAATCTGCCCTCAAAAAGGCTTTGAGTACAACATTCACTGGGTGTTACACTGCCAAAATATCTGTGCAAAAGGTTTCACAATATCTTTAGTAAAAAAAATTCCTGCATCCCGGTGCCAATCCAATACAGATTAAAAGACTAGAGAGAACTAAAACTTCATGATGGCAAAGTGCACATCCTTTGGAATGAAATAGAATGTATGAAAACAGCTTGAACGAAAAGTGGAAGTGAAAATTTGCAAATAAAAGAGGCTACAAGAGAAGGTGTGTTTATTTGAAATGCCTAATCACAGCGATGACATGCTGTTCTGGAAAGGTAGGAAAAGTATAATATGGGAAATATTATTATTGAATAACAATGAATATATTAATACATTCTTGAGCACATACGAAGATCTATCCTAATGGTGTTCTAACACAAGCAATAGCAATACAGAAAAGCATTTTTTCGTACGCAACCAATCATTCTCAATTCAGAATGTCACTTCAGTTTTCCTTTCATTGAATTGGTGGAGGAAAATTTTTGGTTTTCTTTACTCTGATGAATCATATCAGCGACACATTTAAATGGGCAACTATTTGTACCTCTTCAGCTTCCCTAATCAACTTATTCCTCCACTTTGGATTTCAGAATTTGTTGATTATTACTAGCATCGTATTATTGCTATACATTTGTGTGCTTTGGTCTAGCTTAAAAATGGAAAGAATATGGAGAGGGTCAAATACTTACTTTACAACATCAAAAAGGTGCTGCGAAGGATGGTCTTTGAAAGAGATTCCATGGAAAGTATGAATTATCTGAGTCAGAATCCCTCCGATGAGGAGGACACCAGGCTGGTACCACTCATTAGGAACTGGGAGGGGATCCTTCACAGAACAACTCATACTCTTTCCTTCCTTGCACACAGCAGAACAGTAACTGATGTCCCAGGACTAAAAACCCACTCGTTTGGCAGCAAAGCCTCTGCTCAGACACAGACTCTCCTCTTATTAATCCAACTGACTTTGCTTAATTTGGCTGTAATAAATGATATCAAGGGACAGCAAGACCTCATCTGAAAAGGCCCTTCAACTACCAACAAATAGAAGAATTGCAAACTTTGAACAGTATCTGAGATGATCTCTGATGGATAACTGACAGAAACGAAATCAACAGAGCACTGTCAGCCTCTTCCACCCCCAATGCTCCCAGCATCAATTCCGCAGGAGGATTTTTATAATCTTTTTCTGACTTGCTTATTCATTCTCTTTCAAAATATCCTTGACATCCTCTAGTGCTTTAGACTGGTGAACAAATTATAATCATTGTAATAATCACTAAGAGAAGCATCTACGTCTCCCACATTTAGGTTCTAATAAGTTGGAGATTTGGGAATAAAACTTGCTAGATATTTTATTTTGTTTCTAAATTGGAGAGGGGGACTTGTCTACATTCCACCAGGATGAAAAGTTGTAATTCTTTTGCAAGTCTAGCTTCCATGATAAGCGACCACCAATTAAAAGTAATTGCCTGAGATAAAGTCATTGTCTTGATTTGGTAATCAAAGGCACACTGAATTCCAGTTTGAGAGAAGTGGAAGTTTATGTCACTATCCTTCCTTCTGTCCATCCATCCGTCCATCTTCCATCCAGTTATCTGTCAATCAATTAATCTTCCCTATTAATACCAATGCATGTGGAGTTCTACTGCTCTAAGAACATCTTTTAAAAACCTAGGTAAACAACAGAAGAACAAACCTTGACCAAATGTCAAAAGTTCCACACCTTCTGTTTTTAACCCAAACTGACCAAATCTGTCCTTCAAAAATGTGACTAATGACACTTCTTCCATATTTATCTCCTCCTTTTGCCCTCCAGCTCCCATATTTGGGTTAGTCTGGTTCCCCAAATCAGCACATATTTCTTTCCAACTACTGTACTACAAGATTGCCATTAAAGGGGGTCTTCTCTGCATTTACGCGCACATATTGGAATATGAGGCGGAGCATGTGTACTTCTGTCCTGATCCAGCCACTTGCAAATCCTCTTCCTTCACCTCTCCCGTCCCCTCCCCCAATCTCCATTTTCTTTGGGGGGGGGGAGGAGAAGCATCTATTCTTGGGAAATCCTGAATCGATGGACTTCCCAAATGACGTTGTGTGACACATCTGCAAATACGTAGCACAAGCTGTGCAGCTGAGGCATTTTTCCCTCTACCAGCACAAGATGCTTCTGCTTTATTCCAAACAAACTACAATTAGAGACTGTTTGATTTTGAATGGGGTTCTCCATCTCTTCTACCAACATCAAAACCCAAACAATGAATCATAGCATCTTTAAGACTATTACTATCATGACACATTTGCTTCAGGGTAAGCTTTTATGGATTATATATCATTTCTTCAGACAAAAGTGTGAAGTTGTGGCCTAGGTTGTGAAGGAACTCTGCAAACCCCATTGAGATTTGGACAACTCCTCCATGCGATGTCCTTTTTTGTGTAGCACGTGAGGTTTGCTGGGTTCTCAGTCCCACCTGCATCTTGCATGTTGATGTCTACACCGATGGGTCCAGGTACCTGAGTGGAACAAGAGGAACTCCACCTGAGGGCACAGAAATCTAGAGGTGAAGCAACTGAGGAATGTTATGAGAACAACAACTTCTGGACCCATTCTGGACTTTTTATTCTTTTCTCCTTTTTTGGAAAATGTACAGCAGATCCATTGCTCCTGTGAAATCAAAGTCACTCACCTCCTGAGGTCTTTGTTCCACACATTAATTTTGTAAAAGAAACAATAAAAAACCCAGACAGATGCATTTGTTTCATAGCTCAAAATGTCTTCGTTTTAAAATAGCACAATGAAACCAAGCATTACCGCCAAAGAGAGCAAAAAAAATCCAATGCAGATTAAAAGACTAGAGAGAAATAAAACTTCATGGTGCCAAAGTGTACATTCTATGGAATGAAACAGATAGGTGAGTATTCCAAATTTTTTGGCATCTAAAGAAAATGGAGGTTCTTTGGTCAAATGACAAAATTAAGGAGTGAAGAACTGTTATGACTGGCATATTATCATAAAGCTGTTCAGTGGCCAGTGATTAAGACAGTGCCCTCTTGTGCCAACTTTATGCTAAATAGATCCTTGTGATCATAGAATTATGAGACTAATGGAGTTGGAAAGGACCTATAAGGCCATCGAGTCCAACCCCCTGCTCAAGGCAGGAATCCAAATCAATGATCTGACAGAGGGTTGTTGAATTTTCTCTTGAAGGTCTCCATCACTGGAGTTGTCACCACATCCTGCGGTCATTGGTTCCATTGTGATATTTTAAGAGGAAGTGCTTCACAGGTGATATCACAGAAGCGAGGGAGATGAGGATCAGGAAGATGGGGTGTCTTGCTTAAAACCAGTGCCCAGTGATATCCAAATCGGCATGGGAAAACAAGAGGATTAAGGAAAAGGGACCAAGAAAAGACCCAATGAGTGCTTGAATTTGGGTTGGTTATTGTTCCTTTGGAACAACAGACATGCAAAAGCATCTATACTGATCGAGAGTCCACAGTAGTCTTCCAACATGTTAGTGTAAGAGACACAATGTCCACAGCAGTGGACATTTCCACTGATTAAATATTTCTCTATTTGAGTCTCTCATTGGTTCAACTTCAGACAGGCTTTCAAGCAGTAAGTCATCCCAGGAATGCTGCTTTTTCACTCCTTGTTTGTTTAGTCATTAAGTCCTGTCCCATTCTTTCTGACCCCTTGGACTAGAGCACACCAGGCCTTCCTGTCGTCCGCTGCCTACCGGAGGTGGGTCAAATTCATGGTTGGTGGCTTCAATGACACTATTCAACCATCTCGTTCTCTGTCGTCCCCTTCTCCTCTTGCCCTCACACTTTCCTAACATCAGGGTCTTTTCCAGGGAGTCTTCTCTTCTCATGGGATGGTCAAAGTATTGAAGCCTCAGCTTCAGGATCACCCCTTGCAGTGAGCCCTCAGGGTTGATTTCCTTTAGAATGGATAGGTTTGACCTCCTTGCAGTCCAGAGGACTCTCAGGAGTCTCCTCCAGCACCACAATTCAAAAGCATCAATTCTTTGGTGGTCAGCCTTCTTCATGGTCCAGCTCTCACTTCCATACATCATTACTGGAAAAACCATAGCTTTGACTGTGCTGACCTTTGTTGGCAAGGTGATGTCTCTGCTTTTTAAGATGCTGTCTAGGTTTCTCATCGCTTTCCTCCCAAGAAGCAAGTGTCTTTTAATTTCGTGGCTGCTGTCACTGTCTGAAAAAGACCCTGATGTTGGGAAAGTGTGATGGCAAGAGGAGAAGGAGACGACCGAGGATGAGATGGCTGGACAGTGTCTGCGAAACAACCAACATGAATTTGACACAACTCCGGGAGGCAGTAGAAGATAGGAGGGCCTGGCGTGCTCTAGTCCATGGGGTCACGAAGAGTCGGACACGACTAAACGACTAAATGACGAATGATGTCACTGTCTGCAGTGATCAAAGAGCCCAAAAAAGTATAATCTGTCACTGTTTCCGTATCTTCCCCTTCTATTTGCCAGGAGTTGATGGGGCCAGTGGCCATGATCTTAGTTTTTTTGCTGTTGACTTTCAGACCATTTTTGGTGATCTCCTCTTTCACCCTCATTAAGAGGTTTTTAAATTCCTCCTAACCTTCTGCCATCAGAGTGGTATCATCTGCATATCGGAGTTTGTTGATATTTCTTCTGGCAAACTTAATTCTGGCTTGAGATTCATCCAGTCCAGCTTTTCGCACAATGTATTCTGCTTATAAATTTAATAGGCTGGGAGACTATATACAGCCTTGTTGTACTCCTTTCCCAATTTTGAATCAATCGGTTGTTCCATATCGAGTTCTAACTGTTGCTTTCTGTCCTACATACAGTGGTGCCTCGCTAGACGATGTTAATCCATTCCATTGAAATTGCTGTCTTGTGAAAACATCATCTAGCGAAAAGTGTTTTCCCATTGGAATGCATTGAAACTAGTTTAATGCGTTCCAATGGGGAAGGATCGTCGTCGTCCAGCGAAGATCGCCCATAGGAAAGCCGCTTTGCAAACCGCCAATCAGCTGTAAAATCACTGTCTTGCGAAAATGGAAGTGCGGACTGAGCTGTCAAAATTGTTGTCTTGCAAAAAAAGGTCCGCGAAGCATGGACCAAATCATCGTCCAGTGAAATTCCCCCATAGGAAACACCGTACTGCGGGGTAATTGTCTAGCGAGGTAGACTATGTCTATCTATGGATTTCTCAGGAGATAGATAAGGTGGTCAGGCACTCCCATTTCTTTAAGAACTTGCCATAATTTGCTGTGATCCATGCAGTCAAAAGCTTTTGCTTAGTCAATGAAGCAGAAGTAGATGTTTTTATGGAACTCTCTGGCTTTCTCCATAATCCAGCGCACGTTAGCAATTTGGTCTCTTGTTACTCTGCCCCTTCGAAATCCAGCTTGTACTTCTGGTAGATCTTGGTCCACATATTGCTGAAGCCTACCTTGGAGGATTTTGAGCATAACCTTGCTAGCGTGTGAAATGAGTGCAATTTTAGGGTAGTTGGAGCATTCTTTGGCACTGCCCCTCTTTGGGATTTGGATGTAGACTGGTCTTTTCCGATCTCCTGACCACTGTTGAGTTTTCCAAACTTGCTGGCATATTGAGTGTAGCATGTTAACAGCATCATCTTTTAAGATTTTGAATTAGTTTGACTGGAATGCCATCACTTCCACTGGCCTTGTTCTTAACCATGCTTTCTGAGGCCCACTTGACTTTCCTTTCACTTCCAGGCACATCCGCAGCTGAGTGTCCTTTCGGCTTTGGCCCAACCACTCCATTAGCTCTGGAGCTACTTGTCCTTGTCCTCCGCTCTTTCTCAGTAGTACGTTGGATGCCTTCTGACCTGAGGGGCTCCTCTTCCAGCATCATATCTTTTAGCATTTTGTTTCCGTTCATGGAGATTTCTTGGCAAAAATACTGGAGTGGCTTGCCAGTTCCTGCTCCAGCTGGATCACGTTTAGTCAGATCTCTCCACTATGACCTGTCCGTTTTGGGTTTCCCTGCACGGCATAGCCCATAGCTTCTCTGAGTTACTCAATCCCCTTTGCCACAACAAGGCAGCAATCCGTGAAGGGGGCTTTTTCACTTACAGGTCTTTTAAAAGGGGAACAAAAAAATAATAGTTGCATGGGGCAAGGAGACTCTGAGCCCCCATTTCATGACACTGAGATGCAGAAGCTTTTTAGTTCACCT
This sequence comes from Pogona vitticeps, assembly GCF_051106095.1. Lineage (NCBI taxonomy): Eukaryota > Metazoa > Chordata > Lepidosauria > Squamata > Agamidae > Pogona > Pogona vitticeps. The sequence goes on from NC_135788.1 coordinate 117,458,973, forward strand.
TTTCCCTCACATATTCCTCACTTTTGCAGATTTTGACTGTTCTGGGCCTTTGGCCCAAGTGAGACTTGATCTTGAGGGAAGCGTCAGTTGTTACAGTGGGTTAGATTACTCCTTCCAAAAGATTATAGTAAAGGTAAAGGTAAAGGTTCCCCTTGACAATTTTTGTCCAGTCATGTCCGACTCTAGGGGGCGGCGCTCATCCCGCTCTTCAAGCCATAGAGCCAGCGTTTGTCCGAAGACAATCTTTCCGTGGTCACATGGCCAGTGTGATTTAGACACGGAACGCTGTTTACCTTCCCACCGAGGTGGTCCCTATTTATCTACTTGCATTTGCATGCTTTCGAACCGCTAGGTTGGCGGGAGCTGGGACAAGCGACGGGTGCTCATTCCGTTGCGTGGATTCGATCTTACGACTGCCGGATCTTCTGACCCTGCAGCACAGGCTTCTGCGGTTTAGCCCACAGCGCCACCCTTATTGTTTTCCTTACAAGCACACCCACAGCCCCATGATTTCACTCCTTTGTTATACATTTTTCCTTCTCATTTTTTCCATCTGGATTCTTCAGGATCAATTCCCTTCCATAACCCTCATAGTCTACAGGAACATAGTCTCCTTGAAACAGGCTATACGTCTTCCTTTCTCACTCTTTATGCCAAACAGCTGGAATGCCTAGAGGCTCACTATGGCTGATTTTGCATAATCATAATTTCGTCAGAAACCTGAACAGACAATGTTCTGCTTTGAATTGTTTGTTTCACCATTGCATTGTAATGTGTTAGAAATTCATTAATTTTCCTTTGCCTTGTATTGTTCCTTCGTTTTCTGAATCGTATTCCCTATTTACAGTACCTCCTTTGACTTAAATAAATCTTCAAATTCATTGCAACTGTAGACGGCCTCATGTGATCTCTGCTTACACCCTTTGCCCACTGGTGCAAAGTATGGAACTCATAGAACTCCTACATAGCTCTGTGGTTTAAACATTTGGTGAGACTTCCCTCAGCTGCCCCGCTTGTGCAACGTGTTCTCAGATGTGCCACACAATTTTGGTTGGGATGTTCATCTATTCTTCTGCCTGAGATCAGGAAGTAGAAGAGCCCCTTCCCCTAAAAACAAAACAAACAAACAAACAGAAATATGGGGAGGGGAGGGGAGGGGAAGGGTGAAGGCATAGGATTTGCAAGTGGGTGGATCAGGACAGAAGTACACAAGATCAACCTATTCAGACATGTGTTGAGACATGCACAGAGGACCCCCTATATCGGCAAATCCTGTACCAGTTGGGAAACAAATTTGTGTAGATTTTGGGAACCAGACTAACCCTAATATGGGAGGTGGAGGACAAACAGGGGAGACATATATGTAGGAAGTGTCATGATTCACTATTTTGAAGGAGAGTGACTTTGATAGATGATCAATTTTGTTTAAAAAGAGAAGGTACAAACACATTTCTATAAGGCTTACCCTCCTGTTGCTTCTCTACCTAGCTTTTTGGAATCTGTTCTTACACCGGTAGAACTCAACTGCAAGGGAGGCTAATAGGACCACCTCCCCATATTTCAAAGTTTTGAGAGAAAGGAGGGGTATGAATAGAGAAAGGAGAGAGAGAGAGAGAGTAAATGAGAGGCAGACAGTGAACTTCACAGAAAATCCAGCCATGTCTATCTTTTGCAACAGGGCTTTGCCTACCAAATCAACAGAATGGCTTCATTTCAGGCAATTACTTTTAATTGCTGGTTGCTTATCACAAGAGTCTGCGAGAGATTTACAACTTTTCATCCTGCTAGAAAGTAGACAAGTCCCCCTCACACTATAGAAATGACAAAAAATATCAAACAAGTTTTATTCCCAAAGGTCCACCATATTAGAGTCTAAAGATGAAAGACGTAGTTGCTTCTCTTAGTGATTATGACAATGACTATAATGTGATCACCAGAGTAAAGCACTAGAGGATTTCCAGGGCATTTTTGAAGAGAATGAATAAGCACGTCAGAAAAAGATTATAAAAATCATTCTGCGAAATTGTTGCTGTGAGCATTGGGGGTGGAAGAGATTGTGAGGGCTGTGTTGATTCCATTTCTGTCAGTTATTCATCAAAGTTCATCTCGGATACTGTTCAAGGTTTGCAATTCCCTCAGTTTTCACTCTTCTGTATGCAAAGAAGAAAAGACTATGAGTTGTTCTGTGACAGATCCCCTCCCAGTTACTCACGAGTGGTACCAGCCTGGTGTCATCCTCATCGGGGGGATTCTTACTCAGAGCATTTATGCTTTCCAAGGAATTTCTTTCACAAAACAGCCTTCCCAGAACTTTTTAGAGATTGGAAAGTAAGTATTTTTTCCTCTCCACATCCTTTGCTTTTTTAAGCAGGGCAAAAGCAGAAAATGTTAGCTATCATGTGATGCCCGCAACGGTCAAAGAATTCTGAAATCCCAATTGTTTTAATAAGTTTTTTAGGGAAGCTGAAAGGGTACCAATTGGTGCTCATTTAATGATGTCACTGATTAGATTAATCAGCATAAAGAAAACCAAAAATTTTAATCTACAAAAATCAAGGAATGGAAAAATAAAGTGACAATCTGTATCCAGATTGACAGGTGGTTTATGAATAAATGGCAACAAAATGCTTCTCATTATTCATATTCCTTGTGTTAAATCACAAATTAGGATTGATTGTCCTATGTGCAGAAGAATGTAACAAAATTCAGTAATAAGATTTCTCACTTAGCACTTTTCTTACCTGTCCAGAATAGCAAGCCATCCTTGAGGCCATGTATTTAGAAACAGACAGAGAGACTAACAAACAAACAAACACACACAAACACACACAAACAATTTTACAGTTCTTCTTGGTGAGAAAAATGCTTGATTTCATTGTACTTTGTGAAAAGGAAAATTTCTTACACTATGAAAAGAAATTATCTGCCTCTTTTTCTTGAGTATACAGACAGACTCGTTTTCTGAGCACCCCACTCAGCGCTGCTACTTCATTATCAGTCTGTTAATGGGAAAGTCTTCTAATACTGCATTGAACCACACAGGAATATACAGACAGTGTTAATTTTGTAGAAAGTGTTAATATTGCAGAACAGATACTCAAAAACCTAAACATTTCTTGAAAAGGAGTTGACACTGTAATGTAGGAAATGCTTTTACTACTGTGTTTCCCCGAAAATAAGACAGGGTCTTGTATTAATTTTTGTTCCAAAAATGCATCAAGGCTTATATTCAGGAGATTTTTTTCATGTGCCACAATCTACATTTATTCAAATATATTCATGGCATCTTCTTCTGGTTGCTGCACAATGGTGGAAGGGCGGGGTTTTATTTACCTGGGACTTATTTTTGGGGTAGGGCTTTTATTATGAGCATCCTGAAAAATCATACTAGCACTTATTTTCAGATTAAGTCTTATTTTCGGGGAACAAGGTAAGGATATAGAGAAAGCTATTATACAGATATATTCGCAGTTTAGCACCCAGTGGTCGTTGTATAAAAACCCTTTTTGCGGTCTGGGTTCAGATTTTAGGATCCTTCCTTCCTTCCTTTTTCTTCTGAGAACACTTGCAAATTCTGCCCAGCTCTATAAGATTTGCCCAGGGAATTTGGTCCAGGGAATATTGCCATTTTGCACAAAATCAAAATCATTCTGCAGAGGTTGATGGTTTCTTCTACGAAAAAGTGCATTCCACCGAGAACTCTACAAGAAGAATTAGATTGCTGTGCTTCCCATTTGCCAGATTCAATTAATCTCGAAGCTATGTCCACACAGAAGATATCGAAAGAAAGAATTAGGTCCAAGTACAGCAGAAAGTTTTCAAGCGGATCAGAACTACTGAACTTCTGATTGAACAACAACACCTGCAGGTTTCATAAACACTGTCACTCAATAACCTGAGATCAAACTAGATATGCAAGGGTTAGTCTTACTGATGGGGGAAGAAACGTTGAGTTTGAAGAAGCTTGCAGATTGGTAAAATGTGGAAATGTTGTTGCAGTAGTAAAGCTATCTGTCTTAACAGTGTGGTGCCAAAATTCCATGTTCAGTTAACCTTGAAGCTATGGGCACACAGACAATATTGAGAGAAAGAACCAAGTACAGCCAAAAGCCATAAAGAAGATTAGAACTATTGAACTTCTTACTGTATAACAGCATATGCAGGTTTTAGAACCACTGTACCCAATAGCCTGAGATCAAACTAGATGTGTTAGGAGGAAGAATTGTCCAGTTTGAAGAATATTGCCAGTTCATAAACTGTATAAATGTTGTTGCAATATTAAAGTATCTGTCTTGACAGCATGGTGCCAAAATTCTACCAGCATGCCTTGGCCATGGCCTTTGCCATCAATGAGATCAACAAGAATCCCAGGGTCTTGGCCAACCTCACTTTTGGATTCCACATCCTTGACAGCTACTCTGAGGAAAGGATGACTTATAGGACCACCCTAGACCTGCTCTTCAAGACACAAAGATTTCTTCCCAATTATGAGTGTGATGGACGGAAAAGTCTCCAAGCGGTCATTGGGGGACTTGGTTCTGACATCTCCTTTCTCATGGCTGACATTTTAGGCCTCTACAAAATTCCTCAGGTAGGATAAGATGCAGGTATAGTTAGGACAGCATACTTTAGTGTATCCTTTTAAAAAAATTATTTTGACTCCGGAGGGTTAGAAAACAGAGGTGCAGAAATAAAATGGATATTCCAGAAAAGTAGGAAATATTAGAATAATTATTGTCTTTTCAAATTTCCGAAATTCCAAAGCATCACGACAATGTCCTTTTTTCTGTCTTATAGTTCACATACGGCTCTTTGGCTCCAGAGGAGATTCATACATCTCAGCATCCTTACGTTTATCGCATGGTCCCCATTGAAGACCATCAATACGTGGGGATAATCCGGTTGCTTCAGCATTTTAGATGGATATGGGTTGGGATGTATGTGGAAGATAATGAGAGCGGGGAGCATTTTGTGCAGACAATGGAGCTACTCTTTTCTCAAAATGGAATCTGTTCAGCCTTCGTACAAGGAATTTCACTGCAACCTAATTTGGATGACTTGGACGAAACCATTATTGACGTCCTTCTGAAAATATATAAACCTTTGACTAATCAAAAAGCCAGTGCCTGTATCATCTACGGAGAGTCTGTGACAATTACATGGCTGAGAACACTTATATTTCTGCAAGATCAGGAAAACATTAGGTATTGGATATACAGAAAAGTCTGGGTTACAACAGCTCAGATTGATTTTATATTAACAGGACCACAAAAGTATTGGGATCTTCAGATGTTTGAAGGTGCTATTGCCTTTATGATTCACAGAAGCGATATTTTTGAATTTGGAGAGTTTGTTCAGGATGTCAAACCTGGCTGGAACAAAAGAGACGGTTTCCTGAAAGATTTCTGGGAGGAATCTTTTGACTGTTTCCTTGGAGAAACCATTCCAGACAATGAGAGATGTACTGGAGAGGAGAAACTGGCAAGCCTTCCTGAGCCTCTTTTTGATATGCGCTTGACTGGACACAGCTACAGTATCTACAATGCCATCCATGCCCTGGCACATACTTTGCATGCCATCTACTCGTCCAGATTGAGACACAAAACCATGGTTGAGGATCCAGATGTTGTGCTTCAACACATTCAGCCTTGGCAGGTGAGATCTACGTAGACATCTTTCTAAATATTTTCATTAATACATGAGCTCAAGTTGGGACTCTCTAAATCTTCCTGCTTCATTTATATTTTATGTATTGTGTGAGCTCATATCAATTCCAAATTATGACAGGCCTTTTCATGACATTCAAATATAAATAACACAAAAATGGTTTCTCTTTATTCATGGACAACCTATAATTTGGAAATAGAAAATATGTTCCATTTCTTCTTTTGTGCAGGAATGTGTATTTTTGCATGATCCTTCCAATTTTCACTTGATGGAAAGAGTTGTTGGGGAATATGACCACATTCATGATGTCAAATCCACCTCCTATTTCTCTTTTCTCATTAAAGGACACTGTTTCTCCCTCTGAGTTGTTAAATGACAACTTTTCAAGGAATGGGTGAAGCTGGTTGAAGGAAGAAGAAAAAAAAACATTTTATATGACCCATTTCTCCTTTAGAAATGGAGCATGGAATACAATTCATATTCAGAAAGTTCAAAATGAAAGAGCTTTTTTTTGTTACATTTCTCAGCATCAATAGATGAAATATGAAGAGTAAGAAGGACATAAATCTGAGTCAATAACCTATTCCATATTTATGTACATATTCCAAAAGAAAAAGCTGTTGTGCTGGTCCGATGAGGTCTCAGTCATGTCTCAGGAAAAAAACTTTACTGGTACTTTGTCAAGTATCAAAGCTAACTTACAGAGGTGGAAATTCAGGTTCATGTAAATATAGAATTGGATGTTGACCCTATGTGGCTAGAAAATTTTCCTTTCTCTCCTAGTTTCAGTCTCTGCTTGTCTTTCTATCCCATTTGTTTTTATTTTCTTCTTCTTTCAACCAGCTTCACCCATTCCTGCAAAAGTTGTCATTTAACAACTCAGAGGGAGAAACAGTGTCCTTTAATGAGAAAGGGGAAATAGGAGGTGGATTTGACATCATGAATGTGGTCATATTCCCCAACAACTCTTTCCATCAAATGAAAATTGGAAGGGTGGTTCCCGGTGCTGCTGAAGGAGAAGAAATTGTGATTGATTGGGATAGAATTGTGTGGCACCGAGGCTTTAACGAGGTATGGTTGTGGGGGATTCTTCCCTAAAGAGGTCACGTAGGTGAATGAGGGTTCCTTTGCTTTCAGATCTCATCAACATGGAGTATTTGCCTGTAAAATAAAGACAATGGGTTCTGGACCATGAGCTAAGCTTCCTGGAAGAAGGACTGCTAGCAAGAGATGGCTTTTATTAAACAAGGACAGGGAAGAATGTGTTTGCCACAGCATGAAGGACTTCATCAGGAAGGCTTTAATGTGAATTGGAAAGGGGAGGGAGTCATAAGCACAGAGATCAAGATAAATGAAGCCTTATTCACAATAAGAGGAACAGACCAAACTGTTCTATGATTCTATAAATGTTACTGACCACTTTCAAAAACGAGATGCAATGTTGACTTTCCAAATATCTATTCTTAATTCGAAAACGAGAATATTATTACAGTTTTATCTGCGGAAGTGAATATTGTTTTTTGAGTATTGGTGAGTTATGAAGGGATCCAGAGAAGATGTATTCAAAGGACCAGAGTAGGGCAACCTGGTTTCTGTAGGGTATTTGACTAGGAGGAATATTACACAATCTCTTCGTGATGACCCTTCTGAACGCTGTCCTTTTTATGACCAGGTGGTTCCCATTTCGGTTTGCAATGAGTACTGCCATCCTGGCTTTCAGAAGAAAGGGAAGGAAGGAGAAAAGTTTTGTTGTTATGATTGTGCTCTGTGCCCAGCAGGAAGGATTTCAAACCAGACAGGTGGGTGTTTCAAATGTTATTTTTTTGGTTATATCAAGATAATTGAGTTTCTTGGGACAAATGAAAAAAAATTTAAGAAACGAAGATTTGCCGTGGCTGATATCTTACTATGAAACTCCTCAATGGCTAATGATTAAATCAAAAGAAAAAATCTTGTTCTGCAACACTACACTGCGAAATTTGGATGATATCATCCTCATGGGGTTGGGTGACTGTTCAATGTACACGTAGAAAGAGCAGTAGTTGTAATACCACCACAACATCTTCAGCAGCATTTCAGCAGAGATTTGGGGCCATTCAAAACCTCTTTGCCCCGCCCCATCCTGAAGCCCTCAAAGGCTCTCTAGGGAAAAGGAGAGGTACAGAAATCATTAGAACTTGGCTCATGAGTTGCAGGAGATCCTATTGTGTTCTTATTCACAATGGCCCAGTGAGTCCTATACTGGCATGGCAGATCAGCCAGTGTGAGGACACAAGGCATAGGAGAGACCCAGGTAATACCTCAAAAATAGGCTTGCTTTTGTGCCTTTGGAGAAACACACATGCAAACGCATCTACACAGAGCCAGACAGCAGCTTTCAACTAGAGATGATGGGTTGCTTAGGCTTCAATGGCATCTCGTGTGCAAGAAACCAACAATATGTGAAATAGAGTCCAGAGTAATCTTTCCTGACTCACACCAGTGGAAGAAAAATGATGTCCCCTGCAGTGGTGTATTTCTGCTGATTAACATGCTATGTAATTTTAACCCCTCATTATTTCAACTAATCCTTACTGTGTGTGCTTTCGATGGCTTCATCTAAAACCTGAAGCAGGGAAATGTTCCCTTGGCTGCAGTATTCTTGTGTATGTATCATAGTTTATTTGAATAAAACAGGTCTTTCTCCTTGAAAACAAAAACAGCACTGTGAAAGGGATCATATCTCTGAAACAATAATTCTATTTTATTATATTTTACTTTACTTTATTTTACTTTATTTTACTTTACTATATTTTACTTTACTTTATTTTTACTTTCAGTGACCTGTTCCTCTGTTTCTTTCTTCAGATATGGATGACTGTTTCAAATGTCCTGAAGACGAGTACCCAAATGAGAACAAAAATGGATGCCTGCCCAAACTTGAAATCTTTTTGTCTCATGAAGAACCTTTAGGGTGGGGTTTAGCCTTGGTTGCTCTCTCTTTTTCCCTGATCACAGCCTTGGTCTTAGGACTTCTCATGAAGCACAAAGACACCCCCATTGTCAAAGCCAACAATCGGGACCTCACCTACACTCTCCTCATCTCTCTCCTCCTCTGCTTCCTCTCTGCTTTGCTCTTTCTTGGACGACCTGGAAAGTTGAGCTGCCTCCTCCAACAGCCGGCCTTTGGCATCATCTTTTCAGTGGCCATTTCTTGTGTGTTGGCCAAAACCATCACCGTGGTCGTGGCTTTCATGGCCACCAAACCAGGATCCAACATGAAGAAATGGCTGGGAAGAAGGACAGCAAACTGCATTGTGCTCTCCTGCTCTTTAGGTCAAGTAGGAATTTGTTTCGTCTGGTTAGGAACATCTCCGCCATTCCCAGCGTTTGACATGCAATCGTTGACTGAAGAGATTATCCAATTATGTAATGGAGGTTCTTTTGTCATGTTTTACCTTGTCCTGAGCTATATGGGCTTTTTGTCCCTCATGTGCTTCACGGTGACTTTCCTAGCCAGGAAACTTCCAGACAGTTTTAATGAGGCCAAGTTCATCACCTTCAGCATGGTGGTCTTCTGCAGTGTTTGGGTGTCCTTTGTTCCCACCTATTTGAGCACGAAGGGGAAACACATGGTGGCTGTGGAGATCTTCTCTATCTTAGCTTCCAGTGCTGGTCTCTTGATTTGCATCTTTGCTCCCAAGGTTTACATTATTCTCTTGAGGCCTGAATTGAACACCAAGGAGCAGATTAGAAGGTGGAAGAACCAATGAAATGAAAAGACTTTTCTAGCATACAAACATACTTCACAAGAGATGATGGAAAGAACAAGGATAGCTCACTCTCACTCGTTATCACTAGTTTCTGAAAACACTATGCGAAGTCATTGAGGATTTTGCGCTGTGTTGCCACCATTATAATAGCGACATGCAGTTCTCTGTTTTCTTTGCTTCATATGTAGAGAACGCTGTTTGGGTCCATGAACGCTGCTCAGCCATCATAATAGATTGGAGAGAGGCAAATTTAAAACAAAATCCAGAAAAGAGGGAGATCCCTTTTTTGTTAGGTCTATTGGACTGATTAGAGCAAAATCTATCTGGCCTGGATGGGATTATATTCTCCCTGAAGATCGGGTTTGAAGTTTGAGTACGCTCCTGTACTTGCCTCTCTCCATAGCATCTGAAACGTTGTCTATGACCAAAATCACCTTTTATGAACTTCAATTGATTGTCCAATTGCCCCTGTACCTGTACAAAAATGCCTGATAACATGGGTTAACGCATTGCAAACCTCAAAATAGTCTGCTGAAATGCTCAATATAGGGCTGGCCTTCGAAACAATAGGAAAACTCCAGCAGGTTAAAAACGAGTCAGCTAGATTAGCAGGTCTGACCACATATGCCCCGTCTTGGCTTTCCCTACATGTCTGAACCGGAAGACAACGGAACAGTTTGACAGGCTACAAGGTCAGATGCTTTCCGTGGCTCATGGCTCACAGCGTGGCTTGATGCTATGGTCATTTGGTATGCCACAGGGGGTGATTTAATTTTGGGGGTATAACGTAATGTAGTGCAATGCACTTTTTCTCCCAGCTTGCCACCTACCGACACAAAACTGAGTTTTAGAGGAAGGAATCCAACCTGAACGCAGAGAAATTAGGGGCATCAGGAAACAAAAAGTGATTGTTGCATGGGGGAAAGTCCCATTCATTGACATTTACATGCAGAAGCTCTTTAGTTCACTTTTCAATCAAATAGTTTACATTTTTTTGCAGATTTTGACTGTTCTGGGGCTTTTGGCCCAGTTGTCTCTTGATCCTGAGTGTAACGTTAGTTTTCACTGTGGGTTAGATTACTCATCCCGCAAGATTATACTCCCCCCTATTTTTTTTCCCTTTTATTTATTCCTTACAAACACACCCACAACCCAGTGATTTTGCTCCTATGTTTTGCATCTTTCCTTCTCATTTTCCCATCTGGATTATTCTGGATCAATTTCCTTCCATATTCCCCATAGTCTGCAAGAACCTGGTATTTGGAATAGGTAGCTGTATGTCTTCCTTTCTGACTCTTTAAGCCAAACAGCTGGAAAACCATGAGCTTCAGCAAGAGAGCTGGTGGAAGATTAGGGGCAAATATAGTGTTTTATAAAGGGCTAACTGTGGCTGGTAATGCATAATCAAAGTTTGGTCTGAAACTTTAATTCAGGTTGCTCTGCTTTCAATGTTTTGTTCCACCATTGAATTGCATTGTATTAGAAATTCCTTGATTTTCCTGTGACTTCTTTTATATTGTGCCTTCATGTTGTGGATCTTATTCTCCACTGACCTGCTTTGACTGAAATAAATCTTCAAATTAATTGCAACTGTGATCTCTGCTTACACCTTTTGCGCACCGGTGCAAAGAAGGGGCCCCATAGCAATACTACGTAACTCGCTGGTTTAAGCGTCTGGCTGCGGAGCCAGAGATAAGGAGTTTTACTCCCTACTGGACCTCTTTAAAAGCTGCTGGACTAGATGATATCCAGGGTCCCTCTCAGTTCTGCAATTCCATGATGAGGAGGAGGATGAAGATGATTTCCTCTGGTGCTGACCTATAAAGACCAAAACATATTTAGGACCTCAGTATTGGTCATAACATTTCTTCCAGAATACAGCTTCCTATTTATATCACTGGTTCTTAACCTTGGGTTACTCAGGAGTTTTGGACTGCAACTCCCAGAAGCCTTCACCACCAGCTGTCCTGACTGGGGTTTCTGGGAGTTGCAGTTCAAAAGCATCCGAGTAACAAAGGTTAAGAACCACTGATTTATACGGTCCTCCCAAACCACTGCATTGAGGGTGGAGAAAAAGTAAGATGAAAAGGATGACAGGAAGAAATTGGACCTTCTTGATTGTGGCCCCCTACACTGTGGAATAGATTTCCATCTGGTGTATGCCAGGCTCTGTTCCTTCTGACTTTTAGTTAATTATTAAAACCATAACTTTATAAAGAAAAGCGTCAAGAATGTGGTTTTTGCGGTTTGGTGGGGGGTTTGCGGGTCTCATTTGCAAACCTGCCAGAGTAGTGGTGTAATAAATTGTGGTGGTATAGAAAACCAGTCAACTAATCAACCAACCAGCCAGCCAGCCAGCCACAAAGTAAGATGGTAAGAAAGATGCAGATGAGGCTGCAGAACCTAGAGCAGTGGTTCTTAACCTTGGGTTACTCGGATGCTTTTGAACTGCAACTCCCAGAAACTCCAGTCAGGACAGCTGGTGGTGAAGGCTTCTGGGAGTTGCAGTCCAAAACTCCTGAGTAACCCAAGGTTAAGAACCAGCGACCTAGAGAGTCCACCTGCTTAACAAGACAGGAAAAGTAATGTAAACTTGTTGGCTAAACTAAAACGGTCCTTGCACAGTTCCTTCAGAACTTGGGCAACGTCTTCTGAAGAAGTGTATGGCAATTGGACAACACTCACCCTGAAATAACTTGGTTTGTCTTAAAGATTCTACATAGTTATAGATTTTTTGCATTGCCAGAACAGAGAGACAATTCTATCCAAAATCACATATACTGTAGCTGGAATCTGTTTGATATAGGGCAGAGATACCTTGTACTGGTAGAACAACACTTGTGGCAGCAGAACCTCTTGTGCTAAGTGTTCTCACATCTGTCACACAACTGTATTTGGTAGGTTCATCTACTCCAGCGACTGACTTTAGGAAGTAGACTGCCCTTCCCCCTTAAAAGAAGGCAGGTGGAGAAGGGGAAGGTTAAAGAAAGAGAATTCACAAGTTTGTGGATCAGGACAGAGGTACACATGCTCAGCCTATTCAAACATGTTCTCATACATGCATATAGGACTATCTTTGTCAGTGGTTCTGTAGCAGCCGGGAAACACATTTTGCTTGCAAGGAAAGAGACCTCTGTTCCATGGGAAAGTAATTGATAAATTCTGTTCCATAGTGAAAAACTACGAAATACCTCTAAACATGAAATCTATTAGTATTGTATCTTACATGTTCCTCTATATCCTTTGGTTGTACTAGTTATGAAGCACCATATGTCTCTCTTTGGGGAGAAAAAACGGTGATGTATGTATGTATGTATGTATGTATGTATGTATGTATGTATGTATGGATGGATGGATGGATGGATGGATGGATGGATGGATGGATGGATGGATGGATGGATGGATGGATGGATGGATGGATAGACGGACGGACGGACGGACGGACGAACAGATGGATAGACAGACAGACAGAGAGTGGAGGTATCTGAGAGGCACATGCATTTCCAGTTTTGAAAGAAGAAGTAGTTATTTGTGGCAGTCATTTCATTTTCTTTCAATGTGGACAGTTTTGTCTACCCAATGGCTTCATCTCAGAAAGTTACTTTTAATGAGCAGTTTGGAAAAGTTTTACAACTATTCGTCTGATTAGGCTGTAGAAATAACACGCAATATCTGGACAGTTTTATTCCCAAATGTCCAACGCAGAGTCTATTTTCTGAAGAAGCAATTACCGTTCTTGGTAATTATTAAAATGATTATAATTGATCACTAGACTAAAGCACCAGAAGCTTTCCAGGGTATTCCAGAATAGAATGAATAAACAAGACTGGAAACAGTTATAAAAATTCCGTCTGTGGAATTGAAGGCAGGGAGTGGTGGTAGGGGAAACAGGCTGTGATGGCTTTGTCAATTCTATTTCTGTCAGTTTCCCCTGTTCTCGTTTTTCCAGCCTGAGGTGAAATAGGAAGATTGTGTATCTCAGCTCTTGTTCAAGGGCTGCAACCCACAGATCTGTCAATAGGTGAAGAAAGGCCACTGGAGTTCCTTTTCTAATGAAGACTTGCTGCATGAGTATCACTCATTCAAGGCAGTTTAGATCCAGTAGTTTAGATCCAGAAGAGGAGAATCTGTGTCTAAAGGGATTTTTTTTTTTTTTGATGCCACAGGACTGTCTTAGTACTGGGTCCTCTGTTTACTATTCTACTCTGTGCAAGAAAGGAAATACTATGAGTTGTTCTGTGAAGGAGTATTGGGGGTGGAAGAGGCGGTGAGGGCTCTGTTCTTTCCATTCATGTGCAATTTCTGTCAACGTTCCTCTCCGATACTGTTCAAGATTCGCAATTCTCTCAGTTATCATTCTGCTGTGTGCAAAGAAGGAAAGATGATGAGTTGTTCTGTGAAGGATCCCCTCCCAGTTCCTCATGAGTGGTACCAGCCTGGTGGACTCCTCATCGGAGGGATTCTGACTCAGATCATTTATGTTTTCCACGAAAGGTCTTTCGAGGAACAGCCTTCTCGGAACCTTTTCGATGTTGTAAAGTAAGTATTTGTTCCTCTCCACATCCTTTGCATTGTTTAGCCAAGGAAAAGCACAACAATATAGCAATCAAGTGATGCCGGTAATGGTCAAAGAATTCTGAAATCCAAAGTTTAAGAATAAGTTGATTACTCAAGGTCACGTGGAACAAATATCTGTTTATTTAATGGTCTCAGTGCTTGGGTTCATCAGCATAAAGGAAACCATAAATTTTCAAACCTCCAGTTCAAGAAAAGTAAATATGTGGCCTTGTGTATATAAATTGACAGATGTCTTGCAAGGAAATTGGATGAAAATGCTACTTATTCATTATTCATTTTGCTTTTATAAGAACACCCCAAGGATTGACCCTCAAATTAGCTGGTCAACGTAACCATAATAAATGTATAATTTCCTACAGGAACATTTTTCCTACCTATCCAAAATAGCTTGCCATTGTTATGATGATGCATTTTTTTAAAAGTAAGGCTCCAAGATCTGCTTAATTGCTTGACTTCTGTTTTTTATATCCTCTTAAGCTTAAAGCTATGTGCACAGAGAATGGCAATAAAAAGAACCCTATTCTCTTTCAAGCACAGCATAAATCAGCAAGACTAATCTGAAGTACTGAAGTTGCAATTCTATTTTAACATATGCCCGATTTACCACCCCTGCAATCAACAGCCTGCAGAGCTCACTAGATGTACAAGAGATTGTATTAACAGATGAGGAAATAACCAGGTTTCAGTGTTAGATCTTGATTGACTGTAGAATTTTTGTTACAATCTTTAAATCACTCTCTTGGCAGCATGATGACAAAATTCTACCAGAATGCCCTGGCCATGGCCTTTGCGGTCAATGAGATCAACAAGAACCCGAAGATCTTGCCGAATGTCACGCTTGGCTTCCACATCCTTGACAGCTACTCGGATGCAAGGATGACTTATCGGTCCACTCTCGACCTCCTCTTCAACTGTCAGAGATTTGTTCCCAATTATGAATGCGAGAAAGAGAAAAATCTCCAAGCAGTTGTGGGGGGACTGGGCTCTGACACCTCCTTTCTCATGGCTGACATCCTAAGTCTCTACAAAATGCCACAGGTAGGATTAAATGCAGCAATATATGGGATAGCAAACAACTGTGAATCCTTTTCTCCATTATTTTCACTGCAAAGTTATGCTTTCAGGAAGGAGAGAAAATACAGGTGTAGAAATCAAATTAATTTTGCAGGTGACAAAACCTGCAATAATCTTCTGTTAAGTTTGGAAATTACCTTCAGCAAATATTTGTTCCAGATATATGTAGACATAGCAACAAACTTGTGTCATGATTCTGAGTTTAAGTGGGAGGAAGGAGGTTTCTTTTCACAAACTAAGATGAAGGTTTTCTGTCACTAACCAATGATCAAAGTCCTTTCTCCTGGGTTTGAGGGAAGCAACCATTCCCTCTTCCAGTTTGTTGGCCTTCTGTAGCTTTGTTTTGCTCTCTCTACTTACTGACCTTCAGACCATGTGGTTGCATGGATCTCTTCTTCTTCCAGATAGATGGGAGATCCATCTCTCTATTTATCCTTTTTATACTCCTGATTGTAGTTGAAGATCAACGGTAAGTAAAGATGCCTTTTGTTTTCCCTACTTAAGCCACTTGCAGAGTCATTTTATATACAAAGGGGTAAATATTGTGAAATCATAGAAAAGTGAAGTTGGAAGGGGCCTACAAGGCCATCAAGTCCAACCCCCTGCTCGGTGCAAGAATACCATCAAAGCATATCTGCCAGGTTTTTCTTGAATGCCTCCAGTGTTGACACACTCACCAACTCCCGAGGTAACTTGTTCCACTGCTGTACTACTCTAACAGTTAGGAGACCAAATTGAAGCTTTCGTTGTTGTTTAGTCATTTAGTCATGTCCAACTCTTCGTGACCCCTAGGACCAGAGAATTATGATATCTACTACTGTGGGCAAGAATCCCATAGAAGAAATGAAATAGCCCTCATAGTCAACAAAAGAGTGGGAAAATCGAATTCACCTATTCCCATCCATTTTAGTTCACTGATGCCCAGGATGTCGATGTTTATTCTTGCCATCTCCTGTTTGGCCACATCCAGCTTACCCAGGTTCATAGATCTTACATTCCAGGTTCCTATGCAGTGTTTTTCTTTGCAGAATTGTATTTTCCTTTCACTTCCATGTGCATCCACAGCTGAACGTCCTTTCGGCTTTGGCCCAACCACTTCATTAGCTCTGGAGCTACTTGTCCTTGTCCTCCGCTCTTCCTCTGTAATGTGTTGGATGCCTTCTGACCTGAGGGGCCCATCTTCCAGCATCGTATCTTTTTGCCTTTCGTTTCTGTTCATGGAGTTTTTTTGGCAAAGATACTGGAGTGGCTTGCCAGTTCCTGCTCCAGGTGGATGGCGTTTAGTCGGAACTCTCCACTATGACCTGTCCGTCCTCTGCGTCCCTGCACGGCATAGCCCATAGCTTCTATGAAATATTCAAGCCCCTTCACCATGACAAGGTAGCAATCTGCGAAGGGGATCATTGAAGCCAGCAACATGAATTTGACCCAACTCCGAGAGTAAGTGGAAGACAGGAGGGCCTGGCGTGCTCTGGTCCATGGGGTCATGAAGAGTCGGACAAGACATAACAACTAAACAACAAAGAAAAATAAGGATTAAATAAGAAATTTCCAACAATAAGCAAATAAAGTAGAAATATTATCACAACCATACCTGTACTCTTTCTTATAGTTCACCTATGGCTCTTTGGATCCTGAGGTGATTCATACATCTCAGCGCCCTTACTTCTATCACATGGTCCCCAATGAAGACCGTCATTATATGGGGATTATCCGCTTGCTTCATCATTTTAGATGGATATGGGTTGGGATGTTTGTGACAGATAATGAGAGCGGGGAACATTTTATCCGGGCCATGGAATCACTGTTTTCAGCTAATGGAATCTGCTCAGCGTTCACACAAAGAATTCCAGAACAACCTAATTTGGATGACATGGAGGAATCAATTCTTATTGTCCTCATGAAAATATTTGAACCTTTAACTGATGAAAAAGCCAGTGCGTGTATCATCTATGGAGAGTCTGTGACAATAGCATGGCTAAGAACAATTATATTTATAGAAGATCCTGAATATACTGCGTATTGGATATACAGAAAAGTGTGGATTACCACAACTCAGATTGATTTTATATTAACAGGACCACAAAAGTTTTGGGATCTTCAGATGTTTGAAGGTACTATTGCCTTTATGATTCATGCAAATGACATTTTTGAATTTGGAGCGTTTCTTGAGTTGATCAAACCTGGCTGGAATGAAAGAGATGGTTTCCTGAAAGATTTCTGGGAACAAGCCTTTGACTGTGTCTTTGGAGAGACAGTTCCCGATAGTGAAAAATGTACTGGAGAGGAGAAACTGGCAAGTCTTCCCAGGCCTGTTTTTGACATGCACTTGACTGGACACAGTTATAGTATCTACAATGCCATCTATGCCCTGGCACATACTTTCCATGCTGTGTACTCATCCAGATTGAGACACAAGACTATGAGAGATGGCCCAGTTGTTCAACTTCAGCCTTGGCAGGTGAGATCTATAAAGCTTTCTAAATTTTTTGACTAATACTTTAGCATTCATTGATAAGAGGGTGTTTTCTTCCTCTTTCTTTTTCATGAATGGCTAATAATTGCCATTTATGATTTTTCCCCCCATTGCTTCCTCAGAAATGGAGCTTGAAATAGAATTTAAGTCCTCAGTGTTTTAAATAAAACCCTCTTTTAATACTTCCCATAATATTCATGGCTTTCTGCATAAGCATAAAGAATAATAAGTAAGTAAACCCAAGACAATATCCTAATCAATATGAACTCATGTACAATTGTAATGGCAGAAGCTATTGCAATGATCTAATGAGGTGCCACAGATGTGTCAGAAAAAAACGTGACTGTTACTTTGTTGAATACGTGAGATGAGGTAGACAGGAGGAAGTTCATATGAATCTAAATATTCAACTGGAACGTGACCAGATATGGCTAGAAATTTTTTGGCTTTTTCTCCTAGCTTCGGTCTCTTCTAATATTTCAATCTCACTCATTTTATTTCCTTTTTCAACTAGCTTCACCCGTTCCTGCGAAGGTTGTCCTTTAATAACTCAGAGGGAGAAACAGTGTCCTTCAATGAGAACAGAGAAATAGGAGGTGGATTTGACGTCATGAACGTGGTCATCTTCCCCAACAAGTCTTTCCATCAAGTGAAAATTGGAAGGGTGGTTCCCGGTGCTCGTGAAGGAGAAGAAGTTGTGATAGACTGGGATAAAATTGTGTGGCACCGAGGCTTTAACCAGGTATGGACTGTGGAAGGTTCTTTAGTAAGGAGGCCATTTTGGTGAATGAAGTTTCTTTTGCTATTGTTTGTACTTATTTATTTATTTATTTATTTATTTATTCATTCATTCATTCATTCATTCATTCATTCATTCATTCATTCATTCATTCATTCATTTATTGAGAAATGAATACTTGTTCTCCATTTTTTTAAAGTACTAATGGGCTCTGAAAGGAACAAGGTAAGATTCTTTAGAAGATCATTGTTGGCCAGCCCTGTTTCTCTGGGATATTTGACTAGGAAGAATGTTTAGTTTGTCTTTCTGATGACCTTTCTCAACTCGGCTTCATTTTGTGGATAGGTGCTCCCCATTTCAGTTTGCAATGAGTACTGCCATCCTGGCTTTCAGAAGAAAAACAAGGAAGGACAGAAGTTTTGTTGTTATGATTGCACTCCATGCCCAGATGGGAAGATTTCAAACCAGATAGGTGAGTATTCCAATTTTTCTGGCATCTAAAGAAAATGGAGGTTCTTTTGTCAAGTGACAAAATTAAGGAGTGGATAACTGTCAGGACTGGTATATTATCATAAAGCTGTTGAGTGGCCAATGATTAAGACAGTGCCCTCTTGTGCCAACTTTATGCATAATAGATCCTTGTGATCATAGAATCATTAGACTAATGGAGTTGGAGAGGACCTATAAGGCCATCGAGTCCAACCCCCTGCTCAAGGCAGGAATCCAAATCAAAGCTGATCTGACAAAGCGTTGTTGAATTTTCTCTTTAATGTCTCCATCAGTGGAGTTCTCACCACATCCTGTGGTCATTGGTTCCATTGTGATATTGTAAGAGGAGGTGCTTTGCAGATGTTATCACAGAAGCCAGGTAGATAAGGATCAGGAAGATGGGGTGTCTTGCTTAAAACCAGTGCTTAGTGATATCCAAACCGGCATGGGAAAACAAGAGGATTAAGGAAAAGGGACCAAGAAAAGACCCAATGAGTCCTTGAATTTGGGTTTATTATGGTTCCTTTGGAACAACACACATGCAATAACATCTATACTGATCTAGAGTCCACAGTAGTTTTTCAACATGTCAGTGTAAGAGACACAATGTCCACAGAAGTGCTAAATTTCCTCTGATTAAATATTTCTCTATTTCAGTCTCTCATTGGTTCAACTTCAAGCAGGCTTTTAAGCAGTGAGTCATCCCAGGAATGTTGCTTTTACACTTGTCATTAAGTCATGTCTGACTCTTTGTGACCCCATGGACCAGAGCACGCCAGGCCCTCCTGTCTTCCACTGCCTCCCAGAGTTGGGTCAAATTCATATTCGTAGTTTCGATGACCCTGTCCAACCATCTCATCCTCTGTTGTCTCCTTCTCCTCCTGCCCTCACACTTTCCCAACATCAGGGTCTTTTCCAGGGAGTCTTCCCTTTATATGAGATGGCCAAAGTATTGAAGCCTCAACTTCAGGATCCCCCCTTTCAGTGAGCACTCAGGGTTGATTTCCTTTAGAACAGATACGTTTGATCACCTTGCAGTCCAGGGGATTCTTAAGAGTCTCCTCCAGCACCACAAATCAAAAGCATTAATTCTTTGGCGGCCAGCCTTCTTTATGGTCCAGCTCTCACTTCCATACATCGCTACTGGAAAAACCATAGCTTTGACTATGCGGACCTTTGTCGTCATAGCAAGAACAGAAGTGGGGAACGGCCGGACAGGAAAAGCTTATATGAAGCGTCTATAAAAGTAGATACACCTTTCAGCAGCGCTAATGGCGTCTGGACATGCCAATCCAGGATCTCTGTCCTGATTGGCCAAGGCTTTGAATTGGCGCCAGGAAGCTCAGAGAGGCCCCCAAAGGGGGTAACAAATATAGACGAATAAAGCCTAGGAAATATTCATCAAGCCATATTCGTCCTAATTTAAAATTTTACAAATATGGAGCGAAGAATATATGATGAATATAGCCGATTTCTCATACAGAACTCTCCACTATGACCTGTCCGTCTTGGGTTTCCCTGCACGGCATAGCCCATAGCTTCTCTGAATTACTCAATCCCCTTTGCCACGACAAGGCACCAATCCGTGAAGGGGGCTTTTTCACTTACAGGTCTTTAAAAATTTTGAATTTTTTCTAAACTCTATTTGAATCTTAAGAGATATTTCTTTTTTTCCTAAATATGATATTTATATAGTGTTTTTAAATCTGTTGTAAACCACCTTGGGTTTCGTATGGGGAGAAAGGCAGCATAAAAATAATTTTAAAGAAATAAATCCTCACTATCTGTGATTCTGATGTTTTCGTCCACAACTGGAAACTGAGAACGTTTCCTTTGGCTGCAATATGCAGCTACAGGCAACATTGTTTCCATGAGCTGGTTCAACTGGAGAAATAATATTTGGATGTATATCTCTCTCAAGGACTGTTTGCTCCATGCGTGGAGAACCTCAGAGAAGCATCAGAACTCAGTGTCTTCTCCTGAGACATATTTGATTTATATCCCGCCCATCTGGTATATTTATACCACTCTGAGCGGCTAACAACAGGATATATACCATTATAATAATATAAAACCAAAACATCGGTTATTAACAAAACATACCAAAAATCATAAATGATAGGTAGATAAGGAAGAGAAAATTAAATTAAATTAGATTAAACGCTGGCGGGAGGGAAGGCCTGGACATAGAGCCATGTCTTTAGTTGAATTTTAAATGTACCCAGCGTAGGGGCCGCGCGAATCTCAGGAGGGAGATTGTTCCAAAGGCGAGGAGCCACCGCCGAGAAGGCCTGGTTTCACATCTTTTCCCTCCGAGCCTCCCTCGGCGTCAGGCTCCTCAGCCTCACCTCCTGGCTCGCATGAGTGACATGGGTAGATCTTGGTGGGAGTAGGCGTTCCGCCAAGTATCAAGGTCCCAAACCTAATTAATCTAATCTAATTAAACCAGTGATCTAAACTGACGTATCACTCATATAGCAGCTGCAATGTAACAATCGTGCTAATTATAGCACAACTAAGGACATTTTTAAATCAAACTATTAACATGCATGAAACAAGCAGGCAGCTGTCCTTTTGAGTACAAATATCTTTTTACAAGCATGAGTAAGAAAGGTCTATATCGCATATTTGAATTGACCATGAAGCTATATTTCAATATTTCTCTATGCTCTGTCCCACTGTTTTCTGTTTCTGTTCTTCAGATACGGATGACTGTTTCAAATGTCCAGAAGACAACTATCCAAATGAGGGCAGAAATGAATGCCTGCCCAAACATGTAGTCTTTATGTCTTATGAAGAGCCTTTAGGGTTGAGTTTAGCCTTGGTTGCTCTCTCTTTTTCCCTGATCACAGCCTGGGTCTTAAGAACTTTTATGAAGCACAAAGACACCCCCATTGTCAAAGCCAACAACCGGGACCTCACCTACACCCTCCTCATCTCTCTCCTCTTCTGCTTCCTTTCTTCTTTGCTCTTTATTGGACGACCCAGAAGGCTGAACTGCCTCCTCCAACAACCGGCCTTTGGCATCATCTTTTCAGTGGCCATTTCTTGTGTATTGGCCAAAACCATCACCGTGGTTGCGGCTTTCATGGCCACCAAACCACGATCCAACATGAAGAAATGGCTGGGAAGAAGGACAGCAAACTGCATTGTGCTCTCCTGCTCCTTGGGTCAAGCAGGAATTTGTTCTGTGTGGTTAGGAACATCGCCTCAAACCCCAAATTTAGATATGGACTCTATAACTGAAGAGATCATTGCAGAATGCAATGGAGGCTCTGTTGTCATGTTTTACCTTGTCCTGAGTTATATAAGCTTTTTGTCCCTCATCTGTTTCACATTGGCCTTCCTAGCCAGGAAGCTGCCAGACAGTTTCAATGAGGCCAAGTTCATCACCTTCAGCATGGTGGTCTTCTGCAGTGTTTGGGGGTCCTTTGTTCCCACCTATTTGAGCACCAAGGGGAAGTACATGGTTGCTGTGGAGATCTTCTCTATCTTAGCTTCCAGTGCGGGTCTCTTGATCTGCATCTTTGCTCCCAAGGTTTACATTATTCTCTTGAGGCCTGAATTGAACACCAAGGAGCAGCTTAGAAGGTGGAAAAAAGAATGAAATGAAAAGACTTTTCTAGCATACAAACATACTTCCCAAGGAAATGATGTTATACTAGATGTAGACTTGGTCACTCTCACTCGTTCTCGCTAGTTTCTGAAACCACTACGCCAAGTCTTTGGGAATTTTGTGGTGTGTTGTCACCATTATAATGGCGACATGCAGCTCTTTCTTTCCTTTGTTTTATTTGTAGAAGATGATGTTTAGGTCCTTAAACACTGCCCAGCCATGATAATGGAGTGGACAGAGGCCAATTTGAAACTGAGTACAGATATGATGGAAATCCTGTTGCTGAGAGATCCATCGGACTGAATGGAGGGAAGTCTACCTGGCCTGGATGGGCTTCTGTGACCCCTGGAAAATCAAGTTTGACATTTGAGGGTGCCCCTCTACTCAACTCTCTATAGAAACTGAAACATCGGCTGTGGTTCTGAATACCTTTTTTGAACTTCAGTTGATTGTCCAGTTGCTCTCCCCTACCTGGACAGGAAATGCCTGATTGGTTAATGCATTCAAATTCACAAAATAGTCTAATGCGATGCTCAACATAGGGCTGTCCTTGAAAACAATAGGAAAACTCCAGCAGTTTTCTAAAGTCTGGGATTGTAAGACTGATCACATATGTCTTGGCTTGCCTACGTGGGCTCCCTGGCAGTTTTTGCACCCAATTCAAGGTGCTGCTTCTTAATCAGGACCAATTTTTAGATATAATGTGCACTGGGCAAAATACATATGGCCTACAGAATGGTCTGCCTATAGAATGGCAGTCAGGAGATCTTTGGTTTGTTTCCATGAAGGGCACGGTTGACTGTTTCCTTTAGGCAAAAGTGGCTGAGGATTCCTCCCAGTCTGGAGTTTGCTTCGTGGCTTGAGCAGAAAGGGGAGAGAGAGATGATTGCTGTGGCAACAAGACTCTGCCTGAACTGGAAGACAGTGGAAGAGTGTGGACAGGCTACATGGTCAGATGCTTTGAGTGGCTCCCGTGTGGCCGGATGTGATGACATGGGACAAGGGGAAGGTTTACTTTTTGGGAATAAAGAAAAGTAGTACAATGCAGTTTGTTCTCCCAGCCTGTCATCCACCAACACAGAACTCGGCAGGAATCTGATCCTTAGAATAGGTAGTGATATGTCTTCCTTCCTCACTGTTTAGGTCCAACAGCTGGAACACCATGAGCTTCAACTGGAGGGCTGGTTAAAGTTTAGGGTAAATATAGTGTTTTAAAAAGGGCTAACTTTGGCTCATGTTGCATAATCATAATTTCATCTGAAACTTTAATACAGGTTGTTCTGCTTTGAAGTTTTCATTTCATCACTGCATTGTCTTGTCTTAGAAATTCATTGATTTTCCTAGGACCTCTTTTATATTGTCACTTCATTTTGTGAATCTTTTTCCCTACTTACCTGCTTTGATTGAAATAAATCTTCAAATTAATTGCAACTGTGGATGGCCTCATGTGATCCTTGCTTACACCTTTTGCCCTCTGACGCAATGTAGGGGCCTCATAGAAATGCTATCTAGCTCTGTGGTTTAATTCTCCAGCTGTGGAACCGGAAGTGAGGAGTTCAATTCCCTACTGGGCCTCTTTAACAGTGGCTGGTCCTGATGATATCCACGGTGCCTCAAAGCTCTGCAATCCCAAGATGATGATGATGAGGATTTTCCCTGGTACAGACCTAGAAAGCCCTAAAATGATTTAGGACCTCAGTATCTATCTATCAGAACATCTCCCCTAGAAAAGAGCTCGCCATTTACATGGTCCTCTCAAACCACAGCATTGAGTGTTGTGAAAAATTAAGATGAAAAAGATAACAACAAGAAATTAGGCATTCTTGGTGGTGGCCCCCGCACTCCATGAAATCACCATCCATTTGGGGCATGCCACGCTCTGTTCCTTCTAACTTTTAGGAAGCTATTAAATTCATAACTTTATATACAGAAGTATCAAGAAGGTGGTGTTTGGGGTTGGGTTCACTGGTGTTATAAAGTGTGGTGGCAGAGAAAACAAACAAACAACTGAGAATGGAAAATCCAGCACAAAATTTTCTGATTGAATTCTTGTTTTTCTCTTGCACTTTTTATTGTTTCTTTGATACAGTTAATGAGTAGAAATTAGACATGGGATCGTGGGTGTCTCTGATTTCAGAATCTGCTATATGCCTTCCAAAAAAGAAAAGAAAAGAAACGATAATGAATTGGTCTAGAAAGTTTCTGCTCTCCTAACGTTCCTCAGTCGCTTCACCCCATGATTTCAGTGCCCTCAGGTGCAGCTCCAGTTGTTCCCCCCAAGTTAAAGCTCAGAACCTGGATCCACGGGAATGCAGCTCCGTAAGAGGGATGCAGGTGGGACTGAGACCCAGAGAGCCCCACCTGCTTAACAAGAACGAACAAGTCCCATTGAGGAGTTGTGCAAATGTAGACGATGTTTGCACAGTTCCTTCACTCCTTGTGGGCCACAACCTCACATTTTTGTCTGAAGAAATGGGAAATAATCCATAAAAGCTTACCCTGAAACAATTGTGTCATGATAGTAATCGTCTTAAAGACACTATGATTCTTTATTTATTTATTTATTTATTTATTTATTTATTTATTTATTTATTTATTTATTTATTTATTTATTTATTTATTTATTTATTATTTTATTTTATTTTATTTTATTTTATTTTATTTTATATCCTGCCTATCTGGTCAATTACGACCACTCTGATTTTGCCTCAGCCGCACGTGTTGTCAGATGTGCCACACAACTTCGTTTGGGAAGTCCATCTATTCTACTGCCTGAGATTAGGAAGCAGAAGAGCCGCTCCCCCCCCCCCCAAAAAAAGATTGATAGATCGATAGGTACACAGTAAACTTTTGTGAGATGTACATAAACTTCTACTTCTGTGATTTTTTACAGAAAATGAAACCTTTTTCAATCCTATTTAACACAGCTTTACCTACCAAATTGACACAATGGCTTCATCTCAGGCAATTAGTTTTAATTGGTGGCTGCGTATCGTCGCAGTCTGCAACAGATGTGCAACTTTTCATTCTTGTGGAATGTAGATAAGTCCCCTCCACCATTATCGAAACAACTTTAAATATCGAACCGTTTTTATTCCCAAGTGACCAACTTTTTAGATTCTAAAGGTGGAAGACGTACTTGCTTCTCTTAGTGATTATTACAATGATCATAATTTGTTCACCAGACTAAATCACGAGAGGATTTCCAGGGTATTTTAGAAGTGAATGAATAAGCAAGTCAGAAAAAAAGAATATAAAAATCCTCCTGCAGAATTGATGCAGGGACTATTGGGGGTGGAAGAGGCTGGGAGGGCTCTGTTGATTCCATTTCTGTATATTTTTCATCAGTGTTCATCTCAGATACTGTTCAAGGTTCGCAATTCTCTCAGTTTCCACTCTTCTGTGTGCAAAGAAGGGGTGACTATGAGTTGTTCTGTGAAAGATGTCCTCCCCGTTCCTCATGAGTGGTACCAGCCTGGTGTCCTCCTCACTGGGGGTATTCTTACTCAAATCATTTATGCTTTCCATGAAGTTTCTTTTGAGGAACCACCTTCCCGGGACCTTTTTGATGTTGTAAAGTAAGTATTTCTTCCTCTTCACTTCCTTCGCATTTGTAATCTAGGCAAAAGCACAAAAAAATTGGCAATTATATGACGCTGGTAATGGTCAAAGAATTTCGATATACATATTTTTTAAGTAGGTTGTTGAGGGAAGCCCATGGGGTAGAAATATGTGTTCATTTAACAGTGTCACTGATTAGATTCATCAGTGTAAAGAAAATGAACGTTTTTAATCCAGCACTTCGGGGGGGGGGAAGGAAAACAAAACGTGACATTCTGTCTCTAGCTTGAAAGATGGCTGAAAAAGAAATGGGAACGAAATACTTTTCATTATTTATCTTGCTTATGTGAAAACACCCATTAGGATTGATATTCCTATGTGCTGAAGAATGTAATAGTCTGTTTATAATTATTCAGTAATAAGATTTCCCACTTAGCAATTTTCTTACCTGTCCGGAACAGCATGCCATCAATGTGATTATGCATTTCAAAAAAACAAAACCACACCCCTTTTCTTACCACCATTATTTGCAGATTTTCAGCTCTCTTTTTTCCTTCAAGTTTTTTCCATACCTTTTGTTTCCTTCCATATAATGTACACTTCACCACCTTCAAATTATATTTCTTTGTGTTCTTTAATGCTGTATTGGATTTTTCTCTTCCGTTTGGTGGGGAAAATGCTTGGTTTCCTTTCGCTATTTTAAATGGATGACTTTTTGTGCTGTAAAATAAATTCATCTACCTCTTTTTTTTCCTGAGCATGCAGACAGTCTCATTTTCTGACCCTCTTACTGTGCCCTGGATGAAGTTTTTGAAAGGAGACCCTTAGCACTAATTCTTGATTATCGGTCTGTTCATGGGAAAGTCTATGGATACTGCATTGAACCATACAGAGATAGACAGACACTGGGCAGAAAGTGTTAATATTGTAGAACAGATTCTTAAAAATCAAAACATTACTTGAAAGGAAGTTGACACTGGGATGTAGATTATTTTTTTACCAAGAGTACTGAGAAAGCTACTATACAGATATCCAGTAGTATAGCACCCAACAGATGCTGCATTCAAAGCCTTTTGGAGGTCTGAGTTCAGATTTTAGGATATTTCCTTCCTTCCTTCCTTCCTTCCTTCCTTCCTTCCTTCCTTCCTTCCTTCCTTCCTTCCTTCCTTCCTTCCTTCCTTCCTTCCTTCCTTCCTTCCTTTTATATGTGTTAATTCCCCCCACAAAGGATATTTAGAAAGCTGTTATATAGATATTCTGGCACCCAATGGATGTTGTGCTCAAAGCATTTCGAGGTTAGAGTCCTGATTTAAGGATTGAAGTTCTGCTTTTGCAGTCAATGACTGGAAGGTAGGAAATCATTATAGCCACTCCCATTCCGGAGTGGAAACTCCAATGTCACCGAGGTGGAATTATGGGCAGAACTGGAGCTGCTGTAGGTTCAGAGAGGACTTCATTCCACTAAACAAAACAAAGATGAGTCAGGCAAGAAAAAAAGGAAAGGAAGAAAAGGAGCCATACACACTGAAGAGTTTAGACCAGTGGTTCCCAACCTTGGGTAACCCAGGTGTTCTCAGACTGCAACTCCCAGAAACTCCAGCCAGCACAGCTAGTGGACAAGGCTTCTGGGAGTTGCAGTCCAAGAACATGTGGGTTACCCAAGGTTGGGAACCACTGGTTTAGACAAAGATAGTAATTAAGAGATTTGATGCAACTCTAGGAGTGCAGTAGAGATGAGTAGAATGCTTGAAACCCTTCTGATTCTTTGTAAATTGCCAAATACCACACTGTCAAGTCTTGCAGTAGCAGGATTACATGTACCCCAGTGAGAAACTGAGGTTGGCCTTTGACTTTCCTTCGTTCGTTCGTTCGTTCGTTCATTCGTTCGTTCGTTCGTTCGTTCCTTCCTTCCTTCCTTCCTTCGCTCTGTCCCTCCTAACTCCCCCACCCTCCTTCCTACCTTTTGCTTCTACATATAATTTTTTGAGAAGACTTGCAAATTCTGCAAAATGCTATCAGATTTGGTCCAGGGATTATGTCATTTTGCACAAAATCATAATAATTCTACAGAGGTCGATGGTTTTCTTGTAGGACAGAAATGATTGTGAAAAAACACCTTGCACAGAGAAGTCTTCAAGAAGACTTAGATTGCTGTGCTTCCCATTTGCCAGATTCAATTAATCTTTAAACTAAATCCACACAGAGAATATTGAGAGAAGGAACCATGTTTAAACCCAGCCAAAAGCCTTAGGGCAGATTAGGACTCCTGAACCTCCGACTGTATAATGGCATAGGCAGGATTCAGCACCACTGTACTCAATAGCCTGAGATCTAGTAACTAGATAGGCAACAGTTTGTCTTATGAATGGAGGAAGGAATGTCCAGTTTGAATAATATTGCAAGTTTGTCAACTGTAGAAATGTTGCTGCAATATTAAAGTATTTGTCTCAACAGCATGGTGCCAAAATTCTACCAGCATGCCTTGGCCACGGCCTTTGCCATCAATGAGATCAACAGAAATCCAAAAATCTTGCCCAACGTCACCCTTGGCTTCCACATCTGCGACAGCTATTCTAATGCAAGGCTGACCTATCGGACCACTCTCAACCTTCTCTTCAAAAGGCAGAGATTTGTTCCCAATTATGAGTGCGATGGACAGAAAAATCTCCAAGCGGTCATTGGGGGACTGGGTTCCAAAACCTCCTTTCTCATGGCTGACATCTTAGGTCTCTACAAAATTCCTCAGGTAGGATAAGATGCAGGTATATTTAGGATAGCACACTTTTGTCTATCCTTTTTCTTTCTTTTACTTTGATTACAGAGGTGTAGAAATAAAACAGATTTTTCAAAAAAGTAGGAAATGTTGGAATAAATATTGTCTTTTCAAATTTCTGAAATTCCAAATTATCATGACAATGTCTTTTTTGGTGTCTTACAGTTCACATACGGCTCTTTGGCTCCAGAGGACATTCATATATCTCAGTATCCTTACCTTTATCACATGGTCCCCACTGAAGACCGTCAATACATGGGGATCATCCGGTTGCTACAGCATTTCCGATGGATATGGGTTGGGATGTTTGTGGCAGATGATGAGAGTGGGGAGCGTTTTGTGCAGTTGATGGAGACACTTTTTTCTCAAAATGGAATCTGTTCAGCCTTCTTAAAAAGAATTCCACCACAACCTAATTTGGGTAACTTGGATGAAAACATTATTACAGTCCTTCTGAAACTTTATGAACCTTTAACTAATCAAAAAGCTATGGCATGCATTATCTATGGAGAGTCTGTGTCAATAGCATGGCTAAGAACAATTATTTTCCTACAAGACCCTGAAAATATTGAGTATTGGATATACAGAAAAGTGTGGATTACAACAACTCAGATTGATTTTGTATTACCCGGACCACAAAGGCCTTGGGATCTCCAGATGTTTGAAGGAGCAATTGCCTTTATGATTCACAGAAGTGTCCATTTGGAGTTTGGAAAATTTGTTCAGAATGTCAAACCTGGCTGGAATGAAAGAGATGGTTTCCTGAAAGATTTCTGGGAGCAAGCCTTTGACTGCGTCTTTGGAGAAACGGTTCCAGACAGTGAGAAATGTATTGGGGAGGAGAAACTGGCTGGTCTTCCAGGGCCTGTTTTTGACACGCACTTGACTGGACACAGCTCTAGTATCTACAATGCCATCTATGCCCTGGCACATGCTTTGCATGCCGTCTACTCATCCAAATCGAGATGCAAAACCATGGTCGAGAATCCAGATGGTTTCCTTCAGCATCTTCAGCCTTGGCAGGTGAGATCTATACACTTTTCTAAATATTTTGATTAATACATTAGCATACAGTGATTCTCTCCAGATCTTGATTCTTTATTTATATTTGTATGCATTGTGTGAGCTCAGATCAATTCCAACCGAAGGCAACCCTTACCACGGTTTTCAAACTGGAGAGTACACAGAAGTGATTTTTCGTTCTTCATGGACCAGCTGTAATTTAGAATTATGAAATGTTTTCCATTTCTCCTTTGGGGGGTAGTTTATGTTGAATCCTCAGAGTATTAGCGCCAAACTCCCAGGAGTGCCATTCTCCCGTGGTCCCTTTTTGCCTCTCTCTAAATCTTCCTTCCTTTCTTTTTAATATCTATATTTAAAGTTGCCTTTAGAAAGGCAATGGGACGTGGTGGCGCTGCGGGCTAAACCGCAGAAGCCTGTGCTTGCAGGGTCAGAAGACCAGCAGTCGTAAGATCGAATCCATGCAATGGAGTGAGCGTCCGTCGCTTGTCCCAGCTCCTGCCAACCTCGCGGTTCGAAAACATGTAAATGCAAGTAGATACATAGGAACCACCTCGATGGGAAGGTAACAGCGTTCCGTGTCTAAGTCACACTGGCCACGTGACCACGGAAGATTGCCTTCGGACAAACGCTGGCTCTATGGCTTGGAAATGGGGATGAGCACCACCCCTTAGAGTCGAACACGACTGGACAAAAATTGTCAAGGGGAACCTTTACCTTTACCTTTAGAAAGGCAACCCAGGGCTCAAGTGACGGGCTCTCGCCCTCAGACCTCGAGGGAGTGCCGATACACCCCTCACTTCAGGTGGTTTCGAACGTGCTGCGCTATGCGTGTTTTTGCCAACTGCAGCGCTGACACCATCCAGTCCAGAAGAAAGCCTCGGAAGAAGCCGAGAAGGAGGTGGAACACAGCTATATACTCTGTTCCCCAAAAACACGGCCCCTTGGATGACGTGAGGTAAGATTCTGGTCTCACATCATCCAGGGGGAATGGGGCAAAGAAGCTCCACCACAGCGACACGGTGAACACTGGTGAGGCCACCAGAATGTTAAGAATGAAAGACGTTCTTTTTTTTCCCCCCATGAGATTCCTCAGCTCCAATAGATGAGGGATAAAGAGTAAAAAGTACATTAATCTGAGTCAGTATCTTACTCCAGATTTATGTACCTATCCCAATAGAAAAAGCTGTTGGACTGATCCGATGAGGTGCCACTCCTCTGTCAGAAAAGAAGTTGACTGGTACCCTTCAAATATCTGAGGCAACTTACACAGGTGGAAGTGCAGCTTCTTGTAAATATTGAAATGGAATTTGACCATATATGGCTAGAAAATGTTTGGCTTCTCCTCCTCGCTTCACTCTTTCCTCATATTTCAGTCCCATTTGTATTGTTTCTTTTTTCAACCAGCTTCACCCGTTCCTGCGAAGGTTGTCATTTAACAACTCAGAGGGAGAAACTGTGTCGTTTAATGAGAAAAGGGAAATAGGAGGTGGATTTGACGTCATGAACGTGGTCATATTTCCCAATAACTCTTTCCAGCAAGTGAAAATTGGAAGGGTGGTTCCCGGTGCTCTTGAAGGAGATGAAGTCGTGATAGATTGGGATAGCATTGTGTGGCACCGAGGCTTTAACCAGGTATGGTTTATGGGGGGGGGGGTCCTTCCCTAAAGAGGTCATGTTGGTGAATGAAGTTTCCTTTGCTTTCAGATCCCTTCAACATAATGTTTTAGCCTCTAAAATAGACAACAGGTTCTGGGACCGTGGGCTAAGCTTCCTGCAAGAAGGACTGCTAGCAAGATATGGCTTGCACCTCAGAAGGACTGGAAAGAATGTGTTTGGCCACAGCATGAATAACTTCGGAAGGCTTTGAACAGAATTGGAAGACACAAGCACACAGATCAAGACAGATGAAGCCTTACTCTTGTTAAGAGGAAGAGACCAAACCGTTGAAATGGGGCTCAATAAAAATATTAATAGTAATATCCATTAAAATGTACAAACAGGCCAGAAATCACCCAGTGATTATATACGAATGTGGGAAGCAAACAAGGACTGGAAATTTCAGTTCAGGAGAGCAAATATGACTTGATAGAAATAACTGAAACATGGCGGGAATTGAAATGCAGACTGAAATGCAGGAATTGAAGTGTGTAACTTGTTCATAAAGAACAGAGAGACTAGAAAGGGAGGTGAACTGGAAGTTGAGTCACGGCAACTGGAGTTCTTTCTTAGGAAAGAAGGTGATTTGCCATGGCTCATCATCTTCCATATAACCACCCCTGGATGACTGAGAATCTTCACAGATATAAAGGGAGGTGAAGTTGCAGTAAATGTAAAAAAATACGCATTCTGCACAGAAATAGAAGAGGAACACTTTTCAAAGGCTGCCATGCACAAATGGGGCAGGATCTGTTCTTGATCATCCCAGAGTTTAGGACATGCAACATTGGGGTCAAGTTACAGGAAATTCAGCTTTTGGCTGAATATCAGGAAAAAATCCATCTTCGAGCAGTAAGACAGTGGAATCAATTACCTTGAGAGGTAGTAAGTAATCCAGCCCTGGAGGCATTCAAGAGAAACTTAGACAACCAACCACATGACAGATATCCTTTGATTTGTGCGCTGTGGGCTAAACCGCAGAAGCCTGTGCTGCAGGGTCAGAAGACCAAGCAGTCGTAAGATCGAATCCACGCGACGGAATGAGCACCCGTCGTCGGTCCCAGCTCCCGCCAACCTAGCGGTTCGAAAGCATGCAAATGCGAGTAGATAAATAGGTACCATCTCGGTGGGAAGGTAAACAGCGTTCCGTGTCTAAATCACACTGGCCATGTGACCACGGAAAGATTGTCTTCAGACAAACGCTGGCTCTATGGCTTGAAGAGCGGGATGAGCGCCACCCCCTAGAGTCGGACACGACTGGACAAAAACTTGTCAAGGGGAACCTTTACCTTTACCTATTGAGCAGTGGGTAGGACTTCATGGCCTTACAGGCCCCTTCCAACGTTTCTATGATTCTATGTTACTGACCAGTTTCAAAAATGAGACGCAACACTGACTTCGCAAATATACCTGTTCCTAAATTGAAAACTAGAATACTCTTACAGGGTTTTTTGTTTTTCTGTTTTGTTTTGTAGAAGTGAATACTGATTCTGCATTTCTTGAGTATTGGTGAGTTATGAAGGGATGCAGAGGAGATGGATTCAAAAGACCCCAGTTGGCCAACCCCGTTTCTGTAGGTTATTTGACTAAGAGGAATATTACACAATCTCATTGCGATGACCCTTCTCAACTCTGTCCTTTTTATGACCAGGTGGTTCCCATTTCGGTTTGCAACGAGTACTGCCATCCTGGCTTTCAGAAGAAAAGAAAGGAAGGTGAAAAGTTTTGTTGTTATGATTGTGCTCTATGCCCAGCAGGAAGGATTGCAAACCAGACAGGTGGGTGTTTCAAATGTTATTTTCTTTTTTTGTTTATATAGATATAATTGAGTTTCTTGGGTCAAATGAAAAAAAATAAGAAACAAAGAGTTGCCATGACTGATATCTTACTCTGAAACTCCTCAATGGCTAATGATTAAAGACAAAATCATGTTCTGCAAGATTATACTGCAAAATTTGGATGATATCATCCTCATGGGGTTGGGTGACTGTTCAATGTACAAGTAGAAAGAGCAGTGGTTGTAATACCACCACAACACCTTCAGCAGTGGTTTGGGGCCATTCAAAACCTCTTTGACCCGTCCCATCCTGAAGCCCTCAAAGGCTCTCTAGGGGAAAGAAGAGGTGCAGAAATCATTAGAACTGCGCTCATGAGTTGCAGGAGATCTCTTCCTGTTCTTATTCACAATGGCCCAGTGAGCTCTATACTGGCATGTCAGATCAGCCAGTGTGAGGATACAAGGCATAGGAGAGACGCAGCTAATACCTTAAAAATAGGCTTACTCTTGTGCCTTTGGAGAAACACACAAGCAAACATATCTACACACAAAGCCAGATGGCAGTTCTGAGCTGGAGATGATGGGTGCTTAGGCTTCAATGCCATCTCATGTGCAAGAAACCAGCAATAGGTGAAATAGAATCCAGAGTGATCTTCTTCATGCACCCTTCCTTCCTTCCTTCCTTCCTTCCTTCCTTCCTTCCTTCCTTCCTTCCTTCCTTCCTTCCTTCCTTCCTTCCTTATCGATTAATTGATTGATTGATTGATTGATTGATTTCATTTTCTATCCTACATTCGTAGTGTTAGCACTTTCTGAATGGTTTAGGAAAAAAGAGGGATGATGATGATGATGATGATGATGATGATGATGATGATGATGATGATGATGATGATGATGATGATGATAATAATAATAATAATAATAATAATAATAATAATAATAATAATAATAATAATAATAATAATAATAATAATAATAATAATAATAATAATAATAATAATAATAATAATAATAATAATGAAAAAGACACAATAAAAGATCATGAAGTCCCTAGAGGTAGCTATTTGAAATAAATGGAAAACTTAAAACCTATTTGACTATCTGAGGCAGTTCTTCAGTACTAAAAGGCAACTGTGTATTGTTTAGCCTTAATTAACTTCCTAAAATGTTAGGCTTAGTTAGCTTCCTAAAATGAATCTGACCCAACTCTGGGAGGCTGTGGAAGACAGGAGGACCTGGTGTGCTCTGGTCCACGAAGTCACGTTAAGTCATAGACGACTTAACGACTAAACAACAAGAAAATGTTAGGACTAGTCAGCTGCCTGAGGAGGTGAGGAAGGGCAGCCAAAGCTGATTCCCTTAGTGGTGTGTTGAGGGCAAGGGAGGACCCCAGTTGTATGCTGATGAAAGTGAGTGGTCCATATTGTTGATTCGGCCCAAAGCGCCATAGCGCTTCATGATCATCTCTATTCAGGGTTCTCCAGGTTATGCTCAACACTAATTGCACAGAAACTAACAGGGAGCTAAATAAGGCATGGAAAGAATGGAGTTATGTCTTCACATCTGCTGGTAATTGTAATCAAACTAGCTGCCACATTCTTGACCCAATGAATTATATTTCTATTTTATTGTATTTTACTTTCCATTGTTTTTACTTTCAATGACCTGTTCTTCTGTTTCTTTCTTCAGATATGGATGACTGTTTCAAATGTCCAGAAGATGAGTATCCAAATGAAAACAAAACTCGATGCCTGCCCAAACATGTCATCTTTTTGTCTTATGAGGAGCCTTTAGGGTTGAGTTTAGCCTTGGTTGCTCTCTCTTTTTCCCTGATCACAGTCTGGGTCTTAGGAATTCTCATGAAGCACAAAGACACCCCCATTGTCAAAGCCAACAATCGAGACCTCACCTACACTCTCCTCATCTCTCTACTCCTCTGCTTCCTCTCTTCTTTGCTCTTTCTTGGACGACCTGGAAAGCTGAGCTGCCTCCTCCAACAGCCAGCCTTTGGCATCATCTTTTCAGTGGCCATTTCTTGCGTGTTGGCCAAAACTATCACCGTGGTTGTGGCTTTCATGGCCACCAAACCACGATCCAACATGAAGAAATGGCTGGGAAGAAGGACTGCAAACTGCATTGTGCTCTCCTGCTCCTTGGGTCAAGCAGGAATTTGTTCTGTGTGGTTAGGAACATCTCCCCCATTCCCAGCATTTGACATGCAATCGTTGAGTGAAG
Organism: Pogona vitticeps; assembly: GCF_051106095.1. Classification (NCBI taxonomy): domain Eukaryota; kingdom Metazoa; phylum Chordata; class Lepidosauria; order Squamata; family Agamidae; genus Pogona; species Pogona vitticeps. The sequence goes on from NC_135788.1 coordinate 117,494,389, forward strand.
AGATTATCCAATTATGTAATGGAGGCATTGTTATTATGTTTTACCTTGTCCTGAGCTATTTGGGCTTTTTGTCCCTCGTCTGCTTCACGTTGGCCTTCTTAGCCAGGAAATTGCCAGACACATTTAATGAGGCCAAGTTCATCACCTTCAGCATGGTGGTCTTCTGCAGTGTGTGGGTGTCCTTTGTTCCCACCTATTTGAGCACCAAGGGGAAACAAATGGTCGCTGTGGAGGTCTTCTCTATTCTAGCCTCCAGTGCGGGTCTCCTGATCTGCATCTTTGCTCCCAAGATTTACATTATTCTCTTGAGGCCTGAGTTGAACACCAAGGAGCAGCTTAGAAGGTGGAAAAAAGAATGAAATGAAAAGACTTTTCTAGCATACAAACATACTTCCCAAGGGAATGATGTTATACTAGATGTAGACTTGGTCACTCTCACTTATTGTCACTAGTTTCTGAAAACATTATACAAAGTCATTGGGAATTTTGTGTTGTATTGTCACCATCACAACGGTTACATGCAGCTCTCTCTTTCCTTTGTTTCATTTGTAGAGGACTTTTTTTTATCCCTGAGCACTGCCCAGCCATGATAATGGAGTGGACAGAGGCCAGTTTGAAAATGTGTCCAGATAAGATGGAGATCTTCTTGATGAGAGATCCATTAGACCAATTAGAGGGAAATCTACCTCCCCGGATATGGTTAGATTCCCCCTGAAAGATCGGGTTTGAAGTTTGATGGTCCCTCTCTACCCATTTTTTTCTAAAGAAGGTGAAACATCAGTTGTGGCCAGAAGCACCTTTTATGAATTTCAGTTGTTTGTCCAGTTGCCTCCTCCTACCAGCACAGGAAGTGCTTGTTAACATTCGTTAATGCATTGGAAATCTCAAAATAGTCTAACGCAATGCTCAACATAGGACTGTCCTTGAAAATAATATAAAAAACTTCAGCAGGTTCAAATCCCGGCACCTAGACCAGTAAGTTTGATTATATATGGCCAGTCTTGTCTTGGTTACATTGCCTCCCTTTTAGTTTTCACAACCAATTCAAGTTGCTGGTTGTTAATCAGGTCTGATTTTTTGGTATAAAGTTGGATCTTATTTCCTACTTACCTGCTTTGACTTAAATAAATCTTCAAATTAATTGCAACTGTGGATAGCCTCAGGTCATCTCTGCTTACACCTTTTGCCCACTGGTGCAAAGAAGGGGCCTCACAGAAGTGCTACATAGCTGGGTGGTTTAGGTGGTTTAAGCATCTGGCTGCGGAGCCAGAAGTAAGGAGTTTAATTCACCAATGGGCCTGCTTAAGAAAGGCTGGACTAGATGATGTATAGGATCCCTTTCAGCTCAACATTTGCAAGATGATGATGTGGATGAAAATGATTTTTCCTCATATTGACCTATAAAGCCGTAAAATAATTTAGGACTTCAGTATTTCTCAGAATATATTTCCCAGAAAACAGCTCACCATTTACATGATCCTCCTAAACCACAGTATTGAGGGTAGTGAAATGTGTGGTGAAAAAAGATGACAGCAAGCAATCGGGTTGTGGCCCCGCCTACTCTGTGGAATAAATTTATATTTGAGGTACACCAGGCTCTGTACCACCTGATTTTTAGGAAATGATTTAAGTTATAACTTTATAAACCAAGTTTCAAGAACATCTCGATGGCTGTTGTGATTTTTTACTTTTTGAATTTCAGGTTTGAAAAAAGGAGTTGGCGATTACCGTATCGATTGGGTTTGTATTAAGGTGATGTTTGGTGTTGAGTGGTGGGTGCACTGGTCTCATTTGTAAGCCTCCCAGAGTAGTGGTGTCATGAAGTCAGCTGGTATTGAAAATAAATGGAAAAAAATGAATGAATGAATGAATGAATGAATGAATGAATGAATGGAACACCCAACATGAAATTCCCTTCCTGAATTCTTCTTTCCCTGTTGCACTATTTTATTGTTTCTTTGAAATAGTTGTTGTGTAGAAGTTAGACTTGAAAAGGTGAATGAATCTGATTTTGCCATAGCAATGGTTCTGCTGTACATTTGTTTAAATGAGAAGGAAAGAAAGTGAATAGGTACAGACGGATTTTGCTCTCCTAATGTTCCTCAGTCGCTTCACCCCTAGATCTCAGTGCCTTCAGGTGCAGCTCCAGTTGTTCCTCTGAAGTTACAGCTCAGAAATGGACCCATCGGAAGGCAGATCCACATGGTTAGTGGGATGAAGGTGGGGCTAAGAACCCAGAGAGCCCCACCTGCTTAACAAAAAAGGACAAGTCACATTGAGGTGTTATCCAAATGTAGACGGAGTTTGCACAGTTCCTTCACAACCTGGGCCACAACTTCATACTTTTGTCTGCAGAGTGGACCATAATCAATAAACGTTTACCTTGAAACAAAAAGGATCATGATAGCAATTGACTTAGAGATGACATGCTTCCTTGTTTGGGTTTTGATATTGGTAGAAGAGACAATCGAACACCCAAAATCGAACAGTCCCTAGCTGTAGTCTGTTTGGAACAGGGCAGGAGCATCTTGTGCTGGTAGAGTGAAACCTGTGTCAGCTTCACCATTTCTCCCACATGTTCTTAAATCAGCCACCCAACTTCATTTGGGAAATCCATCCATTCTACTACCCAAGAACAGATAGTAGTAGAGCCTCTCCCCCGCCCCCCAAAAAATGGATATTGGGGGAGAGGAGGGGAGAGGTGAAGGAAGAGGACTTGCAAGTGGGTGGATCAGGACAGAAGTACACATCCTCAGTCTATTCAGACATGCAGAGAGATCCCCCTTGATTGGCAATCATGTAGCAGTTGGGAAACAAATTTGTGCTGATTTGGGGAACCAGACTAACCCAAATATGGGACCTGGCAGGCAAAAGAGGGAGACAAATATGGAAGAAGTGTCATTAGTCATTATTTTGAAGGGCAGTTTTGGTCAGTTTGGTTTAAAAACAGAAGGTGTGGACACATTTGACATTTGATTTGTTCTTCTGTTATTTCTCTACCTAGGTTTTTAAATGATATTCTTAAAGCAGTAGAACTCCACATGGAGGGGTATTAATAGGGAAGATTGATTGATCCATAGATGACTGGATGGACGGATGAATGGACGGACGGATGGAAGGATAGTCATATAAACTTCCACTTCTCTCAAACTGGAATTCAATGTGCCTTTGCCTACCAAATCAAGACAATGACTTTATCTCAGGCAATTACTTTTAATCGGTGGTTGCTTATCATGGAAGTCAGATTTGCAACAGATTTACAACTTTTCATCCTGGTGGAATATAGATAAGACCCCCTTTCCAATTTAGAAACAAAATAAAATATCTAACAAGTTTTATTCCCATTACATTCGGCAATGATCTCGTGCATCAACGGTTATGTGTCATTCTCTGGGAATGGGGGAGATGTTCCTAACCACATGGCCCCAATTCCTTCTTGACCAAAAGAGCAAGAAAACACAATGGAGATTGTTGTCTTTCTCCCCGGAGATTTCTTCTTCTTAGATCTTGGTTTGGTGGCCATGAAAGCCAAGTCCACTGTGATGGTTTTGGCCAACACAAAAGAAACAGCCACTGAAAAGATGATGCCAAAGGTCTGCTGCTGGAGGAGGCAGCTCAGCTTTCCAGGTTGTCCAAGAAAGACATGGAACATGGCAAAAACAAAATTATAGTCAGAACATGTAAAAATATCTTAACAGAAAAGTAGAACAGAATATTTGCAAATAAAAGAGGTGTAAAGAAAGTATTTTTCGAGATGACATAATGATGACAAGCCACTGAAGATAGTACAACATAATCATAGTAAATATTATTACATAGTAATTATTATACTAAACATTGATCAGCACAAATGATGACTATCTTCATGGTGTTTTAACACAAGCAATAATGAGTCAGATTAAGCAGCATTTGGTCCAATTTCTATTAATGTATATACTGAAGGTCACATATGTTCTTTTTCTCTTGAACTACGAGATCAAAAAATGTTGGTATTCTTTATGCTGAGGAATAGAAGCACTGACACCACAGAATAAAGACACATTTGTCCCATTTCGGCTTACCTAATAGAGTCTGGGATTCAGAACTTTTGGAACCTTTGTGACATAATTTTACCTGAATATTTCTGTGATTTTGCCTGGCTTACGTAGAAATGCAAGGTATGGGGGAGATGGATTTTCAGTTTATGACATAAAAGGGGTTCTGAGAAGAATGATCCTTGATGGAAGTTTTATGGAAAAGGTAAATGAATTGAGAAAAATCCCACCAATGAGGAGACCACCTGGCTGGTGCTACTCACGAGGAACTGGGAGAGAATCCTTCACAGAACAACTCATAGTCTTTCCTTTCTTGCACACAGCAGAAGAGTAAATGGAGGAGAAAATGGCAGCAAAACCCCCTTCAGATCCAGACTCTCATCTTATGGATCTAAATTACTGGATCTAAATTGGTTTTTAAGAAGGAAACCAAAGTCTTACAAGTCCTCATCTGAAAAGGAACTATTCATGTCTTTAATCTGCTGTAGAAATTGCAGCCTTTGAACAGTATCTGAGATGGGCAACCCTCCAATTTCACCTCTGGCTGGAACAAAAAGAGCGGGGGAATCTGACAGAAATGGAATCCACGGAGTCCTCATAGCCTCTTCCACCCCTACCACTCCCAGACCTCAATTTCATAGGATAATTTTTTATAAGTCTTTTTTCCGCCTTGTTTATCCATTCTATTCTACAGGACTGTGGGATGATTCAAGGGCTGTAGTCTGCTGAACAAATTACACTCATTCTAATAATGACCAGGAGAGGTAATTACATTTTCAGAATTTCGACTCTGAGTAGGACCTTTGAAGAAAAAAACTTGTCAGGTTTTGTGTATTATTTCCTTATTGTGGTGGGGGTGGGGGTGGAAGACAAGCTGTCTACTTCCTCAGAAGCTGTAAATCTGTTCCAGACTGCCCTCATGAACAAAAAACAATTAAACATAATGTCTTGAGGTGACATGATTGTAGTGATTTGGTAGGCAGAGCAGCTTCGAAATGAAATGAAATGACTGACTCCAGTTCAACCCTAATTCCACTTTAAAGGAAGTTTAAATGTCAATTGAGGCCAATACAACAAAGAGTTCTATGACAGTTAAAGTCTCGCACATTATATTTTGCATAAACATTCATGAGGTGAGACCTGATTTATCAAGAATGGATACATTCTCATTCTCTGCCTCTGATCAAGTGCGACTCAAGGAGAACACAAGAAAAAATTGAGGATTTGTGATTTGCGGATTTGAGACACAAAACATTATTTACTTTTTTTGTTTTCTCATAGTGCCATAAACTGTGTAATGAGAATCATTCATCTCCATCTCAGTTCCCTCCTGATAAGACGGAATATTATCCAATATTCTGATGGAGAAGTAAATTATGCATCATGGCACAAGATGTTCTGAAATTATCCATGTATCTCCGGAAACAAGGCTACACTAACAATCTCTCTAGTTTTGCTTTATTTTATTTATTTATTTATTTATTTATTTATTTATTTATTTATTTATTTATTTATTTATTTATTTATTTATTTATTGGACTTATATACCACTCCATAGCGCTACAAGCACTCTCCGGGCGGTTTACAATTTTTTTAATTATACAGGCTACACATTGCCCCCCCAGCAAGCTGGGTACTCATTTTACCGACCTCGGAAGGATGGAAGGCTGAGTCGACCTTGAGCCGGCTACCTGGGATTTGAACCCCAGGTCGTGAGCACAGTTTTTAGCTGCAGTACAGCGTTTTAACCACTCCGAGGGAGCAATACATTTCAACAGACACATCACACAAAATGGGAGGATGGGAATAGTATAATTCCTTGATACAAGGATACTTTAGGGCAACGACACCTAACTGTACACTTTGGGGTGGAATTTGGTGACTCTGCTGTCACAGGGGTGAAGGGAATGGATTTTAGTCCAAACGTCAAAGGAGCGGTCCAATAAAGCGCCTAGAGTGCTCGTTCTGAGCAGATAGGCGGGGTATAAATTAAAAAAATAAATAAATATGCTGCATGTATTCCGGCTAACACGGTACGTGTTAATGATATCAAGGACATATTTAAATATACAAGTGGAAAACAATATCTCAACATGATATTCCAGGTTTTATCTTCAATTCTCAATGGACATAAATTTGCTTTCTTTAGACGTGAGGTGAGTTGTTATAGGATGGAGTTCAAGGTGAACACGTAGACCAGTGGTGTCCAACTTTGGCCCTCCAGATGTTCTTGGACTTCAACTCCCAGAAATCCTAGCCAACAGAGGTGGTGGTGAAGGCTTCTGGGAGCTGTAGTCTAAGAACATCTGGAGGGCCAAGGTTGGACACCACTGACGTAGATTTTGAGATGCTCATCTGCATTATAATAGTAATTGGGTGCCTTCTTGCTAATTCTGGTTCCTGTCCAGCCTTTTCAGGTGTTCTAAGCAGAAGTGCTTTACCATACACATTGTCTGAGGGAAACTGGGACTTTTGCAACTTTTGCAAGGTCACACGGGCTGTCACCTCTGGGGCGCAAAGTGGGAAACTGAAATCCTGACTTCTCATTGCCAACCAAATATCTCAGTGACCTATCCAGCAAGAATCACCGTCAGTAATCACTAATTTAGCTTTGGTTGATTTCCCTGGGTGTATGCTAAAGATGAGTGAAACTAGATCCAGTCTATTGTCTCCAAGTATTGGGCACACACAAAAAGGTATATGTGAGCCAAATAAGTTATTTTACTCCTTTTTCCACCTTCTAAGCTGCTCCTTGGTGTTCAATTCAGGCCTCAACAGAATCATGTATATTTTGGGGCCAAAGATGCAAATCAGGAGACCAGCAGTGGAAGCTAAGATAGAAAATATCTCTACAGCGACCATGTGTTTCCCTTTGGTGCTCAAATAGGTGGGGACGAAGGACACCCACACACTGCAGAAGACCACCATGCTGAAGGTGATGAACTTGGCCTCATTAAAACTGTCTGGCAGCTTTCTGGCTAGGAAAGCCACCGTGAAGCAGACGAGGGACAAAAATCCCATATAGCTCAGGACAAGGTAAAACATGACAACAGAGCCTCCGTTACATTCTGCAATGATCTCTTCCATGAAAGATTGCATGTCAAATGCTGGGAACGGAGGAGACCTTATTAACCACATGGCACAAACTCCTACTTGAACCAAGGAGCAGGAGAGAACAATGCATTTTGCTGTCCTTTTTCCCAGCCATTTCTTCGTGTTTGATCCTGGTCTGGTGTCCATGAAAGCCACGACCACAGTGATGGTTTTAGCCAATAAACAAGAAACAGCCACTGAAAAGATGATGCCAAAGGCTGGCTGCTGGAGGAGGCAGCTCAGCTTTCCAGGTTGTCCAAGAAAGAGCAAAGAAGAGAGGAAACAGAGGAGGAGAGAGATGAGGAGAGTGTAGGTGAGGTCCCGGTTGTTGGCTTTGACAATGGGGGTGTCTCTGTGCTTCACCACAATTCCAAAAACCCAGGCTGTGATCAGAGAAAACAAGACAGTAACTGAGGCTAAACCCAATCCTAAAGGTTCTTCGTAAGACAAAAAGATGACAAGTTTGAGCAGGCATCCATCTTTGTTCTCATTTGGATACTGGTCTTCTGGACATTTGAAACAATCATCTGCGTCTGAAGCGAAGAAACAGAAGAATAGGTTGGTGGGTAATTAAAAATTAAAAACTCAGAAATATTGTTTCAGTGCCAATTCAGATTTGAGATATGATTCCTTCTCACTCAATCTTGCACAGTGCAGTTTTCGCTCAAAAGGACAACACCTGCTTCTTTTGCTTTTTCTAATAGTTAAATGTCTGAGCAATTTTAAAACACCCTGCAATGTTATAATTACCATGATTATCATAATCCACCTGCTATGGCTGTGATCAATGTATTTAACTCTGGTCAATTTAGGCTATATGGATACTAAATATCCTCATTTATGTTGCAGAGTGTGTAAAGAAAGAGGTCTTTATTTCTGTATGTACGTAATGGCCACATGAGAATCTACTGAAATTTTGGAATTTGGTCTTCAAAGAAATAAATGGAATAGAACGGTTTCTCCTAAGAAGTAGGAGAATTGTAGTATTCTAGAAGGAGCAATTGAGATGGGCAACAAAATAATTAATTTCAAATAGATTGACTGCAGCAAGATTAATAATAGCAAGGAACAGGCAGAAGGAACTCAAAGGCTGACTGAGACACCTTTCCCAATCCGTATGTGCCCGGCTTCTGTGATATCTCAAGGACCACCCCTTGTGCTGTCACAAGGATCTATACCCACTATTAGTTGTTGTGACGATTGCCCCACATCACTCCTGTCACTCATATTCAGGATCTCATTTGCATGAGCCTATGAGAGGAGCGGAGGGGCAGAGTCAGTGGATATAAGAAGGTTTGGCAGAAGAGATGAAAGAAGGAGATATAGAATTTGCAGAGAGAGAGAGAGAGAGACAGATAGTCAGGGACAGAGTGAGAACAGATACTAATAGAGGTAAGCTGGTCAAGATAAATAGGTAGAGCAGGTGGTGATTAGTTATGTGGCAAGATATATGACATTTTAATGTTCTGATTGTATGCATTGAATAAAGAACATCTGTGATTCTGATTAAATTTAATACACTTCAATAAATAAGTTCTGTTGGCAGTAACCAGACATGTGTCTGACTAAAGTTCTTTATAAATTGTGGATAAAGGAAATCCACTGGTGGCAGTGAGCAAAAGAGAGAACACCACAATCGGTATATCTGCTGGTGGAATGACATAGCGTGAGCCTTTTGTTTGGGGAAACAAGCAGGGGCCACGTGGTAAATGTCACAGTCGCTTGGCCCAAAACCTCAGGGGACAGAATGCAGAAGACCTGTCAATATTCCTGCCATATCTGCAGTTATGCTCCTACACATCCATTTAGGGTTAAAATTCCCCTGTACATTATCATTCTTTCTGCTAGCACAGTTGCCAAATAGAAAGGAATAAGTCTCAGTGTTTAAGACAACTAATGTATTTCTTAAAGAGTCCCCTATTCCATTGGTAAATTCTTCAAACAGTGTCCAGAATCCTCTGGCCATAAATTGCACCTTAAATTGGATCATCACCTGGAGTGTGGATTATTTAATTTAAATTAACTAAAAGTTCCTATCCCGCCTTTGAAGGCTGCCTGAACCTCCCTTTTCCCCAAAAGAAGCATCAAGATGGGAACAGTGGGAGATTTTAGTGACCAAAAGTCATGGTCAAATTGCTGCTAAAGGTCCACAAGAATACAGTGGTGCCCCACCGGACGATTACCCTGCTTGACGACGAATCTGCTTAATGTTGAAGTTTTTGAGATCGCCTTTGCGATCGCAAAACGATGTTTAGATGGGGGAATTTCGCTTAACGTTGATCAGTTCCCTGTTTCGGGAACCGATTTTTCGCTTTACAACGATCAGCCAACTGTAGAAAATGGCTCCCCACTGTGTTAGGGACAGATTTCTCACATTACAGGCACCAGAAAATGGCCGCCGTATGGAGGATCTTTGCTGGACGAGCAGATATTTCACCCATTCAAATGCATTGAATGGTTTTCGATGCGTTTCAATGGGTTTTTTTAATTTCGCTTGACGATGTTTTCACTGTACAGTGATTTCTCTAGAACAAATTAACGTCGTCAAGCGAGGCACCACTGTATATGAGTTGCAGTGTTGTTAGCAGTACTGTTTTCATTGCGTGCTCATTAAACAGTAACACAACCCCAAGGTGATCATATCATCCATCTTCCCCAGTGGAAATCCAAACAAGAGAGTTCTCCCTTTTGAATAGCGGTGTGGTTACATACCGGTAACAGCAACATTTCACTTCTCAGTTCTGACATTTAACACAAGCTCACCTTTCTATGACAAAAATATGTGGAGCATTCAAAAAACATGAATGGAATCCGTGTAACTCATGAGCCAAATTCTCAAGATTTCTACACCACTCAGTTTCCCCTAGAGAGAGTTTGGGAGCTTCAGAATGGGGGTGGAGACTTTTATAGCCAAAAATCACTTTCAATTGCTGCTGAATTGCTGTGTTGTGGTGGTATTACAAATACTGCATTCCCTGTGTATTCATTGAAGAGTACTGCAACCCCATGATGATGACGGTATCATCCAGTCTTCACAGCATAAAGCTGCAGAAGAGGGGCTTGTGATCTGATTTAATCATTAGTCGTTTAATAGCTATGCGGTTACATACCAGACATGGCAACACTTCACTTCCTAATTTTGCCATTTGACCCCAGAAACACGATTATTATTATATGACCCAAAACACACACACACAGACACACACACAAAATACATGCACACAATATTGGAATGCTCACCTGTCTGGTTTGAAATCTTTCCTTCTGGACATGGAGTGCAACCATAACAACAAAATTTTTCTCCTTCCTTACTTTTCTTCTGAAAGCCAGGATGACAGTACTCGTTGCAAACAGAAATGGGAAGCACCTGTCCACAATAAAGGGAGAGAGTTCAGGAAGACAAACTCAACATTCTTCCTAGTCCCACAGAGACAGAGTTGGCCAACAATGATCTTTTGAACTAATCTTAACTGGATCATTTCAGAACCCACCAATAGATGGTGACAGCAGCCCCGAAATTAAAAGACACCTGCTTCTTGGGAGGAAAGCGATGACAAACCTAGACAGCATCTTAAAAAGCACAGACATCACATTGGCAACAAAAGTACGCATCGTCAAACCTATGGTTTTTCCAGTAGCAATGAATGGAAGGGAGAGCTGGACCATAAAGAAGGCTGACCACCGAAGAACTGATGCTTTTGCATTGTGGTGTTGGAGGAGGCTCTTGTGAGTCCCCTGGATTGCAAGGAGAACAAACCTATCCATTCTGAAGGAAATAAACCCTGAGTGCTCACTGCAAGGGGAGATCCTAAAGCTGAGGTTTCAAAACTTTGGCCATCTCATGAGATGAGGAATCTCCTTAGAAAAGCCCCTGATGTTGGAAAGAGTGAAGGCAAGAGGAGAAGGTCGACAGAGGACGAGAGGGTTGGAGAGTGTCATCAAAGCTACCAATATGAATTTGACCAAACTCTGGGAGGCAATGGAAAACAAGAGGGCCTGGTGTGCTCTAGTTCATGGGGTCAGAAACAGTCAGACATGACTTGGCAACTAAACAACAAGTATTGTTTTCAAGGTAGAGATAGGTAGATTTGGAAGTCAACCTAGTTTCTGAAAGTGGTTAATAGCATTGGCTTCATTTTAGAGGCTAATAAACCATGTTGAGCAGATCTGATAATAAAGGAACCTTCATACCCCAACATGACCTCCTGAGCTAATAATTCTCCATAAATCATACCTTGTTAAAGCTTCTGTGCCATGTAATTTTATCCCAATCTATAATGACTTCAAGGGGAAAGGAATCTACCCTTCCAACTTTCACTTGATGAAAAGACTTGTTGGGGAAGATGACCACATTCATGATGTCAAATCCACCTCCTACTTCCCTTTTCCCATCAAAGGACACAGTTTCACCCACAGAGTTGTTAAATGATACGCTTTGCAGGAATGGGTGAATCTATTTGAAAAAGGAAACAGAACAATTGGGATTAAAAGTAGAGGAGAGATTGAACCTAGGAGAGGAATCTAGACATTGTCTAGCAGCATGTGGTCAACTTTCAATTGAATATTTATATGAACATGAAAATCCACCCTATCACAGCTGTTCAACAAGTAATCAAATTGTTATCTAGCACATCAATGACACCTCACTGGATCATCACAAAAGGTTATGGCGTCTGAGTTGTATGCACTTAAATACTGATCAAGATATCCTCCAGTGTTTATTTTATTTTATTTTTATTTAGAATATTTTTCTCCTCCTTTTCTCTTTGAAAAAGGACCCAAGGCGGCTTACAAACAATGAAAGACAATATTTAAATTTGAAAGCAATGAGTATACAAACCATGGTGTGAAATGGAAAGGATGAATGATGTTTCGTTTAGAACACTGAGATCATTAATCATTCCAAAATATCCGTGAAGAAGACATGTGCTAATTTATTAATCAAAGTATTATAGGTCTTACCTGCCAAGGCTGAATATTTTGAAACACACCATTCCGACCCTCTATCAGAGTCTTGGATTTCACTCTGGATGAGTACACGGCGTGCAAAGTATGTGCCAGGGCATAGATGGCATTGTAGATACTATAGCTGTGTCCAGTCCAGTGGATTTCGAAAATAGGTCCAGGAAGACTCGCCAGTTTCTCCTCTCCAGTACATTTCTCACTGTCTGGAACTGTTTCTCCAAAAACACAGTTAAAGGCTTGCTCCCAGAAATCTTTCAGGAAACCATCCCTTTCATTCCAGCCAGGTTTGATAAGCTGGACAAACTCTCCAAATTCCAAAAGATAGTTTTTGTGAATCATAAAAGCAATAGTGCCTTCGAACATCTGAAGATCCCAAAGCTTTTGTGGTCCTGTTAATATAAAATCAATCTGAGCTGTCGTAATCCACACCTTTCTGTATATCCAATACCCAGTATTTTCAGGGTCTTGCAGAAATATTAATGTTCTTAGCCACACAATTGTTACTGATTCTCCATGGGCGATAGATGCAGTGGCTTTTTTATCGGCGAAATATTGAGCTATTTGAAGAAAGATGGCAAATGTTCCATCAAGGTCATCCAAATCGGGTTGTGGCGGGATTCGTGTTATGAAGGCTGAGCAAATTCCATTTTTAGAAAGAAGTGGGTCCATGACTTGCACAAAATGTTGCCCACTGTCATTATCGCCAACAAACATCCCAACCCATATCCATCTAAAATGCTGAAGCAACCGGATAATCCCCACGTACTGACTGTCTTCACTTGGGACCATTCGGTAAAAGTAAGGGTGCTGGGATGCAGACGTTTTCTCGGGATCCAAAGAGCCATATGTGAACTATAAGACACAGTACATGCAGTTTTTGTGATAATCTGGAAGTATTTTTTCTGCTTTATTTGCTGAAGGGATTGACAAATTTGAAAAGACAACCATTATTGCAACATCTTCTCCTCTCCTGTAAAATCCATTTAATGTTCACCTCTCTGAGTCTTACGTTTCCCTAAAACATCCTTTTCAGTCAAAATAACAGAGAAAGAATTCATTAAAAACCACGACACCATCGACCCCTGTATCTTATCCTACCTGAGGAATTTTGTAGAGTCCTAAGATGTCAGCCAGAAGGACAGAGGTGTCGGAGCCCAGTCCCCCAATGACCGCTTGGAGACTTTTCTGCCCATCACACTCATAATTGGGAACAAATCTCTGCCATTTGAAGAGCAGGTCCAGGGTGGTCCGATAGGTCATCCTTGCATTCGAATAGCTGTCAAGGACATGGAAACCAAGGGTGACATTGGGCAAGATTTTGGGATTCTTGTTGATCTCATGGATGGCAAACACCATGGTCAGGGCATGCTGGTAGAATTTTGGCACCATGCTGTCAAGACAGATAATTTAATATTGCAGCAACATGTCTACACTCTATGAAGTTGCGCAACATTCTTAAAACTGGTAATTTCCTCCACTGTTGATAAGACCATTGTCTACATCTCTAGTTAGATCTAAGGATGGTAGACTGCACATCTTAGCAGTAATTCTGATCAGCCTTAAGACTTTCTACTGTATTTGAAATAGAATCTGGTTCTTTTTCTTCCTATTACCTGAGTGCATGAAGCTTCAAGCTCCAGAAAAAGGGAAGGAGATCAGCCTGAATACTTCCTGCTGTACTAGGGAGAGAATCCTCTGTAGCCACATAGATTCAAGATCACGTGGATTAGGAAAAGGGAAGTAAACCAGTCTAGGAGTTCTTGAGACTGTATGGTGTGAAAGTAAAAATATTCCCCTTTTTTTATTCACAGGAACATTTCTTGTTGTTCGGCTTATTAAAGATCTGTTCATTAACATTTCTTTTTTGTGAGTCTCCCTCTGTGTGTGTCTGTGTGTGATGCAATATTAGAAGACCTTCACATGAGCAAACATTATCAAGACGCAGTGGTGGGTGTCATCTTTCAACAACCAAATCTAGCGCAGTGAGCTCAGAAGAATGAGGCTGTCAACATGTTCAAGGAAAGAGAGACATGATTTTTTTTTTACAGCACAGAAACTCACCCCTTGAACATACAATGAAACCAAGCAGATTGACTCACAGCAAGAAAAAAAATCAACAGAAACTTAAAATGATAGGGAGAAATATAAGTGGAAGGTATTGAAATTATACATAGAAATATACACAGAAATTATACCTAAGGAGACAGAATGTGGAAAAAGACCTTAGTAGAAAAGTACAATTGGAAATTTGCAAGTAGAAAAAGTGAAAATAGAAGGTTTTGTGAAATACACCATCTTAACGATGGCAAGCTGTTTTGGAGAAGGAGGAAAAATATTACTGTATTAAATATTATTATTGCATAATAAAAATATATTATTATTCCTTTACCCAGTGCATATCAGAGTCAGTACTCATGGGGTTATAACACAGGGGCTATGAAAAACGAGACAGATGAAGAAGCATCTTGGTCTAATTTCCTTTAAAGTCAACTGTCAATCTTTATACACAAAGTGACATATTTTCTTTTTCTCTTCCTGAACGGGGGGGGGGGGGGAGGTCAGGGTTGGTTGAAAAACTTGATTTTCTTTATGCCAATTATTCCAAGCAGTGAGCCATTCAAGGGATACATATTTGCACCATTATGTGTTCCCAACCAATTTATTACTAAATTTTGGATTTCAGAATTCTTTGTCCATTAGTGACATAATTTAACAGTACGTTTTTGTCAGGCTTAAGAAAGGTAGAGAGGAGACAGGTCCTTACTTGATGACTTCAAAAAGCTTCAGAGAAGGATGTTCCTTGAAGGAAGCTTCATGGAACGCATAAATGATTTGAGTAAGAATCCCCCCAATGAAGAGTCCACCTGGCTGGTACAACTCATGAGGAATAGGGAGAGGGTCCTTCACAGAACAACTCATAGCGTTTCCTTTTTTGCATGAAACAGGGAGATAACTGAGGTCCAGTGCCAAGACCCTCACTCTTGTGTTAGCAAAACAGAAACTCTCCTATTATGAATCTAAACTATTGGATCTAAATGGCTTTAATCAATGATACCAAAATCCTGCAAGTCCTCGTCTAAAATGGAATTATACTGGTTTTTCAGCCTGTCCAGAGATATACGAATTGCTGAACAAGAGCAAGGGGAAACTGCCAGTAACAAAATCAACAAAGCCCTCGCACCCTCATCTACCCCAGTCCCTCAATTGCACAAGAGGATTTTTTTTTTATAATGGCTCTCAGACTTACTTATTCATAATATACCAAAATACACTGGAAAGCTTCTAGGGCTTCACTGTGGTGAACAAATTATAATCATTTTAATAATCACCAACTCGGGTAATTACTTCCTTAGAATTTAGCATCTGAGTTGGACTTAGGGGAAAAAAAATCTTGTTAGCTATCGTGTGTTGTTACTATATTTGAGGGAAGACAGCTTGGCCATGTCCTAACATGATGAAAAAGTTGCAAATCTCTTCCAGGCTGCCAGCATGAACAAACAACATTTAAATGTAATCCTCTTGAGGTGAACTGGATGTGGTGATTTGGGAGGCAAAGCTGTGTGGGAACGAAACGAAATTACTTACACCACCCCCAAGTTCCACTTTAAAGGAAGTAGAAGTTTAAATGACGCTAACAAAAGTTTGCTGTCTGTCTGTCTGTCTGTCTGCCTGCCCACCTGTCTATCTGTCTGTCTGCCTCTCTTTCAACATACTCTTTCTTTAAGAGTCATGGCAGACCACCTCAACAAAAGTTTCTTCCTGAACCACTTGTTTTTCGCAAATCAAATGCTCACCAAAAGCCCTTCCGAAAAAATAGGTAAAGGTAAAGGTTCCCCTTGACAATTTTTGTCCAATCATGTCCGACTCTAGGGGGCGGCGCTCATCCCGCTCTTCAAGCCATAGAGCCAGCGTTTTGTCCGAAGACAATCTTTCCGTGGTCACATGGCCAGTGTGATTTAGACACGGAACGCTGTTTACCTTCCCACTGAGGTGGTCCCTATTTATCTACTCGCATTTGCATGCTTTCGAACCGCTAGGTTGGCGGGAGCTGGGACAAGCGACGGGTGCTCATTCCGTTGCATGGATTCGATCTTATGACTGCCGGATCTTCTGACCCTGCAGCACAGGGTTTAGCCCACAGCGCCACCACGTCCGAAAAAATAAGGATGTTCAAAGTCAGATGGGGGGTGGTCCTCTTAGCTTTCTTCAGAGAGGAGTGCTACTATTCTAAACAGGTATGGGACCAAGAGGAAGACGGATCTTGACCAGAGGTCAAAGAGTTTGCACCTTCTGTTGTAAACCATGTTGCCCATCAAGTTATTCTCCTTCTAATAGTGAATGATCCAGCTTCCTACATATTTTTCTGTCTCATTTCACCCCCCCAATCTCCTAGATTTAAGTTAGCTGTTTCCTCTCCCCAGAACCTACCTTACTCGCTCCTCAATACCTCCTTTTTCCTTCTACCAACACCCAGCTGAGCAAGACAAAAGGCTGTCTGGGGCCTACTTCTAGCCCCAGTGCTTCCTAAGAGGCTTTGGGTATTATGGGAGTAGTCTAACTGTGTGTTGGGTTGTAGATTAGGGTCCCTCAAAGAACTACATCTGAAGCCAAAAGACAACACTTGCTGGTCTGAGGGGGGAGAGGCTTGACTTTGGGGCCAAGCATCCTTCTGTGGATTTCCAGGGGATGGGCTTAGTTATGTCTGCCTATTGATCATGTTTTTTTGTGTCCTTATGATATTAGAAGGTGGGAGATAAAGGAACAATTTCTGGGGTGTGTTCATCTTCCTTATAATGTTCACACATTTATATGGAAGTCCCTGATTTTGGTCACACCGATTGAATAAATGATGCTATGTAGACGTGAACAGAAATGTTCTACAAGGAGAGGCTGAGCATTAGGGTAGATCGTTGAAGGACCAATCTGTGCTTCCTGCTTTGTGAATTGCTATGACAGAATCTCTATTTATGCAAAAACTCGAGAGAATTTCCTGATCGTTTGAAGATTAACACATTTCATTTTGCAGAAACGTTCAGGGATTACAACCAAGAACAGAGCCCTCATTCTACACCTCCGATGAAACGATTTTGAAGACATCAAAAGAATCTAATGGATAATCTCTTCCTTCAAAATGATGCAAGCCACTATTCACATGGTTGTTTTATGATATTGCTATAAGCTGACTGATAAATCCAACTCATCTCTCTCTTCATTCCATCCCGATAAGACAGAATTTGATCCAGTATTTCAAGAGACAAGTAAAACATTCCACACAGCACAAGAGGTTCTGAAATCATCCCTATATCTCTGGAACCAAGTGTACATATCACAAACACACTGTCTTGTTTTGCTTTGGTTTCCCATATGAGGCAATAAATCTCACTACACACATCTTACAAAATGGAAAGGCTAGAAGAGGATAATTACTTTTTACAAGGAGACTTCAGTATAGCTACAGCTATACTCCTGGACTGGAGGCTAGTGTTTCAGTTGTCATGGGGATGAAGGGAAATAAATTCTCCAATAATATAATTGTATCATGGCTAGAGATGGGGATGAATATAAAAACGGATCAAGTTTTCTGACGAATATAGCCAATTGGTCATATATTCGTCGATCTGTATTTGTAAAATTTTATATTGGGACGAATGCCACCAACTGGTCGGCCACTTCCTCCGCAGCCTAAACAGCATCTAGTGTGGCTGAGAAGGTCAATTCGAGAGTGACAATCCCTTCCGCAGTGAAGACAAATACCATCCGCAATAAGCAACCACCAATTAAATGTACGTGCCTGAGATCAAGCCATTGTGTTGATTTGGTAGGCAAAGCTGTGTCGAAAGAGAATGAAATGGTTCTCGTTTTCTGGCGCGAAAATGGCTGCCAGCACCTGGAATCCTCGCTGAACGGGTAAGTAACAAACGTATTGGAACACATTAAACGAAGTTTAATGCGTTTCAATACGTTTCCCCTACCCGCTTAGCGATGATTCCGTATAGCGAGGGTTAATCCGGAACGGATTAACCTCACTATACGGGGCACCACTGTATCTATCTATCTACAGTATCTATCTATCTATCTATCTATCTATCTATCTATCTATCTATCTATCTGTCTGTCTGTCTGTCTGTCTGTCTGTCTGTCTGTCTGTCTGTCTGTCTGTCTGTCTGTCTGTCTGTCTGTCTGTCTATCTATCTATCTATCTATCTATCTATCTATCTATCTATCTATCTATCTATCTATCTATCCTGCTGGCTGGCTGGCTGGCTATGGGGCCCTTTCTTTGCACCGGTGCACAAAAGGTGTAAGCAGAGATCACAGGAGGCCACCCACAGTTGTTTTGGTCTTTATAGGTCAGCACCAGAGGAAATCATCTTCATCCTCTTCATCATCATGGAATTGAAGAACTGAGAGTGACCCTGCATATCATCTAGTCCAGCAGCTTTTAAAGAGGTCCAGTAGGGAGTAAAACTCCTTATCTCTGGCTCCGCAGCCAGACGCTTAAACCAGCGAGTTATGTAGCATTTCTATGGGGCCCCTTCTTTGCACCGGTGCGCAAAAGGTGTAAGCAGAGATCACAGTTGCAATTAATTTGAAGATTTATTTCAGTCAAAGCAGGTCAGTGGAGAATAAGATCCACAACATGAAGGAACAATATAAAAGAAGTCACAGGAAAATCAAGGAATTTCTAATACAATGCAATTCAATGGTGGAACAAAACATTCAAAGCAGAGCAACCTGATTTAAAGTTTCAGACCAAATTTTGATTATGCATTACCAGCCACAGTTAGCCCTTTATAAAACACTATATTTGCCCCTAATCTTCCACCAGCTCTCTTGCTGAAGCTCCTGGTTTTCCAGCTGTTTGGCCTAAAGAGTCAGAAAGGAAGACATACAGCTGTCTATTCCAAATACCAGGTTCTTGCAGACTATGGGGAATAGGGAAGGGAATTGATCCATTAGAATCCAGATGGGAAAATGAGAAGGAAAGATGCAAAACATAGGAGCAAAATCACTGGGTTGTGGGTGTGTTTGTAAGGAATGAATAAAAGAAAAAAAATAGGGAGGAGTATAATCTTGTGAAAGTAGTAATCTAACCCACAGTAAAAACTAACATTACTCTCAGGATTAAGAGACAATTGGGCCAAAGGCCCCAGAAGAGTCAAAATCTGCAAAAATGTAGACTCTGTGATGGAAAAGTAAAGAGCTTCTGCATGTAAATGTCCATGAACGGGACACTTTGCCCCATGCAACAATCGCTTTTTGTTTCCTCATAACCCTAATTTCTCTGCATTCAGGCTGGCTTCCTTAGCTTTACCTCTAAAACTCAAATTTGTGTTGGTATATGGCAAGCTGGGAGAAAAAGTGCATTGCACTACATTTCGTAATATACCCCAAAAATTAAGTCACCCCCTGTGGCACTCCAAACGACCAAAAGCATCAGGCCACGCCGTGAGCCAGGAGCCACTGAAAGCACCTGACCTTGTAGGCCATCAAACTGTTCCCTTGCCTTCCAGTTCAGACATGTGATCAAACCTACTAGTCTAGCTGACTCGTTTTTAACCTGCTGGAGTTTTCCTTTTGTTTCGAAGGCCGGCCCTGTAACATACAGCTATGACCTCACCTGTCCGTCACTGCTGAAGCTGTGAGTCATCTACCAATGGTGTGACGGAGGGTGGGACATAAGGGGTGGAGCTGTGGTATATAAGGGGAGTGAATGGTATGAGAGATTCAGATAGGGCTGTGAGATAGGGTATGAGATAGGGTTATGAGATAGGGAGTTATGATTTTTAAATGTATGATTTTTAAATCATACATTTATTTATTTATTTATTTATTTAATTTATATCCCGCCTATCTAGTCACGGTGGACTACATTGGTCTGAAGCTACTCATTTGAGGGAATGGTTGGTGGCAGTGGAAACAAGAGTGATTGAGAGTGACGTAACGGCCCCTTTGTGAGGTAGAAGGAGGTTGTTACAATAAAATTGGTGTCCAGCTGGTGGGATGCGAGTATTCCAGTGAAGCCTTGGCAAAAAACGTGCCCAGAGCAGGGGTCTTCAGTTAGGGTCATCTGAAGTGGAGAGCGTGGGTAACCTTCTAGGGCTTGGCTCAAGGGGAGCAAAGTCTAGTAGAGGGGCGCTGAAACTTCAGGTTGAAAACTGAGACAGGGAAGCTCTGTGGAGTCCATTTTGTGTGTGTGGAGTGGCCCAAAGCAAAGGCTGTGGTGGTTTGGCTAGCATGTCCAGAGTTAGGGAAACTCTGAGGGGACAGAGCGAAGGCCAAGGGCAGCAAAGCTGAGGGAACTCCATTTGAACAGCTAAACCTAGGTCAAGGTAGAGCTGTATGAAGTCAAGATTGGTGCCAGAGGCAGAAGAATAAAGTAAACTTTGTTTGGCAAGAGGCCCAGCTTAAGGGGCAGAAGCCTAGTTACAGTTGCTAGCTGACAGTGCTGGATAAGGCTGCAACTTTATAGCACAGACTCAGTAGCACAGGAAAAAAGTGACTTTTAAACCAAGGCTTGAAAATTGATATAAGATCCTTTTGTGAAATAAAATGCCCTTAACCGGAAGTAGAAAAGCTGAACCAAGACCATCTGAAATGGCAGCTAGTTCAGATGAAGAGATTAGTGGGGGAGAGGAAATATTTTCCTCAGCTCAAGAGGAAAGGTCCTCTAGAGAAGATTCAACAGACCTCAGAAAATTTGAGTTAGTGCAAGGACATGAATACAGAAGGCCATATTGCTTCCCAATGTTATAAAGCTAAAGAAAATAAAGAAATTTTACCTCAGAAAATGAATTTAAACAAAACTAAATCTGTATACTGTATTCAGAAGGGACAGATAACTCCACCAAGGGAGGAGTCTGTTGTCATAGCAACACCAGCAGAGCTCTCAACAGAAGCTGATAATAGTGAAGCTGATCTTCCTGTGGCTGAAATAAGACATTGTCTTCTTATAAGAACTGAGCCCCAATTATTTGAAGCAGCTGGTGATAATATTGGATAATAACTGTGCTACTTTGTGAGAGTCTGTGTGAGTCTGTGTGTGATAGTGATATTATTATAGTGATTAAAGTATTATTTATATTCAAGTGATTTACCATTCCTTTTTGTTTGTACACAATAAAACTGAGTTTTATTTTAAATCATACATTGGCCTGAAGCTACTCATTTGAGGGAATGGTTGGTGGCAGTGGAAACAAGAGTGATTGAGAGTGACGTAACGGCCCCTTTGTGAGGTAGAAGGAGGTTGTTACAGGCCCTATATTGAGCATTTCAGCAGACTATTTTGAGATTTGCAATGCATTAACCCGTGTTATCAGGCATTTTTTGTCAAGGTACAGGCGCAATTGGACAATCAATTGAAGTTCATAAAAGGTGCTTTTGTCCACAGATGATGTTTCAGATGCTGTGGAGAAAGGCGAGTACAGGAGCGCAATCAAACTTCAAACCCGATCTTTCCGGGGGAATGTAATCCCATCCGGGCCAGATAGATTTCGCTCTAATCAGTCCGATTGACCTGAAAGAAAAGGGATCTCCATCTTTTCTGGTTTTGGTTTCAAATTTGCTTCTATTCAGTCCATTATTATGGCTGAGCAGCGCTCATGGACCCAAACAGCGTTCTCTGCAAATGAAGCAAAGAAAAGAGAGAGCCGCATGTCATTATTATAATGGTGACAACATACCACAAAACTCCCAATGACTTCGCATCGTGTTTTCAGAAAGTAGTGAGAACGAGTGAGAGTGAGCAACCCTAGATCTTGTCCATTATCTTTTGGGAAGTATGTATGTATGCTAGAAAAGTCAACTGATATCATTCTTTTTTCCACCTTCTAATCTGTTCCTTGGTGTTCAATTCAGGCCTCATGAGAATAATGTAAATCTTGGGAGCAAAGATGCAAATCAAGAGACCCGCACTGGAGGCTAGAATAGAGAAGATCTCCACAGCGACCATGTGTTTCCCCTTGGTGCTCAAATAGGTGGGAACAAAGGACACCCAAACACTGCAGAAGACCACCATGCTGAAGGTGATGAACTTGGCCTCATTAAATGTGTCTGGCAGTTTCCTGGCTAAGAAGGCCAACGTGAAGCACACGAGGGACAAAAAGCCCATATAGCTCAGGACAAGGTAAAACATGATAACAGAGCCTCCGTTACATAATTGGATAATCTCTTCAGTCAACGAATGCATGTCAAATGCTGGGAATGGGGGAGATGTTCCTAACCACAGTGCACAAATTCCTACTTGAACCAAGGAGCAGGAGAGCACAATGCAGTTTGCTGTCCTTCTTCCCAGCCATTTCTTCATGTTGGATCCTGGTATGGTGGCCATGAAAGCCACAACCACGGTGATGGTTTTGGCCAACACACAAGAAATGGCCACTGAAAAGATGATGCCAAAGCCTGGCTGTTGGAGGAGGCAGCTCAACTTTCCGGGTCGTCCAAGAAAGAGCAAAGAAGAGAGGAAGCAGAAGAGGAGAGAGATGAGGAGAGTGTAGGTGAGGCCTCGATTGTTGGCTTTGACAATGGGGGTGTCTTTGTGCTTCATGAGAAGTCCTAAGACCCAGGCTGTGATCAGGGAAAAAGAGAGAGCAACCAAGGCTAAACTCAACCCTAAAGGCTCCTCATAAGACAAAAAGATGACACGTTTGGGCAGGCATCCATTTTTGTTCTCCTTTGTATACTGGTGTTCTGGACATTCGAAACAGTCATCCATGTCTGAAGAACAGAAACAGAAGAACAGGTCATTGAAAGTAAAAATAAAGTAAAGTAAAATACAAGAAAATAGAATTATTTTTTCAAAACCTGTTTTGGTGTAAGATATGATCCCTTTCACAGTGCCGCTTTTTTTTCAAGGACATATACCTGTTTTATTGAAATAAGCTACGATACAATTGTTTGATTCAATTGATTCAGTTCGGCTGTCTTATAGACAATGAAGAGGGAATTCAACTCAAACACTGAAGTCCACTGTCATGTAGGATTGCCATGCACAAAAGGTCTCAGGAGCAGCTGAGGCCCTGATGAATTTTGGTTCTATTCTTCATCTCCAGCTGTAGATGAAGCCGTGTTTAAGGAGAATAGAAGCTTGAATCTTCTTCCTCCAGTTGCACTAATTAAAGGAAATGATTGGCCAGCTGGGCCCTTCACATTATACGAAAGGATTGACAACAATGCTCGATAGATTATTAACCTCCAAAATAGACTACTGTAACACTCTCTACGTAGGGCTTCCCTTGACGTCACTATGGATGCTTCAGTAGGTCCAGAAGGTGGCAGCTAGTTTGATGACAATTACCAGCAGAAACGAAGACATAACTCCATTCTTTCCGTGCCTTATTTAGCTCCCTGTTAGTTTCTGTGCACAATTTAGAGTGTTGAGCATAATATGCAGAACCCTGAATAGGATCATCAAGGGCTATGGTGCTTTGGGCCAAATCAACAATATGATGCACTCACTTTCATCAGCATACCACTGGGATCCTCCCTTGCCCACGGCACGCCACTCAGGGAAGCAGCTTTGGCTGCCCTGCCTCACCTCCTCAGGCAGCTATGGCTGCCCTTCCTCACCTCCTCAGGCAGCTGGCTAGTTGTAACATTTTGTTGTTCTTTAGTCATTAGGTCGTGTATGAGTTAACGTGACCCCATGGACCAGAACACACCGGGCCCTCCTGTCTTCTTCTTCTTCTTCTTCTTCTTCTTCTTCTTCTTCTTCTTCTTCTTCTTCTTCTTCTTATTCTTATTATTATTATTATTATTATCATCATCATCATCATCATCATCATTATTATCATTATCATCATCATCATCATTTTTCCTTCATTTTTCTCATGCCTAAACACCCATCTTCTCCAGTTAACAGCTGCTCTCTGGCTCTGTGTAGATGTGTTCACGTGTGTTTCTCCAAAGGCACCAATTTAAGCCTATTTTTAAGGTATTACCTGGGTCTCCCCTATGCCTTGTGTCCTCACTCTGGCTGATCTGCCATGTCAGTATAGAGCTCACTGGGCCATTGTGAATAAGAACATGAACGGATCTCCTGCAACTCATGAGCCAAGTTCTAATGATTTCTGTGCCTCTCCTTTCCCCTAGAGAGCCTTTGAGGGCTTCAGGATGGGACGGGTCAAAGAGGTTTTGAATGGCCCCAAACCACTGCTGAAGTGCTGCTGAAGGTGTTGTGGTGGTATTACAACTACTGCTCTTTCTACGTGTACACTGAACAGTTGCACAACCCCACGAGGATGATATCATCCAAATTTCACTGTGTAGTTTGGCAGAACATGATTTTGTCCGTTGATTTAATCATTAGCCATTGAGGAGTTTTATAGTAACATATCAGCCAGGTCAACTCTTCGCTTCTTAATTTTTTTTCATTTGACCCAAGAAACTCAATTATCCTTATATAACCAAAAAAATAAAATAACATTTGAAACACCCACCTGTCAGGTTTGCAATCCTTCCTGCTGGGCACAGAGCACAATCATAACAACAAAACTTTTCACCTTCCTTACTTTTCTTCTGAAAGCCAGGATGGCAGTACTCGTTGCAAACCGAAATGGGAGGCACCTGTTCATAAAAAGGACAGCGTTCAGAAGGGTCATCACAAAGAGATTATGTATTATTCCTCTTGGTCAAATAACCTACAGAAACCAGGTTGGACAACCCTGGTCTTTTGAATCCATCTCCTCTGGATCCCTTCATAACTCACCAATACTCAAGAAATGCATAATCAATATTCACTTGTACAAAAACACCCTGTAAGAATATTCTTGTTTTCAGTTTAGGAATACAGTAGGTACATCTGCGAAGTCAACGTTGCATCTCAATTTTGAAAGTGGTCGGTAACATTTATAGAACCATAGAAAACTGAAGTTGAAAGGGGCCTGCAAGGCCATGAAGTCCTATCCACTGCTCAATACAGGAATACAAATCAAAGGATATCTATCATGTAGTCCTCTAAGTTTCTCTTGAATGCCTCGAGGGTTTGATTATTATTCACCACCTGTCAAGGTCATTGGTTTTTTCCCCTAGGAAGCTAGGCTGAGGCTGAAGGCCAGGTATGTCTGCATGGAAAATTTGCTGAGTTTTTTTCCTGGGTTATCTTTTTTGTTTCCCCCACCGCATGGCCTGGGGGTGGGGCCTAGGGGTGGGACTTTCTGCTTTAAAAGAGCGTGTCCCAGGACCCTGGGCCTTTTTCTCTAGGAAGCTGGGCTGAGGCTGAAGGCCAGGTATATCTGTGTGGAACAATTGCTGATTTTTTTTCCCTGGGTTTTCTTTTTGTTTCCCCCACCACATGGCCTGTATCTCAGGCTCTAATATGGTAAATAGGAAAGCCAATTAGATTTGCATACACCTGGGAGGCAGGAAAGTTGTAAAGATTGGATCATACTTCTGCACTATTAAAGAGCAGGCCGGGTAGGTGGGGCTCGTCAGCCATGGAAGGCAGCCCATCTAGGAGAAGGAAAACTCCAATTTCAAACCTCCACTGCCTTGTGGCTATATCCATTCATGGAAAAGGCTTCAGGAGTTAACCTAGAGGCAAAATCCGGAGCTGGAGTCCCGAAGGCAGTTCTTGTCGTTCTGCCAACTCCTGCGACGTTGCTGGAACCAGTTGTATTGGCTCTTGCCTTTCCATTGGACCATTTCAGCAACGTGGAGAGGGAGGATCTGCTGCTTGGGTAATAGCCTATCCTCCATATTACTTTACCCAGGCTTCATGCTCTGGAGGGGACACTCCTCAATTCAGAGCATGTTACCAAAGTCTTTCGAGATTCAAGGATGCCTCTGCTATGCAAGGTCATTGATTCCACTGTCTTACGGCTGGAAGAGGGAGTTTTTCCTGATATTCAGCCAAAATCTGAGTTTTCTGTAACTTGGGCCCATTGTTGCGTGTCCTACACTCTGGGATGATCAAGAACAGATCCTGCCTCTTCTGTACATGGCAGCCTTTGAAAAGTGTTCCTCCTCTATTTCTGTGCAGAAAGCGTATTTTTTACATTTACTGCAACTTCACCTCCCTTTATATCTGTGAAGATTCTCAGTCATCCAGGGGTGGTTATATGGAAGATGATGAGCCATGTCAAATGACCTTCTTTCCTAAGAAAGAACTCCAGTTGTTGTGACTCAACTTCTAGTTCACCTCCCTTTCTATTCTCTCTGTTCTTTATGAACAAGTTACACACTTCAATTCCTGCATTTCAGTCTGCATTTCAATTCCCGCCATGTTTCAGTTATTTCTATCAAGTCATATTTGCCCTCCTGAACTGAAATTTCCAGTCCTTGTTTGCTTCCCACACTCCTGGCCTTCGTACATAGACACTGCACATGTGTTATTGCTAGCCTGTTTGTACATTTTAATGGATATTACTATTAATGTTAATCTTATTATTGACCCCCATTTCAACAGTTTGGTATCTTCCTCTTAACAAGAGTAAGGCTTCATCTGTCTTGAACTCTGGGCTTGTGTCTTCCAATTCTGTTCAAAGCCTTCCTAAGGTATTCAAACACATTCTTCCCAGTCCTTGTTTAATACAAGCCATCTCTTGCTAGCAGTCCTTCTTGCACGAAGCTTAGCCCATGGTCCCAGAACCCGTTGTCTATTTTAGAGGCTAAAACATTATGTTGAAGAGATCTGAAAGCAAAGGAAACTTCATTCACCAACATGACCTCTTTAGGGAAGGAACCCTCCATAATCCATACCTTGTTAAAGCCTCGGTGCCACACAATTCTATCCCAATCAATCACAACTTCTCCTTCAGGAGCACCAGGAATCACCCTTCCAATTTTCACTTGCTGGAAAGAATTATTGGGGAATATGACCACATTCATGACGTCAAATCCACCTCCTATTTCCCTTTTCTCATTAAACGACACAGTTTCTCCCTCTGAGTTGTTAAATGACAACCTTCGCAGGAACGGGTGAAGCTGGTTGAAAAAAGAAACAATACAAATGGGACTGAAATATGAGGAAAGAGTGAAGCGAGGAGGAGAAGCCAAACATTTTCTAGCCATTTATGGTCAAACTCCACTTCAATATTTACAAGAAGCTGCACTTCCACCTGTGTAAGTTGCCTCAGATATTTGAAGGGTACCTGTCAACTTCTTTTCTGACAGAGGAGCGGAACCCCATCGGATCAACCCAACAGCTTTTTCTATTGAGATAGGTATATAAATCAGGAATAAGATACTAACTCAGATTAAAGTACTTTTTACTTTTTATGCTTCATGTATTGGAGCCGAGGAATCTCATGGGGGGGAAAAAAAGAACGTCTTTCATTCTTAACATTCTGGTGGCCTCACCGGTGTTCACCATGTCGCTGTGGTGGAGCTTCTTTGCCCCATTCCCCCTGGATGATGTGAGACCAGAATCTCACCTCACCTCATCCAAGGGGCCGTGTTTTGGGGGAACAGAGTATATAGCTGTGTTCCACCTCCTTCTCGGCCTCTTTCGAGGCTTTCTTCTGGACTGGATGGTGTCAGCGCTGCAGTTGGCAAAAACACGCATAGCGCAGCACGTTCGAAACCACCTGAAGTGAGGGGTGTATCGGCACTCCCTCGAGGTCTGAGGGCGAGAGCCCGTCACTTGAGCCCTGGGTTGCCTTTTTAAAGGCAAATTTAAATATAGATATTAAAAAGAAAGGAAGGAAGATTTAGAGAGAGGCAAAAAGGGACCACGGGAGGGTGGCACTCCTGTGGGTGGGTGCTAATACTCTGAGGACTCAACATTAGCTTCCCCCACTGTGAATAAGGGACTGAATGAATATTATAGATTAAATAAATAAATAAATAAAATAAAGGGGAGGAGAAAGTGGCTCAAGGGCCCATTGCAAAGGGAGGCCCAATTTATTAGTCTCCCACCCACATTAGGGAATAGTTGTATAATAGATTTATATATAACAATATTAATAAGGATGGATGGATGGATGGATGGATGGATGGATGGATGGATGGATGGATGGATGGATGGATGGATGGATGGATGGATGGATGGATGGATGGATGGATAGATAGATAGATAGATAGATAGATAGATAGATAGATAGATAGATAGATAGATAGATAGATAGATAGATAGATAGATAGATAGATAGATAGGTTAATTAGTTAGTTAATTAATGAATGAAAATAGTTTTTTAAAAGAGCAAGAGAAAGAAGGCATACGGCCATGGAGGTTCATAGGTAAGCAGAGGTCTTTGGACAAGTAATTTCAAGGTGACATCGTTAATAATTAAAAAATAAGATAGATAAAATAAATACAAACATAGCAGCATAAATTTGGCACTTGAGTGTGGTGAGCTAGTGAACTTGTGTGTACAGGGCTTTGGGTACAAACGTAAGTGGACGTACAGCTCTACGTTGCCCCTCTCCCTCCCACACCCTATCAGGACAAATATTTAGAAGACACAGGGGATTGTGTGGATCCGTTAGTCAGCAGACAGGGTAGTTTACTTGTAGGTGAGCAGCTATGGCACCCAAGAAAGGACAGGGTAAAAGTAAAGTTAAACAGCCAGTGAAGCACATGGCATGCCCGGTACCTCTGCTGGAAATTTCATCCTCTGATGAGGAGAGTTGGCCAGCGTGAGAACAGCTGCATGCTAAGATTACTGCTGTGGAAGAACAATTGGCTGTGTGGGGAGCCCCAGCCTAGGCAGTCAAAAAGGGATTCCAAGGCACATAGGCAGGCTAAGATGAAGGTGTTGGCTGACAATCTATTGTCTTATTTCATGGATTTAGAGGGCAATGTTCCTGGCACATTGACAGACTTGAGAACCAGTGGCACGTGTCAGGCAGTTGAAGAGACAGTGATGGTAGTAGAGGAGGAAGGTGTGATTGAAGAGCAATGGCCAAGAATGTTGGCCTCGGAGATGGAGATGCAGAGTTGCGGCATGGCATCTGAGACCAGGCCAGACGGTGATAGTGGATTGTGGGCACACGGGCACACTGTGAGGACAACTCCATGGTGGCAGCAGTTGACCTAGCCATTGCACTAGACACCAAAAGGTTAATGGCAGTATGGCCGTTGTTCAGGGATACACTGCCAGAGTAGCCTGGGTGTGTACAGGCTGCAATAAGGGGCCCAAATGAATTTGTAAACCAGGTGGCCTTCTCACGGTCAACCCCCTATGTGTGTAGTGTGCCTTAACCACAATCATCCTTCCTCACCCCTTTAACAGCAACAATGGGTGTAGGGGTATGGCCGTATCCGTCCATACCTGACATATGTAGTTACAACTCAGTACCTCTGTGGGTTCTCCCATTTGGAGATTACTCGCTTCTGCTAGGAGACCATTTGACTCTGAACACAAAGGAACTTATTTGCAAAGAAATTATGTAGATATATTTGACCTGTTGAATCAAGAACTGGTTGCTAGGTTTTCTCATTTAACTAGGAGTGACAATACATACAAATATAAATGAAGAAGGAATATTTAGAGAGTCTCACTCTATGCTCATTTATTAATCAAAGGGATAATGCTCTGGGAAGGCATGTCATTCCTGGAATGAATGCTCCATGTGTGGAGGGTATCATCCCAGTACAAGATGTTTTAGAGGTCGGAAACAGAAATCAGGCAAGAAGGATGAAGTTTGAGGCACAAAGCCAGATGGGTTCTAAAGGGACCAGCTCCAAAGGAGAACTGGGAAACATTTCATAATTCCAAATCATAGGTGATCCATGAAGAACGTAAAACCACTTCTGTGTACTCTCCCCTTTGAAAACTGTGGTAAGGGTTGCCCTCGGTTGGAATTGATCTGAGCTCACACAATACATACAAATATAAATGAAGAAGCAAGATTTAGAGAGTTTCACTCTATGCTAATTTATTAATCAAAATATTTAGAAAAGTGTATAGATCTCACCTGCCAAGGCTGAAGATGCTGAAGGAAAACATCTGGATTCTCAACCATGGTTTTGCGTCTCGATCTGGATGAGTAGACGGCATGCAAAGCATGTGCCAGGGCATAGATGGCACTGTAGATACTAGAGCTGTGTCCGGTCAAGCGCGTGTCAAAAACAGGCCCCGGAAGACCAGCCAGTTTTTCCTCTCCAGTACATTTCTCACTGTCTGGAACCGTTTCTCCAAATTCGCAGTCAAAGGCTTGCTCCCAGAAATCTTTCACGAAACCATCTCTTTCATTCCAGCCAGGTTTGACATGCTGAACAAATTTTCCAAACTCCAAATGGACATTTCTGTGAATCATAAAGGCAATTGCTCCTTCAAACATCTGGAGATCCCAAGGCCTTTGCGGTCCGGGTAATACAAAATCAATATGAGTTGTTGTAATCCACACTTTTCCATACATCCAATACCCAATATTTTCAGGGTCTATTAGAAATACAATGGTTCTTAGCCACGCCATTGTGACAGACTCTCCATAGATTATGCATGCAATGGCTTTTTCATTAGTTAAAGGTTCAAATATCTTCAGAAGGACTTTAGTAATGGTTTCATTTATGTCATCCAAATTAGGTTGTAGTGGAATTCCTTGTACGAAGGCTGAACAGATTCCATTTTTAGAAAAAAGTGTCTCCATCATCTGCACAAAACGCTCCCCGCTCTCATTATCTGCCACAAACATCCCAACCCAGATCCATCGGAAATGCTGAAGCAACCGGATTATCCCCATGTATTGATGGTCTTCAGTGGGGACCATGTGATAAAGGTAAGGATACTGAGATATATGAATGTCCTCTGGAGCCAAAGAGCCGTATGTGAACTATGAGACACCAGAAAAAACATTGTCATGATGGAATTTCAGAAATTTGAAAAGGATTATTCCAATATATTCCTACTTTTCTGCAAAATCCATTTCATTTCTACACCTCTGTTTCCTGACCTTCCTAAAAGCATACTTTGGCAGTCAAAATACGAGAAAGGAAAAGGATACACAAACGTATGCTGTCCTAACCATACCTGCATCTTCTCCTACCTGAGGAATTTTGTAGAGACCTAAGATGTCAGCCATGAGAAAGGAGGTGTCGGAACCCAATCCCCCAATGACCGCTACGAGACTTTTCTGTCCATCACACTCGTAATTGGGAACAAATCTCTGCCTTTTGAAGAGCAGGTCTAGGGTGGTCCGAAAGGTCATCCATGCATTAGAATAGCTGTCACAGATGTGGAAGCCAAGGGTGACGTTGGGCAAGATTTTTGGATTCCTGTTGATCTCATTGATGGCAAACGCCATGGTCAGGGCATGCTGGTAGAAATTTGGCACCACGCTGTTGAGACAGATTACTTTAATAAGGCAACAAAATTACTATAGTTTACATTGATAAGACAAACTGTTACATATCTAGTTAGATCTCAGGTTATTGAGTACAGCGGTGCTGAATCCGGCATATGCTGTTATACAGTCAGAAGTTCGGCAGTTCTAATCTGCCTTAGGGCTTTCTGCTGTACTTGAATCTGGTTCTTTCTCTCGATATTCTCTGTGTGCACATAGCTTCAAAATTAATTGAACCTGGCAAATGGAAAGCAGAGCAATCTAAATCTTCTTTAACAATGTATTCTTGAAGGCTTTCATGGCCAGGATCCGGTGGTTGTTGTACATTTTTGGGCTGTTTGGCAGTGTTCTGAATGTTTTTCTTCCTAACTTTTAACCAGTCTCTGTGGCCGGCATCTTCAGAGGACAGGAGTCAGAACTCTGTGCTCTGGTGTAGTTTGTGTGGTAGTTTGCTTGTTTGTTTGTTTGTTCATTCATTCATTCATTTCATTTATTTCATTTATACCCCGCCTCTCTGGTCTTACGACCACTCTAGCAGCTACAGTAGTTCCCAAAACTATCCCACAAACCACACCAGAACACAAACAGGGTTCTGACTCCTGTCCTCTGAAGATGCCAGCCATAGAGATTGGTGAAACGTTAGGAAGAAAAACCTTCAGAACACGGGTGAACATCCCAAAAAACCTAGAACCATCTTCTTGAACAATTCTCTTTGTAAGGTGCTTTTTCATGATCATTTTTGTCCTACAAAAACCATCGGCCTCTGCAGAACTATCATGATTTTCTGTAAAATGACATCATCCCTGGACCAAATTCAATAGAGTTGTGCAGAATTTGCAACCGTTCCCAAAAAATACTATGCAGAAGGAAGGAAGGAAGGATCCTAAATTTGAGCTCAAACCTCAGAAAGGATTTGAGTGCAATATCTAGTGGGTGATGCACTGCCAGAATAACTGTATAATAGGTTTCCCATTATCCTTAGTAAAAAAATATATATCTAGATCGTGTTTTTTTAAGAATCTGTTCTATGCTATTCATGCTTTGTGTCTAGGGTCTGTCTATGTCTGTGTGGCTTCATGCAGTATTGGAAGTCTTTCCCATGAACAGACCGATAATCAAGAAGTAGTGCTAAGGGTCTCCTTTCAAAAGCGAAATCCAGGGGACAGTAAGGGGATCAGAAAATGAGACTTTCTGAATGCTCAAGGAAAAAAAATAGGCAGATGAATTTGTTTCATAGCTCAAAAAGTCTTCCATTTAAAATAGCAGAATGAAACCAAGCCTTTTTACCACCAAAGGTAAAGGTAAAGGTTCCCCTTGACCATTGTCCAGTTATGTCCGACTCTAGAGGGGGTGCTCATCCCTCTTTCCAAGCCAGCATAACTAGACACCAAACACCGTTACCTTCCCACCATAGTGGTACATATTTATCTACTCGCAATTTTTAAACATGGTTTCGAACAGGTACGTGGGCAGGAGCTGGGACAAGCGATGGGAGATCATTCCGTCTTGTGGATTTGAACTGCTGGTCTTTAGACCTTGCAGCCCAGAGGCTTTGCGGTTTAACCTGCAGCGCCACCACGTCCCTTTTCCCACCAAAGAGAACAGAAAAATCCAATAACAGCTGAAAAGAATACAGAGAAACATGACTTGAAGGTGGCAAAGCTTACATTAAATACAAGCCAACAGAATGTATGCAAACAACTTGAAACAAAAGAACTGAATATTTGCATATTTAAAAGGTGACAAGAAAAGGTGGTGGGTTTTTTTTGTTTTTTTAATGCATGATGACATGCTGTTCCAGACAGGTAAGAAGAGTGCTAAATAGGAAATATAATCATTGAATAATAATAAAAATATTATTACATTCTTTGGCACATATGAAGCACAATCCTTGTATTTTAACACAATCAGTATCAAGAAAGAGAACCCCTTCTGTTCCCTTAAGTCATCTGTCAATCTAGATTCAGAATGTCAGTTTATTCTTCCTCTCCTTGAATTACTGGATTTAAAATTTGGATTTTCTTTATGCTGATGAATTGAGTCAATGACACCACTAACTGAGCACTGATTTGTACCTCTTCAGCCTCCCTAATGAACTTAGTTTAAAAATTGTACATGAGAATTCTTTGACCACTGCTGCCATCATATTATTGCTATATTTTTGTGGGGTTTTTTGCCAGCTTAAAATTGCCAAAGAACTGCAGAGGAAGAAATACTTACTTTACAACATCAAAAAGGTCCCGAGAAGGCGGTTCCTCAAAAGAAATTTCATGGAAAGCATAAATGATCTGAGTAAGAATCCCCCCAGTGAGGAGGACGCCAGGCTGGTACCACTCATGAGGAACTGGGAGGACCTCTTTCACAGAACAACTCATGGGCACCCCTTTTTTGCACACAGAAGAGTGGAAACTGAGAGAATTGCGAACCTTGACCAGTATCTGAGATTAACATTGACGGAAAATACACAGAAATGGAATCAACACAGCCCACCCAGCCTCTTACAACCCAAATACTCCCTGCATCAATTCTGCAGGAGGATTTTTATATTTTTTTTTCTGACTTGCTTATTCATTCATTTCTAAAATACCCTGGAAATCCTCTCGTGATTTAGTCTGGTGAACAAATTATAATCATTGTAATAATCACTAAGAGAAGCAACTACATCTTCCATCTTTAGAATCTAAAAAGTTGGTCACTTGGGAATAAAAACGGTTAGATATTTAAAGTTGTTTCGATAATGGTGGAGGGGACTTAGTCTACATTCCAACAGGATAAAAAGTTGTACATCTGTTGCAGACTGCGACGATACGCAGCCACCAATTAAAAGTATTTGCATGAGAGGGAGCTATTGTGTTGATTTGGTAGGTAAAGCCGTCTTAGATAGTAATGAAATGGCTGTCATTTTCTGTGAAAATCCCAGAGGCAGAAGTTTATGTACGTCTCGCAAATGTTTACTGTCTACCTATTGATCTATCAGTCTTTTTTTTGGGGGGGGGGGGGGGAGTGGCTCTTCTACTTCCTAATCTCAGGCCGTAGAATATATGGATTTCCCAAACGAAGTTTTGTGGCTCATCTGAGAACCCGTGCGGCTCAGGCAAAATCAGAGTGGTCATAATTGACCACATAGGCGGGATATTAAATAAATAAATGAACAAATGAATAAATAAATAAATAAATAAATAAATAAATAAAATCCAAACAAAGAATCATAGTGTCTTTAAGACGATTACTATCATGACACAATTGTTTCAAGGTAAAGCTTTTATGGATTATTTTCCATTTCTTCAGACA
The DNA here is from genome assembly GCF_051106095.1 of Pogona vitticeps. Classification (NCBI taxonomy): domain Eukaryota; kingdom Metazoa; phylum Chordata; class Lepidosauria; order Squamata; family Agamidae; genus Pogona; species Pogona vitticeps. Next base: position 117,528,996 of record NC_135788.1, read on the forward strand.
AAAATGTGAGGCTGTGGCCCACAAGGAGTGAAGGAACTGTGCAAACATCGTCTACATTTGGACAACTCCTCTAGGTTACCTGTCCTTTCTTGTTAAGCAGGTGGGGCTCTCTGGTTATCAGTCCCACCTGCATCCCTCTTACGGAGCTGCATTCCGATGGATCCAGGTTCTCAGCTTTAACTTGAGGGGAACAATTGGAGCTGCACTTGAGGGCATTGAAATCATGGGGTGAAGCGACTGAGGAACGTTAGGAGAGCAAAAACCTTCTGTACCTATTCACTTTCCTTTCCTTTCTTTTTTTTTCTTTTTTTTGTTAAACATATAGAAGATTCATTGCTGTTCTGAAATCAGAGACACCGATGATCTCACGTCTAACGTCTACACAACAACTGTATCCAAGAAAGAATAAAAAGTGCAACAGAAAAACAAGAATTCAATCAGAAAATTTTGTGCTGGATTTTCCATTCTCAGTTGTTTGTTTGTTTTCTCTGCCACCACACTTTATAACACCAGCCAACCCAACACCCAACCCCAAACACCACCTTCTTGATACTTCTGTATACAAAGCTATGAATTTAATAGCTTCCTAAAAGTTAGAAGGAACACAGCGTGGCATACCCCAAATGGATGTTTATTTCATGGAATACGGGGGCCACCACCCAGACTGCCTGAATTCTTGTTGTCATCTTTTTCATCTTAATTTTTTTCCACCCTCAATGGTGTGGTTTGAGAGGAGCATGTAAATGGTGAGATCTTTTCTAGGGGAGATGTTCTTATAGAGGTTCTAAATCATTTCAGGTCAGTACCAGGGAAAATCCTCCTCATCATCATCTTGGGATTGCAGAGTTTTGAGGCACCGTGGATATCATCTGTACCAGCCCCTGTTAAAGAGGCCCAGTAGGGAATTGAACACCTCACTTCTGGTTCCGCAGCCGGAGAATTAAACCACCGAGGTAGATAGCATTTCTGTGAGGCCACTACATTCTGCCAGAGGGCAAAAGGTGAAAGCAAGGATCACACGAGGCCATCCACAGTTGCAATTAATTTGAAGATTTATTTCAATCAAAGCAGGTAAGTAGGGAAAAAGATTCACAAAATGAAGCGCCAATATAAAAGAGGTCAAAGAAAAATCAATGAATTTCTAATTTACAAGACAATGCAGTGATGAAATGAAAAGTTGAAAGCAGAACCTGTATTAAAGTTTCAGACGAAATTATGATTATGCAACATCAGCCACAGTTAGCCCTTCTTAAAACACTATACAGTATTTACCCATAACCTTCAACCAGCCTCCAGTTGAAGCTCATTGGTGTTCCACCTCTTGGGCCTAAACAGTGAGAAAGGAAGACATATCGCTACCTATTCTAAGGATCAGATTCCTGCAGAGTTCTGTGTTGGTGGATGACAGGCTGGGAGAAAAAGCTGCATTGTACGACTTTTCTTTACTCCGAAAAAGTAAACCTTCCCCTTGTCCCATATCACATCCGGCCACACAGGAGCCACTCAAAGCATCCGACCATGTAGCCTGCCCACACTCTTCCATTGTCTTCCTGTTCAGGCAGAGTCTTGTTGCCACAACAATCATTTCTCTCTCCCCTTTCTGCTCAAGCCATGAAGCAAACTCCAGGCTGGGAGGAATCCTCAGCCTCTTTTGCCTAAAGGAAACAGTCAACCAAAGATCTCCTGAATGCCATTCTATAGGCAGGCCATTCTGTAGGCCGTATGTATTTTGCCCAGTGCACTTCACATCTAAAAACTGGACCTGATTAACAAGTATCACCTTGAATGGGGTGCAAAAACTGTCAAGGAGCCCACGTAGGTAAGCCAAGACGGGGCATATGTGATCAACCTTACAATCCCAGACTTTAGAAAACTGCTGGAGTTTTCCCATTGTTTTCAAGGACTGCCCTATGTTGATGTTGAGCATCACATTAGACTATTTTGTGAATTTGAATGCATTAACCAATCAGGCATTTCCTGTCCAGGTAGGGGGGGCAACTGGACAAACAACTGAAGTTCAAAAAAGGAAGCACAGCCGATGTTTCAGTTTCTGTAGAGAGAGTCGAGTAGAGGGGAACCTCAAAATTTAAACTTGATTTTCCATCCAGGCCAGGTAGACTTTCTTTCTTTCTTTCTTTCTTTCTTTATTTATTTATACCCCGCCTATCTGGACCAATGGACCACTCTAGGCAGCTTCCCTCCATTCCGTCCGATGGACCTCTCAGCAACAGGATCTCCATCATATCCGGACTCAAGATTCACACGGGCTGCTGTCCACTCCATTAACATGGCTGGGCAATGCTTAGGGACTTAAACATCATCTTCTACAAATAAAACAAAGGAGGAAAGAGAGCACCATTATAATGGTGACAACACACCACAAAATTCCCAGAGACTTTACATAGCCAGAACGAGTGAGAGTGACCAAGTCTACATCTAGTATAACATCATTTCCTTGGGAAGTAAGTTTGTATGCTAGAAAAAAGTCTTTTCATTTCATTCTTTTTTCCACCTTCTAAGCTGCTCCTTGGTGTTCAGCTCAGGCCTCAAGAGAATAATGTAAATCTTGGGAGCAAAGATGCAAATCAAGAGACCAGCACTGGAAGCTAAGATAGAGAAGATCTCCACAGCGACCATTTGTTTCCCTTTGGTGCTCAAATAGGTGGGAACAAAGGACACCCAAACACTGCAGAAGACCAGCATGCTGAAGGTGATGAACTTGGCCTCATTAAAACTGTCTGGCAGCTTCCTGGCTAAGAAGGCCAACGTGAAGCACACAAGGGACAAAAAGCCCATATAGCTCAGGACAAGGTAAAACATGGTCACAGAGCCTCCGTTACATAATTGGATAATCTCTTCAGTCAACGATTGCATGTCAAATGCTGGGAATGGGGGAGATGTTCCTAACCACAGTGCACAAATTCCTGCTTGAACCAAGGAGCAGGAGAGCACAATGCAGTTTGCTGTCCTTCTTCCCAGCCATTTCTTCATGTTGGATCCTGGTTTGGTGGCCATGAAAGCCACGACCACGGTGATGGTTTTGGCCAAGACACAAGAAACGGCCACTGAAAAGATGATGCCAAAGGCCGGCTGTTGGAGGAGGCAGCTCAACTTTCCAGGTCGTCCAAGAAAGAGCAAAGAAGAGAGGAAGCAGAGGAGGAGAGAGATGAGGAGAGTGTAGGTGAGGTCTCGATTGTTGGCTTTGACAATGGGGGTGTCTTTGTGCTTCATGAGAAGTCCTAAGATCCAGGCTGTGATCAGGGAAAAAGAGAGAGCAACCAAGGATAAACTCAACCCTAAAGGCTCCTCATAAGACAAAAAGATGACAAGCTTGGGCAGGCATCCAGTTTTGTTCTCATTTGGATACTCGTCTTCTGGACATTTGAAACAGTCATCCATATCTGAAGAAAGAAACAGAAGAACAGGTCATTGAAAGTAAAGATAAAATAAACTAAAATACAATAAAATAGAAATATAGTTTCAGAACCTGTTTTGGTGTAAGATATGATCCCTTTCACAGTGCTGCTTTTGTTTTCAAGGACATATACCTGTTTTATTGAAATAAGCTACGATACAATTGTTTGATTCAATTGATTCAGTTCAGCTGCCTTATAGCCAATGCAGAGGGAATTCAACTCAAACACTGAAGTCTACTGTCATGTAGGGTTTCCATGCACAAAGGTCTCAGGAGGAACTGAGTCCTTGATGACTTTTGATTCTACTCTTCATCACCAACTGTAGAGAAAGCCGTGCTTCAGGAGAATAGAAGGCTGAATCTTCTTACTCCAGTTGCACTAACTAAAGGAAATGATTGGCCAGCTGGGCCCTTCCCATTATACGAAAGGACTGACAACAGTGCTCGATAGATTATTAACCTCCAAAATAGACTACTGTAATACTCTGACCCAAGAAATTCAATTATCTTTATATAACAAAGAAAAAAAATTGAAACACCCACCTATCTGGTTCGCAATCCTTCCTGCTGGGCATAGAACACAATCATAACAACAAAACTTTTCTCCTTCCTTTCTTTTCTTCTGAAAGCCGGGATGGCAGTACTCACTGCAAACTGAAACGGGAAGCACCTGTTAATAAAAAGACAGAGTTGAGAAGGGTCATTTCAAAGAAAGATCTAATATTCCTCCTAGTCAAATACCCTACAGAAACCAGGTTAGCCGACCCTGGTCTTTTGAATATATCTCCTCTGGATCCCTTCATAACTTACCAATACTCAAGAAATGCATAATCAATATTCACTTCTATTAAAAAAAAAACTCAGTAAGAATATTCTTGTTTTCTATTTAGGAATAAGTATATTCCCAAAACCTGCAGTCGTAAGATCGAATCCACGCAACGGAGGGAGCTCCCGTCGCTTGTGCCAGCTCCTGCCAAACTAGCAGTTAAAAAGCATATAAACGTAAGCAGAGAAATAGGTACCACTACAGTGGGAAGGTAACGGCATTCCGTGTCTAGTCGGCTGGCCATGCGACCATGGAAGATTGTCTTCAAATGCTAGCTCTATGGGTTGGAAATGGAGATGAGCACGGCCCCCTAGAGTCAGATGCTAGTGGACAAATTATCAAGGGGAAGCTTTACCTTTTAACCTGTATTTACGAAGTCAGTGTTGCATCTCATTTTGGAAATTGCTCGGTAAAATTTATAGAATCATAGAAAAGTGATGTTGGAAGGGGCCTGTTAGGCCATGAAGTCCTACCCACTGCTCAATACAGGAATACAAATCAAAGGATATATGTCATGTGGTTTCTCTAAAATCCCTCTGGGGCTGGATTACTCACCACCTCTCAAGGTAATGGATTCCAATCTCTTACTGATGGAAGAGGGAGCTTTTCCCAATATTCTGCCTAAATCTCAATTTCCTGTAACTTGACCCCAATGTTGCGTGTCCTACACTCTGGGATGATCAAGAACAGATCCTGCCCCTTTTGTACATGGCAGCCTTCCAAGTATTTGAAAAGTGTTCCTCCTCTATTTCTCTGAATGTGTATTTTTTACATTTACTGCAACTTCTCCTCCCTTTATATCTGTGAAGATTCTCCGTCATCCAGGGGTGGTTATATGGAAGATGACGAGCCATGGCAAATGACCTTCTTTCCTAAGAAAGAACTCCAGTTGTTATTACTCAACTTCCAGTTCACCTCCCTTTCTAGTCTCTCTGTTCTTTATGAACAAGCTACACCCTTCAATTCCTGCATTTCAGTCATGGGAGTAATTCCGCCAAATTTCAGTTATTCTTATCAAGTCATGTTTGCCCTCGTGAATTGAAATTTTCAGTCCTTGTTTGCTTCCCATACTCCTGGCATTCGTACATAATCACTGCATGATTTCTGGCCTGTTTGTACATTTTAATGGATATTACTATTAATGTTATTATTGACCCCTATTTCAACAGTTTGGTCTGTTCCTCTTCCCTCCAATTCTGTTCAAAGCCTTCCAACGTTATACATGCTGTGGCCAAAGACATTATTTCCAGTCCTTCTGAGGTGCAAGCCATATCTTGCGAGCAGTCCTTCTTCCAGGAAGCTTAGCCCATGGTCCCAGAACCCGTTGTCTATTTTAGAGGCTAAAATACCATGTTGAAGGGATCTGAAAGCAAAGGAAACTTCATTCACCAACATGACCGTCTTAGGGAAGGACCCCTCCATAATCCATACCTCATTAAAGCCTCGGTGCCACACAATTCTATCCCAATCAATCACGACATCTTCTCCTTCAGGAGCACCGGGAATCACCCTTCCAATTTTCACTTGATGGAAAGAGGTATTGGGGTATATGACCACGTTCATGATGTCAAATCCACCCCCTATTTCCCTTTTCTCATTAAACGACACAGTTTCTCCCTCTGAGTCGTTAAATGACAACCTTTGCAGGAACGGGTGAAGCTAGTTGAAAAAGGAAACAATACAAATGGGAATGAAAGATGAGGAGAGAGTGGAGCGAGGAGGAAAAGCCAAACATTATCTAGCCATATATGGTCAAATTCCATTTCAATATTTACAAGAAGCTGCACTTCCACCTGTGTAAGTTGCCTCAGATATTTGAAGGGTACCAGTCAACCTCTTTTCTGACAGAGGAGTGGCACCTCATCGGATCAGTCCAACAGCTTTTTCTATTGGAACAGGTATATAAATCTGGAATAAGATACTAACTCAGATTAATGCACTTTGGCTTCACATGATTACATCAGCCTGAACGGCTCAGGGTGAGAGGTCTGATAGCGGACATCTTATCTGGAAAGCAGGCCATGCTAATATTCCTTATTGGGAAGCACTAAAGATGGTTCTTCCCTACCTGATTGGCTGGGAATTGGATTCAAAGGGATCGTGCTCCAAGAAGGTGTGTTGTTGCTGGAATGAATGCTCCATATGTGGAGGGTATCATGCCAGTACAAGATGTTATAGAGGTCGGAAGCAGAAATCAGGCAAGAAGGATGCAGTTTGAGGCACAAAGCCAGAGGGGTTCTAAAGGGACCAGCTCCAAAGGAGAAATGGGAAACATAATTCCAAATTATGGGTGATCTGTGAAGAACAAAAAACTACTTCTGTGCATTCTCCACTTTGAAAACCGTGGTAAGGGTTGCCATCAGTTGGAATTGATCTGAGCTCACACAATGCATACAAATATAAATAAAGAATCAAGATTTGGAGAGAATCACTGTATGCTAATGTATTAATCAAAATATTTAGAAAAGTGCATAGATCTCACCTGCCAAGGCTGAAGATGCTGAAGGAAAACATCTGGATTCTCAACCATGGTTTTACGTCTCGATCTGGATGAGTAGATGGCATGCAAAGCATGTGCCAGGGCATAGATGGCATTGTAGATACTAGAGCTGTGTCCGGTCAAGCGCATGTCAAAAACAGGCCCCGGAAGACCAGCCAGTTTCTCCTCTCCAGTACATTTCTCACTGTCTGGAACCGTTTCTCCAAATTCGCAGTCAAAGGCTTGCTCCCAGAAATCTTTCAGGAAACCATCTCTTTCGTTCCAGCCAGGTTTGACATGCTGAACAAACTTTCCAAACTCCAGATGGGCATTTCTGTGAATCATAAAGGCAATAGTTCCTTCAAACATTTGAAGATCCCAAAGCTTTTGCGGTCCGGGTAATACAAAATCAATCTGAGTTGTTGTAATCCACACTTTTCCATACATCCAATACCCAATATTTTCAGGGTCTATTAGAAATACAATTGTTCTTAGCCACGCCATTGTGACAGAATCTCCATAGATGATGCATGCAATGGCTTTTTCATTAGTTAAAGGTTCAAATATCTTCAGAATGACTTTAGTAATGGTTTCATTTGTGTCATCCAAATTAGGTTGTAGTGGAATTCCTTGTATGAAAGCTGCGCATATTCCATTTTGAGAAAAAAGTGTCTCCATCATCTGCACAAAATGCTCCCCGCTCTCATTATCTGCCACAAACATCCCAACCCAGATCCATCGGAAATGCTGAAGCAACCGGATGATCCCCATGTATTGATGGTCTTCAGTGGGGACCATGTGATAAAGGTAAGGATACTGAGATATATGAATGTCCTCTGGAGCCAAAGAGCCGTATGTGAACTATAAGACACCAGAAAAAACATTGTCATGATGGAATTTCAGAAATTTGAAAAGGATTATTCCAATACATTCCTACTTTTCTGCAAAATCCATTTCATTTCTACACCTCTGTTTCCTGATCTTCCTAAAAGCATACTTTGGCAGTCAAAATACGAGAAAGGAAAAGGATACACAAACGTATGCTGTCCTAACCATACCTGCATCTTCTCCTACCTGAGGGATTTTGTAGAGACCTAAGATGTCAGCCATGAGAAAGGAGGTGTCGGAACCCAATCCCCCAATGACCGCTACGAGACTTTTCTGTCCATCACACTCGTAATTGGGAACAAATCTCTGCCTTTTGAAGAGCAGGTCTAGGGTGGTCCGAAAGGTCATCCAGGCATTAGAATAGCTGTCACAGATGTGGAAGCCAAGGGTGACGTTGGGTAAGATTTTTGGATTCCTGTTGATCTCATTGATGGCAAACGCCATGGTCAGGGCATGCTGGTAGAAATTTGGCACCACGCTGTTGAGACAGATTACTTTAATAAGGAAACAAAATTACTATAGTTTACAAACTTGCAATTTTCTTCAAATTAGAAATTTCTTCCTCCATTCAGAAGACAAACTGTTACATATCTAGTTAAATCTCAGGTTACTGAGTACAGCGGTGCTGAATCCGGCATATGCTGTTATACAGTCAGAAGTTCGGCAGTTCTAATCTGCCTTAGGGCTTTCTGCTGTACTTGAATCTGGTTCTTTCTCTCGATATTCTCTGTGTGCACATAGCTTCAAAATTAATTGAACTTGGCAAATGGAAAGCAGAGCAATCTAAATCTTTTTTAACAATGTATCCTTGAAGTCTTTCGTGGCCGGGATCCGGTGGTTGTTGTAGGTTTTTCGGGCTGTTCGGCCATGTTCTGAATGTTTTTCTTCCTAACGTTTCACCATTCTCTGTGGCTGGCATCTTCAGAAGACAGAACCCTGTCTGTGCTCTGGTGAAGTTTGTGTGGTAGTTCCCAAAACTATCCCACAAACTACACCAGAGCACAGACAGGGGGTTCTGACTCCTGTCCTCTGAAGATGCCAGCCACAGAGATTGGTGAAACATTAGAAAGAAAAACCTAAAGAACATGGCCAAACATGTTCTGATGAATCGAGTCAATGACACCACTAACTGAGCACTGATTTGTACCTCTTCAGCCTCCCTAATGAACTTAGTTTAAAAATTGCACATTAGAATTCTTTGACCACTGCTGCCATCATATTATTGCTATATTTTTGTGGGGTTTTTTGCCAGCTTAAAATTGCCAAAGAACTGCAGAGGAAGAAATACTTACTTTACAACATCAAAAAGGTCCCGAGAAGGCAGTTCCTCAAAAGAAATTTCATGGAAAGCATAAATGATTTGAGTAAGAATCCCCCCAGTGAGGAGGACGCCAGGCTGGTACCACTCATGAGGAACGGGGAGGACTTCTTTCACAGAACAACTCATAGTCACCCCTTCTTTGCACACAGAAGAATGGAAACTGAGAGAATTACGAACCTTGACCAGTATCTGAGATGAACATTGACAGAAAATACACAGAAATGGAATCAACAGAGCCCTCCCAGCCTCTTCCAACCCAAATACTCCCTGCATCAATTCTGGAGGAGGATTTTTATATTCTTTTTTTCTGACTTGCTTATTCATTCACTTCTAAAATACCCTGGAAATCCTCTCGTGATTTAGTCTGGTGAACAAATTATAATCATTGTAATAATCACTAAGAGAAGCAACTACGTCTTCCATCTTTAAAATCCAATAGGTGGGTCACTTGGGAATAAAAACTGTTAGATATTTAAAGTTGTTTCAATAATGGTGGAGAGGACTTAGTCTAATTCCAATGGGATAAAAAGTTGTAAATGTGTTGCAGACTACCACCATAAGCAACCACCAATTAAAAGTATTTGCCTGAGAGGAAGCTATTGTGTTGATTTGGTAGGTAAAGCTGTGTTAAAAAGGAATAAAATGGCTGTCATTTTCTGTGAAAATCCCAGAAGCAGACTTTTTTGTGCATCTTGCAAAAGTTTACTTTCTCCCTATTAATCTAGCAATCTTTTTTTTTGGGGGGGGGGAAGCGGCTCTACTACTTCCTAATCTCAGGCAGTAGAATAGATGGACTTCCCAAACAAAGTTGTGTGGCACATCTGAGAACACGCGCGGCTGAGGCAAAATCAAAACCCAAAGAAAGAATCATAGTGTCTTTTAGACTATTCCTATCATGACACAATTGTTTCAGGGTTATTTTCCATTCCTTCAGACAAAAATGTGAGGTTGTGGCCCACAAGGAGTGAAGGAACTGTGCAACCATCGTCTACATTTGGACAATTCCTCAATGGGACTTGTCCTTTCTTGTTAAGCAGGTGGGGCTCTCTGGTTATCACTCCCAGCTCCATCCCTCTTACGAAGCTGCATTCCGATGGATCCAGGTTCTCAGCTTTAACTTGAGGGGAACAATTGGAGCTGCACTTGAGGGCATTGAAATCATGGGGTGAAGCGACTGAGGAACGTTAGGAGAGCAAAAACCTTCAAGACCAATTCATTACCCTTTCCTTTCTTTTTTTTTCTTAAACATATAGAAGATTCCTTGCTCTTCTGAAATCAGAGACACCCACGATCTCATGTCTAACGTCTACACAACAACTGTATCCAAGAAAGAATAAAAAGTGCAACAGAAAAACAATAATTCAATCAGGAAATTTTGTGCTGGATTTTCCATACTCAGTTTGTTTGTTTTCTCTGCCACCACACTTTATAATACCAGCGAACCGATAACCCCAACGCCAAACACCACCTTCTTGATACTTCTGTATACAAAGCTATGAATTTAATAGCTTCCTAAAAGTTAGAAGGAACACAGCGTGGCATAACCCAAATGGATGTCTATTTAATGGAGTACAGGGGCCACCACCAAGAATGCCTGATTTCTTGTTGTTATCTTTTTCATCTTAATTTTTCACCACCCTCAATGCTGTGGTTTGGGAGGAGCATGTAAATGGCGAGCTCTTTTCTAGGGGAGATGTTCTGATAGATACTGAGGTCCTAAATCATTTCAGGGTTTATAGGTCATTACCAGGGAAAATCCTCATCATCATCATCTTGGAATTGCAGAGTTTTGAGGCACCCTGGACATCATCTGTACCAGGCCTTGTTAAAGAGACCCAGTAGGGAATTGAACTCCTCACTTCTGGTTCCGCAACCGGAGAATTAAACCACAGAGCTAGATAGCATTTCTGTGAGGCCCCTACATGGCACCAGAGGGCAAAAGCTGTAAGCAGGGATCACATGAGGCCATCCACCGTTGCGATTAATTTGAAGATTTATTTCAATCAAAGCAGGTAAGTAGAGGAAAAGATTCACAAAATGAAGCGACAATATAAAAGAAGTCTTCATGGAAACAAAGCAAAGATCTCCTGAACGCCATTCTATAGGCAGGCCATTCTGTAGGCCGTATGTATTTTGCCCAGTTCACTTCATATTTAAAAACTGGACCCGATTAACAAGCAGCACCTTGAATTGGGTGCAAAAACTGTCACGGACCCAAGTAGGTAAGCCAAGACAGGGCATACATGATCAAACTTACTATTCCAGATGCCAGGTTTTGAACCTGCTGGAGTTTTCCTGTTGTTTTCAAGGACTGCCCTATGTTGAGCACCACATTAGACTATTTTGAGAATTTGAATGCATTAACCAATCAGGCATTTCCTGTCCAGGTAGGGGAGCAACTGGACAATCAACTGAAGTTCAAAAAATGTACTCCGAACCACAGCTGATGTTTCAGTTTCTGTAGAAGGAGGTGACTAGAGGGGAACCATCAAACTTCAAACTTTATTTTCCAGGGGGCGCAGAAGACCATCCAGGCCAGGTAGACTTCCCTCCATTCCGTCCGATGGACCTCTCAGCAACAGGATCTCCATCATACCAGGACTCAGTTTCAAATTGGCCTCTGTCCACTCCATTATCATGGCTGGGCAGTGTTTAGGGACCTAAACATCATCTTCTACAAATAAAACAAAGGAAAGAAAGAGCTGCATGTCGCCATTATAATGGTGACAACACACCACAAAATTCCCAAAGACTTCGCGTAGTGGTTTCAGAAACTAGCGAGAACGAGTGAGAGTGTCCAAGTCTACATCTACTATAACATCATTTCCTTGGGAAGTTTGTTTCTATGCTAGAAAACGTCTTTTCATTTCATTCTTATTTCCACCTTCTAAGCTGCTCCTTGGTGTTCAATTCAGGCCTCAAGAGAATAATGTAAACCTTGGGAGCAAAGATGCAAATCAAGAGACCAGCACTGGAGGCTAGAATAGAGAAGATCTCCACAGCGACCATTTGTTTCCCCTTGGTGCTCAGATAGGTGGGAACAAAGGACACCCAAACACTGCAGAAGACCACCATGCTGAAGGTGATGAACTTGGCCTCATTAAAAGTGTCTGGCAGTTTCCTGGCTAAGAAGGCCAACGTGAAGCACACGAGGGACAAAAAGCCCATATAGCTCAGGACAAGGTAAAACATGATAATAGAGCCTCCTTTACATAATTGGATAATCTCTTCAGTCAACGATTGCATGTCAAATGCTGGGAATGGGGGAGATGTTCCTAACCACAGTGCACAAATTCCTGCTTGAACCAAGGAGCAGGAGAGCACAATGCAGTTTGCTGTCCTTCTTCCCAGCCATTTCTTCATGTTGGATCCTGGTTTGGTGGCCATGAAAGCCACAACCACGGTGATGGTTTTGGCCAACACACAAGAAATGGCCACTGAAAAGATGATGCCAAAGGCCGGCTGTTGGAGGAGGCAGCTCAACTTTCCAGGTCGTCCAAGAAAGAGCAAAGAAGAGAGGAAGCAGAGGAGGAGAGAGATGAGGAGAGTGTAGGTGAGGCCTCGATTGTTGGCTTTGACAATGGAGGAGTTCTTGTGCTTCATAAAAGTTCCTAAGACCCAGGCTGTGATCAGGGAAAAAGAGAGAGCAGCCAAGGCTAAACCCCAACCCAAAGGCTCTTCGTAAGACAAAAAGATGACAAGTTTGGGCAGGCATCCAGTTTTGTTCTCATTTGGGTACTCGTCTTCAGGACATTCGAAACAGTCATCGATATCTGAAGAACAGAAACAGAAGAACAGGTCACTGAAAGAAAAAATAAAGTAAAATACAAGAAAATAGAATTATTTTTTCAAAACCTGTTTTGGTGTAAGATATGATCCCTTTCACAGTGCCACTTTTGTTTTCAAGGACATATACCTGTTTTATTGAAATAAGCTACGATACAATTGTTTGATTCAATTGATTCAGTTCGGCTGCCTTATAGCCAATGCAGAGTGAATTCAACTCAAACACTGAAGTCCACTGTCATGTAGGGTTGCCATGTACTAAAGGTCTCAGGAGGAGCTGAGGCCCTGATGAATTTTGGTTCTATTCTTCATCTCCAGCTATAGAGGATGCCGTGTTTAAGGAGTATAGAAGCCTGAATCTTCTTCCTCCAGTTGCACTAATTAAAGGAAATGACTGGCCAGCTGTGCCCTTCACATTATAAGAAAGGTCTAACAACAGTGCTCTATAGATTATTAAGCTCCAAAATAGACTACTGTAATACTCTCTACGTAGGGCTTCCCTTGACGTAACTATGAATGCTTCAGTAGGTCCAGAAGGTGGCAGCTAGTTTGATGACAATTACCAGCAGATACAAAGACATAACTCTATTCTTTCCATGCCTTATTTAGCTCCCTGTTAGTTTATGTGCACTATTTAACATCTTGAGCATAACCTGCAGAACCCTGAAAAGAGATGATCACGAAGCGCTATGGTGCTTTGGGCCGAATCAATAATATGGTCTACTCACTTTCATCAGCATACCACTGGGATCCTCCCTTGCCCATAGCACACCACTCAGGGAAGCAGCTTTGGCTTCCCTTCCTCACCTCCTCAGGCAGCTTTGGCTTCCCTTCCTCACCTCCTCAGGCAGCTGGCTAGTTGTAACATTTTGTTGTTCTTTAGTCATTAGGTCGTGTATGACTTAACATGACCCCGTGGACCAGAACACACCAGGCCCTCCTGTCTTCCACTTTTATGATGATGATGATGATGATGATGATGATGATGATCGTCATCGTCATCAAATAACATTTGAAATGCCCACCTGTCTGGTTTGCAATCCTTCCTGCTGGGCATAGAGCACAATCATAACAACAAAACTTTTCTCCTTCCTTCCTTTTCTTCTGAAAGCCAGGATGGCAGTACTCGTTGCAAACCGAAATGGGAACCACCTGTTCATTGAAAGAAGGGAGTTGAGAAGGGTCATCACAAAGAGGTTATGTATTATTCCTCCTAGTCAAATACCCTACAGAAACCAGGTTGGCCAACCCTGGTCTTTTGACTCCATCTCCTTTGGATCCCTTCATAACTCACCAATACTCAAGAAATGCATAATCAGTACTCGCTTCTACAAAAACACCCTCTAAGAATATTCTTGTTTTCAGTTTAGGAATATAGTAGGTATATTTGTGAAGTCAACGTTGCATCTCATTTTTGAAAGTGGTTGGTAACATTTATAGAACCATAGAAAACTGAAGTTGAAAGGGGCCTGCAAGGGCATGAAGTTCTTCTACCCACTGCTCAATACAGGAATACAAATCAAAGGATATCTGTCATGTAGTTCTCTAAGTTTCTCTTGAACGCCTCCAGGGTTTGATTATTCTTCACCACCTTCCACTGTCTTACGGCTGGAAGAGGGAGTTTTTCCTGATATTCAGCCAAAATCTGAGTTTTCTGTAACTTGGGCCCATTGTTGCGTGTCCTACACTCTGGGATGATCAAGAACAGATCCTGCCCCTTCTGTACATGGCAGCCTTTGTGTATTTTTTACATTTACTGCAACTTCTCCTCCCTTTATATCTGTGAAGATTCTCAGTCATCCAGGGGTGGTTATATGGAAGATGATGAGCCACGGCAAACGACCTTCTTTCCTAAGAAAGAACTCCAGTTGCTATGACTCAACTTCCAGTTCACCTCCCTTTCTATTCTCTCTGTTCTTTATGAACAAGCTACACCCTTCAATTCCTGCATTTCAGTCATGGGAGTAATCCCGCCAAATTTCAGTTATTCTTATCAAGTCATATTTGCCCTCCTGAACTGAAATTTCCTTGTTTGCTTCCCACACTCCTGGCCTTCGTACATAGACACCGCACATGCATTATTTCTAGCCTGTTTGTACATTTTAATGGATAGTACTATTAATGTTAATCTTTATTTTATTTATTTATTTATTTGATTTATACCCCACCTATCTGGTCTACTCGACCACTCTAGGTGGCTTCCAGTATAGGATAAAACAATAAAACACAAGAACATTACATGATCATTCAATACAGTTACAATAAAATAGAGTGAGAACAAAATAAGAAGGAATAGAAAAGAATTCAGGTATTTATTTATTGACTGGAGGGAAGACCTGGATGTACAACCATGTTTTTAATTGGGTTGTAAAGATTCCCAGCGTAGCGGCCACACGAATCTCTGAAGGGAGGTTGTTCCAGAGGCGAGGAGCCACCACCGAGAAGGCCCGGTTTCGTGTCTTTCCCTTATTATTAATAATTATAATCTTATTATTGACCCCCATTTCAACAGTTTGGTCTCATTCTCATAACAAGAGTAAGGCTTCATCTGTCTTCATCTGTGTGCTTGTGTCTTCCAATTCTGTTCAAAGCCTAAGTTATTCATGCTGTGGCCAAACACATTCTTTCCAGTCCTTCTGAGGTGCAAGCCATATCTTGCTAGCAGTCCTTCTTGCAGGAAGCTTAGCCCATGGTCCCAGAACCTGTTGTCTATTTTAGAGGCTAAAACACCATGCTGAAAGGATCTGAAAGCAAAGGAAACTTCATTCACTAACATGACCTCCTTAGGGAAGGACCCCTCCATAATCCATACCTCATTAAAGCCTCGGTGCCACACAATGCTATCCCAATCTATCACGACTTCATCTCCTTCAACAGCACCGGGAACCACCCTTCCAATTTTCACTTGATGGAAAGAGTTATTGGGAAATATGACCACATTCATGACGTCAAATCCACCTCCTATTTCCCTTTTCTCATTAAACGACACAGTTTCTCCCTCTGAGTTGTTAAATGACAACCTTTGCAGGAACGGGTGAAGCTGGTTGAAAAAAGAAACAATACAAATGGGATTGAAAGATGAGGAGAGAGTGGAGCGAGGAGGAGAAGCCAAACATTATCTAGCCATTTGTGGTCATTTTTCATTTCAATATTTACAAGAAGCTGCACTTCCACCTGTGTAAGTTGCCTCAGATACAGTGGTGCCTCGCATAACGTTTTTAATTGGTTCCAAAAAAAAAACCTTATACGAAAAAAACTTTATGTGAAACACCATTTCCCATAGGAATGCATTGGAAACCGGTTAATCCGTTCCAATAGGCACGGATTGGCGTCCTTAAGTGAAAAAACCCATAGGAAACATTGTTAAACGATACAATGTTTCCTCCATTGGAATGTATTGAAGCCGACTCAATACATTTCAATGGCTTTGCGAAGTCAATTTTTGCAAATTTAAGTGTGTCATAAAAGGGTCAAAAATGGTTTTAAATGCTTGGATTGGCTTCTGCACCCTCTAAAACGGATGCAGAAGTTAATTTGGCTTTGATCTGACTTTTCGTTAATTTATGGTGAATTTTTCCCCCCAACTTTTGACAGCTGTCAAAATCTGACAGCTCCATTGTTTCCTATGGGGGAGAAGAAAATTCACAAAAAATTAACGAAAAGTCAGATCAACGCCAAATTAAGTATGCACACATTTTAGAAGGTGCACTAACGATTCCAAGCATGTAAAACCATTTTTCAACATGTTAAGACACTTTTGTAATTGAAAAAATGAACATCGTTAAGCAAAAACGTTAAGCGAAGCATGGTCCCAAAATCGCTATGCGAAAATCGCCCATAGGGAAAAACGTTATACGAAGCACAATCTGACTCTGAAAAAATAAACGTTAAGCGAAAAAAACGTTAAACGAAGCAAACGTTATGCGAGGCACCACTGTATTTGAAGGGTCAACTTCTTTTCTGACAGAGGAGTGGCACCTCATCGGATCAGTCCAACAACTTTTTCTATTGGAACAGGTATATAAATCTGGAAGAAGATACTAACTCAGATTAATGTACTTTGGCTTCACATGATTACACCAGCCCGAACGGCTCAGGGTGAGAGGTTTGATAGCGGACATCTTATCTGGAAAGCAGGCCAAGCTAATATTCCTTATTGGGAAGTGGGAAAGATGGTTCTATCCTACCTGATCGGCTGGGAATTGGATTCAAAAGGATCGTGCTCCAAGAAGGTGTGTTGTTACTGGAATGAATGTTCGATATGTGGAGGGTATCATGCCAGTACAAGATGTTATAGAGGTCGGAAGCAGAAATCAGGCAGAAATCAGGCAAGAAGGATGCAGTTTGAGGCACAAAGAGTTATTGGGGTTCTAAAGGGACCAGCTCCAAAGGAGAAATGGGAAACATAATTCCAAATTATGGGTGATCCGTGAAGAACAAAAAACTACTTCTGTGCATTCTCCACTTTGAAAACCGTGGTAAGGGTTGCCATCAGTTGGAATTGATCTGAGCTCACACAATGCATACAAATATAAATAAAGAATCAAGATTTGGAGAGTCTCACTGTATGCTAATGTATTAATCAAAATATTTAGAAAAAAGTGCATAGATCTCACCTGCCAAGGCTGAAGATGCTGAAGGAAAACATCTGGATTCTCAACCATGGTTTTGCGTCTCGATCTGGATGAGTAGACGGCATGCAAAGCATGTGCCAGGGCATAGATGGCATTGTAGATACTAGAGCTGTGTCCGGTCAAGCGCGTGTCAAAAACAGGCCTCGGAAGACCAGCGAGTTTCTCCTCTCCAGTACATTTCTCACTGTCTGGAACCATTTCTCCAAATTCGCAGTCAAAGGCTTGCTCCCAGAAATCTTTCACGAAACCATCTCTTTCGTTCCAGCCAGGTTTGACATGCTGAACAAACTTTTCAAACTCCAGATGGGCATTTCTATGAATCATAAAGGCAATAGTTCCTTCAAACATTTGAAGATCCCAAAGCTTTTGCGGTCCAGGTAAGACAAAATCAATCTGAGTTGTTGTAATCCACAGTTTTCTATACATCCAATACCCAATATTTTCAGGGTCTATTAGAAATACAATTGTTCTTAGCCACGCCATTGTGACAGACTCTCCATAGATGATGCATGCAATGGCTTTTTCATTAGTTAAAGGTTCAAATATCTTCAGAAGGACTTTAATAATGGATTCCTGCATGTCGTCCAAATTAGGTTGTTGTGGAATTCTTTGTACGTAAGCTGAGCATATTCCATTTGGAGAAAAAAGTGTCTCCATCATCTGCACAAAACGCTCCCCGCTCTCATTATCTGCCACAAACATCCCAACCCAGATCCATCGGAAGTGCTGAAGCAACCGGATTATCCCCATGTATTGATGGTCTTCAGTGGGGACCATGTGATAAAGGTAAGGATACTGAGATATATGAATGTCCTCTGGAGCCAAAGAGCCGTATGTGAACTATGAGACACCAGAAAAGAAAAAAGAAAAAAAAATTGTCATGATGGAATTTCAGAAATTTGAAAAGGATTATTGCAATATATTCCTACTTTTCTGCAAAATCCATTTCATTTCTACACCTCTGTTTCCTGACCTTCCTAAAAGCATAGTTTGGCAGTCAAAATACTAGAAAGGAAAAGGATACTCAAAAGTATGCTGTCCTAACCATACCTGAGGAATTTTGTAGAGACCTAAGATGTCAGCCATGAGAAAGGAGGTGTCGGAACCCAACCCCCCAATGACCGCTACGAGACTTTTCTGTCCATCACACTCGTAATTGGGAACAAATCTCTGCCTTTTGAAGAGCAGGTCTAGGGTGGTCCGAAAGGTCAGCCATTCATTAGAATAGCTGTCACAGATGTGGAAGCCAAGGGTGACGTTGGGCAAGATTTTTGGATTCCTGTTGATCTCATTGATGGCAAACGCCACGGTCAGGGCATGCTGGTAGAAATTTGGCACCACGCTGTTGAGACAGATTACTTTAATAAGGAAACAAAATTACTATAGTTTACAAACTTGCAATTTTCTTCAAATTAGAAATTTCTTCCCCCTTTGATAAGACAAACTGTTACATATCTAGTTAGATCTCAGGTTACTGAGTACAGCGGTGCTGAATACAGCATATGCTGTTATACAGTCAGAAGTTCGGCAGTTCTAATCTGCCTTAGGGCTTTCTGCTGTACCTGAATCTGGTTCTTTCTCTCAATATTCTCTGTGTGCACATAGCTTCAAAATTAATTGAACTTGGCAAATGGAAAGCAGAGCAATCTAAATCTTTTTTAACAATGTATTCTTGAAGGCTTTCGTGGCCGGGATCCGGTGGTTGTTGTAGGTTTTACGGGCTGTTCGGCCATGTTCTGAATGTTTTTCTTCCTAACGTTTCACCAGTCTCTGTGTCCGGCCTCTTCAGAGGACTGGAGTCGGAACTCTGTCCGTGCTCTGGTGTAGTTTGTGTGCTAGTTCCCAAAACTATCCCACAAAATACACCAGAACACAAACAGAGTTCTGACGCCTGTCCTCTGAAGATGCCAGCCACAGAGATTGGTGAAACATTAGGAAGAAAAACCTTCAGAACACGGCCAAACAGCCCGAAAAACCTAGAATAACCATCTCCTTGAACAATCCTCTTTGCAAGGTGCTTTTTTATGATCATTTCTATCTTACAAGAAACCATCGAACATTGACATCATCCCTGGACCAAATTCAATAGAGTTCTGCAGAATTTGCAATTGTTCCCAAAAAATAATATGCAGAAGGAAGGAAGGAAGGAAGGAAGGAAGGAAGGAAGGATCCTAAAATCTGAACTCAAACCATAGAAAGGATTTGAGTGCAATATCTAGTGGGTGATGCACTGCCAGGGTATCTGTATAATAGGTTTCCCATTATCCTTAGTAAAAAAGTTTTATCTAGATCGCGTTTTTTAAGAATCTGTTCTATGATATTCATGCTTTGTGTCTAGGGTTTGTCTATCTCTGTGTGGTTGCATGCAGTATTGGAAGTCTTTCCCATGAACAGACCAATAATCAAAAAGTAGTGCTGAGGGTCTCCTTTCAAAAAATAAATCCAGGGGACAGTAAGGGGATCAGAAAATGAGACTTTCTGAATGCTCAAGAAAAAAAATAGGCAGATGAATTTGTTTCATAGCTCAAAAAGTCTTCCATTTAAAATAGCAGAATGAAACCAAGCATTTTTACCACCAAAGGTAAAGGTAAAGGCTCCCCTTGACCATTGTCCAGTTATGTCCGACTCTAGGGGGTGGTGCTCATTCGTATTTCCAAGCCAGCGTGACTACACGCCAAAAACTGTTACCTTCCTACCATAGTGGTACACATTTATCTACTCGCATTTTTAAACATGCTTTTGAACTGCTATGTTTGCAGGAGCTAGGACAAGCAACAAGGGCTCACTCCGACGCTTAGATTTGAACTGCTGGTCTTTAGACCTTGCAGCCCAGAGGCTTTGCGGTTTAACCTGCAGCACCAACCACGTCCCTTTTCCTACCAAAGAGAAAAGAAAAATCCAATAACAGCTGAAAAGAATACAGAGAAACATGACTTGAAGGTGGCAAAGCTTACATTAAATAGAAGCCAACAGAATGTATGCAAACAACTTGAAATAAAAGAAGAACGGAATATTTGCATATAAAAAAGGTGACAAGAAAAGGTGTGTTTTTTTGTTGTTTGTTTTTTAAATGCATGATCACAATGATGGCATGCTGTTCCAGACAGGCAAGAAGAGTGCTAAATAGGAAATACAATTATTGAGTAATAATAAAAATATTATTACATTCTTTGGCACATATGAAGCACAATCCTTATGATATTTTAACACGATCAGTATCAAGAAAGAGAACCCTTTTTCCCCCTTAAATCATCTGTCAATCTAGATTCAGAATGTCAGTTTATTCTTTCTCTCCTTGAACTACTGGATTTAAAATTTGGATTTTCTTTATGTTGATGAATCGAGTCAATGACACCATTAACTGAGCACTGTTTTGTAACCCTTGGGCTTCCCTAATGAACTTATTTCAAAAATTTGTACATGAGAATTCTTTGACTACTGCTGCCATCATATTATTGCTATATTTTTGTGGTTTTTTGCCAGCTTTAAATTGCGGAAGTACTGCAGAGGAAGAAATACTTACTTTACAACATCAAAAAGGTCCCGAGAAGGCTGTTTCTCGAAAGAAATTTCATGGAAAGCATAAATGATCTGAGTAAGAAGTCCCCCAATGAGGAGGACGCCAGGCTGGTGCCACTCATGAGGAACTGGGAGGACTTCTTTCACAGAACAACTCATAGTCACCCCTTCGTTGCACGCAGAAGAGTGGAAACTGAGAGAATTGCGAACCTTGAACAGTATCTGAGATGAACATTCGGGGAAAATACACAGAAATGGAATCAACAGAGCCCTCCCAGCCTCTGCCACCCCCAATAGTCCCTGCATCAATTCTGCAGGAGAATTTTTATATTCTTTTTTCTGACTTGCTTATTCATTCACTTCTAAAATACCCTGGAAATCCTCTCGTGATTTAGTCTGGTGAACAAATTATAATCATTGTAATAATCACTAAGAGAAGCAACTACGTCTTCCATCTTTAGAATCTAAAATGTTGGTCACTTGGGAATAAAAACTGTTAGATATTTAAAGTTGTTTCGACATTCCAACAGGATAAAAAGTTGTACATCTGTTGCAGACTGCCACCATAAGCAACCACCAATTAAAAGTATTTGCCTGAGAGGAAGCCATTGTGTTGATTCGGTAGGTAAAGCCGTCTTAGATAGAAATGAAATAAAAGTGAAAATCCCACAAGTAGACGTTTATGTACGTCTCGCAAAAGTTTAATATCTACCTATCGATCAATCTTTTTTTGGTGGGGAGCGGCTCTTCTACTTCCTAATCTCAGGCAGTAGAATAGATGGACTTCCCAAACAAAGTTGTGTGGCACATCTGAGAACACGCGCAGCTGAGGTAAAATCAAAATCCAAACAAAGAATCATAGTGTCTTTAAGACGATTACTCTCATGACACAATTGTTTCAGGGTAAGCTTTTATGGATTGTTTTCCATTTCTTCAGACAAAAATGTGAGGTTGTGGCCCACAAGGAGTGAAGGAACTGTGCAAAAATCGTCTACATTTGGAGAACTCCTCAAGGTGACCTGTCCTTTCTTGTTAAGTAGGTGGGGCTCTCTGGGTCTCAGTCCCACCTGCATACCTCTTACCATGTGGAGCCGCATTCCAATGGGTCCAGGGTTGAGATGTGTCTTGAGTGGAGCAACTGGAGCTGAACCTCAGGGCACTGAACTCTAGAGGTGAAGTGCCTGAGGAATGTTCGGAGAGCCAAAACCTTCTGTACCTATTCACTTTCCTTTCCTTTCCTTTTTTTTTGGAAAACATATAGCAGATTCATTGCTGTTCTGAAATCAGAGACACCCACGATCCCATGTCTAATTTCTACTCATTAACTGTATCAAAGAAACAATAAAAAGTGCAAGAGAAAAACAAGAATTCAATCAGAAAATGTTGTGCTGGATTTTCCATCCTCAGTTCTGTTTGTTGGTTTGTTTTCTCTGGCACCACACTTTATAACACCAGCGAACCCATACCCCCAACCCCAAACACCACCTTCTTGATACTTTGCCCACCCAGATCCCAGAATAAAGATGCAAGACAGGATTAAATATGGGCCACACTTTATTAAATCAAATATATCGCTGGCCTCATCGAATGAAGAGGCCTGCAGTAATGCGGAAACAGGTAAATGCAGGGCATCCACGATACCCTTATCAGTCAGTGGGTGAGTCCCAGGTCCCAGTGGTCTTGACGACAGCAGGAACCCGGCCGGCCTCTAATAAACACCCCAAAATTCAAGACATTTTCACTTGATGACTGTTGGTGGCCCAGCACATCTTCCCGCCACTGGTCCTGCAATCGCATGATCTGCAGAGCCAGGAGGTCGGATGCGTTGTTGGCTTACCAGAATTACCAATGGAACATACCGAAACAAGCTGTTTTCTTCCGCACTACCCGCCAGTGTGACCGAGGATAACCACCAATCAAGTGCCAACAAATCCTTCCCCAGTGTGGGATAGGCGAAAAATCCCTCCCTATCCGGCCCCTTAACGGCAACCAGAAATCACAAAAGATCGCCAGAGCAAGAAAGAGGGCGCACCGGGGGCCAACGTCCCTTTAAGTAGCTGCTCGCTCGCCCTCTTTTAACACGTGACCGGAGCTTGCCTCGGGTCCTCCAGAACCAGGAGGGCAAACGCCAGCCACGCAGCTCCAGGACATTAAAACGTCCATCCTGCGGCTGGGACCTTTGTACAGTGGTTCATCGCTTAACGACAATAATCTGTTCCAGAAAAATTGCACTTAAGCGAAAACATCGTAAAATGAAATTTAAAACCCCATTGAAACGCACTGAAACACGTTCAATGCATTCCATTGGGTGAAAAACTCACCGTCCAGCGAACATCCTCCACATGGTGGCCATTTTGGCTGCCTGTATAGTGAGGAATCGGTCCCTAAACACAGCGGGGAGCCATTTTAAGCACCGGGCGGCCATTTTGAAACCACCGATCAGCTGTAAAAAAAACACATTGTTTTGCGAAGAATCGGTTCCTGAAGCAGGGAACCGATCATCGCAAAGTGAAAAAAACCCTATTTAGACCATCGTTTTGTGATCACAAAAAGATTATCGTACAGCAATTTCATTGTAATGCAGGGCAATCGTAAAGCGAGGCACCACTGTATATAAAATTATGAATTTAATAGCTTCCTAAAAGTTAGAAGGAACAGAGTGTGGCATAACCCAAATGGATGTTTATTTCATGGAGTACGGGGGGCAACCCCCAGAATGCCTGATTTCTTGATGTCCTCTTTTTCATCTTAATTTTTCACCGCCCTCAATGCTGTGGTTTGGGAGGAGCATGTAAATGGCAAGCTCTTTTCTAGGGGAGATGTTCTGATAGATAGATAGATACTGAGGTCCTAAATCATTTTAGGGGTTTCTAAGTCAGCACTAAGTCAAACCCTCATCACCATCATCTTGGAATTTCAGAGCTTTCAGGCACCCCGGATATCATCAGTACCAACCCCTGTTAAAGAGGCCCAGTAGGGAATTGAACAACTGTCTTCTGGTTACGCAGCCAGAGGATTAAACCACCGAGCTAGATAGCATTTCTATGAGGCCCCTATATTGCGCCAGAGGGCAAAAGGTGTAAGCACGGATCACATGAGGCCATCCACAGTTGCAATTAATTTGAAGATTTATATCAATCAAAGGAGGTAAGTAGGGAAAAAGATTCACAAAATGAAGCGACAAAAGAAGTCAAAGGAAAATCAATGAATTTTATTTTTTTTATCAACTAAAACATAAAGTACACCAATCAAATAACAATTTAACTGTGTTCCCCACCACCGTAGACAGGACGTCTTGCAATAATCTTCCTCCTCCATCTTCTTTTACTGTTCTCTTCTCCAGAACTGCATTGATTCTTGATTTGGAGCTTTCCCCTTTCCGTTAATACATATTCCAAGAATCTGCCCCATATTTCATAAAAAATTATTTTTCAACTCTCGTTTCTTAACCTTTAGATTACAAGTTAATTTATCATTTATAGCTATATTCCATATTTCATTATACCATTCATCCATTTGAAATTCAGATTTTGATTTCCATTGCCTAGCTATTACTAATCTCTCTGCTGTTAATTAGTTATCAATTCTTTAATCACATTAGCATATTCCACATTCTCAAATATCGATAACAAGGCAATCTCTAATTTCTAATTCACAATACAATGCAATGATGAAATGAAAAAGTTCAGAGCAGAACAGCCCGTATTAAAGTTTCAGACGAAATTATGATTATGCAACATCAGCCACAGTTAGCCCTTTTTAAAACACAGTATTTACCCCTAACCTTCAACCAGCCCTCCAGTTGAAGCTCATTGGTGTTCCACCTGTTGGGCCTAAACAGTGAAAAAGGAAGACATGTAGCTACTGATTCAAAGAACCAGATTCGTGCAGACTATGGGGAATATGGAAGGGAATTGATCCAGAAGAATCTAGGATGGGAAAAAGAGGAGAAATATAAAACAAAGGCGTGAAATCCTTCGGGTGTGTTTCTTTGCTCTCAAAATGTAAACCTTCTCCTTTTCCTATGTCACATTCGGCCACACAGGAGCCACCCAAAGAATAAAACAAAGGAAAGAGAGAGCTGCATGTCACCATCATAATGGTGACAACACACCACAAAATTCCCAAAGACTTCACGTAGTGGTTTCAGAAACTAGTGAAAATGAGTGAGAGTGACCAAGTCTACATATAGTATAACATCATTTCCTTGGGAAGTATGTTTCTATGCTAGAAAAGTTGTTTCATTTCATTAATTCTTCCACCTTCTAAGATGCTCCTTGGTGTTCAATTCAGGCCTCAAGAGAATAATGTAAACCTTGGGAGCAAAGATGCAGATCAAGAGACCCGCACTGGAAGCTAAGATAGAGAAGATCTCCACAGCGACCATGTGTTTCCCCTTGGTGCTCAAATAGGTGGGAACAAAGGACACCCACACACTGCAGAAGACCAGCATGCTGAAGGTGATGAACTTGGCCTCATTAAAAGTGTCTGGCAGTTTCCTGGCTAAGAAGGCCAACGTGAAGCACACGAGGGACAAAAAGCCCAAATAGCTCAGGACAAGGTAAAACATGGTAACAGAGCCTCCGTTACATAATTGGATAATCTCTTCAGTCAACGATTGCATGTCAAATGCTGGGAAAGGGGGAGATGTTCCTAACCACACAGAACAAATTCCTGCTTGACCCAAGGAGCAGGAGAGCACAATGCAGTTTGCTGTCCTTCTTCCCAGCCATTTCTTCATGTTGGATCCTGGTTTGGTGGCCATGAAAGCCACAACCACGGTGATGGTTTTGGCCAACACACAAGAAACGGCCACTGAAAAGATGATGCCAAAGGCCGGCTGTTGGAGGAGGCAGCTCAACTTTCCAGGTCGTCCAAGAAAGAGCAAAGAAGAGAGGAAGCAGAAGAGGAGAGAGATGAGGAGAGTGTAGGTGAGGTTCCGATTGTTGGCTTTGACAATGGGGGTGTCTCGGTGCTTCATGAGAATTCCTAAGACCCAGACTGTGATCAGGGAAAAAGAGAGAGCAACCAAGGCTAAACCCCACCCTAAAGGCTCCTCATAAGACAAAAAGATGACAAGTTTGGGCAGGCATCGAGTTTTGTTTTCATTTGGATACTCATCTTCAGGACATTCGAAACAGTCATCCATATCTGAAGAAAGAAACAGAAGAACAAGTCATTGAAAGTAAAAATAAAGTCAAATACAATAACATAGAAATATTCCATCGAAACCTATTTAGGTGTGAAATATGATCCCATTCAAAGCTTTTGTTCACAGGGACATGTGTCTGCTTTATTCAAATAGGACAATTTTCAATATTTAAATATATAAGCAACTTCAAAATGCCCTGAATTATGATTTTCCTGATTAATATAATGAATCTGCTAAATGATGATGAACTTGTTTAATTCAATTGATTCAGAGAGGTTGTTTTCTCACCGGGAACCAACTGGAGAAATCAGAGAGCCAAACGATGTTAGAGTCTCTGACTCACGGGGTAATTTTTCTCTTTTGTCTGTCCTTTTTATCTATTGTTACCGTCCTAAAACACGGCGGGGAGCCATTTTGCACAGCAGGCGGCCATTTTAGAGCCGCTGATCAGCTGTTTAAAAATAATCTAGCGAAAAATCGGTTCCCGAAGCAGGGAACCGATCATCATCAAGCGAAATTTCCTTATCTAAACATCGTTTTGGGATCACAAAAACTTCACCATCAAGCAGTTTCATTGTTTAATGAGGTAATCGTTAAGCGAGGCACCAGTGTACAGTGGTGCCCCGCATAGCGAGGTTACGTTCCGGATTAACCTTCGCTATGATGAAACATCACTAAATGGGAGGGGAAAGGCCATTGGAACGCATTAAACTTAGTTTAATCCATTCCAATGGCTTCTTTACTCACCGTTATGCGATGTTTCCTCATTGTGCCGCCATTTTCGGTAAGCGAGGGCAGGGCGCGAAAATGCTGCACGCGGCCAATTTGGGTTGCGCGGCAACCATTTTGGAGCCGCCGGACAGCTGATTTTCAGCGTCACAATGCAAAGATCGGTAAGCGAAACGCTTACCGGTCTTCGCAATGCGATTTTCGCCCATTGGGGCCATCAGTAAGCGATCGCATTAGCGATCGCGGAAACCGCATCGCTATGCAATTTCGTTATACGGTGCGCTCGTTAAGCGAGGCACCACTGTACTATCATGTAGGGTTGCCACACTCAAGAGGACCTCAGGAGGACCCTGCATCCTTGATGAATTTTTATTCTACTCTGCATCTCCATCTGTGCAGGAAGCCGTGCTTAAGGAGGATAGAGGCCCCAATCTCCTTACCCCACTTGCCCTAACTAAAGGAAATGATTGTCCAGCTGTGCCCTTTGCTTGCTTGGTTGCTTGCTTACTTACTTATTTTTTAAACCACCCATCTGGCTGCCAGGCCACTCTGGGCAGTGCACAAACAAGTGACAGCAACATAAGAACAAATCTACAATAACAACCATAAAATTAAGTTAAAGTCAAATAACATTGCTTTAAAAATGGACAACTACAAATACAAGAGAAGACATGATAAAATAAAGAAAAATAAAATAGACTTTATTAGAAGTGCCTAACAGTGTTCTGTGAGTATTAATCTCCAAAGTAGACTAGTGTAATACTTTCTACGCTGGGCTACCTTTGAAGTCCGTATGGATCCTTCAGTGGGTCCAGACTGTGGCAGCCAGATTGATTACAAAGCAGCCAGGCCTATAACAACCGAATGGGCCATGGCAATAATTAATGGGTCTCTCCAGGAGGGCAAGGTCTCAAGAAGACACTTATTAGGCCCATTAGGAAGAAACCAAGTATGGCGGCAAACGACATTGGCAATTATAGGTCCGTCGCCAATGTTTCCTTCCTCAGGAAAGTGACAGAGAGGGTGGTGGCTGACCAGCTTCAGGCCCTTTTGGATAAAACCAATGCTCTGGGTCCATTCCAGTCAAGACTTCAGGCCACGCCTTCAGGCCATGGAAACAGCATTGGTTGCCCTGTTTGATGACCTATTGAGGGAGACTGACAGGGCAAAATGTCTGTTGGTCCTCCTCGATATCTCAGCCGCCTTTGACACCATTGGCCACAGTATCCTTCTGAGGAGGTTCTCCTAGTGGGGAATCGGTGGTCTGGGGCTTGCCTAGCTCCGATCCTTCTTGGAGGACCATCCTCAGAGAGTAGAGCTTGGGGACAATATATCGGCTCTGTGGAGTCTCAAATGTGGGGTTCCGCAGGGGTTTATTTCCCCAGTGCTGTTTAATATCTATATGAGGCCGCTGGGTCAGGTCATCAGGGGATGTGGAGCTTCATGTCATCAATATGCTGATGACACTCAGCTCTACATCTCCTTTTTTCCTACAACAGTGGATACCGTTTCATCCCTTAAGCTTTGCCTGGAAGCTGAATTGCAGTGGATACAGATGCATGGACTGAGGCTGAACCCAGACAAGAGGGAGGTCCTGAGGGTGGATGGCCCCTGCCATCAGTGGTTTGGTAAACTCCCTCTTTTTGGGGGGTGACTCTCACCCCAAAAACTGAAGTTCACAGCCTGGGGGGTCCCTCTAGTTCCAGTGCTTACCATGGAAACACAGGTATCAGCAGTGGTTCACACCGCCTATTTCCATCTTACGTGAATTGCCCAGCTGCGTTCCTATCTTGATGGCGGGGCCCTCACCACTCTGGTCCATGCTGCCCATTCAATTCTGCATTGATTTCAAAGTATTAACGACGACATATAAAGCCCTAAATGCATTAGGACCTCAACATCTGGCAGAACGTCTTCTCCCACCTAGATCTACCGGTATCACTCGTTCTCGCCAGGAGACTTGGTTGAGGGGCCTACTGCCAAAGGAGGCCCAGAGAGAAAGAACAAGAAACCAGGCCTTCTTGGCAGTGGCCCTTCATCTCTGGAGCAATCTACCCTCAGAAATGTGCCTGGCTCCCTTGCTGGGTGTTTTTAAGAGCAAGCTCAAGACTTGGATCTTTAGGTAGGCCTTCCCCTCTGTCATTATTTATTTTTGCTATCTTGTATCATACTATGGCGTTGTTATCTTACACGGCTATTGTATTTATGAAATTGTTTCATGAATTTGCTGTGAGCTGCCCAGAGTAGACGTCGGTCTAGATGGTTGGAATATAAATTAAATTAATATAGAAATGAATACAAGTACCAGCAGATATGAAGACATATCTCCAATCTTGGCATGCCTTATTTGGCTCCCTGTTAGTTTCTGTGCACAATTTAATGTGTTTGGCATAACCTACAGAGCCGTGAATAGAGATGGGCACAAAGTGATCTGAAGTGCTTTGCACCAAAGTCAACAATATGGCCCACTCTCCTTCATCAGATCCTTCCCTGCCTCCTCAGGCAGCTGGCCAGTCCAATGAAGAGACGGGCCAGGAAGAATCAAGTCACAGTTGCCTGAGGAGGCAGACCGAGCTCCTTCCCCAACTGGCATGCTGTCGATGAGGAAGGACCTTGGTTGCATGTTGATGAAGGTGAATGGACCTCCTGGCCAAGGGGTAGGGGGAGATTAATCATAGAACCTTTGGTGCTGAACAGTTGATTCAGCACAAAGCACTTTATAGA
Organism: Pogona vitticeps; assembly: GCF_051106095.1. Classification (NCBI taxonomy): domain Eukaryota; kingdom Metazoa; phylum Chordata; class Lepidosauria; order Squamata; family Agamidae; genus Pogona; species Pogona vitticeps. Next base: position 117,558,469 of record NC_135788.1, read on the forward strand.
GCTTAGTGTCCATCTCTAGCTCTGAATGGTTTAGGACCTCTGTATGGGGTGGAACGACTCCCCGCAAAACAGCTAGTTGTTCCACACATTGTTCTAAGTCTTTCGTGTTAAGAAGACCTAAAAACAAACAAAAGGAACATAGTTTTCTTGGTTCAGGCCCTTGTCCTTTGAAAAAAGATATGTATAGACATTTAAAAAGTGTACCAACCCTCTAAGGTTTTAGGAACCTAATTTTCACTGAAGAATACTCAGCTGCCTTCTACTAGTGCAGAATTGCCTCAGATGGTGAATGGGTTTTCGTTTTTGCATTTATTTGAAGTAGCTCCAAATAGGGGCAGGGCTTAATAACATTTTATTGTGGCTTTTTAAAGTATTATTATTATAATTGTCATTATATTGTGTTATTCTTCATTTTTGTAAACCACTCACGAGTGTGGCAACACTGAGAAAATAGTACAAAACGCTGAAAATAAATTATTAAGGAAGGAAGGAAGGCTGCATGAAGAAGAATACCACAGGCCAAGGGAACAGTTCCCTGCTTCAGGTTTCAGATGAAAAAGCACACACAGTAAGGATTAGTTAAAAGAATGAGGGGTTAAAATTACAGAACTTGTTAATCAGCAGAAATATACCACTGCGGGGACATCATTTTTCTTCCACTGATGTAAGTCAGGGAAGATTACTCTGGACTCTATTTCATCTATTGTCGGTTTCTTGCACAGGAGATGGCATTGAAGCCTAAGCACCCATCATCTCCAGTTCACAGCTGCTCTCTGGCTCTGTGTAGATGTGTTTGCTTGTGTGTTTCTCCAAAGGCACAAGAGTAAGCCTATTTTGGTGCATTCCCTGCTGACTCCTCAGTTTCGTACCCTCATATTTGTTGATTTGCCATGCCAATATAGAGCTCACTGGGCCATTTGTGAGCAAGACCATGAATGGTACTCCTGCAACTCATGGTTTCTAAGTTCTAATGATTTTCCTCCAGAGAAAATCATTAGATTTTAAAGCCTCTGAGGGCTTTATGGTGGGGTGGGGGAAAGAGGGGCTTTGAATAGCTCCCAATCACTGCTGAAGTGCTGCTGAAGGTCCAGACGTATGTGTTGTGGTTGTATTACAACTACTGGTCTTTCGACATGTACATTGAACAGTCGCACAACCCCATGAGGATGATATCATCCAAATGTCACATTGTAGTGTTGCAGTACAAGATTTTGTCTTTTGATTTAATCATTAACCATTGAGGAGTTTCATAGTAAGATATCAGCCATGGCAACTCTTTGTTTCTTAATATATATTTTTCATTTGACCCAAGAAACTCAATTATATCTATATAAACAAAAAAGGAAAATAACATTTGAAACACCCACCTGTCTGGTTTGCAATCCTTCCTGCTGGGCATAGAGCACAATCATAACAACAAAATTTTTCTCCTTCCTTACTTTTCTTCTGAAAGCCAGGATGGCAGTACTCATTGCAAACCGAAATGGGAACCACCTGTTCATAAAAAGAAGGGAGTTGAGAAGGGTCATCACAAAGAGGTTATGTATTATTCCTCCTAGTCAAATACCCTACAGAAACCAGGTTGGCCAACCCCTGGTCATTTGAAACAATCTCCCCTGGATCCCTTCATAACTCAACAATATTCAAGAATTGCATAATCAATATTCACTTCTGCAGATAAAACTGTAATAATATAATTGCTTTCAAATTGAGTATAGATATATTTGGAAAGTCAACATTGCATCCCGTTTTTGAAAGTGGTCAGGAACATTTATAGAAACATAGAACAGTTTGGTCTGTTCCTCTTATTGTGAATAAGGCTTCATTTATCTTGAACTCTGTGCTTATGACTCCCTCCCCCTTCCAATTCAGGTTAAAGCCTTCCTGATGAAGTCCTTCATGCTGTGGCAAACACATTCTTCCCTGTCTTTGTTTAATACAAGCCATCTCTTGCTAGCAGTCCTTCTTCCAGGAAACTTAGCCCATAGTCCAGAACCCGTTGTCTTTATTTTACAGGCAAATACACCATGTTGATGAGATCTGAAAGCATAGGAAACTTCATTCACCTACGTGACCTCCTTAGGGAAGGACCCCCCCACAACCCATACCTCGTTAAAGCCTCGGTGCCACACAATTCTATCCCAATCGATCACAATTTCTTCTCCTTCAACAGCACCGGGAACCACCCTTCCAATTTTCACTTGATGGAAAGAGTTGTTGGGGAATATGACCACATTCATGATGTCAAATCCACCTCCTATTTCTCTTTTCTCATTAAAGGACACTGTTTCTCCCTCTGAGTTGTTAAATGACAACTTTTGCAGGAATGGGTGAAGCTAGTTGAAGGAAAAAGAAAATAAAAACAAATTGGATTGAAAGACAAGCAGAGACTGAAACTAGGAGGGAAAGCAAAACATTTTCCAGCCACATAGCGTCAACATCCAATTCTATATTTACATGAACCTAAACTTCCATGTGTATAAGTTAGCTTAGATACTTGACAAAGTACAGGTCAAGTTTTTTCCTCAGACATGAGTAGGACCTCATCAGACCACCACAACTTTTTCTTTTGGAATAAGTACATAAATATGTAAGTTAGCTTAGATACTTGAGAAAGTACCAGTCAAGTTTTTTCCTGAGACTCATCGGACCAGCACAACAGCTTTTTCTCTTCGAACAAATACATAAATATGGAATAGGATATTGACTCAGATTTATGTAGTCTTACTCTTCTTCATATTGCATCTATTTAATCTGAGAAATGTAAAAAATAGCTTTCATTATGAACTTTCTGAATGAGTTGTATTCCATGCTCCATTTCTAAAGAAGAAATGGAGCATACAGTGGACCCTTGACTTACAGAGATGGCTTGACTTACAGACTTTTTGAGTTACAGACTTCTCTGGCCGCAAAATTTAGGTTTGACTTGCAGACTGAGAATTGACTTACAGACCAGAAAAAAACCAAAATGGAACAAAAACGGCCTGTTACGGGATTAATCGGTTTTCAATGCACTGTAGGTCAATGGAGACTTGACTTACAGACTTTTTGATTTGAGAACCGCCTTCCAATACGGATTAAGCTCTCAAGTCAAGACCCCACTGTATAAAATGGAGCATGCAAGAAAACACATTCCTGCACAAAAGAAATGGAACACATCACACCTAATTCCAAATTATAGGTTGTCCATGAAGAAACAGGAACCACTTTTGTGTATTTTCTGTTTGAATTTCATGGAAAGGCTTGTCATAATTTGGAATTGATCTGAGCTCACACAACACACAAAATATAAAAGAATTAGGAAGATTTAGAGTCCCAACTTGAGGTAATATAGTAATCAAAATATTTGGAAAGATGTCTAGATCTCACCTGCCAAGGCTGAATGTGTTGAAGCACAACATCTGGATCCTCAACCATGATTTTGTGTCTCAATCTGGACGAGTAGATGGCATGCAAAGTATGTGCCAGGGCATGGATGGCATTGTAGATACTGTAACTGTGTCCAGTCAAGTGCATGTCAAAAAGAGGCTCAGGAAGGCTTGCCAGTTTCTCCTCTCCAGTACATTTCTCATTGTCTGGAACGGTTTCTCCAAGGAAACAGTCAAAGGCTTGCTCCCAGAAATCTTTCAGGAAACCGTCTCTTTCATTCCAGCCAGGTTTGATAGGCTGAACAAACTCTCCAAATTCAGTAAGATCTTTCGTGTGAATCATAAAGGCGATAGCGCCTTCAAACACCTGAAGACCCCAAAACATTTCTGCACCTGTTAGTATAAAATCCATCTGAGTTGTTGTGATCCATACTTTTCTATATGTCTGGTACCCTGTATTTTCGGGATCATGTAGAAATATAATTGCTCTTATCCAGGCAATTGTCAAGGATTCTCCATAGATGATACAAGCAGTGATTTTTTGATTGGTCAAAGGTGCATATATTTTATGTGAGACTGTAGCAATTGTTTCACCCAAATCATCAAAATTAGGTTGTCGTGGGATTCTTTGTACAAAAGCTAAACAGATTCCATGTTGAGAAAAGAGTGGCTCTGTCGTCTGCACAAAACGTTCCGCACTATCACTATCAGCAACTAACATCCCAACCCATATCCATCGAAAATGCTGAAGCAACTGTATAATCCCCATGTATTGGCGGTCTTCGCTGGGGACAATGTGATAAAAGTGAGGGTGGAGGGAGTGCATCTCATCAGCATCCAAAGAGCCAGATGCGAACTATAGGAAAAAGTACAGTTGTAGTTAGAATTTGGAAGTATTTCTTCTGCTCCATTTTCTCATTCATGGGGGAAAATATTTGCTAGAAGTTATGGCATTTTTGGTCTGTAAACCAAACTGATTTCTACACCTCCATTTTCCACCTTTTTCTGATGCATGAATTAGCAGAAAAACAACAGAAGAGTAAGTGCCTAAAAGCTCACCATACATCCTGTAGACCCCTGTATCCCTTCCTACCTGAGGGATTTTGTAGAGCCTTAAGATGTCAGCCATGAGAAAGGCGGTGTCGGAGCCAAGTCCCCCAATGACCGCTTGGAGATTTTTCCGTCCATCACAGTCATAATTGGGAACAAATCTCTGCCCTTTGAAGAGCAGTTCAAGTGTGGTCCGATAGGTCAACATTGCATTATAGTAGCTGTCACAGATGTGGAAGCCGAGGGTGAGGTTGGGCAAGATCTTGGGATTCTTGTTGATCTCATGGATGGCAAAGGCCATGGCCAGGGCATGCTGGTAGAATTTTGGCACCATGCTGTCAAGAGAGTTATTTAAAAGATTGCAACAAAACTTCTACAGTCCATCAATTTCCAAGACTTAAACCAGGTCTTTTCCCCCTCTATTAATAACACAACCCTTTGCACATTCAGTTAGTTCTATCAGCTGTTGCATACAGTTGTACTGAAAGCATTAAGGCTTTCTTTTGTCCTTGAAAGAGAATCTGGCTTCTTCTGGTATTATCTGTGTGCACATGGCTTCAAGCTTAAGCCGATCTAGAAAACGTGAAGCACAGCAGTCTAGAGCTTCTTCTGCACTTTCATTCATGGTGTAAAAACAAGGAAAATATCACCCTTCTCTCCTCACAGTAAGAGTTCTCTCTGTGAGATATTTTTTCCCCCACAAGAAACCATCAACCTATGGAGAATTATTATATTCCTGTGCAAAACAGTATTATTTCTGAACAGGTTTACCTGGGGAAATTGTATGGAATGGTGCAGATTCTATGGTGGCGGAGGAAGTAGAAAGGGCTGAGAGAAACCGACAAAGAAAGGAAGGAAGGAAGGAAGGCCAGGACCAGCATCTGATCCTTGGAGGAGGGTAGGAAGTCCAACTAAAGCACAGTGAAATATCAAAACGTTTGTACAACGTTAAGAACTTTTATTTTTCATTTCTGGTCTACGCTTATTGTTCTGTCAAAGCTGTCCATGAGGGACAAAACGTGAGAAAGCTCCTTCGTAGAGAAGTAGAACTAAGGTTTGGCAAATAAAATAGGTGAAAACAGAAGGCATCATCATCATCATCATGGATTTTATTTATTAAACCACCCAGAATGGTGTTCTTGCCCTAATAGGGCAGTATATATATTAATTAATTAATTGAATGAATGAATGAACGAACGAAGAAACAAACAAATGATGGCAAAATTGTTCTGGGCAGATAGGACAATGTTATTTTAGCAGATATTACTATTACTGCATAATGAATATATTATTATTATTCCTTGGACCAGCCCATATCAGGTTCAGTGTTCCTGGTGTTTTACCACAAGCAATATGAGAAAGGTTAAGAATCATTTTGGTCCAGTTTCTTGGTAAGCCATTTATCACAAATTTTCTTTTTCTCTTCTTGAAGAGTGGGGTGGGGTGAAAAAAATGTGATTTTCTTTATGCTAAGAAAGAACAGACACCACAGAATAAATACATCTCTCTACTCCTTAATCAACTTATTACCTTGTATTTTAGAATTCTTTGTATTTTAGAATTCTTTGATGTAATTTTACCGCTGTATTTTTGTAATTTTGCTGGCTTCAAAATGCAAGGGGTCAAGTAGGTAATGAGGGATAAAGATCCTTACTTTACAACGTCAAAAAGGTTCTGAGAAGGATGTTCCCTGAAGGAAGCTTCTTGGAAAATATAAATGAATTGAGAAATAATCCCACCGATGAGGAGTCCACCGGGCTGGTACCACTCATGAGGAACCGCGAGGAGATCCTTCACAGAACAACTCATCGTCTTTCCTTCTTTGCAAGGGTAACTAAGGTCACACAGCACCAGAGCCTTACTCCTGTGGCAACAAAATCCTCCTTCAGACACAAATTCCCATCTTATAAACTACTGATCTAACTCAGTTTTACTAAACAATACAAAGGTAATGCATGTCCTCATCTGAACAGGAAATATGCTGACCTTTCTTCAGCTATCAACAGAGGTATGGGCTGTAGGGGATGAACAGAAGCTGAGATGGATAATCATCCTCTATCATCTCTGGCTGGGAAAAAAAACAGCAGGGCGAAAACTGACAGAAATGAAATCAACAGAGCCCTCACCGCTTCTTTACCCCCACCCCTCAATTGCATCGGAGGATTTTTATATATATATATAAAACTGTGTTTGGCACGCTTATTAATTCTACTCTAGAATACCCCGGAAAGCTTCTAGTGCTCAGCCTGTGATCAAATTATAATCATTTGAGTAATGACCAGCTTGAGGTAATTACTTCTTCAGAACTTTGAGCTGGACCTTTGGGGGGGGGAAATCTTGTCAAGTGTTGTGTTATTTCTATGCCGGGCAGGGGAAAAAAACATACACGTCTACTTCCTGAGAGGATGCAAAGTTGTACATCTGTTCGAGATGGCTACCACATGTCAACATCAGTTAATATTAATGTTCTGAGATGAATCTGTTGTAGTGATTTGGTAGGCAAAACAGTGTGAACATCACATCAAATGACTGCCCCCCACCTCCGAAATCCACTTTCAAGGAAACTGAAGTTTATAAGACTCTAAGAGATGTTCATGGTCAGTCTACTGAATTATCTATCGGTCTATTCCATTTTTATATCCAACCTTTCTGTCAAAGGAGGGAATATTCTATGGTGCTCCATTACTACCTTGAATAAAGAACATAGAGAAGATGTGGGGTATAATACTAAAACATTGCTTGTTTAAAAGCCCTGAACAACTCCTCAATAAAGGATCATTCCTCAGCCGTTAAGCATGCATCAAATGCCTTTCTGAAAGGAAAATGAAGGACAAATGGGGGGTGGACTCTGTGAATACACACTAATCTGCGCTTGCACAGAGGCCTCGGAACATTCTAGAGCTTGAAGTAACAATTTTAGCCCCTCCCCCAAGCCCTCAAGGTCCGCCCGCCCTGACAGTTACCTCAGTTCCATTTCTTCCACTACTGCAGCAGGTCTCCTGTCTAGAGCTCTGTGATAGAAATCGATCCACTGTGATTCTCCAGCCTTTTCATCTAAATCGTTCGTATTTTCCCCTGTATTTTAATAATACTAATACTAATACACATACTAATAATAATAAGAGAGAGAGGAGAAGTTATTTTGTTTGGACGTTCCCCCCCCCCCATCCCCAGTTTCCCGCTGTGAAGGTCAGGAGGATTTGAGTGCACCTTCTCCTCCAGAGAAAGGAAACATCAAAGAGAAAGGGAGCTGCGTTGAGAAAGTCATCGGACAAGAGGGAGTTAAGACAGAAGTGTGCCTGACAGAGGAAGGGAAAGGAAAGGAGGAGGAGGAATGGGTAGAGGTGTGGGAGGAAGATATAAAGGGGGAGAAAAAGGCGAGGGAGTTTCGGGTTAGAACGGAAAAGGAACGAGCAGAGAAGGAAAAAGTGAGAGTGCAGAGCGTTAAAAACCTACTGGATGATTTCCCGAACATGAAGGTCAGTGGACTGTTGCCAGATCCTGAGCCCACCCGAGGAGGCATAGTGGTGCAAGAGACTACAGAATGGATGGTGGTGGTTTACCCGCGTGGCCAGGGTCCTTGGAGGAAGGTGGTTCGGCCGGACGCTACGTTCAACAAACCACCACCGGAGGGAGATTGGGCACAACACCCCTGTTATGGGACACTATGCGCGGTGAGGAGTCCCCCCCTCAGGAAGCCTACTGACAAGGAGCGTTTTGGTCCGGCTCCCCGGTCTAAGCAATAAGTATTCAGTTAATCGATATGGGCAGGTGGAGAAGAAGTTAAGTGATTGGGACAGTCCAGAACCCATAGAAGTTATTGTTGACATTCCATTGTTGAAGGTTAATAAAGAAAATTCTGTTTCAAGAAATCAGACTCCTGCTTTTCCTCCTTATCTTGGCGAACCGCCAAAAGTAAATAATGGATCTTTTGACACCCGCCCTTTTGTATACGGCACCTAAAGTGACTTTCAAATGTTGTGCCTCCTGTGGGAAGATCCCTTCTACATACATCATTTTTGTCTTTTTTGCTTAGGGGAGTCCCACATCCCCCAATCTTGCCACCACTGCGAAAAATTTACCAAGCAGGGGTTGAGGCTTCACGAGCTTCGATTGTGCACAGCTCTGTGGGAGAAGTCTTTACAACCACCCGAAATGGAGACCAGGTCCCCCTCAGCCACTCCAGAGCTGCCTTCATCAGCATCAAAGTCTAAATCCGCTAAATCTTCGAAAGCTAAGCCTTCCCAGCCCTCCCAGTCCACTCCTAAAGCCTCTTCAAAACCAAAGAAGCCATCACCCCCACCTTCACCAAAGTCCTTGTGTTTGCCGCAGCATGCTGAAACTCCGAGGGAGCTTCCCCCCCCGCACTCTGAAGATCCCTCTCCACCTGCTCTTACCCCCCAATCTCCTATCAAAGTCCTTTCTGGGGGTTCTTCAGCACCTGCCAGCCCTGGGTCTCCTTCACCTCCACATAAACTGGCTTCTCCACCGTCGTCTCCTAGGAAAAAGAAAAGCAAAACCAAACACCCTGAGCCAGCATTAGGAGATTCCCGGTCTTCGAAATATTCGACATTTTCATCCCAAAAGCAATAAGAGCCGTAGCCTAAAGGAAGATTGGCCATCCCTCAAATTCTCAAAAATGCGGGTGAAGGGACATCTACTAGAGATACATTCCGACCTATAATCCTTGGGCTAAGTCCTCCTTTCAACTAGACCGCTACGGTACCGATCGCAATACCAATCACGATACCGACTGTGATGGGCCCTTCAATACCGACCGCAGTACCAAGTGCAAGATCCAACTACATTCCAAACCAGTACGTCCTGTACAAAATTTTTCACAATCGGATCAGAATCCAATGTGATTCTGATTACTCAAAACCTTCTTGCAACGACTCACCACCAAATGACAAATGCTTGACTGTGATTTTTGACAAAAATCCAGCATCACCTGCAGCTGATTTCCCATCCTATTCTGAATTGATCCAACATATTGCCAAAGCTTTGGATCTACCTGTTGAACAGCCACCCGAGACTGCCACAGACAAAGTCTATGCTGATATTGATGAGGACCAAAACCCACCCTTACGCCTCGCCTTTATCTCTTTGCTGAGGACTCTCAAGCAGCCGTGGGACAAGCCTTGCTCCATTTTGCAGATGTCCCGAAGGGTGGAAAACCTTTATAGAATCCAGGGTTCAGACTTGGACTTTCTTGTCAAGCACCCCACACCCAACTCATTGATTGTGGCTGTTACTCAGTCCAAATCAAGACCTAATTCCAGCACCACTCCAAACAACAAGGAGGGTAGAAAAATGGATATCCTGGGTCGGCGCTCCTACTCATTTGCATCTTTCACAATCAGGGCTGCAAACTATAGCCACAATGGGCGCCTATCATCAAGATCTTTGGAGCAGAGCCCTTCCATCCTTCCAAGGGGCCCCAGATGAACTCCAACCAAGAGGATTGTCCTTGCACCAGGCTATAGCTTTGATCAGACAAAAACGCACAACTGCCAGACACATCCTTGATGCGGCTTCTCGCAGTTTAATGACGGGCGTGGCCATGCCTCGCCATGCATGGCTTAGGTCACCTAACATCACTGATGACTCGAAAGCTCGAATACTTGATTTGCCGTTTGATGGCACTGGCCTATTTGATCCAAAGACTGACGACATCTTAAAGGGTTTTCACGAGGCAAAAAAGACAGCACGTTCATATTCCTCTCAAACCTACTACAAACATGGAAATGACAGACAACTTACCAATCTTCAATCCTTTAAGCCATACTAAGACAAACCAAGATATTACCCTGCTCAGTCTGCTTATCTGGCTCGCCAACAAGTTCATCGACAGCGTTCTCGCCAGACTTTCAGGAAGTCTGAGCTAAAGTCCAAACAGGGCCTTTGACTTTCACTCTTTGCCCGTATCTGGTTCACTCATGTATCATGCCACCCGGTTATCCCCTTTTCTCAAAAATTGGTCTCCTCCAACAAATAGGTATTCACCATAATTGCTCAGGGATATGGAATAGAATTCCTGGAACTTCCTCCTCCACGTTTCATCATCACTCCTCCATCAACGGCCCTAAAAGAGGAGATAGAGACCCTTCTACAAAAATCAGCCATAACACATATTTACCCAGATCCCTCACACCCTGGTTTCTTTTCCAGATACTTTCTGGTCCCAAAAAAGGACGATACCTTCCGCCCCATTTTAGACCACAGAGATCTGAATCTTTTCATAACCTACCACCGCTTCCAAATGATTTACACTGGAGCGCATCTTGCCACTTCTTCAACATGGAGATTGGTTCGTCATGATCGATCTCAGCAACACATATTTTCACATATCCATCAGAAAAGATCATCGAAAGTACTTGCGCTTTTCCCTTGGATCCAAATGTTTCAAATTCTCTGCTTTACCATTCGGGCTTTCTACGGCGCCATGGGTATTCACAAAATGCATGGAACCCGTGGCAGCTTTCCTTCGCACAAAGGGAATAACAGTGTATCCGTACATTGATGACTGGCTCAAACTTTTCCTGTTTATCTGGCAACTGACTCGGCTTGTTTTTTGACTTCCCGCCTCTCCATTACCCTGATCTCGGACTGTCTGACGATTCTCCTGCCTCTTACCAACTGCAAGTACCTCTCGATTGGGTTTTTTCCACCTCATTGACCGCCCGCTGAGGCGCCACGTGCTGCCAGTTTAATCCTATTACCACCTACTTATTGGACTTCCTCTTTTTATTGCCGGCTTATGTCACGCTTGGGACCTTTCAGTCACTGCTCTGCCTGTTCGCAAAAGCTCCTTTTCGGACGGTCATTCGCTCTGTGTGTTTTGCCTGGGAGAAAACCACCAACCCAATCTCTGCAAGCATTGCAAGGGATTTACCAAGGCCGCACTTAGAGCTCGTCAACACCTGAAGTTCTTTCTTTGGAGCCAGACTTCATCAGCTTCCCAGCCCTCTGAAATGGAGTCAGCACAGTCCACCTCCACTGTGCGCTCTGAAGTTAGAGTCGCTTCGCTTCCACCACGGCAAACATCTAAACCAACTGAAAAATCCAAGAAAAAACCACCTGCGAGGAAGTCACATACCTCTTCATCTGCACCCAGTTCGGCCTCCGGCCTAAAGCAAAAGAAAGCATCCAATAAGCCCAAGACCAAGTCCAAAGACCTTACTCTTGCGGTTCCTCCCATTTCAGCTTCGGTCCCCTCACCAATCTTGAAGGATTCCTCACGGGACCAAGAATCCCTTTCTGAGACGGGAGCTTCGTTACTACCTCGGCAAGATCTGCTTCCCGTCGACGCTGAGCGATCTCCTACTGGAAGTCAACTAGCACAAGCTATAGCTTGTTCGGCTGTGGCCCAAAACAGCCCTGTTTTCACCGGGTGGGCATCAAGATCTATGTCCTCGGCGTCAAGATCACCGGCCTCTAACTCTCCACCCTACCCCAATCCAGCCAACGTCATCAATCCTACAAACCGACAAGCAAGAAATCAAAACAATATCTTTGACTTAGCCAGAAATCTGTCAGATCCGCCCCACACGACTCGCCTGTCTCCATACTTCCACAATTGGTTAAAAATAACAAAAGATTCCTGGGTCTTAGACATTATACACTCAGGTTTGTCATTGTGGACTTAAAAGATGCTTACTTCCACATCACCGTTCATCAAAACCAGAGGAAATACCTTCGCCTAATTTTCAAAGACACCATCTACCAGTATGTTGCTCTTCCCTTCGGCCTGTCAACAGCTCCAAGGACATTCACCAAATGGCCCCTGTGGCAGCCTATCTTCGCCTCCAGGGAATACAAGTCTATCCGTACATAGACGACTGGTTAATTGTGTCCCGATCGAGGGCAAGAGCACTAAAAGACAAACAGTTCGTTCTCAACACTCTAAAGGCACTAGGTCTCTCCATAAACTACAAGAAGTCACATCTGGATCCGTCCCAGGTGATGGGTTACATTGGGGCAAGACTAGACTCAATCAGAGCCCGCATTTTCTTACCACCAGAACGCATTAAAAAAAATAGTGAAAGCACTTCACAAGTTTCGGCTATATGTGAAAGTCTCGGCACAGCTCACTCAGCATCTCTTAGGTCTGATGGCTTCAACAACATGTGCGCTGTCCCATGCTCGTCTGAAGATGCGATCCCTACAGTCTTGGCTTCTCACACTCTTCGATCCGTTTCGAGACAGCCAGCACAAACGTCTGGTACTCACTCCAGAGCTCTCTCAACAGCTGGAATGGTGGACGTTTCCACCACATTTTCTGGTGGGACGACCGTTTCAACCGTTACAGTTGACATGCCAAGTCACGACAGACACAAGTCCGCTAGGTTGGGGAGCTCATTGCGAAGGACATCAAATTCGCACTCTGTGGTCCACCCAAGAAGCTTCTCTCCACATCAATCATCTCAAGCTGTTGGCAGTGATAAAGGCTCACAGAGCATTCCTTCCTCTAGTACAGGGTTGTGCAGTGCAACTGGTCACAGACAACACAACGACCATGTACTACATCAACAAGCAGGGAGGAACTCGCTCCAAGTCTCTATTGTTCCTAGCAGTTCATCTGTGGGAGTGGTGTTACCAGCAGCACATCTTCCCGGTAGCCATTCATGTGTCCACATTGGAGAACCAACTAGCGGACGAACTGAGCCGTCTCCCATTCCAGTCTCACAAATGGGAGCTGAATGAGGATGTCTTCCAAAACCTATGTCACAAGTGGGGGAGACCCTTGATAGACATGTTTGCGACTCCACTCAACAGATAGCGCACCAGATATGCCTCTCGTGCAGGAAGGGGCAAAGCATCACTAGGGGATGCCTTTATGATTCCTTGGAACACGGGTCTCCTTTACCTATTTCCACCAATACCTGTAATCCAGGGAGCATTGATCAGAGCCGTGCAAATGGAAGCGGAGGCAATTTTCATTCCTCCTTGGTGGCCACAACAACCATGGTTCTCCATGCTGCTGAGGGTAGCGGTGGACAAGGTTCGATTACCTCTTCTCCCGCATCTCATCACTCAGGACTCAAGGACCATCCTCCACCCAGACCTGGAGTCTCTACACTTGACAGCGTGGAGGATATCCCATCATTGAAAGAAGTTATTGAGAAAGCGAGGAAACCATCTACCACACTTCTCTATAAGTATAAGTGGAGTAATTTTCTAAGGTTCACTGAAGCTCACAACCTTCAGTCCTCAACTGTTACCTTATCTACACTTTTAGAGTATCCGAGATACTTACTTGACCTAGGTCTCTCTATTTCCACTATAAAGGTCTACATTTCAGCCATCATTGCTTTTCAGCCACGGGACTCTGAAGCATCAAGGTTGTTTTCACATCCAACGCTCAAGGCCTTTCTGAAAGGTCTTTCTAACATGAGACCTCCCGCAAAGAGTCCAATTCCACAATGGTCACTACAAGTAGTTTTGCATTCCCTCACCTGCCATCCCTTTGAGCCCATGGCGTCCTGTGACATCCGTCTCCTCTCCTTCAAGGCTTTGTTCTTAGTGGCCATCACTTCAGCACGTAGAGCTAGTGAGTTGGGCAGCACTTCGTTCAGATGCACCTTATCTCCAATTTTTTTAAGGAGAAGGTCATACTATACCCTGACATTTCTTTTTTACCTAAGGTAGTTTCTAAATTTCATGTTAATCAACCGTTGGTATTACCTACATTGTTCCCCAATCCAGTTTCTGATGTGGAGTGCATGCTCCACTCCTTAGATGTTAGAAGAGCATTATCATATTATGTTACACGTACTAATGATTTTCGTAAAGTGCAAAGACTCTTCCTCTGCTTTAATGGTCAGCGCAAAGGTTCTGCTGCTTCCTCTTCAATGTTATCCAGATGGTTGGTTTCTACCATATCCCTGGCTTATGAGCTTCAGAACAAGCCTCTCCCTGAAGACCTCAAAGCTCATTCTACTAGAGCTGTCGCCACATCTACAGCCCTGCTGCGAGAAGTTGATATCCCTGACATCTGTAGAGCACCTGGTCCAATGTGTCTACTTTCATCACACAATATAGACTGGACCTGCGGGCCAAGAAGGAGACCAACTTTGGGAGAGTGGTGCTGACCTCAATCCTCCAGTGACAACCCTCCTTCAGGTAAGTGAGCTTGCTAAGTCACCCACTAGTGTGGATTCATAGAGGCCACGCTGAAGAAAGACAGGTTACCTACCTGTAAACGTGTTTCTTCAAGTGTACCTCTATGAATGCACACATCCCGCCCAGCCTTCTTACCAAAGGACCACGCAGTCAAAATTACTACCCTTATCAGATGCTTCCAACCTCTTCAATCCATCACTGTGCACCGCAGAGACTTCTAGGCCTCATGGTGTCCACCACATCCATCATCCCACACGCCAGACTAAAGATGCGGTCTCTTCAGGCGTGGCTGCTGTCGCAGTTCAATCCCCCATCAGACTCACCCAGAATACAAATTCAAGTGACTACAGAGTTAGCACAACAACTGCAGTGAAACAACCCATCCAACCTATTCATGGGTCGGCTGTTTGCCCCGGTCCTACTCACAACAAGAATCAGCACCAATGCGAGCCCAACCGGATGGGGCGCCCATTGCAATGACCAACAAGTCCGCGACCGCTGGTCATCAGCAGAACAGAGGTTGCACATCAACAACCTGGAGCTCCTGCCGATCTTCAAAGCCTGCCATGCCTTTCTCCCTGTCATTGAGGGCACGGCAGTGCAGATAGTGACAGACAACAACACCACTGCTTTTTACATCAACAAGCAGGGTGGCACACATTCTCCTGCTCTTCTTTACCTGACGGTCCAGTTCTGGGAGTGGTGTCTAGAACATCACATTTTTCCTTCTGCAATTCACATTTCCACACACGAGAATGTCTGGGCAGACCATCTCAGCAGGACTACTGTCACGATGCACGAGTGGTCATTGGATCAGGAGATCTTCCTCCATATCTGCAAGAAGTGGATGTCTTTGCTACCCAAATCAACACAAAAGTGTCTGACTTACTTTTCGAGAGGTCAAGGGGCGATGCATTCATGGTACCATGGAGCGGTCCTCTGTTGTACATATTTCCTCCCTTTCCTCTTTTACTACAAACCATTGTCAAGATACATCACGACAATGCAGATGCCACCTTAGTGGCTCCTTATTGGCCTCACCAACCATAGTTCACAATGTTAATGACAATGGCGGTAGACTCCGCATCTGTTGACGCAGCACGACGGTGCCACTTACCACCCAATTGGCTTGGAGGATCTTCCCACAGTGACTGAACTCATGTCTCACTGTTGGAAACCATCCACTAAGGCATTATATAAAAACAAATGAACTGCCTTCCAGAAATTTGCTCTCGCACGTCGTCTACTGGTGTCTCCAACTTCTGTCCACACTGTTCTACAGTTTTTGGCTCACCTATTTGATGTTACCTGTCTGTCATGGGTTTGGAGGGAAAGTTCCATCCTATGGGGAGTGGAAGGCGGGACATCAGGAGGAGGGGCTGTACTGTATATATATGTGATGCGTGTGTGGAGAAGTTTAGACGCTGGGATGTGAAGAAGCAGCAGCTGGGAAGAAGAAGCTGGTGTGGGAGTCTGTGTGTCAGACAGGGTACTACTGTGTGTCAGTACCAACCTGATAGGTTCAGGTGTCTGAATGGTTAGCCAGAACTGATAGGTTCAGGGTCTGTGCTTCAAGTTAAAGGTTCTGTGTGAACCAAACTGTGTGTATGTATGAGTGAAACTAAGCCACGTTACTATATCTTATTCACCTGATCATTTTATTTTCCCTGTGTGTTGTTTTAAATAAACCTTATTCTTTTATTGGTTGAAAATCCATCCCTGGTCTGTGTGACTTCTTATAGGGAATGGTTGGTGGCAGCTTAGTTAACGTGTGGCAGATCCCAGTAGGTCTGGGTTTGTCACATTGATTGGTGTCCAGCGTGTGGGATACGACTGGTCCAGTTGTCCAGCGGTCCAGCAAAGCCTTGGCAAGTGTGCCCAGAGCAAGGGGGGTCTAGTCAGGGACAATCTGAGAGCGCGTAGGTAATCTTCTAGGTGTGCCTCACGGGGGGGTGCACTAGTAGAAGAACGTGTAACCTCAGATTGGGGGCTAGATTAGGGTGCTCTGAGGCAGCCTGTTTTGGCGGGAAAAAGCTGAGGCAAAACTGTGAAATAGCAGTGAGCTAGCTTGCCTGCTGAGAGGCCCAGCAGAGGGGGGTAGACTCTAGCTCGCAACTGTTGCAAGTAGTGCTGAAGGACAGCAGCAATCTATAGAGAAAGCTGGTTCTGAGGCAAAAGGAAAAAAAAAAGTGGTCGTTTTATTTTGAGGCTTGACTTTTTAAAGCAGCCTGTTCTGGGGGGGGGATTATGCCCTTGACTCGAAGCCAAATGGCAGAAATGGGTGAAGTGAAAGACCCCCAGGTTGACCAAGGTTCTGAGGATGAATTTGGCTCAGTGCAGGGTGACAGCACAGGAGAGCAAAACCCAGAACTCAGAAAAATACTCCTAGCCCAACAGCATGAACTGAGGGTGAGGGAAATGGAGGAAAGATTAGAGAGAGAAAGAAGGGAGGAAAGGGAGAGGCAAAGACAATTTGAATTAGAGAGAGAGAGAGAGAGAGAATGGAGAGGGAAGAAAGAATGGAGAGAGAGAAAATGGCGTTTGAATTAAGAAAATTGGAACTGATGAACCAGAACAATAATAACAATAGGGATTCTGAGGGAGGCCAACTGTCTAAAGCTGACCTGAAGAAATTCCCTGTGTACCACAAGGGAGATTGTCCTGAGGTGTTCTTTTCCTTAGTGGAAAGAGCGTTTGTGGACTTCTCAGTGAGGGAAACTGAGAAGATGACCATCATGCGATCTTTAATCAGTGGTAGCCTGGCTGAGGTTTATTCAGAGATGCCACAGGAACTGATGAGAGATTTTGCAGAGTTTAAAAAACTGGTGTTTGCAAGACATGGGATAAATGCGGAACAGCTGAGGCAAAGATTCAGGTCCCTCACAAAGAAACCAGAGCAGACTTTTACCCAAGTGGGGGCGCAATTGGTGAGGCTGCTAGAGAAATGGCTATCTCAGGAGGGGACAGAGACCTTTCAGCAGCTTAAAGATTTGATAGCGCTGGAACAGTTCTATTCAGTCCTGCATGGGGAACTGAAATTCCAGGTGAGGGAAAGGAAACCAAAATCTGTGGCCGAAGCAGCAGAGATCGCAGATTTTATTTACCAGATAAGAAAGCCCTTGGGTGAGGGGAAAGCTATGGGGAAACCTAAAGAAACCTACAGCAAGTACTCTCAGGGACCAGGGAAAAGCCAGCAAGGGGGAGGGGCCCATGGTGAAGGGAAGCCCTCAGACATGAAACCGAGACCTCAGATTTTGGAGGGAAAACCAAAACAAGATGAGAGAGACTCAAAATACACCAGAAAATGCTATTTCTGTCAGGGAAAGGGCCATCTAATCTCAGAGTGTGAGAAATTAAAGCAGCTAAAAGGAATGGTGCCTCAGGATTCGAGTGGAACCAAGCCAAAAGCTGTGTTCTGTGTCCAGAAAGAGCAAGGCTCATTGCCACTGAGGGAGCCTGTTGCCATGGCTACTCAATCTGGAACAGCTACATCTGCTGATCAGGCTGAGGAAAATGGTCCTCTTGTAGAGGTCAGGCGCTGCCTGCTGGTGAGAACAGATTCTCAGTTGTTTGAGACAGCAGGGGTGGACGTAGGAATACTTAACCGTCAGTATCGGGGGCTACGGGACACTTGTTCCCAGGTGACCCTGTGCCATCCAGATATTATTCCTAGGGAGTATGTAATCCCAAATGAGAGCATGAAGGTGGCAGGGATTGAGGGGCAGGTAATCTCACTGCCAGTCGCAGAGGTACCTGTGAACTTTCAAGGCTGGAGGGGAGTTTGGCGGCTAGCGATTTCATCGACTCTGCCAGCAGCCGTGCTCGTGGGAAATGACCTGGCTGAACATGTGAAACGGGTGCTAGTGATTACACGCTCACAAGCCACCACGGGGACAGTTCAAGGGGGTAATGATGAGCCAGAGACGGAAGCAGAGGGGAGTTCAGAAGCTGTGGTGGAAACCTTAACCACAGACAGCAGATTTGGACAAGAGCAAAAGGCAGACGCCACTCTCCAAAAGTGTTTTGAACAGGTGACTGACGCCCAGCTAACACCTGAAACCCCAGTGAGATTTCTAGAGAAAAAGGGGATTTTGTATAGAGAGACCCTGAGGAATATCTCAAAAGGGGGAGATAGGATCAGAAGTCAGCTGGTGGTACCTGAAAAGTATCGCCCCATGATCTTACAAAGGGGGCACTCTGACATGTTTGCTGCACACTTAGGGGTGAACAAAACACAGCAGAGAATCACACAGAATTTCTACTGGCCTGACATAGGGAAGCAGATCAGGGAGTTCTGTAAACAATGTGATGTGTGTCAAAGGCAGGGGAATAGCCGCGACAGGACCAAAGCAAAGTTGTGCCCTTTGCCTGTGATTGACACTCCGTTCAAATGCATAGGGGTGGATATTGTGGGACCTTTGCCCAAGGCCACAAAGAGGGGGAATAGGTTCATTCTCACCATTGTGGACCATGCCACGAGGTACCCTGAAGCCATACCCTTGACTAACACTGAAACTAACACAGTGGCAGATGCCTTGGTGGGGTATATGTCCAGGATGGGATTTGCCTCAGAAATAATCACAGATTTGGGTGCATCGTTCACATCAAAGCTCATGAAACGGTTATGGCAAATCTGTGGAATTAAGCACAAGGAAACCACTGCCTATCATCCTGAAAGTAAGGGGTTAACTGAGAAGTTCAATGGGACTCTAATGCGCATGATTAGGGCTTACTTGGCAGAGAATCCAAACAATTGGGACCAGAAGCTGCAATCCCTTTTGTTTGCTTATCGATCAGTGCCACAAGCCAGTACCGGGTTCAGTCCGTTTGAACTTTTATTTGGGAGAAGGGTGAAAGGGCCCCTTGATTTGATCAAACAAAATTGGGAGCAGATCACCCAGGATGACCCACAAGACGTTGTGACATACATAGACACCTTAAGGAATGGCCTAAAGAGAAACCTAGAGCTAGCAGCAGGGACCCTGCAAGCTCAAAAGGTCAGAAAGAAAGTTTGGGATGACCAGGAAGGCAGGGAGAGGCACTTTAACCCAGGGGAGGAAGTGCTTTGGCCTAGGCTCTGCACAGAGAACAAACTGCAGCTGGGTATCCCAGAAAGAAAATACTTGGGTCACAAGGAAGGGGGAGGAGTGATAAAACCCCTAGAGGCCAAAATAGAAGCTGTTCGTGATTGGCCCAGGCCCAACACCAAGAAAAAAGTCAAATCATTTCTTGGGTTGGTGGGCTACTACAGAAAGTTCATCCCGAGGTTTAGCGAGATTGCGGCTCCGCTGACCGATCTGACGAGGAAGAAGGCTGATGACCGCATCCCGTGGACCAGCGACTGTGAGGAGGCGTTCCAGAGGTTGAAGCAGGCGCTCATCAACTATCCAGTGCTGCGTGCTCCAGACTTCGACAGGGAGTTCATCATCTACACCGATGCGTCTAACAGCGGGGTAGGAGCAGTTCTGTGCCAGGAGGATGAGAATGGTGACCAGCATCCAGTGTCCTACCTGAGTAGGAAACTTCAAAAAGGTGAGAGACATTTGGCAACCGTGGAGAAGGAGTGTTTGGCAATAGTCTACGCGATCCAGAAGGCCAAGCCTTACATCTGGGGAAGACATTTTGTTCTGTGCACTGACCATTCACCACTGCAATGGTTAAAGACAATGAAAACCCACAATAGCAAACTTATGAGGTGGGCTTTAAACCTACAGGACTATGACTTTGAAGTGAAGGTGGTCAGAGGGTCAGTGAACTGTGTTGCTGACGCCTTGTCAAGAAGACCTGAAGAATGAAGACGGCGAAAGAAACATGGACTATGTATATATATTGATGACAAAAAGTTAAATGTACCTGTTTTTTGAACTTGGTTTGTATGAATAAAGGTAAATTGATGTAATGTATATGGTAAATGTTTAAATGCCTAATTGCTATGGTTAACTTAGAATGTAAGTATAAGTAAGTATGATATGGTATGTATAACTGTTGTTGTGTGTTTTATCCAGGTTGTTTTTTGGGAAAAAGCACCTTAGCTTTCCCCCTACAAAACAACTTATAAAGAGGGGAGGTGTTACATACAGCACTGATGTTACCTGTCTGTCATGGGTTTGGAGGGAAAGTTCCATCCTATGGGGAGTGGAAGGCGGGACATCAGGAGGAGGGGCTGTACTGTATATATATGTGATGCGTGTGTGGAGAAGTTTAGACGCTGGGATGTGAAGAAGCAGCAGCTGGGAAGAAGAAGCTGGTGTGGGAGTCTGTGTGTCAGACAGGGTACTACTGTGTGTCAGTACCAACCTGATAGGTTCAGGTGTCTGAATGGTTAGCCAGAACTGATAGGTTCAGGGTCTGTGCTTCAAGTTAAGGGTTCTGTGTGAACCAAACTGTGTGTATGTATGAGTGAAACTAAGCCACGTTACTATATCTTATTCACCTGATCATTTTATTTTCCCTGTGTGTTGTTTTAAATAAACCTTATTCTTTTATTGGTTGAAAATCCATCCCTGGTCTGTGTGACTTCTTATAGGGAATGGTTGGTGGCAGCTTAGTTAACGTGTGGCAGATCCCAGTAGGTCTGGGTTTGTCACACCATCCACTAAGGCATTATATAAAAACAAATGGACTGCCTTCCAGAAATTTGCTCTCGCACGTCGTCTACTGGTGTCTCCAACTTCTGTCCACACTGTTCTACAGTTTTTGGCTCACCTATTTGATATGAACTTGGGGCACTCCACGCTCAAGGTCTACCTTTCAGCCATCGTGGCGCACCAACCTTCAGATTTGGACAGCGCACTACTTTTTTGCAACAACTAGATTAAGAGATTCTTGCGTGGGGTGTTACACCTGCACCCTCCATGAGTAATGCCTGTTCCACAATGGTCCCTACACATGGTTCTTACTCGTTTGACACAGCCAGCCTTTGAACCTCTTGCAACGGTTTCAGAACTTTTGCTCACATTCAAAGTGTTGTTTTTAGTAGCCATCACTTCTGCTAGAAGGGCTTCGGAATTAGCTGCCCTAAGTGTTGATCCTTCTTTTCTTCGGTTCTTCCCCGATAAAGTGACACTGTTCCCAGACGTCTCCTTTATGCCCAAAGTTTCTTCCAGCTTCCATGTTCACCAACCGATTATACTCCCAACTTTTTTTCCTCAACCGTCTACTCGTGTTGAAAGGTCCCTATACCTGCTGGATGTTCGCAGGGCTTTATCTTACTACGTTCAGAGGACTGCGTCCTTTAGACAGTCTAAACGCTTGTTTATTTTCCCTCACCAGCCTCATAAAGAACAGCAGGTGTCACCACAGACCATCTCCAGATGGATACCGTATTTGCTGGCGTATAAGACTGAGGTTTTTGCCCTGAAAAACATGCCTCCAAGTGGGGGAGTGTCGTCTTATATGCCGGGTGCACTTCAACCCCAACAGCCCAGAGTGGGTATATCCGCGTGCCCCTGGCAGGCAGCCCGCACAGGGGCAGAACTCCCCCCATTCTCGGCCAGGGACTCCCCAGCACGGATGGGAAAGGCAAGGCTGCCGGGGCCTTTGGCTACCGTCTTCAGGATTCCCCCTGCACCCGGCGAGAGAAGACGGTGGGAAGTGGGTAGGTCGGCCTGCGAACGCAGACCGCACCATCCCGGAAGGGTGTCCCTGATGCTCCTCCCCACCCCTGGGCCTGCCGCCAAAACCAACATAAGCCTCCTGGGACCCGGAGCAGGTTTACAAACCACGGGGAGGAAGCCGATGCCGCCCCCCCCATCCATTGCTTGTCCCCAAAGACGCTTCCACAGTCCTGTGCCATGCCTCCTTGCCCCTCTCCATATACTCGCTGCTCCCGTCTGACACTGCTGTCCCCCACGTGGCGCCAGATGCTCGAAACAGGAGTAGCAGGCTCCGTATGCCACTCGCAAGAACGAAAGGGGTGCTGCCAATGCTCCGCCCCGGCCCTTGTCTACGCAGAGCTCACATGGCAGTAAACAGCGGCGCTCCGGCCCACCCCTTGTCTCCTAGTGCCAGTCACAGAAAGATGCAGGGGCCAATCCAATCAGGCTTTGTATACAGACAACAGCCAACCACAGTACTGCACCATTGTACAGTACAATACAACAAAAAATGTCCAGCAGTCAAACCCCCGTCAACCCTATCATGGCATCAGAAAAAGAAATATGATGCAAGTTTAAACTTAAAGTTGTAAACTCTGCCATGGAACATAATTATGCTGCTGCAAGACAATATGGAATAACAGAAAAGATGGTTCAGGACTGGAACTCAAATGAAAAAGCATTAAAGAGTATACCAAGGGGTAAGTATGCATTAAGAAGAGGCACCCCACACTGGCCAGAACTCGAAAAACATGTAGCAGACATGGTGGCTCAGCATCGCCAAAATGGTTATGTGGTGACATGAAATACAATACGCTTGGTTTGCACTTCAGTGGGCCAAATCTAACTCAGATTACAGCAACAATTTTAAGGCCACTATATCCTGGTGTAGTAGGCATGATCTGGTACTAAGGCAAAAGACAAAAATTGCCCATAAATTACTTGCAGATCTGAATAACAAAGTGGATCGTTTCCATCGATACATAATACAACAGCGCACTAAACATGGCTATGCGTTAGGTGATATTGGAAATATGGATGAAACCATGAATTTTGATATGATTGGAAATGATATGTCTGAGGCATACTAAGACCGTGCGTATCTACAATAATAACAAAGCCTGGTTTACAGCAAGGCTTAAGAAATTTCGACACGCCAAAGAGGCAGCTTATAGGAATGGAGACAGAAACCTGTATAATCAGGCTAGAAATATACTGAATAAGGAAATTCGAGCGGCAAAAAGAACGTATAGTGACAAGTTGAAGACACAAATGGAAAATCATGATTCTGCTACTCTCTGGAGGAACTTACAGAACATTACGGGTTATAAGAAAACATCTTCCCCGGTTCTGGAAAACCAGAAATTGGCAGATGACCTAAATGAGTTTTACTGCAGATTTGAAACACCATTATCTACACCTGCTGTAAACCATTTGGGTTTAGAAGTATTAGAAACCGCCTCTCCTACTGTTGTTCCCTTACTTCAGGAACCCACTTCTTTGGTGATTTGTGAAAAAGATGTGCGTGATCTTCTTCAGAGACAAAAGGTCAGGAAAGCTCCGGGAGCAGATGGGGTGACTCCCTTCTGTTTGAAAGTGTGCGCTGCACAATTAGCGCCTGTTCTAACACGGATTTTCAACAGCTCGTTGGAGCTGTGTAGTGTCCCTATATGTCTTAAAACTTCCACCATTATCCCAGTACCTAAGAAAGCTTCTATTAGCGGAATGAACGACTACAGACCCATCGCCTTAACATCTGTAGTGATGAAAGTCTTTGAGAGATTGGTGCTGACCCACCTGAAGGACATCACTGATCCTTTGTTAGACCCTCTTCAGTTTGCATATCGGCCCAACAGATCAGCAGATGATGCTGTCAATATGGCTATGCACTATATCCTACAACATCTAGATTCCTCAGGGTCTTATGCACGCGTTCTTTTTGTCGACTTCAGTTCCGCGTTTATTACAATTGTACCATCTAAATTGTATCTTAAATTGATTCAACTAAAGGTACCCATCTCTGTAAATGGATACATAGCTTTCTGATAAATAGGAAACAGCAAGTGAGACTGGGGAAAATAACATCCAATATCCGTACAATTAGTATAGGAGCCCCCCAAGGGTGTGTACTTTCCCCATTGCTTTTCTCCTTATATACGAACGATTGTATTTCTACGAATCCCTCTGTTAAGATTCTAAAGTTTGCAGATGATACGACGGTCATTGGACTTATTATGAGCGGTGACGAGTCGGCATATAGACAGGAAGTTGAGCATCTTGTCGCATGGTGCAACAGTAATAGCTTAGTGCTCAACCCACAGAAAATGGTGGAGATGGTAGTAGACTTTCATAAACACCCCCCTTGTATACTCCCACTTTCCGTCTTAGGTAGTACGGTCTCTGTAGTAGAGTCGTTCAGGTTCCTGGGCTCTGTACTCTCAGACTCATCTTTTGTGGTACGGGAAGAGGAACAGCCAGTAGCGAACCCAGAACCTACTCACACCCGCCCAGAAAGAAAGACCAGGGTATAGATACCCAGGAGTTGGAAGAGAGCAGCAGGAGGGAAAACAACATATCTCGAGCAGTGAACACCTGGGACCTAGAGAGGGGGATAAAAGGGTTAAGTGTGGCTACCCAGATGGGAAAAGAGGAGAAAGGGCAGGCCATAGTGAAGGCGGGAACTGGGGATAGAAATACAACCCGGGATAATATTCCGGGGTGGGGGTGAGAGACCATTTGGATGCAAGATCACTGGACAGGGAAATGGGAGCAAGTTTGGGTGCTCAAACATGAGCCTGAAAACCAGAGAAGGGTTGCCACAGCGCGTACTAGGGTGAGCTGGAGATCCGGGAGTGGAGGAGACGCCTAAGGGAAGAGAAAGAGGCCATTGCCAGAGAGCACGAAGTGCATCAGGCATGGCATCTAGAGGAGTTGCGAAAGATGGGGTGTTTTCTGGACCTTAGGGCAACCAACAGGGAGAGGGATCCCCGTTATGGGGATGGACTGGGGATGAAGAAACCCTCCCGCTTTTGAGTCCGGTAGACCCAGAGACCGGGACTGTGGAACCAGAAAGGGTAATTGCTGGACTATGGGACCTGAAGTTTGTTAATCCCTTTGAAACTAATCTGTGGTCACCCTGGCGTGAGCCGTTGCTCCAACGAGAGACATTTCCAAGTGAACCTGTTGATGTTGAAGACCCGTTGTCTGAATTAATAAATAGAGCAAATTCGTTTGAAAGATTCTCGTGGTTTATTTAAAGAGGAAGAAGCCCACATACATGAACCTTCACAAGGTCTTTAGTAGGAAAATCTATTCCCTTATCTCATTCCTCCTTCGAGTTATGAATTACCAGACAGCCTTGGGGGCCTACCAGAAACAGCTATGGTTGCGAATTCTACCAGCCCTCCAACTAACTCCTGATGATGTTCGGCAAGGTTTTTTGAACACGTATGAAGAAGTCCAGGCGGTTTCTAAACATCAAAGGTTAGCATCCAGGCACACAGCGGATACTGCATCCAAGGTCCTCATGTCAGCTGTCACCTTACGAAATGCATGGCTCAGCTGCCAATATAATGGAAGATGTAAAAACACGGGTCGAAAACGTACCCTTCGATGCCAAAGGGCTCTTCAATGAAAAAACTGATGAGAATCTGGAAGAGCTGCATAAAATGAAAAAGACAGCTTATTCTATACAACAACAACCCAAATACCAGAGATATCAGTGGCGCAAGCAATATCCTCAATACAGTGGTGCCTCGTATAACGAGTGCACCGTTGAACGATGAATCCGCATTGCAATGCGGATTTCCCCATCGCTAATGAAAGGGCATGCTCGCATTACGATGGGGGAACAGCTGTTCAGCGGTTCCAAAATGGCCGCCGGAACACAAAAAATGGGTGCCGGTACACCCAAGATGGCCACCGGGACTCTCAAAATGGCCACCGGTACAACCAAGATGGCTGCCGGAACACAAAAATGGCTGCCGGAACACCCAAAATGGCCACCGGTACACCCAACATGGCTGCCGGAACAAGGGAAAACATCGGAGAACAGTGAGTTTTGGGCCCATTTGTAACGCATTAAACTTTGTTTAATGAGTTCCAATGGGTTTTTTGGATCCGTTTTACGATGTTATCCCATAGCGAAGGTTGAACGGATTAACCTCACTATGCGGGGCACCACTGTATTCACAATCTACTCAGCCTTACAAATCCTTCAAGAGCCAAAATCAGGCCAGATCGTCACAGGTATTGTCCTCTACCTCTAACTACCGTCCCCAGCCATCTCAGAGAAGACAACCCTACAAGCCACCTGTAAAAAAGTCTAAGCAGTACCTTTGACTCCAACATGACAATATTCAGAAAGGATCTGACAACCCGGCTACACGCCTTTCTGCAAAATTGGATGAACATCACAAATGACTCCTGGGTCTTAAACATTATTCAATTTGGCTACCAGCTGGAATTTACAGAATATCCTCCTCTAGGACAGGTCAAGCATACATCCTTCGATCCTGCTCTAGAAGAAGACGTTCTCTCTCTCCTACAAAAGCAGGCCATTCAAGTAGTTCCCCCAAGAGACACAAAAAACGGATACTACTCCCGTTACTTCTCCGTTCCAAAAAAGGACGGACGGATCAGCTCAATTCTGGATTTAAGAATGTTAAACATTTACCTTCATCCAAGACGCTTCTGAATGGTGACATTGGACTCCATAATCTACATACTAAGAAAAAAGAATTGGTTTGTAGGAATAGATCTCAAAGACGCCTACTTCCATATAACAATCCATCCCAACCACAGACAATACCTTTGGTTCATATTTCAAAATACCATCTACCAATACCAAGTCCTCCCATTTGGGCTCTCAACAGCCCCAAGAACATTCACGAAGTGGCGGCCTACCAGCGTCTACACAAAATTCAAGTTTATCCTTACATTGACGATTGGCTGGTGGTCTCCCCGCCAAGACACCAATCTCTACGAGACACCAAATTCATACTCCGCACCCTAAAAGACTTTGGTCTGTCAGTCAATGCCAAAAAGTCGCATCTCATACCGTCCGCAGATAATAGACTATATAGGTGCCAGACTGGATTCCATCAAAGGTCGGATATTTCTACCTCCAGAACATATCCAAAAGATACAAAGAGCTATACGCAAGTTTCGACCAGGCTCGCATGTCTCTGCAACGCATGCACAGAACCTACTCGGTCTCATGGCATCCACGACACCTGCTCTGGCACACACCCGTTTGGAGATGAGATCACTCCAAACATGGCTTTTGACTCTCTTCGATCCCATGCAAGATCACCAGAAGAAACGTCTCCTTGTGTCAACAGAGCTGGCTCAGCAAATCCAGTGGTGGAGCTTCCCTCCTCATCTGCTGATAGGCCATCCCTTCAAATCTCTACAGCTCACAGTACAGGTGACTGTCACATACAGCACTGATGGTACCTGTCTGTCATGGGTTTGGAGGGAAAGTTCCATCCTATGGGAGTAGAAGGCGGGACATCAGGGGGGAGGAGCTGTACTGTATATATATTTGGAGCTTGTGTGGAGAGTTAGGAGTTGGAGTCTGTGTGTCAGACTGGGTACAACTGTGTGTCAGTTAGTACATACCTGATAGGTTCAGGTTTCTATTTAGGTAGCCAGAACTGATAGGTTCAGGGTCTGTGCGTTACCTTAAAGGGTTCAGTGGGAACCAATCTGTTATATGTGTATGTTTGGGGCTATGCCACGTTACAGTATCCTATTTACCTGATTCTTTTATTTATCCTGTTTGTTGTTTCAATAAACCTTGTTCTTTTGTTTGTTAAAATCCATTCCTGGTCTGTGTGACTCCTTATAGGGAATGGTTGGTGGCAGCATAACTACATGGTGGCATACTCCAGTAGGTCTGGGGTTGCCACATTGATTGGTGTCCAGCGGGTGGGATACGACTGGTCCAGTTGTCCAGTGGTCCAGCAAAGCCTTGGCAAGTGTGCCCAGAGCAAGGGGGGTCTAGTCAGGGAAAATCTGAGGGCGCGTAGGTAATCTTCTAGGCTTACCTCACGGGGAGGTAGGCTAGTGGAAGAACGTGCAAACTCAGATTGGGGGACTAGATTAGGGAGCTCTGAGGCAACCTGTTTTGGCGGGAAAGGGCTGAGGCAAAGCTGCGTGAAGTAACAGTGATCTAGCCTGTCTGCTGAGAGGCCTAGCAGAGGGGGTGGATTCTGCCTGGCAACAGTTGCAAGTTGGTGCTGAAGGAACAGCAGCAGTCTATAGAAGGCTGTTTCTGAGGCAAAAGGAAAAAAGTCGTCGTTTTATTTTGAGGCTTGACTTTTGAAGGCAGCCTGTTCTGGGGAGGGATTATGCCCTTGACTCGAAGCCAAATGGCAGAAATGGGGGAAGTGAGAGAACCACAGGGAGACCAAGGTTCTGAGGAGGAATTTGGCTCAGGGCAGGATGAGAGCACAGGAGAACTGACCTCAGAACTCAGAAAAATGCTCCTAGCCCAACAGCATGAATTTAGGATGAAACAATTAGTAATGGAAAAAGAAGAAAGATTGGAGAGAGAGAGAATGGCGTTTGAGTTAAGAAAATTGGAACTGATGAATCAGAACAATAATAACAATAGAGATTCTGAGGTGGGCCAATTGTCTAAAACTGACCTGAAGAAATTCCCTGTGTACCACAAGGGAGATTGCCCTGAGGTGTTCTTTTCCCTCGTGGAAAGAGCGTTTGTGGACTTCTCAGTAAGGGAAACTGAGAAGATGACCATTATGCGATCTTTAATCAGTGGCAGCCTGGCAGAAGTCTATGCAGAGATGCCAGTGGAACTGCTGAAGGACTTCGCTGAGTTTAAAAAACTGGTGTTTGCCCGGCATGGGATAAATGCTGAACAGCTGAGGCAAAGATTCAGGTCACTCACAAAAAAACCAGAGCAGACTTTTACCCAAGTGGGGGCCCAACTGGTGAGGTTGCTAGAGAAATGGCTGTCTCAGGAGGGGACAGAGACCTTTCAGCAGCTTAAAGACCTGATAGCGCTGGAACAATTTTATTCAGTCCTGCATGGGGAACTAAAGTTCCATGTGAGGGAGAGGAAACCTAAATCGGTGACAGAAGCGGCAGAGATCGCAGATTTTATTTCCCAAATAAGGAAGCCCTTAGGTGCTGAGGGGAAATCTGTGGGTAAGCCCAAAGAAACCTACAGCAGGTACTCTCAGGGACCAGGGAAAAACCAGCAAGGAGGAGGGGCCCATGTTGAAGGGAAGCCCTCAGACATGAAACCACCAAGACCTCAGATTTTGGAGGGAAAACCAAAACCAGATGAGAAAGACTCCAAGTACAGCAGAAAATGTTATTTCTGTCAAGGAAAGGGCCATCTAATCTCAGAGTGTGAGAAGTTAAAGCAGCTAAAGGGAAATTTGCCTCATGATTTGAGTGGAACCAAGCCAAAAGCTGTGTTCTGTGTCCAGACAGAGCAAAGCTCCTTGCCACTGAGGGAGCCTGTTGCCATGGCTACTCAATCTGAACCAGTTACATCTGCTGATCAGGCTGGGGAAAATGGTCCTCTTGTGGAGGTCAAGCGCTGCTTATTAGTGAGGACAGATTCGCAATTGTTTGAGACCGCAGGGGTGGACGTAGGAATACTTGACCATCAGTATAGGGGGCTAAGGGATACTTGTTCTCAGGTGACCCTGTGCCATCCAGACATTATTCCTAGGGAGTATATAATCCCAAATGAGAGCCTGAAGGTGGCAGGGATTGAGGGGCAGGTGATCTCACTGCCAGTAGCTGAGGTACCTGTGAGCTTTCAAGGCTGGAGGGGAGTTTGGCGGCTAGCGATTTCATCGACTCTGCCAGCAGCCGTGCTCGTGGGAAATGACCTGGCTGAACATGTGAAACGGGTGCTAGTGATTACACGCTCACAAGCTACCACGGGGACAGTTCAGGGGGGTACTGAAGAGCCCGAGGTTGAAGCAGATGAGGGTAGTCCCGAAGCCGTGGCAGAAACCTTAACCATGGACAGCAAATTTGGCCAAGAGCAAAAGGCAGACGCCACTCTCCGAAAGTGTTTTGAAAAGGTGACAGACACCCAGCTAACACCTGAAACCCCAGCGAGATTTTGCGAGAAAAAGGGAATTTTATATAGAGAGACCCTGATGAATATCTCAAAAGGGGGAGATGGGATCAGAAGTCAGCTAGTAGTACCTGAAAAGTATCGCCCCATGATCTTACAAAGGGGGCACTCTGACATGTTTGCTGCGCACTTAGGGGTGAACAAAACACAACAGAGAATCACACAAAATTTTTACTGGCCTGAAATAGGGAAGCAGATCAAGGAGTTCTGTAAACAATGTGATGTGTGTCAGAGGCAGGGGAATAACCGTGACAGGACCAAAGCGAAGTTGTGCCCTTTGCCTGTGATTGACACCCCGTTCAAATGTATAGGAGTGGATATTGTGGGACCTTTGCCCAAGGCCACAAAGAGGGGGAACCGGTTCATTCTCACCATTGTGGACCATGCCACGAGGTACCCCGAAGCCATACCCTTGACTAACATCGAAACTAACACAGTGGCAGATGCCTTGGTGGGGTATATGTCCAGGATGGGATTTGCCTCAGAAATAATCACAGATTTGGGCACATCGTTTACATCGAAGCTCATGAAACGGTTATGGCAAATCTGTGGAATTAAACACAAGGAAACCACTGCCTATCACCCCGAAAGTAATGGGTTAACGGAAAAGTTCAATGGGACTCTGATGCGCATGATTAGGGCTTACTTGGCAGAGAATCCAAACAATTGGGACCAGAAGCTGCAATCCCTTTTGTTTGCTTATCGATCAGTGCCCCAAGCCAGTACCGGGTTCAGTCCGTTTGAACTTTTGTTTGGGAGAAAAGTAAGAGGTCCACTTGATTTAATCAAACAAAATTGGGAGCAGATCACCCAGGATGACCCACAAGATGTTGTGATGTATATAGACACGTTAATGAATGACCTGAAGAGAAACCTAGAGCTAGCAGCAGAAAACCTGCAAGCTCAGAAGGTCAGACAGAAAACCTGGTATGACCAGAAAGCCAGGGAGAGGCACTTTAACCCAGGGGAGGAAGTGCTTTGGCTTAGGCCCTGCAAAGAGAACAAACTGCAGCTCAAATGGGCAGGACCATACAGGGTCATTTCCAAGATGTCAGATCTGAACTACCTTATAGAACAGGAGGAACACCAAGCACGGAGGGTGGTACATGTGAATGCCCTGAAACCCTACTACAGAGGGGAACAGAGGGTTTTATTTGCCATAAAAGCAGCTGAGAGTGAGGAAGCTGAATTACCTTTCTGGGAGGGTAGAGGGGAAGTGAAATACAACCCAGATGAGGTGAAGATCAGTCCTGCACTCACCCAAGACCAGCAGCAAGAATTAAAAGTGCTGCTCACTAAATATCATAAGGTTTTTTCGAATAAGCCGGGGATAGTGAAGGGAGTGATGCATCGGATCCACACAGGGGATGCAACCCCGCAAGCAGTATCCCCATACCGAGTGACGGGACCCTATAGGGACAAGGTGCGGAAGGAGCTGGACGAGATGCTTAGGGAGAACATAATCGTCCCCTCTTCTAGTCCTTGGTCCTCTCCGATAGTCCTGGTGGACAAGCCTGATGGGAGCATTAGATTTTGTGTAGATTACCGGAAATTAAACCGCGTAACCACTCCTGATGCCTACCCAATGCCCAGGCTAGACAACCTGATTGAAACCATAGGGGGTTGTCGGTTCATTTCATCGTTGGACCTAGTAAAGGGTTACTGGCAATTAAGGATTGATCCCAGGGATCAAGAAAAGACCGCATTTTGCAGCCCTTTCGGTCTATATGAGTTTAGAGTCCTTAGTTTTGGTCTCAGAAATGCACCAGCCACATTCCAAAGGCTGATGGATCAGACCTTAGCAGGGCTCAGTGACTTTACTGTGGCCTACACTGACGATATAGGGATCTTCAGCAATACCTGGGAAGATCACCTGAAACACCTGGAGATAGTGCTGCAGAGGTTAAGTGCAGCAGGGCTAACCGTAAAGGCAAGCAAGTGTCAGCTGGGTAGCCCAGAAATAAAATACTTGGGTCACATAGTAGGGGGAGGAGTGATCAAACCCCTAGAGGCCAAGATAGAAGCCGTTCGTGATTGGCCCAGACCCAACACCAAGAAAAAAGTAAAATCATTTCTTGGGTTGGTGGGCTACTACAGAAAGTTCATCCCGAGGTTTAGCGAGATGGCGACTCCGCTGACCGATCTGACGCGGAAGAAGACTGATGACCGCATCCCGTGGACCAGCGACTGTGAGGAGGCGTTCCAGAGGTTGAAGGGGGCGCTCATCCATTATCCAGTGCTGCGTGCTCCTGACTTCGACCGGGAGTTCATCATCTACACCGATGCGTCTAACAGCGGGGTAGGAGCAGTTCTTTGCCAGGAGGATGAAAATGGTGACCAGCATCCAGTGTCCTACCTGAGTAGGAAACTCCAGAAAGGTGAGAGACATTTGGCAACCGTGGAAAAGGAGTGCCTGGCCATAGTATACGCGATTCAGAAGGCCAAACCTTACATCTGGGGAAGACATTTTGTTCTGTGCACTGACCACTCACCACTGCAGTGGTTAAAGACAATGAAAACCCATATTAGTAAACTTATGAGGTGGGCTTTAAACCTGCAAGATTTTGACTTTGAAGTGAAGGTGGTCAGAGGGTCAATGAACTGTGTTGCTGACGCCTTGTCAAGAAGACCCGACGAGTGAAGACGGCGAAGAAACCATGGACTATGTATATTTTGGTGACCAAAAGTTAAATGTACCTGTTTATTGAACAGGCTTGGTTTGTATTAATAAAGGTAACTTAATGTATTGCAAATATTAATTTTTAAATGCATAAGTGATATGTTTGACCTAGAGTGAGTAAGTATGGGATTGTGTTATAATGTATAACTGTTGTTGTGTTTTGATCCTGGTTGTTTTTTTGGAGAAAAGCACTTTAGCTTTTCCCCCGCAAAACAACTTATAAAGAGGGGAGGTGTCACATACAGCACTGATGGTACCTGTCTGTCATGGGTTTGGAGGGAAAGTTCCATCCTATGGGAGTAGAAGGCGGGACATCAGGGGGGAGGAGCTGTACTGTATATATATTTGGAGCTTGTGTGGAGAGTTAGGAGTTGGAGTCTGTGTGTCAGACTGGGTACAACTGTGTGTCAGTTAGTACATACCTGATAGGTTCAGGTTTCTATTTAGGTAGCCAGAACTGATAGGTTCAGGGTCTGTGCGTTACCTTAAAGGGTTCAGTGGGAACCAATCTGTTATATGTGTATGTTTGGGGCTATGCCACGTTACAGTATCCTATTTACCTGATTCTTTTATTTATCCTGTTTGTTGTTTCAATAAACCTTGTTCTTTTGTTTGTTAAAATCCATTCCTGGTCTGTGTGACTCCTTATAGGGAATGGTTGGTGGCAGCATAACTACATGGTGGCATACTCCAGTAGGTCTGGGGTTGCCACAGTGACGACGGACGCAAGCCCAACAGGA
This sequence comes from Pogona vitticeps, assembly GCF_051106095.1. NCBI lineage: Eukaryota > Metazoa > Chordata > Lepidosauria > Squamata > Agamidae > Pogona > Pogona vitticeps. The sequence goes on from NC_135788.1 coordinate 117,592,152, forward strand.
CGGGGAGCACATTGTGGACAACAGCAAGTACATACTCTGTGGTCCAAGCGAGACAAAAATCTCCACATCAACCATCTGGAAATTCTGCCAGTCATAAAACCATTCAGCGCCTTTCTACCCGTGATACAAGGTCATGGTGTACAAGTGATCACCAACAACACCACAACCATGTATTATATCAACAAACAGGGAGGGACACACTCCAAATCTCTTCTGTTCCTAGCTGTGCACCTTTGGGAATGGTGCTATCACCACCACATCTTCCCAGTAGCAATACACGTCTCAACGACAGATGAGTTAGCAGACAGACTATGTCGACTGACAGGCCAAACTCACGAATGGGAGTTGAACGACGAGATCTATACCACACTATGTTGTCAGTGGGGAACCCCCAGGGTGGACATGTTCGCGAGTCAGCTCAACAAGAAACACAATCTATATGCCTCAAGGGCAGGTCGTGGCAAGGATTCTCTGAAAGCGGAGGAGATACTCATTGCACCTTACTGGCCTCGTCAGGCTTGGTTCGCCACACTTCAAATGATGGCCTCAGACTTCATCAAATTGCCACTTCTACCACACCTCCTCACACAGGATGCAGGCAGTATACTCCATCTGGATCCAGAGACTTTGCATCTGACAGCATGGAGAATCTCCCCGCTATCAAGGAGGTTCTAGATAACGCTACAAAACCTTCCACAACCCTTCTATATAGTTACAAGTGGAGGAACTTCCTAAAATTTGCTAAGACCAGACATCTGGAGACTTCTCCCATCTTACTGTCAACTTTACTCCAGTATCTACGTTACCTTTTTGATCACAATTTGGCTCTTTCGACCCTCAAGGTCTATATTGCTGCAATTGTCTTGTTTCAACCTAGAGTCAGACTTCGCAAGACTATCCTCTCACCCTACAATTAAGTCATTCCTCAAGGGACTTACTAATATCAGACCACCTACTAAACCACTGACACCTCAGTGGTCCCCCCCAATTAGTTCTATATGTGCTTATGCGCCCACCTTTTGAACCCATGGCCATATGTGATCGTTTACTATAGTTTAAATCACTATTTTTGGTGGCCCTTACATCTGCTCGAAGAGCAAGTGAACTAGTGGCACTTAGGTCGGACCAGCCATATTTGCAGTTTTTTAAGGACGAGGTTGTGCTTCCTTAAAAGGAAACTCTCAACTTAACTGAAGAAACTTACCAGAAAAAAATTAGAAGTTTAAAGTTGAAAACTGGCATTCATCCACAAACGTTAGTTCAAAGGATGAAAGCAAATCTATTAAGATGGATTAGACCCAAAGATAAAAGGAAAGAACAAATACTTGATGAGATTGTCATGGAGCAATTAATAACAACCTTGAACTCGAATATGAGGGCTTGGGTTCAGAGGAATCATCCACGTGACTTGGAAACAGCAATCCAGTTGGTGGAGGACTTTTGCATTGCAGAAGAGGGATCACACGAGAATAGCTGGGCAAGCAACGAGAGGACGAGAGAGGAAAAATGGCATCGGAAAACAGCGTGTTTTCTCTGTGCCAGGGGAAAGAGTCTAAAGCTGAAAGCAGCAAGCCTGGTGGTTCTAGACACAAGATAATGGAGGCATACCCGAATTGGAAGGAGCAAAGGGAATTTAAAGGAGCCTGTTTCCGTTGCGGCTCCGAAGGACATCAAAAGAAAAACTGCCCAGGAATATATTGTTCATGGGTCAAAGAATGGAGCCAGGTGACTGATTAAAAGGGGGAACTTAAAAAGGAGTGGGAAGTAATTGCTTATGTTAACGGAGAACCCAGATTGGTTTTGATTGACTCGGGAAGTGGAAAAGGTAGGAGGGATTGTGATGCAAGGGGCTGGGCAACCTGTAGAGAGAGGGAACACCTGGAGGGGACTGTGACCTAGCTGAGAATGGGGAGGGAAGGACAGGAGGGGTTGCATCTGCCTGGTCACCAGAGAGCAAGAAAGTAAGACTGAGAAATGTCTTACCAGGGATACTGCCCGTTTCTCCATCCATCCTTCCTTTTTTCTTTCTCTCTTGCTTCCTTTTTTTCTTTCTCCCTTCCTTCATGCCTTTTTCTTCCTTCCTTCCCCCATCTACCTTTAATTCTTCCTTCCTTCTTTCCAAGTATCTTTAATTTATTCATAACATTGATCTCCCAGTTTCCCTCAAATGCGCATAAATCCCCATTTCACCCTCAAATCAGTCCAGCAAAGCAGATCACTCAGAGAGAGCGCGACCAGCTGATTATCCGGGATTCCTTTTTTTGGTTTTGTTTTGGTCACTTTTCTAGGCCACTTTTCTTACATGCATGTTGCTCTCCTCTGCCCCTATTTTATCCTCACAACAACCCTGTGAGGTCGCTCAGAACGGGAGAGAACCGACTTGAGTCCGCCTCACCCAGTATGTTTTCATTCAAAACTTATTTAAAAATGTGTTTGTTTTCCCTCCCATGAGCTGGTGGGAGGAAAATGACTCTCCTCCCCCTCATTTTATTCTCACAACAGTCTGATGAGGTTGGCCAGGCCGAGACCAAGGGGCATGGACTTGTTGAACAAGGGTCTCCTGCACCCAGATTCGAACTCTAACCCCTACAGCCACTCTGGCATCTCTTCCTTCTTTTATTATTTTTTCGGGGGGGGGGGACAATGGGAGCTGTAGTCCCACAAAGCCCAAAAGTGCCCAGTCGGAGGAAGGATGGGTTAGACTAGAGAACGCTGCTTCTTAGGGAGTAGGTGTGATGAAAATATAATATTCTAAATAGCAACACGGGAAGACCTAAAACTCTGTGAAACTTTGGTTCAGGCACCCGGCCTTACAGAGGCTAAAAAAGAAAAACAAGGTGAAAAGAGATGTGATACTGTGGAAGATGATGGCCACCGCAGGGAAGTCTCAGCTTCGTCCAGAGACCACAGAAACCACAAAGTCTGTATTGAAAGCTGTAAAATACCTCATGACGTTTAGCCAAGCTGCCTTATATATATAATATATAATAATATATATATAATAAAGCAATCTGGGTCGAGACAAGCGTATTTCGTCTCAAGAGGTCTTTTTTTACTTGCAGAAGCATCACAAAATACTCCGCTTTGCCACCAGATGGCATTGAGAAGCCAGGAAATGTGGTGGTGGTGATGATCCTGGACCAGAAGCATCTCTCCACGTTATCGGCTCACGTTGGTGACACACAACCCTATGTATCTACAGCGGCAGCAACCTCTCAGATCTCCAGTGGACCCAAGAGACCAGGTGTCTCCACTTCACTCTGTTCCACCCATTAGGCTCCTCTTTTTTTACCCCCCAAAACACCACCTGCTATTCTTGCGCCGGCCCTCCAGGGCATTCCCTCAATCTGAACTTCCCTCTCTTGCCTTTCTCCCGTTGTAACCAAGAACATGTGTCTCTGAGCCGGCAAACGGAGTGCAGCTCCCATCATCCATCGCTACCGGTCCTGTTAGCTAGATCTCAAGGGAACGGCAGCCAAATGGCATATCCGGAGGATTGCACTTTCCGAGAGTCTCCGCAGAGCTCGGCTGAAGATTACAGTACCATATAGACTGAAAGATGGGGTTTAGCAGAGAGAACTTGCTTTCTCATAAATTCTTCACCATCGCTCTCTTCCTCTCTTCGTCCACTAAGAGATGTAAACACTGGGTCGTCCATATGTGTTTCTGGCATTTCCAGAGCTGTGGGTTGCATAAAATGTAGTTGCTAGGAATGCTGGACTAGAAATCCCCTACTCCCTGATTTTGGGAATTCTGCCTGACTTACACATATCTTTTAATTGTTATTTAGTTGTTTAGTCGTGTCCGACTCTTCGTGACCCCATGGACCAGAGCACGCCAGGCCCTCCTGTCTTCTACAGCCTCCAGGAGTTGGGTCAAATTCACGTTGGTCGCTTCGATGGCCCTGTCCATCCATCTCGTCCTCTTGTGGTTCTTGTTTTGTTTAACCCTTGTATTTCTTTTGGTGGAGTGTGAATAAAGGAATATTAAGACGAGCCCTATGAATCGCTTTTATAAGTAAACCCTCTGTGCTTCACCGAGGAGACAGATCATGACGTTCCTGGAACAATTTCCCAGGGCACATTTTTCCCTCCCAGTGGAAGAATAAAGCAGAAGCTGGACCAACGAGAAGGAATGTTTTAATTAACATTGCGATGGAAATCTGGGCTGAGCAAAGGGGGCCTTTTGGAGTAAATAAGGGAGGAGGACCTTCCCCGTAAGGGAAGACCCTGCTGAATAACATCACTCTGTGTGCTACCTATTTGTGCGAGCCTGCCCTTGGGATGATGCTTTCTGCCATCTCTGGAAAACCAATGCCTCGGCAGTACCAATGGCCTGCAAGGCACAAACAACAAAAAAGTATTTTGTCAGGATGAATTCACACCCTGTCAAGGGCAGGGAGCAACGATTAATCTCCCCCCCCAGCCCCCTGCTGGCAAGGCTGGACTACAGAGTCTATCATCCCCAGCCAGCAGGGCCAATGGAAGGAGGATGAGGCCTGTAGTGCAATGTGTACCAGTGTGAAGAAGGATAATGTATGTTCTCCACTGAGGACAAAAACAAGAGGGGGACTCAAGTCATGGGACACGCTGTCAAGTTGGACTGAAATCCCACTGGTGACTCAACTTGGACTTGGTTTGTTTTTTCCCCCACAACTCTCCCCCCGCTTGAGTCGGACTCAACTCGTGACTTGGTACTCGCCCACCCCTCCCTTTTTTCTGGGGCAGAAAGCATAGGGACTCAGACTTGGGACCAAAGACTCGAACTTGGGGGGGGCAAAGACATGCCAACCTCCCTGGTTCGAACTCTAGACGGAGGCGAAACGGAGGAAGAACTTTATTTCGGAGCTGGGAAAAGTTGTTTTTTTTTTTTTTTGCTACACTTCGCCTTCCGTCTCGGATTCATCGCCCCGCCGGGCCTTTCTGCGGGTCTCTGCAGTAAGAGAAACAGGCCCTTTGGGTGTGACCTCTTTTCAGAACGGCCACAGGAGTTTGTGATTTCCACAGGCACGAAGCTGGACTACAGAACCACGGAGTGCTCCTTGAGAGGCTCCAGCGATGAGTTTTTAACTTGTTGGTAGACCATCCCTCTCCCCCCCCCAGCATGTGCTTTCTCACTTCTGAGTCGGCTGGTGGGGTTCTTTTTTAAGCACGCACACATGCACGCATCCAAGCCTACAGAGGCACCTGATGAGGTGTGAGGGTGCAGAGGAAAGAAGCTGAGCCGTGGGGCTGGTGTGGTGGGGGGGGGTGGAGAGAGGGAGAAGTAGGTAACATCTGAGCAGATGAGTGACAGCATCCAAGATGTGAGAAGCAGCTAATTATACCCATGCGCGCACACAGACGCATGCACGCACATGCACTGTGGGTGCTTTCAGGCCACAAGAAGTGGGGCAAGCAGACAACCGGAGCGGAGAAGTTACGGATCATTGCCCCCCCAACCCCGGAATAAGGCGCGAGACAATAATATGGGTTTAAATACGGGCCACACTTTATTAATTGTACAATCATATATATCAAGTTTTTTATTCTGAAGGAGGGGCCTGCTGTAGTGCGGAAACATTTAAAGTGATTAACGTAAGGGCGAGTCCCAGGCCCCCAGGCCCCCGCGACCGCGAGGGATAGCGGGGACCTGGCCGGCCGCTAGCCGAACGCCCCCAGACCTTTATCCCCCTTTGATTGAGGGTTGTTAGTCTGGAGTGTCCCAGCGCATCTTTCCGCCACAGGCACTGTAATCGCACGATCCGCAGTGCCGGGCGGTAGGATGTACTGTTGGCTTACCTGAAGTTACTGCGGGACCCACCGTAGATGCCTATTTTTCCGCACTACCCGCCTTAGTGTGACCTGAGCTAGTTCCACCTGCATGCCCCAGACACCCCGTCCAGTGTGGGATAGGCGAAAATTCCCCCCTCCACCAGCCAATCAGGATGGGGGCCAAAATTCCTATCCGGCCCCGTAACGGCGACCAGAATCACTCACACTGGACTAGGGGAGGGCGGGTGGGTGCCCGAAAAGAAGAGGGCGTTCCAGAAGGGGAAGGCCCTTTAAATACCAGGGCTTTCCCCTCCCACCCGGAAGTCGCGTTGGCCCATCTCGCGATATCCCGGGTGGAGGGCAAGGCCAGCCTCGCTGTTCGAGGTCATGGACCCTCCAGCAGCTGGATCATATGCAAGCGAAATTGAGGGAGAGGAGACAGAGAGAGAGAGAGAGAGAGAGAGAAGGTGTGTTGTGTTCTGGTGTGGGGTGTGTGTGGAATGGGTGGATGGCATCTTGGCCTGCGAGAGAGAAGGCGCTCAGAAAAGCAAGGCCTCTCCTTCCCTGGGATCCGGGACCCTTTCCTCCGAGAAACCCATTTCCTTGCAAAAGGTCTGCAACTGCTGAGTCGCTTTCAAGAGAAGAACAGCGGGGAGAGGCCAAATCCTGCAACCGCTGAGCCTTTGAAAATAGGACAGGGGGCTTCTTTCGCCTGGTCTAATTTTGCTGATGGAGAGACGCTCTCTCGGCAGACACACGGGTCGCTTGAGAGAACCAGCACACTTCCGAGTCTATCTGTGCAGGGCTTCGGGACTCAAAGCTTGTTGCCCTTCCAAATCTTCTCACCATCAAAGGGGGTCACATCGTAGACGCTGCCCAAGAGGGAAATGGGTTGCATGCCCAGGAGGTAGAGGAGAAAAGAGATGGGGAGACGGTTCCTCCCTCCTGAGGACTAGAATCCGGAGAAGGGGAATGAAGCCGAAGAAGGGAGAACTGGAGATGAGACCACGGACATCACTGACACTGCCCAGCTCGCAATGTATGTCCGTGGTGTTGATGACAATTTTGAAGTGATGGTGGAGTTTGCTCACAGTAATTCCAGTGCATGGCCAGACCACTGCTCAGATATTTCACCAGCTGTGTGATGCCATTGAAAATGCCGGTTTGCCATGGAAGAAGTTTGCTGGAATAACAACCAATAGAGCGCCATCAATGACAAGGAGGAAAAATGGACTGGTGGCACTTGTTCAAAGAAAACTGGAAGAGGAGGGTGTGGAGGAAGCCATTGCTCTGCACTGCATTATCCATCAGCAGGCCCTTTGCAGCAAATGCCTGAAGTTTGACACTGTGATGTCTGTTGTTGTGAAATGCATCAACCAAATGTTCCAGGCTTTCTTAGAGGAAATGGAGCCAGAATATGGGGGTGTGCTCTACTTCACCGAGGTACGTTGGCTCAGCAGGGGAAACATATTGAAGAGATTTTTTGAGTTGAGAGCAGAAGTGCAAGACTTCATGGAGAAGGATGGAGTGGCTCTTCCCGTGCTAAGTGATCCCAAATGGCTCATGGACTTCGCTTTTCTTGTTGGTATCACACATGAGCTTAATGTACTGAACAAGAAGTTACAAGGCCAGGGGGAAACTTGTCAGTGCTGCCTATGACAACGTGAGAGCATTCTCCATGAAACTTGTGTTGTGGAAAGCCCAGCTCTCAGACAAACCTTTGCCATTTCCCAGCGTGCAAGGCACTCGTGGATGAAGGCACACCATTCAGTGGCAAGAAGTACGTTGATGTCATTTTGAAGCTACAGGAGGAATTTGATCACAGATTTGCAGACTTCAAGACGCAGAAAGCCACATTTTAAATTTTGGTGGACCCCTTCTCCTTTGATGTGCAAGATGCCTCTCCTGTGCTTCAAATGGAGCTCATTGACTCTGAACTCAAAGCGAAGTTCAGGGAGGTGGGTGGAAAAGCAGACAAGCTTGGGCAATTTTTGAGAGAATTGACCCCCAGCTTCCCGGACCTTTCCCAAATGTTCAAGCGGACCATGTGCCTTTTTGGGAGTGCATACTTGTGCGAAAAGCTCTTGTCCACCTTGAACTTCAATAAGTCCAAATACAGATTCAGACTGACTGATGATCATCTCCAAGCCATACTGAGGGTCTCAACTGCTTCCTCCCTCAAGCCAAATGTGGCTCGGCTATGCAAGAGGAAGCGCTGCCAGGTCTCTAGCAGCAAGGACTAGGCTAGAGAAGCCATGTTCAGAAGAACAGTTCATGTTCTTCAATGTTCCATTCATGTTCAAGACAATTAAAGTTTAAAGAACTGTTAATGCAGACATTTGAATCTGAATACAGCAAATATAAAACACTGAAGATACCACATATAGTCGCTCACTAGAGAATTATTATTACTGTTGTTGTTGTTATTTTATTTATTCCTGATTGATTGATTTATTTTCTTACTAATTCTTAATTTATTTATTTATGTAATCTTATTTAGTGTTTAAAAATAAAAAGATTTGAGAAGATTGGAATTTTTTAAGCAAAACTTTTCTCATGGAAAATCTGATGTGGCCCAGCCTCACCCAGGCTCTGCCTCCAGCAGTCCCCAGCTAAATTGAGTTTGAGACCCCTGATCTAAAGGAGAATGATGGTCTCAGGGAGCTCAAGACACCTAGCCTGGAGCAATGGTAACTGTAGTCCAACCGAGGGCTGGCATGCAAATGCAGGAGAGAGCCATCAGTGGGGAGGGGGAAACCAGAGTGTGGCGGATGAAGAGACTGAGCTTAGTTCTCTCGTTTATTATTTCCTAAGGCCAAGAAAGGAGACTCCAGTCAGGGACACCAAGAGGGAAGCTGTACGCCTCTCCATCTTCGGCCTCCTGCCAGGGTGAGAGGGTGCTAGTCTCTTTCAGGTGCACCAGGTAGATGTAGACATTGGTCGGCCGATTGGCGCGTGGCGTGGGACCTCCTGGGTATTTAGCGTCGTGGCTGGTCCCTACCAGGCGGTAATGGGTCTCTCCCACCTGCGTCCGGGGGTAGAATTCGGTCCCAACTGCTGTGTCATTCCGGCGTTCCTGGCTGCCCAGATATAACATGGGAGCCGGCGGCCACGTCCTGGCAGCGAATGAAGGGGGGGTTACCAAAAGGGGCCGAGGCAGTACGTGGACGCTACCAGTTTTCACACTCACATGGGTGATAATAGCGGGACGGGTGGCATGGCAGGCAGTCGGGGGTAAGGGCGCCTCCCAGCCCAGTGAGGCTTCTCATTCTGGGCATTCATGGTGAGATGGATGGGTTCAGGAGTGCACTCGAGGCAGCGACAGGCTGGAGGGTGAAGGCCGTGTCATAGTCACTGCCAGAAGAAAGGGGCTGCAGGCTGCCCAAATCCACCTGGACGGTGCCTTGCTGGACCCCACTGGACAGGAGGAGGTACCAGTTGACTTTAAATAATGAGGTGTCTTTAAATATTAATAATTATAATTATAATGATTATGATAAGTTATAATTATAATAAAGTCGCACTTGACTACACATCAAAGAACTCACACAGGAGATAAACCATATAAACTCATGGAATGAGGAAGTGCTTCAGTCAAAACCATAGAGTTTACCATGGAGAAGTCACACAGGGGGAAAACAGAATATGAAAAGAGCTCTCATGAGAGCTGTTGCCTCCATTTACATCAGAGGACTTGCTCTGACAAGAAACCATATAACTGCAGGGTGTGTGGAAAAGGTGAAGAATGGTTATGTTAGAATTGAGGCATCTCAGTCTTTGTCCTTGGGGAGACCTCTCTGGCCTGGATCGAGAAGATCTCGCTTCCCCATCCAGCACCCTCTTCTGCAATCTGTTTGTCCACTCAACCAGGATCACCTCTGAACGTAAAGTGAAAGAAGGAATAATAAATAGCATTCAATCTTTTTAAATGGCTGAATTCCATGGAAGGGGCAGCATTAAAAGGACAGAAAAAATTCGATCCAGCAGATGTTACGTCGGTTATCTGCAGAAAGGTTTGTGACAGTATTGGCGACCACCTGTTCCCTTTAGAGTGATAATAACTACTCCCCCTTCAAATCTGAAGCTGCAGGGCACCTGCCCTCCCCTCACAAGGTGTTAGCAAAAAAACAAAGTTTCTGGCAGGAAGGGGAAGCTTCGTGAGCTCTGTGTTGGCTGAGACAAACAGGGGCCATTAGGGCAAACACCACACTGCCCATTTCCCTGGTGATGATGTCACCTGCCTGTCACTGCTATGGCTGGAGTTTATCTGCCTATGGCAGGACAGGAGGTGGGACTTCAGTGGGTGTAGTTAATGTATATAAAGGGGGAGTGAATGTGGTAAAGGCAGATTTTGGAGATTGGGGAGATTTGGGTTTTTGGAGAGTTAGAGTTAGAGTGAGAGTTGAGTTAGGGCATGAAGTACTGTGTTAGTTAAGGTCTGAGTGATAGCGTGATTGAAGGGATCCTTTATTTTATTGATTGCCTTATTCAGTTTCTATAGTGATTTACCACATATTAAGTTGTATCAATAAACAATCATTTTCCTTTTTAAAATCCATACCTTTGTCTGAGGAGTCAGATATATGTGTGTGGTTGGTGGCAGCGTGTGTTGAGAAAGAGTGTGAGAAGTGGCGTCCCCTCTGTGACGTACGAGGAGGCAGCCACAGCGACCACCTGTTCCCTTTAGAGTGATAATAACTACTCCCCCTTCAAATCTGAAGCTGCAGGGCACCTGCCCTCCCCTCAAAAGGTGTTAGCAAAAAAACAAAGTTTCTGGCGGGAAGGAGAAGCTTCGTGAGCTCTGTGTTGGCTGAGACAAACAGGGGCCATTAGGGCAAACACCACACTGCCCATTTCCCTTTGCTCCCCTTCGTCGGCAACTGGAAGGGGGTGAGATACTAATTGCTTTAAATTATTCAGTACCGAGCAAGTTAAGGCGAGTTCCTTCCTTTTCCCAGCTTTTGCCCGTGTAGTTGAGAGTAAGACCCTTCGAACGGTGTGGAAGTTGCTTCTGACTCAACGAGCACATAGGGCTTAACTTGACCGAGTGAGAGCAGTGCCTGAGGCTTCTGTCTCCTTTCTTCCTTTAAGGAAATAAATTAGTGGGCAAAAATACATATATTTTTAAAGGACTGTTTTAGCCCTAACAATTTATTTCCATGTGGGCATCTTCAGACATAATAAATAAGTTTGTACTTGAGGGGACTGCTTCCCCCCCCCCTCGTTCCCCTTTGGGTCTCTCAGCGCGAAGCCAGCCTTGCCATCCGCCCACCACAGGGTCCTTCCTCAGCTTTCAGCTGTCGCTCTTGGCCGGTATATAAACCAAAGTAAGTAAAAGTAATAAAGATGTGGGAGAAACTGATGGGACCAGGCAGGGGGAGGCTGAAAGAGGAGAACCTGTCCCCCCAAAAAAGCCATATTGGGAAGAGCGGGACAGACAGAGGAAGGCATGCAAAAGAGCAACACAAGGCGGATGGGCTAGAAGGAAGGGAAAGATGGAACTCCCTCACTGCCCAACAAGGGGGTAATCAAGTCAGATGAATGGTGGGAGGCAACTCATCTATCTGCTCCCCTGTCATTCACACACCTATGAAACTGCTGCCGCGTAGAACAAGCTCAACCTTAGCGTTTGGTAAAGGAATTGAACTTGCCCTTCGAAAGTTGAACGGATGTCAAAATGGTCCACCATGATCTGCTCAGTCAGAGCTCTAGAGCTGGATCCAGTTGAACTTGTCCCATCCAACTCAAGATTCCCAGCCATCCCTGCAATGGTCCTCAACCTCCCCTTTCAAGGCATCCCACTTCTGACTCTAGAAAAAAAACAAAACCACCCAATGATGGTGGCTACATCCTAGCCCGTTTTTCCAATTCCAGGGGAAGGTGTGAGAAAGAGGAGAAAAAGGAGACGGAAAGGAGTGAGCCATCCCCTCCATCGTCTAAACAGGAGAATAAAAAGGATAAAGTGATGGAAACAGAAATGAGTACCCCCCTCGGTCCTTGGGAGAATGATCTTCCAACTAAACCAGTCTATGGTGTCAAAAAAGCTGGGGGCGACTGCTTTAGAAGGTATACTATACAGCTGTATTTCCTACTGGGAGCCATGGCTCACCTTTAGACCTTTGAGGCTTATTATTTTTATTTATTCTATTTGTACCCCGCCTATCTGCTCAATACGACCACTCTATGCTTAGAAGCTCGTGTCAGGAATATGGAATAAATACCCATATAAATCTGTATCAGCAAATGTGAAGGAAATGATTCTGAAGGTAGCGCATCAGTGGCATTTACATCCTACAAAGTTACATAGACTTAATGAAGATATATAGAATAAATGTTGGAGGAACTGCGGACAAAAAGGAACTTTGGAACTTATGTGGATTTCTTGCCCCCAAATAGAAGCATTTTATTTATTTATGTATTTATTTTATTTATATCCCGCCTATCTAGCCGGTTAAGCCCACTCTAGGCGGCTGGCACGAGGCAATTAGATAGATAGAGACACTGACCAGTAAAATAATAGATATGAATGAAACATTATTGTTAGTCTCATTATTTACAGGGGGAAATGAGAAACCTGAAAATAAAGAATTAGTTGCAAATCTTATAGGCACTGCAAGATCTGAGATAGCTAGAAATTGGAAAAATGCTCAAGAGCTCTCATTACAAGCATTTATGAATAAGATACACAACGCTGATGGAAAAAATGACTAATAAAGTTAGACTATATATAGAAGTAAGGTATAGTCCATTCACTTAAAATTCGAAGCCCTTATTAAAATATGCCAAATAAAATAAATCTTGAGACACGTGGTTTAGAAAACAATCTGAAGCGTTGAGATTGTTGGTCGATAGTTCTTTAAGATGAGACAGGGAATGGTGTAAATGTGATTTTGGGAATTGTGGGGAATAGCAATTGGTCAACGGTTAAATTATATAACAAGATAATAGTATACTATGTTAAGCTTTGTATTTATTACTTGTAACATGGATTGTCTTTTCTTCAGAAATAAAATTTAAAAAAATTAAATTTAAAATAAAAAATTTAAAAGCTCACGTTGGAGAAAATGTATTTTTCAAAGACAAAATAAAGATGTTAGAAGATGAAAAGATAACATCAAATAATGTGGTTTAGCTAGATCGTTGGATGAAAAAGTGGGGCAGAATAGCAGCAAATGCTGGGAACTAACAAGTTAGAAATCATGAAGCAGCTCTTAGCATTATGGGAAGTAGGTATGTCAAGAAAAGCATATGGAAATTTTTTTAAAATCAATTATCTGGGAGCATAAAATGTTTATAAATTGATTTGGAGACTGCATAATCTTTAATTTCACAAGCATCAAATGCTTAAAAATACTACAAATTATGTTGGAGATGTGGACGGGGTATACTTTAATGTACGTGCCAATAGTTATGGCAACCCTTAAAAAGACTTTTGAGATATGTATAATGTTGAGTGGTTTACTCCTACCAATGTGTTTGCATAGCTGAACAGGGACTTGAACCCACATCTCTCGAGCCCCATTCCAACCCTCTACCCAAAGCTACAAGAAATTCATTTTATGGTATTCCCAGTTACTGTGTACAGATGTGGAAAATGGAAAACAAGGAAAGCAAATAGAGAGGGAATTATTCCTCCCATGTCCTGGGAGAAAACCTAGCCAGACTCCCACAGAGAGAAGTAACCTGATTCTAGAGCAAATCAAACCTGAACTCACTAGAGACTAAAATGACTATTGTGAGCTTATGTAAAGTTCTGCACTGAACAAGGAATTGGGCTCAACTGTCTTATCTGCCCCTTCCAAAGCCATCATTTATGATCATGCTAGAATGGAAAAGATAACGCTAGGCATCATGAAACCATGAGAAAGAGTAAAGCCCATTATGAGGCAGGTTGACCAAACAAAGGAATCAATAGCTTTTAGCTCTTCAAGACCTGATATGGGTTATTAATGACAAGCCTTTGGGGACTGAATATATGGGAAATGCATGAGTTTCATCTTTTGTTATTTAGAAGAACTGCTGAATTTTATTATGCACTTTTTTTCCTTCTGCAGACAAAATAGAATCCCCTAAAAACTATTCTAGAACTCATAAATTCAAAAGGTTTGTGTCTCTTTGGAAAACAGCTCTTCTCTTTTAAAAGATTTGGAATTTACCCTGATCTAATTAGCAAGCTACATATGTAGTTATATGAAGCTGTATTCTTTGTAATCAGTAACATGGCTTCGCCCATGCAGCATAGCTTACTCCCTTGCACCACTAATACCTCATTAAAAATCCTGCACGCCCTACAAAAAAAATTCCACAGCAACAGTCTCTGGACCACCAAATCTGTGAAATCCCCCACACCCAAAAAAAATCCTTACACTCCAAGCAGCTTAACTCTTCAAACAGAACTATTGTGGTGATACAGGTCCCTTCACAGATTAATTTGATTGTAAATGTACCAGTCTCCTCTCTGTTTCCCCCCCCCAAAAGGCTATCTTAGTCCTCAATTGGGGGGGGGGGGAACTCCCTATTTCTGGCAGAACTGGAACGTAAAGACAGGACTAGGTGACTTGAAATAATGTAAAACAGTATCTCCCACCCAAGAAAACATCTTCGCAGTTTGTCCACTAAAGCTTTATTGAATAGGTAGCTAGACCCTCGCCACACACATACTACCCAGCCCTAACTAGGAGCCTTCCTCACAGCTCCACTACGCAACACAAAATGGCGAGGCTGCCTGCCTGGCTTCCTCTATTTATAGAAATTTACCTGAGCATGCGCGTTGCAGTAACGGGGCAGTAAGTGAGGTCTCCCTTTCTCCCTCCCTCCCTCCCCCCCCCCCGCCCTTGGAGTGTTTAGTAACGGCTGCCAAAGGGAGCGTGAAAACAGCGGGTCTCTCGCCTGCTTCTCCGTCAGTGAAGGGGGGAGGGAGGGGGGAGCAGGCAAAAAGGCGGGAAACAGAAAGCCTCGGTAGTGCTGTGTGGAATGTTTGCCTCGGACTACGATTCCCACAATTCCTCAGGCACCATGGCCAGTCCTCTGTGGCTATGGTGGCTGAGGGGGAGTCTGGGAGTTGTAGTCCAGGAACGTTATCTTCAGCGCTCTCCTTAAATCCAGTTTAACACAGGGTGGCTCAATTAAAAAAAAAAAGTTGAGGGAAGTGTTAAAAAAAATGTAAACCGCAGCATGCAAGCTGACCTAGACATGACTGTGTCCAGAACGAAGTTCTACAGGTGTTATTTTTAAAGGACACCATTCAAGTGGCTTAACTCTGAGCAGGTCCAGCAACAGTGCCCAATGTGTCCACAGGAATGGAAGTTCAAGGAGTGACAAATTTATTTTATTTATTTATTTAATTTATATGCTGCCCACACTACCCAAAAGTCTCTGGGTCTCTGGGTAGCAAGGTTTCACACTCTCCTCCTTTTGGATTTCATGTACTGCTTGTGAGGTTTTGTTTGGCTTTTACAACATTGACTATATACTATATCTGTCATCTCCAGAGTTACCCAGAGGCTGAAGCAAGGAAAGCAAGTGGAATTACTCTTAATGTATAATTTCTGCTATGTTTTCTCCTTATCTTATGCACAGTTCTGCATCCTTACGCTATATCCCACTAGTTGTGAATTCAGGATAAGTAAAATGTAGGAAGATTACTCCTGCGTTGATGAGAAGGCTCAATATTGATTAGAAAGGCATCAATACTGCTTTTGATAGGTTGGAGCATGTAAACCTCATAATGGTTAGGATTCTGTCTTGGCGGATACCTGATTCCTGGAAGGCATGTGTTTTACCTCCATTAGAGGTTAAGAGAGCCATTTTAAAAATATTGTAGTAACAGCCTTTTGGGAACAAACATACTATTAGATTGCAATAATATATAACAAACTGCTTTTGTTGCCAAAAACTTGCCCACAGTATATATGATGCCACATGTACAAGAGGTGGTTCCAGTAGCTGATGTGAGTCACCCCCCTCATTTATTTATTTATTTATTTATTTATTTATTTATTTATTTATTTATTTATTTATTTATTTATTTATTTATTTATTTATTTATTATGGACTATTTCCATTTGCACAGGGATTCTTCCAGGCTCATCGCAGCTAGGAGTGCATGTTTTGTATCTGCAGCCAGAGCTGCATGATGAGATGATGGGATATGGCCAGCGGGGAAGGAAGGAATGTTCCTGACAATTTTTAAAAACCATACCCTATAATTATTTGAATGGAAAAGAAGGTTCCTACACTAGTTCAGCTATGTAGCCACCCAGCCTACAGACCAGCTGTTTTTGATGCTTCATCCTGGCTGTTGGGTGCCCAGTCCTTTCTGTGGTCTATGCCACCTCCGCCTGGTGATGTGTAATCGGTGCCGCTTTATGCACCCAAAAGAGACGGTGGTTCCAATCTCTGACCTTTCTAACACAGAGAATAAAAAAGCAAACTAAATGACAACTTTAACTGCTAGAAGAGTTATCCGGCAGGAGTAAAAAGCCACCATCGCATGTCAGAGCTTCTAAGGGAAGAGTCTTCTGCAACAAAGCATGATGTCAGACTCTTTAACAGCTAAGGTACAACACTGCAATTGATTTTAATGGAATTATGGCCCACCTCAGTTTTACAGGCCTCTCGTGGTCTACCTGTAACGTTTACTAAACTAGAGTTATATGGGACTCCTGCATGCTTGGGTCTTTCATTCTGACAAATAGCCAGCCATTGAGCAATTATCGTTTTTGTGCAATTACCGTATTTGCCACCATCACTGCCTTCTGAGGCCTCCATTTTATTCAAGTAAAATGGGGCTACTTAGATACAGGGCAAATTTATTGTGAATGAGGAGAAATTCAATAAATCTGGCACTTATGTATGTCCAATTTATGTCCCCAATATGTATACTAAAGGTTACTTAGCAAATAGTAAAGATAATGTTATTGAAGTATTCTGCTTCTGGTCAAAAACAGTCTAAATTGTCTAATAGTCTTATCTCAACATTTTAAATTTGTATGAATTTTATCTATGTTTCATATATGTTGATAAGTTTCCAGAACAACCCTGGGGCTCTGGAACATTTCCACATGAAGCTTTTCTGAGCCCAGAGGAACCTCTATATTGCTGGCTTCTCGTTATTGGCGGCCTTGTGAGTACTGGCGGGGGCAGGGAAGGGGAGCTTACGAACTGAGTTGATAAGATATTGGTGACTTGAAAAAGCTCTCACTCCTTCCTTGCCTCTAATTTGGGGAAAGTCTGTTTCCTGTATTATTTCACACCAAAGGTTAGAGGAATTTTTAAAAATCAATGAAGACTCTCTTACATGGGAGCATCAAAATCCAGCTGTAAAGAAAGGTGGACTGTCAAGGAATGTTTCGACAAAACGTACAGTATCTGACCGGCAATCCCACCAATGAGGAGGTTACTGGGATGATGCCGCTCATGATGAATAGAAAACTGGGTCATCTACTGAGCACCCATTCATATCTGCTTGGCATGCCCTGTGGGGCAAGAGAAGCAGCAGAACGATTAACATTGGAAAGCTGAGCTTCTCTCTAAGTTCACTGACTCCCAGCTGTGTTTGTCTATGTCTCTTGTCAGTGAGATCAGCTTAACCTAAAATGGGTGACTGCCAAGATTCCCAGTATAATTCATAAAAGCATGGGTACGGTTCTGAACATCAACTGGCAACCTTTGAATGACAACTGAGCCGTGGCTGTTTTGGCAACAAAGCCGAACAATTCCTGCTGTCCCTGAGTTCTTGTCCCTAATTTGAATAGTTTAAGGGGATGATTTATAATAAATTTGTGGCATTATTATTGAATGGGGTTCTTTTTTTACAGTCACTTCTTGAAAACTGCTGATATTTTGGCGATTAGTAATAATTACTGTAATTAGAGATTTGCAGGAAAAACAACCACCCTTGTCTAGTTTTGCCTTTAAGCGGCACAATTCATAATTGCTGTTCAGATGTTATTTTGGCTGTTATTTTCTATATTCTGGAGTGTTGCGTACTTGGGGGGGGGGGAAGCTCATTAGGCCTCAATTCCCTGTGAGCTAAAACTCTTTGTTCATGAACACTATGATGCATTTACTTTACTTTTTCCCTCTTTTATCAGGAGTTTGATCTACTTGCTAAGTCCAACTAAAGTACACTCAGTGACATGTCAACACTTAAATAACTCCCCTTGATTCAATGGATTTCCTCTGGGAAAGATAACAATTGGATTCGACCCAAGGACAATTTGAGAACAGCTGAAGAGATGTCCTCATGGATTATGCACAGGAAACACAAGAAGGTTTCTAGTATAACATGGACTGATGTATCAAGAGAACATAGCTCTTACATTATCTTGCTTTAGTTGGTCTGCATCGTTTACAATAAACTTAGAAAATAATTGCTTAACTTTGAACTGTCTTGTTCTGACTATGGAGTAATGTAGGAAAAGGACGACAGAGTCAAGAAACAATTTTTCTTCTTTATCAATATATGTAAACTGTTTAGAAAATAAGTTTTTAGAGGTGTGCACCGCAATAATGAAACATCCTATTCATACAGTACACAAAATGGCAATAAAATATTCACAGCAAACAAACATTTCTTTTATTTATTATTTCATTTCAATATGCTGCTGTTCCTGCTGGGCAGTTGTACAAAGTGGATGTGTTAAGGAAGTCCCTGAGATAAATACAAGGATAAACTAGGCATATGTAACGTCTCCCAAGAAAAACTGCAACATTCAAATGAGGAATATTTTGTCCCACTCTATGCTGGTCCCTAGTCTGAGAAGACCCAAATATGGGGAAAGGCAAGTCAAAAGAGTCAGCTACAGAAGGACCCACTAAAACGAACAGCCAGGGCAGGGAGATAAGAAGGCAGGGAAGGCAGATCAGTCCAATATCAATCCAAACACCAAAGCCAAGTCAATGTCTACTAGAATTGACAAGCAGAATCCAAAGGCAGAATCCAGTAGACAGGTACAGTTCAAAGAGTACCTCCATCCAGCTGAGAACTTTACTGAGGAAGTTCAAACTGGGCTCATGCCTTCCATTTTCTCTCCCCCCATAAATTGGGCAGGTGTCCCACCTCCTAAACTGCTCACCAGAACACACCAAGCATTTGATAGCTCTGGTGGATATGGATTCCACCCCAGCCCCATTGGTTATGTCAACTTGGATAGATAGTAGACACCCTGAAAGCTGCATGTATTCACATCCTGTGGTTCTCCAGAATGAAATAACTGGGAAGGCTGTGCTTTATATAAAAAAATAGGTGATGGAGGGGAAAGTGTCATTGGTAGAGAAACTAAACAGGCTCAATCTATAAAAACAATAATATAAGCATTTGAAGGACACTCAAATATCAAATCAAGACTTAATGTACCTTCTTCATTGAAATAAATCACTAGACTGCATTATTGACTAATATGCTACTAGAATGTATTCAACATATTACTGAGTTCTATGTACTGTGGTTAACTCATTGTTAACACTATATACTGAACCTGTTATCTTGATTCCAGTTGCTCTGTAGGAAAACTTCTTCTAAAGGTGCTCTTAGATATTTAAAGTCTTTTTCCTTATTAGCTGTCCCTTGTGTTTTAAGTCAGGCATGAGCAAAATAATGTAACATTTGGGGAAGAAAATGCAAGCTAGCAATCCAACACCAGAAGCTAAGATAGAGAAGATCTCCACAGCTACCATGTATTTTCCCTTGGTGCTCAGGTAGGTTGGAACAAAAGACAACCAAACACTGCAAAATACCAACATGCTGAAGGTGATGAACTTGGCTTCATTAAAAGAATCAGGCAACTTCCTGGCTAGGAAAGCCACCAAGAAGCTGGTAAGGGACAGAAGTCCCATGTAGCCCAAGACAACATAAAGCAGGACACCAGAGCCATCAAGACATTCTAATATGATTTCTTCACTTAGGGACTGCATGTCCAAATGTGGAAATGGGGGAGAGGTAGATAGCCAAACTGTACATATTGCAGCCTGAATAAAGGAGAAGAACAGGACAACAGAGTGGGTGAGTCTTTTCCCCAACCATCTCCGCATCTTAGACCCTGGCTTGGCAGCCATGAAAGCTACGACCACAGTGATGGTTTTGGCCAGTATGCACGAAACAGCCACGGAGAAGATGATGCCAAAAGCAGATTGCTGGAGAAGGCAGATCACTTTGCCAGGTTGCCCAAGAAAGAAGAAAGGAGAAAGAAAGCAGAAGAGGAGAGAAATTAGGAGAATGTAGGTGACCTCCCGGTTGTTGGCTTTGACGAAGGGAGTATCATTATGCTTAATAAACAGTGCTAGTACCAAGATTGTGATCAAGGAGAAGGAAATAGAGAGTGAGACTAGACCAATTCCTAAGGGTTCTTCATACGAAAGAAATGTCAGGGGTTTGGAGATGCATCTATCTCTAGTTTTGCTTGGATATTCATCCTCTGGGCATTTGAAACATTCATCCGTATCTGAAAAAGGAAAGTGGACCCATTTCATGTAAAATATTATCCCATATGACATAAATCATAAAAGCACTGAATCATTAAGTTGAAAGGGCCCTATAAGGCCATAAAGTCTAATCCTCTGTTCAATACAAGTGACATCATAGTGTCTATTATTCAGAATCGCTGAGTAGTATTTCAGTGGCAGGAAACTTGAAGATGGATAACTATGTTAGAAGGGAAAGCATTATTCCAGTTTTATCACTCATCAGGCAACAGAGAGAATTACAATCTCTTTTCACACCTGACATGATCCATGATGGTTTATGGACTTGGGTGTATATCAGCTGCATGTACCTATCACTTACACATAAATGGATTTGCTCACGGCACTTTCGACAATTATATTTAACATTATTCCCTTCCTTGTACTTCCCCACCCCACCTTGTTGTTGTTTAGTCGTTTAGTCATGTCCGACTCCTTGTGACCCCATGGACCAGAGCACGCCAGGCCTTCCTGTCTTCCACCGACTCCCAGAGTTGGGTCAAATTGCAGAAAGTGAGGAGGAATTTAAGAACCTCTTAATGTGGGTGAAAGAGGAGAGCGCAAAAAACGGTCTGGAGCTCAACATCAAAAACACTAAGATCATGGCCACTGGTCCCATCACCTCCTGGCAAATAGAAGGGGAAGGTACGGAGGCAGTGACAGACTTTACTTTCTTGGGCTTAATGACCACTGCAGATAGTGACAGCAGCCACGAAATTAAAAGACACCTGCTTCTTGGGAGGAAAGCGATGACAAACCTCAACAGCATCTTAAAAAGCAGAGACATCACCTTGCCAACAAAAGTCCACATAGTCAAAGCTATGATGTATGTCAAATTAGGGGAACAATTGGCCTCCATCCACTCTTTTTTTTTTCTTTCAGAAATGCAGAATGTGATGAATCACCTACCTTTCTGGTTGGAAACCTGCCCTTCTGGGCAAGGAGAACAATCATAACAGCAGAACTTCTCTCCTTCCTTCTTTTTTTTCTGAGAACCAGCATAACATGAGTCACTACACACAGAAAGGGGAGGCACCTGTTCATAAACATTAAAGGATATTAGAACAGAAGGCACACTGCAACATCAGCTATTCTTAGTGGAAGGAATAATGATAATCATTAGAGATGGGGATGACTCCG
This sequence comes from Pogona vitticeps, assembly GCF_051106095.1. NCBI lineage: Eukaryota > Metazoa > Chordata > Lepidosauria > Squamata > Agamidae > Pogona > Pogona vitticeps. The sequence continues at coordinate 117,613,508 of NC_135788.1, forward strand.
CATTTTGGCCAGTTGTCCCACTTCATGAGTTGTCAAAAGTTGAGGATTCACGAAGCACGAAGTTGCCCCCATGAAGCGATGAATAACAAAGTTATTAGTTCATTCATGGGGGGGATTAAAAAACACCCCGCAGCCCCGTTATTATTACAAAGAAACCCCGCCATTCTGCCTACTGCCGTCCATCAACTGCTCAGTGGCAGATAGGCAGCCACACCACCCAAAGCCACCCAACCCCACAACCTACTCCACCCCTTCCTCTCCCTACCTTATCCCCCACCCCACTCCCACCAACACTCCCTTCCAATTAAAAAAAACCCCAAAACACAATTTTTCCTCCCTGCCACCGATCAGCTGATTGGCAGCCGATAGGCAGCCACCCACCCATCACAGCTACCCACCCCAACAGCCTACCCCACACATGACCTTCTTCTCCCTACCTTAGCCCCCACCCCACCTACACCCCCTTACCTTAACTGCTGCTGCTGAGGTCTCCTTCTGGCCTTCCAGCCATGGCATGTAAAAAGGGAGACTGGCTGCCCTTTGCAAAGATGGTGGCTGTGGCTTCATTTAGAGTAGGGAAGCTGCAGCTGCCATCTTTGCAAAGGGCAGCCTGGATTACTTTTTTTTGGGGGGGGTAATATGAAGGATGAATAAAAACAGATAAATATTCATCCCTTCGTATTTGTTGGGGTCTCTGGAACCCATGAGTATGAAGGGACAAATATTTAACAAATTGGCTATTTTCATCGAAAAAGCTGATCCGTTTTTATATTCGTCCCCATCTCTAATAATAATACATCATCAAGCTATTTAAAATGTAGCAACATTTTAAGAATATTAAAGGAGAATATTAAAAACAGATCTAGTTCTTAGTGAGATATTTTGCCAAGAATACGTCAGAAATAGTCAGATGTCTCACTGTCCTATAAAAATATGGGCTTGATCTTATTTTTCCAAACTTTTGTGTTTACTATTATTTGCCTGTTTGTTTGTGTAATTGTCAAGCTCAGCAGATCATCTAGTACAGCAAAAAATGTGTCATTTTGTGCACCTCTCTGTCTGTCAGTCGGTCAGTCAATCTCTCTCTCTCTCAAAAAAAAAGTCAGTTTCCTGGATGTGTTTAACTTAGTGGAAAGCTTCAGCCAAATAGAGACAATACAGAGCTTTTTGGGGGCTCATAAAACTCTGGAGTAGGGAGACTTTCTGGCTTCCACAGTGCTCAGCTAAAATTTATCAAAGCATAGAAAATATTCAACAGATTTTACTTGCAGAGGACACATACATTTGTTTCCAAATATCATTAGAAGGGACACTTAGAACTTCAAAACGACATATCTTCATTTTTTAATTGAAGGTATGGTGCTCCCAGCATGACACATTCTGATCACCCCTAAGAGATTCTGTTCAACCCACCGACAATCTTTCCTTCTACCCTGTCCCTTAGTCCACACACCTCCTTAAAATATCTTTGCCACACAATCATGTCCTCATCAATGACAAATTCGTTTCCTTCATTGGGACCAACCCAGCCAACTTTCACTCGGTGGAAAGAGTTGTTTGGGAATATCAGCATATTGATGATGTCAAATCCACCGATGATTTCCTGCTGATCATTAAAAGATACTTCTTCACCAGCAGAGTTGTTAAATGAAATGTGGTGAAGAAAGGGCTGAAGCTAATGAAAGAGCAAGAAAGAAAGAAAGAAAGAAAGAAAGAAAGAAAGAAAGAAAGAAAGAAAGAAAGAAAGAAAGAAAGAAAGAAGGGAGGGAGGGAGGGAGGGAGGGAGGGAGGGAGGGAGGGAGGGAGGAAGGAAGGAAGGAAGGAAGGAAGGAAGGAAGGAAGGAAGGAAGGAAGGAAGGAAGGAAGAGAGGGAGAAAGAAAATAAAAGAAACAGAAAATCACATTTTAGGCATGAACCTCATATATTGAAAATATACCAACATTCAATGCCCTGCAAGTAAAGCTTTATAAAATGCCACCTTGCAAAGATCCGCTTGAAAATGCAAGTACTTTTAATCCTACTCTCAATGCCTTGGTACAGATAGTCCTGGAACCTTTGGGGAAGAAATAAAAAAATAGGTGTCTCTGAGCCCATTGGCAGTATCTCAGCACCTTCCCAACACCTAGGTATTTCCCAGCACCTTGGCATTTAGCCACAAAGGTAAACTTGAATAATGAACTGAAGGTTATGGATTCATAGATTTTTAGGATTGGGAAGACCCTTAAGCCCAAATCACTGCTAAAATTGCCATTACCTCCCAAGGCTGGAGGTCTTGAAGTCTTCTATTCCACATCTCTCCTCTCTGGCTGAATCTAGAAGAATCCATGACATTCAAAGCGTGTGCCACAGCATAGACAGCATTATAGATGCCATAGCTGGGGCCAGTCATGTCCATTTCAAAAGCAGCCTCAGGAAGACTCTCTAGTCTTTCCTCTCCAGTACATAATTTACTCTCCTCTTTTGGTTCAATGAGATCTGGAAATGAGCAGTCAAAAGCTTGTTCCCAGAATTCCCTGAGAAAGCTGTTGCCTTCTGCCAGAGAAGGCTGCATGTTCTGAAGGTATGTATGAAACTTCTGGTGTTTACTTGAGTGAACTGTGAAAGCAAGGTTCCCATGGAACATTTCAAAATTCCAATGGATGACGAGACCGTGTAGTGCAAAATCAAATTTGACTGTCATGATCCAAACTTTCCCCGTACTTGTATTTTCCATATATTCAGCATTTGCTAAATTCATTAACATGCTCAACCACATCATGGTCAGTGTTTCTCCATACATAATAAATGTACTGGTTTTTGCCTCCATTAGAGGTAGATAATTGGTCATGCTTTGCATTTCGGCAACAGAAGGCAAGTATGTTCGGTTTGGTATTCTTTGTATGAAAGCTGAGCAGATCTGATTTTGGTGAAGTAAGGGCTCCATAACATTCAAGAAATGTTCTCCACTATGATCAGCCACAGCAAGTAGGCCAACCCATGTCCATCCAAAATGCAGGAGCAACCGGATTATCCCCGCGTACTGAACAGCTTCATTTGGGACCATGTGATAAGAGAAAGCCACCTGTCTTGTATCCTCTTCGAAGAGAAAAGAACCATAGGTCAGCTAAAGGAAAATGTACAGATATATTAAGGTTGGACCATGTGGGTATATCTGTTTATACGGGTACGTACTAAACCACATGGTTAACAGAGATGAGAATTATGCCCTGTTATAAATCCAAGTGCAAGATCTGATCCCATATCAGTTCTAGCAACACAACTGCAGTCACACACAACATCAGGGACATGTTTTCTTGTTATCTGCTAATGCTATCTTCTATGCCAATCTTTTCCAGCCATTCCCTTCTGCACTCTATATAAGATAAACAGGACAACCTTTATGGCAGTGGTTCCCAAACTGCATGCTATGGCATCCTGGAGCACCATCAACCCAGCCAGGGAGGCCACTAAATCCTCTCATCCTTTGCCACCACCCTCTCCCTCTCCTTGGCTGGCAGGTCTCCCTATGTGCCCGGGCACAGACCCTGGGTAAACTCCTCCCCTGACTCCAGCCACCTGCCTGTGGAGGAAGAGAAGAGACAGATGATGGTGATGCTGCTTTTGCATCAGGGAGGCTCCAGAATGGAGTCAAGGCACCGATGACTCAAAAATGTTTGGTAACCATTAGGTAAGGTTCCCCTTGACATTTAGTTCAGTTGTGTCCGACTCTAGGGCGCGGTGCTCATCCCAGTTTCCAAGCCATAGAGCCAGCGTTTGTCTGTAGACAGTTCCCATGGTCACGTGGCCAGTTCAACTAGACATGGAATGCCATGACCTTCCCACTGAGGTGGTACCTATTTACCTACTTGCATTTACATGCATTCAAACGGCTAGGTTGGCAGGAGCTGGGACAAGCGATGGGCACTCACTTACTCCGTCGTGTGGATTCGATCTTACGACCGCTGGTCTTCTGACCTTGCAGAACAGAGGCTTCTGTGGTTTAGCCCACAGCGCCACCCATGTCCCTTTGGTAACCATTGCTCTATGCAAAAGAATTAAAGAACTGCCATCTGCCATCAGAAAGGGCAACACACACAAAACTTTTGAAAAATTTGAATCTCACTATGACTGTCTTTAGAAGAAAATTTGTTCAGAACTAGCCTGGAAAGAGAAACACCTTAGGGAAGAGATATATACAGATATATATCAAACACACTCGAAGGGATGAAATATCGGTCAAGTTCCTAAGTTATTACAAAGTGTGAAGTCCTACCTTGATTACCATGGTTTGCAATTTGTGTCAACAATGCTATTGCTACCTTGTGGACTCTTAATGATAATTATACATAGTTGGTAGTCCTATTTCTTTCCTAATGAATCACTCTCACTTTCTCCGTTATCTGTATCCTCAGCTGGTCATGTGGCTGTGTATAAATATGACAGTCCTATAGCTTCACGGTTGTGTCAGAGGAAATGGATTTGATTCGCAACAAATTTAGCAGCTGGTCTTTAAGGTGCCGACTTTTTTGTTGTGTTGTCCATATCTCTCTCTCTCTCTGTCTCTCTTTGTTCATTCGTTTCCTTTTGTGAATATCCAGGCTTCCCCACACAGCGATCTTACCTGAGGAATCTTGTAGAGACCTGAGATCAACCCCATGTGGAAGGAAATGTCAGAGCCAAGTGCCCCAACAATGGCTACTAATTTCTCCTGAGGGGCACATTCATAGTTGGGAACAAATCTGTCTGATGTGAAGAGTAGACCCAGCGTGGTGCGGTAGATCATTCCCTTACTATAGTAGCTGTCATAGATGTGGAACCCAAGTGTGATGTTGGGCAAGATCCCAGGATCTTCATTGATCTCCTTGACAGCAAATGCAAAGGCCAGAACATGCTGGTAGAACTTGGTCACCATGCTGGAAAGAGGAGAGAAAAGTGAACTGTTTCACAAACAGTTTTGCATTTCATGTCAGAATGTTGGCACCGTGGTGGTTTACTGTCAGAAGGCAGTCAGATTGTCAAATGATCCCATGCAAACATTTATTTATAATTTATTTATTTATAATATTCCCCCCCCCCACCTGACTCCTTTAAAAGGAGCCCAAGATGGCTTACATAATTAGAAGATGATATTTAAAGGGGAAGGCAATAATTATTCACCAGTGGTGTACATCATTAAACAACCATATTTAAAGTGAGAACAATGAGAATAAAGAGACAGCTTACCTCCTTAAAAGACACTACTAGAGCTAAAAACAGTAAGCATACAAATATTAAAAAGGAACAAACAAATATCACTCTGAGCAATGGAAAGGTAAAGGTAAAGGTTCCCCTTGACATTTAGTCCAGTCGTGTCCGACTCTAGGGTACGGTGCTCATCCCCATTTCCAAACCGTAGAGCCAGCGTTTGTCCGTAGAGCTTCCGTGGCCACGTGGCCAGCGCGGCTATACACGGAACACTGTTTACCTTCCCACCGAGGTGGTCCCTATTTATCTACTCGCATTTTTAACATGCTTTCGAACTGCTAGGTTGGCAGGAAATGGAAAACACAGGTAGAAATATGACTAAGAGACACCACCACTCCCAAACACCCAACATAGATGACTTTTGTCTTGTTGCTTTGAATGGAATAGAATTCATTATTTTATGGATGCTTCAATTGACCTCATGAAAAACATATCCACATGTCCAATTGTGGGGATGAAGGACAGGTGGACCAGCAGTCCAGCAGAGCTTATAGGAAGCCAGTCTATGATCTCATAGCTAAGCTTACTCTGTTATGAAGAGGAAAGGAAGACTGCTAGATATCTCAATGGTTTAGGTCTCTGGCTACAGACCCAGATATTGGGAGTTCAATTCCCCACCGTGCCTCCTTGACAAAGGCTGAAAGGTCCCTTTCAACTCTTCTGTTCTAAGATATTATTATTGTTGTTTTTGTTATTAGGAGATTCACTGAGGAGCAATGACTGGGAAAGAGATTAATGTGTTCGTCCAGTTTTGGAAGCCCCGTTCTTGCATTCATAGGTACCACAACTGACATGATAAAAAGGAAGATAAAGAAATGATAGCTCCTTACACGGGAAAATCAATACCTAGTTCACGAGAAGGGTGATCCTGGAAGGAAAGTTCTTGATAATGGTAAAAAATCTGAGAAACCATCCCCCCAATGAGGAGAGGGCCAGGACGATACCATTCATGCCGAACAGGAAGTGGGTCGCTTGCCCGGCAGCTTCTCATATCTCCTTTACTGTCCTACACAACAAGCGCAACACACGTATATTTTCCATCTGATGGCTAGAGGAATGCACTGCCTTCTGCCCTCAGTGCCAGCCGAATTAATATCATTAGCCTAATAAAAAGGTAACATGGATCACTACGGTTTCTCCACTGAAACGTCATAACAGATGTGTGGTTTCTAACACCAACTAGTCCGGAAGATCAAGTCTCTTTACGACACCAAGGTGGAACAGTCTCAGAGCCAAAAACTCAACTGTGACAGGGAGGAAACATCAGAAGCCCAGGCCTGAATTTGGTCCCTTTGCTGCATCTCAGGACAGAAAGATTTATTTATAACCATTTTCTGACATCCTTATTGAATGTTTTTGTCATCTTCTTCTTCTGGAAACCTGCTCAAGCTTTCTCGGGGATTAGTAATTACGGTAATTAGACTGTTGCAAGGAAGACAGCTATCTTTGACTACTTGGTCTCCAAGCAGCAAGGTCACCAGAAAAGATTTTTAAAAAATCCTTCCATAACTTTATGTGACAACAAAGAAGTCACAAATTTAGGTTGCCCCGAGTGAGCGAATACAAGGCCATGCTAGGCCTTGGGATGACACCAGAAAAGGACAGCTTGTTTGGGACACAATTGCATTCCTTTCAACCAGAGTTCATTTTTCAACCTGAGGGAAATTTAGAGGCTGAGGCAAAGATGGTGCCCTGCTCTGTATGCACAAACTGACAGAAGTGATAGTTATTTTTAAAAAAAAGGCTGGGGTTTGGCCACAATAGCTTGTCAGCATCTGTCTCTTGAAACATTGGCTTCACTCTGCCCCATGATAGGGCATGTAAAACGCATCCTAAAGAGCATTTCCTGAATATGTTCTTTTGGCAGGCTTCCAACTTATGTCATGAGGTCTTTGAGTAAAATAATTGTTTTCTTGACCAGGGAATGACAGCAAGGGAGAGAAAGAAAGACTTACTTACTGACTGACTGACTGACTGACTGACTGACTGACTGACTGACTGACTGACTGACTTACTTACTTACTTACTTACTTACTTGATAAATAAATAAATAAAGAATGGAACTCATAATGGGAGCTGGTGCAACTTCCAGATGATCCTGCAGACAGAAAAATGGCTCCTTACTCTCACATCACATACACTCTTCTACTGGGCATAAGGAACCACCACCTCAGATTGCAGGTGTTAGAAGAGGAGGCTGGAGAGAACTGAAAGAGCCATGCAGACTACCACATCTCCTTCTCCCACCATGCTAGCTAACCTGTGTTGCCCAAAGGAAAGTATGCCACTCTGAGAAATGGGAAACATAGATAGCGTTAAATATGCAATCAAAACAGTAACACATTGTTTTTGTTTAGTCGTTAAGTCGTGTTCAACTCTTTGTGACCTCATGGACCAGAGTACACCAGGCCTTCCTGTCTTCCGCTGCCTCCCAGAGTTGGGTCAAATTCATGTTGGTCGCTTCGATGACCCTGTCCAACCATCTCGTCCTCTTTCGTCCCCTTCTCCTCTTTCCTTCACACTTTCCTAACATCAGGGAGTCTTCTCTTCTCATGAGATGGCCAAAGTGTTGGAGTATCCACTTCAGGATCTGTCCTTCCAGTGAGCACTAAGGGCTGATTTCCCTTAGAATGAATAGGTTTGTTCTCCTTGCAGTCACCGGTGATAATATAGAAGGTTAATATTGATGATTGATGAATCTTGAAGAATGTGCTTATGAATTATTCCAGAAACCATCTGTAATTAATAAATGTGTTCTGTTGAAATGTCAGTGCAGTACTGGATGGAATTTCGTCTTTTATAATTAAAAATAAGTTGATATAGAGATCAACTGGTGGCAGCATGTCAGAGGGCGTGTGGAGGTACCTTGTTGAGCTCTTTGTTTGGAGAAAAAAGCAGGAGCCACGAGGCCGAACGCCACAGCCAGGTGTGGTCTAAAACCACATGTAAGAAGAAATTCCCCACTCCGTGATCAGGACTATGCCACAGCTCCTCTTAGTCTTGCTGAAACGATTCACACTCAACACCAGTGAACGGCTCTGTTTATTGCTATGCACCCTGTTCCTACAAGTGCCCTCCACCCTCACTCCCACCCCCAAGACTCCTCTTTGTCTTCCCTTCATGCCCTCCTCTGTTTCCATCCCGTGGACATTGGGCCTGTCATTCCTAAACACAAACTGCTTAGGTAAGTACTGGTGCGCACCCCTGGTGGATAAGTGGAGCCTGGGTCAGGATCAGGACCTGCCCAGTTTCAGACTTTCTCATGATAACGATCTCAAACGAGTTAAGTATAATAATAACCTTGGAATTGCAAAGCTGGAAGGGACCTGATGGATCATTGAGTCTAGCCCTTATCGAGGAGGCGCAACTGAGGAATCGAACTTCCAATGTCTGGTTCCACAAACAGAGACCTAATCCACTAAGCTATCCATAAACACAGACCAGGTTCACTTGGAAAAGGACTTGAATCCACGGCATCTGTGTTAGTAGGTATGTCCCAGGTGGGAACGTTCATGCTTCCTGGTTGCAGGCCTGGGGATCCTTGTGGCCAAGTGTCCTCAGTGTGGTGTCTACTGTGTCTCTGCTATAGGACCCTGGTGAGGGAAGGAGTTCCTGGAGCAGAAAAGGGGGTTCATTCCATCACCCTGAGTTGTTTAGGGTTTTAATACATGAACAACGAGGTCTTAAAGCAGACTCGGTCGTGAGCAGGTTAGCAGTTTGCTTCCTTGAATCCATGCTCACTGTAGTGGTCTCGCTTTTTCTTGTTGATTCATTTGGAAAGCAGCATTAGAACACAGAGCCACGATTCTACATTTTTTCACAACTCTACACTTCTTAACGAATTGCCTGCCCTTCTTCCGTGGGATGTTTCAGCCAGCAAAATGAACTCAGTTTCTTCCTGTGGAATTCTGAATGTACTTCTTCAGTTTTGAATGGCATATGAATGTTCTCCTTGGGTTGGCCTTCAGAGAGGGTTCAGAACTTCAGCTACTCCACAATTCTGTACGTAAATTGCTGAACATAAAAATACACTTTATAGATACAGGTAATGAAGTGAAAAGTGTCAGTGGTGGAGACTCATTGACTGTTTTACCAAGGCTAAACACGTTGCCAGCTTCAAACATAAGAACATAAACAATTGAAGCATAATTAAATCTAACATTAGAAACTTTGATGTTCATTCTTTATTCATACAAAGCGGTAATAACTCACTTGGTTATATTATTGAATGATAAACTGTTGGGGTGAATTTGATGTATTACCCTGTTCTGCGTACAGCAGGTAGCTCCTTATTAATGCTATGTACTATAACTTGCTAACTGCTAGAATTACAACAATCTTGATTCTAGTTACCATGTAGGAAAACTACGTATATAAGGTACTCTTAGATTACTCAAATCATTCCCTTGGGGCTGAAAGGTATTCACATAATAAGATAACATTTGGGGAAGAAAATACAACCCAGTAATCCACCAATGGAAGCTAAAATAGAGAAGATCTCCACAGCTACCATGTATTTTCCCTTGGTGCTCAGGTAGGTTGGAACAAAAGACAACCAAACACTGCAAAATACCAACATGCTGAAGGTGATGAATTTGGCTTCATTAAAAGAATCAGGCAACTTCCTGGCTAGGAAAGCCACCAAGAAGCTGGTAAGGGCCAGAAGTCCTATGTAGCCCAAGACAACATAAAGCAGGACACCAGAGCTATCAATACAGCCCAGTATGATTTTGTCATTTAGGGACTGCATGTCCAAATGTGGAAATGGGGGAGAGGTAGATAGCCAAACCGTACAAATTGCAGCCTGAATAAAGGAGAAGAACAGGACAATGGAATGGGTGAGTCTTTTCCCCAACCATCTCCGCTTCTTAGACCCTGGCTTGGCAGCCATGAAATCTACGACCACAGTGATGGTTTTGGCCAATATGCACAAAACAGCCACGGAGAAGATGATGCCGAAAGCAGATTGCTGGAGAAGGCAGGTCACTTTGCCAGGTTGCCCAAGAAAGAAGAAAGGAGAAAGAAAGCAGAAGAGGAGAGAAATTAGGAGAATGTAGGTGACCTCCTGGTTGTTGGTTTTGACGAAGGGAGTATCATTGTGCTTGATAAACAATGCTAGTACCAAGATTGTGATCAAAGAGAAGGAAATAGAGAGTGAGACTAGACCAATTCCTAAGGGTTCTTCATACGAAAGAAATGTCAGGAAGGAAATTAATGTGAATTAAGAATTGAAAATAGAATCTGGAATATCCTGTTGAAATATTGTTTTCCACCTGTCTTGTTGTTTGGTTCCTTGAAGTCTTCAGTGTGTTTCATGTTAAAAACAGAGAACGTTTATGACGCTGATTTCACATGTGTCAGGAATCTTTTGCAGAGGTAGCAGAGGATAGTCAGGATCATAGATGGGCATGAATCAGAAAAACAGTGAATCATTTGGATTTGTGATTCGTCAGGGTTGATGAATCATGGATTACAATTTTTTGTTCCTGATGAATCAATAAATCAAATGGTCGATTGATTTTTGACTTTAAAATAAAGCAGCCCCCCCCCCCGCCAAGCACCTAGAGTCACCAAAATGACAGGAAAGCTTTCTCTGATTCTCTTTTATAATCGCTCCAAGTTTGGAGAAGATTGGGGTTCAGACATCCAGGTTAAACACCCACAAATTGGGACCTCCTAGGAAAGTGTCCTTTAGCACCTGACTTGGGGAAACTCAATCTTCGCCAAACTTTGAGGGATTGTAGAAGAGAGTCGGGGGAAGCTCCTCTGTGATTTTGGTGTCTCTAGCTGCCTGGAGGGCAACAAATAAAAAAATCACAAACATTCATTGATTCATATCATCAGGAGCATCGATGTGTATGAATATGAATCGATGAATGAGGGATTTTTGAATGAATTTGGTAATTAGCTTTTTCATTCACACCCATCTGTAGTCAGGAAATGTTCTGCATATTGGACATCTTTAAAGTTAGGACTCAAAACACAGTCTTTAATCCTTGTGATAACTTCCTTAAAAGTGGAATTGAGTAGAGGTGGTGTTTTCATTTCCATTCAACTGTGCTTTTGCTTTCAAAATCACTACAGCCACCTCATCTCCAGAGGCTATGTTTAATTAGTTTTTGTCTTTGTTGGCCATCTGGAAGAGATTTACAACTTTTCATCCTCTTAGAAAGCAGAAAAATTTTTCCCCCATATAGAAAAAAACAGACACAAAATACCTGAGAAGTCCTCCCCCCCCCCCCCCAGCCAAATCTCAAACTTCTTCAGGTCGAAATACTGAAGAAGTAATTGCTTCTCTTGGTAATTACTAAAATTACTGTAATTTGTTCACCAGACTCAGCCACTAGAGGATTTCCAGAATATTCTTGGAAGAGAATGAATAAACAAGTCTGAAAACAGTTATATTAAAAATATCCTCCAATGGAATTGGAAGTTTGGAGTGGTGGGGGCCCATTTAGATCCAATTGTTTAGCTCAGAGGAGAGTTTGCTTCTGAAGGGAGGATTTGCTGTCACAGGAATGGGCTTCTTGGCATTGCAACCTTCGTTTCCCCTGCGCTGAATCCAAGGCAAGAAAGACGATGAGTTGTTCTGTGAAGGATCCCCTCCGCGTTCCTCATGAGTGGCACCAGCATGGTGAAATCCTCATCGGTGTGATTCTTTCTCAAATGATTTACATTTTCCATGAAGCTTCCTTCAGGGAACATCCTTCTCTGGATCTTTTCGATGTTGTAAAGTAAGGATTCTTCTCTACCCTTCCTACTTGATCCTTTGCATTTTTTAAGCCAGGAAAATATACTGTTAAAATTATGTTCATTAATAGTCAAAGTATTTTGAAATTCAAACTCCAGAAATAAGTCAATTAGGCCAGCTGAAGAGGTACAAATACATATTTATTCAATCAATCATGTCAGTGCTTAGATCGATCAACATTCAGAAAATCACAAGCTTTTATCTGCCAATTTAAGGAGAGGAAAATAATATATCTTGATTTTCCTTCTTTCCTTCATTCTATTCATCATCAGCTCCTGCCTCCCTCACTTGTTCTTCTGCATTTTCCAAGGAAGATGCAATGTTGCACAGGGGTATAATTGCATAGGGTGATGGCTTCTTATAGTGGAAAACATGATGGTGAAAATAATAGCTCACAGACAGAAATCTTGCCGTAAAGAGAAAAGATATTTTTCTTGATTTTACAGTATGAATGAGAAACAAGAATCCCTAGATTGCTATGTTTCCCTTTTCAAAGTTTTGTTGAAGCAGGATGTTATATGCACAGATATTGAATGAACGAACCAGATTCTCTTTCAAGCACAGCAGAAAGCCTTCAGGCTGATCAGAACCCTTCTCATTCTGACCCTATACCAACATAAGCAACATTCAGCACCAGTGCACTCAACAACCTTTAGATGTGTTATTAATTGAGGAGGAAACATCTTGGTTTAAGCGTTAGAACTTTTGTTTGACTGTAAAATACTTGTTGCAATAGTAAACTACCTCTCTTGGCAGCATGGTGACAAAATTCTACCAGCACGCCCTGGCCATGACCTTTGCCATCAGGGAGATCAACAAGAATCCCAAGATTTTGCCCAACATTACCCTTGGCTTCCACATCGTTGACAGCTACTATGAATCAAGAATGACTTATCGAACCACTCTAGACCTGCTCTTCAAGACGCAAAGATTTCTTCCCAATTATGAATGTGATGGAGAGAAAAATCTCCAAGCAGTCATTGGGGGACTGGGCTCTGACACCTCCTTTCTCATAGCTGGCATCTTAGGTCTCTACAAAATCCCTCAGGTAGGATGGGATACTGGGATCTATGAGATCAATAGTGAGCTTTCGTGAGCCTGTTCTTCTGTTATTTCCTTTGCTAGTTCACGGAGGATGGAATGCAGGGATATATGAGATAGAGAACTTTCATGAATCCTTTATTCTGTTATTTTGACTGCAAGGTTATACTTCAGGGAAAGGTAGACAATACAGGCAAAGAAGTCAAGTTCATTTTGCAGAAAAGGAGATGTAGCTGGAGGAATCCTTGTCTTTTCCAAATGTGTCAACACCTTTAGCCAGTATTTCTTCCATGAATAGTGTGGTATAGTTAATAGAGTGTTGGACTAGGACTCCGTTAAATAGAGTTTGAATCCTTACTCAGCCATGGAAATTCACTGGGGAAGTGAAACTGCTAAATCCATCCCTTAATATCTCACTTCCCTTGAAAGTCCTAGTAGAGTCACTATGAGTTGGACCCAACTTGACAGAACAAAATACACTCAATACAGGAAAACGTACTTCCAAATTATCACAGCCATGTCTGTACTTTTTCTTATAGTTCACCTATGGCTCTTTGGATCCTGAGGTGATTCATACATCTCAGTACCCTTACTTCTACCATATGGTCCCTAGTGAAGACTATCAATACATGGGGATTCTCCGGTTGCTTCAGCATTTTAGATGGATATGGGTTGGGCTGATCGTTGCAGATAATGAGAGTGGGGAACATTTTGTGCGAGCCATGGACCCATGGCTTTCTGAAAACGGGATCTGTTCAGCCTTTGTCCAAAGACTGCCACGGCAACCTTATTTCGATGACCTGGATGAAACAATTCTGACAGTCTCTCGTAAGGTGTATGAAATTTTAGCCAATCAAAAAGCCCGTGCGTGTATCATCTATGGAGAAATCTCGACAATTGCGTGGCTAAGAATAATTACATTTCTGCGAGATCCGGAAAATAAAGGGTACTGGATGTATAGAAAAGTGTGGATCACGACAACTCAGATTGATTTCATGTTAACAGGATCACTAAAGCTTTGGGACCTTCAGATGTTTGAAGGTGCCATCGCCTTTACTATTCACAGAAATGAGCTTGTAGAATTTGGAGAGTTTATTCAGCTCATCAAACCGGGCTGGAACCAAAGAGATGGTTTCCTAAAAGATTTCTGGGAGCAAGCCTTTGATTGTGTCTTCGGAGAAATGGTTCCTGACAATGAAAAATGTACTGGAGAAGAGACTTTGGCAAGTCTCCCTGTGCCTGTTTTTGACATGCACTTGACCGGACACAGCTCTAGTATCTACAATGCCGTCTATGCCCTGGCTCATGCTTTGCATGCCATGTACTCATCTAGGCTGGAGCACAGAACCACGGTAGAGCATCCAGAATGTGAACTTCAGAATCTTCAGCCTTGGCAGGTAACATCTCTAAGGTAAAGGTAAAGGTTCCCCTTGACATTTTTAGTCCAGTCGTGTCCGACTCTAGGAGGCGGTGCTCATCCCGTTTTCAAGCCGTAGAGCCAGCACTTGTCCGAAGACAGTTTCCGTTGCCACGTGGCCAGTGTGACTAGGGAACGCCGTTTTACCTTCCCACCGAGGTGGTACCTATTTATCTACTCGCATTTTTGCATGCTTTTGAACTGCTAGGTTGGCAAGGAGCTGGGACAAAGTGACGGGAGCTCACTCCGTTGCGTGGATTCGATCTTATGACTGCTGGTCTTCTGACCCTGCAGCACAGGCTTCTGCGGTTTAGCTTGCAGCGCCACCACGTCCCTTAATACAATTTTCCGAAACCCGGGATCGAACCAGGGACTTTCAGATCTTCAGTGTATCGCTCTCCCAACTGAGCTATTTTGGCTCTACACCTTTCTAAAAATCTCGACACCTTTCTAAATATTTTGATTAATAAATTAATACAAGGTCAGTTATCCATCAAGAAGCAAGAGGACTGTTTTCCTCTTCTTGGTGGATAATTGATAATTTTGAACTATGAAATGTGTCTGATTGCTCTTTCGGAAATGGTGCATGGGATACAATGTTTTAAGTGAGAGCTTTTATTATCAGTGCATGTGGGTGCAACAATGATCTTGTGGTGGCAGAAAAAAAAAAACAATATACTATAAGGAAATTCTAAAAGTGGGAGAAGCCCAAACAAAAATTGTAATTTTAAAACTGGACTTCAGGTCAGCACCAAAAACAAGGAAGGCTAAAACATCCCCAGATTTAAAAGAGCTCATACAAATTGAAAAGACTGATCTTGTTTGTCTTGAAATAGAATGGTTAGGCTGTGCTATGAATCCAGGATGCAGGGCATGTAATATTGATTCTCAAATAAGCTGGAGGATGTATCATTCTCAAAAAAAGGAGGGAGAAAAATTGATTAACTTATAAACTGAGCATGTGGGACAGACTTACCAGTTAGCGTGTTCCAGAGTTGATGTATTGTAAATACATTGTTGTATCTTCATGCCTGAAAATTAAAGGGCATGAAGAGTCAAAAATCCAGACATGCTTTAAGGCAGTGGTCCCCAACTTTTGAGACTCCTTTTACAGTATAATGATCATGTAACCTGTGATTCCCCCACCATGTTTGCATAAAAAGGCATTTTTAATGGGGCAAAGTCATCCATTAGAGGCTTCTTTCTCCCCTACAGTAAGCTGATTTCCCTTTCTGAGGTTCATGACATCCAGGTTGGGCAACACTGCTCTAAAGAATGTAATGGAGTCATGGTCCACCAGAAAGGAGAACGTTTTGCCATGGAATTTGCGTAGAATTTTGAAAGACATATTCAAAGTGTTTCAGTTCAGATTAGCTGTGTTACTGCCAGCTTTCAGCAAACATTTCTGAAACGAGCCTTCTGGCACCAGTTTTCAAAGGAGAAATAAGGTCGAGAGCAGGGGCAATCTGAATTTTTGACCCTGTCAGTTAATGAGCTGATTCTTAGGAAGAGAATTTTAAATTCCTTTCTGGCCAAATAGGCACAATACCCCATATTCATAAACTGGAGGGTTTTTTTGATGAATCAGTCTTTTCCATCACATGCATGGACTTTAGTAGATGAAACATAAGGAATAATAACTGCATAAACCTGAGGAAGTATTCCATTCAGTGTATCCCATTCATAGACATCTCAAAGGGCAGAAGCTGTTGCACTGATCCGAAGAGGTGCCAAATATATCCCAAGAAAAACTTCACTCCTAGCTTTAATTTCTCTTGTTTTTTATTCTCATTTGTTCGGTTTCCCTTTTCTGCCAGCTTCACCCATTCCTGCAAAGGTTGTCATTTAACAACTCAGAAGGAGAAACTGTGTCCTTTAATGAGAAAAGGGAAATAAGTGGTGGATTTGACATCATGAACGTGGTCATATTCCCCAACGACTCTTTCCATCAAGTGAAAATTGGAAGGGTGGTTCCCGGCGCTCTTGAAGGAGAAGAAGTCGTGATCGATTGGGATAGCATTGTATGGCACCGAGGCTTTAACCAGGTATGAATTATGGAGGGGGGGTTTACTTCCCTAAGAGGGTCATGTTGGTGAATGAAGTTTGCCTTCAGATCTCGTCAACTTGGTGTATTAGCCTCTAAAATAAAGACAATGCTACCAACCACTTTCAAAAACTAGATGAAGTGTTGACTTACCGAATATACCTATCCCTAATTTGAAAACAAGATTAGTGTTACATTCGTTTCCGTAGAAGTAAATAGTTATTGTGCATCTCTTGAGTCTTGGTGAAGGTTTCCAGAGAAGATTAATTCAAAAGACCCCAGTTGGCCAACCTGGTTTCTGTAGGGTACTTGACTAGGAGGAATATTAGATATCTCTTCGTAATGACCCTTCTCAGTTCTGTCCTTTTTATGAACAGGTGGTTCCCATTTCGGTTTGCAACGAGTACTGCCATCCTGGCTTTCAGAAGAAAAGTAAGGAAGGAGAAAAGTTTTGTTGTTATGATTGTGCTCTATGCCCAGCAGGAAGGATTTCAAACCAAACAGGTGGGCATTCCAATATTGGTTTTTTGTCATTTAAAGATAATTGAGTTTCTGGGGTTAAATGCCAAAATTCGGACATGAAGGGTTGCCATGACTGGTATGTAACCACATAGCTATTCAATGACTAATGAATAAAGCAGATGACAAGGTCCTCTTCTGCAAGACCGGATGATATCATCATCATGGGGTTACATTACTCTTCAGTGAACACACAGAGAGAGCAGTACTTGTAATACCACCACAACACAGCAATTCAGCAGCAATTCAAAGTGATTTTTGGCTATTAAAGTCTCCCTCTCACCTCCATCCTGAAGCTCGCAAAGGCTATGTAGGGGAAATCAGAGTTGTAGAAATCTTAAGAACTTTGCTCATGAGTTATAGGGATTCCCTTCACTGTCTTGCTCACAATAGTGCAATGATTTGTGTATTGCTATAGCAAAACAAGAAATCTGAGGGTACAAGATGGAGGAGAAAGCCAGTTAGTGCATCAACATCGACTTACTATTGTGTGTTTGGAGAAACACACATGTCAACTTATCAAGGCAGATGCAGACACTAGCTGGGATCAAAAGAAGATGGTGCCCAGGCTTTATTTAATTCATGTCATATGCAAAAACAAAACCTACAGTGGCCAAAATTCTCTTCCCTAACAAGTCAGCGTAAGAAAAGTGATAACATCAGCAACGGTAGATTTCCATCGTTCAAGCAGTTCTTGGTTTCAATTCCTCTTTGGTTCAACTAATTCTCACTTTCTGTAATTCAGGTGGCTTCATCTACAGTGTGTTCCCTTAGTTGCAATATTCTGCTGCAGAACACATCCTTTCCCTTAAATAGTGAAATTAGACCAAGAATTTTGGGTATAGTCTCCCTCAAGCGCTGTTTGTTCCCCACCTTGAGACTCAGAGAAGTAAATCAATGAGTCTCCACCTGAGCATGACAGCCCGACATGACAGTGATTATTAGTGAACCAGAAGATTACTGTCAAGATTATTGTCACCAGACGATTTACCTGCACATTGGCCACAAGATAGCCTTACTGAACCCACTGAGTTAAATGCATTCATCATCAACACAGCAGCCAGATTATTATAACTAGTAATTATATCAACACTTGGGATATTTTAAGTTTTTTGTAAATATATATATATATATATATATATATATATATATATATATATATATATATATATATATATATATATATATATATATATATATATATATATATATATATATATATATATATATATATATATATATATATATATATATATATATATATATATATATATATATATATATATATATATATATATATATATAGCAATTAAGATATGTGGAACAAGCGAGGAGATGTCCTTGTGAGCACTCATTGCTTTGGGCAATTGACATCAAAGTTATATTTCTAGATTTCTGTATGCTCCCCTTCCCTGTTTTCTGTTTGTGTTCTTCAGATATGGACGAGTGTCTCAAATGTCCAGAAGACCAGTATCCAAATGAGAACAAAACTGGATGCCTGCCCAAACTTGTCATATTTTTGTCTTATGAGGAGCCTTTAGGGTGGAGTTTAGCCTTGGTTGCTCTCTCTTTTTCCCTGGTCACAGTCTGGGTCTTAGGACTTCTCATGAAGCACAAAGACACCCCCATTGTCAAAGCCAACAATCGAGACCTCACCTACACTCTCCTCATCTCTCTCCTCCTCTGCTTCCTCTCTTCTTTGCTCTTTCTTGGACGACCTGGAAAGTTGAGCTGCCTCCTCCAACAACCGGCCTTTGGCATCATCTTTTCATTGGCCGTTTCTTGTGTGCTGGCCAAAACCATCACCGTGGTTGTGGCTTTCATGGCCACCAAACCAGGATCCAACATGAAGAAATGGCTGGGGAGAAGGACAGCAAACTGCATTGTGCTCTCCTGCTCCTTGGTTCAAGTAGGAATTTGTGCACTGTGGTTAGGAACATCTCCCCCATTCCCAGCATTTGACATGCAATCGTTGACTGAAGAGATTATCCAATTATGCAATGGAGGCTCTGTTATCATGTTTTACCTTGTCCTGAGCTATTTGGGCTTTTTGTCCCTCGTGTGCTTCACGTTGGCCTTCTTAGCCAGAAAGCTGCCAGACAGTTTTAATGAGGCCAAGCTCATCACCTTCAGCATGGTGGTCTTTTGCAGTGTTTGGGTATCCTTTGTTCCCACCTATTTGAGCACCAAGGGGAAGTCCATGGTGGCTGTGGAGATCTTCTCTATCTTAGCTTCCAGCGCTGGCCTCTTGATTTGCATCTTTGCTCCCAAGATTTACATTCTTCTCTTGAGGCCTGAGTTGAACACCAAAGAACATCTGACAAGAGGGAAAAGGAGTAAAATGAAATGACTTCCCTAGCATACACAGAATTTTCATCTGTAAATGGTGAAGTTGGTTCAGAGTTGCTCACCTGCATTAGTCCTCACTAATATAGTTTCTATCAATTTCTTCAGGTCTGTGCTAAAATTGAATAAATGTTGCTTCATTTAGATATCTTGAACTATCCATTGTTATCACACAAGGAGAAAGCAAACCAATATGAATTAAGTATACAAAATAAAACTAGAACTTTGCTGGTTGAGTTATTGTTTCCCCATTGCACTTTTGAGTCATTCTTTGATATTATTTAATTGTACCAATTAGACCTGCAAAATAAATCATGTTTGTCTTTAACTGTCATGGAATTCTTTGTTGTTGTTTTTGTTATTGTTTGCATGAACAGACAAGCACAGCGGGTCCCATCTGCTGGCAATTTGCAGAAAGAAGCTTGCTAAAGCTGAATCTTGCCCTCTGTCCTACAAGTTATGCCTTTTTACCCCAACTGTATCACGTTTTCTGTGTCTCTATGGAACTGGGAGATGAAGGAACACGTTCTTGGCTATGTTCATCTTCTTTTAATGTTCACATATTTCTATGGGAGGCCCAGATACTAGCCACACTTATTGAATAAATCATAATATGGAGATGTCAACAGAAATGTTCTGTAAGCAGAGACTGAGTATTAGGGTATAGCTAATCCAAGCTCCTTGCAATTGTGAATTGCTGCAACTGAAACTCTGCTTCTTGTGACTTTCTACAGTGGTGCCTCGCTAGACAGTTACCCCGCATGACAGTTTTTTCGCTAGACATTGGCTTTTTGTGGTCGCTATAGCGATTCGCAAAACAGTTATTCCTATGGGGGAATTTCACTGGACAATGTTTGGTCCCTGCTTCACAAACTGATTTTCGCTAGACGACAATTTTGACAGCTCCCTCCGCGCTGGTGTTTTCGGGACCTAAGCTTTGCAAGACAGCGATTTAAACAGCTGATTGGCGGTTCACAAAGCGGCTTTCCTATGGCCGATCTTCGCTAGACAACGACGATTCTTCCCCATTGGAATGCATTGAACAGGTTTCAATGCATTCCAATGGGGAAATGCTTTTCGCTAGACATTGGTCTCGCTAAACAGCGATTTCAGTGGAACTGATTATCATCGTCTAGCGAGGCACCACTGTACTTGGTTCTGAATCATTAGGTGTCTCAGGTATAGTATTGCGTGGCAGTGTTGTGAGCTGTCTGGGTACTCTGCTGGAGGTAAACCTGATTTTTGGAAGTGTCAGCCGAGAGAGTTCAGTACTCCCTTGGCGAGGCACAAGTTATACTTTCTTCCACTAAATGTCTAGATTCAGCGAAGCCAGTTCTGTTCAGTTTTGACGGTTCATCTTCCAGGTGAAGTAGAATCAGCAATGCAGAGGAGCAGTCTTGGAAAGGTGCCGAACCAAATTTGTTTTCAATGTGAAACCCAGACATGTTTGCTCAGCCTGAGGAGGTCCTTATGACACACGGCTATCTGCAATTCTGGTTATCCCCCTCTTCCCACCAATGGGCTGAGAAAGACTCAAATTGGTGTTCAGAAATTGAAGTTTAAGAAATGTGAAAGTTTTATCTGAAGGGTTTGATTTCTACCAAGAGCAATCAAGTGACAAATATGCCCACGTCAGCCAGGATCTTTCCTCCTCCCGTAGCTGCAGTAAGGATAAAATAGAATAATCGCTCATTTGCTACCATGGATTTTTTTTCCCAGTGTGAGAATGGAGCCTGAGGTCTTTCCACCGGTATGGAATGGCATAGGATGCTCTTGTATGAGAAGAAATAGTGGAGTCAAGAAAAAGGTCAGGGGGGGTTGAAGAAAGATTATTTGAAGCACACCCAGCTCTGGATTTAGTCTATACACTGAGTTATATACTGTAGATTCAAATCAAGGGTGGCTGGTAGGGTTCATCAGATGCAACCAAGAATAGTGCCCGGCCATAAGCCCAAGGAATCCTGCTCTGGGAAATGCTTAGTCTTCTTAACATTCATTTTTGTCTATCGTCCCTGTTGCTTAGAATCGATTCATACACTGCTCTATTAGAGCATGCCCTACAGCAGTGGTCCTCAACCTTGGGCCTCCAGATGTTCTTGGACTACAACTCCCAGAAGCCTTCACCACCAGAAGTGGCCAGGATTTCTGGGAGTTGAAGTCCAAGAACATCTGGAGGCCCAAGGTTGGGGACCACTGCCCTACAGTATTTGCAAGATTAAAAGATTTACAAGATTTAAAAAAAAATTAAAAAGAGAAAATAATTAAAAGATTTGTGTTAACACCATCCTGGAGATTCAGTTATTGTAGGAAGCTTTCAATAGTTCTGTTTTCTACAATTTTTTAATCATCAGGAGGGAAGGAGCCTGTTGTATATCCATTTGAGATCTATTCCAGAGACTGGGGGCCACCACCAAGAAAGCCCGATCCTTCGTCTTTACCTTTCTGGCTTCCCTTGGTGTGGCTAGTTTTAGCAACATGGCAACTCTGTTTTTCATCCAGCCCATTGCTTTTTTCATCGACGTATCCTGCTTTATTAATTTGATTTTTGTACTGTGCGGTCTATGGACTCCTCTGGGTGGTTTATAAGTTAACTCTTAAAAATCCCACAGATTCTACGTAACAATAAATATGACAATATGAAATACAATAATCATACTAAAAAAGAGAGAGAGAAAGAAGAAGAAAAGAAAAAAATAAAACATTATTAAGAACAACCTGGAGATTCAGTTGTTGAAGGCAGCTTTGATTCATGATTTCCTGAACAGAAGAGGGAAGGAGCCTATCTCTCTTGGTAATGTTTGCAGGGACTAAGAGCCGTCACCAAGGAAGCCCACATTATCCATGTTTTGAAATCATGGGAACCTCGGTTTCTCCATAGGTCAGATCCTGATCCCCTGATACTTAGAACCAGCCACTAAGATTTGGATGCCAAGCTCTGCCTCAAAGTATCTAATGTTACACTTTGACTAGCATCCATTGTTGTATTGACACAACTGCTCACGTGTCCAGGAAGACTTGGCTAATTTAAAGGTTGGCATTGGTTACAATGGAACGAATTTACAACAAAAAATTCACTGAAGTAATATATCTGGCTTCCCAGACAGAAAAAACATTGACTTGGTATATTAAACAAAGAGTGTAGCCCTGTGTCAGACGTTCGGCTAGTGCCTTCATGAGGAAACCAAAGCTTACCTATCTTCCACTAATCAAGAGTATATGAAAGCTGTGAATACTAGCTGAGATTAGTGAGACTCTTAGAAGGAAACCAAGCCTCATGAGGAAAGGCTGAAAGAATTGGGCATGTTAAGCCTTGAGAAAAGAAGGCTGAGGGATGATATGATAGAGCAGTACGGCAGTGGAACAAGTTACCTGGGAGTTGGTGAATGCTGCAACACTGGAGGCATTTAAGAAAAACTTGAATAATAACCTGGCTTTACATATATCCGCCACCAACCTATTCTTCCATTTCTGCTCTTCAAGCACGGCAGGAGAGGAAGCTGAAGACGTTCCATAGGCGTTGCCTCTGACGCATTCTTGGTATTACCTGGCAGGACAAAGTTCCAAACAGAGTAGTCCCAGATCGAGCTGGAATTTTTAGCATGTATACATTACTGAAACAGCGAGGTCTACATTGGCTTGGGCATGTCGTGAGAATGGCTGATGGTTGGATTCCAAAAGATCTCCTGTATGGAGGATGAGTGCAGGGAAATCGCCCCAGAGGGAGACCACAGCTGTAATACAAGGAGATCTGCAAGCGGGATCTGAAGGCCTTAGGAATGGACCTCAACAGATGGGAAGCCCTGACATCTGAGCATTCAGCCTGGAGGCAGGCGTTGCATCATGGCCCCTCCCAATTTGAAGAGACCCTTGTCCAGCAGGCCGAGGCAAAGAGGCCGACCCGAAAGCAGCAAAATCAGGGAGCTGGACAGGGGACAGAGTGTGTTTGTCTTCAGTGTGGAGGGGATTGTCACTCTCGAATTGGCCTCCTCAGCCACACTAGATGCTGTTTCAAGTCCTCCATACAGAGCATGTTGTCAGGGTTTGGTTAAACCTGGAAAATTGTTAAATGTAGTTCAGTACAAGATGTAAGTATTTGTAAGGACCAGCACTGCAAAGGAGACCCAAGTATGAGTAAAAACAGCTGTGGAAGTAGAATGTGCCAGAAGGGTGAATATGATTGGCTAACTCTAGTATATAGCTAGGGAACTAGAACACAACATTGTAGGTTGCTGCTGTGTTGTTGTGAAGTGCTGTAGCTGTGGAGCCAAGCCTGAGAGTTCAGAGGAAGCCGTACCTACGTGCTTGGAGAGTGGAACTCTGGCTGAACGGACTGACTATATGGTATATGACTATTTACTGGACTGTGACACTGATTTAAGGCTCTGTGACTGTGAAACTGCCGTGTATAGAACAAGGACTGTTGCTGTAAATATCTGTAAATATTCTGCATATAAACCAAGTATTTCTGCTACAAGAGTGTTTGCTGACTGTGTCTGCACTTCACTGGGAACTCTGCCGGTTATCATCACCTGGGAAAATCCTGGTAAAATTCCGCTAACTCTGTCACATGTTACCATAGTCTCTGGAGACCGAAGGATGCCTACACTGATCTTCTCAGCATTTGAAACTATCATCCATGTCTGAGGGAGAGAAAAAACAGTTCCTCAAAGCTCAAGTCTATATCATATAGAATCAACATTTGTAAGTAATCTCAACACTAAGTTGAATGACCATTCATTTAGATAATGGGAAAAATCTGAAAACAAGTATCAGAAAACATGGGTGAAATTTGGAATAAGAATTTCATAGAAAAGGCATAAGATTTTTGAAAAATTTCAACTCATGTTTTTGATTCAATGCGAGTCCAGAACACTGATGCTTATGTTGCATTTTTCTCCCAGCAGTCGGAAGATCCATAATGTGGTTCCAGTGATATGGAGAAACTGAATAATTTATTGCACTGAAATATCAAACATTTCCAAGAAAAGAGTGTGACTATGAATGAAATCAGTAACAGATCTATAATGGACCTATATGGGGTCCCCACTGCAGCTTCTGTTCGCATGGGCTAGGGAGAAACCAGTTCCTGGGCATGTCATGGTGTCATCTTTGCCTGCTCCATTAAGTTGTCAGAAAGAGCAATATCACTCATTCCACTATCCTGAGTCCTTGTTCCTTTTTTGATAGTCTTCAATGTTATTCTACAGCCAACAGATGGCAGCAGAATCTACCAATGTATTTCTTTTCACCTGGAAGTTATGCTTTGATTGCACTGAACAGGGGGTTGGACTTGTGGCCTTATAGGTCCCTTTCAACTTCACTTTTCTATGATTCCATGATTTCTGTGATAATGACCAAAATGCCTCTCATTTTAGGAAACTGGAATTAAATATAAACTTTTTTGTCATGGATCCAAAACACAATTTTTTTATTACATATACAATCTTCTGCCAAAAAAAAAAAAGAATGATGGATGTAGTCTACATAAAACTTAGCTATCTTATTCTCAAATTTTATTTCCATCACAGATCTGAATGATGGATAAATTGGCCTCACTTTCCCAGGAACCAAATCTGGAGTAACAGAAACAGAGCTGAATCAGGAAGAGTTTGTTGTAAATCAGGAATTTAAAAACCTCAGAAGATTTGGCTACTTTCTTAGTTGTGCAGATACGTACAAATTGAATATCTGAACACTATACAGTGGCCAGAACTATTTCAAAATAATTCATTTCAAGATATGTCTGAAGAACCAGTTCAAATCACAAACTATGTGATGACTAAACGGAAGGATAAAGAATGATGAGAGAGAATGTGTCAGGGCTTCTTCATCTCTCTTTTATGTGTGAAGGGCAGGAACAGCCTCCTTATGCAAATCACACCTTGGCTCCATCCTTCATTAAATGGAGATTCCCTCCATTTTGCAGCCCAACCTAGAAATCACCATGAAGTCTCTGGCTCTCTTCCTCTTTGTCTTCTCCCTCATTAAGCCAGGTCTGTGTTCGGATTGGGTGTTTCCTTACATGTATAGAAAAAGGTTCTAGGAGAGAGAAAAGAGTAGACGGGAAGTAACTGATTCTTCTCATGCAAGTGCTGCTAAAACAATGTAGAACTATTCTTAAAATACTTTCCCCCCATCAATATACCCAATATATTACAGGAAGGACGTTAACAATTTAGCTATCCTACTTTTTTTTCTTCTTTTTTCCTAGGATTTTCTGAAATCCGCTTGACACAGTCTGGTGGGGAAACATGGAAGCCTGGAGCATCCTTCCGGCTGACCTGCGCGGTCTCTGGATACGCCATCTCTTCTGGCTATTACTGGCATTGGATCCGCCAGCCACCCCAGAAGGGGCTGGAATGGGTAGGGAGGGGATACTACAGTGGTTCGACCTGGTACACAAGTTACGGCTCAGCTTTCCAGAGCAGGACCTCCATCACTACTGATGCCTCCAAGAATGAATTCTACCTCGAGCTGAGATCCCTGACAGCTGCCGACACAGCCGTGTATTACTGTGCCCGAAGAGCACAGTGAGACAAAGCAAGTCTGACATCTGTACAAAAAGGGGAACTTTATTACACATTGAATCAGGTCACAGGGAAGAAAACATTTTCCTGGTACCAAAACTTCCCTCTTCAGATTGTCACTCCATTTTCCACTGAGGTGGAATCCAACTCTCCCTTCCCAGATTTACTTTGTAAGAAGCCTATGACATTTCTCAGCCACAAACAGGGAATCAAACTGGAACTGTACCCATTCGTGGCTGATTATCTTTAAATTAGGGCTCACAGACTTCATCAGAGGGCTGTGGATCTTAGTGCCACATGCAGATCCCTCCCACAATAACTCTGCATGATTTTATTCCTTCCCACCCACCACTTGAGGTGGCTGCCTCATTCTGCTTGGGGCCAAAGTAGGCTTCTCTTCAGTCTCTGGGGGTACAAAACAAGTCTGGCATCTGTAGAGAAAGGGAATCTCTTCTCTTTTTTAAAAAAATCAAAGACAATTTGCTGGTGCTCCAGGTCAAAGCTCCTGTTTTCACCCAGCAAAAAAATGTAAACTATAAACTATATAGTTATAAATATATATAAATATCCTTAATATATTAAATATATATTTAAGAACTTTGAAAATACATAAATCTTATATATATTTGATAATTAAGAGTTTGCTTCATGGATTCCATTCAATATGAGTCCCTTATAATGGCAGAAATTCATGGGCACGTCATGCTATCTCCTTTGCCATCTCCATTAAGTTGTCCGATGGAGCGTTATCACTCTTTCCGATATCCTGAGTTTTGGGCCAGAGCCTCACATGCTCTTCTTCGGCCATTAGATGGCAGAACAATCTGTCAATGTGCTTCATCATCATGACCAAGAATTCTCATCTCAGGAGCCAGAAAGTTCCAACACAAATATGCCCTGAATTCTAACCAAGAGATGCTGGTCTAAAATCTGACCAGGATAGTACAAGAAAGAATTATTCAGCAATCAAACTGACAAAGTCTTGCCTGCTGCTCGGTCGTAATGCCAGTTTTGATCAGTAAAGGAGGAAAGGGGTTTGCTGGGTAGTTAATCACTCTCCACGAGTTGGCAAATCACATTTTGGAGCACTTCGGAAAGAGTTTGCCTATGAATCAGTCACTGTATTAGGGAAGAGAAGAGGAGAAGATGCAGGGTGGTGTATGTTCTCTGAGGTGTACCCATTGTAGAACATGTATCTTGTAGCTTTCCTTCAGAGGTCTTCCCCTCTTTGAGTGGGACAACAAACAAATTGCAGGGACTCACAATAGGTTAACCATAGGGAGCACACACTGTTAGAAGCTCTGGATTCTTTTAGGATTAGATCTGAGTAAAGATCTGGAAGTGAGCCGCTCTGACGAGAATCTATATTGACTCAACTCAGGCTATTGTACTTTGGATCCATGCTTCATGGCAGAATGGGTCCCGGACAGAAAGTGAATTATGGTCCCTGGCCTTCGGACATGTTGTGAGCAGGGAAGAATACCTGGTGGGGGAAAAACATACCGCTAGGAAACTTGGAAGGGAAAGAAAGAGAGGAAGACTGATCATGAGATGGATGGAATCAATGAAGGAAGAAGACCTGAAATGGGAGATTAAGGATAAAACACAGAGGTTCAGACCCTCTCCATACTTTGGACTCTATAGCTCAGAAATCACTTCCAAGCCAACATAACTGGTATAAGATCATTGTGGAATGCCAATATTTTGACTACAGCTTCCACTGGCCATCCTGACGGAGGTATTCCAGCAGATGTAATCTGAAAGAATTCATGTTTTCCAATTCAGTTTATGTCATCACCAGAGTTTTTGTTTATGTCACCAGCTTATGTTTTTACATCAGTTGTAGTTACAACCAAGATAGAACTTCAAAGAGCACACGTGAAATTCCATAAATTGATTGTGACCAGAGATCAAAGAGAATGCACAATACAGGAGAGAAGAAAAAAAAAAGGCCCCATGAATTAGGGAGAATGGAACCAACTATGATTTCAAAGCTCATGAAATAATCTTCCTGCAACAAACATTCCAACTAAGTTTGCAAAACTAATTAAATATAAAAGTAAAGGTTCCCCTTGACATTTAGTCCAGTGGTGTCTGACTCTAGGACGTGGTGCTCATCCCTATTTCCAAGCCGTAGAGCCAGCGTTTGTCCGAAGACAGTTTCCGTAGTCATGTGGCCAGCGCGACTAGACACAGAACGCCGTGACCTTCCCACCGAGGTGGTACCTATTTATCTACTTGCAATTTTACATGCTTTCGAACTGCTAGGTTGGCAGGAGCTGGGACAAGTGACGGGAGCTCCCTCCGTCATATGGATTTGATCTTACGACTGCTGGTTTTCTGACCTTGCAGCACAGAGGCTTCTGCGGTTTAACCCGCAGTGCCACCATGTCCCATTTGCGAAATGAAAGTGCATATTAAAACAAAAGATGAAGAAAGAAAATTAATTTAATTTCCTTGTAAACAGGGGGGAAAAGCAGTTCTCCAAACAGAGGCTCTTAATACAAATACAATATTTGGGGATTAGAGGGACGTGGTGGCGCTGCGGGCTAAACCGCAGAAGCCTCTGCTGCAGGGTCAGAAGACCAAGCAGTCGTAAGATCGAATCCACGCGACGGAGTGAGCTCCCGTCGCCTGTCCCACTCCCGCCAACCTAGCAGTTCGAAAGCATGCAAATGCGAGTAGATAAATAGGTACCAACTCGGTGGGAAGGTAAACAGCGTTCCTTGTCTAAATCACACTGGCCATGTGACCACGGAAAGATTGTCTTCGGACAAATGCTGGCTCTATGGCTTGAAGAGCGGGATGAGCGCCACCCCCTAGAGTCGGACACGACTGGACAAAAATTGTCAAGGGGAACCTTTACCTTTACCTATTTGGGGATTGGGGGAATAGAGATGTATTCTACATGACACTTTGCCATTTTATTGTCCAATTTCATTTCCATCATACATCTAATTCAATGCATAAATTCATCTCCTCAAGAACCAAATTTCTCCGTTCCAATTCGATCAGGACTAATGCAAGTGGAGCCGGATCAGACTCCGCTGGTGGGAATTGGGGATTTAGAAAACCTAGAAGACAGCATTCTAGCTGCTTTTTAAATAAGGCACTAAATGAATTTCTGAACACTTCCATAGCCAGACCATGTAGCAAAACAATTGATTGAAAATGTGTCAGAGCTTTTTCATGTCTCTTTTATGCATGACTGGCAGGTACAGCCTCCTTATGCAAATTATACCTGGGCTCCATCCTTCATTAAATAGAGATTCCTTCCATTTCACAGCCCAACCTAGAAATCACCATGAAGTCTCTGGCCCTCTTCCTCTTTGTCTTCTCCCTTATTAAGCCAGGTCTGTTTTCGGTTTGGGTGAATACATGGGAAATAACTGGTTCCTCTCATGCAAGTGCTGCTAAAATAATTTAGAAGAACCCTTAAAATACTTTTCTCTCGTCGCTATACCCAATATACTAAAGGGAGGATGTTAACAATTTCCCTATCCTAACACATTTATTTTTCTTTTTGTCCTAGGATTTTCTGAAATCCGCTTGACGGAGTCTGGTGGGGGGGCATGGAAACCTGGAGCATCTCTCCGGCTGACCTGCGCGGTCTCTGGGTATAGCATCACTTCTGGTGCTGGATTGAACTGGGTCCGCCAGCCACCCCAGAAGGGGCTGGAATGGATAGGTTGGGTATACTACAGTAGTTCCACCTGGAAGACGAATTATGGCTCAGCTTTCCAGAGCAGGGTCTCCATCACGGCTGATGCCTCCAAGAACGAATATTACCTCGAGCTGAGGTCCCTGACAGCTGCCGACACAGCCGTGTATTACTGTGCCCGAGGATCACAGTGAGACAAAGCTCGTCTGGGGTCTGTACAAAAAGGGGAACTTTCTCTCACGTTGAATCAGGTCACTGATGAGGAAACAATTTCCTCACACCAAAACTTCCCTCTTCAAATTGATACTCCGTTTTACGCCGAAGTGGAATCCAAATCTCTGTTTCTGGTTTTAATTTGTAATAAGACTGAGATTTTCCATCTGCAAACAGCGAAATAAACTGGAACGGTGCCCGTTTGTGGCTTATTTTTTTTTGACTCACCGACTTCATCACAAAGCTGTGAATCCTCATGCCTCACGCAGATCCTTCTCACAATACTTCTGCATGATTTTACCCCCTCCCACGTCATTCAGCTCTGTGCCAAAGTGGACTTGTCCTTCAGACCCTGGAGATACAAAACAAGTCTGGCGTCTGTAGAGAATTGGAGTCTGTTCTATTCCCTCTAATCATTGTCATTCCTGTTTACAGTGAGGTTATTTCTTCTACTTCTTTGCACACTTTCTTATCAGTTCATGAACACATAGATTCAACCATCAGCAGTAACAGGGTGGATAGAGAATCCCCTGGCCTTGAATAATGGCATCTACGTTAGGTCTGAATTCCCTCAAATGTTTGGGAAAAGTTCTGACCTGCCTCATTTCCGGGGTCATGGCACTATTTCGCTGCATTTCTGGATCTCTGTTCTAAAGAAAGATCCCATGAATGAGGGAGAATGGGAACAGAAATCACAATAGAGTCCTTAGCTGTGTTTTCAGTCATTAAGCCAGTTGTGTTCGGAATAGAGGTTTCCTGATGCCAAAGCTTCCCTCTTCAAATTGACGCTCCAGTTTGCAGTGAGGTGGAATCCCAATCTATATTTTCAAATTCTCACAATTTTTTTTTTAATTATGACGACTTCAGACAGCTGGGAATCCTAGTGCCTCATGCAGATTCCTCCCAAAACACTTCTGCTTCATTTTATCCCTTCCCACCCACCACCTGAGGCGGCTGCCTCATTCTTCATTGTGCCAAAATGGGCTGCTCCTCAGAACCTGAGGGTACAAAACAAGTTGGCGCTTTTCTTACATTCCTCTTTAAACAGATGTTTCCAGCCTTTTCTAGGCTTTTAATTGAAATAATATTAGCTGTGGGTCTGATGGCAATTTTAATAATAATAATAATAATAATAATAATAATAATAATAATAATAATAATAATAATAATAATAATAATAATTATTATTATTATTATTATTATTATTATTATTATTATTATTATTATTATTATTATTATTATTATTATTAACAATATTTTTTAGCCGCACCATTGCCAGTGGCTTCTGGGCGGCGTACAACATTAAAACCTAAAAACATTAAAAAATTGTATCTTAATTGTATTTTAATTATTTTATCTTTTACTGTATTGAATTTTAATTATTGTAAGCCGCCCAGAGACCTCTGGGTAGTGTGGGCAGCATATAAATTAAATAAATAAATAAATAAATAAATAAATAAATAAATAAATAAATAAATAAATAAATAAATAAATAAATTATACAAAACACAACCGGGCCTTAAGCTGTTCGCCATGAAAGACGCTAGGACTGAGGGGGAATGCAAACAGTTGTGAGTTCAGCGAAGGGGAAATATGCAACATCCTTTTTGGGTGACCTCTCCACTCAAAGTCCTGGCAACAGCTTTCCACCCACAGGGAAAAAGACACTGGACCTTCATCAAGCGATACGATTTCAGTAAAGCCTAGGAAACTGACGTGAGTGAAAGAACACTCTTCAGAGCAGAGTGTAATAAAATAACAAGAACAATAATATTTTACTAATGGGTTCAGAGATTCGTTTGAAACCACTAGCTCTGTGATGAGTACATGGAGGAATAAAAAGAGAATTAGAGAGTGTGTCCGAACTTCTTCGTCTCTCTTTTATGCATGAATATCAAGCACAACCTCCTCATGCAAATTGCACATTCGATAACTCCCTATTTAAAGAGAGACTTCCTCCATTTCACAACCCATCCTGGAAATCTCCATGGAGTCCCTACCTGCCTTTCTGCTTCTCTTGTCAGTCCTTAAGCCAGGTCTGTGCTGGGAAAGTTGGGTTTCCTCTTAATAGAGAGAGGAATTAGAGCAGGGAAAAGGGAATATGGGGACAGAAACAGATTCTGCTGTAATACCAGCTGGAAGTATGGCTGAAGCAGTTAAGAACTATTCTTAAAAGGTTCTTGTTCCAGCAAAATCCCCAATAAGTTCAAGGGAGGGCATTAGCATTGATGTTGGGAATTTTGGTCTATCTCTGAAGAGAGACATCAAAATCAATTTCAATCATTTTAAAAATGTGTTAGTTTTAGGACATGCAACTTTAAACAATTTATATGCTGTATCATTTTCTTGCTGTTTTTCCTAGGCTCTTCTGAAATCCGCTTGACCCAGTCTGGTGGGGAGACATGGAAGCCTGGAGCATCCTTCCGGCTGACCTGCGCGGTCTCTGGATACTCCATCTCTTCTGGCTATTACTGGCATTGGATCCGCCAGCCACCCCAGAAGGGGCTGGAATGGGTAGGGAGGGGATACTACAGTGGTTCGACCTGGTACACAAGTTACGGCTCAGCTTTCCAGAGCAGGACCTCCATCACTACTGATGCCTCCAAGAATGAATTCTACCTCGAGCTGAGGTCCCTGATAGCTGCCGACACAGCCGTGTATTACTGTGCACGAAGAGCACAGTGAGACAAAGCAAGTCTGGCATCTGTACAAAAAGGGGAACTTCGTCTAAGGTTGACTTAGGACACAGGGGAGAAAAACCATTTCCTGGCGCCAGCGCTTCCCTCTTCACATTGACACTCCAGTTTCCAGTGAGTTGGAATCCAAATCTCATTTTCCAAGGTTAGTTTGTAATAAAACAGGGACATTTCTCATCTGCAAATAGCAAATTAAACTGAAAGAGTACCCAATTGGGGCTGATTTCTAGGCCCCCTGTCTTTACATTTTTCTGAAATCTGCTTGACGTACCCCAGTGGTAGGAGATGGAAGCTTGGAGCATCCTTCCAACTAATCTGGGCAGTCTCTGGAAACGCCACGACTTCTGACTCTCTGTGGAATTGGATCCACCGGCTGCCCCAGAAGGGACTAGAATGCATAGGGGACGGATATGGTGGGTCCACCTGGAAGACAATTTAAGGCTTATCTTCCAAGAGCAGACCTGAAATCCCATAAATTGACTGTGAAGAGAGTGTAAAGAAAATGCACAATTCAGGAGAGAATTGAACATGTTAGATTTGCACTTTTAATGTCTGAAATTCTGAACGTGTCTTCAAAATACAACTTGGCCCTTCTGCTCCTTTCCTGTATAAACAGTGGTTTACAGCCCATCGTAGAAAACACAATGGGGCCTGTAGCTTTACGCCATGAAAGACTCCATGACTGAGGGAGAACACAAAGACCTATGAATTCAGCGAAGGGGAAATATGCAGCATCCTTCTTGTGCGACCTCTCCACTCAAAACCTGTGTAACGACTTTCCACCCACAGGGAAAAAGACACCGGACCTTCACCAAGCAATAAGATTTCAGTAAAGCCAAGGAAACGGATGTGAGTGAAAGAACACTCTTCAGAGCAGATCTGTGTAAAAAAAAGAAAAGAATCCTTTCTTAATGAGTTTAAAAATTCATTTGAAACCACTAGATAGGTATGTGATTAGTAAATGGAGGAATAAAAAGAGAATTCGAGAGCATGTTTGAACTTCTTTGTGTCTCTTCTATGCACAACCTCCTCATGCAAATCGCACCTCCACTACACTCCCTCTTTAAAGAGAGATTTCCTTCATTTCACAACCCATCCTGGAAATCACCATGGAGTCCCTACCTGTCTTTCTGTTTCTGTTGTCAGTCCTTAAGCCAGATCTGTGCCGGGAAAGAGGGGTTTCCCTTATTTCTGGAGAGAGGAATTAGAGCAGGGAAAAGGGAATACGGGCGCAGGAATGGATTCTGCTCTGGAACAGCACTTGCAAGTACGGCTTAAGCAGTTAACTATTCTTGAAAAGTTCTTGTTTCTGCAAGATCCCCAACATGTTCAAGGATAGGCATTAGTAGTAATGTTGGGAACTTCTGGATTTCTGTTCTAACGAAATATCTCACGAATGAGGGAGATGCAAACAGCTATCGGTGGGGAAGGCAGACATACATAACCCTACTCGTGTGACCTCATGCAACCATGTTTGAGTTTCATCTTTCTTTTATGCATGAATGCCAGGCACAATCCCCATAGGTAAATATGCCCATGGGCTACCTCCCTCTTTAAATAGAAATTTCTTCCATTTCACAGCCCTTCCTAGAAATCACCATGAATCTGTAGCTCTGTTTCTCTTTGTCTTCTCAACCATTAATCATTGCTATGCATTAGCAATGCATTCTCTTTGTCTTCTCAACCATTAATCATTGCTATGCATTAGACATCGTAAAAAGCAGAGACATCACCTTGCCAACAAAGGTCCGCAGAGTCAAAGCTATGGTTTTCCCAGTAGCAATGTATGGAAGTGAGAGCTGGACCCTAAAGAAGGCTGATTGCCAAAGAACGGATGCTTTTGGATTGTGGTGCTGGAGGAGGCTCTTGGGAGTTCCCTGGACTGCAAGGAGATCAAACCTATCCATTTTGAAGGAAATCAAATCCGAGTGCTCACTGGAAGGACAGATCCTGAAGCTGAGGCTCCCATACTTTGGCCATCTGATGAGAAGAGAAGACTCCCTGGAAAAGACCCTGATGTTGGGAAAGTGTGAAGGCAAGAGGAGAAGGGGACGACGGAGGACGAGATGGCTGGACAGGGTCATCGAAGCAACCAACATGAATTTGACCCAACTCCGGGAAACAGTGGAAGAGAGGAGGGCCTGGCATGCTCTGGTCCATGGAGTCACGAAGAGTTGGACACGACTTAACGACTAAACAGCAACAATGCATTACTGTTTTGATTGCATATTTTACACTACCTATGTTTCCCATTTCTCAGAGTGGCATATCTTCCTTTGGGAAACACAGGCTAGTATGGTGGGAGAAGGAGATGTGGTAGTCTGCATGGCTCTTTCAGTTCTCTCCAGCCGCCTCCTCTAACACCTGCAATCTGAGGTGGTGGTTCCTTATGCCCAGTAGAAGAGTGTGCATGTCATGAGAGCATAGAGGCATTTTTCTGTCCTAAGGATAATCTGGAAGTTATACCATCTCCCATTATGAGTTCCCTTTGAGAAACAAAGTGTGCACACATAGAGCGAAAGCTGGCAAGGAAGCACTGAATGTTGACTCTTTTACCCAATGAGAAACCATTCCATGCTTCAAATCCATCAAGGCCCATGAAAGAAAGCAGTGACTAATGCCGTTCTCTGCAGTTTCTCTACAGGCATTATTTGTACAAAACTATTGCCTGCAAATGTAAAATCTTCCAGTGAGACAATCAGAAAAGGTCTTGCCTTCTTCAAGGTGAGGAGATTTATAATTTCTGATTAATTGGTCTTCCAAATAAAGAAATGAAAGTGATTTTCTAGCCCTCGTTTCTCACAAGGGGGCAGCAGTGGCAAAAAGATTCTAAAGCATGGAGGCTATGTGGAAGTGGTACACAACAGCTTGCGGTTTGAACGGTCGGATTATTATTTCCGGAGCTGTTTTCCTCAGAATCTACTGAATTACAGTTTGGCAATTAACTGTATTTTGACCACGTTTCAGCCACACACAGACTCGTATAACTTGAAATATGTACAGAAAAAGTAATTGTTTTTGGGACTTGGACATACTCATTTTTCTTCATTCACTTTTCTTTCTCTTCCCTGGCCTGCAGATAATATAAAACGTCTGTGTATGTGCGTGCATGCATGCTCGTGCAATGGGCACAAATCAAAACTGCAGAAATCAATATGGACAGGCATTCAAGTGAAGTGGTCTGTATTGAGATGCTCAAAGCTCAGCACATAGACAGTAAACCCAGTGTATGTCTGCATGAAAGATGTGTGACGGCAAGAGGAGAAGGGGACGACCGAGGATGAGACGGCTGGACAGTGTCTGCGAAGCAACCAACATGAATTTGACACAACTCCGGGAGGCAGTGGAAGATAGGCGGGCCTGGCATGCTCTGGTCCATGGGGTCACGAAGAGTTGGACACGACTAAACGACTAAACGAACGAACGAACTACCATGAGATAGAGAGACAGGCAGACAGACAGGAGACATTGACAGTACTGTGTGTACCATGCATGGTAGATTAATTACTACTTCCATATGTCACCTTATTTAGCAACACGGGAAAGTCCCCGCAGACTGCTGAATGACAACCATTATTATTATCATTTTTTTTTTTCAAAATGAAGGACTCTGTACAGTTACAGAACTTCAGGAAGGGCAAAAACAAGGAGCATGATAGGGCATTTCCCCAACAATCTCTTTCCAACAGTCTGAGATGGTGGGTATTGCTTTCCTTTGGCTGGAAGCCAACATCAGGAGATGTACTCAACAAGAGGTCCATTTCCTTCACCATTTTCCCATGAAAGAAGTATTTCTGAACTGTTGCTCCCTTTCGTTTTTTGAAAATTCCCTAAATATGACAATGACATACTTTGGAACCCTCATCAAGTACTGGACGGCTCAGTGGTTTAGGTCTCTGGCCATAAGTCCAGAAGTTGGGTGTTGAATTCCTTGCTGGTCTTCCATGACGGGGCTGGACTTAATGATCCATAGTGTCCCTTCCAGCTCTGCAGTTTAATGATTAATATTGTTATTATTCCCGACCCATCAGTCTCTGGATAAGTATTAAACTATAGCTTATCGCAACTCACAGGACAGGGAACTTATATATCTCCAGAGGCTATACGGTGGACAGGAACTAATCTAAATTTTTATGGGCTGTTACCATATGTAAATACAGGGGTTGGCTCCTTTTAAAATCAGACGCAGAGGAACCCATCTTTGCTCCAGACAGAGTCCATCTCTTTCCTTTCCCGCTAAATACGTTCAAAGCAACTGAGGAAAATATGATCTCTCTTCGATTTGTTGTCCTTCTAGCTGTGTGCAGAGGTTATTTTTTTCCCTCTTTTGAAATTCCAATGTATTCTCTTATTCCTTGGTTTTAATGTCAATAGAGCTTCATGCAACTGCTTTCTCCCCAGGTGTTCGACTGGAGGTCCAGCTGCTTCAATCCGGAGGTGAAACCAAAAGGCCTGGAGAGTCCCTTCGCCTGTCCTGTCGTGCCTCTGGCTATCCCTTTGGAAGCCACAGCGCACATTGGGTCAGACAGGCTCCCAGGAAGGCATTAGAATGGATCGCGTGGATATATGATGATGGAAGCCGGTTGTCATATGCTGATTCCGTCAAAGGGCGCTTCACGATCTCCAGGGACAACTCAAAAAACATGCTGTATTTACTAATGAACAGCCTCAGGCCAGATGACACAGCAGTGTATTAT
This sequence comes from Pogona vitticeps, assembly GCF_051106095.1. Taxonomy (NCBI): domain Eukaryota; kingdom Metazoa; phylum Chordata; class Lepidosauria; order Squamata; family Agamidae; genus Pogona; species Pogona vitticeps. The sequence goes on from NC_135788.1 coordinate 117,650,644, forward strand.
TGTGCAGCAGAGACACAGTGAGGGGAAGTGAATCTCAGCCTTGATTAAAACACCCTCCTTTCCTGAAGGCATTGATCCATGTGCACCAGCTGGAACCTAAGAAATAAGCCAAGCAAGACCAGTCAACTTGCTTTGTCAGTCTGAGTGAGCCAAAAATCATGTATGGAACTGCCTGTCTCAGTTCTTAGAATTTGGGCAAGGAGTTCAACAAAGGTAGCCAAAGTTGATTTAAGGCTGTCAGCAGAAGACAGCTGAAGTCAAGATTTGTTGTCTACAGAGTTAGGCATCCTTCAGTCTCGAGAGACTATGGTAACATGCTCTGAATGGAGGACTTGGAACAGCATCTAGTGTGGTTGAGAAGGCTAATTCGAGAGTGACCGTCCCTTCCACACTGAAGACAAATGCAATCTTTCCCCTGTCTAGCTGTTGAGGTCCAATCCTAAGGCCTTCAGAACCAGTCTGGCATCTGGAAAGAGACTCTCTTTTTTCTTTTGTCGAGGACAGTTTTCTGGTGCTACAAATGCTTGTACCCAATCAGCAGGGGAAAAAAATTTATAGGAATAAGAATTCAAGATTATTCCTTTGCACACAACAAATGTATCGCTTACGCTTCTTTGCACATACATATCCTTGTCAATTCATGAATATATCGCTTCAAATAACATCAAGATTAAGAGGGTGGAGCTGAATAATGGCATATGCCTCAGGTCTCATCTCTCTGAAATTTTTAGGAGACCTGCTTTATTTCCTAGACCATGAAATTATTATTTCTGAATTTCTAGACCTCTATTGCAAAGATAGATCCCATGAATGAGGGATGATAGCTATATTTTTAGAGATGAATAAATGGAAATTTATGCTTGCATTTCCTCTACAAACAGGATTTCAGCCTATGACTCAGTGTTTGCATGCTGATGGGATGATGATTGTAGACTAGACCAGTGGTCCTCAACCTTGGGCCTCCAGATGTTCTTGGACTTCAACTCCCATACATCCTAGCCAGCAAAGGTGGTTATGAAGGCTTCTGGGAGTTGTAGTCCAAGAACATCTGGAGGCCCAAGGTTGGGGACTACTGGACTAGACTATTCACACAGATACATTTAGTTCTGGGAAACTATGTTGATACTAAATGTCAAGACTTTACTTTGTTTCTTTAAGTCGTTCTCATTCTTTAATAGACCGGAATGAGAGATAGATAGTAAGAGATGATGCTCAACTTCTCAAATACTTTTCCCTAAAGTGAACACACTTCTGCACTGCTGGAATAGCTCACTTTTGGATCATTTTCGGTGCTGTTAGGTTTTTGGAGACCACAAATGTTTCGATTCAGATTGAACCATCCCTCCCCTTTTGAAAGCTGAGTCCTCCTTAGTAGTCTCTCCTGTAGGCCATACAGATTTTGAGTCGGCACCAAAATAGAGCTGTGGGTGGTGTTATCTGAAGTGACAACCCTGTCGCTCCTTTGGGGTTTCTTGGCATCCTATTGATGCAGCGCTATTCTACATAAGCAAGACCCATTGACGGTATTATGTTTCTCATCCCAGGTAGATGACTTGCTATTTCCCCAAGTCACTTTTTTTTTAAGCTTTATTAAAATGGAAAGGCACTACAGCCTGCTCAACGACATCCAAGGGAAAAGGCAGAGAAAAGGCCAGAAAGGGGTATATCTACTCTGCAGAGGTAACGGATTCCATTCGAAATTATTAACGCCTCTTTAATGTCTGAATGGGAAGCCTATTCTCCATATGCAAATAGGCTCATGGGCTACCTCACTCTTTAAATAGAGGTTCCCACCCCTTCACAGCCAACCCTAGTTATCACAATGGAACCTGTAACTGTCTTTCTGCTTCTCTTTTCATTCCTTAAGCCAGGTATGTGGGAGTTTCCATTTTCTATGGAGAGAGATTACAACAAGGAAAAAATAATGTGGGGCAAAATAAATGATTCTACCATTGCTGAAGGCCAGCTGCAACTGCTCCTATCTATTTTAATTTTTTTAAAAAAATTTCCCCTAGGCTTTTCAGAAATTCGCTTGACCCAGTCCGGTGAGGGGACATGGAAGCCTGGAGCATCTTTCCAGCTGACCTGCACAGTCTCTGGTTACACCATGACTTCGCGTGCTGGATGGGACTGGTTCCGCCAGCCACCCAAAAAAGGACTGGAATGGATAGGGGGAGGATACTACAGCGGTGCCACCTGGAAGCCAAGTTATAGCTCAGCTTTCCAGAGCAGGGTCTCCATCACGGCTGATGCCTCCAAGAATGAATATTATCTGCAGCTGAGGTCCCTGACGGCTGCCGACACAGCCCTTTATTACTGCGCAAGGGGACACAGTGAGAGAAAGCTAGTCTGGCATCTGTACAAAAAGGGGAACTTCGTGTCATGTTGATTCAGTTGGGAGAGGAAAAACTTGTTTTCTGATACCAAAGCTTCCCTCTTCACGTTGAGGATCCAGTTTTCAGTGAGGTGGAATCCACATCACCCGTCTCCAATTTTAGTTTGTATTCAAGCTATGAAGTCTCTCATGAGCACACTGCGAATTAAATTGGAGGTGTGACCATCTGTTGTTTATTTTCTTTGAACGACGACTCCCGAAGTGCTTCAGGAAGCTTTGTATTCAAGCGCCTCATGCAGGTACCACCAAGAATACTCCGACATTTTGTACAGACGCAAGCGCTGGTGCTCCAAGTACAGGTCAAAGCTCCTGTTTTCACTCAGCAGGAATTGTACACTGTAAACTTAATAGTTATAAATATATAAAAATGTATGTAATATATTACATATATATTTAAGAATTATGAAAAAAATATACACCTTAAATGTATTTAATAATTTAGAGTGCAATTTATTTATTCCATTCAATATGAATCCATTATACTGGGGGACGTGTTGCATTTCCCACCCCAATCCCCAAGCAATCGGAAACTCTATGAGTAATTCCAGTGACACTGTGAAATTAAATACAAGAAATTCCAATTATGTGTTCACAGAATGCTTGCTGATGAAATCAAGAATAGATCTGGAATGGAATCCTCCCTATAAGGAATTCCCCCAGCAGCTTTTATTCACGTAGGCTGGGGACACACCAGTTGCCTTTTCTGGACTGTAAAGCGCCCAGAGTAGATTCGTCTAGATGGGCAGTATAACAGCCAAATAAATAAATAAAATTAATTAATTAATTCCTGGGCACGTCATGCTGTCTCCTTTGCCATCTCCATTACGTTGTCCGATGGAGCGTTGTCACTCATTCCAAAATCCTGAATTCTGGGGCAGAGCCTCCCATGCTCTTCTGCCGCCATTAGGTGGCAGCACAATCCGCCAATGTGCTTCATCAGGACCAAGAATTCTCATCTCAGGAGCCAGAAAGTTCCAACACAAATACGCCCTCAATTCTAACCAAGAGATGTCGGTTTAAAATCGGACTGGGATAGTGCAAGGAAGAATTGTTCAGCAATCAAGCTGACAAAGTTCTTGCCTGCTGCTTGGTCCTAATGCTAGTTTTGAGCAGTAAAGGAGTGGAGGGGTTTGCTGAGTAGTTAATAACTTCCTTCAAGTTGGCATATCTCATTTTGGAGCACTTTGGAAAGCTGCAACAGAGTTTGCCCATGAATCGGTCACAGTAATGGAGAGGAGAAGAGGCAGGATGGTATATGATCTTTGAGGTGTACCCGTTGCAGACCATGTGTCGTGTTACGTTCCCTCAGACTTCTTCCCCGCTTTGAGTGGGACAACCTACAGATTGCAGGGACTCACAATAGGTTAACCACAAGGAGCACACACTAACAGAAGATCCAGGCTGCCTCAGGATACGATCTGGAAGTGAGCCACTCCGATGTGAATCTATGTCTCAGCTCAGGCTATTGTACTTCGGATCCATGCCTCTTGGTCGAATGGATCCTAGACAAATGCCCAAATGATGAATAATGGGCCCTGGCCTTTGGACATGTTGAGAGCAGGCAAGAATACCTGGTGAGGGGGGAAAACATCCTTCTAGGAAACATGGAAGGGAAAAGGAAGAGAGGAAGTCTGATCATGAGATGGATGGAGTCAATGAAGGCAGTCATTTCTTTTCGTTAGAAAACCTGAAATGGGAGGTTAAGATTAAAACATAGGGATTCAGTCCCACGCCTCATGATGGACTCTATAGCTCAGAAATCACTCCCGAGCTACCGTAACTGGTATAAGATCATTGTGGAATGGAAATGTTTTGACTACATCTTGCACCGGCCATCCTGACTGATGGGATTCCAGCAGGTGTGATCTGAAAGAATTCATGTTTTCCATCCCAGATTATGTCATCTCCAGAGCAATATAGGGTGTCTGTGTGTGTGTGTGTGTGTGCGTGCGTGCGTGCGTGCGTGCGTGCGTGCGTGCGTGCGTGTGTGTGTTTGTTTGTTTGTTTGTTTGTTTGTTTGTTTATTTATTTATTTATTTATTTATTTATTTATTTATTTATTTATTTATTTATTTATTTATTTATTTATTGGGTTTATATCCTGCCCATCTGGTCTGGTCGACCACTCTGGGCGGCTTCCAATAAGGTGTATACGATAAAACATAAGAATTTTATAAACAGTCCATAACATATACAATAATGAAACAAATAATAAATGAAAGAAAAAATAAAGAATTAAATATTGACAGGAGGGAAGGCCTGAACATACAACCAGGTTTTTAGTTGACTCTTAAAAACTGCATCAGTTGCAGTTTGCACCCAGGTAGGCCTTCAGAGAGTAGACCTATAATTCTGTAAATGGATTATGAACAGAGTGAAAAGAAAATGCACAATTCAGGAGAGAGAAAAAGAAACATGTTAGAATTGCATTTCCGTTACTCTTTTTATATCTGAAATGTGTCTTCAATATACAACTTGGCCCTTCTGCTACTTTCCTTTTTAAACAGAGGTTTTCCAGCCCATCCTAGAAAACACAATGGGGCCTGTAGCTTTACGCCATGAAAGACTCCATGACTGAGGGAGAACACAAAGACCTGTGAGTTCAGCGAAGGGGAAATATGCAGCATCCTTCTTGTGCGACCTCTCCACTCAAAACCTGTGTAACGACTTTCCACCCACAGGGAAAAAGACACTGGACCTTCATCAAGCGATACGATTTCAGAAAAGCTTAGGAAAGTGACCTGAATGAAAGAACAAACTTTCAAGGCAGAGTGTAGTAATAATAATAATAATAATAATAATAATAATAATAATAATAATAATAATAATAATAATAATAATAATAATAATAATAATAATAATAATAATAATAATAATAATGATAATGATAATGATAATGATAATGATAATGATAATGATAATGATAATCCTTTACTAATGCATTCAAAGATTCATTTGAAACCGCTAGCTACAGTACGCGATGAGTAAATGGAGGAATAAAAAGAGAATGAGAGAGCATGTCTGAACTTCTTTATGTCTCTTTTATGCGTGAATTCCAAGCACAACCGCCTCATGCAAATCGCACCTCCGCTACCTCACTCTTAAAACAGAGATTTCCTCCATTTCCTCACAGCCCATCCTGGAAATCACCATGGACTCTCTAGCTGTGTTTCTCTTTCTACTGTCAGTCCTCAAGCCAGGTGTGTGGTGGAAAAGACGGAGAGGAATTAGAGCAGGGAAAAAGGAGTATGGGTCCAGGAACGGATTCTAGTCTAGAACACCAACTGCTGGCACGGCTCAAGCAGTTAAGAACCATTCTTAAAACATCCTTGATCCTGCAAAATCCCCAATAGGTTCAAGCAAAGGCATTAGCAATACTGTTCGGAATTTATGACTGTCCCTGAAGAGAGAGAGAGAAAAAAATCAATTTCAACCATTTTTAAAATGTGTTGTTTGGTTTTATGACATGCAGCTTTTGAAAATTTATATGATGTCTCATTTTCTGGCTGTTTTTCTTAGGCTCTTCTGAAATCCGCTTGACCCAGTCCGGTGGGGAGACATGGAAGCCTGGAACATCCTTCCGGCTGACCTGCGCGGTCTCTGGATACAGCATGACTTCTGGGTATAACTGGAATTGGATCCGCCAGCCACCCCAGAAGGGGCTGGAATGGATAGGGAGGGGTTACTACAGTAGTTCCACCTGGAAGACAAATTATGGCTCAGCTTTCCAGAGCAGGGTCTCCATCACGGCTGATGCCTCCAAGAACGAATATTATCTCGAGCTGAGGTCCCTGACAGCTGCCGACACAGCCGTGTATTACTGTGCCTGAGAATCACAGTGAGACAAAGCCTGTGTGGGGTCTGTACAAAAAGGGGAACTTTATCAAACGTTGAATCAGGTCACTGAGGAGAAAACATTTTCCTTGTGCCAAACCTTCTCTCTTCACAATGAAACTTCAGTTTCCGGTGAAATGGAATCCAAATCTCCCTTCCCAGTTTTATCTTGTAAGAAGCCTGTGACGTTCCTCAGCCAGAAACAGTGAATTAAAGTGGAAATGGGCCCATTTGTGGCTGATTACAGTATTTTTAAATTAGAACTCACAGACTTCATCAGAGGGCTGTGGATCTTAGTGCCACATGCAGATCCCTCCCACAGTACCTCCGCGTGATTTTATCCCCTCACCCACCCACCGCCTGAGGTGGCTGCCTCATTCTGCTCGGGGCCAAAGTGGGCTTCTCCTCAGCCTCCGGGGGTACAAAAGAAGTCTGGCATCTGTAAAGTACAAGAACCTCTTCTCTTTTTTAAAAAATGAAAGACAATTTGCTGGTGCTCCAAGTTCGTCAAAGCTCTTTTCACACCGTAGGAACTGTAAACTATAAACTATATAGTTATAAATATATACAAATATCCTTAATATATTAAATATATACTTAAGAACTATGAAAATATATAAATCTTATATGTATTTGAAAATTAAGAGAACAGTTCATTGATTCCATTCAATATCAGTCCATTATAATGGCAGAAGTTCCTGGGAATGTCATGCTGTCTTCTTTGACATCTCCATTAAGCTGTCCGATGGAGCGTTATCACTCTTTCCGATATCCTGAGTTTTGGGGCAGAGCCTCGAATGCTCTTCTACGGCCATTAGATGGCAGCTCAATCTGTCAATGTGCTTCATCATCATAACCAAGAATTCTCATCTCAGGAGCCAGAAAGTCCCAACACAAATACGCCCTGAATTCTAACCAAGAGATGCCAGTCTAAAATCTCAACCAGGATCGTGCAAGAAAGAATCAGTCCACATTCAGGCTGACAAAATCTTGCCTGCTGCTTGGTCCTAATGCTAGTTTGGAGCAGTAAAGGGGTTGAGGAGTCACTGGGTAGTTAATTTTGTTGTTGTTTAGTCGTTAAGTCGTGTCCGACTCTTCGTGACCCCATGGACCAGAGCACGCCAGGCCCCCCCTGTCTTTCACTTCTTCCCGGAGTTCAGTCAAATTCATGCTGGCCGCCTCGATGACCCTGTCAAACTATCTCACAGAGTAGTTAATAACTTCCTTGAAAATTGCATATCCCATTTTGAAAAACTTTGGAGCAGTTCATTTATTCCATTCAATATGAGTTCATTATACTGGCAGTTAGGTTGCATTCTCCACCTCACCCCCCTGGCAGCAATCAGAAGATCTACTTACAGTTTTAGGGTTTAAGTGATGATTGAAACACAATCTTCACTTGCCATGCAATATTGAGAAATTCCAAGTAATGTGTCCACAGAATGTTTGTTAATGAAATCAAGAATAGATCTGGAACGGAGACCTTCCTATGAGGAGTTCCCCTGGCAGCTTCTAGTCATGTGCAAACATCCTAGTAGGCTAAAGATCCTACAGATTCAGCCACAGGGCCTTTTCTGTGGCAGCTCCCAGGTTATCTCTCATGTTTCTTTCCAGGCATCCTGGTCAACTCAGGAACATACAGATTTTAATTTTTAAAAAATATTTTCATGTTTTAATCTTTTAACTGTGTTTTAAATCGTATATTGTTTAATTTATCTTTTAATACTTAAGTTATTGTGTATTTAAATTGTGTGAATTTTAATGTTGTGAGCCACTTTGGGTGAGAAAAATGTATCATGTAATTAAAATTAATAATAACTAATGATGAAAATAATGTAGCCACCGTCAAAAATAGTGGGGAGGAGAATCTTCTTGGCCCGGAATAATTGTATTTACCTCAGAATTGACTTCCCTCAAATGTTTGGCATGAGTTCTGACCTGCTTTGTTTCATGCATCATGGCATTATTTTCACTACATTTCTGGATCTCCCTTCTCAAGAAAGATCCCACGAATGAGAGCGAATGTAAACAACTATCAGTGGGGAAGGCGGACATACATAACCCTACTTGTGTGACCTCATGCAAGCGTGTTTGAGCTTCTTCGTGTCTCTTTTATGCGTGAATGCCAGGCACGACCTCCATATGCAAATATGGCCATGGGCTTCCTCAATCTTAAAATAGAGGTTTCCTCCATTTCACAGACCATCCTAGAAATTACCATGGAGTCTCTAGCTCTGTTGCTTTTTGTCTTCTCCATCTTTAAGCCAGGTCTGTGTTCGGATTCTGTGTTTCCTTCATCATATAGAGAAAGGTTCAAGCAGGGGAAAAGGAATAAGTGGGAATTAACTGGTTCTACTCATGCAAGTGTGGCTAAAATAATGTAAAATATTTTTCACTCTTCACAATACTCAAAGTATTAAAGGGAGGACATTAACCATTTCCCTTTCCTAACAATTTTCTTTCTCTTTTTCCTAGGATATTCTGAAATCCGCTTGACACAGTCTGGTGGGGAAACATGGAAGCCTGGAACAACCCTCCAGCTGACCTGCGTGGTCTCTGGAGACACTGTCACTTCTGGGTATTCCTGGAACTGGATCCGCCACCCACCCCAGAAGGGACTGGAATGGATAGGGGGGATATACTACAGAAGTTCCAAATGGTACACAAATTATGGCTCAGCTTTCCAGAGCAGGATCTCCATCACGGCTGATGCCTCCAAGAACGAATATTCTCTCGAGCTGAGGTCCCTGACAGCTGCCGACACAGCCGTGTATTACTGTGCCCGAGAATCACAGTGAGACAAAGCACATCTGGGGTCTGTACAAAAACGGGAACATTGTCTCACATTGAATCAGGCCACAGGGGAGAAAACCGTTTCCTGATGCCAGAGCTTTCTCCTTCTACTTGACACTCACGTTTTCAGCGAGGTGGTGGACAAATCTCCCTTTCCAATTTTACTTTGTAAGATGCCTGTGACATTTCTCATCTGCAAACGGCAAACTAAACTAGACGAGTTTCCATTTGTGGCTTTTCTTTGAATTGGGACTCACAGACTTCATCACAAAGCCGTGGATCCTAGTGCCTCATCATACTGATCCCTCCCACAAGACCTGTGCATGGCTTTATCCCCTCCCACCCACCACCTGAAGGTGGCCTTTCGGATACATTCCTCTTTAAACGGACTCTTCTGCACCATCTCCGGATACCCCATGATTTCTGGCTATTCCGGGCACTGGATCCACCAGCCACCCCAAAAAAAGGACTGGAATGGAAAGGGAGGGGATAGTGCAGTAGTTGCACCTGGAAGGCAGATTATGGCTCAGCTTTCCAGAGCAGGATCTCCAGCACTACCAATGCCCCCAAGAATGAGTATTATCTTGAACCGAGATCTCTGACAGCCCCTGGCACAACCTCTGTACAGAAAGGGGAACTTTGTGTCCATTGAATGAGTTGTGGGGAGATCACAATTTCCTGATGCCAAAGGTTCTGTCTTCTCAATGACACACCTATTTAGTATTGTGATGTAGAATCGAAATGTATGTTTTTAATTCTGGTTTTGTAATAATACAGTGAAGTTTCTCATCTCCTCACATGGAATCAAACCAGAGGTTATATCCATTTGCGGCTTTTTTTCTGGGGACTATGATTGCCAAACTTCTCCAAGAAGTTTTGTATCCAGGTGCCTCGTGCAGGTACCTCCAAGTATGCACCGCCATAATTCTACCTTTCCTCCCCACCCAACTGCCTCATTGTGCCCTGTGACGAAGTGGGTTGCTGGATTCAACCGCAGGGCCATATATATATGGTGGTTCTAGAGGTGGAGGTATTTTTATACAGTATATAAAAGTGGTCATTTTGGTACTTAGTTCTAACACTGCTACTCTGGGCATATTTATTTGTGGCTCAGCTTTCCAGAGAAGGATCTCCATCATTAGCAACACCTCAAAGAATGGATATTATCTCAAGCAGAGATGCCTGACAGCTGCAGACTCAGCTGTGTCTTACTGTGTTTGACGAGCAGGGGTGAGACAAAGCAAGTCTGGCCTTTGTACAAAAAAGGGGGACGTTGTGTCAAGCTGAATTATTTGGGAGCAGGGGAAAACATTTCCTGATGCAAAAGGTTCTCTCCTCACATTACAGGAACACAGGATACAGTGAGGTAAAATCCAAATCTACATCTTGGTCCCTCATGCAGTTCCGTCCAACAATACTCTGATATGACTCCCATCCCATCTCACTCATCATCTGAGATGGCTGGCCTCTTTCTGCCCTGTGTCAAAGTAGGCTTTTTGACAGGACCCAGGGGCACAAAACCAGTCTGGCATCTGTATGGAAAAAGACTTTTTTTTCTCTTTTGTTGAGGACAGTTTTCTGATGCTAAAAACACTTGTACCCACTCAGCAGGAACAAATAAATTTATAGAAATAAGAATTCAAGATTATTCCTTTGCACACAACAAATGTATCTCTTATGCTTCTTTGCACATACAGTCATGCCCCGCTTAACGATTGCCCTGCATGACGATGAATCCACTTTACGATGATGTTTTTGCAATCACAACTGCAATCGCAAAACGATGTTTTAAATGGGGTATTTTCGGTTTGTGAAGATCAGTTCCCTGCTTCGGGAACCGATTCTTCGCATTACAACAATCAAAACAGCTGATCGTCAGGTTTTCAAAATGGCCGCTGGGTGTTCAAAATGGCTCCTGGCTATGTTTAGGGATGGATTCCTTGCTATGCAGGCATCAAAAATGGCTGCCTTATGGAGGATCTTCAATGGAAAGTGAGTTTTTAGCCCATTGGAACACATTAACCGGGTTTTAATGTGTTTCAATGGGTTTTTTATTTTCACTTTACGACGTTTTAGCTCTACAGCGATTTCGCTGGAACGAACATCAAGAGATATACTCATCGTCAATTTCTTTTAGAAATCCCCCATGAAAAATATATTTCTAAGCTGCTGCCGCCCATTATTTTTGAAAATTCCATTTGTACCCTAAATATCCCAATCACAAACCACTGCAAACAGCTGGATAGATCTGTGGTTTAAGTATCTGCCTGTAGAGCAGGACGGTGGGGATCCCATGAATCACTGTGCCTCTTTGACAGAGGAATTAAGAGAGAGATAACGGATTCCATTCAAAATTATTAACGCCTCTTTAATGTCTGAATGGGAAGCCTATTCTCCATATGCAAATAGGCTCATGGGCTGCCTCACTCTTTAAATAGAGGTTCCCACCCCTTCACAGCCAACCCTAGTTATCACAATGGAACCTGTAACTGTCTTTCTGCTTCTCTTTTCATTCCTTAAGCCAGGTATGTGGGAGTTTCCATTTTCTATGGAGAGAGATTACAACAAGGAAAAAATAATGTGGGGCAAAATAAATGATTCTACCATTGCTGAAGGCCAGCTGCGACTGCTCCTATCTATTTTAATTTTTTTAAAAAATTTTCCCCTAGGCTTTTCAGAAATTCGCTTGACCCAGTCCGGTGAGGGGACATGGAAGCCTGGAGCATCTTTCCAGCTGACCTGCACAGTCTCTGGTTACACCATGACTTCGCGTGCTGGATGGGACTGGTTCCGCCAGCCACCCAAAAAAGGACTGGAATGGATAGGGGGAGGATACTACAGCGGTGCCACCTGGAAGCCAGCTTATAACTCAACTTTCCAGAGCAGGGTCTCCATCACGGCTGATGCCTCCAAGAATGAATATTATCTGCAGTTGAGGTCCGTGACAGCTGCCGACACAGCCATGTATTACTGCGCAAGGGGACACAGTGAGAGAAAGCTAGTCTGGCATCTGTACAAAAAGGGGAACTTCGTGTCATGTTCATTCAGTTGGGAGAGGAGAAACTTCTTTTCTGATGCCAAAGCTTCCCTCTTCACGTTGAGGATCCAGTTTTCAGTGAGGTGGAATCCACATCACCGATTTCTGATTTTAATTTCTTATCTAGCTGTAAAGTCTCTCATAAGCACACTGTGAATTAAATTGGAGGTGTGACCATCTGTGGTTTCTTTTCTTTGAACGATGACTCCCGAAATGCTCCAGGAAGCTTTGTATTCAAGTGCCTCATGCAGGTACCACCAAGAATACTCCGACATTTTGTACAGACGCAAGCGCTGGTGCTCCTAGTACAGGTCAAAGCTCCTGTTTTCACTCAGCAGGAACTGTACACTGTAAACTTCATAGTTATAAATATATAAAAATGTATGGAATATATTACATATATATTTAAGAATTATGAAAAAATATACATCTTAAATGTATTTAATAATTTAGAGTGCAATTTATTTATTCCATTCAATATGAATCCATTATACTGGGGGACATGTTGCATTTCCCACCCCCACCCCCAAGCAATCGGAAACTCTATGAGTAATTCCAGTGACACTGTGAAATTAAATACAAGAAATTCCAATTATGTGTTCACAGAATGATTGCTAATGAAATCAAGAATAGATCTGGAATGGAATCCTCCCTATAAGGAGTTCCCCCGGCAGCTTCTATTCATGTAGGCTGAGGAGACAACAGTTGCCTTTTTTGGACTGTAAAGCGCCCAGAGTAGGTTTGTCTAGATGGGCAGTACAAGAGCCAAATAAATAAATAAAATTAATTAATTAATTCCTGGGCACGTCATGCTGTCTCCTTTGCCATCTCCATTACATTGTCCGATGGAGCGTTGTCACTCATTCCAATATTCTGAGTTTTGGGGCACAGAAAACTCTTCTACGGCCATTAGGTGGCAGCACAGTCTGCCAAAGTGCTTCATCATCATGACCAAGGATTCTCATCTCAGAAACCAGAAAGTTCCAACACAAATACGCCCTCAATTCTAACCAAGAGATGTCGGTCTAAAATCGGACTGGGATAGTGCAAGGAAGAATTGTTCAGCAATCAAGCTGACAAAGTTCTTGCCTGCTGCTTGGTCCTAATGCTAGTTTTGAGTAGTAAAGGAGTGGAGGGGTTTGCTGAGTAGTTAATAACTTCCTTCAAGTTGGCATATCTCATTTTGGAGCACTTTGGAAAGCTGCAACAGAGTTTGCCCATGAATCGGTCACAGGAATGGAGAGGAGAAGAGGCAGGATGGTATATGATCTTTGAGGTGTACCCGTTGCAGACCATGTGTCGTGTTGCGTTCCCTCAGACTTCTTCCCCGCTTTGAGTGGGACAACCTACAGATTGCAGGGACTCACAATAGGTTAACCACAAGGAGCACACACTAACAGAAGATCCAGGCTGCCTCAGGATACGATCTGGAAGTGAGCCACTCCGATGAGAATCTATGTCTCAGCTCAGGCTATTATACTTTGGATCCATGCCTCTTGGTCGAATGGATCCTAGACAGATGCCCAAATGATGAATAATGTGCCCTGGTCTGTGGACATGTTGAGAGCAGGCAAGAATACCTGGTGAGGGGGGAAAGCATCCTTCTAGGAAACATGGAAGGGATAAGGAAGAAAGGAAGTCTGATCATGAGATGGAGTCAATGAAGGTAGTCATTTCTTTTCGTTAGAAAAACTGAAATGGGAGGTTAAGATTAAAACATAGGGATTCAGTCCCACGCCTCATGATGGACTCTATAGCTCAGAAATCACTCCCGAGCTACCGTAACTGGTATAAGATCATTGTGGAATGGAAATGTTTTGACTACATCTTGCACCTGCCATGCTGACAGTGGTTCCAGCAGGTGTGATCTGAAAGAATTCATGTTATCCATCTCCGATTATGTCATCTCCAGAACAATATGGGATGTTTGTTTGTTTATTTGATTTGATTTGATTTGATTTGATTTATATCCCGCCCATCTGGTCTGGTCGACCACTCTTTGCGGCTTCCAATAAGGCGTATACGATAAAACATAAGAATTTTATAAACAGTCCGTAACATATACAATAATGAAACAAATAATAAATGAAAGAAAAAATAAAGATTTAAATATTGGCAGGAGGGAAGGCCTGAACATACAACCAGGTTTGTAGTTGAATCTTAAAAACTGCATCGGTTGCAGTTTGCACCCAGGTAGGCCTTCAGAGAGTAGACCTATAATTCTGTAAATGGATTATGAACAGAGTGAAAAGAAAATGCACAATTCAGGAGAGAAAAAAAGAAACATGTTAGAATTGCATTTCCGTTACTCTTTTTATCTCTGAAATGTGTCTTCAATATACAACTTGGCCCTTCTGCTACTTTCCTTTTTAAACAGAGGTTTTCAAGGCCATCGTAGAAAACACAACGGGGCCTGTAGCTTTGCACCATGAAAGACTCCATGACTGAGGGAGAACGCAAAGACCTGTGAGTTCAGCGAAGGGGAAATATGCAGCATCCTTCTTGTGTGACCTCTCCACTCAAAACCTGTGTAACAACTTTCCACCCACAGGGGAAAAGACACTGGACCATCAAGTGATAGGATTTCAGTAAAGCTTAGGAAAGTGACCTGAATGAAAGAACAAACTTTCAAGGCAGAGTGTAATAATAATAATAATAATAATAATAATAATAATAATAATAATAATAATAATAATAATAATAATAATAATAATAATAATAATAATAATAATAACGACAACGACAACGACGACAATAATAACAATAATAACAATAATAACAATAATAACAATAATAACAATAATAATAATCCTTTACTAATGCATTCAAAGATTCATTTGAAACCGCTAGCTACGGTACGTGATGAGTAAATGGAGGAATAAAAAGAGAATGAGAGAGCATGTCTGAACTTCTTTATGTCTCTTTTATGCGTGAATTCCAAGCACAACCTCCTCATGCAAATCGCACCTCCGCTACCTCACTCTTAAAACAGAGATTTCCTCCATTTCCTCACAGCCCATCCTGGAAATCACCATGGACTCTCTAGCCGTGTTTCTCTTTCTACTGTCAGTCCTCAAGCCAGGTGTGTGGTGGAAAAGAGGGAGAGGAATTAGAGCAGGGAAAAAGGAATATGGGTCCAGGAACGGATTCTAGTCTAGAACACCAGCTGCTAGCACGGCTCAAGCAGTTAAGAACCATTCTTAAAACGTCCTTGATCCTTCCTGCAAAATCCCCAATAGGATCAAGGAAAGACATTAGCAATACTGTTGGGAATTTATGACTGTCGCTGAAAAGAGAGAGTGAAAAATCAATTTCAACCATTTTTAAAATGTGTTGTTTGGTTTTATGACATGCAGCTTTTGAAAATTTATATGATGTCTCATTTTCTGGCTGTTTTTCTTAGGCTCTTCTGAAATCCGCTTGACCCAGTCCGGTGGGGAGACATGGAAGCCTGGAGCATCCTTCCGGCTGACCTGCGCGGTCTCTGGATACAGCATGACTTCTGGCTCTGACTGGAATTGGATCCGCCAGGCACCCCAGAAGGGGCTGGAATGGATAGGGAGGATATACTACAGTAGTTCCACCTGGAAGACGAATTATGGCTCAGCTTTCCAGAGCAGGATCTCCATCACAGCTGATGCCTCCAAGAACGAATATTATCTTGAGCTGAGGTCCCTGACAGCTGCCGACACAGCCGTGTATTACTGTGCCCGAGGATCACAGTGAGACAAAGCACGTCTGGCGTCTGTACAAAAAGGGGAACTTTATCAAACGTTGAATCAGGTCACTGAGGAGAAAACATTTTCCTGGTGTCAGACCTTCTCTCTTCACATTGAGACTTCAGTTTCCGGTGAAATGGAATCCAAATCTCCCTTCCCAGTTTTACCTTGTAAGAAGCCTGTGACATTTCTCAGCCAGAAACAGTGAATTAAAGTGGAAATGGGCCCATTTGTGGCTGATTACAGTATTTTTAAATTAGGACTCAAGGACTTCATCAGAGGGCTGTGGATCTTAGTGCCACAGGCAGATCCCTCCCACAGTACCTCCGCGTGATTTTATCCCCTCCCCCACCCACCGCCTGAGGTGGCTGCCTCATTCTGTTCAGGGCCAAAGTGGGCTTCTCCTCAGCCTCTGAGGGTACAAAAGAAGTCTGGCATCTGTAAAGTACAAGAACCTCTTCTCTTTTTTTAAAAAAATGAAAGACAATTTGCTGGTGCTCCAAGTTCGTCAGAGCTCCTCTTTTCACACCGTAGGAACTGTAAACTATAAACTATATAGTTATAAATATATACAAATATCCTTAATATATTAAATATATACTTAAGAACTATGAAAATATATAAATCTTATATGTATTTGAAAATTAAGAGAACAGTTCATTGATTCCATTCAATATGAGTCCATTATAATGGCAGAAGTTCCTGGGAACGTCATGCTGTCTTCTTTGCCATCTCCATTAAGCTGTCCGATGGAGCGTTACCACTCTTTCCGATATCCTGAGTTTTGGGGCAGAGCCTCCCATGCTCTTCTACGGCCATTAGATGGCAGCTCAATCTGTCAATGTGCTTCATCATCATAACCAAGAATTCTCATCTCAGGAGCCAGAAAGTTCCAACACAAATACGCCCTGAATTCTAACCAAGAGATGCCCGTCTAAAATCTGACCGGGATTGTGCAAGAAAGAATCAGTCCACATTCAGGCTGACAAAATCTTGTCTGCTGCTTGGTGCTAATGCTAGTTTTGAGCAGTAAAGGGGTTGAGGAGTCACTGGGTAGTTAATTTTGTTGTTGTTTAGTCGTTAAGTCATGTCCGACTCTTCGTGACCCCATGGACCAGAGCACGCAAGGCCCCACTGTCTTTCACTTCTTCCCGGAGTTCAGTCAAATTCATGCTGGCCGCCTCTATGACCCTGTCAAACTATCTCACAGAGTAGTTAATAACTTCCTTCAAAATTGCATATCCCATTTTGGAGAACTTTGGAGCAGTTCATTTATTCTGTTCAATATGAGTTCATTATACTGGCAGTTAGGTTGCGTTCTCCACCTCACCCCCCTGGCAGCAATCAGAAGATCTACTTATAGTTTTAGGGTTTAAGTGATGATTGAAACTCAATCATCACTTGCCATTCAATATTGAGAAATTACAAGTAATGTCTCCACAGAATGATTGTTAATGAAATCACGAATAGATCTGGAACGGAGACCTTCCTATGAGGAGTCCCCCCAGCAGCTTCTAGTCACGTGCAAACATCCTAGTAGGCGAAAGATCCTACAGATTCAACCTCGGGGCCTTTTCTGTGGCAGCTCCCAGTTATCTCTCATGTTTCTTTCCAGACATCCTGGTCAACTCAGGAACATACAGATTTTAATTTTTTTTAATATTTTCATGTTTTAATCTTTTAACTGTGTTTTAAATCGTATATTGTTTAATTTATCTTTTAATACTTAAGTTATTGTGCATTTAAATTGTGTGAATTTTAATGTTCTGAGCCACTTTGGGTGAGAAAAATGTATCATGTAATTAAAACTAATAATAACTAATGATGAAAATAATGTAGCCACCATCAAAAATAGTGGGGAGGAGAATCTCCTTGGCCCGGAATGATTGTATTTACCTCAGAATTGACTTCCCTCAAATGTTTGGCATGGGTTCTGACCTGCTTTGTTTCACGCATCATGGCATTATTTTCACTACATTTCTGGATCTCCCTTCTCAAGAAAGATCCCACTAATGAGCGAGAATGCAAAGAACTATCAGTGGGGAAGGCAGAGATACATAACCCTACTTGTGTGACCTCATACAAGCGTGTTCGAGCTTCTTTGTGTCTCTTTTATGTGTGAATGCCAGGCATGACCTCCATATGCAAATATGGCCATGGGCTTCCTCCCTCTTAAAATAGAGGTTTCCTCCATTTCACAGACCATCCTAGAAATTACCATGGAGTCTCTAGCTCTGTTGCTTTTTGTCTTCTCCATCTTTAAGCCAGGTCTGTGTTCGGATTCTGTGTTTCCTTCATCATATAGAGAAAGGTTCAAGCAGGGGAAAAGGAATAAGTGGGAATTAACTGGTTCTACTCATGCAAGTGTGGCTAAAATAATGTAAAATATTTTTCACTCTTCACAATACTCAAAGTATTAAAGGGAGGACATTAACCATTTTCCTTTCCTAACAATTTTCTTTCTCTTTCTCCTAGGATATTCTGAAATCCGCTTGACACAGTCTGGTGGGGAAACATGGAAGCCTGGAACAACCCTCCAGCTGACCTGTGCGGTCTCTGGAGACTCCGTCACTTCTGGGTATTCCTGGAACTGGATCCGCCAGCCACCCCAAAAGGGACTGGAATGGATAGGGGGGATATACTACAGAAGTTCCAAATGGTATACAAATTATGGCTCAGCTTTCCAGAGCAGGATCTCCATCACAGCTGATGCCTCCAAGAACGAATATTACCTCGAGCTGAGGTCCCTGACAGCTGCCGACACAGCCGTGTATTACTGTGCCCGAGAATCACAGTGAGACAAAGCACATCTGGGGTCTGTACAAAAAGGGGAACATTCTCTCACGTTGAATCAGGCCACAGGGGAGAAAACCATTTCCTGATGCCAGAGCTTCCTCCTTCTAATTGACACTCATGTTTTCAGCGAGGTGGTGGACAAATCTCCCTTTCCAATTTTACTTTGTAAGATGCCTGTGACATTTCTCATCTGCAAACGGCAAACTAAACTAGACGAGTTTCCATTTGTGGCTTTTCTTTGAATTGGGACTCACAGACTTCATCACAAAGCCGTGGATCCTAGTGCCTCATCATACTGATCCCTCCCACAAGACCTGTGCATGGCTTTATCCCCTCCCACCCACCACCTGAAGGTGGCCTTCCGGATACATTCCTCTTTAAACTGACTCTTCTGCACCATCTCCGGATACCCCATGATTTCTGGCTATTCCGGGCACTGGATCCGCCAGCCACCCCAAAAAAAGGACTGGAATGGAAAGGGAGGGGATAGTGCAGTAGTTGCACCTGGAAGGCAGATTATGGCTCAGCTTTCCAGAGCAGGATCTCCAGCACTACCAATGCCCCCAAGAATGAGTATTATCTTGAACCGAGATCTCTGACAGCCCCTGGCACAACCTCTGTACAGAAAGGGGAACTTTGTGTCCATTGAATGAGTTGTGGGGAGATCACAATTTCCTGATGCCAAAGGTTCTGTCTTCTCAGTGACACACCTATTTAGTATTGTGATGTAGAATCGAAATGTATGTTTTTAATTTTGGTTTTGTAATAATACAGTGAAGTTTCTCATCTCCTCACATGGAATCAAACCAGAGGTTATGTCCATTTGAGGCTTTTTTTCTTGGGACTATGATTGCCAAACTTCTCCAAGAAGTTTTGTATCCAGGTGCCTCGTGCAGGTACCTCCAAGAATGCACCGCCATAATTCTACCTTTCCTCCCCACGCAACTGCCTCATTGTGCCCTGTGATGAAGTGGGTTGCTGGATTCAACCGCAGGGCCATATATATATGGTGGTTCTAGAGGTGGAGGTATTTTTATATATAGAAGTGGTCATTTTGGTACTTAGTTCTAGCACAGCTACTCTGGGCATATTTATTTGTGGCTCAGCTTTCCAGAGAAGGATCTCCATCATTAGCAACACCTCAAAGAATGGATATTATCTCAAGCAGAGATCCCTGACAGCTGCAGACTCAGCTGTGTCTTACTGTGTTTGAAGAGCAGGGGTGAGACAAAGCAAGTCTGGCCTTTGTACAAAAAAGGGGGATGTTGTGACGAGGTGGGGCTCGTCAGCCATGGAAGGCAGCCCATCCAGGAGAAGGAAAACTCCAATTTCAAACCTCCACTGCCTTGTGGCTATATCCACTCATGGAAAAGGCTTCAGGAGTTAACCTCGAGGTAAAATCCGGAGCTGGAGTCCCGAAGGCAGCTCGTGTCGTTCTGCCAACTCCTGCGACGTTGCTGGAACCAGTTGTATTGGCTCTTGCCTTTCCATTGGACCATTTCAGCAATGTGGAGAGGGGGGATCTGCTGCTTGGGTAACAGCCTATCCTCCATATTACCTTACCCGGGCTTCATGCTCTGGAGAGGACACTCCTCGATTCAGAGCATGTCACCATAGTCTCTCGAGACTGAAGGATGCCTATGTATGTGTCAAGTTGAATTATTTGGGAGCAGGGAAAAACATTTCCTGATGCAAAAGGTTCTCTCCTCACATTACAGGAACACAGGATACAGTGAGGTAAAATCCAAATCTACATCTTGGTCCCTCATGCAGTTCCGTCCAACAACACTCTGATATGACTCCCATCCCATCTCACTCATCATCTGAGATGGCTGGCCTCTTTCTGCCCTGTGTCAAAGTAGGCTTTTTGACAGGACCCAGGGGCACAAAACCAGTCTGGCATCTGTATGGAAAAAGACTTTTTTTCTCTCTTTTGTTGAGGACAGTTTTCTGATGCTAAAAACACTTGTACCCACTCAGCAGGAACAAATAAATTTATAGAAATAAGAATTCACGATTATTCCTTTGCACACAACAAATGTATCTCTTATGCTTCTTTGCACATACAGTCATGCCCCGCTTAACGATTGCCCTGCATGACGATGAATCCACTTTACGATGATGTTTTTGCAATCGCAACTGTAATCGCAAAACGATGTTTTAAATGGGGTATTTTCGCTTTGCGAAGATCAGTTCCCTGCTTCAGGAACCGATTCTTAGCATTACAACAATCAAAACAGCTGATCGTCAGGTTTTCAAAATGGCCGCTGGGTGTTCAAAATGGCTCCCGGCTATGTTGAGGGACGGATTCCTCGCTATACAGGCACCGAAAGTGGCTGCCTTATGGAGGATCTTCAATTGAAAGTGAGTTTTTAGCCCATTGGAACGCATTAACCGGGTTTTAATGTGTTTCAATGGTTTTTGTATTTTCGCTTTACAACGTTTTGGCTCTACAGCGATTTCGCTGGAACAAACATCAAGAGATATACTCATCGTCAATTTCTTTTAGAAATCCCCCATGAAAAATATATTTCTAAGCTGCTGCCGCCCATTATTTTTGGAAAATTCCATTTGTACCCTAAATATCCCAATCACAAACCATTGCAAACAGCTGGATAGACCTGTGGTTTAAGTATCTGCCTGTAGAGCCGGAGGGTGGGGATCCCATGAATCACTGTGCCTCTTTGACAGAGGAATTAAGAGAGAGATAACGGATTCCATTCGAGCTTATTAACACCTCTTTAATGTCTGAATGTGAAGCCTATTCTCCATATGCAAATAGGCTCATGGGCTACCTCACTCTTTAAATAGAGGTTTCCACCCCTTCACATCCCACCCTAGTAATCACAATGGATTTTGTAACTGTCTTTCTGTTTCTCTTTTCATTCCTTAAGCCAGGTATGTGGGAGTTTCCATTTTCTATGGAAAGAGATTGTAACAAGGAAAAAATAATGTGGGGCAAAATAAATGATTCTACCATTGCTGAAGGCCAGCTACAACTGCTCCTATCTATTTTAATTTTTTTAAATTTTCTCCCCTAGGCTTTTCAGAAATTCGCTTAACCCAGTCCGGTGAGGGGACATGGAAGCCTGGAGCATCTTTCCGGCTGACCTGCAAAGTCTCTGGTTACACCATGACTTCTGGTGCTGAATGGGATTGGTTCCGCCAGCCATCCAAAAAAGCACTGGAATGGTTAGGGACAGGACGCTACATCCGTTCCACCTGGAAGCCAGGTTATAGCTCAGTTTTTCAGAGCAGGATCTCCATCACGGCTGATGCCTCCAAGAATGAATATTATCTGCAGCTGAGGTCCCTGACAGCTGCCGACACAGCTGTGTATTACTGTGCTAGATACACAGTGGGACAAAGCAAATCTGGCATCTGTAGAAAAAGGGGAACTTTGTGTCATGTTCATTCAGTTGGGAGATGAGAAAATTGTTTTCTGGTACCAAAGCTTCCTTCTTCACATTGAGAATCCAGTTTTCAGTGATTTCACTGATTTCACATCACCCGTTTCCAATTTTAGTTTGTAATCAAGCTGTTAAGTCTCTCATGTACACACAGTAAATTAAATTGGAGGTGTGACCATTTATGGCTTATTTTCTTTGAAACTATGTCTCCCAGAATTCTCCAGTAAGTTTTGTATCCAGGTACTCATGCAAGCAGGTTCAAAAATACATGATTCAGAACCCCACGAATGTGGGAGAATGCAAAAAGCTATCAGTGTTGGTTGGGGCATGCATAACCCTACTTGTGTGGTTTCATGCAACAAGTTTCCACCCACAAGCACTCACACATACTGAATCTTTATCATGTACATAATAATATTTCATT
Organism: Pogona vitticeps; assembly: GCF_051106095.1. NCBI lineage: Eukaryota > Metazoa > Chordata > Lepidosauria > Squamata > Agamidae > Pogona > Pogona vitticeps. The sequence continues at coordinate 117,673,052 of NC_135788.1, forward strand.
AAGTCTAGGAAACTAAGAGTACGTGGTGGCACTGCGGGTTAAACCGCAGAAGCCTCTGTGCTACAACGTTGGAAGACCAGCAGCCGTAAGATCAAATCCAGTCATATCGAATCCACGCAATGAAGGGAGCTCCCGTCGCTTTGTCCCAGCTCCTCACCAGCCTAGCAGTTCGAAACCATGCAAATGCAAGTAGATAAATAGGGACCACCATGGTGGGAAGGTCACAGCGTTCCGTGTCTAGTTGCGCTGGCCACTTGACTACGGAAACTGTCTATGGACAAATGCTGGCTCTACAGCTTGGAAACGGGGATGAGCATCGCACCCTAGAGTCGGACACGACTGACTAAATGTCAAGGGGAACCTTTACCTTTACCTTTATGGGAAAAAGTCTGAAAAAGTCACTTACCAGTTAGGGAGCTGGGGAAGCACCATAAGAGGTCTGGCGGGGGGGGGGCCTCGCCACGATCACCGCTTTCGGAGGTACCCCGGGGCTTCCCTTGCACCATCAGAGGACTTGCGGGGCCCTCTGCAGCTGTGATCACTGGCTTCAGAGTCATTTGGAGGCTTTCTCTGCACCATCGGAGGACTCGTGGGGGGACACTCACCGTGATCACCACGTGGAGGGACCCCTGTGGGGCTTCCCCTACACCATCAGAGGACTGGTGGTGGTCCCTCCACGTGGCGATCGGTGCTTGCAGAGGCTTGTTCAGCACCATTTTTTTATTTTCCTGCCCTTTCCCCCTGCCTTCGGCAAGCCTCCAAATGGAAAAAGGCTTTCTTTTTCTTTTTCCTTTTCTTTCCTTTTCAATGCACTCCTATGGGAATGTATTGAAATTTCAATGCAATTTCAATGCATTCCTATGGGAAACCGTGCCTCGCAAGACAAAAATATTGCAAGACGATATTAACCATGAAACGGATTATTTTCGTCTTGCGAGGCACCTGTATTTGGGTACTAATCGTCTTTGACATTTCAAACTGTCATCCATGTCTATGTTTTTTTTTAAAAAAAGGATTCATCAGAAAGTTAAACTGTACATCATCCAGAATCAATATTCATGAGCACCATGGAGTCCATAGGTGTGATCCTCTTTGTCTTCTCAGTAATTAATCCAGGCCAGTGGAGTCTCCATATCTTTATAGAAAGAGATTGCACCAGGGAGAGAGCAATTCTCATTTCCTCTGATGTTCAAGACCATTGTTTCAAAGTTGCAAGAGCTGATAAAACAATTTTGCAAATAATTGGAAAAATGACAAACAAATTAAATTAAAGATTGGTATAAAGAAATGTGGAGTTTATTGATAAATGATAAGCTAACATGTGAAATAAAAGTAAGAAGGGGAGTGACAAAATATAATGGTTTTAAAGAGGTATGGAATCCATATTTGATACCTCAAATATTTGCCTATTTTTTGTAAAAGGGAGAGGTCATAAGCCAGCAGAAGAATCAATGTATTTTTGGAGCGGAATGGGGTGAAAAGAGATTAGAAGGATATATTTTGCTATTAGGTCCCAAGGGTAATGGTGGCACAGTGTGTAATTTTAGTAGCATTTTATGGCATGTATGTACACACATTTTATGTTAGCATTATTATTGTTTTTCTTTAATCAATTTTTTTAAAAAAAGAAATGAAATTGTAAATGTTTTTCTGCCACTTACATCCTTAATGAGTTCAAAGAAAGGAGTTAGCAACTATGGCCAAGTCTTCTCAATTAAGTGAACAACTGGAGTGAGATATAAAAACCCATTTCGACAATTTTTAAAATATGTTTCTTTTATTGTTTGCAACATTTACAATTTACACAACCTATTCTTTTCCTTTCTCTTTTTTCTCTAGGCTTTTCCAAACTCCACTTGACCCAGTCTGATAGGGGGATGTGGAAGCCTGGAGAATCCCTCTGGCTGACCTGGCACAGTCTCTGGTTACAGTATGACTTCTCAATATGATGGATCCGACAGACACCTTAGAAACGGATGGAATGGATAGGGGGTATATACTACAGTTCTTCAGTGAGGGATGTGGTGGCACTGCAGGTTAAACCACAGAAGCCTGTGCTGCAGGGTCAGAAGACCAGCAGTCGTAAGATCGAATCCACGTGGTGGAGGGAGATCCCGTCGCTTGTCCCAGCTCCTGCCAACCTAGCCGTTCGAAAGCATGCGAATGTGAGTTGATAAATAGGTACCACCTCAGTGGGAAGGTAAAATCCCATTTCGTGCCAGTCATGCTTGCCACGTGACCACGGAAACTGTCTTCGGACAAACACTGGCTCTACGGCTTGGAAACGGGGATGAGCACTGCCCCCTAGAGTTGGACACGGCTGGACTAAATATCAAGGGGAACCTTTACCTTTATATATATATATATATATACTACAGTGTATCCTATAAGGGATGTGGTGGCGCTGCGGGCTAAACCGCAGAAGCCTCTGTGCGGCAGGGTCAGAAGACCAGCAGTCGTAAGATCGAATCCACGTGGTGGAGTGAGCTCCCGTCGCTTGTCCCAGCTCCTGCCAACCTAGCTGTTCGAAAGCATGCAAATGTGAGTTGATAAATAGGTACCACCTCAGTGAGAAGGTAAAATCCCGTTTCGTGCCAGTCACGCTGGCCACGTGACCACGGAAGATTGTCTTTGGACAAACGCTGGCTCTATGGCTTGGAAACGGGGATGAACACCGCCCCCTAGAGTCGAACATGACTGGACAAGAATTGTCAAGGGGAACCTTTACCTTTACCTTTACCTTACAGTGTATCCTGGAAGTCATCTTATGACTCAGCTTTCTGCAGTAGGGCCTCCATCACTGCTGATGCATCCAAGAATGCATATTATCTTGAGCTGAGGTCCCTGACAGCTGCCGACACAGCCATGTATAACTGTACTGGGGACACAGTGAAACAAAGTGAGGGTGGCGTCTGTACAAAAAGGAGAGCTTTGTGTCAAGCTGAATCACTTGAGTGGTAGGAAAAAAGTTTCCTGGTGTCAAAGGTTCCCTCTTCACATTGGCACTCCAGTTTTCAGTGGGATTGAATCCCAATCTCCCTTTCAATTTTAGTTTGTAACAAAACTGTGAAGTTTCTTATCTACACACACTGTAATAAACTGGAGCTGTCCCATTTGTGGCTCTTTTGGGGAGGGGACTATGACACCCAGAATACTCCATGCAGCTGTGGATTTTTCCAATTGCCTCTTGCTGATCCCTCCCACAGTTACATGACATGGTTCCTCTCCCACTCTACCCTCCACCTGAGGTGACTCTAAGAGGGAGGGAGGGAGGGAGGGAGGGAGGGAGGAAGGAAGGAAGGAAGGAATCTTTTTAGTTCTTTTTCTGCATTAGCAGTTCCTTGCTGTTCATCTCAGGTCTCAAAAGGATGATATAGCACTTGGGGAAAAAGATACAGATCAGTAAGCCAGCACTAGAGGCTAAGATAGAGAAGATCTCCACAGCTACCATGTACTTCCCTTTGGTGCTCAAGTAGGCTGGAACAAAAGAAAACCAAACACTACAGAAAATCAACATGCTGAAGGTGATGAACTTGGCTTCATTGAAAGTGTCTGGCAAGTTCCTAGCTAGGAAAGCTATCACAAAGTTGGTAACAGACAAAACTCCTAGGTAGCCAAGGACAAGATAAAACATGGAGACGGACCCTTCGTTGCATTCTATTATGATCTCTTCAGTCAGGGATTGCATGTCTGCATCTGGGAATGGGGCAGACGTCCCTAGCCAGATGGCACAAATACCTGCTTGAATGAGGGGGCAGAAAATGACAATCGAGGTCGGCAGCCTTCTCCCCATCAACTTTCTCATGTTTGAACCTGGCACGGTAGCCATAAAAGCCACAACTACAGTGGTGGTTTTCGCCAACATGGAGGAAACTGCCATGGAGAAGATGATGCTGAAAACAGACTGTCGGAGAAGGCAAGTCAACATCCTAGGTTGTCCAAGAAACAGCAAGGAAGAGAGGAAGCAAAGCAGTAGGGAGGTGAGGAGAGTGTAGGTGAGGTCCCGATTGTTGGCTTTGACTATGGGGGTGTCTTTGTGCTTAATAAAACTTCCAGTCACCAAAGCTGTAATTATAACAAAAAACACAGCAAGAGAAGCCAACCCAATCCCTATGGGATCTTCATAAGACAGGAAGGTTATGCTTTTGGGGATGCAGTGGTCTTGATTCTTGCTCGGATGGTGATCTTCTGAACACTGGAAACAGTAATCCATATCTGGAGAGAAGCAGGAGATAAGTCTGTGTCAATGCCATCTCATGCATAAAATCTCGGCAGTATTTACCACTACCTCAAAAAAGGTGAAGGGTCACTGGTCATTCTGACTTCTACTTGGTGGTTCTAGAGGTGGAGGTATTTTTATATATAGAAGTGGTCATTTTGGTACTTATTCTAACACAGCTACTCTGGACATATTTATTTATGGTAAGGTGTTTAAGGTCCTTCTTTATCAACAGCTATCCATTCTAACCCTTTACAGTGGTGTCTCGCTTAACGATTGCCCCGCATTACGATGAATCCACTTTACGACAATCTTTTTGATCGTCTAAATGGGGGAATTTCGCTTAGCGATGATCGTTTCCCTGCTTCGGGAACCAATTTTCGCTTTACAATGATAAAAAACAGCTGATTGTTGAGTTTTCTAAATGGCCACCGGGTGCTTAAAATGGCTCCCCGCTGTGCTTAGGGATGAATTCCTTGCTATACAGGCAGCGAAAATGGCCGCCGTATGGAGGATCTTCGCTGGACAGTGAGTTTTTACCCCATTGGAATGCATTGAATGGTTTTCAATGCGTTTCAGTGGGGTTTTTAATTTCGATTTACGATGTTTTCACTTAACAACAATTTTCCTGGAATGGATTATCGTCGTTAAGCAAGGCACCACTGTATGCTGGAATATTTGTGCATGAAACTACTTACCATTTCGGTCTGAAATCTTCCCTTCAGGACATGGATCACAATTGTAGCAGCAAAATTTCTCCCCTTCTTTCTTTCTCTTCTGAAAACCCGCAGGGCATGGGTCACTACACACCGAAACTGGCTGTACCTATCCATCAAGAAAGAAAAAGGGGAGAAACATAGACATTATGGTGATCTGATCAAGAAGCAAATGATCATTTGAGAAGAACAGACAAAATTAGTGAACACAACATATCTTTCAACAGCAGCTATTTCCAGATTGCAGTTTTTGGACCTCAGATAGATATTTAGAAAGGGTAATCTGGGGACCAGGAAGAAAAAAAATAAAATTCTCCTCAGGCTAAGAAGATTCCTGCACTGAGGTCCCATTGCACATCATCAGTACAATTGGTTTAGGCTTCTCACAGCCCTGCAAAATCTCAGTTGCCTTGTTAAACATTTATTCTTGTGACCTGGTGTCATTGTGTTGCTTCAGACCTAGGGTAGCCCTAAGTGTATTCTCAAGGTACATGAGATGTTCAGGGAGTGGTTTACCATTGCCATTCATTCGTTGTGAGTATCCACGGCTGAGTGGGGAATCAGACCCAGGTCACCTGAGTTTGATAATCCAAACACATTGGCTCTTCACGTTTGCAATTTCCCACATTTGATTTGCTCCAAAAATGTATCATTGTTTCCAGACATGCACTTCAACGTGAATTATGCTTCTAAACTGTTTTAATGCCATCCATAACATTGATTCCATCATGCCCTCCCATTACACATTGTGCATTATTTTATGTAGGAAATGAAAGTTTTTGAAATGATGATATGAGAGTCCACAGTTCACACCTGATTAAAATTATGATGCCACTCAATTAAATTGTCATAAATGATCTCTTTTCCTTCAGGAGCGTTGGGATCCACTCTTCCAACTTTCACCCTATGGAAGGAGAGGTTAGGAGAAATGACCATATTCACAATGTCGAAGCCAGTTACCATTTCTCCACGATCATCAAAGGACACCTTTTCTCCCATAGAGTTGTTAAATGAAATGCCTTGAAGAAATGAATGAAGCTAGTTCAGAGGGAGAAAGAAAAAACACAGAGTAACACCAACTATTAAAATCCTGAAGACAATATTTAGATGTGAGCCACACGGCTGACCCCCTACCAAGGATGGAGACTCAAGTCGCCAGACTTGCAGTCAAGTTGGACTCAAGTCACACCAGTGACTCAGACTTGGCTCAGGGTTTTTTCAATGACTTGGAAGCAATGTGCAACTAGGAACCCACCCAGTTCTTCCCTTTTTCGTAGGGGAAAAAAAGCTTGTTATTCACAGGGACTTGGGACTTGGGAATCAGGACCTGGTACCAAAGACTTGAATATGGACTTGCCAATATCACAGGGACTTGAGACTTGGGAATCAGGACTTGGTACCAAAGACTTGAATATGGACTTGCCAACATCACAGGGACTTGAGACTTGGGAATCAGGACTTGGTACCAAAGACTTGAATATGGACTTGCCAACATCACAGGGACTTGAGACTTGGGAATCAGGACTTGGTACCAAAGATTTGAATATGGACTTGCCAACATCACAGGGACTTGGGACTTGGGAATCAGGACTTGGTACCAAAGACTTGAATATGGACTTGCCAACATCACAGGGACTTGAGACTTGGGAATCAGGACTTGGTACCAAAGACTTGAATATGGACTTGCCAACATCACAGGGACTTGAGACTTGGGAATCAGGACTTGGTACCAAAGACTTGAATATGGACTTGCCAATATCACAGGGACTTGGGACTTGGGAATCAGGACTTGGTACCAAAGACTTGAATATGGACTTGCCAATATCACAGGGACTTGGGACTTGGGAATCAGGACTTGGTACCAAAGACTTGAATATGGACTTGGTCTTGCCAACATCCCTGTCCTCTACCAAGTTCAGAAACACATGCATTTTTTTTACATACTTGGAGTGTACGAAGAAACACGAATCTGCAACTATCAACTCAGTAAGAGCAGCCACAGCCTTCACTTTGCAAGACCCAAGTGGAGCGCTTCACAACAGGACATTTTGGAAGTCCTATTGTGACCACATGTTGGAAGCCACTTGACAGCACACGACATTTTCTCAGTATATAAGATCTTATTTTGGATTTCAGCTGCGGACGACACTGTTTCATGTTATTTCGCTTTATATGCATAGCAATAAAACCATTTTACCTGCCAAGGCTGGAAATTCTTAAGACCTCTGCTTTCTGTGTTTCCTCTAGGTTTAGCGACAGATGTGTCCATGGCATGCAAAGCATGTGCAACAGCATAGACAGCATTATAGATGCTGTAACTATGGCCAGTCATGTGCATCTCAAATACAGGCCCAGGCAAAGTCTCCAGTCTCTCCTGTCCTGTACATATTGTGTTATCCTCCGTTGGTGTACCAGGATCGGGAAGTGAGCAGTCAAAAGCTTGCTCCCAGAAATCCTTGAGGAAACCATCTCCTTGGGTCCAAAAAGGGTTTATGTCTTGAAGGTATCTTGGAAAAGCTGGGTGCTCAACTGAGTGAACTGTGAATGAAATGGAGGCATGTAACGACTTGAAATTTTCGGGTATTATAACTCTTGTTACTGAGAAATCAATCTGGGCCATCGTAATCCAAACCTTTCCATGAATTGGCTTTTCCTGATATTCAGGGTCTGCTAGGCCAACAAGAGTTGTCAGCCACATCAAGGTCAAGCTGTCCCCATGTATAACACACGTCCTGGTTTTCGTGTTTTTTATATGTCGGTCAACTCTGGAGATCATCGCAACCAGATCGCCGTACGAAGGCAAAATACTTTGATTAGGGATCCTTTCCATGAAAGCCGAACAGATTCCTCGTTGCACAAGTAAAGGCTCAAATGCCTCCAGGAAACCTTCGCCGCCTTCATCATCCTCCACAAAAAGGCCAACCCATGTCCATCCAAAATGTAGGAGCAAACGGATAATCCCCGTCATCTGCTGGACCTCATTTGGTACCATTCGATAGAAGAGAAGAGGGTCTTTTGTATCATCATTTTGTGGAGCAAATGAACCATATGTAAGCTACAAAGAAATGTATATACTGGTGATGTGTTGCGAAATGACTGAGGGCATATTTGCCCGAATGGTTCACGGTGAGATTCATGATGATAGCATAGGAATATGATGTCATGTATAGGAAACTGAATCTACCTAATATCCTTCAAACAGAACAAAGTCATATACTGTAATGGCATATACTTCAGGGCTGACCTCCCCAAATTCTTCAGCTAGCTTTGGATTTCCAGTCAGTAATATCTCTCCCCTGTTCAAACTGCAAAACCTCACCAGAATTAGGAACATTTTTAATTAACATATTTTACCTGAGGAATTTTGTACAGACTTAAGATGTCTGCCATACAGAGAGAAATATGAGAACCCATTCCTCCGATGACAGATACTACGTTTCTCCGGGTTACACATTCGTAGTTGGGGACAAATCGGAATGAATTGTAAAGGAACTCCATGGTGCTACGGTAGGTCATCCTTGCATCAAAGTAGCTGTCCAAGATATGGAATCCCAGGGTGTGGTTGGGCAAGATCTCTGGATTCTCGTTGATCTCATTGACAGCAAATGCCAAGGTCTGGATGTGCTGGTAGAACTTTGGCACCGTACTGCAGATAGAGTCAAACATTACTACCGCCACAAATGTGGGTCCATGGTTTGTGTGTGTGTGTGTGTGTGTGTGTGTGTGTGTGTGTGTGTGGTTTTGTACCTAAACTGTAGGTTCTTTGACTTTTCTGCATCTATTCTATACTGCATTTATTTTTATTTATTTATTTATTCATTCATTCATTCATTCATTCATTCATTTCAAATGTTTATATTAATAAATTGTATATAATAAATTTTACTTAACAAATTTATATTTGTTTATATTTAAAATATTTTTATCCCACCTTTCTCCTCAAAAAGAACCCAAGATGACCTACATAATTTAAAAAAAATAGTTAAAAGCTAAAAACAGTAAGTTTACCAGTATTTTAAAAGAATTAAACAAGTATTTAAAACGGTAGTAAAATCAATACTAAAACACATTTCAAACAATGGAGCACAACAATCCATTTAAAAAACACTTCTCAGACCACCAGTTACTAAGGGAAAGCCTGCCTGAAGAAAAAGGTTTTTTTGTCTACATGCGGAAGGATAGCAAAGGTGAAGCCAGCCTAGCTTCATGTGGGAGGGAGTTCCGGAGATTTGGAGCAACCACAGAGAAGGCCCTCTCCCATGTCCCCACCAAAAAAAAGCCTCCCCTAAAGATCTTAAAGCCCAGGCAGGCTCACAGATGAAGATGCTGGCTTTTCAAATAGCTTGGTTTACTTAGTAGCACAATGTCGGATTTGGATTATCTAAATTGTCTGAATTAATAATGTAATGTAATCATGGTGGCGGGATAGCTCAGTGAAAACCAGTTTATGTGGCCTTGAACAAGCTACGGAAATTTATAGAATCCCTGTGAATTAGAACTGATTTAGCAGCACATAATTATAATTTTAAAAGACAATGTCTATGGAGGTTTCAGAACTCAGATTTTATAGCTTTTGTGTACTGTACTAAGCAACAGGATTTCAGCCATCATCTAAGATTGCAATTCTGTTAATGCTTTTCTCAATGCAGGATGTCCAGTGTTTATCATAATGAGAGACGATGAAAGGAATATCAGTTAAATCCTGCTTGTTGACTAATTTTGGAGTCTGCATTACCCTTAGCAAAAAAAATCTCTCATTTTGACCTTCCGCTAATTAAATGTAATCCATAAAAGGCAAAAGTTAAATATTATGAATGCTGAAGTGAACATGAAGGAGCTGCTGTTCTGTTGCCTGGCCTCAAGAGCGAATCTATCGTTCCTCCAGAATCACAGAAGTTCTGAAGCACACAGATTTTGTCCAAAAAAAGAGCTTGAGGATGCTCATGGATTCGTCACTGCGACTGGATGCCCAGATTTCAACAGTGGCCGGAAGTGTATTTGCATAGTTAAAATTAGTGCACCAGCTGTGTCCATTCCTGGAAAGGTCTGATCTGGCCCACAGGGACAAATGCTCTAGTTACATCCTGGCTGGATTACTGTAACACACTGTACATGGGGCTGCCTATGAAAAATGTCAGGATACTTCAGCCAGTCCAAAACATAGCAGCCAGATTGTGAACTGGGGCTGGTCATAGCAATCATATAAGCCCGCTGTTACAACAGTTCCACTGGCTGTCGATCCCTTAAAACATGGGTTCTAACGTAAAAAGCCCTAAACATCTTGGGCTCAAGCCATCTCAAGGATTGCATCTCCCTTTATGAGCCTCCTCAAGTGTTATGATCATCAGAGGAGGCCTTCCTCTCCGTCCCGCCAATTTCACAGGTAGGTTTGGTGGGGACACAGGAGAGGACCTTCCCTGCCACTGCTCCCAGACTCTGGAACTCCTTCCCACTGGAGGCCAGGCTGGCCCCATCTTTGCTGTCTTTCTCTTCAGGCAAGCTTTTCCTGAGTGACTGGCTTGCCTGAGTGAATCATTGTACCTTACTGCTTTGAATGTGTTTTGGGGTTGTTCATATTTTTTCATTCTGGTGTACTATTTGCTTGATCCTTTTGTATTTGTATACTCAGCATTGTTAGCATTAAACATAGTTTTTTAACAATATAAGCCATCTTGGGTCCTTTTTTAGGGAGAAAGGTATGGTAAAAATGTTTTAAATAAATAAAATACATAGGTCGCTGCAACCGGCCATCCCAAATTCTTTCCAATCTAATGCAGTTCATGGGGAAACCTGCCTCAACATGATGAAAAGCAGCTGACAGACTGGGATGATAAAATAATCCCCCCCCCCAAAAAAAAATCATCTTTACATGAGATAAAGTCATTGCTTACATAGGAAGATCAAAGCCCAGCTCCTTAGAAGGATGTTTCTTAAAGAAAATGAGAGATAAGAGACACATCATCTGAGAAGCAATCCCACCAAGGAGAAGGTCACCCCGTTGATACCACTCATGAGGAACAGGAAGAGGGTCACTGATGGGACACATGAGGCTTTTCGCTTGGCTCACCGTCCAAGCAAATAGAAGCAGCCACACCAGGAAGACCAGCATGTGGAGTCAGAATTTCTCCTTATACTCAACCCCGGTATCCTTATCATGGGCATCAAAAATATTTGAGCAAGCTGCAGTAGACCATGGTTGACTGTGTCCTTGGTGATAGAAAGCAGAAGGTTCTCAGCCTTAAATGTGACATCAATAGAAGCATGACCTGCAAGACATGAAAGACACAGGAACCTGAGGATAGGATGATTAACTTGTACAAGAACTCTGACTCTTCCTATTAATCCCAACTGTGAAGGGCAGAATTTGGAAGGGTTTTAATCTCTTCCCTAGTTGTTCATAGATTATTTTTCAAGCGCCATCCACGTAGTTTGTTTTGCAAGGGGAAACAAGAACAGTGGTTTCAGATAATTGCAGGATAGGTAATTGCCTATAATGCATTGACTTCCCAGAGGTCTCTGTTCATAGCAAATGGCTCTGTTTTCCCCCAGTCTTCTACTCTTCAGTGGGACAGTCCAAGGAAGAGGCAAACCCACGAGACCACAACAAGCAAACACCAACTGGAGTGTTAGATCCAGGAGTATTTGCTATTGATTATTATTATTCTTGGACCTGTGTCTGGCAGACATCATGGCAATAATTGCAATTTACTAACAATGCAGAATATACTGTATTTTTTTCCAGATGTCAAGAATGCTTCCAACAATAATTGGCCTTTTCTGCTGTATTCTCAATTCCCTTGCAATATGCCTACTGCAAAGGTGTGAGGTTGTGAGGAAGTCTTATGAATGCCTTACACACACACACACACACACACACACACACACACACACACACACACACACACACACACACACACACACACACACACACACACACACACACACACACACACACACACACACTCATGTTTACCTTGTCCTCCTCAGTGGGTGGATTTTCATGTGGTGGACACTCAATGCTGTTCTTATCTGTCATCAACTCACTTCCAACATCTGGCGACCCTAGGAATGGGCAATCTACAAAATGTCCTGAATTCCACAGCCTTGTAGACTTAAACCTATGGCTTCCTTTTCAGACTTAATCCATCTCGTATTTGGTCTTCCTCTTTTCCCATTGCCCTCAACTTTTGCCAACATTATTGTCTTTTCCATAGAATCCTGCCTTCTCCTGATGTGCATTGGTTTCAACATTCTGACCTCCAGAGATAATTCAGGCTCAATTCGATCTAGGCCCCACTTGGTTGTCTAAGCAGAAAGGCTTTCAATCTTTTTTTTAACATCTGTCACAAGGGGGCAACAGTGTTTAAAGATTACAAAAAAGCCATTGCCTGTTGTGTGGAAATAAAACTGTCCACTGGATCTGTAGTTCTGTGGTTTGAGTTGCGCAGATTCATTTCCTGAGCATCTGGCTGAAAACTGACTCTCCACTTACCATTCCAGACCCCCATGCCTTCCGTGTGTGTGTGTGTGTGTGTGTGTGTGTGTGTGTGTGTGTGTGTGTGTGTGTGTGTGTGTGTGTGTGTGTGTGTGTGTGTGTGTGTGTGTGTGTGTGTGTGTGTGTGTGTGTGTGTGTGTGTGTGTGTGTGTGTGTGTGTGTGTGTGTGTGTGTGTAAAACCATAACACTGAGGCTAACTTGGCAGAGATATGATGTTCTGTAAGTGGGCTTTTCCATGTGTGGCTGATTTAAAAGAAACATCCGTTGTAGGAGACTTCAAACTGCATTATACTGTAACTAAAGCATAGCAGGGAAGATTCGAGAAGAGAAATTTAGGCAACCACTTGGCAGATATCCTTTGATTTGTGTTCCTGCATTGAGTGGGGTTTGGACTGGATGGCCTTGTAGGCCTCTTCCAACTTCATGATCCTAAGAAGAATTGAAATCAGAGATATCCATCCATCCATCCATCTATCCGAAATCAGCTTGCAGAAAACCAATGATTCATAGTTAAGTCGTGTCCGACTCATGGGTGACCCCATGGATCAGAGCATGCCAGGCCCTCCTGTCTTCCCCTGCCTCCCGGAGTTGGGTCAAATTCATGTTGGTCGCTTCGATGACACTGTCCAGCCATCCCGTCCTCCATCGTCCCCTTCTCCTCCTGCCTTCACACTATCCCAACATCAGGGTCTTCAACCTCAAAAGAATGGAAGGCTGACTCAACCTTGAGCTGGCTACCAGAGCTCATTGGGACCAAACTCAGGTTGTGAGCACAGTGCCATGAGACAAGTCATGTCATTATCCAAAAATCACCCTTGCACTTTATAAGAAACTGTCTGCACATGGCTTTAGCATGTATGAAAATAGAACATAGGTTACAGTCAAGGACCAAAGTCTATGGAAAATGTTCCCAATATATTCTTAAAAAGTGGTTGCTACCTAAAAATGAAACATAAATGCTTAAGCATGATTCAACTCTTACAGCTATGAAAAGTTGCTGACTCTCAAATAGACAGAAGCTATTGGAGGCAGAATACAATGCATGTAGGAGTTTATACCCCAAATGAGCCCATATTAATACCGTCTCGTCTTGGGCTACCCAATTTATGCAAAACTTAAGGCAATTTCACTTCCTATTTATTCCCTCAATGCATATCCTCTCAGACTTCCTGGGAGAAAACCCCCAGACCCTTTCAGAACAAGCCTGCTCTTCCACTATGTCGCCTTCGTGGTCTGTCCTCCTCTCTCTGGTGGCCTCCTTTTCATGTGTGTTGGTTTTTACATTTTCTTGCCTAATTTCGTTAATTAGCTCTAAGTTGCAGCTTCGTTTTTTGCCTTTTCGTCTCAACCCCTTCTTTCTTTTTCTCCTCTGTCAAGGCGCCCACTCGCAAGTGGTTCTGACTCAGGAAGGTCCGGTTGTGAAAAAACCTGGAGAATCCCATAAACTGACCTGTGCCACCAGTGGGTTTAGTCTGAGTGGCTCAGGGATGCACTGGATCAGACAGAAACCTGGCAAAGGATTGGAGTGGCTTGTGTACTATTACAGTGCTAGCCACAATAACTATTCCCCTTCCATCCGAGGGCGATTCACGGCCTCCAAGGGGGCCTCTGACTTCTATCTCCAAATGAATGACCTGAATGCAGAAGACACCACCGTGTATTACTGTGCAAGAGGCACAGTGAGAAACATCTTAGCAGACCTCAGACAAAAACTCTGGACTGCAGCCACTTTGGAGGGAAGTCCTCTGAGTGGCACCAATGAGTCATAAACCGTAAAGCCACCTGAGAGACGAGATCCACCAAGAAAAACATTGTACTGGAAAAATTACCAAGTCATTATTACGAGCTGAGAACAGCTGCTACTCCTGAAGCCAACTTCACTATGTGGGAGGCTGCTTCATCTCCTTCTAATGCAGTTCTACAAATGTGCTATTGGGTTCCCTACCCTCTCTCTCCATCAAAGTACTTCTTTAGAGCCTTTTGAGGGAAACCCAAGTGCCTCATTCTTATTATCATCATTATTAACAGTGAACGGATGCTAGTCCATAAACTAAATTCATTACGATGGGAGACTAATTAAAAGGTTCGCTAGGAATAATGGAGATAGGGACGTGGTGGCGCTGCAGGTTCAACCATAGAGCCTCTGGGCTGCAACGTCGTAAGACCAGCTGTTCGAGTCCATGCGACGGAGGGAGCTCCCATTGCTCATCCCAGCTCCTGCCAACCTAGCCGTTCGAAAGCATGTAAAAATGTGAGTAGATAAATAGGGACAACCACAGTGGGAAAGTAACAGCGTTCTGTGTCTAGTCATGCTGGCCACATGATGACGGAAACTGTCTATAGACAAACGCTGGCTCTATGGCTTGGAAACGGGGATGAGCACCGTGCCCTAGAGTTGGACACGACTGAACTAAATGTCAAGGGGAACCTTTACCTTTACCTAGGAATAACGGAAGTTGTCATTCAATTAATATTTAAGGCACCAGATCAGAGGAAGTTTCCCTTGGCTCAGCAGTTCCCAACTTTGGGTGCCCAGATGTTCTTGGAATAAAACTCCCAGAAGCCTTCCCCACTGGCTGTGTTGGCCAGAAGTTCTGGCGATTGAAGTCCAAGAACATCTGGGGACCCAAGGCTGGGAAATACTGCCTTAGCTAGACACCTAAATGGAACAAACTAAGCACTTCTCATGCTTTCCACCTGGAGGAAGCTGTTGCTTGTCTCCCTATGTTCCAGGAAACCTCGCCATAGAAGAAGTAGAAGACACACAATCTCAAGGTGTAGAGGAGAGGGAAAATCATGTCTGAACCCTCTCAAATCTTTACATCATGCTTCTGCATCGCGCAAAGGTGCCTCCTCCAAAATCATTTTGCAAAGGGAGGGAAAGGATTTAGACATTTCCCCCACCACAAAAACTTCTTCTACTTATATTATTTTTGGAAATCAAATTAAAAACAGTACACTGAGATGGAAAACCCTCTGAGATCACATAGTACAATGGCTGCTGTTGAGAAAGTCACCAGCCTTATTCAGGGGTGAGCTTTTTTATATACAAGCTCCTGCTAGTAACCCCCACTTCAAATACCAGTGATGACCACCAGACCAGAAATGGGATTCCATTCAGATGGTTAAGGAGATGAATCAATCCCTTGCTCACTACACTAAGTTACTACTCGAGTAAGCCAACAGAGGTCAGTGGAGCGGATGGAGGATCTCACCCACCAAATCCCCACGGAATCAAGGGGGCCTACTCTAACTGAGATTTCCTATGGTAAAGAACAGGATTTCGGTCCATAATTTCATTCTCTGTCCAACGATCGGGCCAGCCCTGAGCACAGTGAGGAGGTTCTGGCTCAGCCTTTCCCTTCTCTGTGGACCTCCTCCCTAGAGCAATTCCACCAACATAGAACTATTTGTGCTTGATTCCACCCTTGGATCATGTCCTCAGAGGGTCCCTAGCCCTGCACAGTGGCAAACTCAAATGTCGTCACACCAAGTCCATTACAGGTGACAAGCCATGATGGGGACGTATCATCTCCAGGCTTAGAAAGAAGGGACCTCCAAAGGCCAGATGCAGGGGAGAAGGATCAGGAGACAGGTCTCTAGTTGTCTTGTGTGCTCCCAGAGGCATCTGGTGGGGCCACCATGAGAGACAGGAAGCTGGACTCAATGGGCCCTTGGCCCCAGGGCTCTTATGAGGTTCTTACGTTGGGCATTTGTGCCATCAGGATCCTCACCAGGCCCAACCCCAGTGATTGTCAATGCATAAAGGGCTACTTTGAGACTTTTATGCTCTATAGGTTTGTCCCTTCTTTTCTAAATATATAACCAATTTTTTAACAAAAGGATTCTCGTGTTTTAAAGACTACTGTAACCACACATACAGTCATAGATATGCATCTCCGCCTCTAATGTAGCAAGATATTTGTGCACAGAGGGGTCCCGACTCTGCAACTCAGTATATATTATTCAAGCCAATGAGTCAAGGCACATGTCACAGGCTTGTGGTCCCTTAACACATTTCACCAGATGCTGCAACCTCCGACACTATACAAAGCAGTTGAGCCCATTTTATTACTGATTCCTCCTAGGCTGCCCATTTATGCAAAACCAAATGCATTTTCACTTCCTATTTATTCCCTCAAAGCATGTCATGTCACATCTACTTCCCAGGAAAACAGTCACAATATCTTTTCGGATCTAGCCCGCTCTTCATTATGTCACCTTTCTGGAACGTACCCCTCATTCTGGCCGCCTTGTCCTCATGTGTGTAGATTTTTTTATGTTTCCTTGCCTGATTTCATTACACTCCAAGCCAAGGTTTCTTTCTTACGCCTCTCTTATCTCAACTCTTTCTTTCCTTTCTTCCCTCAAAAGGTGCCCGCTCGCAAGTGGTTGTGACTCAGGAAGGTCCGGTTGTGAAAAAACCTGGAGAATCCCATAAACTCACCTGTGCCACCAGTGGGTTTCCTCTGGGCAGCAGAACGATGCACTGGATCAGACAGAAACCTGGCAAAGGACTGGAATGGCTTGTTCGGTATTACAGTGCTGGAGACAATCAATATTCCCCTTCCATTCGAGGGCGATTCACGGCCTCTAAGAGTGCCTCTGACCTCTATCTCCATATGAGTGGCCTGAATGCAGAAGACACGGCCATGTATTACTGTGCAAGAGAAACACAGTGAGAATCATCTTAGCAGAGCTCAGACAAAAACTCCATACTGCAGCAGCTTTGGAGGGAAGTCATGCGAGCAGCACCCAGTCAGTCATAAACCATAAATCTATCAGACAGACTAGATGCTCAGAGGAAAACATTCTACGGGAAAATAGTACTGACTATTATTAGCCATGAACAGCTGCTGCTAACAATTAGCCTAAGTCCATTATGTTAGGATTTGCTTCATCTCTTTAAAATACAGGACAGTGGAGCCAAGCCATGCTCCACACCTCCCGGCCGTAGGGTTTCCTATCCTCCCTCCATCCAATGAGTTCGTTAAAACATTTTGAGCGAAGCCATGGTGCCTCCAGTTCAGCCTTGCTACTCGTTATCCTGATGATTCTGCAATCTGGTGTACCCGCCATGGGGAAAACTAACCTGGTCGCTTCTGGGAACCTTCCGGGAAAATATATTCTGTC
This sequence comes from Pogona vitticeps, assembly GCF_051106095.1. NCBI lineage: Eukaryota > Metazoa > Chordata > Lepidosauria > Squamata > Agamidae > Pogona > Pogona vitticeps. The sequence continues at coordinate 117,690,616 of NC_135788.1, forward strand.
CCCTCCTAATGTTTGAGATCCCCTCTTTGTCCTCGAGTCGTGTCTCTGATCCAGATTTGTGGGATTCAGGCACGTGAAACTTTTCCCGCTGCATCTCTCCATGCCATGATACTCCTCCATGGGTCCATGTCCTGAAGTGTAGAAAGGCACAGGTAGCGAATCAAGGAAAAGGTGGCCGGCTCTTGCCAGGAGTTTCCAATGGGACAATAGGGCATTTCACAGAAGAACCTGATGCTTTTGGGGGAGGTAAAACTGTGGTGTCTGAATTACCACGAAAAGCTGAGCTCCTCACTTCTCTCTGCCTGTCTTCCCTTGCTTTGACATGGACTGAAATTCCTTTTTGTCCACATTTCCTCTTTGGCACCCTTGGCATCTTACTTATTCCCTTTCTCCTACCAGTTTGGTTCCACAAAGCAGGTTTCCTGAGACTGCCACCATCTCCACTTGTAGAAACTGCCTCTCCTTCCATTGTTTCCCCATCGTCTTGTATTAACCTAGAACCCAACAACTATCAAGAACTTGGACGGCTGTCTCGTTGCAGCCTCCCCTTCCATGCCATGACTTTGGGGTGGACCTCCGTCATGGAGTCCCAAAAGAGAGCACAGCCTTTCCTCCTTAGATTCATTGCTCACTTTGTGTATGAGAGGGACAGAACTGTAAATGGAGAGAAAGAACCAGGTGCCTCTTCTGATTCGTTATTAGGAGAGACAATATGATAAAAACCAAGTGGGTCTCTGTGCAACCCACAATTGTAGAAGGGATAGTTGCGTTACTCCATGCAAACATTATAGATGACAAAAAAAATTTTAAAAAGGTTTTTAAAAGACAAAAATGTGGTGACATCTTTAAGACGACCTTCTCATTTTTTAATGTGACTTTCGTGGACAAGTCCACTTCATCAAGCAGTGGAGTCTACACACACCCACTCATACACACAGATCTTCATCTCAAATGCAGCAAGGTATGACTGCACAGAGGGGTCCTTGACTCTGCAAGTCACTTAAAATCACTTAAGTCAATGAGTCAAGGCACAAATCACAGGCTAATGGGCCCTTGACCCCTTTAAGGAGAATCTGCTCCCTGGGGATTCTACTGTATTTTCCAAACAAGGGGGTGAGCCCATATTAATACTGACACATCTTAGGCTGCCCCATTTATGCAAAACCAAAGACAATTTCACTTCCTATTTATTCCTTCAAAGCTGGTCACGTCACACGGACGCCCCAAGAAAACACTCACAGCATCTTTCAGAGCGAGCCTGCTGTTCCACGATGTCGTCTTTGTGGTCCATCCTCCTCATGCTGGCCGCCTCCTCCTCATGTCTGTTGGTTTTAATATTTTTCTTTGCTCTGTTTATGAATTACCTCTGATATATGGCTTTGTTTTCTCCTCTCCTTCTCAACTCTTTCTTCTCTTCTCTTTCAAGGCACCCACTCGCAAGTGGTTTTGACTCAAGAAGGTCCAGTTGTGAAAAAACCTGGAGAATCCCATAAATTGACCTGTGCCACCAGTGGGTTTACTCTGAGTAGCACATGGATGAGCTGGATCCGACAGAAACCTGGCAAAGGATTGGAATGGCTTCTGGAGTATAAGGACAGTGGGAGCAATAACTACATCCCTGAAATTCGAGGGCGATTCACGGCCTCTAAGAGTGCCACTGAGTTCTATCTCCAAATGAATGACCTGAAATCCGAAGACACGGCCGTGTATTACTGTGCAAGCCACGCACAGTGAGAAACATCTTATCAGAGCTCAGACAATAACCCTGTACTGCAGCTGCTTTGGAGGGAAGTCATGTTACAGGCACCAGTCAGGCATAAACCTATCTGACAAATATAGCAAGGAAAGTATTATACAGAAGAACAGGATCAAGTCATTATCGTTAGCAGTTCACTACTGCTAATCCTTGTCTGAAATCTCTCATTTTGGGGTCTGCTTCATCTCTTTCTAATGAAGCACAGTGAGACAAAGCCATGCGCCTTGCTTCTCTGCCAGAGGGGTTCCAATGCTTGCTCGATCAAGCGAATTCGCCAAGGTGCCTTGTGTTCAGTCTTCCTACTCGTTATTTCGATGATTCGGCAATATGGTGTACCCGCAACGGGAGAAATTAAACTGATAGTTTCTGGGAACCTTTTCGGAAAAGATATTTTGTCTCAGATTATCATCCTAATGTTTGACATTCCCTCTTTGTTTTCGAATCCTATCTCTGATCCTCATTTGTGGAATTTGGGTAGGTGAAACTTTTCCCAATACATGTTTTATTTCTTAGAGTCTAGCTTCCACAGGCGTAACATGAAATCCAAAAGTTGGTTTAAAATGTGAGTTTTCAGAAGTCACAGACAAAAAGCAAAAACTCAAAAGTGTGCTGCTTATGTAGCGCTTAAATCTCTCTCTCTGAGCAGTCTAACTACAATCTAATTATGTAGGGTACACATTGGCCCCCTCCCCAGCAAGACGGGCGCTCAATTTACAGACCTCAAAAGGATGGAAGGCTTCAACCAGCTGACTAGGCCTGGGTTCACACCCAGGTTGCAACCACAGTCTTCACTGCAGCACTGCAAGATGAGACAAGTCCTTCCATCCTTCAAAGTTCATCCTTCCACTTTATAAGATACTACAGGCACATTGCTTTACCAGATGTGAAAAAAATAACTTAAGTTGTAGACAAGCACCTTCTTCATGGATTGCTGCCTTGTCGTGGCGAAGGGGCTTGAGTAACTCAGAGAAACTATGGGCTATGCCGTGCAGGGACACCCAAGACGGACAGGACATAGTGGAGAGTTCCGACTAAACGCAATCCACCTGGAGTAGGAAATGGCAAGCCACTCCAGTATCTTTGCCAAGAACGCCCCATGATCAGAAACAAAAGGCTAAAAGATATGACGCTGGAAGATGGGCCCCTCAGGTCGGAAGGCGTCCAACATGCTACTGAGGAAGAGCGGAGGACAAGTACAAGTAGCTCCAGAGCTAATGAAGTGGTTGGGCCAAAGCCGAAAGGACGCTCAGCTGTGGACGTGCCTGGAAGTGAAAGGAAAATCCAATGCTGCAAAGAAAAATACTGCATAGGAACCTGGAATGTAAGATCTATGAACATTGGGAAGCTGGAGGTGGTCAAACAGGAGATGGCAAGAATAAACATCGACATCCTGGGCATCAGTGAACTAAAATGGACAGGAATGGGCGAATTCAGCTCAGATGATTATCATATCTACTATTGTGGACAAGAATCCCGTAGAAGGAATGGTGTAGCCGTCATAGTCAACAAAAGAGTGGGAAAAGCTGTAATGGGATACAATCTCAAAAATGATAGAATGATGTCAATACGAATCCAAGGCAGACCATTCAACATCACAATAATCCAAGTTTATGCACCAACCAGCATTGCTGAGGAGACTGAAATTGAACAATTCTATGAAGATTTACAACACCTTCTAGAACTGACACCAAAGAAAGATGTTCTTCTCATTCTAGGGGACTGGAATGCTAAAGTAGGGAGCCAAGAGATAAAAGGAACAACAGGGAAGTTTGGCCTTGGAGTTCAGAACGAAGCAGGACAAAGGCTAATAGAGTTTTGTCAAGAGAATAAGCTGGTCATCACAAACACTCTTTTCCAACAACACAAGAGGCGACTCTATACATGGAAATCACCAGATGGGCAATATCGAAATCAGATTGATTATATTCTCTGCAGCCAAAGATGGAGAAGCTCTATACAGTCAGCAAAAACAAGACCTGGAGCTGACTGCGGTTCTGATCATCAGCTTCTCATAGCAAAATTCAGGCTTAGACTGAAGAGATTAGGAAAAACCACTGGGCCACTCAGGTATAATCTAAACCAAATCCCTTATGAATACACAGTGGAAGTAAAGAACAGATTTAAGGAACTAGATTTGGTAGACAGAGTGCCTGAAGAACTTTGGATAGAGGCTTGTAACATTGTCCAGGAGGCAGCAACGAAAACCATCCCAAAGAAAAGGAAATGCAAGAAAGCAAAGTGGCTGTCCAACGAGGCCTTAGAAATAGCAGAGAGGAGAAGGGAAGCAAAATGCAAGGGAGATAGGGAAAGTTACAGAAACTTGAATTCAGACTTCCAAAGAATAGCAAGGAGAGACAAGAGGGCCTTCTTAAATGAACAATGCAAAGAAATAGAGGAAGATAACAGAAAAGGAAAGACCAGAGATCTGTTCAGGAAAATTGGACATATTAGAGGAACATTTTGCGCAAAGATGAACATGATAAAAGACAAAAATGGGAGGGACCTAACAGAAGCAGAAGACGTCAAGAAGAGGTGGCAAGAATACACGGAGGAATTATATCAGAAAGATGTGGATATCCCGGACAACCCAGACAATGTAGTTGCTGACCTTGAGCCAGACATCCTGGAGAGCGAAGTCAAGTGGGCCTTAGAAAGCCTGGCTAACAACAAGGCCAGTGGAGGTGATGGCATTCCAGTTGAACTATTTAAAATCTTGAAAGATGATGCTGTTAAGGTGCTACATTCAATATGCCAGCAAGTTTGGAAAACTCAACAGTGGCCAGAGGATTGGAAAAGATCAGTCTACATCCCAATCCCAAAGAAAGGCAGTGCCAAAGAATGCTCCAACTACCGTACAATTGCACGCATTTTGCACGCTAGCAAGGTTATGCTCAAAATCCTACAAGGTAGGCTTCAGCAGTATGTGGACCGAGAACTCCCAGAAGTACAAGCTGGATTCCGAAGAGGCAGAGGAACTCGAGACCAAATTGCTAACTTGCGCTGGATTATGGAGAAAGCCAGAGAGTTCCAGAAAAATATCTACTTCTGCTTCATTGACTATGCGAAAGCCTTTGACTGTGTGGACCACAGCAAACTATGGCAAGTTCTTAAAGAAATGGGAGTGCCTGACCACTTTATCTGTCTCCTGAGAAACCTATATGTGGGACAGGAAGCAACAGTTAGAACTGGTCATGGAACAACTGAGTGGTTCAAAATTGGGAAAGGAGTACGGCAAGGCTGTATATTGTCCCCCAGCTTATTTAACTTATATGCAGAATGCATCATGCGGAAGGCTGGACTGGAAGAAACCCAAGCCGGAATTAAGATTGCCGGAAGAAATATCAACAACTTCCGATATGCAGATGATACCACTCTGATGGCAGAAAGTGAGGAGGAATTAAAGAACCTTGTAATGAGAGTGAAAGAGGAGAGTGCAAAAAACGGTCTGAAACTCAACATCAAAAAACTAAGATCATGGCCACTGTTCCCATCACCTCCTGGGAAATAGAAGGGGAAGATATGGAGGCAGTGTCAAATTTTATCTTCCTGGGCTCCATGATCACTGCAGATGGAGACAGCAGCCCTGAAATTAAAAGGCGCCTTCTTCTTGGGAGGAAAGCGATGACAAATCTGGACAGCATCTTGAAAAGCAGAGACATCACCTTGCCAACAAAAGTCCGAATAGTCAAAGCTATGGTTTTTCCTGTCGTGATGTATGGAAGTGAGAGCTGGACCATAAAGAAAGCAGACCGCCGAAGAATTGATGCCTTTGAATTGTGGTGCTGGAGGAGGCTCTTGAGAATCCCCTGGACTGCAAGGAGAACAAACCTATCAGTTCTAAAGGAAATCAACCCTGAGTGCTCACTGGAAGGACAGATCCTGAAGCTGAGGCTCCAGTACTTTGGCCATCTAATGAGAAGAAAAGACTCCCTGGAAAAGACCCTGATGTTGGGAAAGTGTGATGGCAAGAGGAGAAGGGGACGACCGAGAATGAGATGGCTGGACAGTGTCTGCGAAGCAACCAACATGAACCTGACACAACTCCGGGAGGCAGTAGAAGACAGGAGGGCCTGGCGTGCTCTGGTCCATGGGGTCACGTAGAGTCGGACACGACTAAACGACTAAACACACACAGACAAGCACCTAATGAGACGGTTTCCATTAAATTCTAAAAATGTGGTAGCTTATAATCTAATCACAGGGCATATATCCTTAAGCAAGATTCAAAGTCCTACAGCTATGATGTTGCAGACTCATGTATGTTGGTTTTTATGTTTTCTTGCCTAATTTCATTACACTCCAAGCTATGGCTTCCTTTTTCCCTGCCTTTTCATCTCAACTTTGTTTCCTTCTCTTACAAGGTGCCTGCTCACAAGGGGTTCTGACTCAGGAAGGTCTGGTTATGAAAAAACCTGGAGAGTCCCATCAACTCACCTGTGCCACCAGCAGGCCTGACCTTAGTGGCACGTGGATGAACTGGATCAGAGAGAAACCCGGCAGAAGATTTGAATGGCTTGTGCATTATAACAGCCCTGGGAATAATTATTATTCCCCTTTAATCCGAGGGCGATTCACGGCTTCCAAGGGGGCCTCTGACTTCTATCTCCACATGAATGACCTGAAAGCCGAAGATACGGCTGTGTATTTCTGTTCAGGGGACACAGTGAGAAAGAGTCCTTCCAGATCTCAGATGAAAACATCTGCACTGCAGGAGCTTTGGAGGGAAGTCCTATGAGAAGCACCAGGAAGCCATAAACCACAAACCCAACTGACAGACTAGATACACCAAGGAAAACCTTGTACAGGAAAGCAGGACCAAGACATTCTTGTTAGCACTGCGTAGCTGCTCATCTTTAGCCTAGGTCCATCACCTCGGAAGTGGCTTCATCCCCTTCTAATACAGTTATTGTTTTTGTTATGTCCCATCAAGGAACTTCTGACTTATGTTGACCTTTTCTCCAAAAGGTTCTGCCCTCCACAGCCCTGGTCAACTCTTGAAAATTCCAGCCTGTGGCTTCTCTTGGGGAGTCTATCCAACTCGTATTGGATCTTCCTCTTTTTTTTCTGCTCCCAAGTTTCCCAGAATTATGGTCTTTTCCAGAGAATCTTGGCTTCTCACAATGTGCCCTAAGTAGGACAATCCGAGCTTCAACATTTTCTCCCCACAGATAATTTAGGCTTGATTTGCTCTAGCACTCACGTGAATCTCTTTCCAGCAACTCCAGGGCATCAGCAAAGGTCTTCGTCAGGAAAACAGCCAGGCTATTTAACAGCCATGGATCCGGGGAGTTTCCCCAAAGTGTGGCTGATGAGGAACCCAAGAAGGGGGAGCCTCGTCCCCGGAATATCCAAAGGCACACCGAGGCACTGCCTGTCCATGTGGTCAGAGAAACATCACATCAGAAGTGGCGAGGGCAAGAGGGGAGGGAGAAGTGGGAAGCCCTAGCCTCAGCCCAAGGGAACCGGGATCGGCCTGAAGATTCCCTTGAGGTTTTGAAGAAACAGATGGAGGAAAACAAAATTCTGTCCAGGGAACATCTGGAGCTGTTCAGCTCTGAACACACAAGTTGTGTGCACTGGAGCACACAACATGGGAGAAAAAGGCAGAACTATTTCCATGAAGGACATGAATCTCCTCAGTTCTGGATCTTAAACCCAAATATGTTGGACCAGAAGCACCACCACACACAGCCAGCATGAAGAGGCTAGGTAGGAATGATGATGAGAAAAGTTCCCTTTACCCAGATGTGATTTGATTTACATTCCCAGAGGCCTTCATCATCAACTGCACTGACCAGGATTTTTCACAGAAGTTCAAGAATATCTGGGGAGCACTGCCAGATTGGGCCGCCCGTTTCCTTCTGGTCACAGCGATAACACCAGGTATACAGGGCAGGGCCTTCAGCTAGCACTCCGAAGAATTAGAGGGAATGCTGTGGGGGGTCCCAAAGCTGGGAACCCCTGCTTCAATTAGACGCCTAAAGGGAAGAAATGAAGAATTTCTCAGTGCCCCCCCCCCCCCGGGGCAGCAGTCAATTGTTCCAAGAAACATCTCTGAAATATAAGTGGAAGACATACCGTCACACCTGGACACTCCCACAGCTTTACAACATGCTTACGTATCAAGGAAAACTGGTCCCCTCAAAAACCAGTTTCAAGAGGGAAGGAAAATTTTATACATTTCCCACACTACACTCCCATCCGAATATTATTTTTAGAAATCAAATTAGAAACCATCAGTGGGAACGAGAGGTCCTTCTGGGACTCCACAGCGCAAGACCTGCTCCTGAGAAGCCAGCCTTCTGTGGATGTGAGCATTTTTGATACAATCTCCTGCCATGAATCCCCACTTGGAAAACCAGACATAATAATCACACTTAAAGAGGGATGTCATACAGATTGTGGAGGAGCTGGCTCAATTCCCTAGCTTGTGACACTAGGGAACTCACAACTAGAGTAAGCCCACTGAAATCAGTGGAACAGATGGAGGAGCTCACTCACCAAATCCCCTCTGAACCAAGGGGACCTATTCTATTCGAGAATCCCTATGGTAAGGAACAGGATGTCAGCCCATCATTTCGTTTCTTGCCCAACAACATGGCCAGCCCTGAGCACAATTAGATGTTTCTGGCTCAGTCATTTCATTCTCTGGATCTGTGGCTTGTAGGAATTCTCCCAACATGGAACCATTTGTGTTGATTTCACCTCACATTATTCTCCAAGGGGTTCCTTTGCCCTACACAACCACAAACTCAAAGGTCTTCACACTCCTTGACTAGGGCGTTTCTGACATCAGAATCTTCACCAGGCCCAAGTTCTATGATTGTCCCTGCATAGAGACTGCTTTCAGACTTCTACTGCTTCGTACCTATTTTTTGTTTAAACAAAAGGTTGTTTTGTTCACTCAGATACACAGGTCTTAATCTTTCACAAAGCAAGATCTTCCCACACAGAGGAGTCCCTTTACTCTGCAACTCACTGGATGTTGCTCAAGCCAGTGAATCAAGGCACAGGCTTATGGCCTGTTTGACCCCGTTCAGGAGAGGATCCTACCTGGGAAGCTTTGTTTATAAAGGCATGGGGTCCATATGAATAATGAGTCCTCCTGGGTGGCTTAATTTATGCAAAACCAAATACAGTTTCACTTCCTATTAATTCCCTTAAAACATACCTTCTCTAACAAACATCACTAAAAGACACTCACAGTCCTTTTCAAAGCTAGTTTGCTGTTCCACTATGTCACCTCTTTGGTCCATAATCCTCGTGCTGGCAACCTTCTCCTCATGTGTGTTGGTTTTTCTGCTTCCTTGATTAATTTCATTAATTACCTCAAAATTTCAGAGTTTTTAAATTTGCTTTTCACCACAATCCTTGCTTTCCTTTCTTTTCTCAAAAGGTGCCCGCTCACAAGTGGTTCTGACTCAGGAAGGTCCGGTTGTGAAAAAACCCGGAGAATCCTATAAACTCACCTGTGCCACTAGAGGGTTTACTTTGAGTAGCACATGGATGCAGTGGATCAGACAGAAACCTGGCAAAGGATTGGAAAGGCTTCTGGAGTATAAGGACAGTCGGAGCAGTAATTATTCCCCTGCCTTCCGAGGGCGATTCACAGCCTCCAAGAGTGCCTCTGACTTCTATCTCCAAATCAGTGACCTGAATGCAGAAGACACGGCCGTGTATTATTGTGCAGCAGGCACAGTGAGAAGCATCTTAGCAGACCCCAGACAAAAACTCTGGACTGCAGCTGCTTTGGAGGGAAGGCCTCTGAGTGGCGCCAGTGAGTCATAAATACCTTGACTTCTTCAAGTTGTATTCCTCCTTCACTTCTAGGTTCCATTAATAAAACATGGAATACAAAAGTATTTTTAATACTTTAACTTTTGAGAAGTCGGAGGCAGAAAGCAAAAAAGCGAACTGTGCAAACGTCTGTATGCCCCTCAGTGCTTAAATCTCTCTCTCAGCGATTTAGAATTTAATGAAGCAGGATACAAGTCCCCCCCCCCCCCAGATGGGTATTTAATTTACCAGCCACAAAAGGATGGAAGGCTGAGTCCACCTTGAGCTGGGTATCCAAGCAACCTGGGATCAAACTCAGCTCGTGAGCACAGTCTTCACTGCAGTACTGCAGTTTAACCTCATTGCCATGAGGCTCATCATTTCATCTTCCAAAAAATCATCCTTACACTTTATAAAGTGTCTTATACGCATACATGCACTCATATACACAGATCTTCATCTCTGACCAAACAAGATATTCCTGCACAGAGGGATACAGACTCTGTAACCCACTGGAAGTTACTCAAGGGCCAGTGGGTCAAAGCACAAGTCACAGGATTATGGGCCCTTTGAACCTTTTCAGGAGAGGTTGCTCCCTGGGAACCTTTGCTTTATAAAAGACTTGAGCCCCTATTGAGGCTGACTCCTCCTCAGCTGCTTAATTTATGCAAAACCAACTCCAATTTCACTTCCCATTTATTCCCTCAAATCATACCCAGACTCCAAAATAAAACGGTCACAGTCCTTTTCAAAGCTAGTTTGCTGTTCCATGATGTCGCCTTTGTGGTCCATCCTCCTTGTGCTGGCTGCCTCCTACTCATGTGTGTTGTTGTCTTTTTTATGTTTCCTTATGTAATTTCATTAATTACCTCTAAATTTCAGGGTTCTTTAATTGCCTTTTCACCAAAATCCTTGCTTTCCTTTCTTCTCTCAAAAGGTGCCCGCTCGCAAGTAGTTCTGACTCAGGAAGGTCCGGTTGTGAAAAAACCTGGAGAATCCCATAAACTCACCTGTGCCACCAGTGGGCTTGCTCTGAGTAACACATATATGCAGTGGATCAGACAGAAACCTGGCAAAGGATTGGAATGGCTGGTGCAGTATTACAGCTCTGGGAGCAATTATTATTCCCCTGCCATCCAAGGGCGATTCACAGCCTCCAAGGGAGCCTCTGACTTCTATCTCCAAATGAATAATCTGAATGCAGAAGACACGGCCGTATATTTCTGTGCAGGAGACACAGTGAGAAACATCTTAGCAGACCTCAAACAAAAACTGTACAGTGCAGTATTTTTGAGTAAAGTCCTGTGAGTGGCACTAGTGAGTAATAAATTGTAAACCCATCTGAGAGACAAGATACACCAAGGAAAATATTGTACTGTACATTACCAGAAGCCTTCATCCTCAGCTGTGCTGACCAGGATTTCTCACTGTAGTTCAAGAACATCTGGAGATGATTGGGGCTTCCCATTAGCTTCCCTTCACAGCTGAAACCCCAGGTATACAGGGCAAGGCCTTCACCTAGCACTCAGAAGAATTAGAGGGAGTGCTGTGGGGGTCCGAAAGCTGGGAATCCCTGGTTCACTTAGAAGCCTAAAGGGTAGAAATAAAGCCTTTCTCAGTGTCCCGACCTGGGGCCAGCAGTCATTCGTTCCAAGAAGCATCACCGAAAAATAAGTGGAAGACATATCCTCAGGCCTGGACACTCCAAAAACTTTACAACGTGCTTATAACCAAAAGAAAACTGATCCCCACCCAAACCACTTTCAAGAGGGAGGGGAAATTTTATACCTTTCCACCACTACACTACACTCCCTGCTATTATTTTAAGAAATGAAATTATAAACCATCAATGAAAACGGGAGGTCCTTCTGGTACTCCACAGAGCAGGGGCTGCTCCTGAGAAAGTTGCCAGCCTTATGTGGGTTTGAGTGTTTTTTGATACTAGCTCCTGCCATGACCCCCCCACACACACACTTGAAAGACTAGACATCATCATCACACTTAAAGACAGATGGCATATGGATTGTGGAGGAGCTGGATCAATTCCTGGCTTGCTACACTAGGGAAATCATAACTAGAGTGAGCCCACTGAAATTAGGGGAACAGATGGAGGAGCTCACTCACCAAATCCCCACTGAATCAAGGGGACCTACCCTAACTGAGACTGCCTATGGTAAGCAACAGGAATTCAGCCCATCATTTCATTTCCTGCCCAACGACAGGGCCAGCCCTGAGCATAGTTAGAAGTTTCTGGCTCAGCCATTCCATTCTCTGGACCTGTGGCTTGTAGGAATTCTCCCACCATGGAACCATTGGTGTTGAGTTCACCTCACATTATTTGCCCAGAGGTTCCTTTGCCCTACACAACCACAAGCACAAAGGTCTTCACACACCTTGACCAGGGCGTTTCTGACATCAGAATCTTCACCAGGCCCAACTCCTATGATAGTCCTTACATAGAGACTGCTTTCAGACTTCTACAGCTTCGACCCTATTTTTTTTTTTTTAAGGTTGCGGTATTTTAAAGTCTGTCATCCCCACACATTCACTCAGATACACAGGTCTTAATCTTTCAAAAAGCAAGATCTTCCTGCATAGAGGAGTCCCTTTACTCTGCAACTCACTGGACGTTGCTCAAGGGCCACTGAGTCAAGGCCAAAGTCACACGCTTATGGCCCCTTTGACCCCATTCAGGAGATGATGCTCCTGCCTGGGAACCTTTGCTTTATAAAAGATTGGGGCCCATATTAATAATCAGTCCTCCTAGGTTGCTTAATTTATGCAAAACCAAATGCAGTTTCACTTCCTATTTATTCCCTTAAAACATATCTTCTCATACACACTTCCAAAAAAGACAATCACAGTCCTTTTCAAAGCTAGTTTGCTGTTCCATTATGTCGCCTTTTGGGTCCATAATCCTCGTGCTGGCAACCTTCTCCTCATGTGTGTTGGTTTTTATGTTTCCTTCATTAATTTCATTAATTGCCTCTAAATTTCAGGGTTTTTTAATTGCCTTTTCACCACAATACTTGCTTGCCTTCCTTCTCTCAAAAGGTGCCCGCTCCCAAGTGGTTCTGACTCAGGAAGGTCCAGTTGTGAAAAAACCTGGAGAATCCCATAAACTCACATGTGCCACCAGTGGGTTTACTCTGAGTAGCACATGGATGCAGTGGATCCGACAGAAACCTGGCAAAGGATTGGAATGGCTGGTGCAGTATTATAGCGATAGGAGCAATGACTATTCCCCTGCCATCCGAGGGCGATTCACGGCTTCCAAGGGGGCCTCTGACTTCTATCTCCAAATGAATGACCTGAAAGCAGACGACACGGCCGTGTATTACTGTGCAAGAGAGACACAGTGAGAAACCTCTTAGCAGACCTCAGACAAAAACTCTGGACTTCAGCTGCTTTGGAAGATATGTCCTCTGAGTGGCACCAGTGAGTCATAAACCATAAAGCCACATGACAAAGGAGATTAACCAATTAAAACATTATAGAGGAAAAGAGTACCGACTCTTTCTATTATGAGCCATGAACAGCTGCTACTAACCCTTAGCCGAGGTCCATTACGTTTGGGTTACCTTCTTTCTAAGCAAAGTACAGTTGAGCCATGCCATGCTCCATACTCCCCGGCCGTAGGGTTTCCTGCCCTCCCTCCATCCAGTGAGTTCAGCAAAACATTTTGAGGGAAGCCAAGGTGCATATAGAAGGCACCAGATAGGAGGAAAGTTCCCTTTACACGGTTGTTACAAACCTTGGGTCCCCAGATGTGCTTCGATATACATTCCCAGAAGCCTTCATCATCAGCTGTGAGGACCAGGATTTCTCTCTGTAGTTCAAGAACATCTGGGGAGCACTGCCGGATTGGGGCCACCCATTTGCTTCCAGTCACAGCTGGAACCCCAGGTATACAGGGCAAGGCCTTCAGCTAGCCCCTGTGGGGGTCCCGAGGCTGGGAACCACTGCTTCAGTTAGACCCCTAAAGGGAAAAATGAAGCCTTTCTCAGTGTCCCCTCCCCCTGGGGGCAGAAGTCAATCTTTCGAAGAAGCATAACTGAAATAGAAGTGGAAGACATACTGTCAGGCCTGGACACCCCGAGACCTTTACAACATGCTTGTATACCAAAGCAAACTGGTCCCCTCCCAAAGCACTTTCAAGAGGGAGGGAAACTTTTTTCTACATTTCCCCCACTACACAACACTCCCATGCTAATATCATTTTTTTGAAATTAAATTATAAACCATCAATGGTAATGGGAGGTCCTTCTGAGATTGTATTGCACAACAGCTGCTCCTGAGAAAGTTGCCAGCCTTATGTGGATTTGAGCTTTTTTTTGATACACGCTCCTGCCATGAATCCCCACTTGGAAAACCAGACATAATAATCACACTTAAAGAGGGATGTCATACGGATTGTGGAGGAGCTGGCTCAATTCCCTAGCTTGTGACACTAGGGAACTCACAACTAGAGTAAGGCCACTGAAATCAGGGGAACAGATGGGGGAGTTCACTCACCAAATCCCCCTGAACCAAGGCGACCTATTCTATTTGAGAATCCCTATGGTAAGGAACAGGAATTCAGCCCATAATTTCATTTCCTGCCCAACGACAGGGCCAGTCCTGAGCACAGTTAGATGTTTCTGGCTCAGTCATTTCATTCTCTGGATCTGTGGCTTGTAGGAATTCTCCCAACATGGAACCATTTGTGTTGACACGGCTGTGTATTCCTGTGAGAAACAGTCCTTCCAGATCTCAGACAAAAACCTCTGTACTGCAAGGCCTTTGGCGGGAAGTCCTAGTGAGAGGCACCGGGAAGCCGTAAATCACAAACACCAACTGACAGACCGGATATACCAAAGAAAACCTTGTACAGGAAAGCAGGACCAAGACATTCTTGTTAGTACAAGCAGGTGGTTATCTTTAGCCTAGGTCTATCACGTTGGAAGCTGCTTCATCCCCTTCTAATACAGTTATTGATTTTGTTATGTCCCATCAAGGAACTTCTGACTTATCTTGACCCTTTCAACGAGCGATCTCCGAAAGCTTCTGCTCTCAACAGCCCTTGTCAACTCTTCAATATTCCACCTTGTGGCTTCCTTTAAGAAGGTCCACCCATCTCATATTTGGTCTTAGAGGCAGGGGTTTGGCAATTCTGTTGAAACAGGTCCAGTGGCGTTTCTTTTATATTCTTACAAGAATGAAACCAGAGAATCCTTGGCCGGCATTTCAAAATTGACCCAAGGATCCTCAGCAGAAGAATTTTTGTTGTTGTAATAATTACAATGAAGTCAGCACCATGACTTCAAATTTTATCCCTCCTTAGCTCCTAGGTTCCATTAACAAACTGTGAAATATAAAAGTGTTTTTTAAAACTTTCACTTTTCAGAGGTCAGAGGCAGAAAGCAAAAAAGCAAAGTGTTCAAACTTATGTATGCCCCTCAGTGCTAAAATCTCTCTCTCTGTCAGCTATTTAGAATTCAATGATGCAGGCTACACATTCCCCCCCCCCCCCCCCGAGAGACGAATCTTCACTTTACTAGCCACAAAAGGGTGAAAGGCTGAGTCCACCTTGAGTTCGGTACCCAAGCGGCCTGGGATCAAACTCAGCTCGTGAGCACAGTCTTTACTGAAGTACTGCAGTTTAACCTCGGTGCCATGAGGCACATCATTTATCGTCCAAAAAATCGTCCCTATACTTTATAAACTCCATTATAACCATACATGCCCTCATATACACAGATCTTCATCTCTGACCAAACAAGGTATTCCAGCACAGAGGGATACCAACTCTGTAACCCACTGGAAGTTACTCAAGCACCAATAAGTCAAGGCCCAAATCGCAGGATTATGGCCCCTTGACCCCTTTCAGGAGAGGCTGCTCCCTGGTAACCTTTGCTTTATAAAAGACTTGAGCCCCTATTGAGGCTGACTCCTCCTCGGCTGCTTAATTTATGCAAAACCAAATGCAATTTCACTTCCCATTTATTCCCTCAAATCATACCCAGACATCCAAGTAAAACACTCACAGGGTCCTTTTCAAAGCTAGCTTGCTCTTACATGATGTCGCCTTTGTGGTCCATCCTCCTCATGCTGGCAGCCTCCTCCTCATGTCTGTTGATTTCATTTATATATTTCCTTGTCTGTTTACATTAATTAACACTAAGTAACAGCTTTCTTTTTGCCTTTTGATCTCACCCTCTTCTTCTTTTTCTTTTCTTTCCAGGTGCCCGCTCGCAAGTGGTTCTGACTCAGGAAGGTCCGGTTGTGAAAAAACCCGGAGAATCCCATAAACTCACCTGTGCCACCAGTGGGTTTACTCTGAGGAGCACAAATATGTACTGGATCAGACAGAAACCTGGCAAGGGATTAGAATGGCTTGTGTACTATTACAGCGATGGCGACAATGTTTATTCCCCTTCCATCCGAGGGCGATTCACGGCCTCCAAGGGGGCCTCTGAGTTCTATCTCCAAATGAATGACCTGAATGCAGAAGACACAGCCGTGTATTATTGTGCAGCAGGCACAGTGAGAAGCATCTTAGCAGACCCCAGACAAAAACTCTGGACTGCAGCTGCTTTGGAGGGAAGTCCTCTGAGTGGCGCCAGTGAGCCATAAACCATAAACCAATCTGACAGACAATATGCACCAAGGGAAATATTGTTGAGGAAAACATTTAGCAGTGAACAGCTCCTAATCTTTAGCCTAGGTCCATTTCATCGAGAGCTGCTTCATCTCCTTCTAGTGGAGTTATCGTTGTAATTATGGGCCGTCAAGTCATCTTCAACTCATGATTGAACAGTTTCCAAAATGCTCTGCCCTCCACAGCCCTGGTCAACTCTTGAAAATTCCAGCCTTTGGCTTCCTTTAGGGAGTCCCTACATCATAGAAGCTTTGATTTTTCACATCCAAACTTATTTGCAACATGGTGGTTATCTATTGTGAATTATAAAGAATTGTATCTCTTGTGTATTGTCACTCTCAAGAAGTACCTTTTTAATCTTCTAAAACTGCTGCCATTTTTCAGCTACATCTTCTGTCTGTCATACCCTGGATAATTGACCTCTGTGACTTAAGCCCAAGCAAGCAGTTGGAGATACAGGGACTGCCTGCTGAAGCATCATCTTTGGTTATCTGGAAGTTGGGTCATGGCAACTGGACTTCTTTCTTACTAGGGTGACATGTTTCATGACTCTTCTAAATAGCTTCTTCAGTCTTAGATGAGTTGTGAAACATTTCAGCCTAATAAGAAAGAAGTCCAGTTGCCATGACTCAGCTTCCAAATAACCTCACCTGGATGACTGAGAACATATATCACCTTTGGTTCATCACACATCAGGAGGACTGCCAGTGTCCACTGAAGGAGACATTTGGGTAGGTCAAGAACTTAGTAAGGGATACAGTGGTGCCCCGCATAGCGACATTAATCCGTTCCAGATTAATCGTTGCTATGTGGAATCGTCGCTAAACGGATCGAAAAAACCCATAGAAATGCATTAAACTTAGTTTAATGTGTTCCTATGGGGCCCTAAACTCACCGTTCAGCAAAGATTCTCCATCTGGCCGCCATTTTTGCGCCCTCGGTAAGCGAGGGCAGGGCGCGAAAACAATGCGGGCGGCCATTTTGGGTGCGCGGCGGCCATTTTAGAACCGCCGATCAGCTGTTGAAAAAACATCGCAATGCGAAGATCGGTAAGCGAAACACTTACCGATCGTCACAATGCGATGTTTAGCCTATCTAAACATCGCAATGCGATCGTTTTTGCGATCGCGAATGCGACATCGCTATACGGATTTGTCGTTAAACGGTGCGCTCGTTAAGCAAGGCACCACTGTATTGTCATCCCACATTGCAGGAGCTCTGGTCACAAGCAACCTTTAGAAGACGCATGCCAGCGATAGATCATAATGGACCATATAAGATCTGGTATCAGAAGGGGTGGGTTACTGATCTTTATTTTTTACAGAAAAATACATCAGCTCATATTTTCCAGGCGCAAATACCAAACCCTGGCAAACAGGGAATAAAGTTACGCTATACAGTATATAAATATGTTTAATAGTTCTTGTAAATGATTGTCGGTCTGTAAAGGAAAGGAGAAAGGGTGTTGGGGAGAGGTGTAGGAAAGGAAACCATGAGTTCTTCTCTGTTTTAGATTTTCCTTTAAAGTTAGTAAAGTTAATCTCATATTTGAAGCGGAGTTTAACAAGCTCCCTGAAGTATTTTCTTGTGAGAATGTCCCTACTATTTTTCACACCCAGCCCATACGATGTTCAAATCCTTCCACGCTTCCTCTTCATTAGTTGTTCCCTGTTGTTCATCTCTGGCCTCAGTAAAATAATATAGCATTTTGGGGAAAAGATGCTACACAGCAGCCCAGCACCAGAGGCTAAGATGGAGAAGATCTCCACAGCTACCATGTATTTCCCTTTGGTGCTAAAATAGGATGGGACAAATGATAACCAAACACTGCAAAAAATCAACATGCTGAAGGTGATGAACTTGGATTCGTTAAAAGCGTCAGGCAACTTCCTGGCTAGGAAAGCCACCAGGAAGCTGATGATGGACAGAAGTCCAATGTATCCAAGAACGAGACAAAACATGGTGACAGATCCTTCATTACACTGCAGAAGGATTTCTTCAGCAACTGAGTGCTTGTCTAACTCTGGGAATGGAGGAGAGGTTCCCAGCCAGAGAGCACAGATCCCCACTTGAAGAAGAGAGCAAGAAAGGACAATGATAGTGGCTACTCTTTTCCCTGTCCACTTCCTCATCCTGGACCCAGGCTTGATGGCCATGAAAGCCATAACCACAGTAATTGTTTTGGCCAACACGCAAGAAAGGGTGACAGAGAAAATAATTCCAAAAGCAACTTGCCGGAGAAGACATGCCACTTTTCCAGGTTTTTTTACGAATAACAAGGAAGAGAGGAAACAGAACAGGAGGGTGATGAGAAGAACGTAGGTGAGCTTTTGGTTGTTGGCTTTGACGATGGGGCTATCTTTGTGCCTCACAAACGTTCCTAAGACAAAGGCCGTGAGGACGGACAGTGAAACAGCAACCAAGGCTAAGCTGATTCCTAAAGGTTCTTTGTGAGAGAAAAAGGTCACAGTTTTGGGGATACAACCGCTTTTGCTCTTGCTTGGATACTGGTCTTCTGGACATGTTGTGCAGTCATCCATATCTGAAAAAAAAGAACAGCAGACTAAGTGCTGATACTCATCTGAATATTGAATTAGCATGGCGACCTTGGATACATGAACCCACTACTCACGCTGACTTCTGTCTGATGCTGTCAGCTATGTTGTTTGGTCTCATTTTGTGGAATTAATCTAAATTACTGAGGATTTTGCAAAACTAAACAACTAAACAACAAAATTTTGTGCCACCTTTCTGGAATAATTGGTGTGCCACGCAGGGCCTACCTTTCCCATTAGAAATCTTCCCTCCTGGGCATGGAGAGCAATTGTAGCAGCAAAATTTCTCCCCTTCTTTTTTTCTCTTGTGCGAACCAGGCAGGCAGGGATCACTGCACAGAGAAAGCGGAGCCACCTGACCAAAAATGTGAACAGAAATGTTAAAACACAGAATTAAATGAGGGATGAAATCCTCACTTGTCTCTTTACCAGGTGCAAGAACAAGAAATTTAAAAATCCCCTCAAGTGCAAACAGAGACCAATTATTTTTTGTTGGTCCTGAAGGTTGTCTTCACCTTTGTGAGAGTGTGGTTTTTGCACCAGTTTATTTATTTATTTTATTCATCCACACATCTTTACCCCACCTTTTCTCCTTAAGAAGGTCCCAAGGTAGTTTACCTCATTCAAGGCAACATTTAGAAGCCCAAAACTGTAAATATACAAATATTTTAAAGAAAGAAACAAATGCCACACTAAAAAACAGTAAACAAAATCAACACCAATAAGACATTCAAAGCAACAAGGCACAACCCTTCATTTTAAAAATCCTCTCAGACAAGACAGCCACTAAAGGAAAGCCTGCATGAAGAGAAAGAATTTTGTCTGCTTGTGGAATAATGCAAACAGCAGAAATTGCACAAAAACAGCAATAGCTTGCTTTTGTTTCATGGACTTTAAGAATGAGAGGTTTAGGGCTGGTTACTCGCATCTTTTCTAGCAGTGATCCAGAATGAGCGTTCGTCCGAAGACAATCTTCCATGGTCACATGGCCAGCACGACTAGACACGGAATGCCGTTTACCTTCCCACCGAGGTGGTACCTATTTATCTACTCACATTTTTACATGCTTTCAAATGGCTAGGTTGTCAGGAGCTGGGACAAGCGATGAGAGCTCACTCCATCACATGGATTCGATCTTACGACTGCTGGTCTTCTGACCTTGCAGCACAGAGGCTTCTGCAGTTTAACTCACAGTGCCACCACGTCCCTTTCTCTTATTAGCTAGGGCTAATAATTGAGCTTAAAAATTCCTTATCAGTGTGCCAGGACAGAACCCAAATCAACCAGCAATTTGACAAGTGTTTTTCACATCCTTATCTAGTGTCTCAGGAAAACATCACTAGTTTTTTAATATGCCGGCTAGTCTTGACTTTATTATAGACTTAAAGGGAAACTACATTGCAGCTAACTCATCAGACGTGGAATCGGATCAGTTTTCTGGGGATGCAAACTTAGCCAATTTTCGTGCCTGAGAAATCTGACTTGCAAATGAAGAACATGATTAGCTCCCGACAATCAAGGGCTGAGTTGAGAACTGAGGAAAACTGTGTTGACGATCATGCACTTTCAACACTTGAGGAATTTCCCCATCCAAAATTGGTTATCAGTAAAGTGCAGTTGAGGTTATCATGAGTAAAGTATTATTTCTAACCCCCAGATCACCAGTCCTCATGGAGATTTAATTCAGTTCAGGCATTCAGCTGTTTCATATAAACTCTAAATCTGGAAGGAATCTTGAGGTAGGCATGAAATGTCCACCCTGAACACCCGTTCTCCGTCCATTCAACCCTCAGTCTTCCTGTGTTGAGGAGGTGTTTTTAAGGAGGTTTACGTTTGTACTTGCTTGAGCAGAAGAAATAATAATACAGTGGTGCCCCGCAAGACGGGCGCTCTGTTTAACAACGAAACCGCTTGCCGTCAAAGCAATGATTTTTTAACAGCTGATCGGCGGTTTCAAAATGGCTGCTGGGTAAACAAAATGGCCGCCCACTGTTTTCTGGGACGGATTCCTCGCTGCACAGGCAGCGGAAATGGCCACGCTATGGAGGATCTTCGCTGGACTGTGAGTTTCCAGCCCATAGGAATGCATTAACCGGGTTTTAATGCATTTCTATGGGCTTTTTAAAATCGCTTTACGATGTTTTCATTCTACAGTGATTTCGCTGGAACAAATTAACATCGTAATGTGAGGCACCACTGTATCCGGATCATTGAGTCCAGCCCCTGTCAATGAGGCACAGTGAGGAATGCAATGTCCAGCCATTGGCCAGGCATCTAAACCCCTGAGCTATCCTGCAGTTCATCTGTTAACCATCATTTAACCATCATCAGTTAACCATCGTGTAGTTTTTCAACAGGGTTGCCTCAAGTCTTTCTGGAACACAGGGCCTGACGCAACAGGAACGTTAAGCATGAGACTGAAACCCAGGACGTAGCAACAGCCTAGAAATAGCCTAGAAGCCATACCTGGTTAAAACGTTTGTGCCATAATATTTTTTCCTCATGAATGACGCATTCTGTTCCTTCAAAGAATGAGTTTTTGGCCATCACCTTTCCAATATTTCTTTTTAGGAATGAGTTGTTGGCAAAGATAAATATGTTTGTAATATCAAACCCGGCAATTATTTCTCTGTCTCCATTAAAGGAGAGTTTTTCTCCAGCTGTGTTGTTAAAGGAAACGCCTTGAAGAAATCTATGCAGCTATTTGAAAGAGAATAGAACAAAATTACAAGCCAGAAGATAATATATTGGAATTCCCAAACTAAGATTTTACGTTCAGGTGTCTCCCTCTTAGTATAACCATATAAGCAGTAGAAAGGAACACCTAGCTTACAAATGTGGATTTTTTTAAATAATTTTTTTAAAATTTAAAATGAGACCCTATAAATGTCTCTCAGTATAAATTAGTTACAATCTGTCTTCTTCATGCATGTTCATTTTCATTGCTATGTCATCTCAGATATTTCTTTGCAGAGACATTACCTGCCAAGGCTGGAGATCCTGTTGCAGCTTACCCTTCTTCGTTTTTCTGTGGCTGGATCTAGATGAGCCCAAGGCATGCAAAGCATGTGCCACTACATAGACAGCATTGTAGACGCTGTAACTGTGGCCAGTCATGTCAGTTTCAAAAATTAACCAAGGAAGGTGGTCCAACTTCTCCTGCCAGGTACAGATGTTATTGTCCTCCTCTGGCAGACTTGGGTTTGGAAAGTAGCAGTCAAACGCTTGCTCCCAGAAGTCTTTGAGAAAGCCATCCCTTTGTGTCTGATCCGGGTTTAAGTTCTGAATATATTCCCGAAATCCCGGAGGCTGATTGGCATGAACTGTGAAGGAAATGGTGCCTTGGAATATTTCGAAATGCCAGTGCCTTGTAACGCTCGTAATGGCAAAATGAACCTGGGCTGTCGTGACCCACACTCTTCCACCAAGTTTGTTTTGGATATATTCGTTTTCTGCTATGTTCATGAAAGCAGCCAGCCACATTAAAGTCAATGCTTCTCCATAGATGATAAATACACTGGCTCTGGTATGCATCAAATGTAGACGGCTGTTGAAGATCACACTGAAGACTTCCTTAAAAGCAGACATATCTATTTGGTTCGGGATCCTTTGTGTGAAAGCAGAACACATCTTATGGTGATGAAGCAGCTGCTCCAGAACTTCCAAAAAACGGTTTCCGTTCTCATCATCCCCAGCAAAAAGCCCAACCCAAGTCCACCCAAAATGCTGAAATAACGAAATCATCCCTACATACTGATGGGCTTCATTCGGAACCATGCGGTAAAAGGAGTACACATGTGTCTCGTCATTCCCTTCTGGGGCCAATGAGCCATATGTCAGCTAAAAGGAAAATGTGCATATGTTTTACGTTTGGAGAATGGATCCCCGAAGGGGAGAAAGGCAATCAGTCAATCAATCAATCAATCAATCAATCAATCAATCAATCAATTAATCAATCAATCCATCCATCCATCAACTGGTAATAGCATGGCCAAAAAAATCTTGTAAATAAATAAAATAAATAAATAAACATGAAAGTTAAGGATTTTTCCATGTCAGAGACAAAAGCATGATATATTTTCTGTCATTATGTGTGTCCAAATTCCGATACCTTAATACATGATTTAAATTTATGTAAACAAGTACAAACTAAAACGAAATTCTTCCATTCTCCCACAAGTTCAACAAATGTCTCCAGGATGAATGAGGCCATATTATATATGCCTGAAAGATATGCATTACAGATGAGGCTCCTATCACAAAAGAGAGAGAGAGAGATCAGCCATCATTCAACAGCAGATGGTTTAATCCACATGGATTCAAAACCAGACTTTCAAGAGCTGAGTACTGTTGCAGTAACAGTTTACCTTCTTCGGCTCCATGATCACTGCAGATGGTGACAGCAGCCACGAAATTAAAAGACGACTGCTTCTTGGGAGGAAAGTGATGACAAACCTCGACAGCATCTTAAAAAGCAGAGACATCACCTTGCCAACAAAGGTCCGCATAGTCAAAGCTATGGTTTTTCCTATAGTGATGTACGGAAGTGAGAGCTGGACCATAAAGAAGGCTGACCTCCAAAGAATGGATGCTTTTGAATTGTGGTGCTGGAGGAGACTCTTGAGAGTCCCCAGGACTGCAAAGAGAGCAAACCTATCCATTCTAAAGGAAATCAACGCTGAGTGCTCACTGGAAGGACAGATCTGAAGCTGAGGCTCCAATACTTTGGCCATCTCATGAGAAGTGAAGACTCCCTGGAAAAGCCCCTGATGTTGGGAAAGAGTGAAGGCAAGAGGAAAAGGGGGATGACAGAGGATGAGATGGTTGGACAGGGTCATCGAAGCGACCAACATGAATTTGACCCAACTCTGGGAGGCCGTGGAAGACAGGAGGGCCTGGCGTGCTCTGGTCCATGGGGTCACGAAGAGTCAGACATGCCTAAACAACTAAACAACAACAAGACTGTTGCATGAACCTCTCAGATTCCTCCAATATTCCTTTGCTTTAAAAAAAATCACTCACGTTCTTTCCATTCCAAATTTGCAAATCTGGATAAATTCTTATACGGAGAGCTAAAAGAAAAATTCTCCCCATCCCTACCCCTCACACCTCCGTGGTTTTATTGTTCCTGCTCTGCCTTTATGCCAGAAGCCATTCTATTGGCGGCTTCCTATGCTGCAGACAAGGTCATGCCTAGAATAGCCAGAAAACCATGGATGATATGTGCCCATGCGTAGCTCTTACCTGTGGGATTTTGTACAGACCTACGAGGTCTGCCATGCAGAACGAGATACCTGAACCCAGTCCTCCAATCACAGCCAGCAAATTTCTTTTAGGGCCACATTCATAGTTCGGAACAAATCTCTCTGATTTGAAAAGCAAGTTCAGCGTGGCATCGTAAGTCATCCTCTTATCGTTGTAGCTGTCATAGATATGGAAACCGAGGGTAACATTGGGCAAGATTGCAGGATTTCCATTGATCTCGTTAACAGCAAATGCCAAGGCCAGGACGTGCTGGTAGAACTTTGTCACCACACTGAAAGATGAATGGCACCCACTCATTCATGCGAAGCATATACTACCATCAGATATAGCAATACATATACTACTATCAGATATATACAATAGCATATACTACTAGGCATATATTACCATCAGATCACAGATACAACAATACAAAGCATCATCTTGTCATCTTATTTATTTGTTTCTTTGTTTATTTGCATTAGTCGTTCCTTACACCACAAGTTCAAAATCCAGCTCCTGAGAAGGGTTCTCCTCGAAGGAAAGAAGAGATTGCATGTAAAGAATATGAGAAACAATCCCACCAATGAGGAGGTCACCAGGCTGATACCAGTCATGTGGAATAGAGAGAGGGTCCTTCACAGTGCATTCTGTAGACCCTGGTACCCATATTATATGGACCAGCAATATATATATTGCTGCCAACATCTTCTTTTCCTACGTAGATACTTCGGCGCCCACCGGCAGCACTGTGGCTGCTATCGGCCGAGTTTAAAGAAGCTCCACCCAACGGCAAAGGGCAGAGTCCGGGGCAAGATGCTTTTCTGCCGAACCACAAAGGTCACCCCCTGCTCATCCAAGCTAAGGTGCATAGACAGGATCAAAAGCCAGGCAAAGTTTTCTTGTCTATGAGCCAGGAAATCCCATCTAACATCTCCCAATTCCTGGTAGTAAAAATACATGAAGAAAGGGAATTTCCAATTTCCTTTAATGCTGCCTCAAATCTCCTGCTGAAGGACAGGAACAGCTAATATGCAGCAACAGGACAACTGCCTATACCAATATGCCTCGTAAAGAAAAGTATAACAGCCGTTAGCATCATGTAAAGCAAGGGTGAGAAAATCAGCTCTGAACGCTTGTCTCAACGCTAAGACCATTTTGAGAATGTTGCACGGGACGGAGAAAGCTGTCAACATTTAAAGGGTAAGAAGCCTGCCCATTTTTTTGCTCTTTCAAATTTATGCTCTTTCAACATAGTGAGTTTTAGTCACCCTTCCGTATAGACTGTTTTTCTAGCTTGTTCTGGGAAGCAGCTGTACCTTCTCAGGGGAGAGACACTTATTTGAGAAAATTGCAGGGAAAACAATTACCTGAGCAAGTTTTGACCTGCTATCCTGGTGATGTTTTTCTCTTTCCATTCCCCTCTCACGTTCCCCCTTCTGCTGTTTAATAGGTTGGTGTGGGAGGGGGGGTCAGGATGACACCGACTTGACAGTTGAAATCTTTGATGAAACCAGGAAGTGGGAAGCAGGCTTAGTTCCAAATGTGGAGGGACGGAGGCCAGTTGCCCTCAATGGGACCTGCACAGGGGGCGATCCTTCCTCAAAATTTATCAGTGTACTCTCCCTTTGGGCCACACCCAGAGTCACTAGCCCCACCATATTGTTTGTGCCTTATTTGCATGCATATGGGCTGGTATCAATAATGGCAAGATCTGTCACGCTCAGACATGGGTCTGGAGTACCTCCGTCAACAGCCCTACTGCAAGGTGATCCTCCATTACGTTTGGAGATTAGCAGTGGGGCTAAATGGAGCTTTTGGCCACAATTTAGATTAGATTAGGCATCCTTCAGTCTCGAGAGACTATAATAACGTGCTCTGTATGGAGGACTTGGAACAGTGTCTAGTGTGGCTGAGAAGGCCAATTCGAGAGTGACCATCCCTTCCACACTGAAGGGATTATCCACAATTTGGTGCCCCCAAAACTGCAGGAAAGCCATTGTATCAATTCATTTTACATTTTGATTTCTCTTCCCCAGATATAAATGGGGGAAAAATTCATTGGGCCACTGGGAGTGAATTTTCATCTTCCACAGGAGAACACTTATAATGAGACTGCTACCTACTCTGGACAATGCAAGATTCTCATACATTCCATCACTCATAGCTAGCGATAGAAAAATGATCTGTTGGTTATCTCAATGATTTCGTTAGAGTTTGGGAGTTTGATTCCGCACTGTGCCTCTTGACAGAGGTTAGACTCAATGATCCATAGGGTCCCTTCCAGCTCTGCAGTTCAAAAACGTTTTTTCTATGATAACCGCCATTTCACCCCTCCCAAGTTGGATAATGGGACAATATTCAACCTATATGAGAATCTTTTTCATTGCCAAGGGTCATGTTGAGTTTCAGTGTAAAGAGAAAACACACCACAATTCATGCATACGCTTGAAATATGTGCCCAACAGTTTTGTCTCTCTTTTTTTGTTTTCTGCTTCTGCCTGACATACTAGAACACACTAACACAGCTTCCTCTTTTAAAATTAGAATTTGTACTTTAAAAAAAATCTTTTCTCTTGTTGTAGCATTTGTGAACCCAATTTCTTTTTAGAGCTTATGGAGGTTGTGTGTGTGTGTGTGTGTGTGTGTGTGTGTGTGTGTGTGTGTGTGTGTGTGTGTGTTTGTTTGTTTGTTTGTTTGTTTTTCTGTTGTTCATAATCACTTCATTTCATTATGGTTCTTTGACGTATCTATTCTGTCATTTGCTTGCCACCCGGAGCTGTGGGCCTTGCCACTAATTGGGTGGGATAAAAATTACTAATTAATTACTAATTAATTACTAATTAATTTTTTTAAAAGAAAAAGATGTGCACAGGTATTCTTGAATCAGAGAGAGAGAGAGAGAAGCCCATGCAGGAGTACAAGGCGTAGAAAAATGTACACATTTTGAAGGGGGGGATCTTTTAAAACTTCCCCCCAAAATGTTGGTGAGAGAAAGATGAGAAAAAAATCACAATGGTTGTTGTGGGTTTTTCGGGCTCCTTGGCCCTGTTCTGAAGGTTGTTCTTCCTGACGTTTCGCCAGTCTCTGTGGCCAGCATCTTCAGAGGCCGGCATCTGTCCTGAAGATGCCAGCCACAGAGACTGGCAAAACGTTAGGAAGAACAACCTTCAGAACAGGGCCAAGGAGCCCGAAAAACCCACAACAACCATTAGATCCCGGCCGTGAAAGCTTTCGCGAATACAAAAAAAAATCACAACTCAACAGGGGACAGAAGTGAGGTAGGAATTCCAGCAGCATCCTGAGGAACACAAGGAAAATTAGGGGTTCACATAAGAACATAAGAAGAGCCCTGCTGGATCAGGCCAAGGGCCCATCTAGTCCAGCTTTCTGTACCTCATCGTGGCTGCACCAGATGCCATCCTTGTTCAGATCTCATTTTATGAAATGAACGCCACCTTATATAGATAAGGAACACAGTCTATCTAGTCTGGTCTAATCTCGTCTGTCACTCTCCGCTGTCACGTGTTTCTTATTCAAATGACTTCCTGCTTACTGCCTTTAAAAAGCGGTTCTTTTCTTGAGGAAGTCAAGAACCCAAGGTTTCTGGCTGGCAAACATGATCCCCCACGTAACAATTACAGCCCTTTTAGCTCTCTTCCCTCTCAGTAAGTTCTAGCTCCTGGTTCTTTCTAGCAAAAGAAAGCCCAAAACTCAGGTTGTCTTTGTATATTTGAGGTGCCGAGACCCTTCAGAGAAATCTTGGTGATTTCACTCCCTCAGACCTTTCCTCAGGGGGCCCACGTCTGTTAAATCGTCTACAATTTTCTTGTCTGCAGGTGCCTACTCTGAGATTAAGCTGGTGGAATCAGGCGGAGGAGCCAAAACCCCTGGAAATGGCTTCCAACTTACCTGCACGGCTTCTGGGTTTTCGGTCACTGATTATGGCGTCAACTGGCTCCGTCAGCCGACTGCAAAGGCGTTGCAGTGGATGGGGGTTCACTGGGCAGGTGGAGGCATTGTCTACAACTCTGCTTTAAGGTCACGGATCCTCATCACCCGCGAGCCATCCAAAAATGAAGTATACTTGCAAGTAAACGATGCTTCAGAAGCTGAGAGCGGAACCTATTACTGCGCCATGAGATATGGAACAGGCACAGTGGCTCAGCATAACATGTCAGCTGCACAAAAAGCTCCAACCCTTCTGTTACTGTAAAGAAAGGAAATAGTGGTGATAGAGAAATGTTGTCTTCTTTAACCTCTGCTCACAGTTATTCTTATAGAACTGTCTTACCGTTACAGCAAAGCATTCCAAGGTCAGAAGGCTTCCTCATACCCAGAGCCCTGCTAGGAACTGTTTTGTTTTGTTTTTTGTAAATCTGCCATTGTTTTACCATTTTGAGCAAGCAGGGGGAAATATAGAACCACTGTAGAGTTTTAGACTAGATCTGAAGCTTGAAAACGTGGCCTGGGAGCATGGTGGAATGCCAGCTATGGGCACTCGTAGAATCACAGACTCATAGAATCACTGAGTAGGAAGGGGCTTCTAAGGCCATCAAGTCCAACCCTCTGTTCAAGGCAGGAATGCAGATCAAAGCAGATCTGACAAAAGGTGGTCCAATTTTCTCTTGAATGCCTCCAGCATTGAAGTGCTCCCTCTCTCCTGAGGTCATGAGTTCCATTGTTGTACTGCTCTAACAGTTATTTATTTATTTATTTATTTGTTTGTTTGTTTGTTTGTTTGTTTGTATCCTGCCTATCTGGTCTTGCGACCACTCTAGGTGGCTTCCAAACAGATAAAAAACATAAATATAAATATAACAAAATGAAGGAAAAAAATTAGATCAATAAACAGATTCTTCAAGATGGAAAAGAATCGTCATCGTTTAGTCGTTCAGTCGTGTCCAACTCTTCGTGACCCCATGGACCAGAGCACGCCAGGCCCTCCTGTCTTCCACTGCCTCCCAGACTTGGGTCAAATTCATCTTGGTCGCTTCAGTGACCCTGTCCATCCATTTCGTCCTCTGTCGTCCTTTTCTCCTCTTGCCTTCACACTTTCCCAACATCAGGGTCTTTTCCAGGGAGTCTTCTCTTCTCATGAGATGGCCAAAGTATTGGAGCCTCGGCTTCAGGATCTGTCCTTCCAGTGAGCACTCAGGGTTGATTTCCTTCAGAATGGATAGGTTTGTTCTCCTTGCAGTCCAGGGGACTCTCAAGAGTCGCCTCCAGCACCACAATTCAAAAGCATCAATTCTTTGGTGGTCAGACTTCTTTATGGTCCAGCTCTCACTTCCATACATCGCTAATGGAAAAACCATAGCTTTGACTATGCAGACCTTTGTCGGCAAGGTGGTGTCTCTGCTTTTTAAGATGCTGTCTAGGTTTGTCATCGCTTTCCTCCCAAGAAGCAGGCGTCTTTTAGTTTCGTGGCTGCTGTCACCATCTGCAGTGATCATGGAGCCCAAGAAACTATTACAGTGGGTACCTTTCTCAATAATCATACTGTCTTTTGCTTTCAATTGGTTTATTGTCCTGTTTTCTGTTCATTGCTTTTTGCTTTAATTTCATTTAATAATTCCTGCCTGATCATCCAATACTCATGTGTTTATGTATGAGAAGGAGGGTTAGTGTATCCATGCCCATAGACAAGATAGTCAGATGGGACACGACAGGGTTTCATGAAAAAATATCTTCAACATGGCCGTGGGCAGAGCTTGAGAAAGTAACTTTTTCTGAATTACAAGTCCCAGTATCCTCTCAACCAGCATCCATACTGCCTTGATGGTGAGACTTGTACTCCAGAACAGCATGGTAGTCATGCTTTGACTTCAGAAGGAACCTTATGTGAATCCTGCAAACTGGATTTATGCACCCGAAATTCCACAACCACCCGGAATGCATAACTAATCTGGATATGAGAACAAATGGTTCAGCTTTGAGAAATCTGCTCATAATCCGTCATTTTCATTTACTACTTTTGAAAATATTTGAGGGAGAAAGGAGCCTTCCCACGTAACCTCGTCCACACGGCAGCGATAATCACAGTCATCATAGAAAAATGGGAGTCCTAAAGATATTCACTTCTCTTCCAGCAGGGGGAACCAGATCCCTTTAATTGAAACTTTTTGTTCTGAGCTGAAGCTGCGACTCTCAATCTTGAGTTGTTCCACTGCAGCACACGTTTATCAAAACTCTGATGCAATACTATGTCACCAACGGTCATACCCACCCTTGTCTTAACAAATTCTGGCAGACACTATGCATGGCAGGTTTTCCCCCCTCTTCTGCTTTTTCCCCATCGTACAGTTGCAACACAACAAAAATGTAATGAAACAGTTAGGAACAATATGTTGTAGAATAACATGTTTTAAAAAAACTTAGGCTACTTGTTCACCACCATCATCATCACTGTGTACTGTCAAGTCAATTCTGACTTACAGAATTCCTTTCCAGGTAGAGAGAAAGTGGTGTATAGAAATTAGCATGAACCACTCACTGGTTTAGGGACGTGGTGGCGCTGCGGGCTAAACCGCAAAAGCCTGTGCTGCAGGGTCAGAAGACCAGCAGTCATAAGATCGAATCCACACGATGGAGTGAGCGCCCATTGCTTTGTCCCAGCTCCTGCCAACCTAGCGGTTCAAAAGCATGCAAATGCAAGTTAATAAATAGGGACCACTTCGGTGGGAAGGTAACAGCGTCCCGTGTCTAAGTTGCACTGGCCATATGAACACAGAAGATGGTCTTCAGACAAAACGCTGGCTCTATGGCTTGGAAACAGGGCTTGCCCAAGGCCACACAGACTGGGTATTCTGAGATGACTCCCAACCCAACTCACTGAGCTAACTAGCCATCAAAGAAGGAGACAACCTTTAAGATGTCATAGGATATCAGTTAAAATGTCAATTATGGTGTTATTTCTTAGTCAGGAGGAGGTGAGGAGGGACCCTATCCATGTAGATTAGTGCTTCCTGCCCTGTCTTTCCCCTGGGCATTGGAAGGAACCTCTGTGGGCTGTGCAGCAGGCCAATGGTAAGTTCCTCCTCTAAGTGACAACAAGGGAAAATATATTCCAGCAGAGTAGACCTAGAGAACTACATTCAAAATGCTAGGTAAAAGGTAAAGGTTCCCCTTGACAATTTGTCCAGTCGTGTCCGACTCTAGGGGGCGGTGCTCATCTCTGTTTTCAACCCATAGAGCCAGCGTTTCTCCGAAGACAATCTTCCATAGTCACGTGGCCAGCGCAACTAGACACAAAATGCCGTTACCTTCCCACCATGGTGGTACCTATTTATCTACTCGCATTTTTGCACTTTGCATTCAGAGGGCTAGCCAGTAGCAAATTTGGGGTCGATGACCCTTCCAGTTCTGCAATTCTGTTACAAAATGTTGGATAGCTTAGTGGTTTAGGCATCTGGCTGCAGAGTCAAAGGTTGGGAGGAATCATGGTGTCGGCTTCAGCATCATGACCTTCTCCATGGCTTCAGAAGTCATTTCCAGCAAAAGCAAGAGGCTTCTGGCACATTTTAGGGGAACATATTTTATTTGACATAGGTTCCACAGACTGTACTACATGTTGAGTAACTTCAACAGACACAAATTTATACCATACAGAAAAGATTCAGTATTTTGATGGTCCATCGGTGTCTGTAAAGGCCCTTGGTGAGGAAAGAGAGCTTAATGGTGGTTCTTAAGAATTGTTCAGAGGTCCTTGGTGGCAGATTCTAGCACAAATAAGCAGATAAAACGATGACTGTTAAGGCCAACTATATGATACTTGTTTGAACAATGTCCCCAGAACACTGTATGACACCCCCCTGTAATTTGAGTCTTTGGTGCAATCATATTGGCAAGAAATGCAAGAAAAATGGCTGATATGCATTTTTTCCCATTGACCACATGACAGACCACATGACAGAAAAGCTGATGTGACTCAATCCCTCCCAATCCATAGTTTTTCCCTCCTCCTACAGGGCTTCACATCAGTTCATGCAATGGGATCACTTGAACAAATGTTGACTATTATCATCCTCCACTCTCTGCCATTTCCTTCCGTCCATTTCTTTTTTATTTTCATTTTTTTCTAAAGAGCTTGATGCCAGCACTGTTGTGCTAGAGCACCTAAACAGCAAAGAAAAAGAGAGAAGGGAGGAGATGAGAGGCAGAAATTGCCACTCTGCTGTTATTTACAATTTAAGTAGCTCTTCAATAGCTGCGCCTCCTGCAGGGCTACAGGAGAGCTATGCTAACAAGCAGCAAACAAGGCTGTTTAGCCAATTTCCTCCTCTCCCTGTGTGGCCACTTAATTTGAACAGACTTGGGAGAGTTGCAAAGAATAATTCTGGGGAGAGATTCTGACACAGTGAAAGGTTGTCATAGAGTTGTCTACTGGGAAGTGAACTCCCTTGCATCCAATAAGATTTATTCCTACATAAAACATTACAGCAAAACTGTTTAATGTTTCTTTCTTGTCAGTTGCTCCTTTTTGTTCGGTTCAGGCTGCAAGAAAATAATGTAACATTTGGGGACAAAGATGCAAACCAGCAACCCCGCACTGGAGGCTAAGATGGAGAAGATCCCCACAGCCACCATGTATTTCCCCTTGGTGCTCAGGTAGGTTGGGACAAAAGAGACCCACACACTGCAAAAGATCAACATGCTGAAGGTGATGAACTTGGCTTCATTAAACGTATCTGGCAGTTTCCTAGCTAAGAAAGCCACAGTGAAACTGGTAGCAGACAGAAGCCCCATATAGCCAAGGACAAGATAAAACATGATGGCAGAAGCTTCATTACATTTTAATGGGATTTCTCTGATCTGTGACTGCAGGTCCATATCTGGAAATGGGGGAAACGATGCAAGCCAAACCACACAAAGACTGCCTTGAACGAGGGAGCAAGAAAGAACAATGAAACGGGCAAGTGTTTTCCCTACCCACCTCCTCATGCTGGACCCAGGCTTTGTAGCCATGAAGGCAACCACCACAGTGATGGTTTTGGCCAACACACAAGCCACAGCCACTGAGAAGATGATTCCAAAAGCTGATTGTTGGAAAAGGCAAGTCAACTTATCAGGTCTTCCGAGGAAGAGAAAAGAACAAAGGAAGCAGAGCAAGAGGGAGACGGTTAGGTCTCAAAGGAGGGCTGCTGCTGTTTTCACATCTGATCACAATTTCTCCAGGTGGGAGTTAGATTCAGGACCTCAAAAGTCAGCAAACAACTAGACCTACAAAGGACCCATACAGAAGTAATGATGCACTCAAGTTGCAGGAAGCCAGATTTAGGTGGAATATCAGGAAAAACTTCTTAAATGTTAGAGCAGTATGACAACAGGGCCCATGATCACAGGAGGTGGTGTGCACTCCAAGCCTGGAGGCATTCAAGAAAAAAAAAAATTGGACAGCTATCTGTCAGAACTTCGTTGATTTGGAGTCCTGCGTTGAGCAGGGGGGTGGACTCGATGGCCTTACACACCCCTTCCAACAATATTATTCTATTATTATATGATTCTAAGTAGACATCAATGGACCCTAAATGATAATAGTACCATTGACTTTCCCCTCTTCTTTCAACTTTTCTTAGAATAGTCCTACCTAGTTGATACTTCCTGGGTTCTCTCCAACAGGCTTAGAGTGACGTGCTTAGCCCTTTCCTAATCCATTGTTAACTTGTTCATATGAGGAGTGTTGCATCTGTCTTCCATGTAAGATCTCCACGGGAATAAGAATCTTGCTTTCCATGTGCATTGCTTACATGGACCATCTGTATGTGAAGAGTGACCTCTCTGTTATAAGGTAAAGGTAAAGGTTCCCCTTGACATTTAGTCTAGTCATGTCCCACTCTAGGGCATGGTGCTCATCCCCATTTCCAAGCCATAGAACCAGCATTTGTCTGAAGATAGTTTCCATAGTCACGTGGCCAGCGTGACTAGACACGGAACACTGTTACCTTCCCACCATGGTGGTACCTGTTTATCTACTCACATTTTTGCATGCTTTCAAACTGCTAGGTTGGCAGGGGCTGGGACAAGCGACAGAAGCTCACTCCATCTCGTGGATTTGATTTTACGACTGCTGGTCTTCTGACCGTGCAGCACAGAGGCTTCTGCAGTTTAACCCACAGTGCCACCACGTCCCCATTTTTCATTGGGGGGGATAGAGTGAGAAGGTCTTGGCCTTCCATTCTTAGCATTTAAAAAAATTAGAAAATAACACCTAGTAAGCTGTGGCTGAATAGTATTATTGGCAAATTCCCGAAGCAGGGAACCAATCATCGCTAAGCGAAATCCCCCCATTTAGACCATTGTTTTGCAATCACAATTGTGATCGCAAAACATCGTCGTAAAGCGGATTTGTCGTAATGCGGGGCAATCATTAAGCGGGGCACGACAGTATTCATTTCTCAGGGAAATAAATATGATGTTGCCATCACAGGTGTCCAGTCCCATTGGACCCTCCCCCCCCAGAACCAGGCTGTCCACTTCCCGCTGGCGATGCAGACAACCATTGTCATTCAAGCTGCGCCAATCGTGGAAGTAAACCAGCTGGGCCTTCCACACCTCCCTGCATTGCTGACCAATCTGGCGAGGCGGCGGGATGACAAGTCTCCCTGCTCATCTACAGAGTGGTCAGCAGTGCAGGAAGGCAGGGAAGCCCCTGCCAGGCTACTTCCGCGATTGGAGCGGTAGGAATGGATAATGGTCATGCATGCCACACTATCTCTAGGCAGTACTGATAAACAGAGTGATGCAGAGGGAAAACAAAATAAGACAACACAACAGCACGAAGGGAAGTAACTTGTGAAGAAAGCCTTCAGGGTTAAAACACACATCCTGATACCCAAAATTTCATTTGCACCACTTGTGTTCATTCCCTTCAACTTTCCCAATACTATTTGCTTCCCCTAAAGCCCCCCCACACCATATAATGGTTCCCTGATTTTAGGATTTTGTGTGTGTTTCCATTTCCCCCACCCAAACATCATTGGAAACTATGTGCTAGGTGAATGCACATTGCTCAGTATAAAACAGGGGTGCTCCTTTTAATTTATTTCCACATCTGTATTGCCCGCCCTTTATGCAAATCTCTTGTGCCGGCTCAGTTGAAATAGCATCATCTGTAGCCACTATCCACCTGGCTGTGTCCCGTTCATTCTATATGAGACAAAGCAAACAAGAAAGACATGAGGTCCATTTTGTCCCTATTGATCCTCCTCAGAATCTCACCAGGTAAGAATTTATGCATTCGATAAAAAAAACGGAGGCAGACAAAAATGAACTGAACAGCTATGAATTCAAACTGTGAATCTCACCTTCACCCTTTTTATAGGTATCTTTGCCAGTCTACAGCTGCTTGAGTCTGGCCCAGGAGTGGTGAAGCCTGGAGGATCCTTGAAACTAACGTGCGTTGTCTCTGGTGTGGATGTGGGCGATTATTACTGGAATTGGATCCGACAACCTCCAGGGAAAGGGCTGGAATGGTTGGGAGATATTCAGGACAGTGATGATGGAGGAGGCACAGCGTATAATCCCCGGTTCATCAGCCGAATGAGCATCTCCAGAGACATCGCCAAAAATGAAGTGTATCTTCAGCTGAGCTCCCTCACAGCGGCAGACACGGCAACATATTACTGTGCAAGAGACACAGCGAGGCTAAGCAGTGGAGCATCCAGGCAAAAACCACAGACAAGCTGAGCTCAAGAAGTCCTTTTCGAAACCTTTATTCCACATTTAAGAATGCAATCAAAGTTCGTAAAGGCAGGGTTTTAGTCCATTTGTACTTCATTAACACCACCAGTCTTCTGAGGGGGGAACACATCCAGTACAAGCCCCAGAATGACATACAACATAGATGCTCTTGCTTGTTTAATTGTTAAGTTGTGTCCGACCCCATGGACCAGAGCACGCCAGGCCCTCCTGTCTTCCACGGCCTCCAGGAGTTGGGTCAAATTCCTGTTGTCGCTTCGGTGACCCTGTCCAGCCATCTCGTTCTCTGTCGTCCCCTTGTCCTCCTGCCTTCACACTTTCCTAACATCAGCGTCTTTTCCAGGGAGATTTCTCAGCTTCAGGATCTGTCCTTCCAGTGAGCATTCAGGGTTGATTTCCTTTAGAATGGATAGATTTGATCTCCTTGCAGTCCAAAGGACTCTCAAGAACCTCCTCCAGTACAACAGTTCAAAAGCATCCATTCTTCAGTGGTCAGCTTTCTTTATGGTCCAGCTCTCACTTCCATACATCGCTGCTGGAAAAACCATAGCTTTGACTATGCGGACCTTTGTCAGCAAGGTGATGTCTCTGCTTTTTAAGATGCTGTCAAGGTTTGTCATTGCTTTCCTCCCAAGAAGCAGGTGTCTTTTAATTTCATGGCTGCTGTCATCATCTGCAGTGATCATGGAGCCCAAGAAAGTAAAATATCTCCCTGCCTCCATATCTTCCCCTTCGATTTGCCAGGAGGACATAGATGCTCAGACACTCTCAATGCAGTAAAAATCGACATGCTTTCCCCCTGCCTATAAGAACATAAAGAGCTGCCCAAATCCTGCTTGTCCCTTTGGCTCAATGATGGGGATGCTTTCTGAATTCAGAAATATACACTCAAGCACATGAGGTTCCATCCTCCCACATCACATCAATGTTTGGCTATGTATATTAGGTCCAATATAAAGTACTGTACAACGAAGTCTGTTTGAAGGTTGCATGGTGCATTAAGAGGAGGAGGAGGAGGAGAATGATTCTAAACTGAGCAGTATGTTTTGTTGGAAAACCACTTCACCAGATACTGAGACTCTAACACATTGAGGGTTTTAAAGGTTATCACCAACAGCACCCTACATTCTTATCAGCTTGTTGCATTTCCATAAATCTATTTATTCCTTCTTTCTTTCCATTCTTTATTTCTTTCATTATTTATTTATTTATTTATTTATTTATTTATTTACTTACTTACTTACTTATTTACTTATTTACTTATTTATTTACTTATTTATTTATGAGTATACGAGTTGATGAGTTTATTTTCAACTGGAGGCTGCCCTTCTCCCAATGGGGACGCAAGACGGTTCACAAGGTTAAAACAACTAATTAAAAAACACAATAAATTATACATTAAAAATCAGTTCAACTGAGAACAATAATTAACAGTATTTTGAGAAACTAAAAATATTTAAAACTGACAGAAAACTTTGGAAAGCAAGCGAACAAAGCAAAACCGCTTCCAGGAACTCAGTCTTAGTTATTAAATGCCTCCCTGGAGAGCTGATTTTTTTAACAGTTGGTTGTAATATTCCCATATATCCTTCAAAACATGACTATACTTGGAAAACACACACACCGCACTTTCATTGGATCCGTATCTGTGGATTCACTTTTCCTCTGAAAAGACTAAATAAAAAAATGCAGAAATAACTATGTATGTGAAGATGCCAGCCACAGAGACTGGCAAAACGTCAGGAAGAACAACCTTCAGAACATGATCAAAGAGCTCGAAAAACCCACAAGAACCATCAGATCCCGGCCGTGAAAGCCTAAGAGAAGACTATGGATATGTATTTACAGAATAGATTTACTAGAAATGGCCACGGGAGGGAGACAGGGACCATACAGTTTATAGTGTTTGCTACTTCAGTGTCTTTTCACATTCACAGCGTCTTTCTACATCTCTTGGAAATGAACGCCCGCTAATACCGTGCTCATATATACAAATGTGGGCAGATATATGGTAGCCTCATCATGCAATTGTGTAGCTTCAAAATCCAACGAGGCGCACATCAACATGGAGCTGCCATTTTGGACAACAGCCAGCTGGATAGAATATTTGCAGTTCTTTCACTGTAGCAAAACCGTCTCCCTTCACACATTGAACAGGACTGCCACCTTCAAATCTGGACACGTAATTCCAGAAATGCTGGGTCATCTAGGCATCCTGTATAGACAATAACGCAACATCCACCCACCAGTCCTTTGCTCCAGGGACTTTCATCTCAAAATATCTTCCCTCCACCTTCCTAGTTGCATCCATCATGCTTACTATCCACATGACCCCACTCTTTATTATGATAGTAGACCTGTTTCTGGGGATTTCAGTGTTAATTAAAAGCAGGAACCCTTTTGGCCTCTGTATTTTCTCCCAGTGTGTATGGAGGAATCTAGCAAATCCCCTTGGGGCTCATTGGGCAGGTAGAATGAAGGCTATAGAAGGGAATGTATGACATCTCCAAGGGAAACGGAGGTCCCAAGAGGGAGACCACTTCCTTCTGCTTTTGCAAAACATGAACAAAATGGTCACTTGAGATTTCAGATGGAAACAAGGGCGAATTCATGCAACCCTGTTTGTAATGCAAAACTCACTGTTGACTGTTCCTGCCATGTTCATCACAGAAAGCAGTGAGAACATCCAGAGGAGGTGAGTCGTCCAAGAACACTGGATGGTGGCCACACTCTCGTCTATTTTTCTTCAACCTTTTACTGGTTTTTTGTTGTTGTTGTTAAATAATTGTATTGGATGTACACTCTGCAAGTAAAGACCATCTTCATGTATTATATATACTTAACCCTTCATATTCAAAAAAGACCATTTCCATTTGATGTGAGTAGTTATGGTTGAACACGTTGATGGACATACAGGTGATCAACTAGCACAGCAGGAACCCAAACGATACAGAAACACATCTATACAAAATGATTAGGACAGATCAGAGTCTCCTTAAGGTCTTTATGAACTCTCTTTCTCTCTGTGTGTGCGTGCTTTTGGGACACCTGGCCCCTAGAAAAATTAAAATTATTTAACAAAAAAAAAAAACAGGATGAGCTAAAAGAAAAGTACAATGTAAGCTGCTTTTCTACCTCTTCTCTCATGCTTTTCCACACTGTTTTTTCCTGTTGCAAACTGGAATATGTAGTTTATGTTCCAAAATGACATCAAGTTCCTTCCACATCATGACAACCCCACATGGGGTTTTCAAGCTACATGGAATATCTAAGGAATAACTCACCATTAGCCCTGTAAGTGAGTTTATGTGACAAAACAGGCCTTTGAGACCTGATCTCCCAAATCTTAGCCTGTCACTCCTTTTATTGCTTCACTATCAATATATTATTGCATGCTGATCAGTTGCTATCAGTCAGCAACGGAAGGGATGGAATGGACACAGGTGACTTTGAGTGGTCCAGAATCATGCTCCTCCTGGCACAACATTTACATAGATCCTGCTCCCAAATTATTCTCTGACATTATGCAAATTCTCAAGCATCCTCCCACTCATATACTATACCAGGGAGACTCTCAGCTTCACTGCGGCACAGAGGGGGAAAATAAATCTTTATTTCTAGCTTCCATTCTTATCTGTTTCCTTGAGGATCAAAATGTTATTGCTCTTTTTTTCAATCTTCTTCCTGGCTCTACTCCCTGGTGAGTTTGCCCAACATGATCTCTGTCCCAATCCAGGAGATGAACATTTCTAGGTTTCTGGCATCCTTCTGGATGGCTCTAAATTCATACAATTGGATAAACTGAGAAGAATTTTGATTTCTCAGGCCAGCAGACCAAACGCCTAGATGGGTGTCCTAAGGTAACTCTGTATTCCTTTTCTCTTTCCTCCTTAGATCTTTCTTCCCAGCTCCAGTTGAAGGAATCTGGACCAGGAACGGTGAGACCGGGAGACACCCTGGAGCTGACCTGTACGGTTACTGGGGGCTCCGTCACAAGCAGCTACTATTGGAGCTGGATACGACAAACCCCTGGGAAGAGGCTGGAATGGATGGGGTGGTGGAGTGGCTCCACCCGCTATTCCCCTTCTTTCCAAAACCGAATCACCATCTCTGTGGACCCTTCGCAAACCAAGTACTTCCTGCGGCTGACCTCTGTGACGGCTGCCGACACGGCCACGTATTATTGTGCAAGAGGCACAGAGGAACAGTCTCAAGCACAGCTTGTACAAAAAGGGGAAGTGGGGCAAAGAGCGAGCTCTTAAAGTGACACAATATGGATTCTCAATGTTCTATAAATAAAGTATATCCATGAGGACTCACCAAAGCTGTGATCCTTCTGCTTACCACTGTTAGGGCTCAGGTGAAGAGGTTTGGCCTAAGGAGTAAAATCCTAAATACCTACGTTAATGGGAAGTACCTTAAATTCATGTAGATTCTTGACTGTGTTTTCCTACCTGTATTATCTCTACTAATAATATTTGTAATTTGACTCACAAACCTTTTAATGTTCCCCAATAAGAACTGAGAGTGTAAAGGTAAAGGTAAAGGTTCCCCTTGACAATTTTTTGTCCAGTCGTGTTTGACTCTAGGGGGCGGTGCTCATCCCCGTTTCCAAGCCATAGAGCCAGCGTTTGTCCAAAGAAAATCTTCCGTGGTCACATGGCCAGTGCGACTTAGACACAGAACGCTATTACCTTCCCACCGAGGTGGTCCCTATTTATCTACTTGCATTTGCATGCTTTCGAACCGCTAGGTTGGCAGGAGCTGGGATAAGTGACGGGAGCTCACTCCGTCACGTAGATTCGATCTTACGACTGCTGGTCTTCTGACGCTGCAGCACAGGCTTCTGCGGTTTAGCCCACAGCGCCACCACATCCCTTTTTAAGAACTGAGAGTAGGAACCCTTTATCCATGGGATCTGTATCTCTGGTTTCCCTTGCCTGCAGACAC
Organism: Pogona vitticeps; assembly: GCF_051106095.1. NCBI lineage: Eukaryota > Metazoa > Chordata > Lepidosauria > Squamata > Agamidae > Pogona > Pogona vitticeps. The sequence continues at coordinate 117,731,237 of NC_135788.1, forward strand.
AGATCATGTGGATGTAGGGGCCTCACTGTGAACGCCACCAATCTTCGAAGAGTCTACACCCAGTATGAATCATGATGTAAGAAGATTTATAGTTTATTAATTATTTAAGAAATGAGGAAATCAATCCTTCTGGATGTGTAAAAATTTCCTACTCTTTCCATGTGTCACAAAGTTGCATGTGACCTTCCAGTGTGCCTTCAGCCCCAGAACAACATTCAAACAAACAAACTAAAAAACAAACAAACAAAATAATAAAAAATTAATAAACTATCTAGCTAACAAGCAAGCAAGCAAACACACAAACAAACAAAGAGGGGAACACATCCAGTACAAATCATGATGTTAGAAGATTTATATTAAATAAATACATACATACATAAATGCACAAACAAACACGCAACTGGGCAAGCAAGCAAGAAAACACGGAAGCAAGCAGATTCTTCTGTATGTGTCCAAGAGTTCCAACTGCTTCTATGTGTGGCAAAGTTGTCATGCATATCACCTCCCTGCGTGGCATTCAGACCCAGATCAACATTCAACAGAAATGCTGAAACGGTCTCAATTCAGTAAAAATCGACATGTTTTGTCTCTGCCAATTTGGACCACCAAGTCCTGCCAAAATCCTGCTCTTGTCTTTGGATCGGAGATGGGGATGCTTTCTGAATTCAGAAATAGGTACTCAACGAACATGGGTCGTCTCCAGCTGCTTTGAGTCCAGAAGGGCTGGTGTTTTTTTTTTTAAACTGGAAGAGATTCAAAACTGGAGGTGAGACAACAGCACTACTACATCTGGTGGGGTTGGGAGGAAAATGAGGTGTTGGGGGAATGGGAATGCTTGGAACCCCACTGGATCACCTGCAAACACCAGGGGTCTATCCATGCAACCTTGGACAAAGTGAGGGCCAGGAACACTAATGAACAGAACAGAAGCAAGGCTGCATGAACTCTGCCTGCCTGCTTCATTCTGGAAATAGCTGCCAGACGCCTGAGAAATGCCAAGGAAGATCCCGTGAAGACCACCAAGGCCACATGAGCTGAAGGCCAGAATGCTCTGCCTACTTGTCCCCTTCCAAGGAGAACACATCTTGCAGCTCATGCAAAGACCACAGAAAAGTGCAATGTAAGGTGCTTTTCTCCCTCTTCTCTCTTGCTTTTCCACACTGGTTTTTCCCATTCCAAACTAGAATATGTAATTTATGTTCAAAAATGGCGTCAAGTTCCTTTCACATCATGACAACCTCCCAGTGGGTTTTCAAGCTACATGAAATGTCCAAGGACTAGTTCACCGTTACCACATGCCAGTGAATTTATGTGACCAAACAGGCCTTTGAGCCTTGATCTCCCGAATCTTAGCCTGGCGCTCCATCCACTACATGGCTCGGCACTATCCATCTATTATTCCATGTTGATCAGCTGTTATCAGTCAGGAAGGGAAGGGATGGAATGGACACAGGTGACTTTGAGTGGTCCAGAATCATGCTCCTCCTGGCACAACATTTACATACATCCTGCTCCCAAATTATTCTCTGACATTATGCAAATTCTCTAGCAGCCCCCCCATTCATATACTACACCAGGGAGAGGCTCAGCTTCACTGCAGCTCAGAGGGAAAATAAATCTGTATTTTAAGCTTCGTTTCTTCTCTGTTTCTTTGGGATCAAAATGTTATTGCTCTTTTTTCCATTCTTCTTTCTGGTTCTCCTCCCAGGTGAGCTTCCGAACACGCTCTCCATCCTGTTCATAAGCCAGGAGATAAAAATGTCTAGGTTTATGGCATCATTCAGGATAGCTCTAAATTCCCACAATTATATTAATTGAGAAGACTTTTGACTCCTCAGGCCAGCAGACCTTAAGGCTAAATGGATCTCCTGACGTAACTCTGGATTCCTTTTCTCTTTCCTCCTCAGGCCTTTCTTCCCAGCTCCAGTTGAAGGAATCTGGACCAGGAACGGTGAGACCAGGAGACACCCTGGAGCTGACCTGTACGGTCACTGGGGGCTCCGTCACAAGCAGCTACTGGTGGAACTGGATACGACAAACCCCCGGGAAAGGGCTGGAATGGATGGGGTGGTGGAGTGGCTCCACCAGCTATTCCCCTTCTTTCCAAAACCGAATCGCCATCTCCGTGGACCCTTCGCAAACCAAGTACTTCCTGCGGCTGACCTCCGTGGCGGCTGCCGACACGGCCACGTATTATTGTGCGAGAGACACAGAGGAACAGTCTCAAGCACAGCTTGTACAAAAAGGGGAAGTGGGGCAAAGAGCGAGCTCTTAAAGTGACACAATATGGATTCTCAATGTTCTATAAAGAAAGTATATCCAAGAGAACTCACCAAAGCTGTGATCCTTCTGCTTACCCCTGTTAGGGCTCAGGTAAAAAGGCCTGGCGTAAGGAGTAAAATCCTGAAAACCCAAGTTAATGGGAAACACCTGAAACTCATGGAAATGCTTGATAAGGTTTTCCAGTCTCAATTATCTCTGGTAATAATATTTGCAGTTGGACCCATGAATTGTTATAAATTCCCCAAGAAGAAATAACACTTGGAGTCCTGTATCCACGGGATCCGTATCCGCAGTTTCCCCTATATGCAGAACACCACCAGTCTTCTAGGTGGGGACCGCATCCAGTACGAATCATGATCCAGTACAAATTAATTAATTAAATATGAACATGTAAGTCCTTCTGGATGTGTCCAACAGTTCCAACTGCTTCTACGTGTGACAAAGTTTCCTATTGGGACAATAAATAGCTTCCTATATCCTGCTTTTGCCTTTGGCATGATGATGGGAATGCTTTCTATATTTAGAAATACGTACTCAAACTCGTAAGGTTCCCCCTTCCATCCGCACACATCTCATTAATGCTTCACCATGCATATTCTGTCCTCTATCGTCGTCGTTTAGTCGTTTACTCATGTCCGACTCTTCGTGACCCCATGGACCAGAGCACGCCAGGCCCTCCTATCTTCCACTGCCTCCCGGAGTTCTGTCAATTTCGTATTGGTTGCTTCGCAGACACTGTCCAGCCATCTCATCCTCTGTGGTCCCCTTCTCCTCTTGCCATCACACTTTCCTAACATCAGGGTCTTTTCCAAGGAGTTTTCTCTTCTCAGGAGATGGCCAAAGTATTGGAGCCTCAGCTTCAGGATCTGTCCTTCCAGTGAGCACTCAGGGTTGATTTCCTTTAGAATTGATTGGTTTGTTCTCCTTGCATATAAAATATAGCAAAGACCATTTGAATTGATAGGTTTGTTCTCCTTGCCTCTATAAAATATAGCAAACACCATTTGAAGCTTGCACAGTCCATTAAGAGGAGCAGGAGGAAGATTTTAAACAAATAGGCTGAGTAATATGCAAGTAGAGACCATCTTCATGTATTATATACACTTTACCCTTCATATTCAAGGAAGACCATTTCCATTTGATGCGAGTAGTTACGGTTGAATAACCCCAGTGTGGTGTCAAGCTACAGAAATATCCAAGGTTTAATTTGATATTAAAACCTGTCAGCGAGTTTATGTAACCAAAGAGGCCTTAGAGCCCTGATCCCAAATCTTAGCCTTGCACTCCATCTACTGCATGGCCCGGCATTATCCATCTATTATCCCATGTTGATCAGCTGCTATCAGTCAGCAAGGGAAGGGATGGAATGGATACAGGTGACTCTGAGTGTTCCAGAATTGTGCTCCTCCTGGCACAACATTTTATATAGATCTTGCTCCCAAATTATTCTCAGATATTATGCAAATTCTCTAGCAGCCTTCCATTCATATACTAGGCCAGGGAGAGTCTCAGCTTCAGAGGGAAAATAAATCTGTATTTCCAGCTCCGATTCTTGTCTGTTTCTTTGGGATCAAAATGTTATTGTTCTTTTTTCCGTCCATCTTCCTGGTTCTCCTCACAGGTGAGTTTCCCAGCATGACCTCTGTTCCTTTTCGTAATCCAGCAGACGAACATTTCTATGTATCTGGCATCATTCTGGGCGGCTCTAAATACCCACATACACTGCATACACTCCATATACACTGCAAAACCTGAGTGTGCACACACACCCCACATCCTTTTGACTCCTTTTCATGGAACTGTGTGGCTTCAAAATCCAACAAGGCGCACATCAATGTAGAGCTGCCATTTTGAACAACAGCCAGCTGTACAGAACACTTTAAGTTACTGTATTTCACTGTGGCAAAATTGTCTCCCTTCACACGTCGAACAAGGACTGCTACCTTCCAATCCTAATGTGTAATTCCAGAAATACTGGGTCATCTAGGCATCCTATATAGAAACTAACGCAATATCCCTCCTGCAGTCCTATGCTCCCGGGGCCTTCATCTCGACTAATATTGCCTCTGAATCCATCGTGCTTATCAAAACATGTTTCTCCACATGGCCCCACAGTTTACGTATTATGCTAGTTGGCCCATTACTGCGGGGGTTCGGTGTTAATTCAAAGCAGGAACCCATTTGGCCTCTGTATTTCCTCCCACTGCATATGGAGGAATCTAGCAAATCCCCTTGAGGCTCATTGGGCAGGTGGAATGAAGGGGATGGAGGTGAATGAATATCATCCCTGAGGGAAACGGAGGTCCCACGAGGGAGACCACTTCCTTCTGCTTTTTCAAAATGTGAACAAAATGGTCACTTGGGATTTCAAATGGAAACAAGGGCGAATTGATGCAACCCTGCTTGTAATGCAAAATTCAAGGGTTTCTTCCATATTCATAACAGGAAGCAGTGAGAACATCCAGAGGGCTTGAGTTGTCTGGGAATGCCAGATGGTAGCCACACTCTCTTCTATTTTTCTTCCAGCTTTTGCTTTGTTTTTTTGTTAAATAGTTTTATTAGCTGTACACTCTGCAAGTGAAGACCATCTTCTTGTATTACGTATACTTCACCCTTTATATTAAGGGAAGATCTTTTCCATCTCAAGTGAGTAGTTACAGTTGAACACCTTGATGGACATGCAAGGGACCAACAATCATAGCATAAGCCTGAAAGAGCCAGAAACACAGCTATGCAAAATGATTAGGGCACTTCAGTGTCCCCTTAATATCTTTATTAACTCTGTATGTATGTGCCTTTTGGACACCCTGACCCCTAGAAAAATTACAATTATTTAATGAAAAACCAGGAAAAGCTGGAAAAAGTGCAATGTCAGCTTCTTTTCTCCATCTTCTCACTTGCTTATCCACATTGATTTTACTCACTCCAAACTAGAATATGTAATTTATGTTCCAAAATGGTTTCAAGTTCCTTCCACATCATAACAATCTCCAAGTGGATTTTCAAGCTACATGGAATGTCCAAGGACTAACTCATCCTTACCACCAACCTGTGCCTTTATGTGGCCAACAGGCCATTCAGCCCTGTTCTCCCAAATCTTAGCCTGGTGCTTCATCAACTAAACAGCCTGGCGTTATCCATGTATTATTATATGTTGATCAGCTGCTATCAGTCAGCAATTGAAAGGACTAAATGGGCACAGGTCAGCATGACTGGTTCATACTTGCGCTCCTCCTGGCACAAGATTTACAGAGATCCTGCCCCCAAATTATTCTCTGACATTATGCAAATACTCTAGTGGTCTACCATTCATATACTATGCCAGGGAGAGTCTCAGCTTCACTGCACCTCAGAGGGGGAAAAAATCTGTATTTCCAGCTTTGTTTTTTATCTATTTCTTTGGAGATCAAAATGTTATTGTTCTTTTTTCCATCCTTCTTCCTGGCCCTCCTCCCAGGTGAGTTTGCCCAACACGATCTCCATTCCTTCCACAATCCAGGAGACAAACATTTCTAGGCTTCTAGCATCCCTGTGGGAGGCTGTAAATTCCCACTATTAGATTAATTGAGAAGAATTTTGATTTCTCAGGCCAGCAGACCACACACCTAGAAGGGTGTCCTAACGTAACTCTGTATTCCTTTTCTCTTTCCTCCTCAGGTCTTTCTTCCCAGCTCCAGTTGAAGGAATCTGGACCAGGAATGGTGAGACCGGGAGACACCCTGGAGCTCACCTGTGCGGTCACTGGGGGCTCCGTCACAAGCGGCTACACATGGCACTGGATAAGACAAACCCCCGGGAAAGGGCTGGAATGGATGGGGTGGTGGAGTGGCTCCACCAGGTATTCCCCTTCTTTCCAAAACCGTATCACCATCTCCGTGGACTCTTCGCAAACCAAGTACTTCCTGCGGCTGACCTCAGCGACGGCCGCCGACACGGCCACGTATTACTGTGCGAGAGACACAGAGGAACAGTCTCAAGCACAGCTTGTACAAAAAGGGGAAGTGGGGCAAAGGCCGAGCTCTTAAAGTGATACAATCCGGATTCTCAATGTTCTATAAATAAAGTATATCCAAGAGAACTCACCAAAGCTGGTGGGATCCTTCTGCTTACCACTGTTAGGGCTCAGGTGAAGAAGTCCGGCCCAAGGAGTAAAATCCTAAAAATCCAAGTTAACGGGAAACATCTAAAACTCATGGAGCTGCTTCACCATGTTTTCCATTCTGAATTATCTCTGCTAATAATTTTTGCAGTTGGACCCACTAATTGTTTTAAAATTCCCGAAGAAGAAATGACAGTGGGACCACTGTATCCACAGGATCCGTATCTGCGGTTTCCCCCATATGCAGATACGGATCCCGTAGATGTAGGGGCCAGACTGTGAACACCACCAGTCTTCAAGGAGGGGACCGCATCCAGTATGAATCATGATGTAAGAAGATAACTTACGTAATTAATTAAATACAAATATATAAATCCTCCTGGATGTGTGCAATATTTCCAGCTGTTTCTATGTGTGGCAAAGTTGCCTATTGGTACAATAAAATAGCTCCCTATATCTTGCTTTTGCCTTTGGCATGATGATGGGAATGCTTTCTATATTTAGAAATAGGTACTCAAGCCCATAAGGTTCTCCCTTTCATCGGCCCACATCTCATTAACGCTTCTATTAATTCCTCTACAAAATATAGCACAGTCCACTTGAAACTTGCACAGTCCATTAAGAAGAGGAGGAATATTTTAAACAAATAGGCTCAGCACTATGCTTTGTGGAAATATCATTCCACCAGATTACAAGATCCAGAACCATTAAGGGCTTTATAGATTATCACCAGTAGCACCCTAAATGCTTATCAGTTTGTTGTTTAATGAGAATTTCTCCATATTTGTTTGTTTGTTTGTTAGATTTGTATCTCGCCCATTTAGACAGCATCTACTCTGGGCGGCTCACAATAAAATGGAATAAAAACAATCAAATAATATCAATTTAACAAAAAAGAAAACCATTCAAGATGGGGGGGAAAAGGGATTGATTGATTAATTAATTTACTAACTAGTTCATTTTCAATTGGAGGTCGCCTTTCTCCCCATGAGGGAACTCAAGATAGCTCTCAAGTTTAAAACAACAAATCAAAAAATAATGAATAAATGACCGATTAAAAAACCATTCATCTTGAACAAAAACTAACAGTACTTTAGGAAACTAAAAAGATTTTAAATGACAGCAAACTTTGGAAAGCAAACAAACAAAGCAAAACAGCTTCCAGGAACTCAGCCTTAATTATTAAATGCCTGCATAGAGAGCTGAGTTTTCAACTGCCGTTTGTAACATTCTCATCTCCACTGAAAACCGAACACACCACATCCGTTGGATCAGTTCTCTTCCGATTAAATTAAAAAATATAAATATTTATATATATTTACAGCATAGATTTAATTTATCAGATGTGGCCTCTAGAGGGAGCCAAAGGCCTTGCCGTTTATAGTGTTTGCTACTTCAGCGTTTTTCTACATCCACAAAATGGGGCTTGGAAATGAACCCCCGCTAATACCGTGGTCATAGTCTATACAAATGTGGGCAGATATGTGGTAGCCTCTCTTTATCCAGAATTGGAGTTCTTTTCAGTAATGGAACTGTATGGCTTCAAAATCCAACAAGAGGCACGTTGATATGGAGCTGCCATTTTGGGCAACAACCACCTATATAGGATATTTGCAGTTAATTCACTGTGGCAAAACCGTCTCCCTTCACACATTGAACATGATGGCCACCTTCCAATCTGGACACATAATTCCAGAAATGCTGGGTCATCTAGGCATCCTGTATAGACAATAACGCAACATCCACCCACCAGTCCTTTGCTCCAGGGACTTTCATCTCAAAATATCTTCCCTCCACCTATCCAATTCCATCCATCCTGGTTACAAAAACATGTTTATTAAGACTCTTTATTATGATAGTGGGCCTGTTTCTAGGGATTTTTGTGTTAATTAAAAGCAGAAACCCTTTTGTCCCCTGTATTTCCTCCCAGTGCATATGGAGGAATCTAGCAAATCCCCTTGAGGCTCATTGGGCAGGTGGAATGAAGGCTATAGAGGTGAATGAATGATATCCCTCAGGGAAATGGAGGTCGCAAGAGGGAGACACTTTCCTTCTGCTTTTTCAAATCGTGAACAAATTGATCCCCTGAGATTTCAAACAAAAACAAGGATGAATTAACGCAACCCTTCTTGTAATGCAAAACTCAATGCTGACTGTTTCTTTCATGTTCATAGAAAGAACCAATGACAACCTCAAGAGAGGATGAGTTGTCTGGGAACGCCGGATGATGGCCACACTCTCTTCCACTTTTCTTCAAGCTTCTGCTGGTTTTTTGCTAAATATTTGTATTAGGTGTACACTCCGCAAGTAAAGACCATCTTCATGTATTACATACACTGCACCCTTTATTTTCAGGGAAGACCGTTTCCATCTGATGTGAGTAGTTACGGTTGAGCATGTTGATGGACATGCAAGGGACCAACTAACACAGCACGAGCTTGAAAGATACAGAAACAGATCTATGCAAAATGATTAGGGCAGATCAAAGTATCCTTAAGGTCTTTATGAACTCTGTGTGTGTTTGTGTGGGTGGGTGGGTGTGGTTTTTGGACATCTGGCCCGTAGAAAAATTACAATTATTTAACAACAACAACAAAAAACACAGGAAGAGCTAGAAGTACAATGACAGGAACTTTTCTCCCTCTTCGTTCTTGCTTTTCCACACTGATTTTATTCACTCCAAACTAGAATAGGTAATTTATGGTCCAAACTTTTGTCAGGTTCCTTCCGCATCATGACAAAACTCCCTGTGGGTTTTCAGGCTACGTGAAAGGTCCAAGGATTAAATTACCGTTATCACCTGCTAGTGAGTTTATATGTCCAAAGAGGTCTTTGGGCCTTGATCTCCCGAATCTTAGCCTGTGGCTCCATCCACTACCTAGCCTGGCATTATCCATCAATTATTCCATGTTGATCAGCTGCTATCAGTCAGCCACTGAAGGGACTGAATGGACACAGGTGACTCTGAGTGTTCCAGAATCATGTTCCTCCTGGCACAACATTTGCAGAGATCCTGCTCCCAAATTATTCTCTGATGTTATGCAAATTCTCTAGCGGCCTCCCATACATACATATACAAGGCCAAGGAGACTTTCAACTTCACTGCAGCTCAGAGGGGGGAAAATCTTTATTTCTAGCTTCCTTTCTTACTTGCTTCTTGGCGGATCAGAATGTTATTAGTATTTGTTCCATCCTTCTTCCTCGCTCTTCTCCCAGGTGAGTTCCCCCAAAATGATCTCCATCCCTTCCACAATCCAGGAGATGAACTTTTCTAGGTTTATGGCATCCCTTTTTTTGAGGCTCTAAATTCATGCAATTGGATTAACGGAGAAGGGTTTTGATTACTCAGGCTGGCCGAATTAAGGGTGTCCTAATGTAATTCTGGATTCCTTTTCTCTTTCCTCCTCAGGCCTTTCTTCCCAGCTCCAGTTGAAGGAATCCGGACCAGGAACGTTGAGACTGGGAGACACCCTGGAGCTGACCTGTACGGCCACTGGGCCCTCCATCACAGTTTGGCCTTGGCACTGGATACGACAAACCCCGGGGAAAGGACTCGAATGGATGGGGAGGTGGACTGGCTCCACCAGCTATTCCCCTTCTTTCCAAAACCGAATCACCATCTCCGTGGACCCTTCAAAAACCAAGTACTTCCTGCAGCTGACCTCTGTGACGGCTGCCGACACGGCCACGTATTACTGTGCGAGAAGCACAGAGGAACAGTCTCAAGCACAGCTTGTACAAAAAGGGGAAGTGGGGCAAAGGCCGAGATCTTAAAGTGACAGAATATGGATTCTCAATGTTCTATGAAGGAAGCGTATCCAAGGGAAATCACCAAAGCTGGTGGGATCCTTCTGCTTACCTCTGTTAAGACTCAGGTGAAGAAGTCTGACCCAAGGAGTAAAATCCTAAAAACCCAGGTTAATGGGAAACACCTTAAACCCGTGGAACTCTTTGGTCATGTTTTCCATTCTGAATCACCTCTGCTAACAATATTTCTGTTTGGACCCATGAATTGTTATAAATTTCCCAAGAATACCTGAGAGTAGGACCCGTCTATCCACGGGATCCGAATCTGCGGTTTCCATTTCCCACAGATATGGATCCCGTGGATGTAGGGGCCTGTGAGGAGGAGGAGGATAGAGAACCACCAAAGAGTGAGCAGTCCCCTCATGTAATTGAGGCAGAGTCAGAGATATCAATGAAACACGAGGAGAAAAGACAAGCAGAAGAGATAGAGAAAGGTCGCGCAGTGAAAGTAGAAAGAGCTCGAGAGGAAGGAGCGCGCGCAAAAGAGAAACAGTTGAGACCATTAGAAGGACCCAAGGCAGCAGACAGGAGATCGGTGTACCATGAAAGGGGGAAAATAGACTTGTTTTTGACTACAGAGGAAGGAGCCATTTCCAGAGAAACAGAGAAGGTGTCTGTCTTTAGAGAGAGTGCGTCTGGTGAAACAGAGAGAGACGCACAAATCTTTTCAGTTCCTATCAAAAGACCTGCATCGAACCCGATAATCGAGGAAGACGAAAGCCGTGCTAACACCAAAATAAGACCTGTCATTCCTGGTTTAAGTCCTCTGAAGAATCGACTGTATTAGTAAAGTATACCCGAAGAATCTAAAGGGACGTGGTGGTGCTGCGGGCTAAACCGCAGAAGCCTCTGTGCTGCAGGGTCAGAAGACCAAGCAGTCGTAAGATCGAATCCACGCGACGGAGGGAGCGCCCGTCGCTTGTCCCAGCTCCCGCCAACCTAGCGGTTCGAAAGCATGCAAATGCAAGTAGATAAATAGGTCCCACCACAGTGGGAAGGTAATGCCGTTCAGTGTCTAGTCGCGCTGGCCACGTGACCACGGAAGATTGTCTTTGGACAAACGCTGGCTCTGTGGCTTGGAAATGGGGATGAGCACCGCTCCCTAGAGTCGAACACGACTGGACAAAAATTGTCAAGGGGAACCTTTACCTTTACCTTTACCCGAAGAATCAAGGCCCGACACGTCTGGTGCACCACATCCTGCCAGAGATAGAGAAAAAACTTGAGAGAGGGAGAGTGGGCTCGCCACCCATGTTGCAGGACTTTGTGTGCGGTCCACAACAACTTCCTGAGGCAACCGACAAAGGAAGAGGAAAAAGCAAAAACCTATTATTGAAAGATTTAAATGAAGTAAAATCCCTGTTGTGGTTTTGGGAGAGTTCCCCTCCCCAGTTATCTGTTCAAAGTTCTGTTGTTCATAAACAAGAAGATTTAAACACGTCTGTTAATAAAAAATTCTTTATTTTGTCATTCTGATTGCTCGTTTGTGTCTCCTGAAAGAGAAATGCTCAAAGACAACAGAGAACCCACTCACAGGGCCTCACTGTGAACACCACCAATCTTTGAAGAGGGGACTGCATCCAGTGCGAATCATGATGTCAGAAGATTTATAGTTTAGTAATTAATTAAGAAATGAAGAAATCAATCCTTCTGGATGTGTAACCATTTCCCACTGTTTCCATGTGTCACAAAGTTGTCTTGCACGTGACCTTCCAGTGTTGCATTCAGCCTCTAGTGTGGTTGAGAAGGCCAATTCGAGAGTGACCATCCCTTCCACACTGAAGACAAATCCCCTCTCCAGCTACCTGGTTCTGCTGCTTTCTTGACTGTCTCTTTGCCTCAGCCTGCTGGACAAAGGACTTTTCAAATTGGGAGAGGCTGTGATGCACCACCTGCCTCCAGGCTGAAGTCAGGGTTTCCCATCTGTTGAGGTCCATTCCTAAGGCCTTGGACATGTCCTTGTATCGCAGCTGTCGTCTCCCTCTGGGGCGATTTCCCTGCACTAATTCTCCATACTGGATAAGTCAGTAGCTTCGGCATCTGACTGAAGAGTTGGGAGTTCAATTCCCCAGTGTGCCTCCTGTGAGGGGTTGGGACTCAATGATCCATAGGGTCCCTTCCCGCTCTGCAGGTCAAAGGTTGTTTTCATTGTGATCAAGGGTTGCCACATACCCACTTTTAGGGAGAACGGTCCTCTATTTGTAGGACTTCCAGAGAGCCATCTTTCTGCATATTGTGTTCTACATTTAGAGGTTTACACAGATCTAATTTAATAAAGAAACAAAAGACGGAATTTGGGGATCTCAACTATGTTCACACCACCTCAACATCAGACTTACTGTCAGGCACCCGGAGCACCTGGTTATAGTTTTCCTATTTCAATTTGCCTTTCTTTATACATTATTTTTAAATTCCCATTTTGTATCTCTACAGATCAATTAGCAAATTGTGTACAGTTTTATCCAAGACCATCTCCTCTTTTGTCCTCCTCAGGGGTGATGCATGTCCTCTGTCGGTGGGGTGGGCAACCATATCCCTCGTGTCATCTCTATCCTATTCTAGGAGAAGGCACATCACAATGTTCCCATCTCATCTCTAGAGAACTCAAGAGAACAACTTCATATGACCTTACTTCAGTCAAATAGAAAGTGGCCCCTTTGCGCAAGGAGGTGGCATTTGAGGAGTTTCAATTGGATGTGACCCAAATTGCTAGTCCCATGGGAGTCACTGGGTCTTCTGAACAGACGATTTCAGAAAAATGCTCTTCAAAGCCTGTCAGTCATTTAATATTCAATAGTTTTTGAGGGGTGTTTTTGGTTTCTTAGCTTATATAAAAAAGGGGAGAGGGCAGAAGAAACAATAGTCTATGCATTCATTCATTCATTCATTCATTCATTCATTCATTCATTCATTCATTCATTCATTCATTCATTCATTCATTCATTTACCATCCTACAGATGGAGATCAAGTCTTGTCACAGAAGTAAAAAAGACCTTTTATAAACCACAGCCTGTTCCATCAGACGCTTAAAATGGTAACATGGATTTAAAGTGCAGCTGCAGAAGGCATCCTCGTAGGCACATGAACAGTGAGACGGAAAGGAAATTAAATGAATAAATATTGGCAGTGACAGTTCTATTATTAACACTGACTGTTAGGGATGGAAAGGGTCCCCACAATGTTCCTTCTTCAACTAAGCTCCCTGATGTTTACAGAAATGGCCAAGCGTTACTGTGCATGCGACAAAGCGAGACGAAGCTATGGAGCATCGTTGCAAACACCAGGTTCATGGAATTTCAGAAACATAGCTTGATACTCATCTATATAAGGGGGAAAGGAAATTAAATCCTATCTGGTTCATTGGATTGCAGTATTCCTGCTTGCACAAATATAATGAAAATAGCCTTTGCTATGACAGTTTGGGAAAACGGGTAACAAATCCTGTCTCTTATCTCACAGATGGGAGTCCATCATCCACACATGGGTCACAGCCTGAGGGTCACAGCCTGAGGGTCTTTGCAATATCTTCCAAACCATGCACTTTTGCCTTTTCATACATCTCTTTCTCTGTTTTTCATACACGAGAACACATACACGAACAGCCTTAGAGACAAACTTCTAGTAACAAAAGCCAAAGGTATATTTGTTTATTCGTTGCTGGAAGAACAACATCACGGGGCATTTAAATATATTACAGCAAGAGCATTCAAGAACTATACTTCACTTCACCAGATGCATGAAGAGATATTCCAGATTAAATCATAGAAACATCATAGGGTTGGAAGGGACCTTAGAGGTCTTCTAGCCCAACCCTCCTGCCCGAGGCAGGAGACCTCCTACCATCCCGGACAGATGGCTGTCCAATCTTGTCTTGAAAACCTCCAGCGATGGGGCACCCACAACATAGGGCGGCAAGCTGTTCCACTGCTTAATGGTTCTCACCATCAGGAAATTCCTCCTTATTCCCAGGTTGGATCACCCTCTGATGGGTTTCCACCCATTGGTTCTTGTCCCACCCTGAGGTGATATGTGCTCTTTGGGATTTTTTTAGACTGCAACTCCCAACATTCTCTTAAGAATTCCCAAGGCAGAATCTTGGGACACCGACCTTTCACTCACCTGGAGCCGGGCCCTTCTCTAGGCCTTAGCTTCCTGTTGAGAATGCAAAAACAAGGAAGCTGCTACAATGGTTTCTGGGACTCATAGTTCTTTGGGAGGTGCCCTCAGTAGAGCTTAATTGTCAATAAGACTACAACTTCCAGGAAGCATTGTGACAACCTTTTTTAAAAACTATTTTATTAATTTAATTTAATTCTTTTATTTTCCTCATTCCCAACAGGAAGCAAAGGCTAAAAGATTCTGGGACATATGTGAGGAAGTGGACTTGTCCTCAAAAGCTAATGATTAGACACAGATGAATCTGTGGTTTTGAACCACATATAATTTAGCAGACAGGAGGCATCTGCCTAAAAGATTGGCATAAAAATATTTATAGGTGTACTTATTTTTTTAAAAAAATAATACAGAATTGGACACTTGTGTATATTTCCATCCTACATATTTTGTTAATATTCATGTGATAAGTCACTTTTTTAAAGCAGGTACTTTGTCTCCAGATTCAAAACACATATTTCAAATGCATTTTATATTCCTAATTTGAGCTCTGCATTGAAATATTTCGGTTTTAGAAGACAGATCCCTACTTTTATGAAACTTTAGGGCAGAAAATGCAATTTGCAAATGTGCTTGAGGAAAAGGGCCTGCCCCCCTCATCAGAGCATCATCACTACATCCAGGCACCAGAATTACCCAACATTCTTTGCCTCTGAAGTATTAATATGGTCACGCTAAAAGGACTTCCTTTTATCCTTCTACCAGTGGTAGGGCCGGATTCTGTTTCCTTCATGTAAATCAGGTTCTTTTCCCTTTTTATAAGGCCCAGCATGGCTACCCAGCATGGCTGTGCTCCTTTTGTTTCAGAGGAAAGAGGGGTGATGGAAAAAGAAATGAAATCCATATGGGTCATTCTTATTCTTCTGGGCCTCTCAGAAGGTGTGGATTGCAGAATATAAACAGAAAGCACAGATTAGAATGGGCCGATTCTAACAGAATTCTGATAGAGGTCTAGTAGACTATAGTCTAATTTCTGTTCCTTTTTCCAGGTGTCTTGTCCAGTCCGCAGCTGACGGAATCCGGGCCAGGCGTGGTGAAGCCCGGAGAGTCCTTCAAACTGACCTGCTCAATCTCAGACATCCAGGTCAGCGATAATTACTGGAGCTGGATCCGGCAGCCTCCTGGGAAAGGACTGGAATACCTAGGGTACATTCAGAGCACTGCAGATGGAGGAAGCTCCTACTACAATTCTGCATTCGGCAGCCGAATTATCATCTCCAGGGACACTTCTAGAAATGAGGTGTATCTTCAGCTGAGCTCCCTGACAGCCGCAGACACAGCAACGTATTACTGTGCAAGAGACACAGTGAGGCGAAGCAGTGGAGCATCCAGGCAAAAACCAACATTTCCGTCTCACTCGTGGAGAAATTTGAGAGCGTTCGTAAATTCACAACATTCACAGCTTTCTCCACAAGTGAGGCGAGGAGGAGAGACGTCCCTTCACTCCTTCTCCCCTTTTACCATTTATGATAAAATGTATTATTTATCTATTCAGTTTCTGTAATACCCATCTGACAAATGGAAACTCTGTGGTTGACAATAGTGACGTGAATGAATAAATGTTGGTCCACTGATTGCACAGATAAAGCTTTTTCTTTCAGTGTCACACCCTTGCAGAGTAATAAGGAGGAGTGGCAGAAAAACAAGGTAATAATCCCAGTGGTCAAAACCAGAGCAGGTCCAATCAGCTACCTGTCCATCAGTGTTCATACAGCTATGGTGGTGCCCCGTGAGAGTTGTCTCTTTCAGTTTGGACAATGTAGCTTTTGTTGTTGTTGTTTAGTCGTTAAGTCGTGTCCAAATCTTCATGACCTCATGGACCAGAGCATGCCAGGCCCTCCTGTCTTCCACTGACTTCCGGAGTTGGGTCAAATTCATGTTGGTCACTTCAATGACCGTGTCCAACCATCTCGTCCTCTGTCGTCCCCTTCTCCTCTTGCCTTCACACTTTCCCAACATCAGGGTCTTTTCCAGGGAATCTTCTCTTCTCATGAGATGACCAAAGTATTGGAGCCACCGCTTCAGGATCTGTCCTTCCAATGAGCACTCGGGGTTGATTTCCTTCAGAATGGATAGGTTTGTTCTCTTTGCAGTCCAGAAGACTCTCAAGAGTCTCCTCCAGCACCACAATTCAAAAGCATCAATTCTTTGGTGGTCAGACTTCTTTATGGTCCAGCTCTCACTTCCATACATCGCTAATGGAAAAACCATAGCTTTGACTATGCAGACCTTTGTCGGTAAGGTGATGCCTCTGCTTTTTAAGATGCTGTCTAGGTTTGTCATCGCTTTCCTCCCAAGAAGCATGCATCTTTTAATTTTTTGGCTGCTTTCACCATATGCAATGATCATGGAGCCCAAGAAAGTAAAAGCTGTCACTGCCTCTGCCATGGGACCAGTGGCCATGATCTTAGTGTTTTTTGATGTTGAGCTTCAGACCATTTTTGCACTCTCCTCATTCACTCTCATTAAGAGGTTCTTTCATTCCTCCTCACTTTCTGCCATCAGAGTGGTATCGCCTGCATATCTGAGGTTGTTGATATTTCTTCCGGCAATCTTAATTCCAGTTTGGGATTCCTCCAGTCCAGCCTTTCACGTGATGTATTCTGCATATAAGTTAAATAAGCAGGGAAACAATATACAGCCTTGTCGTACTCCTTTCCCAATTTTGAATCAATCAGTTGTTCCATATCCATTTCTAACTGATGGTTTCAGACAATATAGCTATGTAGTGCCAACACTGGAGAGGTAAGGAAGTATGTGTGGTATGCAGTGCCTCATTCAACGTATAAAGCACTAGATCATTCATGCAATTAACGCACTTCAGTATCTGCTGCAACCTGGATAGATGTTTGCCTAAATCAGAAAGTCCTAGGACAGTGGTGGGCAACTGCTACGGGTTCAACGGCTGCATAGATCCAACCTTGGATCTGGGAGATGATCTGCCCTTTGTTGAACACCATGTCCCCCAAACATCCCCCGCCATTTTAACAAAAAATGATATTTTTTTAAATCGACTGCTCCTTTGCACCCTCTATTGGCCAAAAAATATATACCTTTTTTAAGCTAACATTCGAGGGATATGCCAAGGGATTTTCTGGGATGCTCATCCCATGGCAATATTGCCTCCATAAGTCCTAGAGGACAAAATGGGAACTTTGTGGTCCCAAATGGTTTAAATATATATTGGGGTGGTGATTCTGGAGACTTCAGAGGAGCTGAAAACACAATTTGTTGCCCTACCTGTTCTAGAACCAACTCTTGCAAGCTCACTTCCCCAAACACACACACACACACACACACACACACACACACACACACACACACAGAGAGAGAGAGAGAGAGAGAGAGAGAGAGAGAGAGAGAGAGAGAGAGAGATCTAAACAGTTTTCATTTTAGAAAATTAAGTACAGTGTTTCCAAAGTGGTTGCTATGTTCATTTCTTTTAGTGTGAACACAATATGGCAGCATGGAGACACACTGAAGGCTGACAAATTCACTTTCCGTATAGTCATGTTCACCACAAGTATGGACGGTTATTCTGAAAACCATGAATATACAGATCGATCCAATGGTCAGGGGCAGGATTACAAACTTTTCATCCCAACCCTTAAATATCTCTTATTCGTTGGAAATCCTACTAAGTTGCCATAAGTGGGGATAGACATGGCTGTGAATCAGATAGATGCAGAATTACAAGATTTACTCACTGATTCTGAATCCTTCATAAATATACTGCACATATTCCCTTTTTAAATCTATTTCTGTTCTTGAGCATCAAGTTTATATATAGTGGCAGGTGTGGGTGTTTAATTCTGTGAGGCTTGAAGTACAACTTTTTCTGTCATGAATCGGAGCATCCATCTTTGATGGATCGCCAGAGGCTCCACAGCTAAAACCAAGAAAAAAAGCTTTGCGCATAATTTTATACACTCACCCCCACACACCTTTCTCTCTAAGCTAAATGAACACTGGTTGGCCTTGAACATTGTCCCCAGCTTTATCAATCCATTGACATGTTGAGGGCAAGTTTTTTTTTTAACATTATGCAAATTCCCTGACTCCCTCCCAGTTTAAATAAAATTTATGCATGCTTTTCAGCTTCATTGCAGCTCAGGAATACAGCTGCCTTACTTTATTTTCTTCCCACTTTTATTCTGTTCTCAGAATAAAAATGGCAGCATCTTCTCTTTCCCTCTTCCTCTTGGCTCTCGTTCCAGGTGTGTTCCTCCAACCGTTTACGCAATGGCACAGGGGAAATATTCGGGGGGGTGGGTGGCATTTGCCTCCATGGCATTGAATTCACACCATCCATGGAGTTTGGATGAATCGAGAATAAAGGAACTGCCCAGGTTATTATCACGTCTGGATGGGTGTCCAAGCCTAACTTCTGGTTTTGTTTCTTGTTCTCTCCTCAGGTCTTTCTTCCCAGCTTCAGTTGAAGGAATCTGGACCAGGAATGGTAAAACCAGGAGACACCGTGGAGCTGACCTGTACGGTCACTGGGGGCTCCGTCACAAGTGGCCCCTGGTGGGGTTGGATACGACAGGCTCCTGGGAAAGGCCTGGAATGGATGGGACTGTGGAATGGGAACACTTATTATTCCTCTTCTTTCCAAAACCGAATCTCCATCTCCGTGCACTCCTCCCAAACCAAGTACTTCCTCCGGCTGACTTCTGTGACCACTGCAGACACCGGCACATATTACTGTGCCAGAGACACAGTGGAACGGGTTAGACTAGAACTTGTACAAAAAGGGGAAGTGGGTGGAAAAAGCAGGAAAGAACATACAAGATACATGCCCCTGATTTCCTTAAAAGCAAGCATGTTGATTGGATATCACGGAGAGTGTGGTCTTCAAGGTGTGCCCTCCTACCTCATGTTCAAGGAAACTGTGTTAAAGAATTGAACCACCACTGTCAGAAAGAATGTATGAATTCCTTAGTTTTCATGAACTAAGAAATCTGCAGTTTTTCTTTCTTTTGCTTTTGAATTTTTTTCCCCCATTCAATCAAATCTTACAGTCTTTCCATCTGATTTGTGGAGAAATTTGTGAGAGTTGTCAAGTTCGCAATATTCACAAAATTCTCCACAAGTGAGCTGGGAGGAGGAGGAGGATGAGAGGAAGAAGAAGAGGAAGAAGAAGAAGAAGAAGAAGAGGAAGAGGAGGAGGAGGAGGAGGAGGAGGAGGAGGAGGAGGAAGAAGAAGAAGAAGAAGAAGAAGAAGAAGAAGAAGAAGAAGAAGAAGAAGAAGAAGAAGAAGAAGAAGAAGAAGAAGAAGAAGAAGAAGAAGAAGAAGAAGAAGAAGAAGAAGAAGAAGAAGGAGAGGGAGAGGGAGAGGGAGAGGGAGAGGGAGAGGGAGAGGGAGAGGGAGAGGGAGAGGGAGAGGGAGAGGGAGAGGGAGAGGAGGAAGAGGAGGATGAGAGGAAGAAGAAGAGGAAGAGGAGGAGGAGGAGGAGGAGGAGGAGGAGGAAGAAGAAGAAGAAGAAGAAGAAGAAGAAGAAGAAGAAGAAGAAGAAGAAGAAGAAGAAGAAGAAGAAGAAGAAGAAGAAGAAGAAGAAGAAGAAGAAGAAGAAGAAGAAGAAGAAGAGGAGATATCCCCCATTATTGTCTGTTTCTGATATAACAAATATTGGTCTACTCGTCTCTTAGCCAACTTAGTGCTACATCTTGTAGATTAATAAGGAGTGTCAGAAAAACAGGATAATTTTCTCATTCATCAATACCAGAGTACATTTAATCTGATACTTGTCCATCAGCATTCACACAGGTATGGTGGCGTCTCAGGTGAGTTCCTTCTTTCAGTTTGGATAACATAACTATTTCATGCCAACACAGCAGAAGAGTGAGGAGGTATAGTGTGGCGTGCAGCAATATTCCTCTCTGTGCCCCATGCATCAACATAGAAAGCACTATGATCATTCATGCAAATGACACACACCAATATCTGCAGCAACCTGGCTAGATGTTTGTCTCCATCAGAAATCCAAAGAATTCAGAGGTCCAGACAAGTTCTAGGGCAGTGGTAGGCAATGGTTGTATACAGCCCACCTCCCAGAGCTGGGAGACCACATCCTTTCCATTAAACAACATAAGCCCCAAAACCCCTAACAAATTCTAATGAAGAAGGATTTTTAAAAAATATTGAATTCTCCTTTGAGCCCTCTAGTGGACAAAAAAATAATTTTTAACTTAACCTTTTAGAGGAAATAGCAAAACAACCACAGCCCAGAGTGTCTCCCTCTGTCCTCTCATCATCTTAGGTCCAGAACATGATTGTATCTCTCTTTGAACACGATTATCAAAGTTTGATGCAATGCCTGTCTGCATTCATTTCACAGCACAGGAAAGAGAATGTGAGAAGAGTAATAAGGAGAAGAGAAGGCACCAGCCTTGTACATCCTCATCCCCATGACCATCTCAGCAGGCCAGGACTGGTTGAAAATACCATAATCTTGGTCCTGCTTAAAATCATCTGTCATGTTGACTATCTGTATCCAAATCTGAAGTGACAGAAAGGAAATTCCAAGTGAATTGCAACACCTCCACAAGCAAGAACATTGGAATTTATGGACACATTGCCTCTCATACGAGACATGATATATTTCAGTCATGAGGAGAGTGAGTGTAGGGTAGTGGATATGGTGGCCAACAAGGATTCGGGAGACCTGGGGGAAAATCCTCACTTGGTCAGGGAAACTCACTGGGAGATAGCATTGCTAAAATAATAATAACCAGTTGCCATCACGTTGATCAGACCTACAGAAACACTACCTATGGCTTTGTGAGTGAGGAGAACTCAGAAGTGGTTTGCTGTTAATTTCTTATAAGGTTTTTGGGGAACAGCTTGCCCTAAGCCACACAGGCTGGCTCTTCTCGTACAAGGCAGACTGAGGACTCCAACTCCCGGCTGTGCCAGCTCTCTCAGGTATCTCCACCCTCAAATATCTCTATGTATAATTTTATACACCTCTCTTTGTTGTCGTTTAGTCGTTAAGTCATGTCCGACCTTTCGTGACCCCATGGACCAGAGCACGCCAGGCCCTCCTGTCTTCCACTGCCTCCCAGAGTTGGGTCAAATTCATATTGGTCGCTTCGATGCCCCTGTCCAACTATCTCGTCCTCTGTCGTCCCCTTCTCCTCTTGCCTTCATACTTTCTCAACATCAGGGTCTTTTCAAGGGAGTCTTCTCTTCTCATGAGATGGCCAAAGGATTGGAGCCTCAGCTTCAGGATCTGACCTTCCAGTGAGCACTCAGGGTTGATTTCCTTCAGAGTGGATAGGTTTGTTCTCCTTGCAGTTCTCTTATGTCTCCCTTTACTCGTATTTCCCTCTAAGCTAAATGGACACTACCTGGCCCCGAAAATACATCCCCTGCTCCATCTGGCCATTAACAAAGGATGTTGGTGGGTGTTTTTTTTATTTTACATTATGCAAATTCCCTGACAACCTCCCAGTTTAAATAAATGTCTTCAGTGTTTCTCAGCTGCACTGTAGCTCCACAAAACAGCTGCCTTCCTTCCCTCCCTCTTCAATTTTATTTCTCAGAATGAAAATGGCAGCACCCTCCATTTCCTTCCTCCTCTTGGCTGTCCTTCCAGGTGTGTTCCCTCAGCCCTTTCCCAATTCAGCCAATGAAACTCTCTGGGGTTCGTGCATTCTCCTTCATCTGTGGAGTTCGGATGAATGGAGAACAAAGGTGGACCGGCTTAATGTCTCACAAATAAATCTGATTCTCTTTTGTGTTTTTTCCTCAGGTCTTTCTTCCCAGCTCCAGTTGAAGGAATCTGGACCAGGAACGGTGAGACCAGGAGATGCCCTGGAGCTGACCTGTACAGTCACTGGGGGCTCCGTCACTAGCAGCAACTGGTGGAGTTGGATTCGTCAAGCTCCTGGGAAAGGCCTGGAGTGGATTGGGATGTGGACCAGGAGCACGTACTATTCCTCTTCTTTCCAAAACCGAGCCACCATCTCCGTGCACTCTTCCCAAACCAAGTACTTCCTCCGGCTGACATCTATGACCACCGCAGACTCCGGCACCTATTACTGTGCGAGAGACACAGTGGAACAGGCTAGGCTACAGCTTGTACAAAAAGGAGAAGTGGGTGGGAAAAAAATCTAAAAGGAGGAACATGATACACACCACAGATTTCCCTCATAAAAGAGCAGGTTGATTGGGGATCACTAGCATTATGGTCTTCCCAACATCTGGGAGAAGGTGGGGGTGGAATACCACACTGCAAGTGACAAATCTTGACAGCATCTTAAAAAGCAGAGACATCACCTTGCCAACGAAAGTCCGAATAGTCAAAGCTATGGTTTTTCCTGTAGTGATGTACGGAAGTGAGAGCTGGACCATAAAGAAGGCTGACCGCCGAAGAATTGAGGCTTTTGGATTGTGGTGCTGGAGGAGACTCTTGAGAGTCCCCTGGACTGCAAGGAGAATAAACCTATCCATTTTGAAAGAAATCAACCCTGAGTGCTCACTGTAAGGACAGATCCTGAAGCCGAGGCTCCAATACTTTGGCCATCTCATGAGAAGAGAAGACTCCCTGGAAAAGACCCTGATGTTAGGATAGTGCGACGGCAAGAGGAGAAGGGGGACGACCAAAGATGAGATGGCTGGACAGTGTCTGCAAAGCAACCAAAATGAATTTGACCAAACTCCGGGAGGCAGTGGAAGACAGGAGGGCCTGGCGTGCTCTGGTCCATGGGGTCATGAAGAGTCGGACACGACTAAACGACTAAACGAACGAGTGATCTCCAATCGATATGCTTTCTCATAAGGGAAATCAGGGTATGTATCTAATCATTCTTTTACACTTTTCCCACTCATTTCCCTTTTTGTACAAGCTGTAGTCTAGCCTGTTCTACTCTGTCTCTGGCACAGTAATATGTGCCAGTTTCTGCACTGATCACAGACGTCAGTGGGAGAAGATACTTGGTTTGGGAAGAGTGCATGGAGATGGCTTGAGGTGAAGACACAAAAGAGAACCAGATTTATTTGTGAAACGCATCCAGACCTGACATTAGTCCAGGCTGCCGCCTTCGTTTTCAATGTATCCAAACTCCGCAGCTGAAGATGAATGCCAAACACCAGAGTGTTTAAATGGCTGAATTATGAAAAGGCTGCAGGAACAGACCTGGAAGGAGAACCAAGAGGAGGAAGAGAGAATGGACAAGGCTGGTGTCATCTCTTCTCCTTCTTACTCTTCTCACTATCTCTTTTCCGCGCAGTGAAATAAATGCAGACAGGCATAGCAGCAAACTTTGATAATCGTGTTCAAAGAGGAAAAGCTGAGCCTTGGAGAATACAATCCACTTCTGGACCTGAGATGCTGAGAGGAGAGAAGGAGATACTTTGGGCTGTGGCTGTTCTTGCTATGTATGGCCTGTCAGGATACTTCCCACCTATGGCTACCCCATGAATTCATGATCTCCAGGAGGTCCTATCTTTAGAGCCCTACTCTCATCTTGCAAATTACAGGCTGTGTCCTGCGCTAGCTTTCCATCTTTTTCCACTTCATCCTCCTTTTCTCAGGATGATTGCCTTTTCCCATGTGCCAGTGAGATGCTTTTCACACTACACCCCCTCGTCCTTCTGTGTTGGCACCACATAGCTATACGGGGAGCCACTATACCTTCATGAACACTTCAGATTTCTGATTGCATCTATTCTGGATTTGACCATTGGAGTAAATACTCTGTTTTTCTGATACTCCTCTTCATTACTCTGCAAGGGTGTAACACTGAAAGAAAGAATCGTGTCTGTGAGAGGACTAAACCAACATTTATCATATTGGAAATAGACAGGAAGTCGAGGGATGAAGGTGTCTCTCCTTATTCTTCTTCTCCATCATCATCATTATTATCATCGTCATCTTTGTCTTCATCATCTTCATCCCTCCTCCCATCTCAGTAGTGGAGAAATTTCCCAAGTCAATTGGAAAGAATGTAAGATTTGATTGAATGAAAAGTCAAGAGCAAAAGAAATCCATCCATTTGACTTGTGGTGAAATTTGTGAGGGTTGCGAAGTTCACTGCAGTCACAAACTCCTCTAAAATTGAGACGCAGAGAAGCGCAAGAAGGAGGATGAAGGGAATAGCCATCCGTTCACCTGCCCCCCTTACTGTCTGTCTCTAATATAATAAACGTTGGTTTGCTCATCGGACAGACAAAACTCTCTTTTTCAATGTTACACCGTTGCAGAGAATCAAAGAGAAATGTCGGAAAAACAGGGCAATTATCCTGGGGATTGAAACCAGTTACAGAGTACTCAGAAGTGTTCATCTCTTCTTATGCACAGCTTGCCCAAATTATTATTTATTATTATTTATTATTTATTTAATTTATATCCCGCCTATCTAGTCGTGGTGGACTACTCTAGCCACACATGCTGGCTCTTCTTGTACAAGGCAGACTGAGGACTCCGACTCCCAGCTGCGCCAGCTCACTCAGGTATTTGTTGTTGTTGTTTAGTTGTTAAGTCGTGTCCAACTCTTCGTGACCCCATGGACCAGAGCACGCCAGGCCCTCCTGTCTTCCACTGCCTCCCAGAGTTGGGTCAAATTCAAGCTGGTCACTTTGGTGACCCTGTCCAGCCATCTCGTCCTCCGTCGTCCCCTTCTCCTCTTGCCTTCACACTTTCCCAACATCAGGGCCTTTTCCAGGGAGTCTTCTCTTCTCATGAGATGGCCTCTCAGGTATCCCCACCCTTAAATATCCCTTACTCATTGGAAACCTGACCAGGTTGCACCAAATTGGGATCGACTTGACGGCACAACAGATGCACACTTGATGAAAAAGCACTGAGCCCAACCTTCCACCAATATCTGCAATCACCTTTACAACTTCTTTTCGTTTTTGAGCATCACGTTTCCTAAGGGGAGTTGGTGCCACTGTTTCACTTTGTGCTGTGAGAAGTAGACCACGTTCCGTCCTAAATCCCTGAGCAGTCAGCTTGAAGGGATCACCTCAAACTCCAATAGGGAACAAAGCCTTGTGTATAATTTTATACACTTAGGCCTCCCTTGACTCGTATTTCTCTCTAAGCTAAATGGACACTACCTGGCCCTGAAAAACATCTTTTAGTTTATCTGCCCCTTATCAAAGGATGTTGGTGGGTCTTTTATATTTTACTTTATGCAAATTCCCTCACTACCTCCCAGTTTAAATAAAAGTCTTTGGTGGTTTTCGGCTTCACTGCTGCTCGGCAAAACAGCTGCCTTGCTTCCCTCTCCCTTCGATTTTATATGCTCTGTTCTCAGAATGAAAATGCCAGCACCCTCCATTTTCTTCTTCCTCTTGGCTCTCCTTGCAGGTGTGTTCCCTCAGCTCTTTCGCAATTCAGCCATTGAAACGCTCTGGGGTTCTGGCATTCGCCTTCATCTGAGGAGTTCGGATGAATGGGGAATAAAGGCGACAGGCTGGCTTAATGTCAGGTTTAGACGAGTCTCACAAACACATCTGATTCTCTTTTGTGTTTTCTCCTCAGATCTTTCTTCCCAGCTCCAGTTGAAGGAATCTGGACCGGCAACGGTGAGACCAGGAGACGCCCTGGAGCTGACCTGTACGGTCACTGGGGGCTCCGTCACTAGCGGCAACTGGTGGAGTTGGATTCGTCAAGCTCCTGGGAAAGGCCTGGAGTGGATGGGAGTGTGGGATGGGAACACGTACTATTCCTCTTCTTTCCAAAACCGCATCTCCATCTCCGTGCACTCTTCCCAAACCAAGTACTTCCTCCGACTGACTTCTGTGACCACCGCAGACTCTGGCGCATATTACTGTGCCAGACACACAGTGGAACAGGCTTGACTACAGCTTGTACAAAAAGGAGAAGTGGGTGGGGAAAAAATCTAAAAGGAGGAACAAGATACACACCATGGATTTCCCTTAGAGCAGGTTGATTGGGAATCACTAGCAGTGCAGTCTTCCCAACCTCCCCAACCCTCTCCCAGATGTGTCGTTCTACCTCCCATGCCAGGAATATAAATTAAGGAGCAAATATCTGCCATGTAATATAGAATGCTGGGATTCATGACTTAAAGCAAAAGCGTGCTGCTTATATATACCGCCCCATAGCGCTTCAAGCACTCTCTGGGCAGTTTACAATTTAATTATGCAGGCTACACATTGCCCCCCCCCCCATTATGCTGGGTACTCATTTTACCGACCTCGGAAGGATAGAAGGCTCAGTCAACCTTGAGCAGGCTACCTGGGATTTGAACCCCAGGTCGTGAGCACAGTTTTAGCTGCAGTACAGCGGTTTAACCACTGCGCCACGAGGCTCTGTGCATTAAGAAGCTCTGTGACTTAAAAGCTATGGAAATCTACCATTTTTCAGCTCTTGGTTTTTCATTCAATCAAATATTACAGTCTATCCATTTCACTTGCGCTGAAATTTGTGAGGGTTGTTAAAGTTCACTGCAGTCACAAACCTTTCCACATTTGAGACATGAAGAAGCACAAGAAGGGATATAAGGAGGATATTCAAGAAACTTAGATCATCACCTGGCAGATCTGCTTTGATGGTATTTCTGCCTTGAAGAGGCGGTTGGACTGGATGGCCTTGTAGGCACTTTTCCAACTTCACTTTTCTATGATTCTATGATCGCCATCCATCTGCCTGCCTTCCCCCTTATCAGCAATTTCTAATATAATAAATGTTGGTCTACTCCTCTCATAGACAAAGCTCTTTCAATGTTACACCCGTGCCGAGGATCAAAGGGGAGCATCAGAAAAACAGAGTAATTATCTCAGGGGACAACACCAGAGTAGGTCCAATCTGAACCCCATCCCCAAGTGTTCATACAGGGATGGTGTCATCTCCTGTGAGTTGCCTCTTCCTGTTTCGACAGCATAGCTACGCAGCGCCAACACAGGAGAAGGGTGACGGTGTGTAGTGTGAAAGGCATCAATATTCCTCTCCCTGGCACACACAGGAAAAGGGAATCCTGCTGGGAAAAGTGGGAGGCAGTAGAAAAAGATCCTGCCCAAAGCTATGTAGGTAAAGAGTACTCAGAAGTGGTTTCCTCTTTTCTTCTTATAAGGGTTTTCAGGGAAGGTGCAGCCTGCCCAAGGCCACCCAGGCTGGCTCTCCTCTTACAAATTCCAGCTCCCACATGCTCCCAACCCTTCAAGTATCTCTTGTTCATTGGAAAGTGTAAGAGGTTGCCATAAGTTGCGATTGACTTTACAGCTCTTCAGAGACATGCATGAATCCAAAGTTGTATTCGCGAAGGCTTTCACGGCCGGGATCTAATGGTTGTTGTGGGTTTTTCAGGCTCTTTGGCCATGTTCTGAAGGTTGTTCCTCCTAACATTTTGCCAGTCTCTGTGGCCGGCATCTTCAGAGATCCAAAGTTCTTCGTCCCCATCTGCCTAGAGATGTGTTCGATCCCGTATTAAATCTGTGTAAGTTCTTGAGTACAGTGGTGCCTCACTAGACAGTTACCCTGTATGACAGTTTTTTCGCTAGACATTGACTTTTTGCAATCGCTATAGTGATTCGCAAAACAGTGATTCCTATGGGGGAATTTCGCTGGACAATGTTTGGTCCCTGCTTCGCAAACCAATTTTCACTAGACAACGATGCTGACAGCTCCCTTCGTGCTCGCAAAACGCGTGTTTTCAGGACATAAGCTTCGCAAGACAGTTATTTAAACAGCTGATTGGTGGTTCGCAAAGCAGCTTTCCTATGACTGATCTTCGCTAGACAACCACAATTCTTCCCCATTGGAACGCATTAAACAGGTTTCAATGCATTCCAATGGAGAAATGCTTTTTGCTAGACGACGATTCTGTTAAACAGCGATTTCAGTGGAACGATTATCATCGTCTAGCGAGGCACCACTGCATAACATTTCCTTACAGTAGTGAGCCCTGCTATTTCACTTTGTGCAGTGTGAGGTAGAACATCTTCTGTCCGGAAGCTATGCACCTTCAGCGTCAAGGGATCACCCCAAATTTAAAGGAATCGGAGTTAAGGAGTTGAGCATGCAGTGCCCGAAAGAATGTTGGAACCCATCCTTGTGAGAGGTGAGCAAATTCACTATTTATCCTTTCTTTTGCGCTGGACTTTTCATTCAATCAACCAAATCTTACAGGTTTTCCATCAGAGAAATCTAGGAGGGTTGTTAAGTTCACCACATTCACATTTTTTTTCCACAGGTGAGAAGGGAGGAAGGACGAGGATCAGCAGGAGGAGGAGAGAAAGGTCTTCTCTTCTTATAAGGTTTTAGGCTGCAGCTTGCCCAAAGCCACACAGGCTGGCTCTTCTCTTACAAGGTACAGTGAGGGCTCCAACTCCCAGGGGTGACCGCTTAATCCTTCTTTTCACACTCAAATATCTTTTACTCCTTGTAAAACCTACCAGGTTGTCACAAATTGGGATCCACCTGACAGCACAACAGACATGCACAACAGCATACGTCATAACAAGTGTACACTCTTACACTTTTATTATGCCTCCCTTTACTCGTATTTCTCTCTAAGCTAATTGTACACTGCCTGGCCCTAAAAACATCCTCTACTTTATCTAAAGGTAAAGGTAAAGGTTCCCCTTGACATTTTAGTCAGTTGTGTCCGACTCTAGGGGGCAGTGCTCATCCCCGTTTCCAAGCCGTAGAGCCAGTGTTTGTCACAGTTTCCCTTGTCACGTGGCTAGCGCGGCTATACATGGAACGCTGTTTACCTTCCCACTGAGGTGGTACCTATTTATCTACTCGCATTTACATGCTTTCGAACCGCTAGGTTGGCGGGAGCTGAGACAGGCGACGGGTGCTCATTCCGTCGCGTGGATTCGATCTTACGACTGCTGGTCTTCTGACCCTGCAGCACACAAAGGCTTCTGTGGTTTAGCCCACAGCGCCACCACGTCCCTTTACTTTATCTACCTATTAACAAAGGATGTTGATAGGTTTTTTAAATTTTACATTATGCAAATTCCCTGCCGACTTCCCAGTTTAAATAAAAGTGTTTGGTGGTTTTCGGTTTCACCGCAGTTTGGCAAAACAGCTGCCTTGCTTCCCTCTCCCTTCAATTTTATGTCCTCTGTTCTCGTTATGAAAATGGCAACACCCTCCATTTCCTTCTTCCTCATGGCTCTCCTTCCAGGTGTGTTCCCTCAACCCTTTCACAATTCAACCATTGAAACGCTCTTGGGTTTTACCATTCGCCTGCATCTGCAGAGTTTGGATGCATGGAGAAGAAAGGTGGCAGCTGGGGCTAATATCAAGGCTGGATGGATTTCGCAATTAAAATCTGATTTTGTGGTGGTGTTGATTCTCTCCTCAGGTCTTTCTTCCCAGCTCCAGTTGAAGGAATCTGGACCAGGAACGGTGAGACCTGGAGACACCCTGGAACTGACCTGTACGGTCACTGGGGGCTCCGTCACAAGTGGGCGCTGGTGGAGTTGGATACGACAGGCTCCTGGGAAAAGCCTGGAATGGATAGGATCATGGACTGGGAGCACTTACTATTCCTCTTCTTTCCAAAACCGAGCCACCATCTCTGTGCATTCTTCACAAACCAAGTACTCTCTCCGGCTGACATCTATGACCACCGCAGACACCAGCACATATTACTGTGCCAGAAACACAGTGGAACAGGCTAGGCTGCAGCTTGTACAAAAAGGAGAAGTGGGTGGAAACATACACACCCCTGATTTTCCTTCATAGAAAGCAGTTTGATTGGAAATCACTAAGAGTGAGGTCTTCCCCATCCTCCACCCTTTCCCAGATGGGTCATCCTACCTCAGTGCAGGTTAGGATGTGACATCTGCACTGTAGTAAAAAAAAAAAAATTGTTATTCATGCTTTCAAAAGCTAAGGAAATTCACCACAGTTCCTTGGCTTTCCTTTCTGTTCAATCAAATCTTACTCCTTAGTTTACAGCATTCAGAACTTTCTCCACAACTGAAACCCAAAGGAGAACAAGGATGAGGAGCAGGAGGAGGAGGAGGAGATACTCATTCCCCTCCCCTCCTTTACTGTCTATTTCTAATATGATAAATGTTGGTCTTGTCCTCTCACAGACAAACCTCTCTCTTTCAATGTTACACCCTTGAAGAGGAATGAAGAGGAATGTTAGAAAAACAAGGTAATTATACCAGTGGTCAAAACCAGAACAGGTCCAGACTGGTAACTGTCCACAAAGATTCACACAGGTATGGTGGCTTCACATGTGAGTTGTCTCTTTCCATTTGGACAATATGGGCTATGTGGTGCCACAAGATTATCTCTTCTCTTCCAAGGCACAGTGGGGACTCAAACTGCTAGGTGCTGCAGCTCATTGAGGTAGCCCAATTGTTAAATATTTTTCAAGGCTTTCACGGCCTGGATCTAATGGTTGTTGTGGGTTTTTCGGGCTCTTTGGCCGTGTTCTGAAGGTTGTTCTTCCTAACGTTTCGCCAGTCTCTGTGGCCAGCATCTTCAGAGAACTGGAGTAGCACCAGAGCACAGAGTGTTATTCCTGTCCTCTGAAGATGCCGGCCACAGAGACTGGCAAAATGTTGGGAATAACAACCTTCAGAACACGGCCAAAGAGCCCGAAAAACCCACAACAACCATGTTAAATATTTCTTATTCATTGGAAACTCTACTGTTGCTGGCCCTCAGTACTGGGCTGGATGAGGGTGAACAAGCTGAAACAGAATCTAGACAAAATGGGCATCATGCTTTGGGGGGGGGGCTTATCTACCTGCTTGGGAGGAATCTCTCCTGAACTAGATGGGTTTACCCTCTCTTTTAAGGATCAGATATATGATTGTGGCCCCTGTGTTGACCATGGGTCAAAACGTCTCTGCTGTGGTTCATTCTGCCTTGTTTTCAGATTCAGTGAATTGCCCAACTGCATCCTTATCTGGATGATATGTCCCTAACACTGCTGGTCCATGCACGGGTAGTCTCATAAACTGACTACTCTAATGTCACTTCCCTTGATCTAGACACTATACTCCTATTGATGCATCCAAGAATCGCATTGGCTTTCTTAGCAGCCGCATCACACTTCTGACTCATGTTCAGCTTGTGGTCTACCAAGACACTTAGATCCCTTTCACAGGTACTGTTGTCTAGCCAGGTGTTTTCCATCCTATATCTGTGCAGTTCATTTTTTTATGCCTAGCTGTAGGACCTTACATTTCTCCCTGTTGAAATTCATTTTGTTAGTTTCGGCCCAGGACTCTAATCTGTCAAGGTCATTTTGAATTTTAATCCTGTCCTCTGGGGAATTTTTTTTTCTGCTTTGAAAAGATACATGAAGACCAAGATTTCAGGCATAGAACCATAGAATCATAGAATCATGAAGTTGGAAGGGGTCTGTGAGGCCATCAAGTCCAACCCCCTGCTCAAGGCAGGAATCAAAATCAAAGCAGATCTGGTGGATTCCTCCATTGTTGGAGATCTCACTGTCATTGCTGAGCCTCAATGCGAACCTTCTCTGGAGATTTTCTGCTCAACCCTCAACTCCCAAAGGTCACCAACCCATAATTATTCTCCAAAGTTTTGGACACTGAACATTTCCAAATGAGGTGAATTGAACAAGAGTTCTTGTTTGTATGTTGTGGGAATTGTATGTCGCATTATTGACAGTTTCAAGCCAACTAAGATTTCTGAAGCTTATCATGAAATCATAGAATGATGGCGTTGGAAGGGGCCTTTTGTCTTGAAATTAAACATGAGACCTGGAAGTTATTGGCTGGAAACATTCATGTCCAAAGGTGGTGTTAAGAAAATCTGGACCCCTAGCTGACCAATGCCAACATTGATGGTGGGTGGGGAGAAATTTCAGGATAAAATTTGTTTAGTGTTGATTGAGTCAGCAAAAGTGCTATTTACCCCGCTCTCCAAGTTACTTTCGCCCAATTTTGGATGGCAGCAACTCCCCTGAAATAACATCACCTCTGGGACATGGAGGAGGTCCGTGCAGTTCCTAACTCTGCAGGTCTGAGAAATAACTTGTGACCAAAACAAAGGGCTTGGATTGAGGTCTCTGGCAGTGGAGCCAGAGGTTGGGAGTTCGATTCCCTATGGTGCCTCCTTGAGAGGGGCTGGACTTGATGATCTATAGGGTCCCTTCTAGTTCTGCAGTTCTAAGAAGTCAAAAGACATCAAGGGAAGCTCAACTACCTGTTGGGTGTGGGCAAGCGTAAAAGCGAGTGGCAGATTAAAA